>NC_059134.1:1369452-2738904 GCF_020740605.2 Lemur catta
AGGGCTGATGCTAACCCTAACACTAACACTATCCTAGGGCTGATGCTAACCCTAACCCTACCCCTAACACTATCCTAGGGCTGATGCTAACCCTAACCCTAACGCTAACACTATCCTAGGCCTGATGCTAACCCTAACCCTAACACTATCCTAGGGCTGATGATAACCCTAACCCTAACCCTAACACTATCCTAGGGTTTATGTTAACCCTAACCCTAACACTATCCTAGGGCTGATGCTAACCCTAACCCTAACCCTAACACTATCTTAGGGCGGATGCTAACCCTAACCCTAACCCTAACACTATCCTAGGCCTGATGCTAACCGTAACACTAACACTATCCTAGGGCTGATGCTAACCCTAACCCTAACCCTAACGTTATCCTACGGCTGATGCTGACCCTAACCGTAACTCTAACACTATCTTAGGGGTGAGGCTAACCCTAACCCTAACACTATCCTACGGCTGATGTTAACCCTAACCCTAACCCTAACACTATCCTAGGGCTGATGCTAACCCTAACCCTAACACTATCCTAGGCCTGATGCTAACCCTAACCCTAACCCTAACACTATCCTAGGGCTGATGCTAACCCTAACCCTAACACTATCATAGGCCTGATGCTAACCCTAACCCTAACCCTAACACTATCCTAGGGCTGATGCTAACCCTAACCCTAACCCTAACACTATCCTAGGGCTGATGCTAACCCTAACCCTAACACTATCCTAGGGCTGATGCTAACCCTAACCCTAACCCTAACACTATCTTAGGGCTGATGCTAACCCTAACCCTAACACTATCCTAGGGCTGATGCTAACCCTAACCCTAACGCTAACACTATCCTAGGGCTGATGCTAACCCTAACGCTAACCCTAACACTATCCTTGAACTGATGCTAACCCTAACCCTAACCCTAACACTATCCTAGGGCTGATGCTAACCCTAACCATAACCCTAACACTATCCTAGGGCTGATGCTAACCCTAACCCTAACACTCTCATAGGCCTGATGATAACCCTAACCCTAACCCTAACACTATCCTAGGGCTGATGCTAACCCTAACCCTAACACTATCCTAGGCCTGATGCTAACCCTAACCCTAACCCTAACACTATCCTAGGGCTGACGCTAACCCTAACACCAACACTATCCTAGGGCTGATGCTAACCCTAACCCTAACCCTAACACTATCCTAGGGCTGATGCTAACCCTAACCCCAACACTATCCTAGGCCTGATGATAACCCTAAACCTAACACTAACACTATCCTAGGGCTGATGCTAACCCTAACCCTAACACTATCCTAGGGCTGATGCTAACCCTAACCCTAACCCTAACACTATCCTAGGGCTGATGCTAACCCTAACGCTAACCCTAAAACTATCCTTGAACTGATGCTAACCCTAACCCTAACACTATCCTAGGCCTGATGATAACCCTAACCCTAACCCTAACACTATCCTAGGGTTTATGTTAACCCTAACCCTAACACTATCCTAGGGATGATGCTAACCCTAACCCTACCACTATCCTGGGCCTGATGCTAACCCTTCCCCTAACACTAACACTATCCTAGGGCTGATGCTAACCCTAACCCTAACACTATCCTAGGGCTGATGCTAACCCTAACCCTAACACTAACACTATCCTAGTGCTGATGCTAACCCTAACGCTAACCCTAACACTATCCTTGAACTAATGCTAACCCTAACCCTAACCCTAACACTATCCTAGGCCTGATCATAACCCTAACCCTAACCCTAACACTATCCTAGGGTTTATGTTTACCCTAACCCTAACAGTATCCTAGGGCTGATGCTAACCCTAACCCTAACACTATCCTAGGGCTGATGCGAACCCTAGCCCTAACCCTAACACTATCCTAGGGCTGATGCTAACCCTAACCCTAACTCTAACACTATCTTAGGGCTGAGGCTAATTGTAACCCTAACACTATCCTACGGCTGATGCTAACCCTAACCTTAACCCTAACACTATCCTAGGGCTGATGCTAACCCTAACACTAACACTATCCTAGGCCTGATGCTAACCCTAACCCTAACCCTAACACTATCCTAGGGCTGATGCTAACCCTAACATTAACACTATCCTAGGGCTGATGCTAACCCTAACCCTAAACCTAACACTATCCTAGGCCTGATGCTAACCCTAACCCTAACCCTAACACTATCCTAGGGCTGATGCTAACCCTAACCATAACCCTAACACTATCCTCGGGCTGATGCTAACCCTAACCCTAACACTATCCTAGGCCTGATGCTAACCCTAACCCTAACCCTAACACTATCCTAGGGCTGATGCTAACCATAACCCTAACACTATCCTAGGCCTGATGATAGCCCTAACCCTAACCCTAACACTATCCTAGGGCTGATGCTAACCCTAACCCTAACACTATCCTAGAGCTGATGCTAACCCTAACCCTAACCGTAACACTATCCTAAGTCTGATGCTAACCCTAGCCCTCACACTATCCTAGGCCTGATGATAACCCTAACCCTAACCTTAACACTATCCTAGGGCTGATGCTAACCCTAACCCGAACCCTAACACTATCCTAGAGCTGATGCTAACCCTAACCCTAACAATATCCTAGGCCTGATGATAACCCTAACCCTAACCCTGACACTATCCTAGGGCTCATGCTAACCCTAACTCTAACACTATCCTAGGGCTGATGCTAACCCTAACCCTAACCCTAACACTATCCTAGGCCTGATGCTAACCCTATCCCTAACCCTAACACTCTCCTAGGGCTGATGCTAACCCTAACCCTAACCCAAACACTATCCTAGGGTTGATGCTAACCCTGACCCTAACACTATCCTAGGGCTGATGCTAACCCTAACCCTAACCCTAACACTATCCTAGGGCTGATGCTAACCCTAACGCTAACCCTAACACTATCCTTGAACTAATGCTAACCCTAACCCTAACCCTAACACTATCTTCCGCCTGATCATAACCCTAACCCTAACCCTAACACTATCCTAGGGTTTATGTTAACCCTAACCCTAACAGTATCCTAGGGCTGATGCTAACCCTAACCCTAACCCTAACACTATCCTATGGCTGATGCTAACCCTAACCCTAACACTATCCTAGGGCTGATGCGAACCCTAGCCCTAACCCTAACACTATCCTGGGGCTGATGCTAACCCTAACCCTAACTCTAACACTATCTTAGGGCTGAGGCTAACCCTAACCCTAACACTATCCTACGGCTGATGCTAACCCTAACCTTAACCCTAACACTATCCTAGGGCTGATGCTAACCCTAACACTAACACTATCCTAGGCCTGATGCTAACCCTAACCCTAACCCTAACACTATCCTAGGGCTGATGCTAACCCTAACCCTAACACTATCCTAGGGCTGATGCTAACCCTAACCCTAACCCTAACAATATCCTAGGGCTGATGCTAACCCTAACCCTAACACTATCCTAGGCCTGATGATAACCCTAACCCTAACCCTAACACTATCCTTGGGCTGATGCTAACCCTAACCCTAACACTATCCTAGGGCTGATGCTAACCCTAACCCTAACCCTAACACTATCCTAGGGCTGATGCTAACCCTAACCCTAACACTATCCTAGGCCTGATGATAACACTAACCCTAACCCTGACACTATCCTAGGGCTGATGCTAACCCTAACTCTAACACTATCCTAGGGCTGAGGCTAACCCTAACCCTAACACTATCCTACGGCTGATGCTAACCCTAACCCTAACCCTAACAGTATCCTAAGGCTGATGCTAACCCTAACACTAACACTATCCTAGGCCTGGTGCTAACCCTAACCCTAACCCTAACACTATTCTAGGGCTGATGCTAACCCTAACCCTAATAATATCCTAGGGCTGATGCTAACCCTAACCCTAACCCTAACACTATCCTAGGGCTGATGCTATCCCTAACCCTAACCCTAACACTATCCTAGGGCTGATGCTAACCCTAACCCTAACCCTAATACTATCCTAGGCCTGATGCTAACCCTAACACTAACCCTAACACTATCCTAGGGCTGATGCTAACCCTAACCCTAACACTATCCTAGGGCTGATGCTAACCCTAACCCTAACCCTAACACTATCCTAGGGCTGATGCTAACCCTAACCCTAACACTATCCTAGGTCTGATGATAACCCTAACCCTAACCCTAACACTATCCTAGGGCTGATGCTAACCCTAACCCTAACACTATCCTAGGGCTGATGCTAACCCTATCCCTAACCCTAACACTATCCTAAGTCTGATGCTAACCCTAGACCTCACAATATACTAGGCCTGATGATAACCATAACCCTAACCTTAACACTATCCTAGGGCTGATGCTAACCCTAACCCTAACCCTAACACTATCCTAGACCTGATGCTAACCCTAACCCTACAACTATCCTAGGCCTGATGCTAACCCTATCCCTAACCCTAACACTCTCCTAGGGCTGAGGCTAACCCTAACCCTAACACTATCCTAGGGCTGATGCTAACCCTAACCCTAACCCAAACACTATCCTAGGGTTGATGCTAACCCTAACCCTAACACTATCCTAGGGCTGATGCTAACCCTAACCCTAACCCTAACACTATCCTTGGACTGATGCTAACCCTAACCCTAACACTATCCTGGGCCTGATGCTAACCCTAACCCTAACCCTAACACTATCCTAGGGCTGATGCTAACCCTAACCCTAACACTATCCTTGGGCTGATGCTAACCCTAACCCTAACCCTAACACTATCCCAGGGCAGATGCTAACCCTAACGCTAACCGTAACACTATCCTTGAACTGATGCTAACCCTAACCCTAACCCTAACACTATCCTAGGCCTGATGATAACCCTAACCCTAACCCTGACACTATCCTAGGGCTGATGCTAACCCTAACTCTAACACTATCCTAGGGCTGAGGCTAACCCTAACCCTAACACTATCCTACGGCTGATGCTAACCCTAACCCTAACCCTAACAGTATCCTAAGGCTGATGCTAACCCTAACACTAACACTATCCTAGGCCTGGTGCTAACCCTAACCCTAACCCTAACACTATTCTAGGGCTAATGCTAACCCTAACCCTAATAATATCCTAGGGCTGATGCTAACCCTAACCCTAACCCTAACACTATCCTAGGGCTGATGCTATCCCTAACCCTAACCCTAACACTATCCTAGGGCTGATGCTAACCCTAACCCTAACCCTAATACTATCCTAGGGCTGATGCTAACCCTAACCCTAACCCTAACACTATCCTAGGGCTGATGCTAACCCTAACCCTAACCCTAACACTATCCTAGGGCTGATGCTAACCCTAACCCTAACACTATCCTAGGCCTGATGATAACCCTAACCCTAACCCTAACACTATCCTAAGTCTGATGCTAACCCTAGCCCTCACACTATCCTAGGCCTGATGATAACCCTAACCCTAACCTTAACACTATCCTAGGGCTGATGCTAACCCTAACCCTAACCCTAACACTATCCTAGAGCTGATGCTAACCCTAACCCTAACACTATCCTAGGCCTGATGACAACCCTAACCCTAACCCTGACACTATCCTAGGGCGCATGCTAATCCTGACCCTAACACTATCCTAGGGCTGATACTAACCCTAAACCTAACCCTAACACTATCCTAGGCCTGATGCTAACCCTATCCCTAACCCTAACACTCTCCTAGGGCTGAGGGTAACCCTAACCCTAGCACTATCCTAGGGCTGATGCTAACCCTAACCCTAACCCAAACACTATCCTAGGGTTGATGCTAACCCTAACCCTAACACTATCCTAGGGCTGATGCTAACCCTAACCCTAACCCTAACACTATCCTTAGGCTGATGCTAACCCTAACCCTAACACTATCCTGGGCCTGATGCAAACCCTAACTCTAACCCTAACACTATCCTAGGGCTGATGCTTACCCTAACCCTAACACTATCCTTGGGCTGATGCTAACCCTAACCCTAACCCTAACACTATCCTAGGGCAGATGCTAACCCTAACGCTAACCCTAACACTATCCTTGAACTGATCCTAACCCTAACCCTAACCCTAACATTATCCTAGGCCTGATGATAACCCTAACCCTAACCCTAACACTATCCTAGGATTTATGTTAACCCTAACCCTAACACTATCCTAGGGCTGATGCTAACCCTAACCCTAACCCTAACACTATCCTAGGGCTGATGCTAACCTAACCCTAACCCTAACACTATCCTAGGGCTGATGCTAACCCTAACCCTAACACTATCCTAGGCCTGATGATAACCTTAACCCTAACCCTGACACTATCCTAGGGCTGATGCTAACCCTAACTCTAACACTATCCTAGGGCTGAGGCTAACCCTAACCCTAACACTATCCTACGGCTGATGCTAACCCTAACCCTAACCCTAACAGTATCCTAAGGCTGATGCTAACCCTAACACTAACACTATCCTAGGCCTGGTGCTAACCCTAACCCTAACCCTAACACTATTCTAGGGCTGATGCTAACCCTAACCCTAATAATATCCTAGGGCTGATGCTAACCCTAACCCTAACCCTAACACTATCCTAGGGCTGATGCTATCCCTAACCCTAACCCTAACACTATCCTAGGGCTGATGCTAACCCTAACCCTAACCCTAATACTATCCTAGGGCTGATGCTAACCCTAACCCTAACCCTAATCCTATCCTAGGGCTGATGCTAACCCTAACCCTAACCCTAACACTATCCTAGAGCTGATGCTAACCCTAACCCTAACACTATCCTAGGCCTGATGATAACCCTAACCCTAACCCTAACACTATCCTAAGTCTGATGCTAACCCTAGCCCTCACACTATCCTAGGCCTGATGATCACCCTAACCCTAACCTTAACACTATCCTAGGGCTGATGCTAACCCTAACCCTAACCCTAACACTATCCTAGAGCTGATGCTAACCCTAACCCCAACACTATCCTAGGCCTGATGATAACCCTAACCCTAACCCTGACACTATCCTAGGGCTGATGCTAATCCTAACCCTAACACTATCCTAGGGCTGATGCTAACCCTAAACCTAACCCTAACACTATCCTAGGCCTGATGCTAACCCTATCCCTAACCCTAACACTCTCCTAGGGTGAGGGTAACCCTAACCCTAACACTATCCTAGGGCTGATGCTAACCCTAACCCTAACCCAAACACTATCCTAGGGTTGATGCTAACCCTAACCCTAACACTATCCTAGGGCTGATGCTAACCCTAACCCTAACCGTAACACTATCCTTAGGCTGATGCTAACCCTAACCCTAACACTATCCTGGGCCTGATGCAAACCCTAACCCTAACCCTAACACTATCCTAGGGCTGATGCTTACCCTAACCCTAACACTATCCTTGGGCTGATGCTAACCCTAACCCCAACCCTAACACTATCCTAGGGCAGATGCTAACCCTAACGCTAACCCTAACACTATCCTTGAACTGATCCTAACCCTAACCCTAACCCTAACACTATCCTAGGCCTGATGATAACCCTAACCCTAACCCTAACACTATCCTAGGATTTATGTTAACCCTAACCCTAACACTATCCTAGGGCTGATGCTAACCCTAACCCTAACACTATCCTAGGGCTGATGCTAACCCTAACACTAACACTATCCTAGGGCTGATGCTAACCCTAACCCTAACCCTAACAATCTCCAAGGGCTGATGCTAACCCTAACCCTAACCCTAACACTATCCTAGGGCTGATGCTAACCCTAACCCTAACTCTAACAGTATCTTAGGGCTGAGGCTAACCCTAACCCTAACACTATCCTACGGCTGATGCTAACCCTAACCCTAACCTTAACACTATCATAGGGCTGATGCTAACCCTAACCCTAACACTATCCTAGGCCTGATGGTAACCCTAACCCTAACCCTAACACTATCCTAGGGCTGATGCTAACCCTAACCCTAACACTATCCTAGGGCTGATGCTAACCCTAACCCTAACCCTAACACTATCCTAGGGCTGATGCTAACCCTAACCCTAACACTATCCTAGGCCTGATGATAACCCTAACCCTAACCCTAACACTATCCTAGGGCTGATGCTAACCCTAACCCTAACACTATCCTAGGGCTGATGCTAACCCTATCCCTAACCCTAACACTATCCTAAGTCTGATGCTAACCCTATACCTCACAATATACTAGGCCTGATGATAACCATAACCCTAACCTTAACACTATCCTAGGGCTGATGCTAACCCTAACCCTAACCCTAACACTATCCTAGGCCTGATGATAACCCTAACCCTAACCCTGACACTATCCTAGGGCTGATGCTAACCCTAACTCTAACACTATCCTAGGGCTGAGGCTAACCCTAACCCTAACACTATCCTACGGCTGATGCTAACCCAAACCCTAACCCTAACAGTATCCTAAGGCTGATGCTAACCCTAACACTAACACTATCCTAGGCCTGGTGCTAACCCTAACCCTAACCCTAACATTATTCTAGGGCTGATGCTAACCCTAACCCTAATAATATCCTAGGGCTGATGCTAACCCTAACCCTAACCCTAACACTATCCTAGGGCTGATGCTATCCCTAACCCTAACCCTAACACTATCCTAGGGCTGATGCTAACCCTAACCCTAACCCTAATACTATCCTAGGGCTGATGCTAACCCTAACCCTAACCCTAACACTATCCTAGGGCTGATGCTAACCCTAACCCTAACCCTAACACTATCCTAGGGCTGATGCTAACCCTAACCCTAACACTATCCTAGGCCTGATGATAACCCTAACCCTAACCCTAACACTATCCTAAGTCTGATGCTAACCCTAGCCCTCACACTATCCTAGGCCTGATGATAACCCTAACCCTAACCTTAACACTATCCTAGGGCTGATGCTAACCCTAACCCTAACCCTAACACTATCCTAGAGCTGATGCTAACCCTAACCCTAACACTATCCTAGGCCTGATGACAACCCTAACCCTAACCCTGACACTATCCTAGGGCTGATGCTAATCCTAACCCTAACACTATCCTAGGGCTGATACTAACCCTAAACCTAACCCTAACACTATCCTAGGCCTGATGCTAACCCTATCCCTAACCCTAACACTCTCCTAGGGCTGAGGGTAACCCTAACCCTAACACTATCCTAGGGCTGATGCTAACCCTAACCCTAACCCAAACACTATCCTAGGGTTGATGCTAACCCTAACCCTAACACTATCCTAGGGCTGATGCTAACCCTAACCCTAACCCTAACACTATCCTTAGGCTGATGCTAACCCTAACCCTAACACTATCCTGGGCCTGATGCAAACCCTAACCCTAACCCTAACACTATCCTAGGGCTGATGCTTACCCTAACCCTAACACTATCCTTGGGCTGATGCTAACCCTAACCCTAACCCTAACACTATCCTAGGGCAGATGCTAACCCTAACGCTAACCCTAACACTATCCTTGAACTGATCCTCACCCTAACCCTAACCCTAACACTATCCTAGGCCTGATGATAACCCTAACCCTAACCCTAACACTATCCTAGGATTTATGTTAACCCTAACCCTAACACTATCCTAGGGCTGATGCTAACCCTAACCCTAACCCTAACACTATCCTAGGGCGGATGCTAACCCTAACCCTAACCCTAACACTATCCTAGGGCTGATGCTAACCCTAACACTAACACTATCCTAGGGCTGATGCTAACCATAACCCTAACCCTAACATTATCCTAGGGCGGATGCTAACCCTAACCCTAACCCTAACACTATCCTAGGGCTGATGCTAACCCTAACACGAACACTATCCTAGGCCTGATGCTAACCCTAACCCTAACCCTAACAGTATCCTAGGGCTGATGCTAACCCTAACCCTAACACTATCCTAGGGCTGATGCTAACCCTAACACTAACACTATCCTAGGGCTGATGCTAACCCTAACCCTAACCCTAACAATCTCCAAGGGCTGATGCTAACCCTAACCCTAACCCTAACACTATCCTAGGGCTGATGCTAACCCTAACCCTAACTCTAACAGTATCTTAGGGCTGAGGCTAACCCTAACCCTAACACTATCCTAGGGCTGATGCTAACCCTAACCCTAACCCTAACACTATCCTAGGGCTGATGCTATCCCTAACCCTAACCCTAACACTATCCTAGGGCTGATGCTAACCCTAACCCTAACCCTAATACTATCCTAGGGATGATGCTAACCCTAACCCTAACCCTAACACTATCCTAGGGCTGATGCTAACCCTAACCCTAACCCTAACACTATCCTAGGGCTGATGCTAACCCTAACACTAACAATATCCTAGGCCTGATGATAACCCTAACCCTAACCCTAACACTATCCTAGGGCTGATGCTAAACCTAACCCTAACACTATCCTAGGGCTGATGCTAACCCTAACCCTAACCCTAACACTATCCTAAGTCTGATGCTAACCCTAGCCCTCACACTATCCTAGGCCTGATGATAACCCTAACCCTAACCTTAACATATCCTAGGGCTGATGCTAACCCTAACCATAACCCTAACACTGTCCTAGAGCTGATGCTAACCCTAACCCTAACACTATCCTAGGCCTCATGATAACCCTAACTCTAACCCTGACACTATCCTAGGGCTGATGCTAACCCTAACCCTAACACTATCCTAGGGCTGATGCTAATCCTAACCCTAACCCTAACACTATCCTAGGCCTGATGCTAACCCTATCCCTAACCCTAACACTCTCCTAGTGCTGAGAGTAACCCTAACCCTAACACTATACTAGGGCTGATGCTAACCCTAACCCTAACCCAAACACTATCCTAGGGTTGATGCTAACCCTAACCCTAACACTATCCTAGGGCTGATGCTAACCCTAACCCTAACCCTAACACTATCCTTGGGCTGATGCTAACCCTAACCCTAACACTATCCTGGGCCTGATGCTAACCCTAACCCTAACCCTAACACTATCCTAGGGCTGATGCTACCCCTAACCCTAACACTATCCTTGGGCTGATATTAACCCTAACCCTAACCCTAACACTATCCTAGGGCAGATGCTAACTCTAACGCTAACCGTAACACTATCCTTGAACTGATGCTAACCCTAACCCTAACCCTAACACTATCCTAGGCCTGATGATAACCCTAACCCTAACCCTAACACTATCCTAGGATTTATGTTAACCCTAACCCTAACACTATCCTAGGGCTGATGCTAACCCTAACCCTAACCCTAACACTATCCTAGGGCGGATGCTAACCCTAACCCTAACCCTAACACTATCCTAGGGCTGATGCTAACCCTAACACTAACACTATCCTAGGGCTGATGCTAACCCTAACCCTAACCCTAACATTATCCAAGGGCAGATGCTAACCCTAACCCTAACCCTAACACTATCCTAGGGCTGATGCTAACCCTAAACCTAACACTATCCTAGGGCTGATGCTAACCCTAACACTAACACTATCCTTGGGCTGATGCTAACCCTAACCCTAACACTAACACTCTCCAAGGTTGATGCTAACACTAACCTTAACCCTAACACTATCCTAGGGCTGATGCTAACCCTAACCCTAACTCTACACTATCTTAGGGCTGAGGCTAACCCTAACCCTAACACTATCCTACGGCTGATGCTAACCCTAACCTTAACCTTAACACTATCCTAGGGCTGATGCTAACCCTAAACCTAACACTATCCTAGGCCTGATGCTAACCCTAACCATAACCCTAACACTATCCTAGGCCTGATGCTAACCCTAACCCTAACACTATCCTAGGGCTGATGCTAACCCTAACCCTAACACTATCCTAGGGCTGATGGTAACCCTAACCCTAACCCTAACACTATCCTAAGTCTGATGCTAACCCAAGCCATCACACTATCCTAGGCCTGATGATAACCCTAACCCTAACCTTAACACTATCCTAGGGCTGATGCTAACCCTAACCATAACCCTAACACTATCCTAGAGCTGATGCTAACCCTAACCCTAACACTATCCTAGGCCTGATGATAACCCTAACCCTAACCCTGACACTATCCTAGGGCTGATGCTAACCCTAACCCTAACCCTAACACTATCCTAGGGCGGATGCTAATCCTAACCCTAACCCTAACACTATCCAAGGGCTGATGCTAACCCTAACACTAACACTATCCTAGGGCTGATGCTAACCCTAACCCTAACCCTAACATTATCCTAGGGCGGATGCTAACCCTAACCCTAACCCTAACACTATCCTAGGGCTGATGCTAACCCTAACCCTAACACTATCCTAGGGCTGATGCTAACCCTAACACTAACACTGTCCTAGGGCTGATGCTAACCCTAACCCTAACACTAACACTCTCCAAGGGCTGATGCTAACCCTAACCTTAACCCTAACACTATCCTAGGGCTGATGCTAACCCTAACCCTAACTCTACACTATCTTAGGGCTGGGGCTAACCCTAACCCTAACACTATCCTACGGCTGATGCTAACCCTAACCGTAACCCTAACACTATCCTAGGGCTGATGCTAACCCTAACCCTAACACTATCCTAGGGCTGATGCTAACCCTAAACCTAACCCTCACACTATCCTAGGACTGATGCTAACCCTAACCCTAACACTATCCTAGGGCTGATGCTAACCCTAACCCTAACCCTAACACTATCCTAATGCGGATGCTAACCCTAACCCTAACCCTAACACTATCCTAGGGCTGATGCTAACCCTAACACTAGCACTATCCTACGGCTGATGCTAACCCTAACCCTAACCCTAACACTATCCTAGGGCTGATGCTAACCCTAACCCTAACTCTAACACTATCTTAGGGCTGAGGCTAACCCTAACCCTAACACTATCCTACGGCTGATGCTAACCCTAACCCTAACCCTAAGACTATCCTAGGGCTGATGCTAACCCTAACCCTAACACTATCCTAGGCCTGATGCTAACCCTAAGCCTAACCCTAACACTATCGTAGGGCTGATGCTAACCCTAACCCTAACACTATCCTAGGGCTGATGCTAACCTAACCCTAACCCTAACACTATCCTAGGGCTGATGCTAACCCTAACCCTAACACTATCCTAGGCCTGATGATAACCCTAACCCTAACCCTGACACTATCCTAGGGCTGATGCTAACCCTAACACTAACACTATCCTAGGGCTGAGGCTAACCCTAACCCTAACACTATCCTACGGCTGATGCTAACCCTAACCCTAACCCTAACAGTATCCTAAGGCTGATGCTAACCCTAACACTAACACTATCCTAGGCCTGGTGCTAACCCTAACCCTAACCCTAACACTATTCTAGGGCTGATGCTAACCCTAACCCTAATAATATCCTGGGGCTGATGCTAACCCTAACCCTAACCCTAACACTATCCTAGGGCTGATGCTATCCCTAACCCTAACCCTAACACTATCCTAGGGCTGATGCTAACCCTAACCCTAACCCTAATACTATCCTAGGGCTGATGCTAACCCTAACCCTAACCCTAACACTATCCTAGGGCTGATGCTAACCCTAACCCTAACCCTAACACTATCCTAGGGCTGATGCTAACCCTAACCCTAACACTATCCTAGGCCTGATGATAACCCTAACCCTAACCCTAACACTATCCTAAGTCTGATGCTAACCCTAGCCCTCACACTATCCTAGGCCTGATGATAACCCTAACCCTAACCTTAACACTATCCTAGGGCTGATGCTAACCCTAACCCTAACCCTAACACTATCCTAGAGCTGATGCTAACCCTAACCCTAACACTATCCTAGGCCTGATGATAACCCTAACCCTAACCCTGACACTATCCTAGGGCTGATGCTAATCCTAACCCTAACACTATCCTAGGGCTGATGCTAACCCTAAACCTAACCCTAACACTATCCTAGGCCTGATGCTAACCCTATCCCTAACCCTAACACTCTCCTAGGGCTGAGGGTAACCCTAACCCTAACACTATCCTAGGGCTGATGCTAACCCTAACCCTAACCCAAACACTATCCTAGGGTTGATGCTAACCCTAACCCTAACACTATCCTAGGGCTAATGCTAACCCTAACCCTAACCCTAACACTATCCTTAGGCTGATGCTAACCCTAACCCTAACCCTAACACTATCCTAGGGCTGATGCTAACCCTAACCCTAACACTATCCTAGGGCTGATGCTAACCCTAAACCTAACCCTCACACTATCCTAGGACTGATGCTAACCCTAACCCTAACACTATCCTAGGGCTGATGCTAACCCTAAACCTAACCCTAACACTATCCTAGGCCTGATGCTAACCCTATCCCTAACCCTAACACTCTCCTAGGGCTGAGGGTAACCCTAACCCTAACACTATCCTAGGGCTGATGCTAACCCTAACCCTAACCCAAACACTATCCTAGGGTTGATGCTAACCCTAACCCTAACACTATCCTAGGGCTAATGCTAACCCTAACCCTAACCCTAACACTATCCTTAGGCTGATGCTAACCCTAACCCTAACCCTAACACTATCCTAGGGCTGATGCTAACCCTAACCCTAACACTATCCTAGGGCTGATGCTAACCCTAAACCTAACCCTCACACTATCCTAGGACTGATGCTAACCCTAACCCTAACACTATCCTAGGGCTGATGCTAACCCTAACACTAGCACTATCCTACGGCTGATGCTAACCCTAACCCTAACCCTAACACTATCCTAGGGCTGATGCTAACCCTAACCCTAACTCTAACACTATCTTAGGGCTGAGGCTAACCCTAACCCTAACACTATCCTACGGCTGATGCTAACCCTAACCCTAACCCTAAGACTATCCTAGGGCTGAAGCTAACCCTAACCCTAACACTATCCTAGGCCTGATGCTAACCCTAAGCCTAACCCTAACACTATCGTAGGGCTGATGCTAACCCTAACCCTAACACTATCCTAGGGCTGATGCTAACCTAACCCTAACCCTAACACTATCCTAGGGCTGATGCTAACCCTAACCCTAACACTATCCTAGGCCTGATGATAACCCTAACCCTAACCCTGACACTATCCTAGGGCTGATGCTAACCCTAACTCTAACACTATCCTAGGGCTGAGGCTAACCCTAACCCTAACACTATCCTACGGCTGATGCTAACCCTAACCCTAACCCTAACAGTATCCTAAGGCTGATGCTAACCCTAACACTAACACTATCCTAGGCCTGGTGCTAACCCTAACCCTAACCCTAACACTATTCTAGGGCTGATGCTAACCCTAACCCTAATAATATCCTAGGGCTGATGCTAACCCTAACCCTAACCCTAACACTATCCTAGGGCTGATGCTATCCCTAACCCTAACCCTAACACTATCCTAGGGCTGATGCTAACCCTAACCCTAACCCTAATACTATCCTAGGGCTGATGCTAACCCTAACCCTAACCCTAACACTATCCTAGGGCTGATGCTAACCCTAACCCTAACCCTAACACTATCCTAGGGCTGATGCTAACCCTAACCCTAACACTATCCTAGGCCTGATGATAACCCTAACCCTAACCCTAACACTATCCTAAGTCTGATGCTAACCCTAGCCCTCACACTATCCTAGGCCTGATGATAACCCTAACCCTAACCTTAACACTATCCTAGGGCTGATGCTAACCCTAACCCTAACCCTAACACTATCCTAGAGCTGATGCTAACCCTAACCCTAACACTATCCTAGGCCTGATGATAACCCTAACCCTAACCCTGACACTATCCTAGGGCTGATGCTAATCCTAACCCTAACACTATCCTAGGGCTGATGCTAACCCTAAGCCTAACCCTAACACTATCCTAGGCCTGATGCTCACCCTATCCCTAACCCTAACACTCTCCTAGGGCTGAGGGTAACCCTAACCCTAACACTATCCTAGGGCTGATGCTAACCCTAACCCTAACCCAAACACTATCCTAGGGTTGATGCTAACCCTAACCCTAACACTATCCTAGGGCTGATGCTAACCCTAACCCTAACCCTAACACTATCCTTAGGCTGATGCTAACCCTAACCCTAACACTATCCTGGGCCTGATGCAAACCCTAACCCTAACCCTAACACTATCCTAGGGCTGATGCTTACCCTAACCCTAACGCTATCCTTGGGCTGATGCTAACCCTAACCCTAACCCTAACACTATCCTAGGGCAGATGCTAACCCTAACGCTAACCCTAACACTATCCTTGAACTGATCCTAACCCTAACCCTAACCCTAACACTATCCTAGGCCTGATGATAACCCTAACCCTAACCCTAACACTATCCTAGGATTTATGTTAACCCTAACCCTAACACTATCCTAGGGCTGATGCTAACCCTAACCCTAACCCTAACACTATCCTAGGGCGGATGCTAACCCTAACCCTAACCCTAACACTATCCTAGGGCTGATGCTAACCCTAACACTAACACTATCCTAGGGCTGATGCTAACCCTAACCCTAACCCTAACATTATCCTAGGGCGGATGCTAACCCTAACCCTAACCCTAACACTATCCTAGGGCTGATGCTAACCCTAACACTAACACTATCCTAGGCCTGATGCTAACCCTAACCCTAACCCTAACACTATCCTAGGGCTGATGCTAACCCTAACCCTAACACTATCCTAGGGCTGATGCTAACCCTAACACTAACACTATCCTAGGGCTGATGCTAACCCTAACCCTAACCCTAACAATCTCCAAGGGCTGATGCTAACCCTAACCCTAACCCTAACACTATCCTAGGGCTGATGCTAACCCTAACCCTAACTCTAACAGTATCTTAGGGCTGAGGCTAACCCTAACCCTAACACTATCCTACGGCTGATGCTAACCCTAACCCTAACCTTAACACTATCATAGGGCTGATGCTAACCCTAACCCTAACACTATCCTACGCCTGATGGTAACCCTAACCCTAACCCTAACACTATCCTAGGGCTGATGCTAACCCTAACCCTAACACTATCCTAGGGCTGATGCTAACCCTAACCCTAACCCTAACACTATCCTAGGGATGATGCTAACCCTAACCCTAACACTATCCTAGGCCTGATGATAACCCTAACCCTAACCCTAACACTATCCTAGGGCTGATGCTAACCCTAACCCTAACACTATCCTAGGGCTGATGCTAACCCTATCCCTAACCCTAACACTATCCTAAGTCTGATGCTAACCCTAGACCTCACAATATACTAGGCCTGATGATAACCATAACCCTAACCTTAACACTATCCTAGGGCTGATGCTAACCCTAAACCTAACCCTAACACTATCCTAGACCTGATGCTAACCCTAACCCTAACACTATCCTAGGCCTGATGCTAACCCTATCCCTAACCCTAACACTCTCCTAGGGCTGAGGCTAACCCTAACCCTAACACTATCCTAGGGCTGATGCTAACCCTAACCCTAACCCAAACACTATCCTAGGGTTGATGCTAACCCTAACCCTAACACTATCCTAGGGCTGATGCTAACCCTAACCCTAACCCTAACACTATCCTTGGACTGATGCTAACCCTAACCCTAACACTATCCTGGGCCTGATGCTAACCCTAACCCTAACCCTAACACTATCCTAGGGCTGATGCTAACCCTAACCCTAACACTATCCTTGGGCTGATGCCAACCCTAACCCTAACCCTAACACTATCCTAGGGCAGATGCTAAACCTAACGCTAACCGTAACACTATCCTTGAACTGATGCTAACCCTAACCCTAACCCTAACACTATCCTAGGCCTGATGATAACCCTAACCCTAACCCTGACACTATCCTAGGGCTGATGCTAACCCTAACTCTAACACTATCCTAGGGCTGAGGCTAACCCTAACCCTAACACTATCCTACGGCTGATGCTAACCCTAACACTAACCCTAACAGTATCCTAAGGCAGATGCTAACCATAACACTAACACTATCCTAGGCCTGGTGCTAACCCTAACCCTAACCCTAACACTATTCTAGGGCTGATGCTAACCCTAACCCTAATAATATCCTAGGGCTGATGCTAACCCTAACCCTAACCCTAACACTATCCTAGGGCTGATGCTAACCCTAACCCTAACCCTAATACTATCCTAGGGCTGATGCTGACCCTAACCCTAACCCTAACACTATCCTAAGACTGATGCTAACCCTAGCCCTCACACTATCCTAGGCCTGATGATAACCCTAACCCTAACCTTAACACTATCCTAGGGCTGATGCTAACCCTAACCCTAACCCTAACACTATCCTAGAGCTGATGCTAACCCTAACCCTAACACTATCCTAGGCCTGATGATAACCCTAACCCTAACCCTGACACTATCCTAGGGCTGATGCTAATCCTAACCCTAACACTATCCTAGGGCTGATGCTAACCCTAAACCTAACCCTAACACTATCCTAGGCCTGATGCTAACCCTATCCCTAACCCTAACACTCTCCTAGGGCTGAGGGTAACCCTAACCCTAACACTATCCTAGGGCTGATGCTAACCCTAACCCTAACCCAAACACTATCCTAGGGCTGATTCTAACCGTAACCCTAACACTATCCTAGGCCTGATGCTACCCCGAACCCTTACCCTAACACTATCCTAGGGCTGATGCTAAACCTAACCATAACCCTAACACTATCCTAGGGCTGATGCTAACCCTAACCCTAACCCTAACACTATCCTAGGCCTGATGCTAACCCTATCCCTAACCCTAACACTCTCCTAGGGCTGAGGCTAACCCTAACCCTAACACTATCCTACGGCTGATCCTAACCCTAACCCTAACCCAAACACTATCGTAGGGTAGATGCTAACCCTAACCCAAACACTATCCTAGGGCTGATGCTAACCCTAACCCTAACCCTAACACTATCCTTGGGCTGATGCTAACCCTAACCCTAACACTATCCTGGGCCTGATGCTAACCCTAACCCTAACCCTAACACTATCCCAGGGCTGATGCTAACCCTAAACCTAACACTATCCTTGGGCTGATGCTAACCCTAACCCTAACCCTAACACTATCCTAGGGCAAATGCTAACCATAACGCTAACCCTAACACTATCCTTGAACTGATGCTAACCCTAACCCTAACCCTAACACTATCCTAGTCCTGATGATAACCCTAACCCTAACCCTAACACTATCCTAGGGTTTATGTTAACCCTAACCCTAACACTGTCCTAGGGCTGATGCTAACCCTAACCCTAACCCTAACACTATCCTAGGGCGGATGCTAACCCTAACCCTAACCCTAACACTATCCTAGGGCTGATGCTAACCCTAACACTAACACTATCCTAGGGCTGATGCTAACCCTAACCCTAACCCTTAACGTTATCCTAGGGCTGATGCTAACCCTAACTCTAACTCTAACAGTATCTTAGGGCTGAGGCTAACCCTAACACTAACACTATCCTACGGCTGATGCTAACCCTAACCCTAACCCTAACACTATCCTAGGGCTGATGCTAACACTAACCCTAACACTATCCTAGGCCTGATGCTAACCCTAACCCTAACCCTAACACTATCCTAGGGCTGATGCTAACCCTAACCCTAACACTATCCTAGGGCTGATGCTAACCCTAACCCTAACCCTAACAATCTCCTAGGGCTGAGGCTAACCCTAACCCTAACACTATCCTAGGGCTGATGCTAACCCTAACCCTAACCCAAACACTGTCCTAGGGTTGATGCTAACCCTAACCCTAACACTATCCTAGGGCTGATGCTAACCCTAACGCTAACCCTAACACTATCCTTTAACTGATGCTAACCCTAACCCTAACCATAACACTATCCTAGGCCTGATGATAACCCTAACCCTAACCCTAACACTATCCTAGGGTTTATGTTAACCCTAGCCCTAACACTATCCCAGGGCTGATGCTAACCCTAACCCTAAACCTAACACTATCCTAGGGCGGATGCTAACCCTAACCCTAACCCTAACACTATCCTAGGGCTGATGCTAACCCTAAAACTAACACTACCCTAGGGCTGATGCTAACGCTAACCCTAACCCTAACACTCTCCAAGGGCTGATGCTAACCCTAACCCTAACCCTAACACTATCCTACGGCTGATGCTAACCCTAACCCTAACCCTAACACTATCCTCGGGCTGATGATAACCCTAACCCTAACACTATCCTTGGCCTGATGCTAACCCTAACCCTAACCCTAACACTATCCTAGGGCTGATGCTAACCCTAACCCTAACACTATCCTAGGCCTGATGATAACCCTAACCCTAACCTTAACACTATCCTAGGGCTGATGCTAACCCTAACCCTAACACTATCCTAGAGCTGATGCTAACCCTAACCCTAAACCTAACACTATCCTAAGTCTGATGCTAACCCTAGCCCTCACACTATCGTAGGCCTGATGATAACCCTATCCCTAACCTTAACACTATCCTAGGACTGATGCTAACCCTAACCCTAACCCTAACACTATCCTAGAGCTGATGCTAACCCTCACCCTAACACTATCCTAGGCCTGATGATAACCCTAACCCTAACCCTGACACTATCCTAGGGCTCATGCTAACCCTAACCCTAACACTATCCTAGGGCTGATGCTAACCCTAACCCTAACCCTAAAACTATCCTAGGCCTGATGCTAACCCTAACCCTAACCCTAACACTATCCTAGGGCTGATGCTAAACCTAACCCTAACACTATCCTTGGGCTGTTGCTAACCCTAACCCTAACCCTAACACTATCCTAGGGCAGATGCTAACCCTAACGCTAACCCTAACAGTATACTTGAACTGATCCTAACCCTAACCCTAACCCTAACACTATCCTAGGCCTGATGATAACCCTAACCCTGACCCTAACACTATCCTAGAGTTTATGTTAACCCTAA
Organism: Lemur catta; assembly: GCF_020740605.2. NCBI lineage: Eukaryota > Metazoa > Chordata > Mammalia > Primates > Lemuridae > Lemur > Lemur catta. The sequence goes on from NC_059134.1 coordinate 1,390,375, forward strand.
CCCTAACACTATCCTAGGGCTGATGCTAACCCTAACCCTAACCCTAACACTATCCTAGGGCGGATGCTAACCCTAACCCTAACCCTAACACTATCCTAGGGGTGATGCTAACCCTAACACTAACAATATCCTAGGGCTGATGCTAACCCTAACCCTAACCCTAACACTATCCTAGGGCGGATGCTAACCCTAACCCTAACCCTAACACTATCCTAGGGCTCATGCTAACCCTAACGCTAACACTATCCTAGGCCTCATGCTAACCCTAACCCTAACCCTAACACTATCCTAGGGCTGATGCTAACCCTAACCCTAACACTATCCTAGGGCTGATGCTAACCCTAACACTAACACTATCCTAGGGCTGATGCTAACCCTAACCATAACCCTAACACTCTCCAAGTGCTGATGCTAACCCTAACCCTAACCCTAACACTATCCTAGGGCTGATGCTAACCCTAACCCTAACTCTAACACTATGTTAGGTCTGAGGCTAACCCTAACCCTAACACTATCCTACGGCTGATGCTAACCCTAACCCTAACCAAAACACTATCCTAGGCCTGATGCTAACCCTAACCCTAACCCTAACACTATCCTAGGGCTGATCCTAACCCTAACCCTAACACTATCCTAGGGCTGATGCTAACCCTAACCCTAACCCTAACACTCTCCTAGGGCTGAGGCTAACCCTAACCCTAACACTATCCTACGGCTGATCCTAACCCTAACCCTAACCCAAACACTATCCTAGGGTTGATGCTAACCCTAACCAAAACACTATCCTAGGGCTTATGCTAACCCTAACCCTAACCCTAACACTATCCTTGGGCTGATGCTAACCCTAACCCTAACACTATCCTGGGCCTGATGCTAACCCTAACCCTAACCCTGACACTATCCTAGGGCTGATGCTAACCCTAACCCTAACACTATCCTTGGGCTGATGCTAAACCTAACCCTAACCCTAACACTATCCTAGGGCAAATGCTAACCCTAACGCTAACCCTAACACTATCCTTGAACTGATGCTAACCCTAACCCTAACCCTAACACTATCCTAGTCCTGATGATAACCCTAACCCTAACCCTAACACTATCCTAGGGTTTATGTTAACCCTAACCCTAACACTATCTTAGGGCTGATGCTAACCCTAACCCTAACCCTAACACTATCCTAGGGCGGATGCTAACCCTAACCCTAACCCTAACACTATCCTAGGGCTGATGCCAACCCTAACACTAACACTATCCTAGGGCTGATGCTAACCCTAACCCTAACCCTTAACGTTATCCTAGGGCTGATGCTAACCCTAACCCTAACTCTAACACAATCTTAGGGCTGATGCTAACCCTAACCCTAACACTATCCTAGGGCTGATGCTAACCCTAACCCTAACCCTAACACTATCCTAGGGCTGATGCTAACCCTAACGGTAACCCTAACACTATCCTTGAACTGATGCTAACCCTAACCCTAACCATAACACTATCCTAGGCCTGATGATAACCCTAACCCTAACCCTAACACTATCCTAGGGTTTATGTTAACCCTAACCCTAACAGTATCCTAGGGCTGATACTAACACTAACCCTAAACCTAACACTATCCTAGGGCGGATGCTAACCCTAACCCTAACCCTAACACTATCCTAGGGCTGATGCTAACCCTAACACTAACACTATCCTAGGGCTGATGCTAACGATAACCCTAACCCTAACACTCTCCAAGGGCTGATGCTAACCCTAACCCTAACCCTAACACTATCCTACGGCTGATGCTAACCCTAACCCTAACCCTAACACTATCCTCGGGCTGATGCTAACCCTAACCCTAACACTATCCTAGGCCTGATGCTAACCCTAACCCTTACCCTAACACTATCCTAGGGCTGATGCTAACCCTAACCCTAACACTATCCTAGGCCTGATGATAACCCTAACCCTAACCCTAACACTATCCTAGGGCTGATGCTAACCCTAACCCTAACACTATCCTAGAGCTGATGCTAACCCTAACCCTAACCCTAACACTATCCTAGAGCTGATGCTAACCCTAACCCTAACACTATCCTAGGCCTGATGATAACCCTAACCCTAACTCTGACACTATCCTAGGGCTCATGCTAACCCTAACTCTAACACTATCCTAGGGCTGATGCTAACCCTAACCCTAACCGTAACACTATCCTAGGCCTGATGCTAACCCTATCCCTAACCCTAACACTCTCCTAGGGCTGAGGCTAACCCTAACCCTAACACTATCCTAGGGCTGATGCTAACCCTAACCCTAACCCAAACACTATCCTAGGGTTGATGCTAACCCTAACCCTAACACTATCCTAGGGCTGATGCTAACCCTAACCCTAACCCTAACACTATCCTTGGGCTGATGCTAACCCTAACCCTAACACTATCCTGGGCCTGATGCTAACCCTAACCCTAACCCTAACACTATCCTAGGGCTGATGCTAACCCTAACCCTAACAATATCCTTGGGCTGATGCTAACCCTAACCCTAACCCTAACACTATCCTAGGGCAGATGCTAACCCTAACGCTAACCCTAACAGTATACTTGAACTGATGCTAACCCTAACCCTAACCCTAACACTATCCTAGGCCTGATGATAACCCTAACCCTGACCCTAACACTATCCTAGGGTTTATGTTAACCCTAACCCTAACACTATCCTAGGGCTGATGCTAACCCTAACCCTAACCTTAACACTATCCTAGGGCGGATGCTAACCCTAACCCTAACCCTAACACTATCCTAGGGCTGATGCTAACCCTAACCCTAACCCTAACACTATCCTAGGGCTGAGGCTAACCCTAACCCTAACACTATCCTACGGCTGATGCTAATCTTAACGCTAACCCTAACACTATCCTAAGGCTGATGGTAACCCTAACACTAACACTATCCTAAGCCTGGTGCTAACCCTAACTCTAACCCTAACACTATCCTAGGGCTGATGCTAACCCTAACCCTAATAATTTCCTACGGCTGATGCTAACACTAACCCTAACCCTAACACTATCCTAGGGCTGATGCTAACCCTAACCCTAACCCTAACACTATCCTAGGGCTGATGTTAACCCTAACCCTAACACTATCCTAGGCCTGATGATAACCCTAACCCTAACCCTAACACTATCCTGGGGCTGATGCTAACCCTAACCCTAACACTATCCTAGGCCTGATGCTAACCCTAACCCTAACCCTAACACTATCCTAGGGCTGATGCTAACCCTAACCCTAACACTATCCTAGGGCTGATGCTAACCCTAACCCTAACGCTAACACTATCCTAGGGCTGATGCTAACCCTAACCCTAACACTATCATAGGCCTGATGATAACCCTAACCCTAACCCTAACACTATCCTAGGGCTGATGCTAACCGTAACCCTAACACTATCCTAGGCCTGATGCTAACCCTAACCCTAACCCTAACACTATCCTAGGGCTGATGCTAATCCTAACACCAACACTATCCTAGGGCTGATGCTAACCCTAACCCTAACCCCAACACTATCCTAGGCCTGATGATAACCCTAACCCTAACACTAACACTATCCTAGGGCTGATGCTAACCCTAACCCTAACACTATCCTAGGGCTGATGCTAACCCTAACCCTAACCCTAACACTATCCTAGGGCTGATGCTAACCCTAACGCTAACCCTAAAACTATCCTTGAACTGATGCTAACCCTAACCCTAACACTATCCTAGGCCTGATGATATCCCTAACCCTAACCCTAACACTATCCTAGGGTTTATGTTAACCCTAACCCTAACACTATCCTAGGGATGATGCTAACCCTAACACTACCACTATCCTGGGCCTGATGCTAACCCTAACCCTAACACTAACACTATCCTAGGGCTGCTGCTAACCCTAACCCTAACACTATCCTAGGGCTGATGCTAACCCTAACCCTAACCCTAACACTATCCTAGGGCTGATGCTAACCCTAACGCTAACCCTAACACTATCCTTGAACTAATGCTAACCCTTACCCTAACCCTAACACTGTCCTAGGCCTGATCATAACCCTAACCCTAACCCTAACACTATCCTAGGGTTTATGTTATCCCTAACCCTAACAGTATCCTAGGGCTGATGCTAACCCTAACCCTAACCCTAACACTATCCTATGGCTGATGCTAACCCTAACCCTAACACTATCCTAGGGCTGATGCGAACCCTAGCCCTAACCCTAACACTATCCTAGGGCTGATGCTAACCCTAACCCTAACTCTAACACTATCTTAGGGCTGAGGCTAACCCTAACCCTAACACTATCCTACGGCTGATGCTAACCCTAACCTTAACCCTAACACTATCCTAGGGCTGATGCTAACCCTAACACTAACACTATCCTAGGCCTGATGCTAACCCTAACCCTAACCCTAACACTATCCTAGGGCTGATGCTAACCCTAACCCTAACACTATCCTAGGGCTGATGCTAACCCTAACCCTAACCCTAACACTATCCTAGGGCTGATGCTAACCCTAACCCTAACACTATCCTAGGCCTGATGATAACCCTAACCTTAACCCTAACTCTATCCTTGGGCTGATGCTAACCCTAACCCTAACACTATCCTAGGGCTGATGCTAACCCTAACCCTCACCCTAACACTATCCTAGGGCTGATGCTAACCCTAACCCTAACCCAAACACTATCCTAGGGCTGATGCTAAACTTAACCCTAACCCTAACACTATCCTAGGGCTGATTCTAACCGTAACCCTAACACTATCCTAGGCCTGATGCTACCCCTAACCCTTACCCTAACACTATCCTAGGGCTGATGCTAAACCTAACCATAACCCTAACACTATCCTAGGGCTGAAGCTAACCCTAACCCTAACCCTAACACTATCCTAGGGCTGATGCTAACCCTAACCCCAACACTATCCTAGGCCTGATGCTAACCCTAACCCTAACACTCTCCTAGGGCTGAGGCTAACCCTAACCCTAACACTATCCTACGGCTGATCCTAACCCTAACCCTAACCCAAACACTATCCTAGGGTTGATGCTAACCCTAACCCAAACACTATCCTAGGGCTTATGCTAACCCTAACCCTAACCCTAACACTATCCTTGGGCTGATGCTAACCCTAACCCTAACACTATCCTGGGCCTGATGCTAACCCTAACCCTAACCCTGACACTATCCTAGGGCTGATGCTAACCCTAACCCTAACACTATCCTTGGGCTGATGCTAAACCTAACCCTAACCATAACACTATCCTAGGGCAAATGCTAACCCTAACGCTAACCCTAACACTATCCTTGAACTGATGCTAACCCTAACCCTAACCCTAACACTATCCTAGTCCTGATGATAACCCTAACCCTAACCCTAACACTATCCTAGGGTTTATGTTAACCCTAACCCTAACACTATCTTAGGGCTGATGCTAACCCTAACCCTAACCCTAACACTATCCTAGGGCGGATGCTAACCCTAACCCTAACCCTAACACTATCCTAGGGCTGATGCCAACCCTAACACTAACACTATCCTAGGGCTGATGCTAACCCTAACCCTAACCCTTAACGTTATCCTAGGGCTGATGCTAACCCTAACCCTAACTCTAACACAATCTTAGGGCTGATGCTAACCCTAACCCTAACACTATCCTAGGGCTGATGCTAACCCTAACCCTAACCCTAACACTATCCTAGGGCTGATGCTAACCCTAACGGTAACCCTAACACTATCTTTGAACTGATGCTAACCCTAACCCTAACCATAACACTATCCTAGGCCTGATGATAACCCTAACCCTAACCCTAACACTATCCTAGGGTTTATGTTAACCCTAACCCTAACAGTATCCTAGGGCTGATACTAACACTAACCCTAAACCTAACACTATCCTAGGGCGGATGCTAACCCTAACCCTAACCCTAACACTATCCTAGGGCTGATGCTAACCCTAACACTAACACTATCCTAGGGCTGATGCTAACGATAACCCTAACCCTAACACTCTCCAAGGGCTGATGCTAACCCTAACCCTAACCCTAACACTATCCTACGGCTGATGCTAACCCTAACCCTAACCCTAACACTATCCTCGGGCTGATGCTAACCCTAACCCTAACACTATCCTAGGCCTGATGCTAACCCTAACCCTTACCCTAACACTATCCTAGGGCTGATGCTAACCCTAACCCTAACACTATCCTAGGCCTGATGATAACCCTAACCCTAACCCTAACACTATCCTAGGGCTGATGCTAACCCTAACCCTAACACTATCCTAGAGCTGATGCTAACCCTAACCCTAACCCTAACACTATCCTAGAGCTGATGCTAACCCTAACCCTAACACTATCCTAGGCCTGATGATAACCCTAACCCTAACTCTGACACTATCCTAGGGCTCATGCTAACCCTAACTCTAACACTATCCTAGGGCTGATGCTAACCCTAACCCTAACCGTAACACTATCCTAGGCCTGATGCTAACCCTATCCCTAACCCTAACACTCTCCTAGGGCTGAGGCTAACCCTAACCCTAACACTATCCTAGGGCTGATGCTAACCCTAACCCTAACCCAAACACTATCCTAGGGTTGATGCTAACCCTAACCCTAACACTATCCTAGGGCTGATGCTAACCCTAACCCTAACCCTAACACTATCCTTGGGCTGATGCTAACCCTAACCCTAACACTATCCTGGGCCTGATGCTAACCCTAACCCTAACCCTAACACTATCCTAGGGCTGATGCTAACCCTAACCCTAACAATATCCTTGGGCTGATGCTAACCCTAACCCTAACCCTAACACTATCCTAGGGCAGATGCTAACCCTAACGCTAACCCTAACAGTATACTTGTACTGATGCTAACCCTAACCCTAACCCTAACACTATCCTAGGCCTGATGATAACCCTAACCCTGACCCTAACACTATCCTAGGGTTTATGTTAACCCTAACCCTAACACTATCCTAGGGCTGATGCTAACCCTAACCCTAACCTTAACACTATCCTAGGGCGGATGCTAACCCTAACCCTAACCCTAACACTATCCTAGGGGTGATGCTAACCCTAACACTAACAATATCCTAGGGCTGATGCTAACCCTAACCCTAACCCTAACACTATCCTAGGGCGGATGCTAACAATAACCCTAACCCTAACACTATCCTAGGGCTCATGCTAACCCTAACACTAACACTATCCTAGGCCTGATTCTAACCCTAACCCTAACCCTAACACTATCCTATGGCTGATGCTAACCCTAACCCTAACACTATCCTAGGGCTCATGCTAACCCTAACACTAACACTATCCTAGGGCTTATGCTAACCCTAACCATAACCCTAACACTCTCCAAGTGCTGATGCTAACCCTAACCCTAACCCAAACACTATCCTAGGGCTGATGCTAACCCTAACCCTAACCCTAACACTATCCTTGGGCTGATGCTAACCCTAACCCTAACACTATCCTGGGCCTGATGCTAACCCTAACCCTAACCCTAACACTATCCTAGGGCTGATGCTAACCCTAACCCTAACACTATCCTTGGGCTGTTGCTAACCCTAACCCTAACCCTAACACTATCCTAGGGCAGATGCTAACCCTAACGCTAACCCTAACAGTATACTTGAACTGATCCTAACCCTAACCCTAACCCTAACACTATCCTAGGCCTGATGATAACCCTAACCCTGACCCTAACACTATCCTAGAGTTTATGTTAACCGTAACCCTAACACTATCCTAGGGCTGATGCTAACCCTAACCCTAACCCTAACACTATCCTAGGGCGGATGCTAACCCTAACCCTAACCCTAACACTATCCTAGGGGTGATGCTAACCCTAACACTAACAATATCCTAGGGCTGATGCTAACCCTAACCCTAACCCTAACACTATCCTAGGGCGGATGCTAACCCTAACATTAACCCTAACACTATCCTAGGGCTCATGCTAACCCTAACACTAACACTATCCTAGGCCTCATGCTAACCCTAACCCTAACCCTAACACTATCCTAGGGCTGATGCTAACCCTAACCCTAACACTATCCTAGGGCTGATGCTAACCCTAACACTAACACTATCCTAGGGCTGATGCTAACCCTAACCATAACCCTAACACTCTCCAAGTGCTGATGCTAACCCTAACCCTAACCCTAACACTATCCTAGGGCTGATGCTAACCCTAACCCTAACTCTAACACTATCTTAGGTCTGAGGCTAACCCTAACCCTAACACTATCCTACGGCTGATGCTAACCCTAACCCTAACCCTAACACTATGCTACGGCTGATGCTAACCCTAACCCTAACACTATCCTAGGCCTGATGCTAACCCTAACCCTAACCCTAACACTATCCTAGGGCTGATCCTAACCCTAACCCTAACACTATCCTAGGGCTGATGCTAACCCTAACCCTAACCCTAACACTATCCTAGGGCTGAGGCTAACCCTAACCCTAACACTATCCTACGGCTGATGCTAATCTTAACGCTAACCCTAACACTATCCTAAGGCTGATGGTAACCCTAACACTAACACTATCCTAAGCCTGGTGCTAACCCTAACTCTAACCCTAACACTATCCTAGGGCTGATGCTAACCCTAACCCTAATAATTTCCTACGGCTGATGCTAACACTAACCCTAACCCTAACACTATCCTAGGGCTGATGCTAACCCTAACCCTAACCCTAACACTATCCTAGGGCTGATGCTAACCCTAACCCTAACACTATCCTAGGCCTGATGATAACCCTAACCCTAACCCTAACACTATCCTGGGGCTGATGCTAACCCTAACCCTAACACTATCCTAGGCCTGATGCTAACCCTAACACTAACCCTAACACTATCCTAGGGCTGATGCTAACCCTAACCCTAACACTATCCTAGGGCTGATGCTAACCCTAACCCTAACGCTAACACTATCCTAGGGCTGATGCTAACCCTAACCCTAACACTATCATAGGCCTGATGATAACCCTAACCCTAACCCTAACACTATCCTAGGGCTGATGCTAACCGTAACCCTAACACTATCCTAGGCCTGATGCTAACCCTAACCCTAACCCTAACACTATCCTAGGGCTGATGCTAACCCTAACACCAACACTATCCTAGGGCTGATGCTAACCCTAACCCTAACCCCAACACTATCCTAGGCCTGATGATAACCCTAACCCTAACACTAACACTATCCTAGGGCTGATGCTAACCCTAACCCTAACACTATCCTAGGGCTGATGCTAACCCTAACCCTAACCCTAACACTATCCTAGGGCTGATGCTAACCCTAACGCTAACCCTAAAACTATCCTTGAACTGATGCTAACCCTAACCCTAACACTATCCTAGGCCTGATGATATCCCTAACCCTAACCCTAACACTATCCTAGGGTTTATGTTAACCCTAACCCTAACACTATCCTAGGGATGATGCTAACCCTAACACTACCACTATCCTGGGCCTGATGCTAACCCTAACCCTAACACTAACACTATCCTAGGGCTGCTGCTAACCCTAACCCTAACACTATCCTAGGGCTGATGCTAACCCTAACCCTAACCCTAACACTATCCTAGGGCTGATGCTAACCCTAACGCTAACCCTAACACTATCCTTGAACTAATGCTAACCCTTACCCTAACCCTAACACTGTCCTAGGCCTGATCATAACCCTAACCCTAACCCTAACACTATCCTAGGGTTTATGTTATCCCTAACCCTAACAGTATCCTAGGGCTGATGCTAACCCTAACCCTAACCCTAACACTATCCTATGGCTGATGCTAACCCTAACCCTAACACTATCCTAGGGCTGATGCGAACCCTAGCCCTAACCCTAACACTATCCTTGGGCTGATGCTAACCCTAACCCTAACACTATCCTGGGCCTGATGCTAACCCTAACCCTAACCCTAACACTATCCTAGGGCAAATGCTAACCATAACGCTAACCCTAACACTATCCTTGAACTGATGCTAACCCTAACCCTAACCCTAACACTATCCTAGTCCTGATGATAACCCTAACCCTAACCCTAACACTATCCTAGGGTTTATGTTAACCCTAACCCTAACACTATCCTAGGGCTGATGCTAACCCTAACCCTAACCCTAACACTATCCTAGGGCGGATGGTAACCCTAACCCTAACCCTAACACTATCCTAGGGCTGATGCTAACCCTAACACTAACACTATCCTAGGGCTGATGCTAACCCTAACCCTAACCCTTAACGTTATCCTAGGGCTGATGCTAACCCTAACTCTAACTCTAACAGTATCTTAGGGCTGAGGCTAACCCTAACACTAACACTATCCTACGGCTGATGCTAACCCTAACCCTAACCCTAACACTATCCTAGGGCTGATGCTAACACTAACCCTAACACTATCCTAGGCCTGATGCTAACCCTAACCCTAACCCTAACACTATCCTAGGGCTGATGCTAACCCTAACCCTAACACTATCCTAGGGCTGATGCTAACCCTAACCCTAACCCTAACAATCTCCTAGGGCTGAGGCTAACCCTAACCCTAACACTATCCTAGGGCTGATGCTAACCCTAACCCTAACCCAAACACTGTCCTAGGGTTGATGCTAACCCTAACCCTAACACTATCCTAGGGCTGATGCTAAACCTAACGCTAACCCTAACACTATCCTTTAACTGATGCTAACCCTAACCCTAACCATAACACTATCCTAGGCCTGATGATAACCCTAACCCTAACCCTAACACTATCCTAGGGTTTATGTTAACCCTAGCCCTAACACTATCCCAGGGCTGATGCTAACCCTAACCCTAAACCTAACACTATCCTAGGGCGGATGCTAACCCTAACCCTAACCCTAACACTATCCTAGGGCTGATGCTAACCCTAACACTAACACTACCCTAGGGCTGATGCTAACGCTAACCCTAACCCTAACACTCTCCAAGGGCTGATGCTAACCCTAACCCTAACCCTAACACTATCCTACGGCTGATGCTAACCCTAACCCTAACCCTAACACTATCCTCGGGCTGATGATAACCCTAACCCTAACACTATCCTAGGCCTGATGCTAACCCTAACCCTAACCCTAACACTATCCTAGGGCTGATGCTAACCCTAACCCTAACACTATCCTAGGCCTGATGATAACCCTAACCCTAACCCTAACACTATCCTAGGGCTGATGCTAACCCTAACCCTAACACTATCCTAGAGCTGATGCTAACCCTAACCCTAACCCTAACACTATCCTAAGTCTGATGCTAACCCTAGCCCTCACACTATCGTAGGCCTGATGATAACCCTAACCCTAACCTTAACACTATCCTAGGACTGATGCTAACCCTAACCCTAACCCTAACACTATCCTAGAGCTGATGCTAACCCTCACCCTAACACTATCCTAGGCCTGATGATAACCCTAACCCTAACCCTGACACTATCCTAGGGCTCATGCTAACCCTAACTCTAACACTATCCTAGGGCTGATGCTAACCCTAACCCTAACCCTAAAACTATCCTAGGCCTGATGCTAACCCTAACCCTAACCCTAACACTATCCTAGGGCTGATGCTAACCCTAACCCTAACACTATCCTTGGGCTGTTGCTAACCCTAACCCTAACCCTAACACTATCCTAGGGCAGATGCTAACCCTAACGCTAACCCTAACAGTATACTTGAACTGATCCTAACCCTAACCCTAACCCTAACACTATCCTAGGCCTGATGATAACCCTAACCCTGACCCTAACACTATCCTAGAGTTTATGTTAACCCTAACCCTAACACTATCCTAGGGCTGATGCTAACCCTAACCCTAACCCTAACACTATCCTAGGGCGGATGCTAACCCTAACCCTAACCCTAACACTATCCTAGGGGTGATGCTAACCCTAACACTAACAATATCCTAGGGCTGATGCTAACCCTAACCCTAACCCTAACACTATCCTAGGGCGGATGCTAACCCTAACCCTAACCCTAACACTATCCTAGGGCTCATGCTAACCCTAACGCTAACACTATCCTAGGCCTCATGCTAACCCTAACCCTAACCCTAACACTATCCTAGGGCTGATGCTAACCCTAACCCTAACACTATCCTAGGGCTGATGCTAACCCTAACACTAACACTATCCTAGGGCTGATGCTAACCCTAACCATAACCCTAACACTCTCCAAGTGCTGATGCTAACCCTAACCCTAACCCTAACACTATCCTAGGGCTGATGCTAACCCTAACCCTAACTCTAACACTATCTTAGGTCTGAGGCTAACCCTAACCCTAACACTATCCTACGGCTGATGCTAACCCTAACCCTAACCAAAACACTATCCTAGGCCTGATGCTAACCCTAACCCTAACCCTAACACTATCCTAGGGCTGATCCTAACCCTAACCCTAACACTATCCTAGGGCTGATGCTAACCCTAACCCTAACCCTAACACTATCCTAGGGCTGAGGCTAACCCTAACCCTAACACTATCCTACGGCTGATGCTAATCTTAACGCTAACCCTAACACTATCCTAAGGCTGATGGTAACCCTAACACTAACACTATCCTAAGCCTGGTGCTAACCCTAACTCTAACCCTAACACTATCCTAGGGCTGATGCTAACCCTAACCCTAATAATTTCCTACGGCTGATGCTAACACTAACCCTAACCCTAACACTATCCTAGGGCTGATGCTAACCCTAACCCTAACCCTAACACTATCCTAGGGCTGATGCTAACCCTAACCCTAACACTATCCTAGGCCTGATGATAACCCTAACCCTAACCCTAACACTATCCTGGGGCTGATGCTAACCCTAACCCTAACACTATCCTAGGCCTGATGCTAACCCTAACCCTAACCCTAACACTATCCTAGGGCTGATGCTAACCCTAACCCTAACACTATCCTAGGGCTGATGCTAACCCTAACCCTAACGCTAACACTATCCTAGGGCTGATGCTAACCCTAACCCTAACACTATCATAGGCCTGATGATAACCCTAACCCTAACCCTAACACTATCCTAGGGCTGATGCTAACCGTAACCCTAACACTATCCTAGGCCTGATGCTAACCCTAACCCTAACCCTAACACTATCCTAGGGCTGATGCTAACCCTAACACCAACACTATCCTAGGGCTGATGCTAACCCTAACCCTAACCCCAACACTATCCTAGGCCTGATGATAACCCTAACCCTAACACTAACACTATCCTAGGGCTGATGCTAACCCTAACCCTAACACTATCCTAGGGCTGATGCTAACCCTAACCCTAACCCTAACACTATCCTAGGGCTGATGCTAACCCTAACGCTAACCCTAAAACTATGCTTGAACTGATGCTAACCCTAACCCTAACACTATCCTAGGCCTGATGATATCCCTAACCCTAACCCTAACACTATCCTAGGGTTTATGTTAACCCTAACCCTAACACTATCCTAGGGATGATGCTAACCCTAACACTACCACTATCCTGGGCCTGATGCTAACCCTAACCCTAACACTAACACTATCCTAGGGCTGCTGCTAACCCTAACCCTAACACTATCCTAGGGCTGATGCTAACCCTAACCCTAACCCTAACACTATCCTAGGGCTGATGCTAACCCTAACGCTAACCCTAACACTATCCTTGAACTAATGCTAACCCTTACCCTAACCCTAACACTGTCCTAGGCCTGATCATAACCCTAACCCTAACCCTAACACTATCCTAGGGTTTATGTTATCCCTAACCCTAACAGTATCCTAGGGCTGATGCTAACCCTAACCCTAACCCTAACACTATCCTATGGCTGATGCTAACCCTAACCCTAACACTATCCTAGGGCTGATGCGAACCCTAGCCCTAACCCTAACACTATCCTTGGGCTGATGCTAACCCTAACCCTAACACTATCCTGGGCCTGATGCTAACCCTAACCCTAACCCTAACACTATCCCAGGGCTGATGCTAACCCTAAACCTAACACTATCCTTGGGCTGATGCTAACCCTAACCCTAACCCTAACACTATCCTAGGGCAAATGCTAACCATAACGCTAACCCTAACACTATCCTTGAACTGATGCTAACCCTAACCCTAACCCTAACACTATCCTAGTCCTGATGATAACCCTAACCCTAACCCTAACACTATCCTAGGGTTTATGTTAACCCTAACCCTAACACTATCCTAGGGCTGATGCTAACCCTAACCCTAACCCTAACACTATCCTAGGGCGGATGCTAACCCTAACCCTAACCCTAACACTATCCTAGGGCTGATGCTAACCCTAACACTAACACTATCCTAGGGCTGATGCTAACCCTAACCCTAACCCTTAACGTTATCCTAGGGCTGATGCTAACCCTAACTCTAACTCTAACAGTATCTTAGGGCTGAGGCTAACCCTAACACTAACACTATCCTACGGCTGATGCTAACCCTAACCCTAACCCTAACACTATCCTAGGGCTGATGCTAACACTAACCCTAACACTATCCTAGGCCTGATGCTAACCCTAACCCTAACCCTAACACTATCCTAGGGCTGATGCTAACCCTAACCCTAACACTATCCTAGGGCTGATGCTAACCCTAACCCTAACCCTAACATTCTCCTAGGGCTGAGGCTAACCCTAACCCTAACACTATCCTAGGGCTGATGCTAACCCTAACCCTAACCCAAACACTGTCCTAGGGTTGATGCTAACCCTAACCCTAACACTATCCTAGGGCTGATGCTAACCCTAACGCTAACCCTAACACTATCCTTTAACTGATGCTAACCCTAACCCTAACCATAACACTATCCTAGGCCTGATGATAACCCTAACCCAAACCCTAACACTATCCTAGGGTTTATGTTAACCCTAGCCCTAACACTATCCCAGGGCTGATGCTAACCCTAACCCTAAACCTAACACTATCCTAGGGCGGATGCTAACCCTAACCCTAACCCTAACACTATCCTAGGGCTGATGCTAACCCTAACACTAACACTACCCTAGGGCTGATGCTAACGCTAACCCTAACCCTAACACTCTCCAAGGGCTGATGCTAACCCTAACCCTAACCCTAACACTATCCTACGGCTGATGCTAACCCTAACCCTAACCCTAACACTATCCTCGGGCTGATGATAACCCTAACCCTAACACTATCCTAGGCCTGATGCTAACCCTAACCCTAACCCTAACACTATCCTAGGGCTGATGCTAACCCTAACCCTAACACTATCCTAGGCCTGATGATAACCCTAACCCTAACCCTAACACTATCCTAGGGCTGATGCTAACCCTAACCCTAACACTATCCTAGAGCTGATGCTAACCCTAACCCTAACCCTAACACTATCCTAAGTCTGATGCTAACCCTAGCCCTCACACTATCGTAGGCCTGATGATAACCCTAACCCTAACCTTAACACTATCCTAGGACTGATGCTAACCCTAACCCTAACCCTAACACTATCCTAGAGCTGATGCTAACCCTCACCCTAACACTATCCTAGGCCTGATGATAACCCTAACCCTAACCCTGACACTATCCTAGGGCTCATGCTAACCCTAACTCTAACACTATCCTAGGGCTGATGCTAACCCTAACCCTAACCCTAAAACTATCCTAGGCCTGATGCTAACCCTAACCCTAACCCTAACACTATCCTAGGGCTGATGCTAACCCTAACCCTAACACTATCCTTGGGCTGTTGCTAACCCTAACCCTAACCCTAACACTATCCTAGGGCAGATGCTAACCCTAACGCTAACCCTAACAGTATACTTGAACTGATCCTAACCCTAACCCTAACCCTAACACTATCCTAGGCCTGATGATAACCCTAACCCTGACCCTAACACTATCCTAGAGTTTATGTTAACCCTAACCCTAACACTATCCTAGGGCTGATGCTAACCCTAACCCTAACCCTAACACTATCCTAGGGCGGATGCTAACCCTAACCCTAACCCTAACACTATCCTAGGGGTGATGCTAACCCTAACACTAACAATATCCTAGGGCTGATGCTAACCCTAACCCTAACCCTAACACTATCCTAGGGCGGATGCTAACCCTAACCCTAACCCTAACACTATCCTAGGGCTCATGCTAACCCTAACGCTAACACTATCCTAGGCCTCATGCTAACCCTAACCCTAACCCTAACACTATCCTAGGGCTGATGCTAACCCTAACCCTAACACTATCCTAGGGCTGATGCTAACCCTAACACTAACACTATCCTAGGGCTGATGCTAACCCTAACCATAACCCTAACACTCTCCAAGTGCTGATGCTAACCCTAACCCTAACCCTAACACTATCCTAGGGCTGATGCTAACCCTAACCCTAACTCTAACACTATCTTAGGTCTGAGGCTAACCCTAACCCTAACACTATCCTACGGCTGATGCTAACCCTAACCCTAACCAAAACACTATCCTAGGCCTGATGCTAACCCTAACCCTAACCCTAACACTATCCTAGGGCTGATCCTAACCCTAACCCTAACACTATCCTAGGGCTGATGCTAACCCTAACCCTAACCCTAACACTATCCTAGGGCTGAGGCTAACCCTAACCCTAACACTATCCTACGGCTGATGCTAATCTTAACGCTAACCCTAACACTATCCTAAGGCTGATGGTAACCCTAACACTAACACTATCCTAAGCCTGGTGCTAACCCTAACTCTAACCCTAACACTATCCTAGGGCTGATGCTAACCCTAACCCTAATAATTTCCTACGGCTGATGCTAACACTAACCCTAACCCTAACACTATCCTAGGGCTGATGCTAACCCTAACCCTAACCCTAACACTATCCTAGGGCTGATGCTAACCCTAACCCTAACACTATCCTAGGCCTGATGATAACCCTAACCCTAACCCTAACACTATCCTGGGGCTGATGCTAACCCTAACCCTAACACTATCCTAGGCCTGATGCTAACCCTAACCCTAACCCTAACACTATCCTAGGGCTGATGCTAACCCTAACCCTAACACTATCCTAGGGCTGATGCTAACCCTAACCCTAACGCTAACACTATCCTAGGGCTGATGCTAACCCTAACCCTAACACTATCATAGGCCTGATGATAACCCTAACCCTAACCCTAACACTATCCTAGGGCTGATGCTAACCGTAACCCTAACACTATCCTAGGCCTGATGCTAACCCTAACCCTAACCCTAACACTATCCTAGGGCTGATGCTAACCCTAACACCAACACTATCCTAGGGCTGATGCTAACCCTAACCCTAACCCCAACACTATCCTAGGCCTGATGATAACCCTAACCCTAACACTAACACTATCCTAGGGCTGATGCTAACCCTAACCCTAACACTATCCTAGGGCTGATGCTAACCCTAACCCTAACCCTAACACTATCCTAGGGCTGATGCTAACCCTAACGCTAACCCTAAAACTATCCTTGAACTGATGCTAACCCTAACCCTAACACTATCCTAGGCCTGATGATATCCCTAACCCTAACCCTAACACTATCCTAGGGTTTATGTTAACCCTAACCCTAACACTATCCTAGGGATGATGCTAACCCTAACACTACCACTATCCTGGGCCTGATGCTAACCCTAACCCTAACACTAACACTATCCTAGGGCTGCTGCTAACCCTAACCCTAACACTATCCTAGGGCTGATGCTAACCATAACCCTAACCCTAACACTATCCTAGGGCTGATGCTAACCCTAACGCTAACCCTAACACTATCCTTGAACTAATGCTAACCCTTACCCTAACCCTAACACTGTCCTAGGCCTGATCATAACCCTAACCCTAACCCTAACACTATCCTAGGGTTTATGTTATCCCTAACCCTAACAGTATCCTAGGGCTGATGCTAACCCTAACCCTAACCCTAACACTATCCTATGGCTGATGCTAACCCTAACCCTAACACTATCCTAGGGCTGATGCGAACCCTAGCCCTAACCCTAACACTATCCTAGGGCTGATGCTAACCCTAACCCTAACTCTAACACTATCTTAGGGCTGAGGCTAACCCTAACCCTAACACTATCCTACGGCTGATGCTAACCCTAACCTTAACCCTAACACTATCCTAGGGCTGATGCTAACCCTAACACTAACACTATCCTAGGCCTGATGCTAACCCTAACCCTAACCCTAACACTATCCTAGGGCTGATGCTAACCCTAACCCTAACACTATCCTAGGGCTGATGCTAACCCTAACCCTAACCCTAACACTATCCTAGGGCTGATGCTAACCCTAACCCTAACACTATCCTAGGCCTGATGATAACCCTAACCTTAACCCTAACTCTATCCTTGGGCTGATGCTAACCCTAACCCTAACACTATCCTAGGGCTGATGCTAACCCTAACCCTCACCCTAACACTATCCTAGGGCTGATGCTAACCCTAACCCTAACCCTAACACTATCCTAGGGCTGATGCTAAACTTAACCCTAACCCTAACACTATCCTAGGGCTGATTCTAACCGTAACCCTAACACTATCCTAGGCCTGATGCTACCCCTAACCCTTACCCTAACACTATCCTAGGGCTGATGCTAAACCTAACCATAACCCTAACACTATCCTAGGGCTGAAGCTAACCCTAACCCTAACCCTAACACTATCCTAGGGCTGATGCTAACCCTAACCCCAACACTATCCTAGGCCTGATGCTAACCCTAACCCTAACACTCTCCTAGGGCTGAGGCTAACCCTAACCCTAACACTATCCTACGGCTGATCCTAACCCTAACCCTAACCCAAAGACTATCCTAGGGTTGATGCTAACCCTAACCCAAACACTATCCTAGGGCTTATGCTAACCCTAACCCTAACCCTAACACTATCCTTGGGCTGATGCTAACCCTAACCCTAACACTATCCTGGGCCTGATGCTAACCCTAACCCTAACCCTGACACTATCCTAGGGCTGATGCTAACCCTAACCCTAACACTATCCTTGGGCTGATGCTAAACCTAACCCTAACCCTAACACTATCCTAGGGCAAATGCTAACCCTAACGCTAACCCTAACACTATCCTTGAACTGATGCTAACCCTAACCCTAACCCTAACACTATCCTAGTCCTGATGATAACCCTAACCCTAACCCTAACACTATCCTAGGGTTTATGTTAACCCTAACCCTAACACTATCTTAGGGCTGATGCTAACCCTAACCCTAACCCTAACACTATCCTAGGGCGGATGCTAACCCTAACCCTAACCCTAACACTATCCTAGGGCTGATGCCAACCCTAACACTAACACTATCCTAGGGCTGATGCTAACCCTAACCCTAACCCTTAACGTTATCCTAGGGCTGATGCTAACCCTAACCCTAACTCTAACACAATCTTAGGGCTGATGCTAACCCTAACCCTAACACTATCCTAGGGCTGATGCTAACCCTAACCCTAACCCTAACACTATCCTAGGGCTGATGCTAACCCTAACGGTAACCCTAACACTATCCTTGAACTGATGCTAACCCTAACCCTAACCATAACACTATCCTAGGCCTGATGATAACCCTAACCCTAACCCTAACACTATCCTAGGGTTTATGTTAACCCTAACCCTAACAGTATCCTAGGGCTGATACTAACACTAACCCTAAACCTAACACTATCCTAGGGCGGATGCTAACCCTAACCCTAACCCTAACACTATCCTAGGGCTGATGCTAACCCTAACACTAACACTATCCTAGGGCTGATGCTAACGATAACCCTAACCCTAACACTCTCCAAGGGCTGATGCTAACCCTAACCCTAACCCTAACACTATCCTACGGCTGATGCTAACCCTAACCCTAACCCTAACACTATCCTCGGGCTGATGCTAACCCTAACCCTAACACTATCCTAGGCCTGATGCTAACCCTAACCCTTACCCTAACACTATCCTAGGGCTGATGCTAACCCTAACCCTAACACTATCCTAGGCCTGATGATAACCCTAACCCTAACCCTAACACTATCCTAGGGCTGATGCTAACCCTAACCCTAACACTATCCTAGAGCTGATGCTAACCCTAACCCTAACCCTAACACTATCCTAGAGCTGATGCTAACCCTAACCCTAACACTATCCTAGGCCTGATGATAACCCTAACCCTAACTCTGACACTATCCTAGGGCTCATGCTAACCCTAACTCTAACACTATCCTAGGGCTGATGCTAACCCTAACCCTAACCGTAACACTATCCTAGGCCTGATGCTAACCCTATCCCTAACCCTAACACTCTCCTAGGGCTGAGGCTAACCCTAACCCTAACACTATCCTAGGGCTGATGCTAACCCTAACCCTAACCCAAACACTATCCTAGGGTTGATGCTAACCCTAACCCTAACACTATCCTAGGGCTGATGCTAACCCTAACCCTAACCCTAACACTATCCTTGGGCTGATGCTAACCCTAACCCTAACACTATCCTGGGCCTGATGCTAACCCTAACCCTAACCCTAACACTATCCTAGGGCTGATGCTAACCCTAACCCTAACAATATCCTTGGGCTGATGCTAACCCTAACCCTAACCCTAACACTATCCTAGGGCAGATGCTAACCCTAACGCTAACCCTAACAGTATACTTGAACTGATGCTAACCCTAACCCTAACCCTAACACTATCCTAGGGCTGATGCTAACCCTAACCCTAACACTATCCTAGGCCTGATGATAACCCTAACCTTAACCCTAACTCTATCCTTGGGCTGATGCTAACCCTAACCCTAACACTATCCTAGGGCTGATGCTAACCCTAACCCTCACCCTAACACTATCCTAGGGCTGATGCTAACCCTAACCCTAACCCTAACACTATCCTAGGGCTGATGCTAAACTTAACCCTAACCCTAACACTATCCTAGGGCTGATTCTAACCGTAACCCTAACACTATCCTAGGCCTGATGCTACCCCTAACCCTTACCCTAACACTATCCTAGGGCTGATGCTAAACCTAACCATAACCCTAACACTATCCTAGGGCTGAAGCTAACCCTAACCCTAACCCTAACACTATCCTAGGGCTGATGCTAACCCTAACCCCAACACTATCCTAGGCCTGATGCTAACCCTAACCCTAACACTCTCCTAGGGCTGAGGCTAACCCTAACCCTAACACTATCCTACGGCTGATCCTAACCCTAACCCTAACCCAAACACTATCCTAGGGTTGATGCTAACCCTAACCCAAACACTATCCTAGGGCTTATGCTAACCCTAACCCTAACCCTAACACTATCCTTGGGCTGATGCTAACCCTAACCCTAACACTATCCTGGGCCTGATGCTAACCCTAACCCTAACCCTGACACTATCCTAGGGCTGATGCTAACCCTAACCCTAACACTATCCTTGGGCTGATGCTAAACCTAACCCTAACCCTAACACTATCCTAGGGCAAATGCTAACCCTAACGCTAACCCTAACACTATCCTTGAACTGATGCTAACCCTAACCCTAACCCTAACACTATCCTAGTCCTGATGATAACCCTAACCCTAACCCTAACACTATCCTAGGGTTTATGTTAACCCTAACCCTAACACTATCTTAGGGCTGATGCTAACCCTAACCCTAACCCTAACACTATCCTAGGGCGGATGCTAACCCTAACCCTAACCCTAACACTATCCTAGGGCTGATGCCAACCCTAACACTAACACTATCCTAGGGCTGATGCTAACCCTAACCCTAACCCTTAACGTTATCCTAGGGCTGATGCTAACCCTAACCCTAACTCTAACACAATCTTAGGGCTGATGCTAACCCTAACCCTAACACTATCCTAGGGCTGATGCTAACCCTAACCCTAACCCTAACACTATCCTAGGGCTGATGCTAACCCTAACGGTAACCCTAACACTATCCTTGAACTGATGCTAACCCTAACCCTAACCATAACACTATCCTAGGCCTGATGATAACCCTAACCCTAACCCTAACACTATCCTAGGGTTTATGTTAACCCTAACCCTAACAGTATCCTAGGGCTGATACTAACACTAACCCTAAACCTAACACTATCCTAGGGCGGATGCTAACCCTAACCCTAACCCTAACACTATCCTAGGGCTGATGCTAACCCTAACACTAACACTATCCTAGGGCTGATGCTAACGATAACCCTAACCCTAACACTCTCCAAGGGCTGATGCTAACCCTAACCCTAACCCTAACACTATCCTACGGCTGATGCTAACCCTAACCCTAACCCTAACACTATCCTCGGGCTGATGCTAACCCTAACCCTAACACTATCCTAGGCCTGATGCTAACCCTAACCCTTACCCTAACACTATCCTAGGGCTGATGCTAACCCTAACCCTAACACTATCCTAGGCCTGATGATAACCCTAACCCTAACCCTAACACTACCCTAGGGCTGATGCTAACCCTAACCCTAACACTATCCTAGAGCTGATGCTAACCCTAACCCTAACCCTAACACTATCCTAGAGCTGATGCTAACCCTAACCCTAACACTATCCTAGGCCTGATGATAACCCTAACCCTAACTCTGACACTATCCTAGGGCTCATGCTAACCCTAACTCTAACACTATCCTAGGGCTGATGCTAACCCTAACCCTAACCGTAACACTATCCTAGGCCTGATGCTAACCCTATCCCTAACCCTAACACTCTCCTAGGGCTGAGGCTAACCCTAACCCTAACACTATCCTAGGGCTGATGCTAACCCTAACCCTAACCCAAACACTATCCTAGGGCTGATGCTAACCCTAACCCTAACACTATCCTAGGGCTGATGCTAACCCTAACCCTAACCCTAACACTATCCTTGGGCTGATGCTAACCCTAACCCTAACACTATCCTGGGCCTGATGCTAACCCTAACCCTAACCCTAACACTATCCTAGGGCTGATGCTAACCCTAACCCTAACAATATCCTTGGGCTGATGCTAACCCTAACCCTAACCCTAACACTATCCTAGGGCAGATGCTAACCCTAACGCTAACCCTAACAGTATACTTGAACTGATGCTAACCCTAACCCTAACCCTAACACTATCCTAGGCCTGATGATAACCCTAACCCTGACCCTAACACTATCCTAGGGTTTATGTTAACCCTATCCCTAACACTATCCTAGGGCTGATGCTAACCCTAACCCTAACCTTAACACTATCCTAGGGCGGATGCTAACCCTAACCCTAACCCTAACACTATCCTAGGGCTGATGCTAACCCTAACCCTAACCCTAACACTATCCTAGGGCTGAGGCTAACCCTAACCCTAACACTATCCTACGGCTGATGCTAATCTTAACGCTAACCCTAACACTATCCTAAGGCTGATGGTAACCCTAACACTAACACTATCCTAAGCCTGGTGCTAACCCTAACTCTAACCCTAACACTATCCTAGGGCTGATGCTAACCCTAACCCTAATAATTTCCTACGGCTGATGCTAACACTAACCCTAACCCTAACACTATCCTAGGGCTGATGCTAACCCTAACCCTAACCCTAACACTATCCTAGGGCTGATGCTAACCCTAACCCTAACACTATCCTAGGCCTGATGATAACCCTAACCCTAACCCTAACACTATCCTGGGGCTGATGCTAACCCTAACCCTAACACTATCCTAGGCCTGATGCTAACCCTAACCCTAACCCTAACACTATCCTAGGGCTGATGCTAACCCTAACCCTAACACTATCCTAGGGCTGATGCTAACCCTAACCCTAACGCTAACACTATCCTAGGGCTGATGCTAACCCTAACCCTAACACTATCATAGGCCTGATGATAACCCTAACCCTAACCCTAACACTATCCTAGGGCTGATGCTAACCGTAACCCTAACACTATCCTAGGCCTGATGCTAACCCTAACCCTAACCCTAACACTATCCTAGGGCTGATGCTAACCCTAACACCAACACTATCCTAGGGCTGATGCTAACCCTAACCCTAACCCCAACACTATCCTAGGCCTGATGATAACCCTAACCCTAACACTAACACTATCCTAGGGCTGATGCTAACCCTAACCCTAACACTATCCTAGGGCTGATGCTAACCCTAACCCTAACCCTAACACTATCCTAGGGCTGATGCTAACCCTAACGCTAACCCTAAAACTATCCTTGAACTGATGCTAACCCTAACCCTAACACTATCCTAGGCCTGATGATATCCCTAACCCTAACCCTAACACTATCCTAGGGTTTATGTTAACCCTAACCCTAACACTATCCTAGGGATGATGCTAACCCTAACACTACCACTATCCTGGGCCTGATGCTAACCCTAACCCTAACACTAACACTATCCTAGGGCTGCTGCTAACCCTAACCCTAACACTATCCTAGGGCTGATGCTAACCCTAACCCTAACCCTAACACTATCCTAGGGCTGATGCTAACCCTAACGCTAACCCTAACACTATCCTTGAACTAATGCTAACCCTTACCCTAACCCTAACACTGTCCTAGGCCTGATCATAACCCTAACCCTAACCCTAACACTATCCTAGGGTTTATGTTATCCCTAACCCTAACAGTATCCTAGGGCTGATGCTAACCCTAACCCTAACCCTAACACTATCCTATGGCTGATGCTAACCCTAACCCTAACACTATCCTAGGGCTGATGCGAACCCTAGCCCTAACCCTAACACTATCCTAGGGCTGATGCTAACCCTAACCCTAACTCTAACACTATCTTAGGGCTGAGGCTAACCCTAACCCTAACACTATCCTACGGCTGATGCTAACCCTAACCTTAACCCTAACACTATCCTAGGGCTGATGCTAACCCTAACACTAACACTATCCTAGGCCTGATGCTAACCCTAACCCTAACCCTAACACTATCCTAGGGCTGATGCTAACCCTAACCCTAACCCTAACACTATCCTAGGGCTGATGCTAACCCTAACCCTAACACTATCCTAGGCCTGATGATAACCCTAACCTTAACCCTAACTCTATCCTTGGGCTGATGCTAACCCTAACCCTAACACTATCCTAGGGCTGATGCTAACCCTAACCCTCACCCTAACACTATCCTAGGGCTGATGCTAACCCTAACCCTAACCCTAACACTATCCTAGGGCTGATGCTAAACTTAACCCTAACCCTAACACTATCCTAGGGCTGATTCTAACCGTAACCCTAACACTATCCTAGGCCTGATGCTACCCCTAACCCTTACCCTAACACTATCCTAGGGCTGATGCTAAACCTAACCATAACCCTAACACTATCCTAGGGCTGAAGCTAACCCTAACCCTAACCCTAACACTATCCTAGGGCTGATGCTAACCCTAACCCCAACACTATCCTAGGCCTGATGCTAACCCTAACCCTAACACTCTCCTAGGGCTGAGGCTAACCCTAACCCTAACACTATCCTACGGCTGATCCTAACCCTAACCCTAACCCAAACACTATCCTAGGGTTGATGCTAACCCTAACCCAAACACTATCCTAGGGCTTATGCTAACCCTAACCCTAACCCTAACACTATCCTTGGGCTGATGCTAACCCTAACCCTAACACTATCCTGGGCCTGATGCTAACCCTAACCCTAACCCTGACACTATCCTAGGGCTGATGCTAACCCTAACCCTAACACTATCCTTGGGCTGATGCTAAACCTAACCCTAACCCTAACACTATCCTAGGGCAAATGCTAACCCTAACGCTAACCCTAACACTATCCTTGAACTGATGCTAACCCTAACCCTAACCCTAACACTATCCTAGTCCTGATGATAACCCTAACCCTAACCCTAACACTATCCTAGGGTTTATGTTAACCCTAACCCTAACACTATCTTAGGGCTGATGCTAACCCTAACCCTAACCCTAACACTATCCTAGGGCGGATGCTAACCCTAACCCTAACCCTAACACTATCCTAGGGCTGATGCCAACCCTAACACTAACACTATCCTAGGGCTGATGCTAACCCTAACCCTAACCCTTAACGTTATCCTAGGGCTGATGCTAACCCTAACCCTAACTCTAACACAATCTTAGGGCTGATGCTAACCCTAACCCTAACACTATCCTAGGGCTGATGCTAACCCTAACCCTAACCCTAACACTATCCTAGGGCTGATGCTAACCCTAACGGTAACCCTAACACTATCTTTGAACTGATGCTAACCCTAACCCTAACCATAACACTATCCTAGGCCTGATGATAACCCTAACCCTAACCCTAACACTATCCTAGGGTTTATGTTAACCCTAACCCTAACAGTATCCTAGGGCTGATACTAACACTAACCCTAAACCTAACACTATCCTAGGGCGGATGCTAACCCTAACCCTAACCCTAACACTATCCTAGGGCTGATGCTAACCCTAACACTAACACTATCCTAGGGCTGATGCTAACGATAACCCTAACCCTAACACTCTCCAAGGGCTGATGCTAACCCTAACCCTAACCCTAACACTATCCTACGGCTGATGCTAACCCTAACCCTAACCCTAACACTATCCTCGGGCTGATGCTAACCCTAACCCTAACACTATCCTAGGCCTGATGCTAACCCTAACCCTTACCCTAACACTATCCTAGGGCTGATGCTAACCCTAACCCTAACACTATCCTAGGCCTGATGATAACCCTAACCCTAACCCTAACACTATCCTAGGGCTGATGCTAACCCTAACCCTAACACTATCCTAGAGCTGATGCTAACCCTAACCCTAACCCTAACACTATCCTAGATCTGATGCTAACCCTAACCCTAACACTATCCTAGGCCTGATGATAACCCTAACCCTAACTCTGACACTATCCTAGGGCTCATGCTAACCCTAACTCTAACACTATCCTAGGGCTGATGCTAACCCTAACCCTAACCGTAACACTATCCTAGGCCTGATGCTAACCCTATCCCTAACCCTAACACTCTCCTAGGGCTGAGGCTAACCCTAACCCTAACACTATCCTAGGGCTGATGCTAACCCTAACCCTAACCCAAACACTATCCTAGGGTTGATGCTAACCCTAACCCTAACACTATCCTAGGGCTGATGCTAACCCTAACCCTAACCCTAACACTATCCTTGGGCTGATGCTAACCCTAACCCTAACACTATCCTGGGCCTGATGCTAACCCTAACCCTAACCCTAACACTATCCTAGGGCTGATGCTAACCCTAACCCTAACAATATCCTTGGGCTGATGCTAACCCTAACCCTAACCCTAACACTATCCTAGGGCAGATGCTAACCCTAACGCTAACCCTAACAGTATACTTGAACTGATGCTAACCCTAACCCTAACCCTAACACTATCCTAGGCCTGATGATAACCCTAACCCTGACCCTAACACTATCCTAGGGTTTATGTTAACCCTAACCCTAACACTATCCTAGGGCTGATGCTAACCCTAACCCTAACCTTAACACTATCCTAGGGCGGATGCTAACCCTAACCCTAACCCTAACACTATCCTAGGGGTGATGCTAACCCTAACACTAACAATATCCTAGGGCTGATGCTAACCCTAACCCTAACCCTAACACTATCCTAGGGCGGATGCTAACAATAACCCTAACCCTAACACTATCCTAGGGCTCATGCTAACCCTAACACTAACACTATCCTAGGCCTGATTCTAACCCTAACCCTAACCCTAACACTATCCTATGGCTGATGCTAACCCTAACCCTAACACTATCCTAGGGCTCATGCTAACCCTAACACTAACACTATCCTAGGGCTTATGCTAACCCTAACCATAACCCTAACACTCTCCAAGTGCTGATGCTAACCCTAACCCTAACCCAAACACTATCCTAGGGCTGATGCTAACCCTAACCCTAACCCTAACACTATCCTTGGGCTGATGCTAACCCTAACCCTAACACTATCCTGGGCCTGATGCTAACCCTAACCCTAACCCTAACACTATCCTAGGGCTGATGCTAACCCTAACCCTAACACTATCCTTGGGCTGTTGCTAACCCTAACCCTAACCCTAACACTATCCTAGGGCAGATGCTAACCCTAACGCTAACCCTAACAGTATACTTGAACTGATCCTAACCCTAACCCTAACCCTAACACTATCCTAGGCCTGATGATAACCCTAACCCTGACCCTAACACTATCCTAGAGTTTATGTTAACCCTAACCCTAACACTATCCTAGGGCTGATGCTAACCCTAACCCTAACCCTAACACTATCCTAGGGCGGATGCTAACCCTAACCCTAACCCTAACACTATCCTAGGGGTGATGCTAACCCTAACACTAACAATATCCTAGGGCTGATGCTAACCCTAACCCTAACCCTAACACTATCCTAGGGCGGATGCTAACCCTAACATTAACCCTAACACTATCCTAGGGCTCATGCTAACCCTAACACTAACACTATCCTAGGCCTCATGCTAACCCTAACCCTAACCCTAACACTATCCTAGGGCTGATGCTAACCCTAACCCTAACACTATCCTAGGGCTGATGCTAACCCTAACACTAACACTATCCTAGGGCTGATGCTAACCCTAACCATAACCCTAACACTCTCCAAGTGCTGATGCTAACCCTAACCCTAACCCTAACACTATCCTAGGGCTGATGCTAACCCTAACCCTAACTCTAACACTATCTTAGGTCTGAGGCTAACCCTAACCCTAACACTATCCTACGGCTGATGCTAACCCTAACCCTAACCCTAACACTATGCTACGGCTGATGCTAACCCTAACCCTAACACTATCCTAGGCCTGATGCTAACCCTAACCCTAACCCTAACACTATCCTAGGGCTGATCCTAACCCTAACCCTAACACTATCCTAGGGCTGATGCTAACCCTAACCCTAACCCTAACACTATCCTAGGGCTGAGGCTAACCCTAACCCTAACACTATCCTACGGCTGATGCTAATCTTAACGCTAACCCTAACACTATCCTAAGGCTGATGGTAACCCTAACACTAACACTATCCTAAGCCTGGTGCTAACCCTAACTCTAACCCTAACACTATCCTAGGGCTGATGCTAACCCTAACCCTAATAATTTCCTAGGGCTGATGCTAACACTAACCCTAACCCTAACACTATCCTAGGGCTGATGCTAACCCTAACCCTAACCCTAACACTATCCTAGGGCTGATGCTAACCCTAACCCTAACACTATCCTAGGCCTGATGATAACCCTAACCCTAACCCTAACACTATCCTGGGGCTGATGCTAACCCTAACCCTAACACTATCCTAGGCCTGATGCTAACCCTAACACTAACCCTAACACTATCCTAGGGCTGATGCTAACCCTAACCCTAACACTATCCTAGGGCTGATGCTAACCCTAACCCTAACGCTAACACTATCCTAGGGCTGATGCTAACCCTAACCCTAACACTATCATAGGCCTGATGATAACCCTAACCCTAACCCTAACACTATCCTAGGGCTGATGCTAACCGTAACCCTAACACTATCCTAGGCCTGATGCTAACCCTAACCCTAACCCTAACACTATCCTAGGGCTGATGCTAACCCTAACACCAACACTATCCTAGGGCTGATGCTAACCCTAACCCTAACCCCAACACTATCCTAGGCCTGATGATAACCCTAACCCTAACACTAACACTATCCTAGGGCTGATGCTAACCCTAACCCTAACACTATCCTAGGGCTGATGCTAACCCTAACCCTAACCCTAACACTATCCTAGGGCTGATGCTAACCCTAACGCTAACCCTAAAACTATCCTTGAACTGATGCTAACCCTAACCCTAACACTATCCTAGGCCTGATGATATCCCTAACCCTAACCCTAACACTATCCTAGGGTTTATGTTAACCCTAACCCTAACACTATCCTAGGGATGATGCTAACCCTAACACTACCACTATCCTGGGCCTGATGCTAACCCTAACCCTAACACTAACACTATCCTAGGGCTGCTGCTAACCCTAACCCTAACACTATCCTAGGGCTGATGCTAACCCTAACCCTAACCCTAACACTATCCTAGGGCTGATGCTAACCCTAACGCTAACCCTAACACTATCCTTGAACTAATGCTAACCCTTACCCTAACCCTAACACTGTCCTAGGCCTGATCATAACCCTAACCCTAACCCTAACACTATCCTAGGGTTTATGTTATCCCTAACCCTAACAGTATCCTAGGGCTGATGCTAACCCTAACCCTAACCCTAACACTATCCTATGGCTGATGCTAACCCTAACCCTAACACTATCCTAGGGCTGATGCGAACCCTAGCCCTAACCCTAACACTATCCTAGGGCTGATGCTAACCCTAACCCTAACTCTAACACTATCTTAGGCCTGAGGCTAACCCTAACCCTAACACTATCCTACGGCTGATGCTAACCCTAACCCTAACCCTGACACTATCCAAGGGCTGATGCTAACCCTAACAATAACACTATCCTTGGGCTGATGCTAAACCTAACCCTAACCCTAACACTATCCTAGGGCAAATGCTAACCCTAACGCTAACCCTAACACTATCCTTGAACTGATGCTAACCCTAACCCTAACCCTAACACTATCCTAGGCCTGATGATAACCCTAACCCTAACCCTAACACTATCCTTGGGCTGATGCTAACCCTAACCCTAACACTATCCTGGGCCTGATGCTAACCCTAACCCTAACCCTAACACTATCCTAGGGCGGATGCTAACCCTAACCCTAACCCTAACACTATCCTAGGGCTGATGCCAACCCTAACACTAACACTATCCTAGGGCTGATGCTAACCCTAAACCTAACCCTTAACGTTATCCTAGGGCTGATGCTAACCCTAACCCTAACTCTAACACAATCTTAGGGCTGATGCTAACCCTAACCCTAACACTATCCTAGGGCTGATGCTAACCCTAACCCTAACCCTAACACTATCCTAGGGCTGATGCTAACCCTAACGCTAACCCTAACACTATCCTTGAACTGATGCTAACCCTAACCCTAACCATAACACTATCCTAGGCCTGATGATAACCCTAACCCTAACCCTAACACTATCCTAGGGTTTATGTTAACCCTAACCCTAACAGTATCCTAGGGCTGATACTAACCCTAACCCTAAACCTAACACTATCCTAGGGCGGATGCTAACCCTAACCCTAACCCTAACACTATCCTAGGGCTGATGCTAACCCTAACACTAACACTATCCTAGGGCTGATGCTAACGCTAACCCTAACCCTAACACTCTCCAAGGGCTGATGCTAACGCTAACCCTAACCCTAACACTATCCTACGGCTGATGCTAACCCTAACCCTAACCCTAACACTATCCTCGGGCTGATGCTAACCCTAACCCTAACACTATCCTAGGCCTGATGCTAACCCTAACCCTTACCCTAACACTATCCTAGGGCTGATGCTAACCCTAACCCTAACACTATCCTAGGCCTGATGATAACCCTAACCCTAACCCTAACACTATCCTAGGGCTGATGCTAACCCTAACCCTAACACTATCCTAGAGCTGATGCTAACCCTAACCCTAACCCTAACACTATCCTAGAGCTGATGCTAACCCTAACCCTAACACTATCCTAGGCCTGATGATAACCCTAACCCTAACTCTGACACTATCCTAGGGCTCATGCTAACCCTAACTCTAACACTATCCTAGGGCTGATGCTAACCCTAACCCTAACCGTAACACTATCCTAGGCCTGATGCTAACCCTATCCCTAACCCTAACACTCTCCTAGGGCTGAGGCTACCCCTAACCCTAACACTATCCTAGGGCTGATGTAAACCCTAACCCTAACCCAAACACTATCCTAGGGTTGATGCTAACCCTAACCCTAACACTATCCTAGGGCTGATGCTAACCCTAACCCTAACCCTAACACTATCCTTGGGCTGATGCTAACCCTAACCCTAACACTATCCTGGGCCTGATGCTAACCCTAACCCTAACCCTAACACTATCCTAGGGCTGATGCTAACCCTAACCCTAACAATATCCTTGGGCTGATGCTAACCCTAACCCTAACCCTAACACTATCCTAGGGCAGATGCTAACCCTAACGCTAACCCTAACAGTATACTTGAACTGATGCTAACCCTAACCCTAACCCTAACACTATCCTAGGCCTGATGATAACCCTAACCCTGACCCTAACACTATCCTAGGGTTTATGTTAACCCTAACCCTAACACTATCCTAGGGCTGATGCTAACCCTAACCCTAACCTTAACACTATCCTAGGGCGGATGCTAACCCTAACCCTAACCCTAACACTATCCTAGGGGTGATGCTAACCCTAACACTAACAATATCCTAGGGCTGATGCTAACCCTAACCCTAACCCTAACACTATCCTAGGGCGGATGCTAACAATAACCCTAACCCTAACACTATCCTAGGGCTCATGCTAACCCTAACACTAACACTATCCTAGGCCTGATGCTAACCCTAACCCTAACCCTAACACTATCCTATGGCTGATGCTAACCCTAACCCTAACACTATCCTAGGGCTCATGCTAACCCTAACACTAACACTATCCTAGGGCTTATGCTAACCCTAACCATAACCCTAACACTCTCCAAGTGCTGATGCTAACCCTAACCCTAACCCTAACACTATCCTAGGGCTGATGCTAACCCTAACCCTAACTCTAACACTATCTTAGGTCTGAGACTAACCCTAACCCTAACACTATCCTACGGCTGATGCTAACCCTAACCCTAACCCTAACACTATGCTAGGGCTGATGCTAACCCTAACCCTAACACTATCCTAGGCCTGATGCTAACCCTAACCCTAACCGTAACACTATCCTAGGGCTGATGCTAACCCTAACCCTAACACTATCCTAGGGCTGATGCTAACCCTAACACTAACCCTAACACTATCCTAGGGATGATGCTAACCCTAACCATAACACTATCCTTGGCCTGATGATAACCCTAACCCTAACCCTAACACTATCCTAGGGCTGATGCTAACCCTAACCCTAACAGTATCCTAGGGCTGATGCTAACCCTAACCCTAACCCTAACACTATCCTAAGTCTGATGCTAACCCTAGCACTCACACTATACTAAGCCTGATGATACCCTAACCCTAACCTTAACACTATCCTACGGCTGATGCTAACCCTAACCCTAACACTAACACTATCCTAGAGCTGATGCTAACCCTAACCCTAACACTATCCTAGGCCTGATGATAACCCTAACCCTAACCCTGACACTATCCTAGGGCTGATGCTAACCCTAACCCTAACACTATCCTAGGGCTGATGCTATCCCTAACCCTAACCCTAACACTATCCTAGGCCTGATGCTAACCCTATACCTAAGCCTAACACTCTCCTAGGGCTGAGGCTAACCCTAACCCTAACACTATCCTAGGGCTGATGCTAACCCTAACCCTAACCCAAACACTATCCTATTGTTGATGCTAACCCTAACCCTAACACTATCCTAGGGCTGATGCTAACCCTAACCCTAACACTATCCTTGGGCTGATGCTAACCCTAACCCTAACCCTAACAATATCCTAGGGCAGATGCTAACCCTAACGCTAACGCTAACACTATCCTTGAACTGATGCTAACCCTAACCCTAACCCTAACACTATCCTAGGACTGATGATAACCCTAACCCTAACCCTAACACTATACTAGGGTTTATGTTAACCCTAACCCTAACACTATCCTAGGGCTGATGCTAACCCTAACCCTAATACTATCCTAGGCCTGATGCTAACCCTAACCCTAACCCTAACACTATCCTAGTGCTGATTCTAACCCTAACCCTAACACTATCCTAGGGCTGATGCTAACCCTAACGCTAACCCTAACACTATCCTAGGGCTGATGCTAACCCTAACCCTAACACTATCCTAGGGCTGATGCTAACCCTAACCCTAACCCTAACACTATCCTAGGGCTGATGCTAACCCTAACGCTAACCCTAACACTATCCTTGAAATGATGCTAACCCTAACCCTAACCCTAACACTATCCTAGGCCTGATGATAACCCTAACCCTAATCCTAACACTATCCTAGGGTTTATGTTAACCCTAACCCTAACACTATCCTAGGGCTGATGCTAACCCTAACCCTAACCCTAACACTATCCTAGGGCTGATGCTAACCCTAACCCTAACACTATACTAGGCCTGATGATAACCCTAACCCTAACCCTAACACTATCCTTGGGCTGATGCTAACCCTAACCCTAACACTATCCTGGGCCTGATGCTAACCCTAACCCTAACCCTAACACTATCCTAGGGCTGATGCTAACCCTAACCCAAACACTATCCTAGACCTGATGCTAACCCTAACCCTAACACTATCCTAGGGCTGATGCTAACCCTAACCCTAACCCTAACACTCTCCAAGGGCTGATGCTAACCCTAACCCTAACCCTAACACTATCCTAGGGCTGATGCTAACCCTAACCCTAACACTATCCTTGGGCTGATGCTAACCCTAACCCTAACCCTAACAATATCCTAGGGCAGATGCTAACCCTAACGCTAACGCTAACACTATCCTTGAACTGATGCTAACCCTAACCCTAACCCTAACCCTATCCTAGGACTGATGATAACCCTAACCCTAACCCTAACACTATCCTAGGGTTTATGTTAACCCTAACCCTAACACTATCCTAGGGCTGATGCTAACCCTAACCCTAATACTATCCTAGGCCTGATGCTAACCCTAACCCTAACCCTAACACTATCCTAGTGCTGATTCTAACCCTAACCCTAACACTATCCTAGGGCTGATGCTAACCCTAACGCTAACCCTAACACTATCCTAGGGCTGATGCTAACCCTAACCCTAACACTATCCTAGGCCTGATGATAATCCTAACCCTAACCCTAACACTATCCTAGGGCTGATGCTAACCCTAACCCTAACAATATCCTAGGGCTGATGCTAACCCTAACCCTAACCCTAACACTATCCTAGGGCTGATGCTAACCCTAACGCTAACCCTAACACTATCCTTGAAATGATGCTAACCCTAACCCTAACCCTAACACTATCCTAGGCCTGATGATAACCCTAACCCTAATCCTAACACTATCCTAGGGTTTATGTTAACCCTAACCCTAACACTATCCTAGGGCTGATGCTAACCCTAACCCTAACCCTAACACTATCCTAGGGCTGATGCTAACCCTAACCCTAACACTATACTAGGCCTGATGATAACCCTAACCCTAACCCTAACACTATCCTTGGGCTGATGCTAACCCTAACCCTAACACTATCCTGGGCCTGATGCTAACCCTAACCCTAACCCTAACACTATCCTAGGGCTGATGCTAACCCTAACCCTAACACTATCCTAGGCCTGATGCTAACCCTAACCCTAACACTATCCTAGGGCTGATGCTAACCCTAATCCTAACCCTAACACTCTCCAAGGGCTGATGCTAACCCTAACCCTAACCCTAACACTATCCTAGGGCTGATGCTAACCCTAACCCTAACTCTAACACTATCTTAGGGCTGAGGCTAACCCTAACCCTAACACTATCCTACGGCTGATGCTAACCCTAACCCTAACCCTAACACTATCCTAGGGCTGATGCTAACCCTAACCCTAACACTATACTTGGGCTGATGCTAACCCTAACCCTAACCCTAACACTATCCTAGGGCAGATGCTAACCCTAACGCTAACCCTAACACTATCCTTGAACTGATGCTAACCCTAACCCTAACACTAACACTATCCTAGGCCTGATGATAACCCTAACCCTAACCCTAACACTATCCTAGGGTTTATGTTAACCCTAACCCTAACACTATCCTAGGGCTGATGCTAACCCTAACCCTAAACCTAACACTATCCTAGGGCGGATGCTAACCCTACCTCTCACCCTAACACTATCCTAGGGCTGATGCTAACCCTAACCCTAACAATATCCTAGGCCTGATGATAACCCTAACCCTGACCCTAACACTATCCTAGGGTTTATGTTAACCCTAACCCTAACACTATCCTAGGGCTGATGCTAACCCTAACCCTAACCTTAACACTATCCTAGGGCGGATGCTAACCCTAACCCTAACCCTAACACTATCCTAGGGGTGATGCTAACCCTAACACTAACAATATCCTAGGGCTGATGCTAACCCTAACCCTAACCCTAACACTATCCTAGGGCGGATGCTAACAATAACCCTAACCCTAACACTATCCTAGGGCTCATGCTAACCCTAACACTAACTCTATCCTAGGCCTGATGCTAACCCTAACCCTAACCCTAACACTATCCTATGGCTGATGCTAACCCTAACCCTAACACTATCCTAGGGCTCATGCTAACCCTAACACTAACACTATCCTAAGTCTTATGCTAACCCTAACCATAACCCTAACACTCTCCAAGTGCTGATGCTAACCCTAACCCTAACCCTAACACTATCCTAGGGCTGATGCTAACCCTAACCCTAACTCTAACACTATCTTAGGTCTGAGACTAACCCTAACCCTAACACTATCCTACGGCTGATGCTAACCCTAACCCTAACCCTAACACTATGCTAGGGCTGATGCTAACCCTAACCCTAACACTATCCTAGGCCTGATGCTAACCCTAACCCTAACCGTAACACTATCCTAGGGCTGATGCTAACCCTAACCCTAACACTATCCTAGGGCTGATGCTAACCCTAACACTAACCCTAACACTATCCTAGGGATAATGCTAACCCTAACCATAACACTATCCTTGGCCTGATGATAACCCTAACCCTAACCCTAACACTATCCTAGGGCTGATGCTAACCCTAACCCTAACAGTATCCTAGGGCTGATGCTAACCCTAACCCTAACCCTAACACTATCCTAAGTCTGATGCTAACCCTAGCACTCACACTATACTAAGCCTGATGATACCCTAACCCTAACCTTAACACTATCCTACGGCTGATGCTAACCCTAACCCTAACACTAACACTATCCTAGAGCTGATGCTAACCCTAACCCTAACACTATCCTAGGCCTGATGATAACCCTAACCCTAACCCTGACACTATCCTAGGGCTGATGCTAACCCTAACCCTAACACTATCCTAGGGCTGATGCTATCCCTAACCCTAACCCTAACACTATCCTAGACCTGATGCTAACCCTATACCTAAGCCTAACACTCTCCTAGGGCTGAGGCTAACCCTAACCCTAACACTATCCTAGGGCTGATGCTAACCCTAACCCTAACCCAAACACTATCCTAGGGTTGATGCTAACCCTAACCCTAACACTATCCTAGGGCTGATGCTAACCCTAACCCTAACACTATCCTTGGGCTGATGCTAACCCTAACCCTAACCCTAACAATATCCTAGGGCAGATGCTAACCCTAACGCTAACGCTAACACTATCCTTGAACTGATGCTAACCCTAACCCTAACCCTAACACTATCCTAGGACTGATGATAACCCTAACCCTAACCCTAACACTATCCTAGGGTTTATGTTAACCCTAACCCTAACACTATCCTAGGGCTGATGCTAACCCTAACCCTAATACTATCCTAGGCCTGATGCTAACCCTAACCCTAACCCTAACACTATCCTAGTGCTGATTCTAACCCTAACCCTAACACTATCCTAGGGCTGATGCTAACCCTAACGCTAACCCTAACACTATCCTAGGGCTGATGCTAACCCTAACCCTAACACTATCCTAGGGCTGATGCTAACCCTAACCCTAACCCTAACACTATCCTAGGGCTGATGCTAACCCTAACGCTAACCCTAACACTATCCTTGAAATGATGCTAACCCTAACCCTAACCCTAACACTATCCTAGGCCTGATGATAACCCTAACCCTAATCCTAACACTATCCTAGGGTTTATGTTAACCCTAACCCTAACACTATCCTAGGGCTGATGCTAACCCTAACCCTAACCCTAACACTATCCTAGGGCTGATGCTAACCCTAACCCTAACACTATACTAGGCCTGATGATAACCCTAACCCTAACCCTAACACTATCCTTGGGCTGATGCTAACCCTAACCCTAACACTATCCTGGGCCTGATGCTAACCCTAACCCTAACCCTAACACTATCCTAGGGCTGATGCTAACCCTAACCCAAACACTATCCTAGGCCTGATGCTAACCCTAACCCTAACACTATCCTAGGGCTGATGCTAACCCTAACCCTAACCCTAACACTCTCCAAGGGCTGATGCTAACCCTAACCCTAACCCTAACACTATCCTAGGGCTGATGCTAACCCTAACCCTAACACTATCCT
Organism: Lemur catta; assembly: GCF_020740605.2. Taxonomy (NCBI): domain Eukaryota; kingdom Metazoa; phylum Chordata; class Mammalia; order Primates; family Lemuridae; genus Lemur; species Lemur catta. Next base: position 1,428,688 of record NC_059134.1, read on the forward strand.
TGAGCTGATGCTAACCCTAACCCTAACCCTAACAATATCCTAGGGCAGATGCTAACCCTAACGCTAACGCTAACACTATCCTTGAACTGATGCTAACCCTAACCCTAACCCTAACACTATCCTAGGACTGATGATAACCCTAACCCTAACCCTAACACTATCCTAGGGTTTATGTTAACCCTAACCCTAACACTATCCTAGGGCTGATGCTAACCCTAACCCTAATACTATCCTAGGCCTGATGCTAACCCTAACCCTAACCCTAACACTATCCTAGTGCTGATTCTAACCCTAACCCTAACACTATCCTAGGGCTGATGCTAACCCTAACGCTAACCCTAACACTATCCTAGGGCTGATGCTAACCCTAACCCTAACACTATCCTAGGCCTGATGATAATCCTAACCCTAACCCTAACACTATCCTAGGGCTGATGCTAACCCTAACCCTAACAATATCCTAGGGCTGATGCTAACCCTAACCCTAACCCTAACACTATCCTAGGGCTGATGCTAACCCTAACGCTAACCCTAACACTATCCTTGAAATGATGCTAACCCTAACCCTAACCCTAACACTATCCTAGGCCTGATGATAACCCTAACCCTAATCCTAACACTATCCTAGGGTTTATGTTAACCCTAACCCTAACACTATCCTAGGGCTGATGCTAACCCTAACCCTAACCCTAACACTATCCTAGGGCTGATGCTAACCCTAACCCTAACACTATACTAGGCCTGATGATAACCCTAACCCTAACCCTAACACTATCCTTGGGCTGATGCTAACCCTAACCCTAACACTATCCTGGGCCTGATGCTAACCCTAACCCTAACCCTAACACTATCCTAGGGCTGATGCTAACCCTAACCCTAACACTATCCTAGGCCTGATGCTAACCCTAACCCTAACACTATCCTAGGGCTGATGCTAACACTAACCCTAACCCTAACACTCTCCAAGGGCTGATGCTAACCCTAACCCTAACCCTAACACTATCCTAGGGCTGATGCTAACCCTAACCCTAACTCTAACACTATCTTAGGGCTGAGGCTAACCCTAACCCTAACACTATCCTACGGCTGATGCTAACCCTAACCCTAACCCTAACACTATCCTAGGGCTGATGCTAACCCTAACCCTAACACTATACTTGGGCTGATGCTAACCCTAACCCTAACCCTAACACTATCCTAGGGCAGATGCTAACCCTAACGCTAACCCTAACACTATCCTTGAACTGATGCTAACCCTAACCCTAACACTAACACTATCCTAGGCCTGATGATAACCCTAACCCTAACCCTAACACTATCCTAGGGTTTATGTTAACCCTAACCCTAACACTATCCTAGGGCTGATGCTAACCCTAACCCTAAACCTAACACTATCCTAGGGCGGATGCTAACCCTACCTCTCACCCTAACACTATCCTAGGGCTGATGCTAACCCTAACACTAACACTATCCTAGGGCTGATGCTAACCCTAACCCTAACCCTAACATTATCCTAGGGCGGATGCTAACCCTAACCCTAACCCTAACACTATCTTAGGGCTCATGCTAACCCTAACCCTAACACTATCTTAGGCCTGATGCTAACCCTAACCCTAACCCTAACACTATCCTAGGGCTGATGCTAACCCTAACCCTAACACTATCCTAGGGCGGATGCGTACCCTAACCCTAACCCTAACACTATCCTAGGGCTGATGCTAACCCTAACCCTAACTCTAACACTATCTTAGGGCTGAGGCTATCCCTAACCCTAACACTATCCTACGGCTGATGCTAACCCTAACCTAAACCCTAACACTATCCTAGGGCTGATGCTAACCCTAACCCTAACACTATCATAGGCCTGATGCTAACCCTAACCCTAACCCTAACAATATCCTAGGGCTGATGCCAACCCTAACCCTAACACTATCCTAGGGCTGATGCTAACCCTAACCCTAACCCTAACACTATCCTAGGGCTGATGCTAACCCTAACCCTAACACTATTCTAGGCCTGATGCTAACCCTAATCCTAACACTATCCTAGGGCTGATGCTAACCCTAACCCTAACCCTAACACTATCCTAGGAGTGATGCTAACCCTATCCGTAACCCTAACACTCTCCTAGGGCTGAGGCTAACCCTAACCCTAACACTATCCTAGGGCTGATGCTAACCCTAACCCTAACACCAACACTATCCTAGGGTTGATGCTAACCCTAACCCTAACACTATCCTAGGGCTGATGCTAACCCTATCCCTAACCCTAACACTATCCTTGGGCTGATGCTAACCCTAACCCTAACACTATCCTGGGCCTGATGCTAACCCTAACCCTAACCCTAACACTATCCTAGGGCTGATGCTAACCCTAACCCTAACACTATCCTTGGGCTGATGCTAACCCTAACCCTAACCCTAACACTATCCTAGGGCAGATGCTAACCCTAACGCTAACCCTAACACTATCCTTGAACTGATGCTAACCCTAACCCTAACCCTAACACTATCCTAGGCCTGATGATAACCCTAACCCTAACCCTAACACTATCCTAGGGTTTATGTTAACCCTAACCCTAACACAATCCTAGGGCTGATGCTAACCCTAACCCTAACCCTAACACTATCCTAGGGCGGATGCTAACCCTAACCCTAACCCTAGCACTATCCTAGGGCTGATGCTAACCGTAACACTAACACTATCCTAGGGCTGATGCTAACCCTAACCCTAACCCTAACATTATCCTAGGGCTGTTGCTAACCCTAACCCTAACTCTAACACTATCTTAGGGCTGAGGCTAACCCTAACCCTTTCACTATCCTACGGCTGATGCTAACCCTAACCCTAACCCTAACACTATCCTAGGGCTGATGCTAACCCTAACCCTAACACTATCCTAGGCCTGATGCTAACCCTAACCCTAACCCTAACACTATCCTAGGGCTGATGCTAACCCTAACCCTAACACTATCCTAGGGCTGATGCTAACCCTAACCCTAACCCTAACACTATCCTAGGGCTGATGCTAACCCTAACCCTAACACTATCCTAGGGCTGATGCTAACCCTAACCCTAACCCTAACACTATCCTTGGGCTGATGCTAACCCTAACCCTAACACTATCCTGGGCCTGATGCTAACCCTAACCCTAACCCTAACACTATCCTAGGGCTGATGCTAACCCTAACCCTAACACTATCCTTGGGCTGATGCTAACCCTAACCCTAACCCTAACACTATCCTAGGGCAGATGCTAACCCTAACGCTAACCCTAAAACTATCCTTGAACTGATGCTAACCCTAACCCTAACCCTAACACTATCCTAGGCCTGATGATAACCCTAACCCTAACCCTAATACTATCCTAGGGTTTATGTTAACCCTAACCCTAACACTATCCTAGGGCTGATGCTAACCCTAACCCTAACCGTAACACTATGCTAGGGCTGATGCTAACCCTAACACTAACACTATCCTAGGGCTGATGCTAACCCTAACCCTAACCCTTAACATTATCCTGGGGCTGATGCTAACCCTAACCCTAACTCTAACACTATCTTAGGGCTGAGGGTAACCCTAACCCTAACACTATCCTACGGCTGATGCTAACCCTAACCCTAACACTAACACTATCCTAGGGCTGATGCTAACCCTAACCCTAACACTATCCTAGGCCTGATGCTAACCCTAACCCTAACCCTAACACTATCCTAGGGCTGATGCTATCCCTAACCTTAACACTATCCTAGGGCTGATGCTAACCCTAACCCTTACCCTAACACTATCCTAGGGCTGATGCTAACCCTAACCCTAACACCATCCTAGGCCTGATGATAACCCTAACCCTAACCCTGACACTATCCTAGGTCTGATGCTAACCCTAACCCTAACACTATCCTAGGGCTGATGCTAACCCTAACCCTAACCCTAACACTATCCTAGGGCTGATGCTAACCCTAACGCTTACCCTAACACTATCCTTGAACTGATGCTAACCCTAACCCTAACACTATCCTAGGGCTGATGCTAAACCTAACCATAAAACTAACACTATCCTAGGGCTGATGCTAACCCTAACCCTAGCCCTAACACTATCCTAGGGCTGATGTTAACCCTAACCCTAACACTATCCTAGGCCTGATGCTAACCCTAACCCTAACACTATCCTAGGGCTAATGCTAACTCTAACCCTAACCCTAACACTATCCTAGGCCTGATGCTAACCCTATCCCTAACCCTAACACTCTCCTAGGGCTGAGGCTAACCCTAACCCTAACACTATCCTAGGGCTGATGCTAACCCTAACCCTAACTCAAACCCTATCCTAGGGTTGATGCTAACCCTAACCCAAAAACTATCCTAGGGCTGATGCTAACCCTAACCCTAACCCTAACACTATACTTGGGCTGATGCTAACCCTAACCCTAACACTATCCTGGGCCTGATGCTAACCCTAACCCTAACCCTAACACTATCCTAGGGCTGATGCTAACCCTAACCCTAACACTATCCTTGGGCTGATGCTAACCCTAACCCTAAACCTAACACTATCCTAGGGCAGATGCTAACCCTAACGCTAACCCTAACACTATCCTTGAACTGATGCTAACCCTAACCCTAACCCTAACACTGTCCTAGGCCTGATGATAACCCTAACCCTAACCCTAACACTATCCTAGGGTTTATGTTAACCCTAACCCTAACACTATCCTAGGGCTGATGCTAACCCTAACCCTAACCCTAACACTATCTTAGGGCGGATGCTAACCCTAACCCTAACCCTAACACTATCCTAGGCCTTATGCTAATCGTAACACTAACACTATCCTAGGGCTGATGCTAACCCTAACCCTAACCCTAACGTTATCCTACGGCTGATGCTAACCCTAACCCTAACTCTAACACTATCTTAGGGGTGAGGCTAACCCTAACCCTAACACTATCCTACGGCTGATGTTAACCCTAACCCTAACCCTAACACTATCCTAGGGCTGATGCTAACCCTAACCCTAACACTATCCTAGGCCTGATGCTAACCCTAACCCTAACCCTAACACTATCCTAGGGCTGATGCTAACTCTAACCCTAACACTATCCTAGGGCTGATGCTAACCCTAACCCTAACCCTAACACTATCCTAGGGCTGATGCTAACCCTAACCCTAACACTATCCTAGGGCTGATGCTAACCCTAACCCTAACGCTAACACTATCCTAGGGCTGATGCTAACCCTAACGCTAACCCTAACACTATCCTTGAACTGATGCTAACCCTAACCCTAACCCTAACACTATCCTAGCCCTGATGATAACCCTAACCCTAACCCTAACACTATCCTAGGGTTTATGTTAACCCTAACACTAACACTATCCTAGGGCTGAGGCTAACCCTAACACTAAACCTAACACTATCCTAGGGCGGATGCTAACCCTAACCCTAACCCTAACACTATCCTAGGGATGATGCTAACCCTAACACTAACACTATCCTAGGGCTGATGCTAACCCTAACCCTACCCCTAACACTATCCTAGGGCTGATGCTAACCCTAACCCTAACGCTAACACTATCCTAGGGCTGAGGCTAACCCTAACCCTAACACTATCCTACGGCTGATGCTAATCTTAACCCTAACCCTAACACTATCCTAAGGCTGATGGTAACCCTAACACTAACACTATCCTAAGCCTGGTGCTAACCCTAACTCTAACCCTAACACTATCCTAGGGCTGATGCTAACCCTAACCCTAATAATATCCTACGGCTGATGCTAACACTAACCCTAACCCTAACACTATCCTAGGGCTGATGCTAACCCTAACCCTAACCCTAACACTATCCTAGGGCTCATGCTAACCCTAACCCTAACACTATCCTAGGCCTGATGATAACCCTAACCATAACCCTAACACTATCCTGGGGCTGATGCTAACCGTAACCCTAACACTATCCTAGGGCTGATGCTAACCCTAACCCTAACCCTAACACTATCCTAGGGCTGATGCTAACCCTAACCCTAACACCATCCTAGGCCTGATGATAACCCTAACCCTAACCCTGACACTATCCTAGGTCTGATGCTAACCCTAACCCTTACACTATCCTAGGGCTGATGCTAACCCTAACCCTAACCCCAACACTATCCTAGGGCTGATGCTAACCCTAACGCTTACCCTAACACTATCCTTGAACTGATGCTAACCCTAACCCTAACACTATCCTAGGGCTGATGCTAAACCTAACCATAAAGCTAACACTATCCTAGGGCTGATGCTAACCCTAACACTAGCCCTAACACTATCCTAGGGCTGATGCTAACCCTAACCCTAACACTATCCTAGGCCTGATGCTAACCCTAACCCTAACACTATCCTAGGGCTAATGCTAACTCTAACCCTAACCCTAACACTATCCTAGGCCTGACTCTAACCCTATCCCTAACCCTAACACTCTCCTAGGGCTGAGGCTAACCCTAACCCTAACACTATCCTAGGGCTGATGCTAACCCTAACCCTAACTCAAACCCTATCCTAGGGTTGATGGTAACCCTAACCCAAACACTATCCTAGGGCTGATGCTAACCCTAACCCTAACCCTAACACTATCCTTGGGCTGATGCTAACCCTAACCCTAACACTATCCTGGGCCTGATGCTAACCCTAACCCTAACACTAACACTATCCTAGGGCTGATGCTAACCCTAACCCTAACACTATCCTTGGGCTGATGCTAACCCTAACCCTAACCCTAACACTATCCTAGGGCAGATGCTAACCCTAACGCTAACCCTAACACTATCCTTGAACTGATGCTAACCCTAACCCTAACCCTAACACTGTCCTAGGCCTGATGATAACCCTAACCCTAACCCTAACACTATCCTAGGGTTTATGTTAACCCTAACCCTAACACTATCCTAGGGCTGATGGTAACCCTAACCCTAACCCTAACACTATCTTAGGGCGGATGCTAACCCTAACCCTAACCCTAACACTATCCTAGGCCTTATGCTAACCGTAACACTAACACTATCCTAGGGCTGATGCTAACCCTAACCCTAACCCTAACGTTATCCTAAGGCTGATGCTAACCCTAACCCTAACTCTAACACTATCTTAGGGGTGAGGCTAACCCTAACCCTAACACTATCCTACGGCTGATGTTAACCCTAACCCTAACCCTAACACTATCCTAGGGCTGATGCTAACCCTAACCCTAACACTATCCTAGGCCTGATGCTAACCCTAACCCTAACCCTAACACTATCCTAGGGCTGATGCTAACCCTAACCCTAACACTATCCTAGGGCTGATGCTAACCCTAACCCTAACCCTAACACTATCCTAGGGCTGATGCTAACCCTAACCCTAACACTATCCGAGGGCTGATGCTAACCCTAACCCTAACCCTAACACTATCCTAGGGCTGATGCTAACCCTAACCCTAACACTATCCTAGGGCTGATGCTAACCCTAACCCTAACGCTAACACTATCCTAGGGCTGATGCTAACCCTAACGCTAACCCTAACCATATCCTTGAACTGATGCTAACCCTAACCCTAACCCTAACACTATCCTAGCCCTGATGATAACCCTAACCCTAATCCTAACACTATCCTACGGTTTATGTTAACCCTAACACTAACACTATCCTAGGGCTGAGGCTAACCCTAACACTAAACCTAACACTATCCTAGGGCGGATGCTAACCCTAACCCTAACCCTAACACTATCCTAGGGTTGATGCTAACCCTAACACTAACACTATCCTAGGGCTGATGCTAACCCTAACCCTACCCCTAACACTATCCTAGGGCTGATGCTAACCCTAACCCTAACGCTAACACTATCCTAGGGCTGAGGCTAACCCTAACCCTAACACTATCCTACGGCTGATGCTAATCTTAACCCTAACCCTAACACTATCCTAAGGCTGATGGTAACCCTAACACTAACACTATCCTAAGCCTGGTGCTAACCCTAACTCTAACCCTAACACTATCCTAGGGCTGATGCTAACCCTAACCCTAATAATATCCTACGGCTGATGCTAACACTAACCCTAACCCTAACACTATCCTAGGGCTGATGCTAACCCTAACCCTAACCCTAACACTATCCTAGGGCTCATGCTAACCCTAACCCTAACACTATCCTAGGCCTGATGATAACCCTAACCATAACCCTAACACTATCCTGGGGCTGATGCTAACCCTAACCCTAACACTATCCTAGGCCTGATGCTAACCCTAACCCTAACCCTAAAACTATCCTAGGGCTGATGCTAACCGTAACCCTAACACTATCCTAGGGCTGATGCTAACCCTAACCCTAACCCTAACACTATCCTAGGGCTGATGCTAACCCTAACCCTAACACTATCATAGGCCTGATGATAACCCTAACCCTAACACTATCCTAGGGCTGATGCTAACCCTAACCCTAACACTATCCTAGGCCTGATGCTAACCCTAACCCTAACCCTAACACTATCCTAGGGCTGATGCTAACCCTAACCCTAACCCTAACACTATCCTAGGGTTTATGTTAACCCTAACCCTAACACTATCCTAGGGCTGATGCTAACCCTAACCCTAACTCTAACACTATCTTAGGGCGGATGCTAACCCTAACCCTAACCCTAACACTATCCTAGGCCTGATGCTAACCGTAACACTAACACTATCCTAGGGCTGATGCTAACCCTAACCCTAACCCTAACGTTATCCTACGGCTGATGCTAACCCTAACCCTAACTCTAACACTATCTTAGGGGTGAGGCTAACCCTAACCCTAACACTATCCTACGGCTGATGTTAACCCTAACCCTAACCCTAACACTATCCTAGGGCTGATGCTAACCCTAACCCTAACACTATCCTAGGCCTGATGCTAACCCTAACCCTAACCCTAACACTATCCTAGGGCTGATGCTAACCCTAACCCTAACACTATCCTAGGGCTGATGCTAACCCTAACCCTAACCCTAACACTATCCTAGGCCTGATGCTAACCCTATCCCTAACCCTAACACTCTCCTAGGGCTGAGGCTAACCCTAACCCTAACACTATCCTAGGGCTGATGCTAACCCTAACCCTAACTCAAACCCTATCCTAGGGTTGATGCTAACCCTAACCCAAAAACTATCCTAGGGCTGATGCTAACCCTAACCCTAACCCTAACACTATACTTGGGCTGATGCTAACCCTAACCCTAACACTATCCTGGGCCTGATGCTAACCCTAACCCTAACCCTAACACTATCCTAGGGCTGATGCTAACCCTAACCCTAACACTATCCTTGGGCTGATGCTAACCCTAACCCTAAACCTAACACTATCCTAGGGCAGATGCTAACCCTAACGCTAACCCTAACACTATCCTTGAACTGATGCTAACCCTAACCCTAACCCTAACACTGTCCTAGGCCTGATGATAACCCTAACCCTAACCCTAACACTATCCTAGGGTTTATGTTAACCCTAACCCTAACACTATCCTAGGGCTGATGCTAACCCTAACCCTAACCCTAACACTATCTTAGGGCGGATGCTAACCCTAACCCTAACCCTAACACTATCCTAGGCCTTATGCTAATCGTAACACTAACACTATCCTAGGGCTGATGCTAACCCTAACCCTAACCCTAACGTTATCCTACGGCTGATGCTAACCCTAACCCTAACTCTAACACTATCTTAGGGGTGAGGCTAACCCTAACCCTAACACTATCCTACGGCTGATGTTAACCCTAACCCTAACCCTAACACTATCCTAGGGCTGATGCTAACCCTAACCCTAACACTATCCTAGGCCTGATGCTAACCCTAACCCTAACCCTAACACTATCCTAGGGCTGATGCTAACTCTAACCCTAACACTATCCTAGGGCTGATGCTAACCCTAACCCTAACCCTAACACTATCCTAGGGCTGATGCTAACCCTAACCCTAACACTATCCTAGGGCTGATGCTAACCCTAACCCTAACGCTAACACTATCCTAGGGCTGATGCTAACCCTAACGCTAACCCTAACACTATCCTTGAACTGATGCTAACCCTAACCCTAACCCTAACACTATCCTAGCCCTGATGATAACCCTAACCCTAACCCTAACACTATCCTAGGGTTTATGTTAACCCTAACACTAACACTATCCTAGGGCTGAGGCTAACCCTAACACTAAACCTAACACTATCCTAGGGCGGATGCTAACCCTAACCCTAACCCTAACACTATCCTAGGGATGATGCTAACCCTAACACTAACACTATCCTAGGGCTGATGCTAACCCTAACCCTACCCCTAACACTATCCTAGGGCTGATGCTAACCCTAACCCTAACGCTAACACTATCCTAGGGCTGAGGCTAACCCTAACCCTAACACTATCCTACGGCTGATGCTAATCTTAACCCTAACCCTAACACTATCCTAAGGCTGATGGTAACCCTAACACTAACACTATCCTAAGCCTGGTGCTAACCCTAACTCTAACCCTAACACTATCCTAGGGCTGATGCTAACCCTAACCCTAATAATATCCTACGGCTGATGCTAACACTAACCCTAACCCTAACACTATCCTAGGGCTGATGCTAACCCTAACCCTAACCCTAACACTATCCTAGGGCTCATGCTAACCCTAACCCTAACACTATCCTAGGCCTGATGATAACCCTAACCATAACCCTAACACTATCCTGGGGCTGATGCTAACCGTAACCCTAACACTATCCTAGGGCTGATGCTAACCCTAACCCTAACCCTAACACTATCCTAGGGCTGATGCTAACCCTAACCCTAACACCATCCTAGGCCTGATGATAACCCTAACCCTAACCCTGACACTATCCTAGGTCTGATGCTAACCCTAAACCTTACACTATCCTAGGGCTGATGCTAACCCTAACCCTAACCCCAACACTATCCTAGGGCTGATGCTAACCCTAACGCTTACCCTAACACTATCCTTGAACTGATGCTAACCCTAACCCTAACACTATCCTAGGGCTGATGCTAAACCTAACCATAAAGCTAACACTATCCTAGGGCTGATGCTAACCCTAACACTAGCCCTAACACTATCCTAGGGCTGATGCTAACCCTAACCCTAACACTATCCTAGGCCTGATGCTAACCCTAACCCTAACACTATCCTAGGGCTAATGCTAACTCTAACCCTAACCCTAACACTATCCTAGGCCTGACTCTAACCCTATCCCTAACCCTAACACTCTCCTAGGGCTGAGGCTAACCCTAACCCTAACACTATCCTAGGGCTGATGCTAACCCTAACCCTAACTCAAACCCTATCCTAGGGTTGATGGTAACCCTAACCCAAACACTATCCTAGGGCTGATGCTAACCCTAACCCTAACCCTAACACTATCCTTGGGCTGATGCTAACCCTAACCCTAACACTATCCTGGGCCTGATGCTAACCCTAACCCTAACACTAACACTATCCTAGGGCTGATGCTAACCCTAACCCTAACACTATCCTTGGGCTGATGCTAACCCTAACCCTAACCCTAACACTATCCTAGGGCAGATGCTAACCCTAACGCTAACCCTAACACTATCCTTGAACTGATGCTAACCCTAACCCTAACCCTAACACTGTCCTAGGCCTGATGATAACCCTAACCCTAACCCTAACACTATCCTAGGGTTTATGTTAACCCTAACCCTAACACTATCCTAGGGCTGATGGTAACCCTAACCCTAACCCTAACACTATCTTAGGGCGGATGCTAACCCTAACCCTAACCCTAACACTATCCTAGGCCTTATGCTAACCGTAACACTAACACTATCCTAGGGCTGATGCTAACCCTAACCCTAACCCTAACGTTATCCTAAGGCTGATGCTAACCCTAACCCTAACTCTAACACTATCTTAGGGGTGAGGCTAACCCTAACCCTAACACTATCCTACGGCTGATGTTAACCCTAACCCTAACCCTAACACTATCCTAGGGCTGATGCTAACCCTAACCCTAACACTATCCTAGGCCTGATGCTAACCCTAACCCTAACCCTAACACTATCCTAGGGCTGATGCTAACCCTAACCCTAACACTATCCTAGGGCTGATGCTAACCCTAACCCTAACCCTATCACTATCCTAGGGCTGATGCTAACCCTAACCCTAACACTATCCGAGGGCTGATGCTAACCCTAACCCTAACCCTAACACTATCCTAGGGCTGATGCTAACCCTAACCCTAACACTATCCTAGGGCTGATGCTAACCCTAACCCTAACGCTAACACTATCCTAGGGCTGATGCTAACCCTAACGCTAACCCTAACCATATCCTTGAACTGATGCTAACCCTAACCCTAACCCTAACACTATCCTAGCCCTGATGATAACCCTAACCCTAATCCTAACACTATCCTACGGTTTATGTTAACCCTAACACTAACACTATCCTAGGGCTGAGGCTAACCCTAACACTAAACCTAACACTATCCTAGGGCGGATGCTAACCCTAACCCTAACCCTAACACTATCCTAGGGTTGATGCTAACCCTAACACTAACACTATCCTAGGGCTGATGCTAACCCTAACCCTACCCCTAACACTATCCTAGGGCTGATGCTAACCCTAACCCTAACGCTAACACTATCCTAGGGCTGAGGCTAACCCTAACCCTAACACTATCCTACGGCTGATGCTAATCTTAACCCTAACCCTAACACTATCCTAAGGCTGATGGTAACCCTAACACTAACACTATCCTAAGCCTGGTGCTAACCCTAACTCTAACCCTAACACTATCCTAGGGCTGATGCTAACCCTAACCCTAATAATATCCTACGGCTGATGCTAACACTAACCCTAACCCTAACACTATCCTAGGGCTGATGCTAACCCTAACCCTAACCCTAACACTATCCTAGGGCTCATGCTAACCCTAACCCTAACACTATCCTAGGCCTGATGATAACCCTAACCATAACCCTAACACTATCCTGGGGCTGATGCTAACCCTAACCCTAACACTATCCTAGGCCTGATGCTAACCCTAACCCTAACCCTAAAACTATCCTAGGGCTGATGCTAACCGTAACCCTAACACTATCCTAGGGCTGATGCTAACCCTAACCCTAACCCTAACACTATCCTAGGGCTGATGCTAACCCTAACCCTAACACTATCATAGGCCTGATGATAACCCTAACCCTAACACTATCCTAGGGCTGATGCTAACCCTAACCCTAACACTATCCTAGGCCTGATGCTAACCCTAACCCTAACCCTAACACTATCCTAGGGCTGATGCTAACCCTAACCCTAACCCTAACACTATCCTAGGGTTTATGTTAACCCTAACCCTAACACTATCCTAGGGCTGATGCTAACCCTAACCCTAACTCTAACACTATCTTAGGGCGGATGCTAACCCTAACCCTAACCCTAACACTATCCTAGGCCTGATGCTAACCGTAACACTAACACTATCCTAGGGCTGATGCTAACCCTAACCCTAACCCTAACGTTATCCTACGGCTGATGCTAACCCTAACCCTAACTCTAACACTATCTTAGGGGTGAGGCTAACCCTAACCCTAACACTATCCTACGGCTGATGTTAACCCTAACCCTAACCCTAACACTATCCTAGGGCTGATGCTAACCCTAACCCTAACACTATCCTAGGCCTGATGCTAACCCTAACCCTAACCCTAACACTATCCTAGGGCTGATGCTAACCCTAACCCTAACACTATCCTAGGGCTGATGCTAACCCTAACCCTAACCCTAACACTATCCTAGGGCTGATGCTAACCCTAACCCTAACACTATCCTAGGGCTGATGCTAACCCTAACCCTAACCCTAACACTATCCTTGGGCTGATGCTAACCCTAACCCTAACACTATCCTGGGCCTGATGCTAACCCTAACCCTAACCCTAACACTATCCTAGGGCTGATGCTAACCCTAACCCTAACACTATCCTTGGGCTGATGCTAACCCTAACCCTAACCCTAACACTATCCTAGGGCAGATGCTAACCCTAACGCTAACCCTAACACTATCCTTGAACTGATGCTAACCCTAACCCTAATCCTAACACTATCCTAGGCCTGATGATAACCCTAACCCTAACCCTAACACTATCCTAGGGTTTATGTTAACCCTAACCCTAACACTATCCTAGGGCTGATGCTAACCCTAACCCTAACCGTAACACTATCCTAGGGCTGATGCTAACCCTAACACTAACACTATCCTAGGGCTGATGCTAACCCTAACCCTAACCCTTAACATTATCCTAGGGCTGATGCTAACCCTAACCCTAACTCTAACACTATCTTAGGGCTGAGGCTAACCCTAACCCTAACACTATCCTACGGCTGATGCTAACCCTAACCCTAACCCTAACACTATCCTAGGGCTGATGCTAACCCTAACCCTAACACTATCCTAGGCCTGATGCTAACGCTAACCCTAACCCTAACACTATCCTAGGGCTGATGCTATCCCTAACCCTAACACTATCCTAGGGCTGATGCTAACCCTAACCCTAACACTATCCTAGGCCTGATGATAACCCTAACCCTAACCCTGACACTATCCTAGGTCTGATGCTAACCCTAACCCTAACACTATCCTAGGGCTGATGCTAACCCTAACCCTAACCCTAACACTATCCTAGGGCTGATGCTAACCCTAACGCTTACCCTAACACTATCCTTGAACTGATGCTAACCCTAACCCTAACACTATCCTAGGGCTGATGCTAAACCTAACCATAAAACTAACACTATCCTAGGGCTGATGCTAACCCTAACCCTAGCCCTAACACTATCCTAGGGCTGATGCTAACCCTAACCCTAACACTATCCTAGGCCTGATGCTAACCCTAACCCTAACACTATCCTAGGGCTAATGCTAACTCTAACCCTAACCCTAACACTATCCTAGGCCTGATGCTAACCCTATCCCTAACCCTAACACTCTCCTAGGGCTGAGGCTAACCCTAACCCTAACACTATCCTAGGGCTGATGCTAACCCTAACCCTAACCCAAACCCTATCCTAGGGTTGATGCTAACCCTAACCCAAACACTATCCTAGGGCTGATGCTAACCCTAACCCTAACCCTAACACTATCCTAGGCCTGATGCTAACCCTAACCCTAACCCTAACACTATCCTAGGGTTTATGTTAACCCTAACCCTAACACTATCCTAGGGCTGATGCTAACCCTAACCCTAACTCTAACACTATCTTAGGGCGGATGCTAACCCTAACCCTAACCCTAACACTATCCTAGGCCTGATGCTAACCGTAACACTAACACTATCCTAGGGCTGATGCTAACCCTAACCCTAACCCTAACGTTATCCTACGGCTGATGCTAACCCTAACCCTAACTCTAACACTATCTTAGGGGTGAGGCTAACCCTAACCCTAACACTATCCTACGGCTGATGTTAACCCTAACCCTAACCCTAACACTATCCTAGGGCTGATGCTAACCCTAACCCTAACACTATCCTAGGCCTGATGCTAACCCTAACCCTAACCCTAACACTATCCTAGGGCTGATGCTAACCCTAACCCTAACACTATCCTAGGGCTGATGCTAACCCTAACCCTAACCCTAACACTATCCTAGGGCTGATGCTAACCCTAACCCTAACACTATCCTAGGGCTGATGCTAACCCTAACCCTAACCCTAACACTATCCTTGGGCTGATGCTAACCCTAACCCTAACACTATCCTGGGCCTGATGCTAACCCTAACCCTAACCCTAACACTATCCTAGGGCTGATGCTAACCCTAACCCTAACACTATCCTTGGGCTGATGCTAACCCTAACCCTAACCCTAACACTATCCTAGGGCAGATGCTAACCCTAACGCTAACCCTAACACTATCCTTGAACTGATGCTAACCCTAACCCTAATCCTAACACTATCCTAGGCCTGATGATAACCCTAACCCTAACCCTAACACTATCCTAGGGTTTATGTTAACCCTAACCCTAACACTATCCTAGGGCTGATGCTAACCCTAACCCTAACCGTAACACTATCCTAGGGCTGATGCTAACCCTAACACTAACACTATCCTAGGGCTGATGCTAACCCTAACCCTAACCCTTAACATTATCCTAGGGCTGATGCTAACCCTAACCCTAACTCTAACACTATCTTAGGGCTGAGGCTAACCCTAACCCTAACACTATCCTACGGCTGATGCTAACCCTAACCCTAACCCTAACACTATCCTAGGGCTGATGCTAACCCTAACCCTAACACTATCCTAGGCCTGATGCTAACGCTAACCCTAACCCTAACACTATCCTAGGGCTGATGCTATCCCTAACCCTAACACTATCCTAGGGCTGATGCTAACCCTAACCCTAACACTATCCTAGGCCTGATGATAACCCTAACCCTAACCCTGACACTATCCTAGGTCTGATGCTAACCCTAACCCTAACACTATCCTAGGGCTGATGCTAACCCTAACCCTAACCCTAACACTATCCTAGGGCTGATGCTAACCCTAACGCTTACCCTAACACTATCCTTGAACTGATGCTAACCCTAACCCTAACACTATCCTAGGGCTGATGCTAAACCTAACCATAAAACTAACACTATCCTAGGGCTGATGCTAACCCTAACCCTAGCCCTAACACTATCCTAGGGCTGATGCTAACCCTAACCCTAACACTATCCTAGGGCTAATGCTAACTCTAACCCTAACCCTAACACTATCCTAGGCCTGATGCTAACCCTATCCCTAACCCTAACACTCTCCTAGGGCTGAGGCTAACCCTAACCCTAACACTATCCTAGGGCTGATGCTAACCCTAACCCTAACCCAAACCCTATCCTAGGGTTGATGCTAACCCTAACCCAAACACTATCCTAGGGCTGATGCTAACCCTAACCCTAACCCTAACACTATCCTAGGCCTGATGCTAACCCTAACCCTAACCCTAACACTATCCTAGGGCTGATGCTAACCCTAACCCTAACACTATCCTAGGGCTGATGCTAACCCTAACCCTAACCCTAACACTATCCTAGGGCTGATGCTAACCCTAACCCTAACACTATCCTAGGGCTGATGCTAACCCTAACCCTAACCCTAACACTATCCTAGGGCTGATGCTAACCCTAACCCTAACACTATCCTAGGGCTGATGCTAAACCTAACGCTAACCCTAACACTATCCTTGAACTGATGCTAACCCTAACCCTAACCCTAACACTATCCTAGCCCTGATGATAACCCTAACCCTAACCCTAACACTATCCTAGGGTTTATGTTAACCCTAACCCTAACACTATCCTAGGGCTGAGGCTAACCCTAACACTAAACCTAACACTATCCTAGGGCGGATGCTAACCCTAACCCTAACCCTAACACTATCCTAGGGCTGATGCTAACCCTAACACTAACACTATCCTAGGGCTGATGCTAACCCTAACCCTACCCCTAACACTATCCTAGGGCTGATGCTAACCCTAACCCTAACGCTAACACTATCTTAGGGCTGAGGCTAACCCTATCCCTAACACTATCCTACGGCTGATGCTAATCTTAACCCTAACCCTAACACTATCCTTAGGCTGATGGTAACCCTAACACTAACACTATCCTAAGCCTGGTGCTAACCCTAACTCTAACCCTAACACTATCCTAGGGCTGATGCTAACCCTAACCCTAATAATATCCTACGGCTGATGCTAACACTAACCCTAACCCTAACACTATCCTAGGGCTGATGCTAACCCTAACCCTAACGCTAACACTATCCTAGGGCTGATGCTAACCCTAACCCTAAAACTATCCTAGGCCTGATGATAACCCTAACCCTAACCCTAACACTATCCTGGGGCTGATGCTAACCCTAACCCTAACACTATCCTAGGCCTGATGCTAACCCTAACCCTAACCCTAACACTATCCTAGGGCTGATGCTAACCTTAACCCTAACACTATCCTAGGGCTGATGCTAACCCTAACCCTAACCCTAACACTATCCTAGGGCTGATGCTAACCCTAACCCTAACACTATCATAGGCCTGATGATAACCCTAACCCTAACCCTAACACTATCCTAGGGCTGATGCTAACCCTAACCCTAACACTATCCTAGGCCTGATGCTAACCCTAACCCTAACCCTAACACTATCCTAGGGCTGATGCTAACCCTAACCCCAACACTATCCTAGGCGTGATGATAACCCTAACCCTAACACTAACACTATCCTAGGGCTGATGCTAACCCTAACCCTAACACTATCCTAGGGCTGATGCTAACCCTAACCCTAACCCTAACACTATCCTAGGGCTGATGCTAACCCTAACGCTAACCCTAAAACTATCCTTGAACTGATGCTAACCCTAACCCTACCAATATCCTGGGCCTGATGCTAACCCTAACCCTAACACTAACACTATCCTAGGGCTGATGCTAACCCTAACCCTAACACTATCCTAGGGCTGATGCTAACCCTAACCCTAACACTAACACTATCCTAGGGCTGATGCTAACCCTAACGCTAACCCTAACACTATCCTTGAACTAATGCTAACCCTAACCCTAACCCTAACACTATCCTAGGCCTGATCATAACCCTAACCCTAACCCTAACACTATCCTAGGGTTTATGTTTACCCTAACCCTAACAGTATCCTAGGGCTGATGCTAACCCTAACCCTAACCCTAACACTATCCTATGGCTGATGCTAACCCTAACCCTAACCCTCACACTATCCTAGGGCTGATGCTAACCCTAACCCTAACACTATCCTAGGGCTGATGCTAACCCTAACCCTAACGCTAACACTATCCTAGGGCTGATGCTAACCCTAACGCTAACCCTAACACTATCCTTGAACTGATGCAAACCCTAACCCTAACCCTAACACTATCCTAGCCCTGATGATAACCCTAACCCTAACCCTAACACTATCCTAGGGTTTATGTTAACCCTAACCCTAACACTATCCTAGGGCTGAGGCTAACCCTAACACTAAACCTAACACTATCCTAGGGCGGATGCTAACCCTAACCCTAACCCTAACACTATCCTAGGGCTGATGCTAACCCTAACACTAACACTATCCTAGGGCTGATGCTAACCCTAACCCTACCCCTAACACTATCCTAGGGCTGATGCTAACCCTAACCCTAACGCTAACACTATCCTAGGCCTGATGCTAACCCTAACCCTAACACTATCCTAGGGCTGATGATAACCCTAACCCTAACCCTAACACTATCCTAGGGTTTATGTTAACCCTAACCCTAACACTATCCTAGGGCTGATGCTAACCCCAACCCTAACCCTAACACTATCTTAGGGCGGATGCTAACCCTAACCCTAACCCTAACACTATCCTAGGCCTGATGCTAACCGTAACACTAACACTATCCTAGGGCTGATGCTAACCCTAACCCTAACCCTAACGTTATCCTACGGCTGATGCTAACCCTAACCGTAACTCTAACACTATCTTAGGGGTGAGGCTAACCCTAACCCTAACACTATCCTACGGCTGATGTTAACCCTAACCCTAACCCTAACACTATCCTAGGGCTGATGCTAACCCTAACCCTAACACTATCCTAGGCCTGATGCTAACCCTAACCCTAACCCTAACACTATCCTAGGGCTGATGCTAACCCTAACCCTAACACTATCATAGGCCTGATGCTAACCCTAACCCTAACCCTAACACTATCCTAGGGCTGATGCTAACCCTAACCCTAACCCTAACACTATCCTAGGGCTGATGCTAACCCTAACCCTAACACTATCCTAGGGCTGATGCTAACCCTAACCCTAACCCTAACACTATCTTAGGGCTGATGCTAACCCTAACCCTAAACACTATCCTAGGGCTGATGCTAACCCTAACCCTAACGCTAACACTATCCTAGGGCTGATGCTAACCCTAACGCTAACCCTAACACTATCCTTGAACTGATGCTAACCCTAACCCTAACCCTAACACTATCCTAGGGCTGATGCTAACCCTAACCATAACCCTAACACTATCCTAGGGCTGATGCTAACCCTAACCCTAACACTATCATAGGCCTGATGATAACCCTAACACTAACCCTAACACTATCCTAGGGCTGATGCTAACCCTAACCCTAACACTATCCTAGGCCTGATGCTAACCCTAACCCTAACCCTAACACTATCCTAGGGCTGATGCTAACCCTAACACCAACACTATCCTAGGGCTGATGCTAACCCTAACCCTAACCCTAACACTATCCTAGGGCTGATGCTAACCCTAACCCCAACACTATCCTAGGCCTGATGATAACCCTAAACCTAACACTAACACTATCCTAGGGCTGATGCTAACCCTAACCCTAACACTATCCTAGGGCTGATGCTAACCCTAACCCTAACCCTAACACTATCCTAGGGCTGATGCTAACCCTAACGCTAACCCTAAAACTATCCTTGAACTGATGCTAACCCTAACCCTAACACTATCCTAGGCCTGATGATAACCCTAACCCTAACCCTAACACTATCCTAGGGTTTATGTTAACCCTAACCCTAACACTATCCTAGGGATGATGCTAACCCTAACCCTACCACTATCCTGGGCCTGATGCTAACCCTTCCCCTAACACTAACATTATCCTAGGGCTGATGCTAACCCTAACCCTAACACTATCCTAGGGCTGATGCTAACCCTAACCCTAACACTAACACTATCCTAGTGCTGATGCTAACCCTAACGCTAACCCTAACACTATCCTTGAACTAATGCTAACCCTAACCCTAACCCTAACACTATCCTAGGCCTGATCATAACCCTAACCCTAACCCTAACACTATCCTAGGGTTTATGTTTACCCTAACCCTAACAGTATCCTAGGGCTGATGCTAACCCTAACCCTAACCCTAACACTATCCTATGGCTGATGCTAACCCTAACCCTAACACTATCCTAGGGCTGATGCGAACCCTAGCCCTAACCCTAACACTATCCTAGGGCTGATGCTAACCCTAACCCTAACTCTAACACTATCTTAGGGCTGAGGCTAATCGTAACCCTAACACTATCCTACGGCTGATGCTAACCTTAACCTTAACCCTAACACTATCCTAGGGCTGATGCTAACCCTAACACTAACACTATCCTAGGCCTGATGCTAACCCTAACCCTAACCCTAACACTATCCTAGGGCTGATGCTAACCCTAACATTAACACTATCCTAGGGCTGATGCTAACCCTAACCCTAACCCTAACACTATCCTAGGCCTGATGATAACCCTAACCCTGACCCTAACACTATCCTTGGGCTGATGCTAACCCTAACCCTAACACTATCCTAGGGCTGATGCTAACCCTAACCCTAACCCTAACACTATCCTAGGGCTGATGCTAACCCTAACCCTAACCCTAACACTATCCTAGGGCTGATGCTAAACTTAACCCTAACCCTAACACTATCCTAGGGCTGATTCTAACCGTAACCCTAACACTATCCTAGGCCTGATGCTACCCCTAACCCTTACCCTAACACTATCCTAGGGCTGATGCTAAACCTAACCATAACCCTAACACTATCCTAGGGCTGATGCTAACCCTAACCCTAACCCTAACACTATCCTAGGGCTGATGCTAACCCTAACCCCAACACTATCCTAGGCCTGATGCTAACCCTAACCCTAACACTATCCTAGGGCTGATGCTAACCCTAACCCTAACCCTAACACTATCCTAGGCCTGATGCTAACCCTATCCCTAACCCTAACACTCTCCTAGGGCTGAGGCTAACCCTAACCCTAACACTATCCTATGGCTGATCCTAACCCTAACCCTAACCTAAACACTATCCTAGGGTTGATGCTAACCCTAACCCAAACACTATCCTAGGGCTGATGCTAACCCTAACCCTAACCCTAACACTATCCTTGGGCTGATGCTAACCCTAACCCTAACACTATCCTGGGCCTGATGCTAACCCTAACCCTAACCCTAACACTATCCTAGGGCTGATGCTAACCCTAACCCTAACACTATCCTTGGGCTGATGCTAACCCTAACCCTAACCCTAACACTATCCTAGGGCAAATGCTAACCCTAACGCT
Organism: Lemur catta; assembly: GCF_020740605.2. Taxonomy (NCBI): domain Eukaryota; kingdom Metazoa; phylum Chordata; class Mammalia; order Primates; family Lemuridae; genus Lemur; species Lemur catta. The sequence continues at coordinate 1,450,812 of NC_059134.1, forward strand.
AACCCTAACACTATCCTTGAACTGATGCTAACCAAAACCCTAACCCTAACACTATCCTAGTCCTGATGATAACCCTAACCCTAACCCTAACACTATCCTAGGGTTTATGTTAACCCTAACCCTAACACTATCCTAGGGCTGATGCTAACCCTAACCCTAACCCTAACACTATCCTAGGGCGGATGCTAACCCTAACCCTAACCCTAACACTATCCTAGGGCTGATGCTAACCCTAACACTAACACTATCCTAGGGCTGATGCTAACCCTAACCCTAACCCTTAACGTTATCCTAGGGCTGATGCTAACCCTAACCCTAACTCTAACACTATCTTAGGGCTGAGGCTAACCCTAACACTAACACTATCCTACGGCTGATGCTAACCCTAACCCTAACCCTAACATTATCCTAGGGCTGATGCTAACCCTAACCCTAACACTATCCTGGGCCTGATGCTAACCCTAACCCTAACCCTAACACTAATCCTAGGGCTGATGCTAACCCTAACCCTAACACTATCCTTGGGCTGATGCTAACCCTAACCCTAACCCTAACACTATCCTAGGGCAGATGCTAACCCTAACGCTAACCCTAACACTATCCTTGAACTGATGCTAACCCTAACCCTAAGCCTAACACTATCCTAGGCCTGATGATAACCCTAACCCTAACCCTAACACTATCCTAGGGTTTATGTTAACCCTAACCATAACACTATCCTAGGGCTGATGCTAACCCTAACCCTAACCGTAACACTATCCTAGGGCTGATGCTAACCCTAACACTAACACTATCCTAGGGCTGATGCTAACCCTAACCCTAACCCTTAACATTATCTTAGGGCTGATGATAACCCTAACCCTAACTCTAACACTATCTTAGGGCTGAGGCTAACCCTAACCCTAACACTATCCTACGGCTGATGCTAACCCTAACCCTAACCCTAACACTATCCTAGGGCTGATGCTAACCCTAACCCTAACACTATCCTAGGCCTGATGCTAACGCTAACCCTAACCCTAACACTATCCTAGGGCTGATGCTATCCCTAACCATAACACTATCCTAGGGCTGATGCTAACCCTAACCTTAACCCTAACACTATCCTAGGGCTGATGCTAACCCTAACCCTAACACTATCCTAGGCCTGATGATAACCCTAACCCTAACCCTGACACTATCCTAGGTCTGATGCTAACCCTAACCCTAACACTATCCTAGGGCTGATGCTAACCCTAACCCTAACCCTAACACTATCCTAGGGCTGATGCTAACCCTAACGCTTACCCTAACACTATCCTTGTACTGATGCTAACCCTAACCTTAACACTATCCTAGGGCTGATGCTAAACCTAACCATAAAACTAACACTATCCTAGGGCTGATGCTAACCCTAACCCTAGCCCTAACACTATCCTAGGGCTGATGCTAACCCTAACCCTAACACTATCCTAGGCCTGATGCTAACCCTAACCCTAACACTATCCTAGGGCTAATGCTAACTCTAACCCTAACCCTAACACTATCCTAGGCCTGTTGCTAACCCTATCCCTAACCCTAACACTCTCCTAGGGCTGATGCTAACCCTAACCCTAACACTATCCTAGGGCTGATGCTAACCCTAACCCTAACCCTAACACTATCCTAGGGCTGATGCTAACCCTAACCCTAACACTATCCTAGGGCTGATGCTAACCCTAACCCTAACCCTAACACTATCCTAGGGCTGATGCTAACCCTAACCCTAACACTATCCTAGGGCTGATGCTAACCCTAACGCTAACCCTAACACTATCCTTGAACTGATGCTAACCCTAACCCTAACCCTAACACTATCCTAGCCCTGATGATAACCCTAACCCTAACCCTAACACTATCCTAGGGTTTATGTTAACCCTAACCCTAACACTATCCTAGGGCTGAGGCTAACCCTAACACTAAACCTAACACTATCCTAGGGCGGATGCTAACCCTAACCCTAACCCTAACACTATCCTAGGGCTGATGCTAACCCTAACACTAACACTATCCTAGGGCTGATGCTAACCCTAACCCTAACCCTAACACTATCCTAGGGCTGATGCTAACCCTAACCCTAACGCTAACACTATCCTAGGGCTGAGGCTAACCCTATCCCTAACACTATCCTACGGCTGATGCTAATCTTAACCCTAACCCTAACACTATCCTTAGGCTGATGGTAACCCTAACACTAACACTATCCTAAGCCTGGTGCTAACCCTAACTCTAACCCTAACACTATCCTAGGGCTGATGCTAACCCTAACCCTAATAATATCCTACGGCTGATGCTAACACTAACCCTAACCCTAACACTATCCTAGGGCTGATGCTAACCCTAACCCTAACGCTAACACTATCCTAGGGCTGATGCTAACCCTAACCCTAACACTATCCTAGGCCTGATGATAACCCTAACCCTAACCCTAACACTATCCTGGGGCTGATGCTAACCCTAACCCTAACACTATCCTAGGCCTGATGCTAACCCTAACCCTAACCCTAACACTATCCTAGGGCTGATGCTAACCTTAACCCTAACACTATCCTAGGGCTGATGGTAACCCCAACCCTAACCCTAACACTATCCTAGGGCTGATGCTAACCCTAACCCTAACACTATCATAGGCCTGATGATAACCCTAACCCTAACCCTAACACTATCCTAGGGCTGATGCTAACCCTAACCCTAACACTATCCTAGGCCTGATGCTAACCCTAACCCTAACCCTAACACTATCCTAGGGCTGATGCTAACCCTAACCCCAACACTATCCTAGGCGTGATGATAACCCTAACCCTAACACTAACACTATCCTAGGGCTGATGCTAACCCTAACCCTAACACTATCCTAGGGCTGATGCTAACCCTAACCCTAACCCTAACACTATCCTAGGGCTGATGCTAACCCTAACGCTAACCCTAAAACTATCCTTGAACTGATGCTAACCCTAACCCTAACACTATCCTAGGCCTGATGATAACCCTAACCCTAACCCTAACACTATCCTAGGGTTTATGTTAACCCTAACCCTAACACTATCCTAGGGATGATGCTAACCCTAACCCTACCCCTATCCTGGGCCTGATGCTAACCCTAACCCTAACACTAACACTATCCTAGGGCTTATGCTAACCCTAACCCTAACACTATCCTAGGGCTGATGCTAACCCTAACCCTAACACTAACACTATCCTAGGGCTGATGCTAACCCTAACGCTAACCCTAACACTATCCTTGAACTAATGCTAACCCTAACCCTAACCCTAACACTATCCTAGGCCTGATCATAACCCTAACCCTAACCCTAACACTATCCTAGGGTTTATGTTTACCCTAACCCTAACAGTATCCTAGGGCTGATGCTAACCCTAACCCTAACCCTAACACTATCCTATGGCTGATGCTAACCCTAACCCTACCCCTCACACTATCCTAGGGCTGATGCTAACCCTAACCCTAACACTATCCTAGGGCTGATGCTAACCCTAACCCTAACGCTAACACTATCCTAGGGCTGATGCTAACCCTAACGCTAACCCTAACACTATCCTTGAACTGATGCTAACCCTAACCCTAACCCTAACACTATCCTAGCCCTGATGATAACCCTAACCCTAACCCTAACACTATCCTAGGGTTTATGTTAACCCTAACCCTAACACTATCCTAGGGCTGAGGCTAACCCTAACACTAAACCTAACACTATCCTAGGGCGGATGCTAACCCTAACCCTAACCCTAACACTATCCTAGGGCTGATGCTAACCCTAACACTAACACTATCCTAGGGCTGATGCTAACCCTAACCCTACCCCTAACACTATCCTAGGGCTGATGCTAACCCTAACCCTAACGCTAACACTATCCTAGGCCTGATGCTAACCCTAACCCTAACACTATCCTAGGTCTGATGATAACCCTAACCCTAACCCTAACACTATCCTAGGGTTTATGTTAACCCTAACCCTAACACTATCCTAGGGCTGATGCTAACCCTAACCCTAACCCTAACACTATCTTAGGGCGGATGCTAACCCTAACCCTAACCCTAACACTATCCTAGGCCTGATGCTAACCGTAACACTAACACTATCCTAGGGCTGATGCTAACCCTAACCCTAACCCTAACGTTATCCTACGGCTGATGCTAACCCTAACCGTAACTCTAACACTATCTTAGGGGTGAGGCTAACCCTAACCCTAACACTATCCTACGGCTGATGTTAACCCTAACCCTAACCCTAACACTATCCTAGGGCTGATGCTAACCCTAACCCTAACACTATCCTAGGCCTGATGCTAACCCTAACCCTAACCCTAACACTATCCTAGGGCTGATGCTAACCCTAACCCTAACACTATCATAGGCCTGATGCTAACCCTAACCCTAACGCTAACACTATCCTAGGGCTGATGCTAACCCTAACCCTAACCCTAACACTATCCTAGGGCTGATGCTAACCCTAACCCTAACACTATCCTAGGGCTGATGCTAACCCTAACCCTAACCCTAACACTATCTTAGGGCTGATGCTAACCCTAACCCTAACACTATCCTAGGGCTGATGCTAACCCTAACCCTAACGCTAACACTATCCTAGGGCTGATGCTAACCCTAACGCTAACCCTAACACTATCCTTGAACTGATGCTAACCCTAACCCTAACCCTAACACTATCCTAGGGCTGATGCTAACCCTAACCATAACCCTAACACTATCCTAGGGCTGATGCTAACCCTAACCCTAACACTATCATAGGCCTGATGATAACCCTAACCCTAACCCTAACACTATCCTAGGGCTGATGCTAACCCTAACACTAACACTATCCTAGGCCTGATGCTAACCCTAACCCTAACCCTAACACTATCCTAGGGCTGATGCTAACCCTAACACCAACACTATCCTAGGGCTGATGCTAACCCTAACCCTAACCCTAACACTATCCTAGGGCTGATGCTAACCCTAACCCCAACACTATCCTAGGCCTGATGATAACCCTAAACCTAACACTAACACTATCCTAGGGCTGATGCTAACCCTAACCCTAACACTATCCTAGGGCTGATGCTAACCCTAACCCTAACCCTAACACTATCCTAGGGCTGATGCTAACCCTAACGCTAACCCTAAAACTATCCTTGAACTGATGCTAACCCTAACCCTAACACTATCCTAGGCCTGATGATAACCCTAACCCTAACCCTAACACTATCCTAGGGTTTATGTTAACCCTAACCCTAACACTATCCTAGGGATGATGCTAACCCTAACCCTACCACTATCCTGGGCCTGATGCTAACCCTTCCCCTAACACTAACACTATCCTAGGGCTGATGCTAACCCTAACCCTAACACTATCCTAGGGCTGATGCTAACCCTAACCCTAACACTAACACTATCCTAGTGCTGATGCTAACCCTAACGCTAACCCTAACACTATCCTTGAACTAATGCTAACCCTAACCCTAACCCTAACACTATCCTAGGCCTGTTCATAACCCTAACCCTAACCCTAACACTATCCTAGGGTTTATGTTAACCCTAACCCTAACAGTATACTAGGGCTGATGCTAACCCTAACCCTAACCCTAACACTATCCTATGGCTGATGCTAACCCTAACCCTAACACTATCCTAGGGCTGATGCGAACCCTAGCCCTAACCCTAACACTATCCTAGGGCTGATGCTAACCCTAACCCTAACTCTAACACTATCTTAGGGCTGAGGCTAATCGTAACCCTAACACTATCCTACGGCTGATGCTAACCCTAACCTTAACCCTAACACTATCCTAGGGCTGATGCTAACCCTAACACTAACACTATCCTAGGCCTGATGCTAACCCTAACCCTAACCCTAACACTATCCTAGGGCTGATGCTAACCCTAACATTAACACTATCCTAGGGCTGATGCTAACCCTAACCGTAACCCTAACACTATCCTATGCCTGATGATAACCCTAACCCTGACCCTAACACTATCCTTGGGCTGATGCTAACCCTAACCCTAACACTATCCTAGGGCTGATGCTAAACCTAACCCTAACCCTAACACTATCCTAGGGCTGATGCTAACCCTAACCCTAACCCTAACACTATCCTAGGGCTGATGCTAAACTTAACCCTAACCCTAACACTATCCTAGGGCTGATGCTAACCCTAACCCTAACTCTAACACTATCTTAGGGCTGAGGCTAATCGTAACCCTAACACTATCCTACGGCTGATGCTAACCCTAACCTTAACCCTAACACTATCCTAGGGCTGATGCTAACCCTAACACTAACACTATCCTAGGCCTGATGCTAACCCTAACCCTAACCCTAACACTATCCTAGGGCTGATGCTAACCCTAACATTAACACTATCCTAGGGCTGATGCTAACCCTAACCCTAACCCTAACACTATCCTAGGCCTGATGATAACCCTAACCCTGACCCTAACACTATCCTTGGGCTGATGCTAACCCTAACCCTAACACTATCCTAGGGCTGATGCTAAACCTAACCCTAACCCTAACACTATCCTAGGGCTGATGCTAACCCTAACCCTAACCCTAACACTATCCTAGGGCTGATGCTAAACTTAACCCTAACCCTAACACTATCCTAGGGCTGATTCTAACCGTAACCCTAACACTATCCTAGGCCTGATGCTACCCCTAACCCTTACCCTAACACTATCCTAGGGCTGATGCTAAACCTAACCATAACCCTAACACTATCCTAGGGCTGATGCTAACCCTAACCCTAACCCTAACACTATCCTAGGGCTGATGCTAACCCTAACCCCAACACTATCCTAGGCCTGATGCTAACCCTAACCCTAACACTATCCTAGGGCTGATGCTAACCCTAACCCTAACCCTAACACTATCCTAGGCCTGATGCTAACCCTATCCCTAACCCTAACACTCTCCTAGGGCTGAGGCTAACCCTAACCCTAACACTATCCTATGGCTGATCCTAACCCTAACCCTAACCTAAACACTATCCTAGGGTTGATGCTAACCCTAACCCAAACACTATCCTAGGGCTGATGCTAACCCTAACCCTAACCCTAACAGTATCCTTGGGCTGATGCTAACCCTTACCCTAACACTATCCTGGGCCTGATGCTAACCCTAACCCTAACCCTAACACTATCCTAGGGCTGATGCTAACCCTAACCCTAACACTATCCTTGGGCTGATGCTAACCCTACCCCTAACCCTAACACTATCCTAGGGCAAATGCTAACCCTAACGCTAACCCTAACACTATCCTTGAACTGATGCTAACCAAAACCCTAACCCTAACACTATCCTAGTCCTGATGATAACCCTAACCCTAACCCTAACACTATCCTAGGGTTTATGTTAACCCTAACCCTAACACTATCCTAGGGCTGATGCTAACCCTAACCCTAACCCTAACACTATCCTAGGGCGGATGCTAACCCTAACCCTAACCCTAACACTATCCTAGGGCTGATGCTAACCCTAACACTAACACTATCCTAGGGCTGATGCTAACCCTAACCCTAACCCTAACACTATCCTAGGCCTGATGATAACCCTAACCCTAACCCTAACACTATCCTAGGGCTGATGCTAACCCTAACCCTAACAGTATCCTAGGGCTGATGCTAACCCTAACCCTAACCCTAACACTATCCTAGGGCTGATGCTAACCCTAACCCTAACACTATCATAGGCCTGATGATAACCCTAACCCTAACCCTAACACTATCCTAGGGCTGATGCTAACCCTAACCCTAACACTATCCTAGGCCTGATGCTAACCCTAACCCTAACCCTAACACTATCCTAGGGCTGATGCTAACCCTAACCATAACCCTAACACTATCCTCGGGCTGATGCTAACCCTAACCCTAACACTATCCTAGGCCTGATGCTAACCCTAACCCTAACCCTAACACTATCCTAGGGCTGATGCTAACCATAACCCTAACACTATCCTAGGCCTGATGATAGCACTAACCCTAACCCTAACACTATCCTAGGGCTGATGGTAACCCTAACCCTAACACTATCCTAGAGCTGATGCTAACCCTAACCCTAACCGTAACACTATCCTAAGTCTGATGCTAACCCTAGCCCTCACACTATCCTAGGCCTGATGATAACCCTAACCCTAACCTTAACACTATCCTAGGGCTGATGCTAACCCTAACCCTAACCCTAACACTATCCTAGAGCTGATGCTAACCCTAACCCTAACAATATCCTAGGCCTGATGATAACCCTAACCCTAACCCTGACACTATCCTAGGGCTCATGCTAACCCTAACTCTAACACTATCCTAGGGCTGATGCTAACCCTAACCCTAACCCTAACACTATCCTAGGCCTGATGCTAACCCTATCCCTAACCCTAACACTCTCCTAGGGCTGAGGCTATCCCTAACCCTAACACTATCCTAGGGCTGATGCTAACCCTAACCCTAACCGAAACACTATCCTAGGGTTGAAGCTAACCCTGACCCTAACACTATCCTAGGGCTGATGCTAACCCTAACCCTAACCCTAACACTATCCTAGGGCTGATGCTAACCCTAACGCTAACCCTAACACTATCCTTGAACTAATGCTAACCCTAACCCTAACCCGAACACTATCCTACGCCTGATCATAACCCTAACCCTAACCCTAACACTATCCTAGGGTTTATGTTAACCCTAACCCTAACAGTATCCTAGGGCTGATGCTAACGCTAACCCTAACCCTAACACTATCCTATGGCTGATGCTAACCCTAACCCTAACACTATCCTAGGGCTGATGCGAACCCTAGCCCTAACCCTAACACTATCCTGGGGCTGATGCCTACCCTAACCCTAACTCTAACACTATCTTAGGGCTGAGGCTAACCCTAACCCTAACACTATCCTACGGCTGATGCTAACCCTAACCTTAACCCTAACACTATCCTAGGGCTGATGCTAACCCTAACACTAACACTATCCTAGGCCTGATGCTAACCCTAACCCTAACCCTAACACTATCCTAGGGCTGATGCTAACCCTAACCCTAACACTATCCTAGGGCTGATGCTAACCCTAACCCTAACCCTAACAATATCCTAGGGCTGATGCTAACCCTAACCCTAACACTATCCTAGGCCTGATGATAACCCTAACCCTAACCCTAACACTATCCTTGGGCTGATGCTAACCCTAACCCTAACACTATCCTAGGGCTGATGCTAACCCTAACCCTAACCCTAACACTATCCTAGGGCTGATGCTAACCCTAACCCTAACGCTAACACTATCCTAGGGCTGATGCTAACCCTAACCCTAACACTATCCTAGGGCTGATGCTAATCCTAACCCTAGCCCTAACACTATCCTAGGGCTGATGCTAAACCTAACGCTAACCCTAACACTATCCTTGAACTGATGCTAACCCTAACCCTAACCATAACACTATCCTAGGCCTGATGATAACCCTAACCCTAACCCTAACACTATCCTAGGGTTTATGTTAACCCTAACCCTAACACTATCCTAGGGCTGATGTTAACCCTAACCCTAAACCTAACACTATCCTAGGGCGGATGCTAACCCTAACCCTAACCCTAACACTATCCTACGGCTGATGCTAACCCTAACACTAACACTATCCTAGGGCTGATGATAACCCTAACCCTAACCCTAACACTCTCCGAGGGCTGATGCTAACCCTAACCCTAACCCTAACACTATCATAGGGCTGATGCTAACCCTAACCCTAACCCTAACACTATCCTCGGGCTGATGCTAACCCTAACCCTAACACTATCCTAGGCCTGATGCTAACCCTAACCCTAACCCTAACACTATCCTAGGGCTGATGCTAACCCTAACCCTAACACTATCCTAGGCCTGATGATAACCCTAACCCTAACGCTAACACTATCCTAGGGCTGATGCTAACCCTAACCCTAACACTATCCTAGAGCTGATGATAACCCTAACCCTAACCCTAACACTATCCTAAGTCTGATGCTAACCCTAGCCCTCACACTATCCTAGGCCTGATGATAACCCTAACCCTAACCTTAACACTATCCTAGGGCTGATGCTAACCCTAACCCTAACCCTAACACTATCCTAGAGCTGATGCTAACCCTACCCCTAACACTATCCTAGGCCTGATGATAACCCTAACCCTAACCCTGACACTATCCTAGGGCTCATGATAACCCTAACTCTAACACTATCCTAGGGCTGATGCTAACCCTAACCCTAACCCTAACACTATCCTAGGCCTGATGCTAACCCTATCCCTAACCCTAACACTCTCCTAGGGCTGAGGCTAACCCTAACCCTAACACTATCCTTGGGCTGATGCTAACCCTAACCCTAACACTATCCTGGGCCTGATGCTAACCCTAACCCTAACCCTAACACTATCCTAGGGCTGATGCTAACCCTAACCCTAACACTATCCTTGGGCTGATGCTAACCCTAACCCTAACCCTAACACTATCCTAGGGCTGATGCTAACCCTAACCCTAACCCTAACACTATCCTAGGGCTGATGCTAACCCTAACGCTAACCCTAACACTATCCTTGAACTAATGCTAACCCTAACCCTAACCCTAACACTATCCTAGGCCTGATCATAACCCTAACCCTAACCCTAACACTATCCTAGGGTTTATGTTTACCCTAACCCTAACAGTATCCTAGGGCTGATGCTAACCCTAACCCTAACCCTAACACTATCCTATGGCTGATGCTAACCCTAACCCTAACCCTCACACTATCCTAGGGCTGATGCTAACCCTAACCCTAACACTATCCTAGGGCTGATGCTAACCCTAACCCTAACGCTAACACTATCCTAGGGCTGATGCTAACCCTAACGCTAACCCTAACACTATCCTTGAACTGATGCTAACCCTAACCCTAACCCTAACACTATCCTAGCCCTGATGATAACCCTAACCCTAACCCTAACACTATCCTAGGGTTTATGTTAACCCTAACCCTAACACTATCCTAGGGCTGAGGCTAACCCTAACACTAAACCTAACACTATCCTAGGGCGGATGCTAACCCTAACCCTAACCCTAACACTATCCTAGGGCTGATGCTAACCCTAACACTAACACTATCCTAGGGCTGATGCTAACCCTAACCCTACCCCTAACACTATCCTAGGGCTGATGCTAACCCTAACCCTAACGCTAACACTATCCTAGGCCTGATGCTAACCCTAACCCTAACACTATCCTAGGGCTGATGATAACCCTAACCCTAACCCTAACACTATCCTAGGGTTTATGTTAACCCTAACCCTAACACTATCCTAGGGCTGATGCTAACCCTAACCCTAACCCTAACACTATCTTAGGGCGGATGCTAACCCTAACCCTAACCCTAACACTATCCTAGGCCTGATGCTAACCGTAACACTAACACTATCCTAGGGCTGATGCTAACCCTAACCCTAACCCTAACGTTATCCTACGGCTGATGCTAACCCTAACCGTAACTCTAACACTATCTTAGGGGTGAGGCTAACCCTAACCCTAACACTATCCTACGGCTGATGTTAACCCTAACCCTAACCCTAACACTATCCTAGGGCTGATGCTAACCCTAACCCTAACACTATCCTAGGCCTGATGCTAACCCTAACCCTAACCCTAACACTATCCTAGGGCTGATGCTAACCCTAACCCTAACACTATCATAGGCCTGATGCTAACCCTAACCCTAACGCTAACACTATCCTAGGGCTGATGCTAACCCTAACCCTAACCCTAACACTATCCTAGGGCTGATGCTAACCCTAACCCTAACACTATCCTAGGGCTGATGCTAACCCTAACCCTAACCCTAACACTATCTTAGGGCTGATGCTAACCCTAACCCTAACACTATCCTAGGGCTGATGCTAACCCTAACCCTAACGCTAACACTATCCTAGGGCTGATGCTAACCCTAACGCTAACCCTAACACTATCCTTGAACTGATGCTAACCCTAACCCTAACCCTAACACTATCCTAGGGCTGATGCTAACCCTAACCATAACCCTAACACTATCCTAGGGCTGATGCTAACCCTAACCCTAACACTATCATAGGCCTGATGATAACCCTAACCCTAACCCTAACACTATCCTAGGGCTGATGCTAACCCTAACACTAACACTATCCTAGGCCTGATGCTAACCCTAACCCTAACCCTAACACTATCCTAGGGCTGATGCTAACCCTAACACCAACACTATCCTAGGGCTGATGCTAACCCTAACCCTAACCCTAACACTATCCTAGGGCTGATGCTAACCCTAACCCCAACACTATCCTAGGCCTGATGATAACCCTAAACCTAACACTAACACTATCCTAGGGCTGATGCTAACCCTAACCCTAACACTATCCTAGGGCTGATGCTAACCCTAACCCTAACCCTAACACTATCCTAGGGCTGATGCTAACCCTAACGCTAACCCTAAAACTATCCTTGAACTGATGCTAACCCTAACCCTAACACTATCCTAGGCCTGATGATAACCCTAACCCTAACCCTAACACTATCCTAGGGTTTATGTTAACCCTAACCCTAACACTATCCTAGGGATGATGCTAACCCTAACCCTACCACTATCCTGGGCCTGATGCTAACCCTTCCCCTAACACTAACACTATCCTAGGGCTGATGCTAACCCTAACCCTAACACTATCCTAGGGCTGATGCTAACCCTAACCCTAACACTAACACTATCCTAGTGCTGATGCTAACCCTAACGCTAACCCTAACACTATCCTTGAACTAATGCTAACCCTAACCCTAACCCTAACACTATCCTAGGCCTGTTCATAACCCTAACCCTAACCCTAACACTATCCTAGGGTTTATGTTAACCCTAACCCTAACAGTATACTAGGGCTGATGCTAACCCTAACCCTAACCCTAACACTATCCTATGGCTGATGCTAACCCTAACCCTAACACTATCCTAGGGCTGATGCGAACCCTAGCCCTAACCCTAACACTATCCTAGGGCTGATGCTAACCCTAACCCTAACTCTAACACTATGTTAGGGCTGAGGCTAATCGTAACCCTAACACTATCCTACGGCTGATGCTAACCCTAACCTTAACCCTAACACTATCCTAGGGCTGATGCTAACCCTAACACTAACACTATCCTAGGCCTGATGCTAACCCTAACCCTAACCCTAACACTATCCTAGGGCTGATGCTAACCCTAACATTAACACTATCCTAGGGCTGATGCTAACCCTAACCGTAACCCTAACACTATCCTATGCCTGATGATAACCCTAACCCTGACCCTAACACTATCCTTGGGCTGATGCTAACCCTAACCCTAACACTATCCTAGGGCTGATGCTAAACCTAACCCTAACCCTAACACTATCCTAGGGCTGATGCTAACCCTAACCCTAACCCTAACACTATCCTAGGGCTGATGCTAAACTTAACCCTAACCCTAACACTATCCTAGGGCTGATGCTAACCCTAACCCTAACTCTAACACTATCTTAGGGCTGAGGCTAATCGTAACCCTAACACTATCCTACGGCTGATGCTAACCCTAACCTTAACCCTAACACTATCCTAGGGCTGATGCTAACCCTAACACTAACACTATCCTAGGCCTGATGCTAACCCTAACCCTAACCCTAACACTATCCTAGGGCTGATGCTAACCCTAACATTAACACTATCCTAGGGCTGATGCTAACCCTAACCCTAACCCTAACACTATCCTAGGCCTGATGATAACCCTAACCCTGACCCTAACACTATCCTTGGGCTGATGCTAACCCTAACCCTAACACTATCCTAGGGCTGATGCTAAACCTAACCCTAACCCTAACACTATCCTAGGGCTGATGCTAACCCTAACCCTAACCCTAACACTATCCTAGGGCTGATGCTAAACTTAACCCTAACCCTAACACTATCCTAGGGCTGATTCTAACCGTAACCCTAACACTATCCTAGGCCTGATGCTACCCCTAACCCTTACCCTAACACTATCCTAGGGCTGATGCTAAACCTAACCATAACCCTAACACTATCCTAGGGCTGATGCTAACCCTAACCCTAACCCTAACACTATCCTAGGGCTGATGCTAACCCTAACCCCAACACTATCCTAGGCCTGATGCTAACCCTAACCCTAACACTATCCTAGGGCTGATGCTAACCCTAACCCTAACCCTAACACTATCCTAGGCCTGATGCTAACCCTATCCCTAACCCTAACACTCTCCTAGGGCTGAGGCTAACCCTAACCCTAACACTATCCTATGGCTGATCCTAACCCTAACCCTAACCTAAACACTATCCTAGGGTTGATGCTAACCCTAACCCAAACACTATCCTAGGGCTGATGCTAACCCTAACCCTAACCCTAACACTATCCTTGGGCTGATGCTAACCCTTACCCTAACACTATCCTGGGCCTGATGCTAACCCTAACCCTAACCCTAACACTATCCTAGGGCTGATGCTAACCCTAACCCTAACACTATCCTTGGGCTGATGCTAACCCTACCCCTAACCCTAACACTATCCTAGGGCAAATGCTAACCCTAACGCTAACCCTAACACTATCCTTGAACTGATGCTAACCAAAACCCTAACCCTAACACTATCCTAGTCCTGATGATAACCCTAACCCTAACCCTAACACTATCCTAGGGTTTATGTTAACCCTAACCCTAACACTATCCTAGGGCTGATGCTAACCCTAACCCTAACCCTAACACTATCCTAGGGCGGATGCTAACCCTAACCCTAACCCTAACACTATCCTAGGGCTGATGCTAACCCTAACACTAACACTATCCTAGGGCTGATGCTAACCCTAACCCTAACCCTAACACTATCCTAGGCCTGATGATAACCCTAACCCTAACCCTAACACTATCCTAGGGCTGATGCTAACCCTAACCCTAACAGTATCCTAGGGCTGATGCTAACCCTAACCCTAACCCTAACACTATCCTAGGGCTGATGCTAACCCTAACCCTAACACTATCATAGGCCTGATGATAACCCTAACCCTAACCCTAACACTATCCTAGGGCTGATGCTAACCCTAACCCTAACACTATCCTAGGCCTGATGCTAACCCTAACCCTAACCCTAACACTATCCTAGGGCTGATGCTAACCCTAACCATAACCCTAACACTATCCTCGGGCTGATGCTAACCCTAACCCTAACACTATCCTAGGCCTGATGCTAACCCTAACCCTAACCCTAACACTATCCTAGGGCTGATGCTAACCATAACCCTAACACTATCCTAGGCCTGATGATAGCACTAACCCTAACCCTAACACTATCCTAGGGCTGATGGTAACCCTAACCCTAACACTATCCTAGAGCTGATGCTAACCCTAACCCTAACCGTAACACTATCCTAAGTCTGATGCTAACCCTAGCCCTCACACTATCCTAGGCCTGATGATAACCCTAACCCTAACCTTAACACTATCCTAGGGCTGATGCTAACCCTAACCCTAACCCTAACACTATCCTAGAGCTGATGCTAACCCTAACCCTAACAATATCCTAGGCCTGATGATAACCCTAACCCTAACCCTGACACTATCCTAGGGCTCATGCTAACCCTAACTCTAACACTATCCTAGGGCTGATGCTAACCCTAACCCTAACCCTAACACTATCCTAGGCCTGATGCTAACCCTATCCCTAACCCTAACACTCTCCTAGGGCTGAGGCTATCCCTAACCCTAACACTATCCTAGGGCTGATGCTAACCCTAACCCTAACCGAAACACTATCCTAGGGTTGATGCTAACCCTGACCCTAACACTATCCTAGGGCTGATGCTAACCCTAACCCTAACCCTAACACTATCCTAGGGCTGATGCTAACCCTAACGCTAACCCTAACACTATCCTTGAACTAATGCTAACCCTAACCCTAACCCTAACACTATCCTACGCCTGATCATAACCCTAACCCTAACCCTAACACTATCCTAGGGTTTATGTTAACCCTAACCCTAACAGTATCCTAGGGCTGATGCTAACGCTAACCCTAACCCTAACACTATCCTATGGCTGATGCTAACCCTAACCCTAACACTATCCTAGGGCTGATGCGAACCCTAGCCCTAACCCTAACACTATCCTGGGGCTGATGCCTACCCTAACCCTAACTCTAACACTATCTTAGGGCTGAGGCTAACCCTAACCCTAACACTATCCTACGGCTGATGCTAACCCTAACCTTAACCCTAACACTATCCTAGGGCTGATGCTAACCCTAACACTAACACTATCCTAGGCCTGATGCTAACCCTAACCCTAACCCTAACACTATCCTAGGGCTGATGCTAACCCTAACCCTAACACTATCCTAGGGCTGATGCTAACCCTAACCCTAACCCTAACAATATCCTAGGGCTGATGCTAACCCTAACCCTAACACTATCCTAGGCCTGATGATAACCCTAACCCTAACCCTAACACTATCCTTGGGCTGATGCTAACCCTAACCCTAACACTATCCTAGGGCTGATGCTAACCCTAACCCTAACCCTAACACTATCCTAGGGCTGATGCTAACCCTAACCCTAACGCTAACACTATCCTAGGGCTGATGCTAACCCTAACCCTAACACTATCCTAGGGCTGATGCTAATCCTAACCCTAGCCCTAACACTATCCTAGGGCTGATGCTAAACCTAACGCTAACCCTAACACTATCCTTGAACTGATGCTAACCCTAACCCTAACCATAACACTATCCTAGGCCTGATGATAACCCTAACCCTAACCCTAACACTATCCTAGGGTTTATGTTAACCCTAACCCTAACACTATCCTAGGGCTGATGTTAACCCTAACCCTAAACCTAACACTATCCTAGGGCGGATGCTAACCCTAACCCTAACCCTAACACTATCCTAGGGCTGATGCTAACCCTAACACTAACACTATCCTAGGGCTGATGCTAACCCTAACCCTAACCCTAACACTCTCCGAGGGCTGATGCTAACCCTAACCCTAACCCTAACACTATCCTAGGGCTGATGCTAACCCTAACCCTAACCCTAACACTATCCTCGGGCTGATGCTAACCCTAACCCTAACACTATCCTAGGCCTGATGCTAACCCTAACCCTAACCCTAACACTATCCTAGGGCTGATGCTAACCCTAACCCTAACACTATCCTAGGCCTGATGATAACCCTAACCCTAACGCTAACACTATCCTAGGGCTGATGCTAACCCTAACCCTAACACTATCCTAGAGCTGATGATAACCCTAACCCTAACCCTAACACTATCCTAAGTCTGATGCTAACCCTAGCCCTCACACTATCCTAGGCCTGATGATAACCCTAACCCTAACCTTAACACTATCCTAGGGCTGATGCTAACCCTAACCCTAACCCTAACACTATCCTAGAGCTGATGCTAACCCTACCCCTAACACTATCCTAGGCCTGATGATAACCCTAACCCTAACCCTGACACTATCCTAGGGCTCATGATAACCCTAACTCTAACACTATCCTAGGGCTGATGCTAACCCTAACCCTAACCCTAACACTATCCTAGGCCTGATGCTAACCCTATCCCTAACCCTAACACTCTCCTAGGGCTGAGGCTAACCCTAACCCTAACACTATCCTTGGGCTGATGCTAACCCTAACCCTAACACTATCCTGGGCCTGATGCTAACCCTAACCCTAACCCTAACACTATCCTAGGGCTGATGCTAACCCTAACCCTAACACTATCCTTGGGCTGATGCTAACCCTAACCCTAACCCTAACACTATCCTAGGGCTGATGCTAACCCTAACCCTAACCCTAACACTATCTTAGGGCTGATGCTAACCCTAACCCTAACACTATCCTAGGGCTGATGCTAACCCTAACCCTAACGCTAACACTATCCTAGGGCTGATGCTAACCCTAACGCTAACCCTAACACTATCCTAGGCCTGATGCTAACCCTAACCCTAACCCTAACACTATCCTAGGGCTGATGCTAACCTTAACCCTAACACTATCCTAGGGCTGATGCTAACCCTAACCCTAACCCTAACACTATCCTAGGGCTGATGCTAACCCTAACCCTAACACTATCATAGGCCTGATGATAACCCTAACCCTAACCCTAACACTATCCTAGGGCTGATGCTAACCCTAACCCTAACACTATCCTAGGCCTGATGCTAACCCTAACCCTAACCCTAACACTATCCTAGGGCTGATGCTAACCCTAACCCCAACACTATCCTAGGCGTGATGATAACCCTAACCCTAACACTAACACTATCCTAGGGCTGATGCTAACCCTAACCCTAACACTATCCTAGGGCTGATGCTAACCCTAACCCTAACCCTAACACTATCCTAGGGCTGATGCTAACCCTAACGCTAACCCTAAAACTATCCTTGAACTGATGCTAACCCTAACCCTAACACTATCCTAGGCCTGATGATAACCCTAACCCTAACCCTAACACTATCCTAGGGTTTATGTTAACCCTAACCCTAACACTATCCTAGGGATGATGCTAACCCTAACCCTACCCCTATCCTGGGCCTGATGCTACCCCTAACCCTAACACTAACACTATCCTAGGGCTGATGCTAACCCTAACCCTAACACTATCCTAGGGCTGATGCTAACCCTAACCCTAACACTAACACTATCCTAGGGCTGATGCTAACCCTAACGCTAACCCTAACACTATCCTTGAACTAATGCTAACCCTAACCCTAACCCTAACACTATCCTAGGCCTGATCATAACCCTAACCCTAACCCTAACACTATCCTAGGGTTTATGTTTACCCTAACCCTAACAGTATCCTAGGGCTGATGCTAACCCTAACCCTAACCCTAACACTATCCTTTGGCTGATGCTAACCCTAACCCTAACCCTCACACTATCCTAGGGCTGATGCTAACCCTAACCCTAACACTATCCTAGGGCTGATGCTAACCCTAACCCTAACGCTAACACTATCCTAGGGCTGATGCTAACCCTAACGCTAACCCTAACACTATCCTTGAACTGATGCTAACCCTAACCCTAACGCTAACACTATCCTAGCCCTGATGATAACCCTAACCCTAACCCTAACACTATCCTAGGGTTTATGTTAACCCTAACCCTAACACTATCCTAGGGCTGAGGCTAACCCTAACACTAAACCTAACACTATCCTAGGGCGGATGCTAACCCTAACCCTAACCCTAACACTATCCTAGGGCTGATGCTAACCCTAACATTAACACTATCCTAGGGCTGATGCTAACCCTAACCCTACCCCTAACACTATCCTAGGGCTGATGCTAACCCTAACCCTAACGCTAACACTATCCTAGGCCTGATGCTAACCCTAACCCTAACACTATCCTAGGGCTGATGATAACCCTAACCCTAACCCTAACACTATCCTAGGGTTTATGTTAACCCTAACCCTAACACTATCCTAGGGCTGATGCTAACCCTAACCCTAACCCTAACACTATCTTAGGGCGGATGCTAACCCTAACCCTAACCCTAACACTATCCTAGGCCTGATGGTAACCGTAACACTAACACTATCCTAGGGCTGATGCTAACCCTAACCCTAACCCTAACGTTATCCTACGGCTGATGCTAACCCTAACCGTAACTCTAACACTATCTTAGGGGTGAGGCTAACCCTAACCCTAACACTATCCTACGGCTGATGTTAACCCTAACCCTAACCCTAACACTATCCTAGGGCTGATGCTAACCCTAACCCTAACACTATCCTAGGCCTGATGCTAACCCTAACCCTAACCCTAACACTATCCTAGGGCTGATGCTAACCCTAACCCTAACACTATCATAGGCCTGATGCTAACCCTAACCCTAACCCTAACACTATCCTAGGGCTGATGCTAACCCTAACCCTAACCCTAACACTATCCTAGGGCTGATGCTAACCCTAACCCTAACACTATCCTAGGGCTGATGCTAACCCTAACCCTAACCCTAACACTATCTTAGGGCTGATGCTAACCCTAACCCTAACACTATCCTAGGGCTGATGCTAACCCTAACCCTAACGCTAACACTATCCTAGGGCTGATGCTAACCCTAACGCTAACCCTAACACTATCCTTGAACTGATGCTAACCCTAACCCTAACCCTAACACTATCCTAGGGCTGATGCTAACCCTAACCATAACCCTAACACTATCCTAGGGCTGATGCTAACCCTAACCCTAACACTATCATAGGCCTGATGATAACCCTAACCCTAACCCTAACACTATCCTAGGGCTGATGCTAACCCTAACCCTAACACTATCCTAGGCCTGATGCTAACCCTAACCCTAACCCTAACACTATCCTAGGGCTGATGCTACCCCTAACACCAACACTATCCTAGGGCTGATGCTAACCCTAACCCTAACCCTAACACTATCCTAGGGCTGATGCTAACCCTAACCCCAACACTATCCTAGGCCTGATGATAACCCTAAACCTAACACTAACACTATCCTAGGGCTGATGCTAACCCTAACCCTAACACTATCCTAGGGCTGATGCTAACCCTAACCCTAACCCTAACACTATCCTAGGGCTGATGCTAACCCTAACGCTAACCCTAAAACTATCCTTGAACTGATGCTAACCCTAACCCTAACACTATCCTAGCCCTGATGATAACCCTAACCCTAACCCTAACACTATCCTAGGGTTTATGTTAACCCTAACCCTAACACTATCCTAGGGCTGAGGCTAACCCTAACCCTACCACTATCCTGGGCCTGATGCTAACCCTTCCCCTAACACTAACACTATCCTAGGGCTGATGCTAACCCTAACCCTAACACTATCCTAGGGCTGATGCTAACCCTAACCCTAACACTAACACTATCCTAGTGCTGATGCTAACCCTAACGCTAACCCTAACACTATCCTTGAACTAATGCTAACCCTAACCCTAACCCTAACACTATCCTAGGCCTGATCATAACCATAACCCTAACCCTAACACTATCCTAGGGTTTATGTTTACCCTAACCCTAACAGTATCCTAGGGCTGATGCTAACCCTAACCCTAACCCTAACACTATCCTATGGCTGATGCTAACCCTAACCCTAACACTATCCTAGGGCTGATGCGAACCCTAGCCCTAACCCTAACACTATCCTAGGGCTGATGCTAACCCTAACCCTAACTCTAACACTATCTTAGGGCTGAGGCTAATCGTAACCCTAACACTATCCTACGGCTGATGCTAACCCTAACCTTAACCCTAACACTATCCTAGGGCTGATGCTAACCCTAACACTAACACTATCCTAGGCCTGATGCTAACCCTAACCCTAACCCTAACACTATCCTAGGGCTGATGCTAACCCTAACATTAACACTATCCTAGGGCTGATGCTAACCCTAACCCTAACCCTAACACTATCCTAGGCCTGATGATAACCCTAACCCTGACCCTAACACTATCCTTGGGCTGATGCTAACCCTAACCCTAACACTATCCTAGGGCTGATGCTAAACCTAACCCTAACCCTAACACTATCCTAGGGCTGATGCTAACCCTAACCCTAACCCTAACACTATCCTAGGGCTGATGCTAAACTTAACCCTAACCCTAACACTATCCTAGGGCTGATTCTAACCGTAACCCTAACACTATCCTAGGCCTGATGCTACCCCTAACCCTTACCCTAACACTATCCTAGGGCTGATGCTAAACCTAACCATAACCCTAACACTATCCTAGGGCTGATGCTAACCCTAACCCTAACCCTAACACTATCCTAGGACTGATGCTAACCCTAACCCCAACACTATCCTAGGCCTGATGCTAACCCTAACCCTAACACTATCCTAGGGCTGATGCTAACCCTAACCCTAACCCTAACACTATCCTAGGCCTGATGCTAACCCTATCCCTAACCCTAACACTCTCCTATGGCTGAGGCTAACCCTAACCCTAACACTATCCTATGGCTGATCCTAACCCTAACCCTAACCTAAACACTATCCTAGGGTTGATGCTAACCCTAACCCAAACACTATCTTAGGGCTGATGCTAACCCTAACCCTAACCCTAACACTATCCTTGGGCTGATGCTAACCCTAACCCTAACACTATCCTGGCCCTGATGCTAACCCTAACCCTAACCCTAACACTATCCTAGGGCTGATGCTAACCCTAACCCTAACACTATCCTTGGGCTGATGCTAACCCTAACCCTAACCCTAACACTATCCTAGGGCAAATGCTAACCCTAACGCTAACCCTAACACTATCCTTGAACTGATGCTAACCAAAACCCTAACCCTAACACTATCCTAGTCCTGATGATAACCCTAACCCTAACCCTAACACTATCCTAGGGTTTATGTTAACCCTAACCCTAACACTATCCTAGGGCTGATGCTAACCCTAACCCTAACCCTAACACTATCCTAGGGCGGATGCTAACCCTAACCCTAACCCTAACACTATCCTAGGGCTGATGCTAACCCTAACACTAACACTATCCTAGGGCTGATGCTAACCCTAACCCTAACCCTTAACGTTATCCTAGGGCTGATGCTAACCCTAACCCTAACTCTAACACTATCTTAGGGCTGAGGCTAACCCTAACCCCAACACTATCCTACGGCTGATGCTAACCCTAACCCTAACCCTAACACTATCCTAGGGCTGATGCTAACCCTAACCCTAACACTATCCTAGGCCTGATGCTAACCCTAACCCTAACCCTAACACTATCCTAGGGCTGATGCTAACCCTAACCCTAACACTATCCTAGGGCTGATGCTAACCCTAACCCTAACCCTAACACTATCCTAGGCCTGATGATAACCCTAACCCTAACCCTAACACTATCCTAGGGCTGATGCTAACCCTAACCCTAACAGTATCCTAGGGCTGATGCTAACCCTAACCCTAACCCTAACACTATCCTAGGGCTGATGCTAACCCTAACCCTAACACTATCATAGGCCTGATGATAACCCTAACCCTAACCCTAACACTATCCTAGGGCTGATGCTAACCCTAACCCTAACACTATCCTAGGCCTGATGCTAACCCTAACCCTAACCCTAACACTATCCTAGGGCTGATGCTAACCCTAACCATAACCCTAACACTATCCTCGGGCTGATGCTAACCCTAACCCTAACACTATCCTAGGCCTGATGCTAACCCTAACCCTAACCCTAACACTATCCTAGGGCTGATGCTAACCATAACCCTAACAGTATCCTAGGACTGATGATAGCCCTAACCCTAACCCTAACACTATCCTAGGGCTGATGCTAACCCTAACCCTAACACTATCCTAGGCCTGATGATAGCCCTAACCCTAACCCTAACACTATCCTAGGGTTGATGCTAACCCTGACCCTAACACTATCCTAGGGCTGATGCTAACCCTAACCCTAACCCTAACACTATCCTAGGGCTGATGCTAACCCTAACGCTAACCCTAACACTATCCTTGAACTAATGCTAACCCTAACCCTAACCCTAACACTATCCTACGCCTGATCATAACCCTAACCCTAACCCTAACACTATCCTAGGGTTTATGTTAACCCTAACCCTAACAGTATCCTAGGGCTGATGCTAACCCTAACCCTAACCCTAACACTATCCTATGGCTGATGCTAACCCTAACCCTAACACTATCCTAGGGCTGATGCGAACCCTAGCCCTAACCCTAACACTATCCTGGGGCTGATGCTAACCCTAACCCTAACTCTAACACTATCTTAGGGCTGAGGCTAACCCTAACCCTAACACTATCCTACGGCTGATGCTAACCCTAACCTTAACCCTAACACTATCCTAGGGCTGATGCTAACCCTAACACTAACACTATCCTAGGCCTGATGCTAACCCTAATCCTAACCCTAACACTATCCTAGGGCTGATGCTAACCCTAACCCTAACACTATCCTAGGGCTGATGCTAACCCTAACCCTAACCCTAACAATATCCTAGGGCTGATGCTAACCCTAACCCTAACACTATCCTAGGGCTGATGCTAACCCTAACCCTAGCCCTAACACTATCCTAGGGCTGATGCTAAACTTAACGCTAACCCTAACACTATCCTTGAACTGATGCTAACCCTAACCCTAACCATAACACTATCCTAGGCCTGATGATAACCCTAACCCTAACCCTAACACTATCCTAGGGCTGATGCTAACCCTAACACTAACACTATCCTAGGGCTGATGCTAACCCTAACCCTAACCCTTAACGTTATCCTAGGGCTGATGCTAACCCTAACCCTAACTCTAACACTATCTTAGGGCTGAGGCTAACCCTAACCCTAACACTATCCTACGGCTGATGCTAACCCTAACCCTAACCCTAACACTATCCTAGGGCTGATGCTAACCCTAACCCTAACACTATCCTAGGGCTGATGCTAACCCTAACCCTAACCCTAACACTATCCTAGGCCTGATGATAACCCTAACCCTAACCCTAACACTATCCTAGGGCTGATGCTAACCCTAACCCTAACAGTATCCTAGGGCTGATGCTAACCCTAACCCTAACCCTAACACTATCCTAGGGCTGATGCTAACCCTAACCCTAACACTATCATAGGCCTGATGATAACCCTAACCCTAACCCTAACACTATCCTAGGGCTGATGCTAACCCTAACCCTAACACTATCCTAGGCCTGATGCTAACCCTAACCCTAACCCTAACACTATCCTAGGGCTGATGCTAACCCTAACCATAACCCTAACACTATCCTCGGGCTGATGCTAACCCTAACCCTAACACTATCCTAGGCCTGATGCTAACCCTAACCCTAACCCTAACACTATCCTAGGGCTGATGCTAACCATAACCCTAACAGTATCCTAGGACTGATGATAGCCCTAACCCTAACCCTAACACTATCCTAGGGCTGATGCTAACCCTAACCCTAACACTATCCTAGGCCTGATGATAGCCCTAACCCTAACCCTAACACTATCCTAGGGTTGATGCTAACCCTGACCCTAACACTATCCTAGGGCTGATGCTAACCCTAACCCTAACCCTAACACTATCCTAGGGCTGATGCTAACCCTAACGCTAACCCTAACACTATCCTTGAACTAATGCTAACCCTAACCCTAACCCTAACACTATCCTACGCCTGATCATAACCCTAACCCTAACCCTAACACTATCCTAGGGTTTATGTTAACCCTAACCCTAACAGTGTCCTAGGGCTGATGCTAACCCTAACCCTAACCCTAACACTATCCTATGGCTGATGCTAACCCTAACCCTAACACTATCCTAGGGCTGATGCGAACCCTAGCCCTAACCCTAACACTATCCTGGGGCTGATGCTAACCCTAACCCTAACTCTAACACTATCTTAGGGCTGAGGCTAACCCTAACCCTAACACTATCCTACGGCTGATGCTAACCCTAACCTTAACCCTAACACTATCCTAGGGCTGATGCTAACCCTAACACTAACACTATCCTAGGCCTGATGCTAACCCTAATCCTAACCCTAACACTATCCTAGGGCTGATGCTAACCCTAACCCTAACACTATCCTAGGGCTGATGCTAACCCTAACCCTAACCCTAACAATATCCTAGGGCTGATGCTAACCCTAACCCTAACACTATCCTAGGGCTGATGCTAACCCTAACCCTAGCCCTAACACTATCCTAGGGCTGATGCTAAACCTAACGCTAACCCTAACACTATCCTTGAACTGATGCTAACCCTAACCCTAACCATAACACTATCCTAGGCCTGATGATAACCCTAACCCTAACCCTAACACTATCCTAGGGTTTATGTTAACCCCAACCCTAACACTATCCTAGGGCTGATGTTAACCCTAACCCTAAACCTAACACTATCCTAGGGCGGATGCTAACCCTAACCCTAACCCTAACACTATCCTAGGGCTGATGCTAACCCTAACACTAACACTATCCTAGGGCTGATGCTAACCCTAACCCTAACCCTAACACTCTCCAAGGGCTGATGCTAACCCTAACCCTAACCCTAACACTATCCTAGGGCTGATGCTAACCCTAACCCTAACCCTAACACTATCCTCGGGCTGATGCTAACCCTAACCCTAACACTATCCTAGGCCTGATGCTAACCCTAACCCTAACCCTAACACTATCCTAGGGCTGATGCTAACCCTAACCCTAACACTATCCTAGGCCTGATGATAACCCTAACCCTAACCCTAACACTATCCTAGGGCTGATGCTAACCCTAACCCTAACACTATCCTAGAGCTGATGATAACCCTAACCCTAACCCTAACACTATCCTAAGTCTGATGCTAACCCTAGCCCTCACACTATCCTAGGCCTGATGATAACCCTAACCCTAACCTTAACACTATCCTAGGGCTGATGCTAACCCTAACCCTAACCCTAACACTATCCTAGAGCTGATGCTAACCCTACCCCTAACACTATCCTAGGCCTGATGATAACCCTAACCCTAACCCTGACACTATCCTAGGGCTCATGAAAACCCTAACTCTAACACTATCCTAGGGCTGATGCTAACCCTAACCCTAACCCTAACACTATCCTAGGCCTGATGCTAACCCTATCCCTAACCCTAACACTCTCCTAGGGCTGAGGCTAACCCTAACCCTAACACTATCCTTGGGCTGATGCTAACCCTAACCCTAACACTATCCTGGGCCTGATGCTAACCCTAACCCTAACCCTAACACTATCCTAGGGCTGATGCTAACCCTAACCCTAACACTATCCTTGGGCTGATGCTAACCCTAACCCTAACCCTAACACTATCCTAGGGCTGATGCTAATCCTAACCCTAACACTATCCTAGGCCTGATGCTAACCCTAACCCTAACCCTAACACTATCCTAGGGCTGATGCTAACCCTAACCCTAACACTATCCTAGGGCTGATGCTAACCCTAACCCTAACCCTAACACTATCCTAGGGCTGATGCTAACCCTAACCCTAACACTATCCTAGGGCTGATGCTAACCCTAACCCTAACCCTAACACTATCTTAGGGCTGATGCTAACCCTAACCCTAACACTATCCTAGGGCTGATGCTAACCCTAACCCTAACGCTAACACTATCCTAGGGCTGATGCTAACCCTAACGCTAACCCTAACACTATCCTTGAACTGATGCTAACCCTAACCCTAACCCTAACACTATCCTAGGGCTGATGCTAACCCTAACCCTAACCCTAACACTATCCTAGGGCTGATGCTAACCCTAACCCTAACACTATCCTAATCCTGATGCTAACCCTAACCCTAACCCTAACACTATCCTAGGGCTGAGGCTAACCCTAACCCCAACACTATCCTAGGCCTGATGATAACCCTAACCCTAACACTAACACTATCCTAGGGCTGATGCTAACCCTAACCCTAACACTATCCTAGGGCTGATGAGAACCCTAACGCTAACCCTAAAACTATCCTTGAACTGATGCTAACCCTAACCCTAACGCTATCCTAGGCCTGATGATAACCCTAACCCTAACCCTAACACTATCCTAGGGTTTATGTTAACCCTGACCCTAACACTATCCTAGGGATGATGCTAACCCTAACCCTACCACTATCCTGGGCCTGATGCTAACCCTTCCCCTAACACTAACACTATCCTAGGGCTGATGCTAACCCTAACCCTAACACTATCCTAGGGCTGATGCTAACCCTAACCCTAACACTAACACTATCCTAGTGCTGATGCTAACCCTAACGCTAACCCTAACACAATCCTTGAACTAATGCTAACCCTAACCCTAACCCTAACACTATCCTAGGCCTGATCATATCCCTAACCCTAACCCTAACACTATCCTAGGGTTTATGTTTACCCTAACCCTAACAGTATCCTAGGGCTGATGCTAACCCTAACCCTAACCCTAACACTATCCAATGGCTGATGCTAACCCTAACCCTAACACTATCCTAGGGCTGATGCGAACCCTAGCCCTAACCCTAACACTATCCTAGGGCTGATGCTAACCCTAACCCTAACTCTAACACTATCTTAGGGCTGAGGCTAATCGTAACCCTAACACTATCCTACGGCTGATGCTAACCATAACCTTAACCCTAAAACTATCCTAGGGCTGATGCCAACCCTAACACTAACACTATCCTAGGCCTGATGCTAACCCTAACCCTAACCCTAACACTATCCTAGGGCTGATGATAACCCTAACATTAACACTATCCTAGGGCTGATGCTAACCCTAACCCTAACCCTAACACTATCCTAGGGCTGATGCTAACCCTAACCCTAACACTATCCTAGGCCTGATGATAACCCTAACCCTGACCCTAACACTATACTTGGGCTGATGCTAACCCTAACCCTAACACTATCCTAGGGCTGATGCTAAACTTAACCCTAACCCTAACACTATCCTAGGGCTGATGCTAACCCTAACCCTAACCCTAACACTATCCTAGGGCTGATGCTAAACTTAACCCTAACCCTAACACTATCCTAGGGCTGATTCTAACCGTAACCCTAACACTATCCTAGGCCTGATGCTACCCCTAACCCTTACCCTAACACTATCCTAGGGCTGATGCTAAACCTAACCATAACCCTAACACTATCCTAGGGCTGATGCTAACCCTAACCCTAACCCTAACACTATCCTAGGGCTGATGCTAACCCTAACCCCAACACTATCCTAGGCCTGATGCTAACCCTAACCCTAACACTATCCTAGGGCTGATGCTAACCCTATCCCTAACCCTAACACTCTCCTAGGGCTGAGGCTAACCCTAACACTAACACTATCCTACGGCTGATCCTAACCCTAACCCTAACCTAAACACTATCCTAGGGTTGATGCTAACCCTAACCCATACACTATCCTAGGGCTGATGCTAACCCTAACCCTAACCCTAACACTATCCTTGGGCTGATGCTAACCCTAACCCTAACACTATCCTGGGCCTGATGCTAACCCTAACCCTAACCCTAACACTATCCTAGGGCTGATGCTAACCCTAACCCTAACACTATCCTAGGGCAAATGCTAACCCTAACGCTAACCCTAACACTATCCTTGAACTGATGCTAACCATAACCCTAACCCTAACACTATCCTAGTCCTGATGATAACCCTAACCCTAACCCTAACACTATCCTAGGGTTTATGTTAACCCTAACGCTAACACTATCCTAGGGCTGATGCTAACCCTAACCCTAACCCTAACACTATCCTAGGGCGGATGCTAACCCTAACCCTAACCCTAACACTATCCTAGGGCTGATGCTAACCCTAACACTAACACTATCCTAGGGCTGATGCTAACCCTAACCCTAACCCTTAACGTTATCCTAGGGCTGATGCTAACCCTAACCCTAACTCTAACACTATCTTAGTGCTGAGGCTAACCCTAACACTAACACTATCCTACGGCTGATGCTAACCCTAACCCTAACCCTAACACTATCCTAGGGCTGATGCTAACCCTAACCCTAACACTATCCTAGGCCTGATGCTAACCCTAACCCTAACCCTAACACTATCCTAGGGCTGATGCTAACCCTAACCCTAACACTATCCTAGGGCTGATGCTAACCCTAACCCTAACCCTAACACTATCCTAGGGCTGATGCTAACCCTAACCCTAACACTATCCTAGGGCTGATGCTAACCCTAACCCTAACACTATCCTAGGCCTGATGATAACCCTAACCCTAACCCTGACACTATCCTAGGGCTGATGCTAACCCTAACCCTAACACTATCCTAGGGCTGATGCTAACCCTAACCCTAACCCTAACACTATCCTAGGGCTGATGCTAACCCTAACGCTAACCCTAACACTATCCTTGAATTGATGCTAACCCTAACCCTAACCATAACACTATCCTAGGCCTGATGATAACCCTAACCCTAACCCTAACACTATCCTAGGGCTGATGCTAACCCTAACCCTAACACTATCCTAGGGCTGATGCTAACCCTAACCCTAACCCTAACACTATCCTAGGGCTGATGCTAACCCTAACCCTAACACTATCATAGGCCTGATGATAACCCTAACCCTAACCCTAACACTATCCTAGGGCTGATGCTACCCCTAACCCTAACACTATCCTAGGCCTGATGCTAACCCTAACCCTAACCCTAACACTATCCTAGGGCTGATGCTAACCCTAACCATAACCCTAACACTATCCTCGGGCTGATGCTAACCCTAACCCTAACACTATCCTAGGCCTGATGCTAACCCTAACCCTAACCCTAACACTATCCTAGGGCTGATGCTAACCATAACCCTAACACTATCCTAGGCCTGATGATAGCCCTAACCCTAACCCTAACACTATCCTAGAGCTGATGCTAACCCTAACCCTAACACTATCCTAGAGCTGATGCTAACCCTAACCCTAACCGTAACACTATCCTAAGTCTGATACTAACCCTAGCCCTCACACTATCCTAGGCCTGATGATAACCCTAACCCTAACCTTAACACTATCCTAGGGCTGATGCTAACCCTAACCATAACCCTAACACTATCCTAGAGCTGATGCTAACCCTAACCCTAACACTATCCTAGGCCTGATGATAACCCTAACCCTAACCCTGACACTATCCTAGGGCTCATGCTAACCCTAACTCTAACACTATCCTAGGGCTGATGCTAACCCTAACCCTAACCCTAACACTATCCTAGGCCTGATGCTAACCCTATCCCTAACCCTAACACTCTCCTAGGGCTGAGGCTATCCCTAACCCTAACACTATCCTAGGGCTGATGCTAACCCTAACCCTAACCCAAACACTATCCTAGGGTTCATGCTAACCCTGACCCTAACACTATCCTAGGGCTGATGCTAACCCTAACCCTAACCCAAACACTATCCTAGGGTTGATGCTAACCCTGACCCTAACACTATCCTAGGGCTGATGCTAACCCTAACCCTAACCCTAACACTATCCTAGGGCTGATGCTAACCCTAACGCTAACCCTAACACTATCCAGGAACTAATGCTAACCCTAACCTTAACCCTAACACTATCCTATGCCTGATCATAACCCTAACCCTAACCCTAACACTATCCTAGGGTTTATGTTAACCCTAACCCTAACAGTATCCTAGGGCTGATGCTAACCCTAACCCTAACCCTAACACTATCCTATGGGTGATGCTAACCCTAACCCTAACACTATCCTAGGGCTGATGCGAACCCTAGCCCTAACCCTAACACTATCCTGGGGCTGATGCTAACCCTAACCCTAACTCTAACACTATCTTAGGGCTGAGGCTAACCCTAACCCTAACACTATCCTACGGCTGATGCTAACCCTAACCTTAACCCTAACACTATCCTAGGGCTGAGGCTAACCCTAACCCTAACACTATCCTACGGCTGATGCTAACCCTAACCCTAACCCTAACACTATCCTAGGGCTGATGCTAACCCTAACCCTAACAATATCCTAGGGCTGATGCTAACCCTAACCCTAACCCTAACACTATCCTAGGGCTGATGCTAACCCTAACACTAACACTATCCTAGGGCTGATGCTAACCCTAACCCTAACCCTAACAATCTCCAAGGGCTGATGCTAACCCTATCCCTAACCCTAACACTATCCTAGGGCTGATGCTAACCCTAACCCTAACCCTAACACTATCCTCGGGCTGATGCTAACCCTAACGCTAACACTATCCTAGGGCTGATGCTAACCCTAACCCTAACCCTAACACTATCCTAGGGCGGATGCTAACCCTAAACCTAACCCTAACACTATCCTAGGGCTGATGCTAACCCTAACACTAACACTATCCTAGGGCTGATGCTAACCCTAACCCTAACCCTTAACGTTATCCTAGGGCTGATGCTAACCCTAACCCTAACTCTAACACTATCTTAGTGCTGAGGCTAACCCTAACACTAACACTATCCTACGGCTGATGCTAACCCTAACCCTAACCCTAACACTATCCTAGGGCTGATGCTAACCCTAACCCTAACACTATCCTAGGCCTGATGCTAACCCTAACCCTAACCCTAACACTATCCTAGGGCTGATGCTAACCCTAACCCTAACACTATCCTAGGGCTGATGCTAACCCTAACCCTAACCCTAACACTATCCTAGGGCTGATGCTAACCCTAACCCTAACACTATCCTAGGGCTGATGCTAACCCTAACCCTAACACTATCCTAGGCCTGATGATAACCCTAACCCTAACCCTGACACTATCCTAGGGCTGATGCTAACCCTAACCCTAACACTATCCTAGGGCTGATGCTAACCCTAACCCTAACCCTAACACTATCCTAGGGCTGATGCTAACCCTAACGCTAACCCTAACACTATCCTTGAATTGATGCTAACCCTAACCCTAACCATAACACTATCCTAGGCCTGATGATAACCCTAACCCTAACCCTAACACTATCCTAGGGCTGATGCTAACCCTAACCCTAACACTATCCTAGGGCTGATGCTAACCCTAACCCTAACCCTAACACTATCCTAGGGCTGATGCTAACCCTAACCCTAACACTATCATAGGCCTGA
This sequence comes from Lemur catta, assembly GCF_020740605.2. Taxonomy (NCBI): domain Eukaryota; kingdom Metazoa; phylum Chordata; class Mammalia; order Primates; family Lemuridae; genus Lemur; species Lemur catta. The sequence goes on from NC_059134.1 coordinate 1,483,422, forward strand.
TGATAACCCTAACCCTAACCCTAACACTATCCTAGGGCTGATGCTAACCCTAACCCTAACACTATCCTAGGCCTGATGCTAACCCTAACCCTAACCCTAACACTATCCTAGGGCTGATGCTAACCCTAACCATAACCCTAACACTATCCTCGGGCTGATGCTAACCCTAACCCTAACACTATCCTAGGCCTGATGCTAACCCTAACCCTAACCCTAACACTATCCTAGGGCTGATGCTAACCATAACCCTAACACTATCCTAGGCCTGATGATAGCCCTAACCCTAACCCTAACACTATCCTAGAGCTGATGCTAACCCTAACCCTAACACTATCCTAGAGCTGATGCTAACCCTAACCCTAACCGTAACACTATCCTAAGTCTGATACTAACCCTAGCCCTCACACTATCCTAGGCCTGATGATAACCCTAACCCTAACCTTAACACTATCCTAGGGCTGATGCTAACCCTAACCATAACCCTAACACTATCCTAGAGCTGATGCTAACCCTAACCCTAACACTATCCTAGGCCTGATGATAACCCTAACCCTAACCCTGACACTATCCTAGGGCTCATGCTAACCCTAACTCTAACACTATCCTAGGGCTGATGCTAACCCTAACCCTAACCCTAACACTATCCTAGGCCTGATGCTAACCCTATCCCTAACCCTAACACTCTCCTAGGGCTGAGGCTATCCCTAACCCTAACACTATCCTAGGGCTGATGCTAACCCTAACCCTAACCCAAACACTATCCTAGGGTTCATGCTAACCCTGACCCTAACACTATCCTAGGGCTGATGCTAACCCTAACCCTAACCCAAACACTATCCTAGGGTTGATGCTAACCCTGACCCTAACACTATCCTAGGGCTGATGCTAACCCTAACCCTAACCCTAACACTATCCTAGGGCTGATGCTAACCCTAACGCTAACCCTAACACTATCCAGGAACTAATGCTAACCCTAACCCTAACCCTAACACTATCCTATGCCTGATCATAACCCTAACCCTAACCCTAACACTATCCTAGGGTTTATGTTAACCCTAACCCTAACAGTATCCTAGGGCTGATGCTAACCCTAACCATAACCCTAACACTATCCTATGGGTGATGCTAACCCTAACCCTAACACTATCCTAGGGCTGATGCGAACCCTAGCCCTAACCCTAACACTATCCTGGGGCTGATGCTAACCCTAACCCTAACTCTAACACTATCTTAGGGCTGAGGCTAACCCTAACCCTAACACTATCCTACGGCTGATGCTAACCCTAACCTTAACCCTAACACTATCCTAGGGCTGAGGCTAACCCTAACCCTAACACTATCCTACGGCTGATGCTAACCCTAACCCTAACCCTAACACTATCCTAGGGCTGATGCTAACCCTAACCCTAACAATATCCTAGGGCTGATGCTAACCCTAACCCTAACCCTAACACTATCCTAGGGCTGATGCTAACCCTAACACTAACACTATCCTAGGGCTGATGCTAACCCTAACCCTAACCCTAACAATCTCCAAGGGCTGATGCTAACCCTAACCCTAACCCTAACACTATCCTAGGGCTGATGCTAACCCTAACCCTAACCCTAACACTATCCTCGGGCTGATGCTAACCCTAACCCTAACACTATCCTAGGCCTGATGCTAACCCTAACTCTAACCCTAACACTATCCTAGGGCTGATGCTAACCCTAACCCTAACACTATCCTAGGCCTGATGATAACCCTAACCCTAACCCTAACACTATCCTAGGGCTGATGCTAACCCTAACCCTAACACTATCCTAGAGCTGATGATAACCCTAACCCTAACCCTAACACTATCCTAAGTCTGATGCTAACCCTAGCCCTCACACTATCCTAGGCCTGATGATAACCCTAACCCTAACCTTAACACTATCCTAGGGCTGATGCTAACCCTAATCCTAACCCTAACACTATCCTAGAGCTGATGCTAACCCTACCCCTAACACTATCCTAGGCCTGATGATAACCCTAACCCTAACCCTGACACTATCCTAGGGCTCATGATAACCCTAACTCTAACACTATCCTAGGGCTGATGCTAACCCTAACCCTAACCCTAACACTATCCTAGGCCTGATGCTAACCCTATCCCTAACCCTAACACTCTCCTAGGGCTGAGGCTAACCCTAACCCTAACACTATCCTAGGGCTGATGCTAACCCTAACCCTAACCCTAACACTATCCTAGGGCTGATGCTAACCCTAACCCTAACCCTAACACTATCCTAGGGCTGATGCTAACCCTAACCCTAACACTATCCTAGGGCTGATGCTAACCCTAACCCTAACCCTAACACTATCCTAGGGCTGATGCTAACCCTAACGCTAACCCTAACACTATCCTTGAATTGATGCTAACCCTAACCCTAACCATAACACTATCCTAGGCCTGATGATAACCCTAACCCTAACCCTAACACTATCCTAGGGCTGATGCTAACCCTAACCCTAACACTATCCTAGGGCTGATGCTAACCCTAACCCTAACCCTAACACTATCCTAGGGCTGATGCTAACCATAACCCTAACACTATCCTAGGCCTGATGATAGCCCTAACCCTAACCCTAACACTATCCTAGAGCTGATGCTAACCCTAACCCTAACACTATCCTAGAGCTGATGCTAACCCTAACCCTAACCGTAACACTATCCTAAGTCTGATACTAACCCTAGCCCTCACACTATCCTAGGCCTGATGATAACCCTAACCCTAACCTTAACACTATCCTAGGGCTGATGCTAACCCTAACCATAACCCTAACACTATCCTAGAGCTGATGCTAACCCTAACCCTAACACTATCCTAGGCCTGATGATAACCCTAACCCTAACCCTGACACTATCCTAGGGCTCATGCTAACCCTAACTCTAACACTATCCTAGGGCTGATGCTAACCCTAACCCTAACCCTAACACTATCCTAGGCCTGATGCTAACCCTATCCCTAACCCTAACACTCTCCTAGGGCTGAGGCTATCCCTAACCCTAACACTATCCTAGGGCTGATGCTAACCCTAACCCTAACCCAAACACTATCCTAGGGTTCATGCTAACCCTGACCCTAACACTATCCTAGGGCTGATGCTAACCCTAACCCTAACCCAAACACTATCCTAGGGTTGATGCTAACCCTGACCCTAACACTATCCTAGGGCTGATGCTAACCCTAACCCTAACCCTAACACTATCCTAGGGCTGATGCTAACCCTAACGCTAACCCTAACACTATCCAGGAACTAATGCTAACCCTAACCTTAACCCTAACACTATCCTATGCCTGATCATAACCCTAACCCTAACCCTAACACTATCCTAGGGTTTATGTTAACCCTAACCCTAACAGTATCCTAGGGCTGATGCTAACCCTAACCCTAACCCTAACACTATCCTATGGGTGATGCTAACCCTAACCCTAACACTATCCTAGGGCTGATGCGAACCCTAGCCCTAACCCTAACACTATCCTGGGGCTGATGCTAACCCTAACCCTAACTCTAACACTATCTTAGGGCTGAGGCTAACCCTAACCCTAACACTATCCTACGGCTGATGCTAACCCTAACCTTAACCCTAACACTATCCTAGGGCTGAGGCTAACCCTAACCCTAACACTATCCTACGGCTGATGCTAACCCTAACCCTAACCCTAACACTATCCTAGGGCTGATGCTAACCCTAACCCTAACAATATCCTAGGGCTGATGCTAACCCTAACCCTAACCCTAACACTATCCTAGGGCTGATGCTAACCCTAACACTAACACTATCCTAGGGCTGATGCTAACCCTAACCCTAACCCTAACAATCTCCAAGGGCTGATGCTAACCCTATCCCTAACCCTAACACTATCCTAGGGCTGATGCTAACCCTAACCCTAACCCTAACACTATCCTCGGGCTGATGCTAACCCTAACGCTAACACTATCCTAGGGCTGATGCTAACCCTAACCCTAACCCTAACACTATCCTAGGGCGGATGCTAACCCTAAACCTAACCCTAACACTATCCTAGGGCTGATGCTAACCCTAACACTAACACTATCCTAGGGCTGATGCTAACCCTAACCCTAACCCTTAACGTTATCCTAGGGCTGATGCTAACCCTAACCCTAACTCTAACACTATCTTAGTGCTGAGGCTAACCCTAACACTAACACTATCCTACGGCTGATGCTAACCCTAACCCTAACCCTAACACTATCCTAGGGCTGATGCTAACCCTAACCCTAACACTATCCTAGGCCTGATGCTAACCCTAACCCTAACCCTAACACTATCCTAGGGCTGATGCTAACCCTAACCCTAACACTATCCTAGGGCTGATGCTAACCCTAACCCTAACCCTAACACTATCCTAGGGCTGATGCTAACCCTAACCCTAACACTATCCTAGGGCTGATGCTAACCCTAACCCTAACACTATCCTAGGCCTGATGATAACCCTAACCCTAACCCTGACACTATCCTAGGGCTGATGCTAACCCTAACCCTAACACTATCCTAGGGCTGATGCTAACCCTAACCCTAACCCTAACACTATCCTAGGGCTGATGCTAACCCTAACGCTAACCCTAACACTATCCTTGAATTGATGCTAACCCTAACCCTAACCATAACACTATCCTAGGCCTGATGATAACCCTAACCCTAACCCTAACACTATCCTAGGGCTGATGCTAACCCTAACCCTAACACTATCCTAGGGCTGATGCTAACCCTAACCCTAACCCTAACACTATCCTAGGGCTGATGCTAACCCTAACCCTAACACTATCATAGGCCTGATGATAACCCTAACCCTAACCCTAACACTATCCTAGGGCTGATGCTAACCCTAACCCTAACACTATCCTAGGCCTGATGCTAACCCTAACCCTAACCCTAACACTATCCTAGGGCTGATGCTAACCCTAACCATAACCCTAACACTATCCTCGGGCTGATGCTAACCCTAACCCTAACACTATCCTAGGCCTGATGCTAACCCTAACCCTAACCCTAACACTATCCTAGGGCTGATGCTAACCATAACCCTAACACTATCCTAGGCCTGATGATAGCCCTAACCCTAACCCTAACACTATCCTAGAGCTGATGCTAACCCTAACCCTAACACTATCCTAGAGCTGATGCTAACCCTAACCCTAACCGTAACACTATCCTAAGTCTGATACTAACCCTAGCCCTCACACTATCCTAGGCCTGATGATAACCCTAACCCTAACCTTAACACTATCCTAGGGCTGATGCTAACCCTAACCATAACCCTAACACTATCCTAGAGCTGATGCTAACCCTAACCCTAACACTATCCTAGGCCTGATGATAACCCTAACCCTAACCCTGACACTATCCTAGGGCTCATGCTAACCCTAACTCTAACACTATCCTAGGGCTGATGCTAACCCTAACCCTAACCCTAACACTATCCTAGGCCTGATGCTAACCCTATCCCTAACCCTAACACTCTCCTAGGGCTGAGGCTATCCCTAACCCTAACACTATCCTAGGGCTGATGCTAACCCTAACCCTAACCCAAACACTATCCTAGGGTTCATGCTAACCCTGACCCTAACACTATCCTAGGGCTGATGCTAACCCTAACCCTAACCCAAACACTATCCTAGGGTTGATGCTAACCCTGACCCTAACACTATCCTAGGGCTGATGCTAACCCTAACCCTAACCCTAACACTATCCTAGGGCTGATGCTAACCCTAACGCTAACCCTAACACTATCCAGGAACTAATGCTAACCCTAACCCTAACCCTAACACTATCCTATGCCTGATCATAACCCTAACCCTAACCCTAACACTATCCTAGGGTTTATGTTAACCCTAACCCTAACAGTATCCTAGGGCTGATGCTAACCCTAACCATAACCCTAACACTATCCTATGGGTGATGCTAACCCTAACCCTAACACTATCCTAGGGCTGATGCGAACCCTAGCCCTAACCCTAACACTATCCTGGGGCTGATGCTAACCCTAACCCTAACTCTAACACTATCTTAGGGCTGAGGCTAACCCTAACCCTAACACTATCCTACGGCTGATGCTAACCCTAACCCTAACCCTAACACTATCCTAGGGCTGAGGCTAACCCTAACCCTAACACTATCCTACGGCTGATGCTAACCCTAACCCTAACCCTAACACTATCCTAGGGCTGATGCTAACCCTAACCCTAACAATATCCTAGGGCTGATGCTAACCCTAACCCTAACCCTAACACTATCCTAGGGCTGATGCTAACCCTAACACTAACACTATCCTAGGGCTGATGCTAACCCTAACCCTAACCCTAACAATCTCCAAGGGCTGATGCTAACCCTAACCCTAACCCTAACACTATCCTAGGGCTGATGCTAACCCTAACCCTAACCCTAACACTATCCTCGGGCTGATGCTAACCCTAACCCTAACACTATCCTAGGCCTGATGCTAACCCTAACTCTAACCCTAACACTATCCTAGGGCTGATGCTAACCCTAACCCTAACACTATCCTAGGCCTGATGATAACCCTAACCCTAACCCTAACACTATCCTAGGGCTGATGCTAACCCTAACCCTAACACTATCCTAGAGCTGATGATAACCCTAACCCTAACCCTAACACTATCCTAAGTCTGATGCTAACCCTAGCCCTCACACTATCCTAGGCCTGATGATAACCCTAACCCTAACCTTAACACTATCCTAGGGCTGATGCTAACCCTAATCCTAACCCTAACACTATCCTAGAGCTGATGCTAACCCTACCCCTAACACTATCCTAGGCCTGATGATAACCCTAACCCTAACCCTGACACTATCCTAGGGCTCATGATAACCCTAACTCTAACACTATCCTAGGGCTGATGCTAACCCTAACCCTAACCCTAACACTATCCTAGGCCTGATGCTAACCCTATCCCTAACCCTAACACTCTCCTAGGGCTGAGGCTAACCCTAACCCTAACACTATCCTAGGGCTGATGCTAACCCTAACCCTAACCCTAACACTATCCTAGGGCTGATGCTAACCCTAACCCTAACCCTAACACTATCCTAGGGCTGATGCTAACCCTAACCCTAACACTATCCTAGGGCTGATGCTAACCCTAACCCTAACCCTAACACTATCCTAGGGCTGATGCTAACCCTAACGCTAACCCTAACACTATCCTTGAATTGATGCTAACCCTAACCCTAACCATAACACTATCCTAGGCCTGATGATAACCCTAACCCTAACCCTAACACTATCCTAGGGCTGATGCTAACCCTAACCCTAACACTATCCTAGGGCTGATGCTAACCCTAACCCTAACCCTAACACTATCCTAGGGCTGATGCTAACCCTAACCCTAACACTATCATAGGCCTGATGATAACCCTAACCCTAACCCTAACACTATCCTAGGGCTGATGCTAACCCTAACCCTAACACTATCCTAGGCCTGATGCTAACCCTAACCCTAACCCTAACACTATCCTAGGGCTGATGCTAACCCTAACCATAACCCTAACACTATCCTCGGGCTGATGCTAACCCTAACCCTAACACTATCCTAGGCCTGATGCTAACCCTAACCCTAACCCTAACACTATCCTAGGGCTGATGCTAACCATAACCCTAACACTATCCTAGGCCTGATGATAGCCCTAACCCTAACCCTAACACTATCCTAGAGCTGATGCTAACCCTAACCCTAACACTATCCTAGAGCTGATGCTAACCCTAACCCTAACCGTAACACTATCCTAAGTCTGATACTAACCCTAGCCCTCACACTATCCTAGGCCTGATGATAACCCTAACCCTAACCTTAACACTATCCTAGGGCTGATGCTAACCCTAACCATAACCCTAACACTATCCTAGAGCTGATGCTAACCCTAACCCTAACACTATCCTAGGCCTGATGATAACCCTAACCCTAACCCTGACACTATCCTAGGGCTCATGCTAACCCTAACTCTAACACTATCCTAGGGCTGATGCTAACCCTAACCCTAACCCTAACACTATCCTAGGCCTGATGCTAACCCTATCCCTAACCCTAACACTCTCCTAGGGCTGAGGCTATCCCTAACCCTAACACTATCCTAGGGCTGATGCTAACCCTAACCCTAACCCAAACACTATCCTAGGGTTCATGCTAACCCTGACCCTAACACTATCCTAGGGCTGATGCTAACCCTAACCCTAACCCAAACACTATCCTAGGGTTGATGCTAACCCTGACCCTAACACTATCCTAGGGCTGATGCTAACCCTAACCCTAACCCTAACACTATCCTAGGGCTGATGCTAACCCTAACGCTAACCCTAACACTATCCAGGAACTAATGCTAACCCTAACCCTAACCCTAACACTATCCTATGCCTGATCATAACCCTAACCCTAACCCTAACACTATCCTAGGGTTTATGTTAACCCTAACCCTAACAGTATCCTAGGGCTGATGCTAACCCTAACCCTAACCCTAACACTATCCTATGGGTGATGCTAACCCTAACCCTAACACTATCCTAGGGCTGATGCGAACCCTAGCCCTAACCCTAACACTATCCTGGGGCTGATGCTAACCCTAACCCTAACTCTAACACTATCTTAGGGCTGAGGCTAACCCTAACCCTAACACTATCCTACGGCTGATGCTAACCCTAACCTTAACCCTAACACTATCCTAGGGCTGAGGCTAACCCTAACCCTAACACTATCCTACGGCTGATGCTAACCCTAACCCTAACCCTAACACTATCCTAGGGCTGATGCTAACCCTAACCCTAACAATATCCTAGGGCTGATGCTAACCCTAACCCTAACCCTAACACTATCCTAGGGCTGATGCTAACCCTAACACTAACACTATCCTAGGGCTGATGCTAACCCTAACCCTAACCCTAACAATCTCCAAGGGCTGATGCTAACCCTAACCCTAACCCTAACACTATCCTAGGGCTGATGCTAACCCTAACCCTAACCCTAACACTATCCTCGGGCTGATGCTAACCCTAACCCTAACACTATCCTAGGCCTGATGCTAACCCTAACTCTAACCCTAACACTATCCTAGGGCTGATGCTAACCCTAACCCTAACACTATCCTAGGCCTGATGATAACCCTAACCCTAACCCTAACACTATCCTAGGGCTGATGCTAACCCTAACCCTAACACTATCCTAGAGCTGATGATAACCCTAACCCTAACCCTAACACTATCCTAAGTCTGATGCTAACCCTAGCCCTCACACTATCCTAGGCCTGATGATAACCCTAACCCTAACCTTAACACTATCCTAGGGCTGATGCTAACCCTAATCCTAACCCTAACACTATCCTAGAGCTGATGCTAACCCTACCCCTAACACTATCCTAGGCCTGATGATAACCCTAACCCTAACCCTGACACTATCCTAGGGCTCATGATAACCCTAACTCTAACACTATCCTAGGGCTGATGCTAACCCTAACCCTAACCCTAACACTATCCTAGGCCTGATGCTAACCCTATCCCTAACCCTAACACTCTCCTAGGGCTGAGGCTAACCCTAACCCTAACACTATCCTAGGGCTGATGCTAACCCTAACCCTAACCCTAACACTATCCTAGGGCTGATGCTAACCCTAACCCTAACCCTAACACTATCCTAGGGCTGATGCTAACCCTAACCCTAACACTATCCTAGGGCTGATGCTAACCCTAACCCTAACCCTAACAATATCCTAGGGCTGATGCTAACCCTAACCCTAACACTATCCTAGGCCTGATGATAACCCTAACCCTAACCCTAACACTATCCTTGGGCTGATGCTAACCCTAACCCTAACACTATCCTAGGGCTGATGCTAACCCTAACCCTAAACCTAACACTATCCTAGGGCTGATGCTAACCCTAACCCTAACCCTAACACTATCCTAGGGCTGATGCTAACCCTAACCCTAACACTATCCTAGGGCTGATGCTAACCCTAACCCTAGCCCTAACACTATCCTAGGGCTGATGCTAACCCTAACGCTAACCCTAACACTATCCTTGAACTGATGCTAACCCTAACCCTAACCATAACACTATCCTAGGCCTGATGATAACCCTAACCCTAACCCTAACACTATCCTAGGGTTTATGTTAACCCTAACCCTAACACTATCCTAGGGCTGATGTTAACCCTAACCCTAAACCTAACACTATCCTAGGGCGGATGCTAACCCTAACCCTAACCCTAACACTATCCTAGGGCTGATGCTAACCCTAACACTAACACTATCCTAGGGCTGATGCTAACCCTAACCCTAACCCTAACAATCTCCAAGGGCTGATGCTAACCCTAACCCTAACCCTAACACTATCCTAGGGCTGATGCTAACCCTAACCCTAACCCTAACACTATCCTCGGGCTCATGCTAACCCTAACCCTAACACTATCCTAGGCCTGATGCTAACCCTAACCCTAACCCTAACACTATCCTAGGGCTGATGCTAACCCTAACCCTAACACTATCCTAGGCCTGATGATAACCCTAACCCTAACCCTAACACTATCCTAGGGCTGATGCTAACCCTAACCCTAACACTATCCTAGAGCTGATGATAACCCTAACCCTAACCCTAACACTATCCTAAGTCTGATGCTAACCCTAGCCCTCACACTATCCTAGGCCTGATGATAACCCTAACCCTAACCTTAACACTATCCTAGGGCTGATGCTAACCCTAACCCTAACCCTAACACTATCCTAGAGCTGATGCTAACCCTACCCCTAACACTATCCTAGGCCTGATGATAACCCTAACCCTAACCCTGACACTATCCTAGGGCTCATGATAACCCTAACTCTAACACTATCCTAGGGCTGATGCTAACCCTAACCCTAACCCTAACACTATCCTAGGCCTGATCCTAACCCTATCCCTAACCCTAACACTCTCCTAGGGCTGAGGCTAACCCTAACCCTAACACTATCCTAGGGCTGATGCTAACCCTAACCCTAACCCAAACACTATCCTAGGGTTGATGCTAACCCTAACCCTAACACTATCCTAGGGCTGATGCTAACCGTAAGCCTAACCCTAACACTATCCTTGGGCTGATGCTAACCCTAACCCTAACACTATCCTGGGCCTGATGCTAACCCTAACCCTAACACTAACACTATCCTAGGGCTGATGCTAACCCTAACCTTAACACTATCCTTGGGCTGATGCTAACCATAACCCTAACCCTAACACTATCCTAGGGCAGATGCTAACCCTAACGCTAACCCTAACAGTATACTTGAACTGATGCTAACCCTAACCCTAACCCTAACACTATCCTAGGCCTGATGATAACCCTAACCCTGACCCTAACACTATCCTAGGGTTTATGTTAACCCTAACCCTAACACTATCCTAGGGCTGATGCTAACCCTAACCCTAACCCTAACACTATCCTAGGGCGGATGCCAACCCTAACCCTAACCCTAACACTATCCTAGGGGTGATGCTAACCCTAACACTAACAATATCCTAGGGCTGATGCTAACCCTAACCCTAACCCTAACACTATCCTAGGGCTGATGCTAACCCTAACCCCAACACTATCCTAGGCCTGATGCTAACCCTAACCCTAACACTATCCTAGGGCTGATGCTAACCCTAACGCTAACCCTAACACTATCCTTGAATTGATGCTAACCCTAACCCTAACCATAACACTATCCTAGGCCTGATGATAACCCTAACCCTAACCCTAACACTATCCTAGGGTTTATGTTAACCCTAACCCTAACACTATCCTAGGGCTGATGCTAACCCTAACCCTAAACCTAACATTATCCTAGGGCGGATGCTAACCCTAACCCTAACCCTAACACTATCCTAGGGCTGATGCTAACCCTAACACTAACACTATCCTAGGGCTGATGCTAACCCTAACCCTAACCCTAACACTCTCCAAGGGCTGATGCTAACCCTAACCCTAACCCTAACACTATCCTAGGGCTGATGCTAACCCTAACCATAACCCTAACACTATCCTCGGGCTGAGGCTATCCCTAACCCTAACACTATCCTAGGGCTGATGCTAACCCTAACCCTAACCCAAACACTATCCTAGGGTTGATGCTAACCCTAACCCTAACACTATCCTAGGGCTGATGCTAACCCTAACCCTAACCCTAACACTATCCTAGGGCTGATGCTAACCCTAACGCTAACCCTAACACTATCCTTGAACTAATGCTAACCCTAACCCTAACCCTAACACTATCATAGGCCTGATCATAACCCTAACCCTAACCCTAACACTATCCTAGGGTTTATGTTAACCCTAACCCTAACAGTATCCTAGGGCTGATGCTAACCCTAACCCTAACCCTAACACTATCCTATGGCTGATGCTAACCCTAACCCTAACACTATTTTAGGGCTGATGCGAACCCTAGCCCTAACCCTAACACTATCCTAGGGCTGATGCTAACCCTAACCCTAACCCTAACACTATCCTATGCCTGATGCTAACCCTATCCCTAACCCTAACACTCTCCTAGGGCTGAGGCTAACCCTAACCCTAACACTATCCTAGGGCTGATGCTAACCCTAACCCTAACCCTAACACTATCCTAGGGCGGATGCTAACCCTAACCCTAACACTATCCTAGGGCTGATGCTAACCCTAACCCTAACCCTAACAATATCCTAGGGCTGATGCTAACCCTAACCCTAACACTATCCTAGGCCTGATGATAACCCTAACCCTAACCCTAACACTATCCTTGGGCTGATGCTAACCCTAACCCTAACACTATCCTAGGGCTGATGCTAACCCTAACCCTAAACCTAACACTATCCTAGGGCTGATGCTAACCCTAACCCTAACCCTAACACTATCCTAGGGCTGATGCTAACCCTAACCCTAACACTATCCTAGGGCTGATGCGAACCCTAGCCCTAACCCTAACACTATCCTAGGGCTGACGCTAACCCTAACCCTAACTCTAACACTATCTTAGGGCTGAGGCTAATCGTAACCCTAACACTATCCTACGGGTGATGCTAACCCTAACCTTAACCCTAACACTATCCTAGGGCTGATACTAACCCTAACACTAACACTATCCTAGGCCTGATGCTAACCCTAACCCTAACCCTAACACTATCCTAGGGCTGATGCTAACCCTAACATTAACACTATCCTAGGGCTGATGCTAACCCTAACCCTAACCCTAACACTATCCTAGGGCTGATGCTAACCCTAACCCTAACACTATCCTAGGCCTGATGATAACCCTAACCCTGACCCTAACACTATCCTAGGGCTGATGCTAACCCTAACCCTAACCCTAACACTATCCTAGGGCTGATTCTAACCATAACCCTAACACTATCCTAGGCCTGATGCTACCCCTAACCCTTACCCTAACACTATCCTAGGGCTGATGCTAAACCTAACCATAACCCTAACACTATCCTAGGGCTGATGCTAATCCTAACCCTAACCCTAACACTATCCTAGGGCTGATGCTAACCCTAACCCCAACACTATCCTAGGCCTGATGCTAACCCTAACCCTAACACTATCCTAGGGCTGATGCTAACCCTAACCCTAACCCTAACACTATCCTAGGCCTGATGCTAACCCTATCCCTAACCCTAACACTCTCCTAGGGCTGAGGCTAACCCTAACCCTAACACTATCCTACGGCTGAACCTAACCCTAACCCTAACCTAAACACTATCCTAGGGTTGATGCTAACCCTAACCCAAACACTATCCTAGGGCTGATGCTAACCCTAACCCTAACCCTAACACTATCCTTGGGCTGATGCTAACCCTAACCCTAACACTATCCTGGGCCTGATGCTAACCCTAACCCTAACCCTAACACTATCCTAGGGCTGATGCTAACCCTAACCCTAACACTATCCTTGGGCTGATGCTAACCCTAACCCTAACCCTAACACTATCCTAGGGCAAATGCTAACCCTAACGCTAACCCTAACACTATCCTTGAACTGATGCTAACCCTAACCCTAACCCTAACACTATCCTAGTCCTGATGATAACCCTAACCCTAACCCTAACACTATCCTACGGTTTATGTTAACCCTAACCCTAACACTATCCTAGGGCTGATGCTAACCCTAACCCTAACCCTAACACTATCCTAGGGCGGATGCTAACCCTAACCCTAACCCTAACACTATCCTAGGGCTGATGCTAACCCTAACACTAACACTATCCTAGGGCTGATGCTAACCCTAACCCTAACCCTTAACGTTATCCTAGGGCTGATGCTAACCCTAACCCTAACTCTAACACTATCTTAGGGCTGAGGCTAACCCTAACCCTAACACTATCCTACGGCTGATGCTAACCCTAACCCTAACCCTAACACTATCCTAGGGCTGATGCTAACCCTAACCCTAACACTATCCTAGGGCTGATGCTAACCCTAACCCTAACCCTAACACTATCCTAGGGCTGATGCTAACCCTAACCCTAACACTATCATAGGCCTGATGATAACCCTAACCCTAACCCTAACACTATCCTAGGGCTGATGCTAACCCTAACCCTAACACTATCCTAGGCCTGATGCTAACCCTAACCCTAACCCTAACACTATCCTAGGGCTGATGCTAACCCTAACCATAACCCTAACACTATCCTCGGGCTGATGCTAACCCTAACCCTAACACTATCCTAGGGCTGATGCTAACCCTAACCCTAACCCTAACAATCTCCAAGGGCTGATGCTAACCCTAACCCTAACCCTAACACTATCCTAGGGCTGATGCTAACCCTAACCCTAACCCTAACACTATCCTCGGGCTCATGCTAACCCTAACCCTAACACTATCCTAGGCCTGATGCTAACCCTAACCCTAACCCTAACACTATCCTAGGGCTGATGCTAACCCTAACCCTAACACTATCCTAGGCCTGATGATAACCCTAACCCTAACCCTAACACTATCCTAGGGCTGATGCTAACCCTAACCCTAACACTATCCTAGAGCTGATGATAACCCTAACCCTAACCCTAACACTATCCTAAGTCTGATGCTAACCCTAGCCCTCACACTATCCTAGGCCTGATGATAACCCTAACCCTAACCTTAACACTATCCTAGGGCTGATGCTAACCCTAACCCTAACCCTAACACTATCCTAGAGCTGATGCTAACCCTACCCCTAACACTATCCTAGGCCTGATGATAACCCTAACCCTAACCCTGACACTATCCTAGGGCTCATGATAACCCTAACTCTAACACTATCCTAGGGCTGATGCTAACCCTAACCCTAACCCTAACACTATCCTAGGCCTGATCCTAACCCTATCCCTAACCCTAACACTCTCCTAGGGCTGAGGCTAACCCTAACCCTAACACTATCCTAGGGCTGATGCTAACCCTAACCCTAACCCAAACACTATCCTAGGGTTGATGCTAACCCTAACCCTAACACTATCCTAGGGCTGATGCTAACCGTAAGCCTAACCCTAACACTATCCTTGGGCTGATGCTAACCCTAACCCTAACACTATCCTGGGCCTGATGCTAACCCTAACCCTAACACTAACACTATCCTAGGGCTGATGCTAACCCTAACCTTAACACTATCCTTGGGCTGATGCTAACCATAACCCTAACCCTAACACTATCCTAGGGCAGATGCTAACCCTAACGCTAACCCTAACAGTATACTTGAACTGATGCTAACCCTAACCCTAACCCTAACACTATCCTAGGCCTGATGATAACCCTAACCCTGACCCTAACACTATCCTAGGGTTTATGTTAACCCTAACCCTAACACTATCCTAGGGCTGATGCTAACCCTAACCCTAACCCTAACACTATCCTAGGGCGGATGCCAACCCTAACCCTAACCCTAACACTATCCTAGGGGTGATGCTAACCCTAACACTAACAATATCCTAGGGCTGATGCTAACCCTAACCCTAACCCTAACACTATCCTAGGGCTGATGCTAACCCTAACCCCAACACTATCCTAGGCCTGATGCTAACCCTAACCCTAACACTATCCTAGGGCTGATGCTAACCCTAACGCTAACCCTAACACTATCCTTGAATTGATGCTAACCCTAACCCTAACCATAACACTATCCTAGGCCTGATGATAACCCTAACCCTAACCCTAACACTATCCTAGGGTTTATGTTAACCCTAACCCTAACACTATCCTAGGGCTGATGCTAACCCTAACCCTAAACCTAACATTATCCTAGGGCGGATGCTAACCCTAACCCTAACCCTAACACTATCCTAGGGCTGATGCTAACCCTAACACTAACACTATCCTAGGGCTGATGCTAACCCTAACCCTAACCCTAACACTCTCCAAGGGCTGATGCTAACCCTAACCCTAACCCTAACACTATCCTAGGGCTGATGCTAACCCTAACCATAACCCTAACACTATCCTCGGGCTGAGGCTATCCCTAACCCTAACACTATCCTAGGGCTGATGCTAACCCTAACCCTAACCCAAACACTATCCTAGGGTTGATGCTAACCCTAACCCTAACACTATCCTAGGGCTGATGCTAACCCTAACCCTAACCCTAACACTATCCTAGGGCTGATGCTAACCCTAACGCTAACCCTAACACTATCCTTGAACTAATGCTAACCCTAACCCTAACCCTAACACTATCATAGGCCTGATCATAACCCTAACCCTAACCCTAACACTATCCTAGGGTTTATGTTAACCCTAACCCTAACAGTATCCTAGGGCTGATGCTAACCCTAACCCTAACCCTAACACTATCCTATGGCTGATGCTAACCCTAACCCTAACACTATTTTAGGGCTGATGCGAACCCTAGCCCTAACCCTAACACTATCCTAGGGCTGATGCTAACCCTAACCCTAACCCTAACACTATCCTATGCCTGATGCTAACCCTATCCCTAACCCTAACACTCTCCTAGGGCTGAGGCTAACCCTAACCCTAACACTATCCTAGGGCTGATGCTAACCCTAACCCTAACCCTAACACTATCCTAGGGCGGATGCTAACCCTAACCCTAACACTATCCTAGGGCTGATGCTAACCCTAACCCTAACCCTAACAATATCCTAGGGCTGATGCTAACCCTAACCCTAACACTATCCTAGGCCTGATGATAACCCTAACCCTAACCCTAACACTATCCTTGGGCTGATGCTAACCCTAACCCTAACACTATCCTAGGGCTGATGCTAACCCTAACCCTAAACCTAACACTATCCTAGGGCTGATGCTAACCCTAACCCTAACCCTAACACTATCCTAGGGCTGATGCTAACCCTAACCCTAACACTATCCTAGGGCTGATGCGAACCCTAGCCCTAACCCTAACACTATCCTAGGGCTGACGCTAACCCTAACCCTAACTCTAACACTATCTTAGGGCTGAGGCTAATCGTAACCCTAACACTATCCTACGGGTGATGCTAACCCTAACCTTAACCCTAACACTATCCTAGGGCTGATACTAACCCTAACACTAACACTATCCTAGGCCTGATGCTAACCCTAACCCTAACCCTAACACTATCCTAGGGCTGATGCTAACCCTAACATTAACACTATCCTAGGGCTGATGCTAACCCTAACCCTAACCCTAACACTATCCTAGGGCTGATGCTAACCCTAACCCTAACACTATCCTAGGCCTGATGATAACCCTAACCCTGACCCTAACACTATCCTAGGGCTGATGCTAACCCTAACCCTAACCCTAACACTATCCTAGGGCTGATTCTAACCATAACCCTAACACTATCCTAGGCCTGATGCTACCCCTAACCCTTACCCTAACACTATCCTAGGGCTGATGCTAAACCTAACCATAACCCTAACACTATCCTAGGGCTGATGCTAATCCTAACCCTAACCCTAACACTATCCTAGGGCTGATGCTAACCCTAACCCCAACACTATCCTAGGCCTGATGCTAACCCTAACCCTAACACTATCCTAGGGCTGATGCTAACCCTAACCCTAACCCTAACACTATCCTAGGCCTGATGCTAACCCTATCCCTAACCCTAACACTCTCCTAGGGCTGAGGCTAACCCTAACCCTAACACTATCCTACGGCTGAACCTAACCCTAACCCTAACCTAAACACTATCCTAGGGTTGATGCTAACCCTAACCCAAACACTATCCTAGGGCTGATGCTAACCCTAACCCTAACCCTAACACTATCCTTGGGCTGATGCTAACCCTAACCCTAACACTATCCTGGGCCTGATGCTAACCCTAACCCTAACCCTAACACTATCCTAGGGCTGATGCTAACCCTAACCCTAACACTATCCTTGGGCTGATGCTAACCCTAACCCTAACCCTAACACTATCCTAGGGCAAATGCTAACCCTAACGCTAACCCTAACACTATCCTTGAACTGATGCTAACCCTAACCCTAACCCTAACACTATCCTAGTCCTGATGATAACCCTAACCCTAACCCTAACACTATCCTACGGTTTATGTTAACCCTAACCCTAACACTATCCTAGGGCTGATGCTAACCCTAACCCTAACCCTAACACTATCCTAGGGCGGATGCTAACCCTAACCCTAACCCTAACACTATCCTAGGGCTGATGCTAACCCTAACACTAACACTATCCTAGGGCTGATGCTAACCCTAACCCTAACCCTTAACGTTATCCTAGGGCTGATGCTAACCCTAACCCTAACTCTAACACTATCTTAGGGCTGAGGCTAACCCTAACCCTAACACTATCCTACGGCTGATGCTAACCCTAACCCTAACCCTAACACTATCCTAGGGCTGATGCTAACCCTAACCCTAACACTATCCTAGGGCTGATGCTAACCCTAACCCTAACCCTAACACTATCCTAGGGCTGATGCTAACCCTAACCCTAACACTATCATAGGCCTGATGATAACCCTAACCCTAACCCTAACACTATCCTAGGGCTGATGCTAACCCTAACCCTAACACTATCCTAGGCCTGATGCTAACCCTAACCCTAACCCTAACACTATCCTAGGGCTGATGCTAACCCTAACCATAACCCTAACACTATCCTCGGGCTGATGCTAACCCTAACCCTAACACTATCCTAGGCCTGATGCTAACCCTAACCCTAACCCTAACACAATCCTAGGGCTGATGCTAACCATAACCCTAACACTATCCTAGGCCTGATGATAGCCCTAACCCTAACCCTAACACTATCCTAGAGCTGATGCTAACCCTAACCCTAACACTATCATAGAGCTGATGCTAACCCTAACCCTAACCGTAACACTATCCTAAGTCTAATGCTAACCCTAGCCCTCACACTATCCTAGGCCTGATGATAACAATAACCCTAACCTTAACACAATCCTAGGGCTGATGCTAACCCTAACCCTAACCCTAACACTATCCTAGGGCTGATGCTAACCCTAACGCTAACCCTAACACTATCCTGGAACTAATGCTAACCCTAACCCTAACCCTAACACTATCCTACGCCTGATCATAACCCTAACCCTAACCCTAACACTATCCTAGGGTTTATGTTAACCCTAACCCTAACAGTATCCTAGGGCTGATGCTAACCCTAACCCTAACCCTAACACTATCCTACGGCTGATGCTAACCCTAACCTTAACCCTAACACTATCCTAGGGCTGATGCTAACCCTAACACTAACACTATCCTAGGCCTGATGCTAACCCTAACCCTAACCCTAACACTATCCTAGGGCTGATGCTAACCCTAACCCTAACACTATCCTAGGGCTGATGCTAACCCTAACCCTAACCCTAACAATATCCTAGGGCTGATGCTAACCCTAACCCTAACACTATCCTAGGCCTGATGATAACCCTAACCCTAACCCTAACACTATCCTTGGGCTGATGCTAACCCTAACCCTAACACTATCCTAGGGCTGATGCTAACCCTAACCCTAACCCTAACACTATCCTAGGGCTGATGCTAACCCTAACCCTAACCCTAACACTATCCTAGGGCTGATGCTAACCCTAACCCTAACACTATCCTAGGGCAGATGCTAACCCTAACCATAGCCCTAACACTATCCTAGGGCTGATGCTAACCCTAACGCTAACCCTAACACTATCCTTGAACTGATGCTAACCCTAACCCTAACCATAACACTATCCTAGGCCTGATGATAACCCTAACCCTAACCCTAACACTATCCTAGGGTTTAAGTTAACCCTAACCCTAACACTATCCTAGGGCTGATGTTAACCCTAACCCTTAACCTAACACTATCCTAGGGCGGATGCTAACCCTAACCCTAACCCTAACACTATCCTAGGGCTGATGCTAACCCTAACACTAACACTATCCTAGGGCTGATGCTAACCCTAACCCTAACCCTAACAATCTCCAAGGGCTGATGCTAACCCTAACCCTAACCCTAACACTATCCTAGGGCTGATGCTAACCCTAACCCTAACCCTAACACTATCCTCGGGCTGATGCTAACCCTAACCCTAACACTATCCTAGGCCTGATGCTAACCCTAACCCTAACCCTAACACTATCCTAGGGCTGATGCTAACCCTAACCCTAACACTATCCTAGGGCTGATGCTAACCCTAACCGTACCCCTAACACTATCCTAGGGCTGATGCTAACCCTAACCCTAACACTATCCTAGAGCTGATGATAACCCTAACCCTAACCCTAACACTATCCTAAGTCTGATGCTAACCCTAGCCCTCACACTATCCTAGGCCTGATGATAACCCTAACACTAACCTTAACACTATCCTAGGGCTGATGCTAACCCTAACCCTAACCCTAACACTATCCTAGAGCTGATGCTAACCCTACCCCTAACACTATCCTAGGCCTGATGATAACCCTAACCCTAACCCTGACACTATCCTAGGGCTCATGATAACCCTAACTCTAACACAATCCTAGGGCTGATGCTAACCCTAACCCTAACCCTAACACTATCCTAGGCCTGATGCTAACCCTATCCCTAACCCTAACACTCTCCTAGGGCTGAGGCTAACCCTAACCCTAACACTATCCTAGGGCTGATGCTAACCCTAACCCTAACCCAAACACTATCCTAGGGTTGATGCTAACCCTAACCCTAACACTATCCTAGGGCTGATGCTAACCGTAACCCTAACCCTAACACTATCCTTGGGCTGATGCTAAACCTAACCCTAACACTATCCTGGGCCTGATGCTAACCCTAACCCTAACCCTAACACTATCCTAGGGCTGATGCTAACCCTAACCTTAACACTATCCTTGGGCTGATGCTAAACCTAACCCTAACCCTAACACTATCCTAGGGCAGATGCTAACCATAACGCTAACCATAACAGTATACTTGAACTGATGCTAACCCTAACCCTAACCCTAACACTATCCTAGGCCTGATGATAACCCTAACCCTGACCCTAACACTATCCTAGGGTTTATGTTAACCCTAACCCTAACACTATCCTAGGGCTGATGCTAACCCTAACCCTAAACCTAACACTATCCTAGGGCGGATGCTTACCCTAACCCTAACCCTAACACTATCCTAGGGCTGATGCTAACCCTAACACTAACACTATCCTAGGGCTGATGCTAACCCTAACCCTAACCCTAACACTCTCCAAGGGCTGATGCTAACCCTAACCCTAACCCTAACACTATCCTAGGGCTGATGCTAACCCTAACCATAACCCTAACACTATCCTCGGGCTGAGGCTATCCCTCACCCTAACACTATCCTAGGGCTGATGCTAACCCTAACCCTAACCCAAACACTATCCTAGGGTTGATGCTAACCCTAACCCTAACACTATACTAGGGCTGATGCTAACCCTAACCCTAACCCTAACACTATCCTGGGGCTGATGCTAACCCTAACGCTAACCCTAACACTATCCTTGAACTAATGCTAACCCTAACCCTAACCCTAACACTATCCTAGGCCTGATCATAACCCTAACCCTAACCCTAACACTATCCTAGGGTTTATGTTAACCCTAACCCTAACAGTATCCTAGGGCTGATGCTAACCCTAACCCTAACCCTAACACTATCTTATGGCTGATGCTAACCCTAACCCTAACACTATTTTAGGGCTGATGCGAACCCTAGCCCTAACCCTAACACTATCCTAGGGCTGATGCTAACCCTAACCCTAACTCTAACTCTATCTTAGGGCTGAGGCTAACCCTAACCCTAACACTATCCTACGGCTGATGCTAACCCTAACCTTAACACTAACACTATCCTAGGGCTGATGCTAACCCTAACAGTAACACTATCCTAGGCCTGATGCTAACCCTAACCCTAACCCTAACACTATCCTAGGGCTGATGCTAACCCTAACCTTAACACTATCCTAGGGCTGATGCTAACCCTAACCCTAACCCTAACACTATCCTAGGGCTGATGCTAACCCTAACCCTAACACTATCCTAGGCCTGATGATAACCCTAACCCTAAAACTAACACTATCCTTGGGCTGATGCTAACCCTAACCCTAACACTATCCTAGGGCTGATGCTAACCCTAACCCTAACCCTAACACTATCCTAGGGCTGATGCTAAACTTAACCCTAACCCTAGCACTATCCTAGGGCTGATTCTAACCGTAACCCTAACACTATCCTAGGCCTGATGCTACCCCTAACCCTTACCCTAACACTATCCTAGGGCTGATGCTAAACCTAACCATAACCCTAACACTATCCTAGGGCTGATGCTAACCCTAACCCTAACCCTAACACTATCCTAGGGCTGATGCTAACCCTAACCCCAACACTATCCTAGGCCTGATGCTAACCCTAACCCTAACACTATCCTAGGGCTGATGCTAACCCGAACCCTAATCCTAACACTATACTAGGCCTGATGCTAACCCTATCCCTAACCCTAACACTCTCCTAGGGCTGAGGCTAACCCTAACCCTAACACTATCCTACGGCTGAACCTAACCCTAACCCTAACCTAAACATTATCCTAGGGTTGATGCTAACCCTAACCCAAACACTATCCTAGGGCTGATGCTAACCCTAACCCTAACCCTAACACTATCCTTGGGCTGATGCTAACCCTATCCCTAACACTATCCTGGGCCTGATGCTAACCCTAACCCTAACCCTAACACTATCCTAGGGCTGATGCTAACCCTAACCCTAACACTATCCTTGGGCAGATGCTAACCCTAACCCTAACCCTAACACTATCCTAGGGCAAATGCTAACCCTAACGCTAACCCTAACACTATCCTTGAACTGATGCTAACCCTAACCCTAACCCTAACACTATCCTAGTCCTGATGATAACCCTAACCCTAACCCTAACACTATCCTACGGTTTATGTTAACCCTAACCCTAACACTATCCTAGGGCTGATGCTAACCCTAACCCTAACCCTAACACTATCCTAGGGAGGATGCTAACCCTAACCCTAACCCTAACACTATCCTAGGACTGATGCTAACCCTAACACTAACACTATCCTAGGGCTGATGCTAACCCTAACCCTAACCCTTAACGTTATCCTAGGGCTGATGCTAACCCTAACCCTAACTCTAACACTATCTTAGGGCTGAGGCTAACCCTAACCCTAACCCTAACACTATCCTAGGGCTGAGGCTAACCCTAACCCTAACACTATCCTACGGCTGATGCTAACCCTAACCCTAACCCTAACACTATCCTAGGGCTGATGCTAACTCTAACCCTAACACTATCCTAGGGCTGATGCTAACCCTAACCCTAACACTATCCTAGGCCTGATGATAACCCTAACCCTAACCCTGACACTATGCTAGGGCTGATGCTAACCCTAACCCTAACACTATCCTAGGGCTGATGCTAACCCTAACCCTAACCCTAACACTATCCTAGGGCTGATGCTAACCCTAACGCTAACCCTAACACTATCCTTGAATTGATGCTAACCCTAACCCTAACCATAAAACTATCCTAGGCCTGATGATAACCCTAACCCTAACACTAACACTATCCTAGGGCTGACGCTAACCCTAACAATAACACTATCCTAGGGCTGATGCTAACCCTAACCCTAACCCTAACACTATCCTAGGGCTGATGCTAACCCTAACCCTAACACTATCATAGGCCTGATGATAACCCTAACCCTAACCCTAACACTATCCTAGGGCTGATGCTAACCCTAAACCTAACACTATCCTAGGCCTGATGCTAACCCTAACCCTAACCCTAACACTATCCTAGGGCTGATGCTAACCCTAACCATAACCCTAACACTATCCTCGGGCTGATGCTAACCCCAACCCTAACACTATCCTAGGCCTGATGCTAACCCTAACCCTAACCCTAACACTATCCTAGGGCTGATGCTAACCATAACCCTAACACTATCCTAGGCCTGATGATAGCCCTAACCCTAACCCTAACACTATCCTAGGGCTGATGCTAACCCTAACCCTAACACTATCCTAGAGCTCATGCTAACCCTAACCCTAATCGTAACACTATCCTAAGTCTGATGCTAACCCTAGCCCTCACACTATCCTAGGCCTGATGATAACCCTAACCCTAACCCTAACACTATCCTAGGGCTGATGCTAACCCTAACCCTAACCCTAACACTATCCTAGGGCTGATGCTAACCCTAACCCTAACCCTAACACTATCCTAGGGCTGATGCTAACCCTAACCCTAACACTATCCTAGGGCTGATGCTAACCCTAACCCTAACCCTAACACTATCCTAGGGCTGATGCTAACCCTAACGCTAACCCTAACACTATCCTTGAACTGATGCTAACCCTAACCCTATCCATAACACTATCCTAGGCCTGATGATAACCCTAACCCTAACCCTAACACTATCCTAGGGTTTATGTTAACCCTAACCCTAACACTATCCTAGGGCTGATGCTAACCCTAACCCTAAACCTAACACTATCCTGGGGCGGATGCTAACCATAACCCTAACCCTAACACTATCCTAGGGCTGATGCTAACCCTAACACTAACACTATCCTAGGGCTGATGCTAACCCTAACCCTAACCCTAACACTCTCCAAGGGCTGATGCTAACCCTAACCCTAACCCTAACACTATCCTAGGGCTGATGCTAACCCTAACCCTAACACTATCCTAGGCCTGATGCTAACCCTAACCCTAACCCTAACACTATCCTAGGGCTGATGCTAACCCTAACCCTAACACTATCCTAGGCCTGATGATAACCCTAACCCTAACCCTAACACTATCCTAGGGCTGATGCTAACCCTAACCCTAACACTATCCTAGAGCTGATGCTAACCCTAACCCTAACCCTAACACTATCCTAAGTCTGATGCTAACCCTAGCCCTCACACTATCCTAGGCCTGATGATAACCCTAACCCTAACCTTAACACTATCCTAGGGCTGATGCTAACCGTAACCCTAAGCCTAACACTATGCTAGAGCTGATGCTAACCCTAACCCTAACACTATCCTAGGCCTGATGATAACCCTAACCCTAACCCTGACACTATCCTATGGCTCATGCTAACCCTAAGTCTAACACTATCCTAGGGCTGATGCTAACCCTAACCCTAACCCTAACACTATCCTAGGCCTGATGCTAACCCTATCCCTAACCCTAACACTCTCCTAGGGCTGAGGCTAACCCTAACCCTAACACTATCCTAGGGCTGATGCTAACCCTAACCCTAACCCAAACACTATCCTAGGGTTGATGCTAACCCTAACCCTAACACTATCCTAGGGCTGAAGCTAACCCTAACCCTAACCCTAACACTATCCTTGGGCTGATGCTAACCGTAACCCTAACACTATCCTGGGCCTGATGCTAACCCTAACCCTAACCCTAACACTATCCTAGGGCTGATGCTAACCCTAACCCTAACACTATCCTTGGGCTGATGATAACCCTAACCCTAACCCTAACACTATCCTAGGGCAGATGCTAACCCTAACGCTAACCCTAACAGTATACTTGAACTGATGCTAACCCTAACCCTAACCCTAACACTATCCTAGGCCTGATGATAACCCTAACCCTGACCCTAACACTATCCTAGGGTTTATGTTAACCCTAACCCTAACACTATCCTAGGGCTGATGCTAACCCTAACCCTAACCCTAACACTATCCTAGGGCGGATGATAACCCTAACCCTAACCCTAACACTATCCTAGGGGTGATGCTAACCCTAACACTAACAATATCCTAGGGCTGATGCTAACCCTAACCCTAACCCTAACACTATCCTAGGGCTGATGCTAACCCTAACACCAACACTATCCTAGGCCTGATGCTAACCCTAACCCTAACACTATCCTAGGGCTGATGCTAACCCTAACCCTAACCCTAACACTATCCTAGGCCTGATGCTAACCCTATCCCTAACCATAACACTCTCCTAGGGCTGAGGCTAACCCTAACCCTAACACTATCCTACGGCTGATCCTAACCCTAACACTAACCCAAACACTATCCTAGGGTTGATGCTAACCCTAACCCAAACACTATGCTAGGGCTGATGCTAACCCTAACCCTAACCCTAACACTATCCTTGGGCTGATGCTAACCCTAACCCTAACACTATCCTGGGCCTGATGCTAACCCTAACCCTAACCCTAACACTATCCTAGGGCTGATGCTAACCCTAACCCTAACACTATCCTTGGGCTGATGCTAACCCTAACCCTAACCCTAACACTATCCTAGTCCTGATGATAACCCTAACCCTAACCCTAACACTATCCTAGGGTTTATGTTAACCCTAAACCTAACACTATCCTAGGGCTGATGCTAACCCTAACCCTAACCCTAACACTATCCTAGGGCGGATGCTAACCCTAACCCTAACCCTAACACTATCCTAGTGCTGATGCTAACCCTAACACTAACACTATCCTAGGGCTGATGCTAACCCTAACCCTAACCCTTAACGTTATCCTAGGGCTGATGCTAACCCTAACCCTAACTCTAACACTATCTTAGGGCTGAGGCTAACCCTAACCCTAACACTATCCTACGGCTGATGCTAACCCTAACCCTAACCCTGACACTATCCTAGGGCTGATGCTAACCCTAACCCTAACACTATCCTAGGGCTGATGCTAACCCTAACCCTAACCCTAACACTATCCTAGGGCTGATGCTAAACCTAACGCTAACCCTAACACTATCCTTGAATTGATGCTAACCCTAACCCTAACCATAACATTATCCTAGGCCTGATGATAACACTAACCCTAACCCTAACACTATCCTAGGTTTTATGTTAACCCTAACCCTAACACTATCCTAGGGCTGATGCTAACCCTAACCCTAAACCTAACATTATCCTAGGGCGGATGCTAACCCTAACCCTAACCCTAACACTATCCTAGGGCTGATGCTAACCCTAACACTAACACTATCCTAGGGCTGATGCTAACCCTAACCCTAACCCTAACACTCTCCAAGGGCTGATGATAACCCTAACCCTAACCCTAACACTATCCTAGGGCTGATGCTAACCCTAACCATAACCCTAACACTATCCTCGGGCTGATGCTAACCCTAACCCTAACACTATCCTAGGCCTGATGCTAACCCTAACCCTAACCCTAACACTATCCTAGGGCTGATGCTAACCCTAACGCTAACCCTAACACTATCCTTGAACTGATGCTAACCCTAACCCTATCCATAACACTATCCTAGGCCTGATGATAACCCTAACCCTAACCCTAACACTATCCTAGGGTTTATGTTAACCCTAACCCTAACACTATCCTAGGGCTGATGCTAACCCTAACCCTAAACCTAACACTATCCTGGGGCGGATGCTAACCATAACCCTAACCCTAACACTATCCTAGGGCTGATGCTAACCCTAACACTAACACTATCCTAGGGCTGATGCTAACCCTAACCCTAACCCTAACACTCTCCAAGGGCTGATGCTAACCCTAACCCTAACCCTAACACTCTCCAAGGGCTGATGCTAACCCTAACCCTAATCCTAACACTATCCTAGGCCTGATGCTAACCCTATCCCTAACCCTAACACTCTCCTAGGGCTGAGGCTAACCCTAACCCTAACACTATCCTACGGCTGAACCTAACCCTAACCCTAACCTAAACATTATCCTAGGGTTGATGCTAACCCTAACCCAAACACTATCCTAGGGCTGATGCTAACCCTAACCCTAACCCTAACACTATCCTTGGGCTGATGCTAACCCTATCCCTAACACTATCCTGGGCCTGATGCTAACCCTAACCCTGACCCTAACACTATCCTAGGGCTGATGCTAACCCTAACCCTAACACTATCCTTGGGCAGATGCTAACCCTAACCCTAACCCTAACACTATCCTAGGGCAAATGCTAACCCTAACGCTAACCCTAACATTATCCTTGAACTGATGCTAACCCTAACCCTAACCCTAACACTATCCTAGTCCTGATGATAACCCTAACCCTAACCCTAACACTATCCTACGGTTTATGTTAACCCTAACCCTAACACTATCCTAGGGCTGATGCTAACCCTAACCCTAACCCTAACACTATCCTAGGGAGGATGCTAACCCTAACCCTAACCCTAACACTATCCTAGGGCTGATGCTAACCCTAACACTAACACTATCCTAGGGCTGATGCTAACCCTAACCCTAACCCTTAACGTTATCCTAGGGCTGATGCTAACCCTAACCCTAACTCTAACACTATCTTAGGGCTGAGGCTAACCCTAACCCTAACCCTAACACTATCCTAGGGCTGAGGCTAACCCTAACCCTAACACTATCCTACGGCTGATGCTAACCCTAACCCTAACCCTAACACTATCCTAGGGCTGATGCTAACCCTAACCCTAACACTATCCTAGGGCTGATGCTAACCCTAACCCTAACACTATCCTAGGCCTGATGATAACCCTAACCCTAACCCTGACACTATCCTAGGGCTGATGCTAACCCTAACCCTAACACTATCCTAGGGCTGATGCTAACCCTAACCCTAACCCTAACACTATCCTAGGGCTGATGCTAACCCTAACGCTAACCCTAACACTATCCTTGAATTGATGCTAACCCTAACCCTAACCATAAAACTATCCTAGGCCTGATGATAACCCTAACCCTAACACTAACACTATCCTAGGGCTGACGCTAACCCTAACCCTAACACTATCCTAGGGCTGATGCTAACCCTAACCCTAACCCTAACACTATCCTAGGGCTGATGCTAACCCTAACCCTAACACTATCATAGGCCTGATGATAACCCTAACCCTAACCCTAACACTATCCTAGGGCTGATGCTAACCCTAAACCTAACACTATCCTAGGCCTGATGCTAACCCTAACCCTAACCCTAACACTATCCTAGGGCTGATGCTAACCCTAACCATAACCCTAACACTATCCTCGGGCTGATGCTAACCCTAACCCTAACACTATCCTAGGCCTGATGCTAACCCTAACCCTAACCCTAACACTATCCTAGGGCTGATGCTAACCATAACCCTAACACTATCCTAGGCCTGATGATAGCCCTAACCCTAACCCTAACACTATCCTAGGGCTGATGCTAACCCTAACCCTAACACTATCCTAGAGCTCATGCTAACCCTAACCCTAATCGTAACACTATCCTAAGTCTGATGCTAACCCTAGCCCTCACACTATCCTAGGCCTGATGATAACCCTAACCCTAACCCTAACACTATCCTAGGGCTGATGCTAACCCTAACCCTAACCCTAACACTATCCTAGGGCTGATGCTAACCCTAACCCTAACCCTAACACTATCCTAGGGCTGATGCTAACCCTAACCCTAACACTATCCTAGGGCTGATGCTAACCCTAACCCTAACCCTAACACTATCCTAGGGCTGATGCTAACCCTAACGCTAACCCTAACACTATCCTTGAACTGATGCTAACCCTAACCCTATCCATAACACTATCCTAGGCCTGATGATAACCCTAACCCTAACCCTAACACTATCCTAGGGTTTATGTTAACCCTAACCCTAACACTATCCTAGGGCTGATGCTAACCCTAACCCTAAACCTAACACTATCCTGGGGCGGATGCTAACCATAACCCTAACCCTAACACTATCCTAGGGCTGATGCTAACCCTAACACTAACACTATCCTAGGGCTGATGCTAACCCTAACCCTAACCCTAACACTCTCCAAGGGCTGATGCTAACCCTAACCCTAACCCTAACACTATCCTAGGGCTGATGCTAACCCTAACCCTAACACTAACACTATCCTCGGGCTGATGCTAACCCTAACCCTAACACTATCCTAGGCCTGATGCTAACCCTAACCCTAACCCTAACACTATCCTAGGGCTGATGCTAACCCTAACCCTAACACTATCCTAGGCCTGATGATAACCCTAACCCTAACCCTAACACTATCCTAGGGCTGATGCTAACCCTAACCCTAACACTATCCTAGAGCTGATGCTAACCCTAACCCTAACCCTAACACTATCCTAAGTCTGATGCTAACCCTAGCCCTCACACTATCCTAGGCCTGATGATAACCCTAACCCTAACCTTAACACTATCCTAGGGCTGATGCTAACCGTAACCCTAAGCCTAACACTATGCTAGAGCTGATGCTAACCCTAACCCTAACACTATCCTAGGCCTGATGATAACCCTAACCCTAACCCTGACACTATCCTATGGCTCATGCTAACCCTAAGTCTAACACTATCCTAGGGCTGATGCTAACCCTAACCCTAACCCTAACACTATCCTAGGCCTGATGCTAACCCTATCCCTAACCCTAACACTCTCCTAGGGCTGAGGCTAACCCTAACCCTAACACTATCCTAGGGCTGATGCTAACCCTAACCCTAACCCAAACACTATCCTAGGGTTGATGCTAACCCTAACCCTAACACTATCCTAGGGCTGATGCTAACCCTAACCCTAACCCTAACACTATCCTTGGGCTGATGCTAACCGTAACCCTAACACTATCCTGGGCCTGATGCTAACCCTAACCCTAACCCTAACACTATCCTAGGGCTGATGCTAACCCTAACCCTAACACTATCCTTGGGCTGATGATAACCCTAACCCTAACCCTAACACTATCCTAGGGCAGATGCTAACCCTAACGCTAACCCTAACAGTATACTTGAACTGATGCTAACCCTAACCCTAACCCTAACACTATCCTAGGCCTGATGATAACCCTAACCCTGACCCTAACACTATCCTAGGGTTTATGTTAACCCTAACCCTAACACTATCCTAGGGCTGATGCTAACCCTAACCCTAACCCTAACACTATCCTAGGGCGGATGCTAACCCTAACCCTAACCCTAACACTATCCTAGGGGTGATGCTAACCCTAACACTAACAATATCCTAGGGCTGATGCTAACCCTAACCCTAACCCTAACACTATCCTAGGGCTGATGCTAACCCTAACACCAACACTATCCTAGGCCTGATGCTAACCCTAACCCTAACACTATCCTAGGGCTGATGCTAACCCTAACCCTAACCCTAACACTATCCTAGGCCTGATGCTAACCCTATCCCTAACCATAACACTCTCCTAGGGCTGAGGCTAACCCTAACCCTAACACTATCCTACGGCTGATCCTAACCCTAACACTAACCCAAACACTATCCTAGGGTTGATGCTAACCCTAACCCAAACACTATGCTAGGGCTGATGCTAACCCTAACCCTAACCCTAACACTATCCTTGGGCTGATGCTAACCCTAACCCTAACACTATCCTGGGCCTGATGCTAACCCTAACCCTAACCCTAACACTATCCTAGGGCTGATGCTAACCCTAACCCTAACACTATCCTTGGGCTGATGCTAACCCTAACCCTAACCCTAACACTATCCTAGTCCTGATGATAACCCTAACCCTAACCCTAACACTATCCTAGGGTTTATGTTAACCCTAAACCTAACACTATCCTAGGGCTGATGCTAACCCTAACCCTAACCCTAACACTATCCTAGGGCGGATGCTAACCCTAACCCTAACCCTAACACTATCCTAGTGCTGATGCTAACCCTAACACTAACACTATCCTAGGGCTGATGCTAACCCTAACCCTAACCCTTAACGTTATCCTAGGGCTGATGCTAACCCTAACCCTAACTCTAACACTATCCTAGGGCTGAGGCTAACCCTAACCCTAACACTATCCTACGGCTGATGCTAACCCTAACCCTAACCCTGACACTATCCTAGGGCTGATGCTAACCCTAACCCTAACACTATCCTAGGGCTGATGCTAACCCTAACCCTAACCCTAACACTATCCTAGGGCTGATGCTAAACCTAACGCTAACCCTAACACTATCCTTGAATTGATGCTAACCCTAACCCTAACCATAACATTATCCTAGGCCTGATGATAACCCTAACCCTAACCCTAACACTATCCTAGGTTTTATGTTAACCCTAACCCTAACACTATCCTAGGGCTGATGCTAACCCTAACCCTAAACCTAACATTATCCTAGGGCGGATGCTAACCCTAACCCTAACCCTAACACTATCCTAGGGCTGATGCTAACCCTAACACTAACACTATCCTAGGGCTGATGCTAACCCTAACCCTAACCCTAACACTCTCCAAGGGCTGATGATAACCCTAACCCTAACCCTAACACTATCCTAGGGCTGATGCTAACCCTAACCATAACCCTAACACTATCCTCGGGCTGATGCTAACCCTAACCCTAACACTATCCTAGGCCTGATGCTAACCCTAACCCTAACCCTAACACTATCCTAGGGCTGATGCTAACCCTAACGCTAACCCTAACACTATCCTTGAACTGATGCTAACCCTAACCCTATCCATAACACTATCCTAGGCCTGATGATAACCCTAACCCTAACCCTAACACTATCCTAGGGTTTATGTTAACCCTAACCCTAACACTATCCTAGGGCTGATGCTAACCCTAACCCTAAACCTAACACTATCCTGGGGCGGATGCTAACCATAACCCTAACCCTAACACTATCCTAGGGCTGATGCTAACCCTAACACTAACACTATCCTAGGGCTGATGCTAACCCTAACCCTAACCCTAACACTCTCCAAGGGCTGATGCTAACCCTAACCCTAACCCTAACACTATCCTAGGGCTGATGCTAACCCTAACCCTAACCCTAACACTATCCTCGGGCTGATGCTAACCCTAACCCTAACACTATCCTAGGCCTGATGCTAACCCTAACCCTAACCCTAACACTATCCTAGGGCTGATGCTAACCCTAACCCTAACACTATCCTAGGCCTGATGATAACCCTAACCCTAACCCTAACACTATCCTAGGGCTGATGCTAACCCTAACCCTAACACTATCCTAGAGCTGATGCTAACCCTAACCCTAACCCTAACACTATCCTAAGTCTGATGCTAACCCTAGCCCTCACACTATCCTAGGCCTGATGATAACCCTAACCCTAACCTTAACACTATCCTAGGGCTGATGCTAACCCTAACCCTAAGCCTAACACTATCCTAGAGCTGATGCTAACCCTAACCCTAACACTATCCTAGGCCTGATGATAACCCTAACCCTAACCCTGACACTATCCTAGGGCTCATGCTAACCCTAAGTCTAACACTATCCTAGGGCTGATGCTAACCCTAACCCTAACCCTAACACTATCCTAGGCCTGATGCTAACCCTATCCCTAACCCTAACACTCTCCTAGGGCTGAGGCTAACCCTAACCCTAACACTATCCTAGGGCTGATGCTAACCCTAACCCTAACCCAAACACTATCCTAGGGTTGATGCTAACCCTAACCCTAACACTATCCTAGGGCTGATGCTAACCCTAACCCTAACCCTAACACTATCCTAGGGCTGATGCTAACCCTAACCCTAACACTATCCTTGGGCTGATGATAACCCTAACCCTAACCCTAACACTATCCTAGGGCAGATGCTAACCCTAACGCTAACCCTAACAGTATACTTGAACTGATGCTAACCCTAACCCTAACCCTAACACTATCCTAGGCCTGATGATAACCCTAACCCTGACCCTAACACTATCCTAGGGTTTATGTTAACCCTAACCCTAACACTATCCTCGGGCTGATGCTAACCCTAACCCTAACCCTAACACTATCCTAGGGCGGATGCTAACCCTAACCCTAACCCTAACACTATCCTAGGGGTGATGCTAACCCTAACACTAACAATATCCTAGGGCTGATGCTAACCCTAACCCTAACCCTAACACTATCCTAGGGCTGATGCTAACCCTAACACCAACACTATCCTAGGCCTGATGCTAACCCTAACCCTAACACTATCCTAGGGCTGATGCTAACCCTAACCCTAACCCTAACACTATCCTAGGCCTGATGCTAACCCTATCCCTAACCATAACACTCTCCTAGGGCTGAGGCTAACCCTAACCCTAACACTATCCTACGGCTGATCCTAACCCTAACACTAACGCAAACACTATCCTAGGGTTGATGCTAACCCTAACCCAAACACTATGCTAGGGCTGATGCTAACCCTAACCCTAACCCTAACACTATCCTTGGGCTGATGCTAACCCTAACCCTAACACTATCCTGGGCCTGATGCTAACCCTAACCCTAACCCTAACACTATCCTAGGGCTGATGCTAACCCTAACCCTAACACTATCCTTGGGCTGATGCTAACCCTAACCCTAACCCTAACACTATCCTAGTCCTGATGATAACCCTAACCCTAACCCTAACACTATCCTAGGGTTTATGTTAACCCTAAACCTAACACTATCCTAGGGCTGATGCTAACCCTAACCCTAACCCTAACACTATCCTAGGGCGGATGCTAACCCTAACCCTAACCCTAACACTATCCTAGTGCTGATGCTAACCCTAACACTAACACTATCCTAGGGCTGATGCTAACCCTAACCCTAACCCTTAACGTTATCCTAGGGCTGATGCTAACCCTAACCCTAACTCTAACACTATCTTAGGGCTGAGGCTAACCCTAACCCTAACACTATCCTACGGCTGATGCTAACCCTAACCCTAACCCTGACACTATCCTAGGGCTGATGCTAACCCTAACCCTAACACTATCCTAGGGCTGATGCTAACCCTAACCCTAACCCTAACACTATCCTAGGGCTGATGCTAAACCTAACGCTAACCCTAACACTATCCTTGAATTGATGCTAACCCTAACCCTAACCATAACATTATCCTAGGCCTGATGATAACACTAACCCTAACCCTAACACTATCCTAGGTTTTATGTTAACCCTAACCCTAACACTATCCTAGGGCTGATGCTAACCCTAACCCTAAACCTAACATTATCCTAGGGCGGATGCTAACCCTAACCCTAACCCTAACACTATCCTAGGGCTGATGCTAACCCTAACACTAACACTATCCTAGGGCTGATGCTAACCCTAACCCTAACCCTAACACTCTCCAAGGGCTGATGATAACCCTAACCCTAACCCTAACACTATCCTAGGGCTGATGCTAACCCTAACCATAACCCTAACACTATCCTCGGGCTGATGCTAACCCTAACCCTAACACTATCCTAGGCCTGATGCTAACCCTAACCCTAACCCTAACACTATCCTAGGGCTGATGCTAACCCTAACGCTAACCCTAACACTATCCTTGAACTGATGCTAACCCTAACCCTATCCATAACACTATCCTAGGCCTGATGATAACCCTAACCCTAACCCTAACACTATCCTAGGGTTTATGTTAACCCTAACCCTAACACTATCCTAGGGCTGATGCTAACCCTAACCCTAAACCTAACACTATCCTGGGGCGGATGCTAACCATAACCCTAACCCTAACACTATCCTAGGGCTGATGCTAACCCTAACACTAACACTATCCTAGGGCTGATGCTAACCCTAACCCTAACCCTAACACTCTCCAAGGGCTGATGCTAACCCTAACCCTAACCCTAACACTCTCCAAGGGCTGATGCTAACCCTAACCCTAATCCTAACACTATCCTAGGCCTGATGCTAACCCTATCCCTAACCCTAACACTCTCCTAGGGCTGAGGCTAACCCTAACCCTAACACTATCCTACGGCTGAACCTAACCCTAACCCTAACCTAAACATTATCCTAGGGTTGATGCTAACCCTAACCCAAACACTATCCTAGGGCTGATGCTAACCCTAACCCTAACCCTAACACTATCCTTGGGCTGATGCTAACCCTATCCCTAACACTATCCTGGGCCTGATGCTAACCCTAACCCTGACCCTAACACTATCCTAGGGCTGATGCTAACCCTAACCCTAACACTATCCTTGGGCAGATGCTAACCCTAACCCTAACCCTAACACTATCCTAGGGCAAATGCTAACCCTAACGCTAACCCTAACATTATCCTTGAACTGATGCTAACCCTAACCCTAACCCTAACACTATCCTAGTCCTGATGATAACCCTAACCCTAACCCTAACACTATCCTACGGTTTATGTTAACCCTAACCCTAACACTATCCTAGGGCTGATGCTAACCCTAACCCTAACCCTAACACTATCCTAGGGAGGATGCTAACCCTAACCCTAACCCTAACACTATCCTAGGGCTGATGCTAACCCTAACACTAACACTATCCTAGGGCTGATGCTAACCCTAACCCTAACCCTTAACGTTATCCTAGGGCTGATGCTAACCCTAACCCTAACTCTAACACTATCTTAGGGCTGAGGCTAACCCTAACCCTAACCCTAACACTATCCTAGGGCTGAGGCTAACCCTAACCCTAACACTATCCTACGGCTGATGCTAACCCTAACCCTAACCCTAACACTATCCTAGGGCTGATGCTAACCCTAACCCTAACACTATCCTAGGGCTGATGCTAACCCTAACCCTAACACTATCCTAGGCCTGATGATAACCCTAACCCTAACCCTGACACTATCCTAGGGCTGATGCTAACCCTAACCCTAACACTATCCTAGGGCTGATGCTAACCCTAACCCTAACCCTAACACTATCCTAGGGCTGATGCTAACCCTAACGCTAACCCTAACACTATCCTTGAATTGATGCTAACCCTAACCCTAACCATAAAACTATCCTAGGCCTGATGATAACCCTAACCCTAACACTAACACTATCCTAGGGCTGACGCTAACCCTAACCCTAACACTATCCTAGGGCTGATGCTAACCCTAACCCTAACCCTAACACTATCCTAGGGCTGATGCTAACCCTAACCCTAACACTATCATAGGCCTGATGATAACCCTAACCCTAACCCTAACACTATCCTAGGGCTGATGCTAACCCTAAACCTAACACTATCCTAGGCCTGATGCTAACCCTAACCCTAACCCTAACACTATCCTAGGGCTGATGCTAACCCTAACCATAACCCTAACACTATCCTCGGGCTGATGCTAACCCTAACCCTAACACTATCCTAGGCCTGATGCTAACCCTAACCCTAACCCTAACACTATCCTAGGGCTGATGCTAACCATAACCCTAACACTATCCTAGGCCTGATGATAGCCCTAACCCTAACCCTAACACTATCCTAGGGCTGATGCTAACCCTAACCCTAACACTATCCTAGAGCTCATGCTAACCCTAACCCTAATCGTAACACTATCCTAAGTCTGATGCTAACCCTAGCCCTCACACTATCCTAGGCCTGATGATAACCCTAACCCTAACCCTAACACTATCCTAGGGCTGATGCTAACCCTAACCCTAACCCTAACACTATCCTAGGGCTGATGCTAACCCTAACCCTAACCCTAACACTATCCTAGGGCTGATGCTAACCCTAACCCTAACACTATCCTAGGGCTGATGCTAACCCTAACCCTAACCCTAACACTATCCTAGGGCTGATGCTAACCCTAACGCTAACCCTAACACTATCCTTGAACTGATGCTAACCCTAACCCTATCCATAACACT
The DNA here is from genome assembly GCF_020740605.2 of Lemur catta. Classification (NCBI taxonomy): domain Eukaryota; kingdom Metazoa; phylum Chordata; class Mammalia; order Primates; family Lemuridae; genus Lemur; species Lemur catta. The sequence goes on from NC_059134.1 coordinate 1,521,420, forward strand.
ATCCTAGGCCTGATGATAACCCTAACCCTAACCCTAACACTATCCTAGGGTTTATGTTAACCCTAACCCTAACACTATCCTAGGGCTGATGCTAACCCTAACCCTAAACCTAACACTATCCTGGGGCGGATGCTAACCATAACCCTAACCCTAACACTATCGTAGGGCTGATGCTAACCCTAACACTAACACTATCCTAGGGCTGATGCTAACCCTAACCCTAACCCTAACACTCTCCAAGGGCTGATGCTAACCCTAACCCTAACCCTAACACTATCCTAGGGCTGATGCTAACCCTAACCCTAACACTAACACTATCCTCGGGCTGATGCTAACCCTAACCCTAACACTATCCTAGGCCTGATGCTAACCCTAACCCTAACCCTAACACTATCCTAGGGCTGATGCTAACCCTAACCCTAACACTATCCTAGGCCTGATGATAACCCTAACCCTAACCCTAACACTATCCTAGGGCTGATGCTAACCCTAACCCTAACACTATCCTAGAGCTGATGCTAACCCTAACCCTAACCCTAACACTATCCTAAGTCTGATGCTAACCCTAGCCCTCACACTATCCTAGGCCTGATGATAACCCTAACCCTAACCTTAACACTATCCTAGGGCTGATGCTAACCGTAACCCTAAGCCTAACACTATGCTAGAGCTGATGCTAACCCTAACCCTAACACTATCCTAGGCCTGATGATAACCCTAAACCTAACCCTGACACTATCCTATGGCTCATGCTAACCCTAAGTCTAACACTATCCTAGGGCTGATGCTAACCCTAACCCTAACCCTAACACTATCCTAGGCCTGATGCTAACCCTATCCCTAACCCTAACACTCTCCTAGGGCTGAGGCTAACCCTAACCCTAACACTATCCTAGGGCTGATGCTAACCCTAACCCTAACCCAAACACTATCCTAGGGTTGATGCTAACCCTAACCCTAACACTATCCTAGGGCTGATGCTAACCCTAACCCTAACCCTAACACTATCCTTGGGCTGATGCTAACCGTAACCCTAACACTATCCTGGGCCTGATGCTAACCCTAACCCTAACCCTAACACTATCCTAGGGCTGATGCTAACCCTAACCCTAACACTATCCTTGGGCTGATGATAACCCTAACCCTAACCCTAACACTATCCTAGGGCAGATGCTAACCCTAACGCTAACCCTAACAGTATACTTGAACTGATGCTAACCCTAACCCTAACCCTAACACTATCCTAGGCCTGATGATAACCCTAACCCTGACCCTAACACTATCCTAGGGTTTATGTTAACCCTAACCCTAACACTATCCTAGGGCTGATGCTAACCCTAACCCTAACCCTAACACTATCCTAGGGCGGATGCTAACCCTAACCCTAACCCTAACACTATCCTAGGGGTGATGCTAACCCTAACACTAACAATATCCTAGGGCTGATGCTAACCCTAACCCTAACCCTAACACTATCCTAGGGCTGATGCTAACCCTAACACCAACACTATCCTAGGCCTGATGCTAACCCTAACCCTAACACTATCCTAGGGCTGATGCTAACCCTAACCCTAACCCTAACACTATCCTAGGCCTGATGCTAACCCTATCCCTAACCATAACACTCTCCTAGGGCTGAGGCTAACCCTAACCCTAACACTATCCTACGGCTGATCCTAACCCTAACACTAACCCAAACACTATCCTAGGGTTGATGCTAACCCTAACCCAAACACTATGCTAGGGCTGATGCTAACCCTAACCCTAACCCTAACACTATCCTTGGGCTGATGCTAACCCTAACCCTAACACTATCCTGGGCCTGATGCTAACCCTAACCCTAACCCTAACACTATCCTAGGGCTGATGCTAACCCTAACCCTAACACTATCCTTGGGCTGATGCTAACCCTAACCCTAACCCTAACACTATCCTAGTCCTGATGATAACCCTAACCCTAACCCTAACACTATCCTAGGGTTTATGTTAACCCTAAACCTAACACTATCCTAGGGCTGATGCTAACCCTAACCCTAACCCTAACACTATCCTAGGGCGGATGCTAACCCTAACCCTAACCCTAACACTATCCTAGTGCTGATGCTAACCCTAACACTAACACTATCCTAGGGCTGATGCTAACCCTAACCCTAACCCTTAACGTTATCCTAGGGCTGATGCTAACCCTAACCCTAACTCTAACACTATCCTAGGGCTGAGGCTAACCCTAACCCTAACACTATCCTACGGCTGATGCTAACCCTAACCCTAACCCTGACACTATCCTAGGGCTGATGCTAACCCTAACCCTAACACTATCCTAGGGCTGATGCTAACCCTAACCCTAACCCTAACACTATCCTAGGGCTGATGCTAAACCTAACGCTAACCCTAACACTATCCTTGAATTGATGCTAACCCTAACCCTAACCATAACATTATCCTAGGCCTGATGATAACCCTAACCCTAACCCTAACACTATCCTAGGTTTTATGTTAACCCTAACCCTAACACTATCCTAGGGCTGATGCTAACCCTAACCCTAAACCTAACATTATCCTAGGGCGGATGCTAACCCTAACCCTAACCCTAACACTATCCTAGGGCTGATGCTAACCCTAACACTAACACTATCCTAGGGCTGATGCTAACCCTAACCCTAACCCTAACACTCTCCAAGGGCTGATGATAACCCTAACCCTAACCCTAACACTATCCTAGGGCTGATGCTAACCCTAACCATAACCCTAACACTATCCTCGGGCTGATGCTAACCCTAACCCTAACACTATCCTAGGCCTGATGCTAACCCTAACCCTAACCCTAACACTATCCTAGGGCTGATGCTAACCCTAACGCTAACCCTAACACTATCCTTGAACTGATGCTAACCCTAACCCTATCCATAACACTATCCTAGGCCTGATGATAACCCTAACCCTAACCCTAACACTATCCTAGGGTTTATGTTAACCCTAACCCTAACACTATCCTAGGGCTGATGCTAACCCTAACCCTAAACCTAACACTATCCTGGGGCGGATGCTAACCATAACCCTAACCCTAACACTATCCTAGGGCTGATGCTAACCCTAACACTAACACTATCCTAGGGCTGATGCTAACCCTAACCCTAACCCTAACACTCTCCAAGGGCTGATGCTAACCCTAACCCTAACCCTAACACTATCCTAGGGCTGATGCTAACCCTAACCCTAACCCTAACACTATCCTCGGGCTGATGCTAACCCTAACCCTAACACTATCCTAGGCCTGATGCTAACCCTAACCCTAACCCTAACACTATCCTAGGGCTGATGCTAACCCTAACCCTAACACTATCCTAGGCCTGATGATAACCCTAACCCTAACCCTAACACTATCCTAGGGCTGATGCTAACCCTAACCCTAACACTATCCTAGAGCTGATGCTAACCCTAACCCTAACCCTAACACTATCCTAAGTCTGATGCTAACCCTAGCCCTCACACTATCCTAGGCCTGATGATAACCCTAACCCTAACCTTAACACTATCCTAGGGCTGATGCTAACCCTAACCCTAAGCCTAACACTATCCTAGAGCTGATGCTAACCCTAACCCTAACACTATCCTAGGCCTGATGATAACCCTAACCCTAACCCTGACACTATCCTAGGGCTCATGCTAACCCTAAGTCTAACACTATCCTAGGGCTGATGCTAACCCTAACCCTAACCCTAACACTATCCTAGGCCTGATGCTAACCCTATCCCTAACCCTAACACTCTCCTAGGGCTGAGGCTAACCCTAACCCTAACACTATCCTAGGGCTGATGCTAACCCTAACCCTAACCCAAACACTATCCTAGGGTTGATGCTAACCCTAACCCTAACACTATCCTAGGGCTGATGCTAACCCTAACCCTAACCCTAACACTATCCTAGGGCTGATGCTAACCCTAACCCTAACACTATCCTTGGGCTGATGATAACCCTAACCCTAACCCTAACACTATCCTAGGGCAGATGCTAACCCTAACGCTAACCCTAACAGTATACTTGAACTGATGCTAACCCTAACCCTAACCCTAACACTATCCTAGGCCTGATGATAACCCTAACCCTGACCCTAACACTATCCTAGGGTTTATGTTAACCCTAACCCTAACACTATCCTCGGGCTGATGCTAACCCTAACCCTAACCCTAACACTATCCTAGGGCGGATGCTAACCCTAACCCTAACCCTAACACTATCCTAGGGGTGATGCTAACCCTAACACTAACAATATCCTAGGGCTGATGCTAACCCGAACCCTAACCCTAACACTATCCTCGGGCTGATGCTAACCCTAACACCAACACTATCCTAGGCCTGATGCTAACCCTAACCCTAACACTATCCTAGGGCTGATGCTAACCCTAACCCTAACCCTAACACTATCCTAGGCCTGATGCTAACCTTATCCCTAACCATAACACTCTCCTAGGGCTGAGGCTAACCCTAACCCTAACACTATCCTACGGCTGATCCTAACCCTAACACTAACCCAAACACTATCCTAGGGTTGATGCTAACCCTAACCCAAACACTATGCTAGGGCTGATGCTAACCCTAACCCTAACCCTAACACTATCCTTGGGCTGATGCTAACCCTAACCCTAACACTATCCTGGGCCTGATGCTAACCCTAACCCTAACCCTAACACTATCCTAGGGCTGATGCTAACCCTAACCCTAACACTATCCTTGGGCTGATGCTAACCCTAACCCTAACCCTAACACTATCCTAGTCCTGATGATAACCCTAACCCTAACCCTAACACTATCCTAGGGTTTATGTTAACCCTAACCCTAACACTATCCTAGGGCTGATGCTAACCCTAACCCTAACCCTAACACTATCCTAGGGCGGATGCTAACCCTAACCCTAACCCTAACACTATCCTAGTGCTGATGCTAACCCTAACACTAACACTATCCTAGGGCTGATGCTAACCCTAACCCTAACCCTTAACGTTATCCTAGGGCTGATGCTAACCCTAACCCTAACTCTAACACTATCTTAGGGCTGAGGCTAACCCTAACCCTAACACTATCCTACGGCTGATGCTAACCCTAACCCTAACCCTAACACTATCCTAGGGCTGATGCTAACCCTAACCCTAACCCTAACACTATCCTAGGGCTGATGCTAAACCTAACGCTAACCCTAACACTATCCTTGAATTGATGCTAACCCTAACCCTAACCATAACATTATCCTAGGCCTGATGATAACCCTAACCCTAACCCTAACACTATCCTAGGTTTTATGTTAACCCTAACCCTAACACTATCCTAGGGCTGATGCTAACCCTAACCCTAAACCTAACATTATCCTAGGGCGGATGCTAACACTAACCCTAACCCTAACACTATCCTAGGGCTGATGCTAACCCTAACACTAACACTATCCTAGGGCTGATGCTAACCGTAACCCTAACCCTAACACTCTCCAAGGGCTGATGATAACCCTAACCCTAACCCTAACACTATCCTAGGGCTGATGCTAACCCTAACCATAACCCTAACACTATCCTCGGGCTGATGCTAACCCTAACCCTAACACTATCCTAGGCCTGATGCTAACCCTAACCCTAACCCTAACACTATCCTAGGGCTGATGCTAACCATAACCCTAACACTATCCTAGGCCTGATGATAACCCTAACCCTAACCCTAACACTATCCTAGGGCTGATGCTAACCCTAACCCTAACACTATCCTAGAGCTGATGCTAACCCTAACCCTAACCCTAACACTATCCTAAGTCTGATGCTAACCCTAGCCCTCACAATATCCTAGGCCTGATGACAACCCTAACCCTAACCTTAACACTATCCTAGGGCTGATGCTAACCCTAAACCTAACCCTAACACTATCCTAGAGCTGATGCTAACCCTAACCCTAACACTATCCTAGGCCTGATGATAACCCTAACCCTAACCCTGACACTATCCTAGGGCTCATGCTAACCCTAACTCTAACACTATCCTAGGGCTGATGCTAACCCTAACCCTAACCCTAACACTATCCTAGGGCGGATGCTAACCCTAACCCTAACCCTAACACTATCCTAGGGGTGATGCTAACCCTAACACTAACAATATCCTAGGGCTGATGCTAACCCTAACCCTAACCCTAACACTATCCTAGGGCTGATGCTAACCCTAACACCAACACTATCCTAGGCCTGATGCTAACCCTAACCCTAACACTATCCTAGGGCTGATGCTAACCCTAACCCTAACCCTAACACTATCCTAGGCCTGATGCTAACCCTATCCCTAACCATAACACTCTCCTAGGGCTGAGGCTAACCCTAACCCTAACACTATCCTACGGCTGATCCTAACCCTAACACTAACCCAAACACTATCCTAGTGTTGATGCTAACCCTAACCCAAACACTATGCTAGGGCTGATGCTAACCCTAACCCTAACCCTAACACTATCCTTGGGCTGATGCTAACCCTAACCCTAACACTATCCTGGGCCTGATGCTAACCCTAACCCTAACCCTAACACTATCCTAGGGCTGATGCTAACCCTAACCCTAACACTATCCTTGGGCTGATGCTAACCCTAACCCTAACCCTAACACTATCCTAGTCCTGATGATAACCCTAACCCTAACCCTAACACTATCCTAGGGTTTATGTTAACCCTAAACCTAACACTATCCTAGGGCTGATGCTAACCCTAACCCTAACCCTAACACTATCCTAGGGCGGATGCTAACCCTAACCCTAACCCTAACACTAACCTAGTGCTGATGCTAACCCTAACACTAACACTATCCTAGGGCTGATGCTAACCCTAACCCTAACCCTTAACGTTATCCTAGGGCTGATGCTAACCCTAACCCTAACTCTAACACTATCTTAGGGCTGAGGCTAACCCTAACCCTAACACTATCCTACGGCTGATGCTAACCCTAACCCTAACCCTGACACTATCCTAGGGCTGATGCTAACCCTAACCCTAACACTATCCTAGGGCTGATGCTAACCCTAACCCTAACCCTAACACTATCCTAGGGCTGATGCTAAACCTAACGCTAACCCTAACACTATCCTTGAATTGATGCTAACCCTAACCCTAACCATAACATTATCCTAGGCCTGATGATAACCCTAACCCTAACCCTAACACTATCCTAGGTTTTATGTTAATCCTAACCCTAACACTATCCTAGGGCTGATGCTAACCCTAACCCTAAACCTAACATTATCCTAGGGCGGATGCTAACCCTAACCCTAACCCTAACACTATCCTAGGGCTGATGCTAACCCTAACACTAACACTATCCTAGGGCTGATGCTAACCCTAACCCTAACCCTAACACTCTCCAAGGGCTGATGATAACCCTAACCCTAACCCTAACACTATCCTAGGGCTGATGCTAACCCTAACCATAACCCTAACACTATCCTCGGGCTGATGCTAACCCTAACCCTAACACTATCCTAGGCCTGATGCTAACCCTAACCCTAACCCTAACACTATCCTAGGGCTGATGCTAACCCTAACGCTAACCCTAACACTATCCTTGAACTGATGCTAACCCTAACCCTATCCATAACACTATCCTAGGCCTGATGATAACCCTAACCCTAACCCTAACACTATCCTAGGGTTTATGTTAACCCTAACCCTAACACTATCCTAGGGCTGATGCTAACCCTAACCCTAAACCTAACACTATCCTGGGGCGGATGCTAACCATAACCCTAACCCTAACACTATCCTAGGGCTGATGCTAACCCTAACACTAACACTATCCTAGGGCTGATGCTAACCCTAACCCTAACCCTAACACTCTCCAAGGGCTGATGCTAACCCTAACCCTAACCCTAACACTATCCTAGGGCTGATGCTAACCCTAACCCTAACCCTAACACTATCCTCGGGCTGATGCTAACCCTAACCCTAACACTATCCTAGGCCTGATGCTCACCCTAACCCTAACCCTAACACTATCCTAGGGCTGATGCTAACCCTAACCCTAACACTATCCTAGGCCTGATGATAACTCTAACCCTAACCCTAACACTATCCTAGGGCTGATGCTAACCCTAACCCTAACACTATCCTAGAGCTGATGCTAACCCTAACCCTAACCCTAACACTATCCTAAGTCTGATGCTAACCCTAGCCCTCACACTATCCTAGGCCTGATGATAACCCTAACCCTAACCTTAACACTATCCTAGGGCTGATGCTAACCCTAACCCTAAGCCTAACACTATCCTAGAGCTGATGATAACCCTAACCCTAACACTATCCTAGGCCTGATGATAACCCTAACCCTAACCCTGACACTATCCTAGGGCTCATGCTAACCCTAAGTCTAACACTATCCTAGGGCTGATGCTAACCCTAACCCTAACCCTAACACTATCCTAGGCCTGATGCTAACCCTATCCCTAACCCTAACACTCTCCTAGGGCTGAGGCTAACCCTAACCCTAACACTATCCTAGGGCTGATGCTAACCCTAACCCTAACCCAAACACTATCCTAGGGTTGATGCTAACCCTAACCCTAACACTATCCTAGGGCTGATGCTAACCCTAACCCTAACCCTAACACTATCCTAGGGCTGATGCTAACCCTAACCCTAACACTATCCTTGGGCTGATGATAACCCTAACCCTAACCCTAACACTATCCTAGGGCAGATGCTAACCCTAACGCTAACCCTAACAGTATACTTGAACTGATGCTAACCCTAACCCTAACCCTAACACTATCCTAGGCCTGATGATAACCCTAACCCTGACCCTAACACTATCCTAGGGTTTATGTTAACCCTAACCCTAACACTATCCTAGGGCTGATGCTAACCCTAACCCTAACCCTAACACTATCCTAGGGCCGATGCTAACCCTAACCCTAACCCTAACACTATCCTAGGGGTGATGCTAACCCTAACACTAACAATATCCTAGGGCTGATGCTAACCCTAACCCTAACCCTAACACTATCCTAGGGCTGATGCTAACCCTAACACCAACACTATCCTAGGCCTGATGCTAACCCTAACCCTAACACTATCCTAGGGCTGATGCTAACCCTAACCCTAACCCTAACACTATCCTAGGCCTGATGCTAACCCTATCCCTAACCATAACACTCTCCTAGGGCTGAGGCTAACCCTAACCCTAACACTATCCTACGGCTGATCCTAACCCTAACACTAACCCAAACACTATCCTAGGGTTGATGCTAACCCTAACCCAAACACTATGCTAGGGCTGATGCTAACCCTAACCCTAACCCTAACACTATCCTTGGGCTGATGCTAACCCTAACCCTAACACTATCCTGGGCCTGATGCTAACCCTAACCCTAACCCTAACACTATCCTAGGGCTGATGCTAACCCTAACCCTAACACTATCCTTGGGCTGATGCTAACCCTAACCCTAACCCTAACACTATCCTAGTCCTGATGATAACCCTAACCCTAACCCTAACACTATCCTAGGGTTTATGTTAACCCTAACCCTAACACTATCCTAGGGCTGATGCTAACCCTAACCCTAACCCTAACACTATCCTAGGGCGGATGCTAACCCTAACCCTAACCCTAACACTATCCTAGTGCTGATGCTAACCCTAACACTAACACTATCCTAGGGCTGATGCTAACCCTAACCCTAACCCTTAACGTTATCCTAGGGCTGATGCTAACCCTAACCCTAACTCTAACACTATCTTAGGGCTGAGGCTAACCCTAACCCTAACACTATCCTACGGCTGATGCTAACCCTAACCCTAACCCTAACACTATCCTAGGGCTGATGCTAACCCTAACCCTAACCCTAACACTATCCTAGGGCTGATGCTAAACCTAACGCTAACCCTAACACTATCCTTGAATTGATGCTAACCCTAACCCTAACCATAACATTATCCTAGGCCTGATGATAACCCTAACCCTAACCCTAACACTATCCTAGGTTTTATGTTAACCCTAACCCTAACACTATCCTAGGGCTGATGCTAACCCTAACCCTAAACCTAACATTATCCTAGGGCGGATGCTAACCCTAACCCTAACCCTAACACTATCCTAGGGCTGATGCTAACCCTAACACTAACACTATCCTAGGTCTGATGCTAACCCTAACCCTAACCCTAACACTCTCCAAGGGCTGATGATAACCCTAACCCTAACCCTAACACTATCCTAGGGCTGATGCTAACCCTAACCATAACCCTAACACTATCCTCGGGCTGATGCTAACCCTAACCCTAACACTATCCTAGGCCTGATGCTAACCCTAACCCTAACCCTAACACTATCCTAGGGCTGATGCTAACCATAACCCTAACACTATCCTAGGCCTGATGATAACCCTAACCCTAACCCTAACACTATCCTAGGGCTGATGCTAACCCTAACCCTAACACTATCCTAGAGCTGATGCTAACCCTAACCCTAACCCTAACACTATCCTAAGTCTGATGCTAACCCTAGCCCTCACACTATCCTAGGCCTGATGATAACCCTAACCCTAACCTTAACACTATCCTATGGCTGATGCTAACCCTAAACCTAACCCTAACACTATCCTAGAGCTGATGCTAACCCTAACCCTAACACTATCCTAGGCCTGATGATAACCCTAACCCTAACCCTGACACTATCCTAGGGCTCATGCTAACCCTAACTCTAACACTATCCTAGGGCTGATGCTAACCCTAACCCTAACCCTAACACTATCCTAGGCCTGATGCTAACCCTATCCCTAACCCTAACACTCTCCTAGGGCTGAGGCTATCCCTAACCCTAACACTATCCTAGGGCTGATGCTAACCCTAACCCTAACCCAAACACTATCCTAGGGTTGATGCTAACCCTAACCCTAACACTATCCTAGGGCTGATGGTAACCCTAACCCTAACCCTAACACTATCCTAGGGCTGATGCTAACCCTAACGCTAACCCTAACACTATCCTTGAACTAGTGCTAACCCTAACCCTAACCCTAACACTATCCTAGGCCTGATCATAACCCTAACCCTAACCCTAACACTATCCTAGGGTTTATGTTAACCCTAACCCTAACAGTATCCTAGGGCTGATGCTAACCCTAACCCTAACCCTGACACTATCCTATGGCTGATGCTAACCCTAAGCCTAACACTATCCTAGGGCTGATGCGAACCCTAGCCCTAACCCTAACACTATCCTAGGGCTGATGCTAACCCTAACCCTAACTCTAACACTATCCTAGGGCTGAGGCTAACCCTAACCCTAACACTATCCTACGGCTGATGCTAACCCTAACCTTAACCCTAACACTATCCTAGGGCTGATGCTAACCCTAACACTAACACTATCCTAGGCCTGATGCTAACCCTAAGCCTAACCCTAACACTATCCTAGGGCTGATGCTAACCCTAACCCTAACACTATCCTAGGGCTGATGCTAACCCTAACCCTAACCCTAACACTATCCTAGGGCTGATGCTAACCCTAACCCTAACACTATCCTAGGCCTGATGATAACCCTAACCCTAACCCTAACACTATCCTTGGGCTGATGCTAACCCTAACCCTAACACTATCCTAGGGCTGATGCTAACCCTAACCCTAACCCTAACACTATCCTAGGGCTGATGCTAACCCTAACCCTAACCCTAACACTATCCTAGGGCTGATGCTAAACTTAACCCTAACCCTAACACTATCCTAGGGCTGATTCTGACCGTAACCCTAACACTATCCTAGGCCTGATGCTACCCCTAACCCTTACCCTAACACTCTCCTAGGGCTGATGCTAAACTTAACCATAACCCTAACACTATCCTAGGGCTGATGCTAACCCTAACCCTAACCCTAACACTATCCTAGGGCTGATGCTAACCCTAACCCCAACACTATCCTAGGCCTGATGCTAACCCTAACCCTAACACTATCCTAGGGCTGATGCTAACCCTTACCCTAACCCTAACACTATCCTAGGCCTGATGCTAACCCTATCCCTAACCCTAACACTCTCCTAGGGCTGAGGCTAACCCTAACCCTAACACTATCCTACGGCTGATCCTAACCCTAACCCTAACCCAAACACTATCCTAGGGTTGATGCTAACCCTAACCCAAACACTATCCTAGGGCTGATGCTAACCCTAACCCTAACCCTAACACTATCCTTGGGCTGATGCTAACCCTAACCCTAACACTATCCTGGGCCTGATGCTAACCCTAACCCTAACCCTAACACTATCCTAGGGCTGATGCTAACCCTAACCCTAACACTATCCTTGGGCTGATGCTAACCCTAACCCTAACCCTAACACTATCCTAGGGCAAATGCTAACCCTAACGCTAACCCTAACACTATCCTAGTCCTGATGATAACCCTAACCCTAACCCTAACACTATCCTAGGGTTTATGTTAACCCTAACCCTAACACTATCCTAGGGCTGATGCTAACCCTAACACTAACACTATCCTAGGGCTGATGCTAACCCTAACCCTAACCCTAACACTATCCTAGGGCTGATGCTAACCCTAACCCTAACACTATCCTAGGGCTGATGCTAACCCTAACCCTAACCCTAACACTATCCTAGGGCTGATGCTAACCATAACGCTAACCCTAACACTATCCTTGAACTAATGCTAACCCTAACCCTAACCCTAACACTATCCTAGGCCTGATCATAACCCTAACCCTAACCCTAACACTATCCTAGGGTTTATGTTAACCCTAACCCTAACAGTATCCTAGGGCTGATGCTAACCCTAACCCTAACCCTAACACTATCCTATGGCTGATGCTAACCCTAACCCTAACACTATTTTAGGGCTGATGCGAACCCTAGCCCTAACCCTAACACTATCCTAGGGCTGATGCTAACCCTAACCCTAACTCTAACTATATCTTAGGGCTGAGGCTAACCCTAACCCTAACACTATCCTACGGCTGATGCTAACCCTAACCTTAACCCTAACACTATCCTAGGGCTGATGCTAACCCTAACACTAACACTATCCTAGGCCTGATGCTAACCCTAACCCTAACCCTAACACTATCCTAGGGCTGATGCTAACCCTAACCCTAACACTATCCTAGGGCTGATGCTAACCCTAACCCTAACCCTAACACTCTCCTAGGGCTGATGCTAACCCTAACCCTAACACTATCCTAGGCCTGATGATAACCCTAACCCTAAAACTAACACTATCCTTGGGCTGATGCTAACCCTAACCCTAACACTATCCTAGGGCTGATGCTAACCCTAACCCTAACCCTAACACTATCCTAGGGCTGATGCTAACCCTAACCCTAACACTAACACTATCCTAGGGCTGATGCTAACCCTAACCCTAACACTATCCTAGGGCTGATGCTAACCCTAACCATAACCCTAACACTATCCTAGGGCTGATGCTAACCCTAACGCTAACCCTAACACTATCCTTGAACTGATGCTAACCCTAACCCTATCCATAACACTATCCTAGGCCTGATGATAACCCTAACCCTAACCCTAACACTATCCTAGGGTTTATGTTAACCCTAACCCTAACACTATCCTAGGGCTGATGCTAACACTAACCCTAAACCTAACACTATCCTAGGGCGGATGCTAACCATAACCCTAACCCTAACACTATCCTAGGGCTGATGCTAACCCTAACACTAACACTATCCTAGGGCAGATGCTAACCCTAACCCTAACCCTAACACTCTCCAAGGGCTGATGCTAACCCTAACCCTAACCCTAACACTATCCTAGGGCTGATGCTAACCCTAACCCTAACCCTAACACTATCCTCGGGCTGATGCTAACCCTAACCCTAACACTATCCTAGGCCTGATGCTAACCCTAAGCCTAACCCTAACACTATCCTAGGGCTGATGCTAACCCTAACCCTAACACTATCCTAGGCCTGATGATAACCCTAACCCTAACCCTAACACTATCCTAGGGCTGATGCTAACCCTAACCCTAACACTATCCTAGAGCTGATGCTAACCCTAACCCTAACCCTAACACTATCCTAAGTCTGATGCTAACCCTAGCCCTCAAACTATCCTAGGCCTGATGATAACCCTAACCCTAACCTTAACACTATCCTAGGGCTGATGCTAACCCTAACCCTAACCCTAACACTATCCTAGAGCTGATGCTAACCCTAACCCTAACACTATCCTAGGCCTGATGATAACCCTAACCCTAACCCTGACACTATCCTAGGGCTCATGCTAACCCTAAGTCTAACACTATCCTAGGGCTGATGCTAACCCTAACCCTAACCCTAACACTATCCTAGGCCTGATGCTAACCCTATCCCTAACCCTAACACTCTCCTAGGGCTGAGGCTAACCCTAACCCTAACACTATCCTAGGGCTGATGCTAACCCTAACCCTAACCCAAACACTATCCTAGGGTTGATGCTAACCCTAACCCTAACACTATCCTAGGGCTGATGCTAACCCTAACCCTTACCCTAACACTATCCTTGGGCTGATGCTAACCCTAACCCTAACACTATCCTGGGCCTGATGCTAACCCTAACCCTAACCCTAACACTATCCTAGGGCTGATGCTAACCCTAACCCTAACACTATCCTTGGGCTGATGCTAACCCTAACCCTAACCCTAACACTATCCTAGGGCAGATGCTAACCCTAACGCTAACCCTAACAGTATACCTCAACTGATGCTAACCCTAACCCTAACCCTAACACTATCCTAGGCCTGATGATAACCCTAACCCTGACCCTAACACTATCCTAGGGTTTATGTTAACCCTAACCCTAACACTATCCTAGGGCTGATGCTAACCCTAACCCTAACCCTAACACTATCCTAGGGGTGATGCTAACCCTAACGCTAACAATATCCTAGGGCTGATGCTAACCCTAACCCTAACCCTAACACTATCCTAGGGGTGATGCTAACCCTAACACCAACACTATCCTAGGCCTGATGCTAACCCTAACCCTAACACTATCCTAGGGCTGATGCTAACCCTAACCCTAACCCTAACACTATCCTAGGCCTGATGCTAACCCTATCCCTAACCATAACACTCTCCTAGGGCTGAGGCTAACCCTAACCCTAACACTATCCTACGGCTGATCCTAACCCTAACACTAACCCAAACACTATCCTAGGGTTGATGCTAACCCTAACCCAAACACTATGCTAGGGCTGATGCTAACCCTAACCCTAACCCTAACACTATCCTTGGGCTGATGCTAACCCTAACCCTAACACTATCCTGGGCCTGATGCTAACCCTAACCCTAACCCTAACACTATCCTAGGGCTGATGCTAACCCTAACCCTAACACTATCCTTGGGCTGATGCTAACCCTAACCCTAACCCTAACACTATCCTAGTCCTGATGATAACCCTAACCCTAACCCTAACACTATCCTAGGGTTTATGTTAACCCTAACCCTAACACTATCCTAGGGCTGATGCTAACCCTATCCCTAACCCTAACACTATCCTAGGGCGGATGCTAACCCTAACCCTAACCCTAACACTATCCTAGTGCTGATGCTAACCCTAACACTAACACTATCCTAGGGCTGATGCTAACTTTAACCCTAACCCTTAACGTTATCCTAGGGCTGATGCTAACCCTAACCCTAACTCTAACACTATCTTAGGGCTGAGGCTAACCCTAACCCTAACACTATCCTACGGCTGATGCTAACCCTAACCCTAACCCTGACACTATCCTAGGGCTGATGCTAACCCTAACCCTAACACTATCCTAGGGCTGATGCTAACCCTAACCCTAACCCTAACACTATCCTAGGGCTGATGCTAAACCTAACGCTAACCCTAACACTATCCTTGAATTGATGCTAACCCTAACCCTAACCATAACATTATCCTAGGCCTGATGATAACCCTAACCCTAACCCTAACACTATCCTAGGTTTTATGTTAACCCTAACCCTAACACTATCCTAGGGCTGATGCTAACCCTAACCCTAAACCTAACATTATCCTAGGGCGGATGCTAACCCTAACCCTAACCCTAACACTATCCTAGGGCTGATGCTAACCCTAATACTAACACTATCCTAGGGCTGATGCTAACCCTAACCCTAACACTATCCTAGGCCTGATGATAACCCTAACCCTAACCCTAACACTATCCTTGGGCTGATGCTAACCCTAACCCTAACACTATCCTAGGGCTGATGCTAACCCTAACCCTAACCCTAACACTATCCTAGGGCTGATGCTAACCCTAACCCTAACCCTAACACTATCCTAGGGCTGATGCTAAACTTAACCCTAACCCTAACACTATCCTAGGGCTGATTCTGACCGTAACCCTAACACTATCCTAGGCCTGATGCTACCCCTAACCCTTACCCTAACACTCTCCTAGGGCTGATGCTAAACTTAACCATAACCCTAACACTATCCTAGGGCTGATGCTAACCCTAACCCTAACCCTAACACTATCCTAGGGCTGATGCTAACCCTAACCCCAACACTATCCTAGGCCTGATGCTAACCCTAACCCTAACACTATCCTAGGGCTGATGCTAACCCTTACCCTAACCCTAACACTATCCTAGGCCTGATGCTAACCCTATCCCTAACCCTAACACTCTCCTAGGGCTGAGGCTAACCCTAACCCTAACACTATCCTACGGCTGATCCTAACCCTAACCCTAACCCAAACACTATCCTAGGGTTGATGCTAACCCTAACCCAAACACTATCCTAGGGCTGATGCTAACCCTAACCCTAACCCTAACACTATCCTTGGGCTGATGCTAACCCTAACCCTAACACTATCCTGGGCCTGATGCTAACCCTAACCCTAACCCTAACACTATCCTAGGGCTGATGCTAACCCTAACCCTAACACTATCCTTGGGCTGATGCTAACCCTAACCCTAACCCTAACACTATCCTAGGGCAAATGCTAACCCTAACGCTAACCCTAACACTATCCTAGTCCTGATGATAACCCTAACCCTAACCCTAACACTATCCTAGGGTTTATGTTAACCCTAACCCTAACACTATCCTAGGGCTGATGCTAACCCTAACACTAACACTATCCTAGGGCTGATGCTAACCCTAACCCTAACCCTAACACTATCCTAGGGCTGATGCTAACCCTAACCCTAACACTATCCTAGGGCTGATGCTAACCCTAACCCTAACCCTAACACTATCCTAGGGCTGATGCTAACCCTAACGCTAACCCTAACACTATCCTTGAACTAATGCTAACCCTAACCCTAACCCTAACACTATCCTAGGCCTGATCATAACCCTAACCCTAACCCTAACACTATCCTAGGGTTTATGTTAACCCTAACCCTAACAGTATCCTAGGGCTGATGCTAACCCTAACCCTAACCCTAACACTATCCTATGGCTGATGCTAACCCTAACCCTAACACTATTTTAGGGCTGATGCGAACCCTAGCCCTAACCCTAACACTATCCTAGGGCTGATGCTAACCCTAACCCTAACTCTAACTATATCTTAGGGCTGAGGCTAACCCTAACCCTAACACTATCCTACGGCTGATGCTAACCCTAACCTTAACCCTAACACTATCCTAGGGCTGATGCTAACCCTAACACTAACACTATCCTAGGCCTGATGCTAACCCTAACCCTAACCCTAACACTATCCTAGGGCTGATGCTAACCCTAACCCTAACACTATCCTAGGGCTGATGCTAACCCTAACCCTAACCCTAACACTCTCCTAGGGCTGATGCTAACCCTAACCCTAACACTATCCTAGGCCTGATGATAACCCTAACCCTAAAACTAACACTATCCTTGGGCTGACGCTAACCCTAACCCTAACACTATCCTAGGGCTGATGCTAACCCTAACCCTAACCCTAACACTATCCTAGGGCTGATGCTAACCCTAACCCTAACACTAACACTATCCTAGGGCTGATGCTAACCCTAACCCTAACACTATCCTAGGGCTGATGCTAACCCTAACCCTAACCCTAACACTATCCTAGGGCTGATGCTAACCTTAACGCTAACCCTAACACTATCCTTGAACTGATGCTAACCCTAACCCTATCCATAACACTATCCTAGGCCTGATGATAACCCTAACCCTAACCCTAACACTATCCTAGGGTTTATGTTAACCCTAACCCTAACACTATCCTAGGGCTGATGCTAACACTAACCCTAAACCTAACACTATCCTAGGGCGGATGCTAACCATAACCCTAACCCTAACACTATCCTAGGGCTGATGCTAACCCTAACACTAACACTATCCTAGGGCAGATGCTAACCCTAACCCTAACCCTAACACTCTCCAAGGGCTGATGCTAACCCTAACCCTAACCCTAACACTATCCTAGGGCTGATGCTAACCCTAACCCTAACCCTAACACTATCCTCGGGCTGATGCTAACCCTAACCCTAACACTATCCTAGGCCTGATGCTAACCCTAAGCCTAACCCTAACACTATCCTAGGGCTGATGCTAACCCTAACCCTAACACTATCCTAGGCCTGATGATAACCCTAACCCTAACCCTAACACTATCCTAGGGCTGATGCTAACCCTAACCCTAACACTATCCTAGAGCTGATGCTAACCCTAACCCTAACCCTAACACTATCCTAAGTCTGATGCTAACCCTAGCCCTCAAACTATCCTAGGCCTGATGATAACCCTAACCCTAACCTTAACACTATCCTAGGGCTGATGCTAACCCTAACCCTAACCCTAACACTATCCTAGAGCTGATGCTAACCCTAACCCTAACACTATCCTAGGCCTGATGATAACCCTAACCCTAACCCTGACACTATCCTAGGGCTCATGCTAACCCTAAGTCTAACACTATCCTAGGGCTGATGCTAACCCTAACCCTAACCCTAACACTATCCTAGGCCTGATGCTAACCCTATCCCTAACCCTAACACTCTCCTAGGGCTGAGGCTAACCCTAACCCTAACACTATCCTAGGGCTGATGCTAACCCTAACCCTAACCCAAACACTATCCTAGGGTTGATGCTAACCCTAACCCTAACACTATCCTAGGGCTGATGCTAACCCTAACCCTTACCCTAACACTATCCTTGGGCTGATGCTAACCCTAACCCTAACACTATCCTGGGCCTGATGCTAACCCTAACCCTAACCCTAACACTATCCTAGGGCTGATGCTAACCCTAACCCTAACACTATCCTTGGGCTGATGCTAACCCTAACCCTAACCCTAACACTATCCTAGGGCAGATGCTAACCCTAACGCTAACCCTAACAGTATACCTCAACTGATGCTAACCCTAACCCTAACCCTAACACTATCCTAGGCCTTATGATAACCCTAACCCTGACCCTAACACTATCCTAGGGTTTATGTTAACCCTAACCCTAACACTATCCTAGGGCTGATGCTAACCCTAACCCTAACCCTAACACTATCCTAGGGGTGATGCTAACCCTAACACTAACAATATCCTAGGGCTGATGCTAACCCTAACCCTAACCCTAACACTATCCTAGGGGTGATGCTAACCCTAACACCAACACTATCCTAGGCCTGATGCTAACCCTAACCCTAACACTATCCTAGGGCTGATGCTAACCCTAACCCTAACCCTAACACTATCCTAGGCCTGATGCTAACCCTATCCCTAACCATAACACTCTCCTAGGGCTGAGGCTAACCCTAACCCTAACACTATCCTACGGCTGATCCTAACCCTAACACTAACCCAAACACTATCCTAGGGTTGATGCTAACCCTAACCCAAACACTATGCTAGGGCTGATGCTAACCCTAACCCTAACCCTAACACTATCCTTGGGCTGATGCTAACCCTAACCCTAACACTATCCTGGGCCTGATGCTAACCCTAACCCTAACCCTAACACTATCCTAGGGCTGATGCTAACCCTAACCCTAACACTATCCTTGGGCTGATGCTAACCCTAACCCTAACCCTAACACTATCCTAGTCCTGATGATAACCCTAACCCTAACCCTAACACTATCCTAGGGTTTATGTTAACCCTAACCCTAACACTATCCTAGGGCTGATGCTAACCCTATCCCTAACCCTAACACTATCCTAGGGCGGATGCTAACCCTAACCCTAACCCTAACACTATCCTAGTGCTGATGCTAACCCTAACACTAACACTATCCTAGGGCTGATGCTAACTTTAACCCTAACCCTTAACGTTATCCTAGGGCTGATGCTAACCCTAACCCTAACTCTAACACTATCTTAGGGCTGAGGCTAACCCTAACCCTAACACTATCCTACGGCTGATGCTAACCCTAACCCTAACCCTGACACTATCCTAGGGCTGATGCTAACCCTAACCCTAACACTATCCTAGGGTTGATGCTAACCCTAACCCTAACCCTAACACTATCCTAGGGCTGATGCTAAACCTAACGCTAACCCTAACACTATCCTTGAATTGATGCTAACCCTAACCCTAACCATAACATTATCCTAGGCCTGATGATAACCCTAACCCTAACCCTAACACTATCCTAGGTTTTATGTTAACCCTAACCCTAACACTATCCTAGGGCTGATGCTAACCCTAACCCTAAACCTAACATTATCCTAGGGCGGATGCTAACCCTAACCCTAACCCTAACACTATCCTAGGGCTGATGCTAACCCTAATACTAACACTATCCTAGGGCTGATGCTAACCCTAACCCTAACCCTAACACTCTCCAAGGGCTGATGATAACCCTAACCCTAACCCTAACACTATCCTAGGGCTGATGCTAACCCTAACCATATCCCTAACACTATCCTCGGGCTGATGCTAACCCTAACCCTAACACTATCCTAGGCCTGATGCTAACCCTAACCCTAACCCTAACACTATCCTAGGGCTGATGCTAACCATAACCCTAACACTATCCTAGGCCTGATGATAACCCTAACCCTAACCCTAACACTATCCTAGGGCTGATGCTAACCCTAACCCTAACACTATCCTAGAGCTGATGCTAACCCTAACCCTAACCCTAACACTATCCTAAGTCTGATGCTAACCCTAGCCCTCACACTATCCTAGGCCTGATGATAACCCTAACCCTAACCTTAACACTATCCTAGGGCTGATGCTAACCCTAAACCTAACCCTAACACTATCCTAGAGCTGATGCTAACCCTAACCCTAACACTATCCTAGGCCTGATGATAACCCTAACCCTAACCCTGACACTATCCTAGGGCTCATGCTAACCCTAACTCTAACACTATCCTAGGGCTGATGCTAACCCTAACCCTAACCCTAACACTATCCTAGGCCTGATGCTAACCCTATCCCTAACCCTAACACTCTCCTAGGGCTGAGGCTATCCCTAACCCTAACACTATCCTAGGGCTGATGCTAACCCTAACCCTAACCCAAACACTATCCTAGGGTTGATGCTAACCCTAACCCTAACACTATCCTAGGGCTGATGCTAACCCTAACCCTAACCCTAACACTATCCTAGGGCTGATGCTAAACCTAACGCTAACCCTAACACTATCCTTGAACTAATGCTAACCCTAACCCTAACCCTAACACTATCCTAGGCCTGATCATAACCCTAACCCTAACCCTAACACTATCCTAGGGTTTATGTTAACCCTAACCCTAACAGTATCCTAGGGCTGATGCTAACCCTAACCCTAACCCTGACACTATCCTATGGCTGATGCTAACCCTAAGCCTAACACTATCCTAGGGCTGATGCGAACCCTAGCCCTAACCCTAACACTATCCTAGGGCTGATGCTAACCCTAACCCTAACTCTAACACTATCCTAGGGCTGAGGCTAACCCTAACCTTAACACTATCCTACGGCTGATGCTAACCCTAACCTTAACCCTAACACTATCCTAGGGCTGATGCTAACCCTAACACTAACACTATCCTAGGCCTGATGCTAACCCTAACCCTAACCCTAACACTATCCTAGGGCTGATGCTAACCCTAACCCTAACACTATCCTAGGCCTGATGATAACCCTAACCCTAACCCTAACACTATCCTTGGGCTGATGCTAACCCTAACCCTAACACTATCCTAGGGCTGATGCTAACCCTAACCCTAACCCTAACACTATCCTAGGGCTGATGCTAACCCTAACCCTAACCCTAACACTATCCTAGGGCTGATGCTAAACTTAACCCTAACCCTAACACTATCCTAGGGCTGATTCTAACCGTAACCCTAACACTATCCTAGGCCTGATGCTACCCCTAACCCTTACCCTAACACTATCCTAGGGCTGATGCTAAACCTAACCATAACCCTAACACTATCCTAGGGCTGATGCTAACCCTAACCCTAACCCTAACACTATCCTAGGGCTGATGCTAACCCTAACGCTAACCCTAACACTATCCTTGAACTAGTGCTAACCCTAACCCTAACCCTAACACTATCCTAGGCCTGATCATAACCCTAACCCTAACCCTAACACTATCCTAGGGTTTATGTTAACCCTAACCCTAACAGTATCCTAGGGCTGATGCTAACCCTAACCCTAACCCTGACACTATCCTATGGCTGATGCTAACCCTAAGCCTAACACTATCCTAGGGCTGATGCGAACCCTAGCCCTAACCCTAACACTATCCTAGGGCTGATGCTAACCCTAACCCTAACTCTAACACTATCCTAGGGCTGAGGCTAACCCTAACCCTAACACTATCCTACGGCTGATGCTAACCCTAACCTTAACCCTAACACTATCCTAGGGCTGATGCTAACCCTAACACTAACACTATCCTAGGCCTGATGCTAACCCTAACCCTAACCCTAACACTATCCTAGGGCTGATGCTAACCCTAACCCTAACACTATCCTAGGGCTGATGCTAACCCTAACCCTAACCCTAACACTATCCTAGGGCTGATGCTAACCCTAACCCTAACACTATCCTAGGCCTGATGATAACCCTAACCCTAACCCTAACACTATCCTTGGGCTGATGCTAACCCTAACCCTAACACTATCCTAGGGCTGATGCTAACCCTAACCCTAACCCTAACACTATCCTAGGGCTGATGCTAACCCTAACCCTAACCCTAACACTATCCTAGGGCTGATGCTAAACTTAACCCTAACCCTAACACTATCCTAGGGCTGATTCTGACCGTAACCCTAACACTATCCTAGGCCTGATGCTACCCCTAACCCTTACCCTAACACTCTCCTAGGGCTGATGCTAAACTTAACCATAACCCTAACACTATCCTAGGGCTGATGCTAACCCTAACCCTAACCCTAACACTATCCTAGGGCTGATGCTAACCCTAACCCCAACACTATCCTAGGCCTGATGCTAACCCTAACCCTAACACTATCCTAGGGCTGATGCTAACCCTTACCCTAACCCTAACACTATCCTAGGCCTGATGCTAACCCTATCCCTAACCCTAACACTCTCCTAGGGCTGAGGCTAACCCTAACCCTAACACTATCCTACGGCTGATCCTAACCCTAACCCTAACCCAAACACTATCCTAGGGTTGATGCTAACCCTAACCCAAACACTATCCTAGGGCTGATGCTAACCCTAACCCTAACCCTAACACTATCCTTGGGCTGATGCTAACCCTAACCCTAACACTATCCTGGGCCTGATGCTAACGCTAACCCTAACCCTAACACTATCCTAGGGCTGATGCTAACCCTAACCCTAACACTATCCTTGGGCTGATGCTAACCCTAACCCTAACCCTAACACTATCCTAGGGCAAATGCTAACCCTAACGCTAACCCTAACACTATCCTATTCCTGATGATAACCCTAACCCTAACCCTAACACTATCCTAGGGTTTATGTTAACCCTAACCCTAACACTATCCTAGGGCTGATGCTAACCCTAACACTAACACTATCCTAGGGCTGATGCTAACCCTAACCCTAACCCTAACACTATCCTAGGGCTGATGCTAACCCTAACCCTAACACTATCCTAGGGCTGATGCTAACCCTAACCCTAACCCTAACACTATCCTAGGGCTGATGCTAACCCTAACGCTAACCCTAACACTATCCTTGAACTAATGCTAACCCTAACCCTAACCCTAACACTATCCTAGGCCTGATCATAACCCTAACCCTAACCCTAACACTATCCTAGGGTTTATGTTAACCCTAACCCTAACAGTATCCTAGGGCTGATGCTAACCCTAACCCTAACCCTAACACTATCCTATGGCTGATGCTAACCCTAACCCTAACACTATTTTAGGGCTGATGCGAACCCTAGCCCTAACCCTAACACTATCCTAGGGCTGATGCTAACCCTAACCCTAACTCTAACTATATCTTAGGGCTGAGGCTAACCCTAACCCTAACACTATCCTACGGCTGATGCTAACCCTAACCTTAACCCTAACACTATCCTAGGGCTGATGCTAACCCTAACACTAACACTATCCTAGGCCTGATGCTAACCCTAACCCTAACCCTAACACTATCCTAGGGCTGATGCTAACCCTAACCCTAACACTATCCTAGGGCTGATGCTAACCCTAACCCTAACCCTAACACTATCCTAGGGCTGATGCTAACCCTAACCCTAACACTATCCTAGGCCTGATGATAACCCTAACCCTAAAACTAACACTATCCTTGGGCTGATGCTAACCCTAACCCTAACACTATCCTAGGGCTGATGCTAACCCTAACCCTAACCCTAACACTATCCTAGGGCTGATGCTAACCCTAACCCTAACACTAACACTATCCTAGGGCTGATGCTAACCCTAACCCTAACACTATCCTAGGGCTGATGCTAACCCTAACCCTAACCCTAACACTATCCTAGGGCTGATGCTAACCCTAACGCTAACCCTAACACTATCCTTGAACTGATGCTAACCCTAACCCTATCCATAACACTATCCTAGGCCTGATGATAACCCTAACCCTAACCCTAACACTATCCTAGGGTTTATGTTAACCCTAACCCTAACACTATCCTAGGGCTGATGCTAACACTAACCCTAAACCTAACACTATCCTAGGGCGGATGCTAACCATAACCCTAACCCTAACACTATCCTAGGGCTGATGCTAACCCTAACACTAACACTATCCTAGGGCAGATGCTAACCCTAACCCTAACCCTAACACTCTCCAAGGGCTGATGCTAACCCTAACCCTAACCCTAACACTATCCTAGGGCTGATGCTAACCCTAACCCTAACCCTAACACTATCCTCGGGCTGATGCTAACCCTAACCCTAACACTATCCTAGGCCTGATGCTAACCCTAAGCCTAACCCTAACACTATCCTAGGGCTGATGCTAACCCTAACCCTAACACTATCCTAGGCCTGATGATAACCCTAACCCTAACCCTAACACTATCCTAGGGCTGATGCTAACCCTAACCCTAACACTATCCTAGAGCTGATGCTAACCCTAACCCTAACCCTAACACTATCCTAAGTCTGATGCTAACCCTAGCCCTCAAACTATCCTAGGCCTGATGATAACCCTAACCCTAACCTTAACACTATCCTAGGGCTGATGCTAACCCTAACCCTAACCCTAACACTATCCTAGAGCTGATGCTAACCCTAACCCTAACACTATCCTAGGCCTGATGATAACCCTAACCCTAACCCTGACACTATCCTAGGGCTCATGCTAACCCTAAGTCTAACACTATCCTAGGGCTGATGCTAACCCTAACCCTAACCCTAACACTATCCTAGGCCTGATGCTAACCCTATCCCTAACCCTAACACTCTCCTAGGGCTGAGGCTAACCCTAACCCTAACACTATCCTAGGGCTGATGCTAACCCTAACCCTAACCCAAACACTATCCTAGGGTTGATGCTAACCCTAACCCTAACACTATCCTAGGGCTGATGCTAACCCTAACCCTTACCCTAACACTATCCTTGGGCTGATGCTAACCCTAACCCTAACACTATCCTGGGCCTGATGCTAACCCTAACCCTAACCCTAACACTATCCTAGGGCTGATGCTAACCCTAACCCTAACACTATCCTTGGGCTGATGCTAACCCTAACCCTAACCCTAACACTATCCTAGGGCAGATGCTAACCCTAACGCTAACCCTAACAGTATACCTCAACTGATGCTAACCCTAACCCTAACCCTAACACTATCCTAGGCCTGATGATAACCCTAACCCTGACCCTAACACTATCCTAGGGTTTATGTTAACCCTAACCCTAACACTATCCTAGGGCTGATGCTAACCCTAACCCTAACCCTAACACTATCCTAGGGGTGATGCTAACCCTAACACTAACAATATCCTAGGGCTGATGCTAACCCTAACCCTAACCCTAACACTATCCTAGGGGTGATGCTAACCCTAACACCAACACTATCCTAGGCCTGATGCTAACCCTAACCCTAACACTATCCTAGGCCTGATGCTAACCCTATCCCTAACCATAACACTCTCCTAGGGCTGAGGCTAACCCTAACCCTAACACTATCCTACGGCTGATCCTAACCCTAACACTAACCCAAACACTATCCTAGGGTTGATGCTAACCCTAACCCAAACACTATGCTAGGGCTGATGCTAACCCTAACCCTAACCCTAACACTATCCTTGGGCTGATGCTAACCCTAACCCTAACACTATCCTGGGCCTGATGCTAACCCTAACCCTAACCCTAACACTATCCTAGGGCTGATGCTAACCCTAACCCTAACACTATCCTTGGGCTGATGCTAACCCTAACCCTAACCCTAACACTATCCTAGTCCTGATGATAACCCTAACCCTAACCCTAACACTATCCTAGGGTTTATGTTAACCCTAACCCTAACACTATCCTAGGGCTGATGCTAACCCTATCCCTAACCCTAACACTATCCTAGGGCGGATGCTAACCCTAACCCTAACCCTAACACTATCCTAGTGCTGATGCTAACCCTAACACTAACACTATCCTAGGGCTGATGCTAACTTTAACCCTAACCCTTAACGTTATCCTAGGGCTGATGCTAACCCTAACCCTAACTCTAACACTATCTTAGGGCTGAGGCTAACCCTAACCCTAACACTATCCTACGGCTGATGCTAACCCTAACCCTAACCCTGACACTATCCTAGGGCTGATGCTAACCCTAACCCTAACACTATCCTAGGGCTGATGCTAACCCTAACCCTAACCCTAACACTATCCTAGGGCTGATGCTAAACCTAACGCTAACCCTAACACTATCCTTGAATTGATGCTAACCCTAACCCTAACCATAACATTATCCTAGGCCTGATGATAACCCTAACCCTAACCCTAACACTATCCTAGGTTTTATGTTAACCCTAACCCTAACACTATCCTAGGGCTGATGCTAACCCTAACCCTAAACCTAACATTATCCTAGGGCGGATGCTAACCCTAACCCTAACCCTAACACTATCCTAGGGCTGATGCTAACCCTAATACTAACACTATCCTAGGGCTGATGCTAACCCTAACCCTAACCCTAACACTCTCCAAGGGCTGATGATAACCCTAACCCTAACCCTAACACTATCCTAGGGCTGATGCTAACCCTAACCATATCCCTAACACTATCCTCGGGCTGATGCTAACCCTAACCCTAACACTATCCTAGGCCTGATGCTAACCCTAACCCTAACCCTAACACTATCCTAGGGCTGATGCTAACCATAACCCTAACACTATCCTAGGCCTGATGATAACCCTAACCCTAACCCTAACACTATCCTAGGGCTGATGCTAACCCTAACCCTAACACTATCCTAGAGCTGATGCTAACCCTAACCCTAACCCTAACACTATCCTAAGTCTGATGCTAACCCTAGCCCTCACACTATCCTAGGCCTGATGATAACCCTAACCCTAACCTTAACACTATCCTAGGGCTGATGCTAACCCTAAACCTAACCCTAACACTATCCTAGAGCTGATGCTAACCCTAACCCTAACACTATCCTAGGCCTGATGATAACCCTAACCCTAACCCTGACACTATCCTAGGGCTCATGCTAACCCTAACTCTAACACTATACTAGGGCTGATGCTAACCCTAACCCTAACCCTAACACTATCCTAGGCCTGATGCTAACCCTATCCCTAACCCTAACACTCTCCTAGGGCTGAGGCTATCCCTAACCCTAACACTATCCTAGGGCTGATGCTAACCCTAACCCTAACCCAAACACTATCCTAGGGTTGATGCTAACCCTAACCCTAACACTATCCTAGGGCTGATGCTAACCCTAACCCTAACCCTAACACTATCCTAGGGCTGATGCTAAACCTAACGCTAACCCTAACACTATCCTTGAACTAATGCTAACCCTAACCCTAACCCTAACACTATCCTAGGCCTGATCATAACCCTAACCCTAACCCTAACACTATCCTAGGGTTTATGTTAACCCTAACCCTAACAGTATCCTAGGGCTGATGCTAACCCTAACCCTAACCCTGACACTATCCTATGGCTGATGCTAACCCTAAGCCTAACACTATCCTAGGGCTGATGCGAACCCTAGCCCTAACCCTAACACTATCCTAGGGCTGATGCTAACCCTAACCCTAACTCTAACACTATCCTAGGGCTGAGGCTAACCCTAACCTTAACACTATCCTACGGCTGATGCTAACCCTAACCTTAACCCTAACACTATCCTAGGGCTGATGCTAACCCTAACACTAACACTATCCTAGGCCTGATGCTAACCCTAACCCTAACCCTAACACTATCCTAGGGCTGATGCTAACCCTAACCCTAACACTATCCTAGGCCTGATGATAACCCTAACCCTAACCCTAACACTATCCTTGGGCTGATGCTAACCCTAACCCTAACACTATCCTAGGGCTGATGCTAACCCTAACCCTAACCCTAACACTATCCTAGGGCTGATGCTAACCCTAACCCTAACCCTAACACTATCCTAGGGCTGATGCTAAACTTAACCCTAACCCTAACACTATCCTAGGGCTGATTCTAACCGTAACCCTAACACTATCCTAGGCCTGATGCTACCCCTAACCCTTACCCTAACACTATCCTAGGGCTGATGCTAAACCTAACCATAACCCTAACACTATCCTAGGGCTGATGCTAACCCTAACCCTAACCCTAACACTATCCTAGGGCTGATGCTAACCCTAACCCCAACACTATCCTAGGCCTGATGCTAACCCTAACCCTAACACTATCCTAGGGCTGATGCTAACCCTTACCCTAACCCTAACACTATCCTAGGCCTGATGCTAACCCTATCCCTAACCCTAACACTCTCCTAGGGCTGAGGCTAACCCTAACCCTAACACTATCCTACGGCTGATTCTAACCCTAACCCTAACCCAAACACTATCCTAGGGTTGATGCTAACCCTAACCCAAACACTATCCTAGGGCTGATGCTAACCCTAACCCTAACCCTAACACTATCCTTGGGCTGATGCTAACCCTAACCCTAACACTATCCTGGGCCTGATGCTAACCCTAACCCTAACCCTAACACTATCCTAGGGCTGATGCTAACCCTAACCCTAACACTATCCTTGGGCTGATGCTAACCCTAACCCTAACCCTAACACTATCCTAGGGCAAATGCTAACCCTAACGCTAACCCTAACACTATCCTAGTCCTGATGATAACCCTAACCCTAACCCTAACACTATCCTAGGGTTTATGTTAACCCTAACCCTAACACTATCCTAGGGCTGATGCTAACCCTAACACTAACACTATCCTAGGGCTGAT
This sequence comes from Lemur catta, assembly GCF_020740605.2. NCBI lineage: Eukaryota > Metazoa > Chordata > Mammalia > Primates > Lemuridae > Lemur > Lemur catta. The sequence goes on from NC_059134.1 coordinate 1,551,195, forward strand.
GCTAACCCTAACCCTAACCCTTAACGTTATCCTAGGGCTGATGCTAACCCTCACCCTAACTCTAACACTATCTTAGGGCTGAGGCTAACCCTAACCCTAACACTATCCTACGGCTGATGCTAACCCTAACCCTAACCCTAACACTATCCTAGGGCTGAGGCTAACCCTAACGCTAACACTATCCTAGGCCTGATGCTAACCCTAACCCTAACCCTAACACTATCCTAGGGCTGATGCTAACCGTAACCCTAACACTATCCTAGGGCTGATGCTAACCCTAACCCTAACCCTAACACTATCCTAGGGCTGATGATAACCCTAACCCTAACACTATCCTAGGCCTGATGATAACCCTAACCCTAACCCTGACACTATCCTAGGGCTGATGCTAACCCTAACCCTAACACTATCCTAGGGCTGATGCTAACCCTAACCCTAACCCTAACACTATCCTAGGGCTGTTGCGAACCCTAGCCCTAACCCTAACACTATCCTAGGGCTGATGGTAACCCTAACCCTAACTCTAACACTATCTTAGGGCTGAGGCTAACCCTAACCCTAACACTATCCTACGGCTGATGCTAACTCTAACCTTAACCCTAACACTATCCTAGGGCTGATGCTAACCCTAACACTAACACTATCCTAGGCCTGATGCTAACCCTAACCCTAACCCTAACACTATCCTAGGGCTGATGCTAACCCTAACCCTAACACTATCCTAGGGCTGATGCTAACCCTAACCCTAACCCTAACACTATCCTTGGGCTGATGCTAACCCTAACCCTAACACTATCCTAGGGCTGATGCTAACCCTTACCCTAACCCTAACACTATCCTGGGCCTGATGCTAACCCTAACCCTAACCCTAACACTATCCTAGGGCTGATGCTAACCCTAACCCTAACACTATCCTTGGGCTGATGCTAACCCTAACCCTAACCCTAACACTATCCTAGGGCTGATGCTAACCATAACCCTAACACTATCCTAGGCCTGATGATAGCCCTAACCCTAACCCTAACACTATCCTAGGGCTGATGCTAACCCTAACCCTAACACTATCCTAGAGCTGATGCTAACCCTAACCCTAACCGTAACACTATTCTAAGTCTGATGCTAACCCTAGCCCTCACACTATCCTAGGCCTGATGATAACCCTAACCCTAACCCTAACCTTAACACTATCCTAGGGCTGATGCTAACCCTAACCCTAACCCTAACACTATCCTAGAGCTGATGCTAACCCTAACCCTAACACTATCCTAGGCCTGATGATAACCCTAACCCTAACCCTGACACTATCCTAGGGCTCATGCTAACCCTAACTCTAACACTATCCTAGGGCTGATGCTAACCCTAACCCTAACACTATCCTAGGGCTGATGCTAACCCTAACCCTAACCCTAACACTATTCTAGGGCTGATGCTAACCCTAACGCTAACCCTAACACTATCCTGGAACTAATGCTAACCCTAACCCTAACCCTAACACTATCCTACGCCTGATCATAACCCTAACCCTAACCCTAACACTATCCTAGGGTTTATGTTAACCCTAACCCTAACAGTATCCTAGGGCTGATGCTAACCCTAACCCTAACCCTAACACTATCCTATGGCTGATGCTAACCCTAACCCTAACACTATCCTAGGGCTGATGCGAACCCTAGCCCTAACCCTAACACTATCCTGGGGCTGATGCTAACCCTAACCCTAACTCTAACACTATCTTAGGGCTGAGGCTAACCCTAACCCTAACACTATCCTACGGCTGTTGCTAACCCTAACCTTAACCCTAACACTATCCTATTGCTGATGCTAACCCTAACACTAACACTATCCTAGTCCTGATGCTATCCCTAACCCTAACCCTAACACTATCCTAGGGCTGATGCTAACCCTAACCCTAACACTATCCTACGGCTGATGCTAACCCTAACCCTAACCCTAACAATATCCTAGGGCTGATGCTAACCCTAACCCTAACACTATCCTAGGCCTGATGATAACCCTAACCCTAACCCTAACACTATCCTTGGGCTGATGCTAACCCTAACCCTAACACTATCCTAGGGCTGATGCTAACCCTAACCCTAACCCTAACACTATCCTAGGGCTGATGCTAACCCTAACCCTAACCCTAACACTATCCTAGGGCTGATGCTAACCCTAACCCTAACACTATCCTAGGGCTGATGCTAACCCTAACCCTAGCCCTAACACTATCCTAGGGCTGATGCTAACCCTAACGCTAACCCTAACACTATCTTGAACTGGTGCTAACCCTAACCCTAACCATAACACTATCCTAGGCCTGATGATAACCCTAACCCTAACCCTAACACTATCCTAGGGTTTATGTTAACCCTCACCCAAACACTATCCTAGGGCTGATGTTAACCCTAACCCTAAACCTAACACTATCCTAGGGCGGATGCTAACCCTAACCCTAACCCTAACACTATCCTAGGGCTGATGCTAACCCTAACACTAACACTATCCTAGGGCTGATGCTAACCCTAACCCTAACCCTAACAATCTCCAAGGGCTGATGCTAACCCTAACCCTAACCCTAACACTATCCTAGGCCTGATGCTAACCCTAACCCTAACCCTAACACTATCCTAGGGCTGATGCTAACCCTAACCCTAACACTATCCTAGGCCTGATGATAACCCTAACCCTAACCCTAACACTATCCTAGGGCTGATGCTAACCCTAACCCTAACCCAAACACTATCCTAGGGTTGATGCTAACCCTGACCCTAACACTATCCTAGGGCTGATGCTAACCCTAACCCTAACCCTAACACTATCCTAGGGCTGATGCTAACCCTAACGCTAACCCTAACACTATCCCGGAACTAATGCTAACCCTAACCCTAACCCTAACACTATCCTTGGGCTGATGCTAACCCTAACCCTAACCATAACACTATCCTAGGCCTGATGATAACCCTAACCCTAACCCTAACACTATCCTAGGGTTTATGTTAACCCTAACCCTAACACTATCCTAGGGCTGATGCTAACCCTAACCCTAAACCTAACACTATCCTAGGGCGGATGCTAACCCTAACCCTAACCCTAACACTATCCTAGGCCTGATCATAACCCTAACCCTAACCCTAACACTATCCTAGGGTTTATGTTAACCCTAACCCTAACAGTATCCTAGGGCTGATGCTAACCCTAACCCTAACCCTAACACTATCCTATGGCTGATGCTAACCCTAACCCTAACACTATTTTAGGGCTGATGCGAACCCTAGCCCTAACCCTAACACTATCCTAGGGCTGATGCTAACCCTAACCCTAACTCTAACTATATCTTAGGGCTGAGGCTAACCCTAACCCTAACACTATCCTACGGCTGATGCTAACCCTAACCTTAACCCTAACACTATCCTAGGGCTGATGCTAACCCTAACACTAACACTATCCTAGGCCTGATGCTAACCCTAACCCTAACCCTAACACTATCCTAGGGCTGATGCTAACCCTAACCCTAACACTATCCTAGGGCTGATGCTAACCCTAACCCTAACCCTAACACTATCCTAGGGCTGATGCTAACCCTAACCCTAACACTATCCTAGGCCTGATGATAACCCTAACCCTAAAACTAACACTATCCTTGGGCTGATGCTAACCCTAACCCTAACACTATCCTAGGGCTGATGCTAACCCTAACCCTAACCCTAACACTATCCTAGGGCTGATGCTAACCCTAACCCTAACACTAACACTATCCTAGGGCTGATGCTAACCCTAACCCTAACACTATCCTAGGGCTGATGCTAACCCTAACCCTAACCCTAACACTATCCTAGGGCTGATGCTAACCCTAACGCTAACCCTAACACTATCCTTGAACTGATGCTAACCCTAACCCTATCCATAACACTATCCTAGGCCTGATGATAACCCTAACCCTAACCCTAACACTATCCTAGGGTTTATGTTAACCCTAACCCTAACACTATCCTAGGGCTGATGCTAACACTAACCCTAAACCTAACACTATCCTAGGGCGGATGCTAACCATAACCCTAACCCTAACACTATCCTAGGGCTGATGCTAACCCTAACACTAACACTATCCTAGGGCAGATGCTAACCCTAACCCTAACCCTAACACTCTCCAAGGGCTGATGCTAACCCTAACCCTAACCCTAACACTATCCTAGGGCTGATGCTAACCCTAACCCTAACCCTAACACTATCCTCGGGCTGATGCTAACCCTAACCCTAACACTATCCTAGGCCTGATGCTAACCCTAAGCCTAACCCTAACACTATCCTAGGGCTGATGCTAACCCTAACCCTAACACTATCCTAGGCCTGATGATAACCCTAACCCTAACCCTAACACTATCCTAGGGCTGATGCTAACCCTAACCCTAACACTATCCTAGAGCTGATGCTAACCCTAACCCTAACCCTAACACTATCCTAAGTCTGATGCTAACCCTAGCCCTCAAACTATCCTAGGCCTGGTGATAACCCTAACCCTAACCTTAACACTATCCTAGGGCTGATGCTAACCCTAACCCTAACCCTAACACTATCCTAGAGCTGATGCTAACCCTAACCCTAACACTATCCTAGGCCTGATGATAACCCTAACCCTAACCCTGACACTATCCTAGGGCTCCTGCTAACCCTAAGTCTAACACTATCCTAGGGCTGATGCTAACCCTAACCCTAACCCTAACACTATCCTAGGCCTGATGCTAACCCTATCCCTAACCCTAACACTCTCCTAGGGCTGAGGCTAACCCTAACCCTAACACTATCCTAGGGCTGATGCTAACCCTAACCCTAACCCAAACACTATCCTAGGGTTGATGCTAACCCTAACCCTAACACTATCCTAGGGCTGATGCTAACCCTAACCCTTACCCTAACACTATCCTTGGGCTGATGCTAACCCTAACCCTAACACTATCCTGGGCCTGATGCTAACCCTAACCCTAACCCTAACACTATCCTAGGGCTGATGCTAACCCTAACCCTAACACTATCCTTGGGCTGATGCTAACCCTAACCCTAACCCTAACACTATCCTAGGGCAGATGCTAACCCTAACGCTAACCCTAACAGTATACCTCAACTGATGCTAACCCTAACCCTAACCCTAACACTATCCTAGGCCTGATGATAACCCTAACCCTGACCCTAACACTATCCTAGGGTTTATGTTAACCCTAACCCTAACACTATCCTAGGGCTGATGCTAACCCTAACCCTAACCCTAACACTATCCTAGGGGTGATGCTAACCCTAACACTAACAATATCCTAGGGCTGATGCTAACCCTAACCCTAACCCTAACACTATCCTAGGGGTGATGCTAACCCTAACACCAACACTATCCTAGGCCTGATGCTAACCCTAACCCTAACACTATCCTAGGGCTGATGCTAACCCTAACCCTAACCCTAACACTATCCTAGGCCTGATGCTAACCCTATCCCTAACCATAACACTCTCCTAGGGCTGAGGCTAACCCTAACCCTAACACTATCCTACGGCTGATCCTAACCCTAACACTAACCCAAACACTATCCTAGGGTTGATGCTAACCCTAACCCAAACACTATGCTAGGGCTGATGCTAACCCTAACCCTAACCCTAACACTATCCTTGGGCTGATGCTAACCCTAACCCTAACACTATCCTGGGCCTGATGCTAACCCTAACCCTAACCCTAACACTATCCTAGGGCTGATGCTAACCCTAACCCTAACACTATCCTTGGGCTGATGCTAACCCTAACCCTAACCCTAACACTATCCTAGTCCTGATGATAACCCTAACCCTAACCCTAACACTATCCTAGGGTTTATGTTAACCCTAACCCTAACACTATCCTAGGGCTGATGCTAACCCTATCCCTAACCCTAACACTATCCTAGGGCGGATGCTAACCCTAACCCTAACCCTAACACTATCCTAGTGCTGATGCTAACCCTAACACTAACACTATCCTAGGGCTGATGCTAACTTTAACCCTAACCCTTAACGTTATCCTAGGGCTGATGCTAACCCTAACCCTAACTCTAACACTATCTTAGGGCTGAGGCTAACCCTAACCCTAACACTATCCTACGGCTGATGCTAACCCTAACCCTAACCCTGACACTATCCTAGGGCTGATGCTAACCCTAACCCTAACACTATCCTAGGGCTGATGCTAACCCTAACCCTAACCCTAACACTATCCTAGGGCTGATGCTAAACCTAACGCTAACCCTAACACTATCCTTGAATTGATGCTAACCCTAACCCTAACCATAACATTATCCTAGGCCTGATGATAACCCTAACCCTAACCCTAACACTATCCTAGGTTTTATGTTAACCCTAACCCTAACACTATCCTAGGGCTGATGCTAACCCTAACCCTAAACCTAACATTATCCTAGGGCGGATGCTAACCCTAACCCTAACCCTAACACTATCCTAGGGCTGATGCTAACCCTAATACTAACACTATCCTAGGGCTGATGCTAACCCTAACCCTAACCCTAACACTCTCCAAGGGCTGATGATAACCCTAACCCTAACCCTAACACTATCCTAGGGCTGATGCTAACCCTAACCATATCCCTAACACTATCCTCGGGCTGATGCTAACCCTAACCCTAACACTATCCTAGGCCTGATGCTAACCCTAACCCTAACCCTAACACTATCCTAGGGCTGATGCTAACCATAACCCTAACACTATCCTAGGCCTGATGATAACCCTAACCCTAACCCTAACACTATCCTAGGGCTGATGCTAACCCTAACCCTAACACTATCCTAGAGCTGATGCTAACCCTAACCCTAACCCTAACACTATCCTAAGTCTGATGCTAACCCTAGCCCTCACACTATCCTAGGCCTGATGATAACCCTAACCCTAACCTTAACACTATCCTAGGGCTGATGCTAACCCTAAACCTAACCCTAACACTATCCTAGAGCTGATGCTAACCCTAACCCTAACACTATCCTAGGCCTGATGATAACCCTAACCCTAACCCTGACACTATCCTAGGGCTCATGCTAACCCTAACTCTAACACTATCCTAGGGCTGATGCTAACCCTAACCCTAACCCTAACACTATCCTAGGCCTGATGCTAACCCTATCCCTAACCCTAACACTCTCCTAGGGCTGAGGCTATCCCTAACCCTAACACTATCCTAGGGCTGATGCTAACCCTAACCCTAACCCAAACACTATCCTAGGGTTGATGCTAACCCTAACCCTAACACTATCCTAGGGCTGATGCTAACCCTAACCCTAACCCTAACACTATCCTAGGGCTGATGCTAACCCTAACGCTAACCCTAACACTATCCTTGAACTAATGCTAACCCTAACCCTAACCCTAACACTATCCTAGGCCTGATCATAACCCTAACCCTAACCCTAACACTATCCTAGGGTTTATGTTAACCCTAACCCTAACAGTATCCTAGGGCTGATGCTAACCCTAACCCTAACCCTGACACTATCCTATGGCTGATGCTAACCCTAAGCCTAACACTATCCTAGGGCTGATGCGAACCCTAGCCCTAACCCTAACACTATCCTAGGGCTGATGCTAACCCTAACCCTAACTCTAACACTATCCTAGGGCTGAAGCTAACCCTAACCTTAACACTATCCTACGGCTGATGCTAACCCTAACCTTAACCCTAACACTATCCTAGGGCTGATGCTAACCCTAACACTAACACTATCCTAGGCCTGATGCTAACCCTAACCCTAACCCTAACACTATCCTAGGGCTGATGCTAACCCTAACCCTAACACTATCCTAGGCCTGATGATAACCCTAACCCTAACCCTAACACTATCCTTGGGCTGATGCTAACCCTAACCCTAACACTATCCTAGGGCTGATGCTAACCCTAACCCTAACCCTAACACTATCCTAGGGCTGATGCTAACCCTAACCCTAACCCTAACACTATCCTAGGGCTGATGCTAAACTTAACCCTAACCCTAACACTATCCTAGGGCTGATTCTAACCGTAACCCTAACACTATCCTAGGCATGATGCTACCCCTAACCCTTACCCTAACACTATCCTAGGGCTGATGCTAAACCTAACCATAACCCTAACACTATCCTAGGGCTGATGCTAACCCTAACCCTAACCCTAACACTATCCTAGGGCTGATGCTAACCCTAACCCCAACACTATCCTAGGCCTGATGCTAACCCTAACCCTAACACTATCCTAGGGCTGATGCTAACCCTTACCCTAACCCTAACACTATCCTAGGCCTGATGCTAACCCTATCCCTAACCCTAACACTCTCCTAGGGCTGAGGCTAACCCTAACCCTAACACTATCCTACGGCTGATTCTAACCCTAACCCTAACCCAAACACTATCCTAGGGTTGATGCTAACCCTAACCCAAACACTATCCTAGGGCTGATGCTAACCCTAACCCTAACCCTAACACTATCCTTGGGCTGATGCTAACCCTAACCCTAACACTATCCTGGGCCTGATGCTAACCCTAACCCTAACCCTAACACTATCCTAGGGCTGATGCTAACCCTAACCCTAACACTATCCTTGGGCTGATGCTAACCCTAACCCTAACCCTAACACTATCCTAGGGCAAATGCTAACCCTAACGCTAACCCTAACACTATCCTAGTCCTGATGATAACCCTAACCCTAACCCTAACACTATCCTAGGGTTTATGTTAACCCTAACCCTAACACTATCCTAGGGCTGATGCTAACCCTAACACTAACACTATCCTAGGGCTGATGCTAACCCTAACCCTAACCCTTAACGTTATCCTAGGGCTGATGCTAACCCTCACCCTAACTCTAACACTATCTTAGGGCTGAGGCTAACCCTAACCCTAACACTATCCTACGGCTGATGCTAACCCTAACCCTAACCCTAACACTATCCTAGGGCTGAGGCTAACCCTAACGCTAACACTATCCTAGGCCTGATGCTAACCCTAACCCTAACCCTAACACTATCCTAGGGCTGATGCTAACCGTAACCCTAACACTATCCTAGGGCTGATGCTAACCCTAACCCTAACCCTAACACTATCCTAGGGCTGATGATAACCCTAACCCTAACACTATCCTAGGCCTGATGATAACCCTAACCCTAACCCTGACACTATCCTAGGGCTGATGCTAACCCTAACCCTAACACTATCCTAGGGCTGATGCTAACCCTAACCCTAACCCTAACACTATCCTAGGGCTGTTGCGAACCCTAGCCCTAACCCTAACACTATCCTAGGGCTGATGGTAACCCTAACCCTAACTCTAACACTATCTTAGGGCTGAGGCTAACCCTAACCCTAACACTATCCTACGGCTGATGCTAACTCTAACCTTAACCCTAACACTATCCTAGGGCTGATGCTAACCCTAACACTAACACTATCCTAGGCCTGATGCTAACCCTAACCCTAACCCTAACACTATCCTAGGGCTGATGCTAACCCTAACCCTAACACTATCCTAGGGCTGATGCTAACCCTAACCCTAACCCTAACACTATCCTTGGGCTGATGCTAACCCTAAACCTAACACTATCCTAGGGCTGATGCTAACCCTTACCCTAACCCTAACACTATCCTGGGCCTGATGCTAACCCTAACCCTAACCCTAACACTATCCTAGGGCTGATGCTAACCCTAACCCTAACACTATCCTTGGGCTGATGCTAACCCTAACCCTAACCCTAACACTATCCTAGGGCTGATGCTAACCATAACCCTAACACTATCCTAGGCCTGATGATAGCCCTAACCCTAACCCTAACACTATCCTAGGGCTGATGCTAACCCTAACCCTAACACTATCCTAGAGCTGATGCTAACCCTAACCCTAACCGTAACACTATTCTAAGTCTGATGCTAACCCTAGCCCTCACACTATCCTAGGCCTGATGATAACCCTAACCCTAACCCTAACCTTAACACTATCCTAGGGCTGATGCTAACCCTAACCCTAACCCTAACACTATCCTAGAGCTGATGCTAACCCTAACCCTAACACTATCCTAGGCCTGATGATAACCCTAACCCTAACCCTGACACTATCCTAGGGCTCATGCTAACCCTAACTCTAACACTATCCTAGGGCTGATGCTAACCCTAACCCTAACACTATCCTAGGGCTGATGCTAACCCTAACCCTAACCCTAACACTATTCTAGGGCTGATGCTAACCCTAACGCTAACCCTAACACTATCCTGGAACTAATGCTAACCCTAACCCTAACCCTAACACTATCCTACGCCTGATCATAACCCTAACCCTAACCCTAACACTATCCTAGGGTTTATGTTAACCCTAACCCTAACAGTATCCTAGGGCTGATGCTAACCCTAACCCTAACCCTAACACTATCCTATGGCTGATGCTAACCCTAACCCTAACACTATCCTAGGGCTGATGCGAACCCTAGCCCTAACCCTAACACTATCCTGGGGCTGATGCTAACCCTAACCCTAACTCTAACACTATCTTAGGGCTGAGGCTAACCCTAACCCTAACACTATCCTACGGCTGTTGCTAACCCTAACCTTAACCCTAACACTATCCTATTGCTGATGCTAACCCTAACACTAACACTATCCTAGTCCTGATGCTATCCCTAACCCTAACCCTAACACTATCCTAGGGCTGATGCTAACCCTAACCCTAACACTATCCTACGGCTGATGCTAACCCTAACCCTAACCCTAACAATATCCTAGGGCTGATGCTAACCCTAACCCTAACACTATCCTAGGCCTGATGATAACCCTAACCCTAACCCTAACACTATCCTTGGGCTGATGCTAACCCTAACCCTAACACTATCCTAGGGCTGATGCTAACCCTAACCCTAACCCTAACACTATCCTAGGGCTGATGCTAACCCTAACCCTAACCCTAACACTATCCTAGGGCTGATGCTAACCCTAACCCTAACACTATCCTAGGGCTGATGCTAACCCTAACCCTAGCCCTAACACTATCCTAGGGCTGATGCTAACCCTAACGCTAACCCTAACACTATCTTGAACTGGTGCTAACCCTAACCCTAACCATAACACTATCCTAGGCCTGATGATAACCCTAACCCTAACCCTAACACTATCCTAGGGTTTATGTTAACCCTAACCCAAACACTATCCTAGGGCTGATGTTAACCCTAACCCTAAACCTAACACTATCCTAGGGCGGATGCTAACCCTAACCCTAACCCTAACACTATCCTAGGGCTGATGCTAACCCTAACACTAACACTAACCTAGGGCTGATGCTAACCCTAACCCTAACCCTAACAATCTCCAAGGGCTGATGCTAACCCTAACCCTAACCCTAACACTATCCTAGGGCTGATGCTAACCCTAACCCTAACCCTAACACTATCCTCGGGCTGATGCTAACCCTAACCCTAACACTATCCTAGGCCTGATGCTAACCCTAACCCTAACCCTAACACTATCCTAGGGCTGATGCTAACCCTAACCCTAACACTATCCTAGGCCTGATGATAACCCTAACCCTAACCCTAACACTATCCTAGGGCTGATGCTAACCCTAACCCTAACCCAAACACTATCCTAGGGTTGATGCTAACCCTGACCCTAACACTATCCTAGGGCTGATGCTAACCCTAACCCTAACCCTAACACTATCCTAGGGCTGATGCTAACCCTAACGCTAACCCTAACACTATCCCGGAACTAATGCTAACCCTAACCCTAACCCTAACACTATCCTTGGGCTGATGCTAACCCTAACCCTAACCATAACACTATCCTAGGCCTGATGATAACCCTAACCCTAACCCTAACACTATCCTAGGGTTTATGTTAACCCTAACCCTAACACTATCCTAGGGCTGATGCTAACCCTAACCCTAAACCTAACACTATCCTAGGGCGGATGCTAACCCTAACCCTAACCCTAACACTATCCTAGGGCTGATGCTAACCCTAACACTAACACTATCCTAGGTCTGATGCTAACCCTAACCCTAACCCTAACACTCTCCAAGGGCTGATGCTAACCCTAACCCTAACCCTAACACTATCCTAGGGCTGATGCTAACCCTAACCCTAACCCTAACACTATCCTCGGGCTGATGCTAACCCTAACCCTAACACTATCCTAGGCCTGATGCTAACCCTAACCCTAACCCTAACACTATCCTAGGGCTGATGCTAACCCTAACCCTAACACTATCCTAGGCCTGATGATAACCCTAACCCTAACCCTAACACTATCCTAGGGCTGATGCAAACGCTAACCCTAACACTATCCTAGAGCTGATGCTAACCCTAACCCTAACCCTAACACTATCCTAAGTCTGATGCTAACCCTAGCCCTCACACTATCCTAGGCCTGATGATAACCCTAACCCTAACCTTAACACTATCCTAGGGCTGATGCTAACCCTAACCTTAACCCTAACACTATCCTAGAGCTGATGCTAACTCTAACCCTAACACTATCCTAGGCCTGATGATAACCCTAACCCTAACCCTGACACTATCCTAGGGCTCATGCTAACCCTAACTCTAACACTATCCTAGGGCTGATGCTAACCCTAACCCTAACCCTAACACTATCCTAGGCCTGATGCTAACCCTATCCCTAACCCTAACACTCTCCTAGGGCTGAGGCTAACCCTAACCCTAACAATATCCTAGGGCTGATGCTAACCCTAACCCTAACACAAACACTATCCTAGGGTTGATGCTAACCCTAACCCTAACACTATCCTAGGGCTGATGCTAACCCTAACCCTAACCCTAACACTATCCTTGGGCTGATGCTAACCCTAACCCTAACACTATCCTGGGCCTGATGCTAACCCTAACCCTAACCCTAACACTATCCTAGGGCTGATGCTAACCCTAACCCTAACACTATCCTTGGGCTGATGCTAACCCTAACCCTAACCCTAACACTATCCTAGGGCAGATGCTAACCCTAACGCTAACCCTATCAGTATACTTGAACTGATGCTAACCCTAACCTAACCCTAACACTATCCTAGGCCTGATGATAACCCTAACCCTGACCCTAACACTATCCTAGGGTTCATGTTAACCCTAACCCTAACACTATCCTAGGGCTGATGCTAACCCTAACCCTAACCCTAACACTATCCTAGGGCGGATGCTAACCCTAACCCTAACCCTAACACTATCCTAGGGTTGATGCTAACCCTAACCCTAACACTATCCTAGGGCTGATGCTAACCCTAACCCTAACCCTAACACTATCCTAGGGCTGATGCTAACCCTACGCTAACCCTAACAATATCCTGGAACTAATGCTAACCCTAACCCTAACCCTAACACTATCCTAGGCCTGATCATAACCCTAACCCTAACCCTAACACTATCCTAGGGTTTATGTTAACCCTAACCCTAACAGTATCCTAGGGCTGATGCTAACCCTAACCCTGACCCTAACACTATCCTATGGCTGACGCTAACCCTAACCCTAACACTATCCTAGGGCTGTTGCGAACCCTAGCCCTAACCCTAACACTATCCTAGGGCTGATGGTAACCCTAACCCTAACTCTAACACTATCTTAGGGCTGAGGCTAACCCTAACCCTAACACTATCCTACGGCTGATGCTAACTCTAACCTTAACCCTAACACGATCCTAGGGCTGATGCTAACCCTAACACTAACACTATCCTAGGCCTGATGCTAACCCTAACCCTAACCCTAACACTATCCTAGGGCTGATGCTAACCCTAACCCTAACACTATCCTAGGGCTGATGCTAACCCTAACCCTAACCCTAACACTATCCTTGGGCTGATGCTAACCCTAACCCTAACACTATCCTAGGGCTGATGCTAACCCTTACCCTAACCCTAACACTATCCTGGGCCTGATGCTAACCCTAACCCTAACCCTAACACTATCCTAGGGCTGATGCTAACCCTAACCCTAACACTATCCTTGGGCTGATGCTAACCCTAACCCTAACCCTAACACTATCCTAGGGCTGATGCTAACCATAACCCTAACACTATCCTAGGCCTGATGATAGCCCTAACCCTAACCCTAACACTATCCTAGGGCTGATGCTAACCCTAACCCTAACACTATCCTAGAGCTGATGCTAACCCTAACCCTAACCGTAACACTATCCTAAGTCTGATGCTAACCCTAGCCCTCACACTATCCTAGGCCTGATGATAACCCTAACCCTAACCCTAACCTTAACACTATCCTAGGGCTGATGCTAACCCTAACCCTAACCCTAACACTATCCTAGAGCTGATGCTAACCCTAACCCTAACACTATCCTAGGCCTGATGATAACCCTAACCCTAACCCTGACACTATCCTAGGGCTCATGCTAACCCTAACTCTAACACTATCTTAGGGCTGATGCTAACCCTAACCCTAACACTATCCTAGGGCTGATGCTAACCCTAACCCTAACCCTAACACTATCCTAGGGCTGATGCTAACCCTAACGCTAACCCTAACACTATCCTGGAACTAATGCTAACCCTAACCCTAACCCTAACACTATCCTACGCCTGATCATAACCCTAACCCTAACCCTAACACTATCCTAGGGTTTATGTTAACCCTAACCCTAACAGTATCCTAGGGCTGATGCTAACCCTAACCCTAACCCTAACACTATCCTATGGCTGATGCTAACCCTAACCCTAACACTATCCTAGGGCTGATGCGAACCCTAGCCCTAACCCTAACACTATCCTGGGGCTGATGCTAACCCTAACCCTAACTCTAACACTATCTTAGGGCTGAGGCTAACCCTAACCCCAACACTATCCTACGGCTGTTGCTAACCCTAACCTTAACCCTAACACTATCCTATTGCTGATGCTAACCCTAACACTAACACTATCCTAGGCCTGATGCTAACCCTAACCCTAACCCTAACACTATCCTAGGGCTGATGCTAACCCTAACCCTAACACTATCCTAGGGCTGATGCTAACCCTAACCCTAACCCTAACAATATCCTAGGGCTGATGCTAACCCTAACCCTAACACTATCCTAGGCCTGATGATAACCCTAACCCTAACCCTAACACTATCCTTGGGCTGATGCTAACCCTAACCCTAACACTATCCTAGGGCTGATGCTAACCCTAACCCTAACCCTAACACTATCCTAGGGCTGATGCTAACCCTAACCCTAACCCTAACACTATCCTAGGGCTGATGCTAACCCTAACCCTAACACTATCCTAGGGCTGATGCTAACCCTAACCCTAGCCCTAACACTATCCTAGGGCTGATGCTAACCCTAACGCTAACCCTAACACTATCTTGAACTGGTGCTAACCCTAACCCTAACCATAACACTATCCTAGGCCTGATGATAACCCTAACCCTAACCCTAACACTATCCTAGGGTTTATGTTAACCCTAACCCAAACACTATCCTAGGGCTGATGTTAACCCTAACCCTAAACCTAACACTATCCTAGGGCGGATGCTAACCCTAACCCTAACCCTAACACTATCCTAGGGCTGATGCTAACCCTAACACTAACACTATCCTAGGGCTGATGCTAACCCTAACCCTAACCCTAACAATCTCCAAGGGCTGATGCTAACCCTAACCCTAACCCTAACACTATCCTAGGGCTGATGCTAACCCTAACCCTAACCCTAACACTATCCTCGGGCTGATGCTAACCCTAACCCTAACACTATCCTAGGCCTGATGCTAACCCTAACCCTAACCCTAACACTATCCTAGGGCTGATGCTAACCCTAACCCTAACACTATCCTAGGCCTGATGATAACCCTAACCCTAACCCTAACACTATCCTAGGGCTGATGCTAACCCTAACCCTAACCCAAACACTATCCTAGGGTTGATGCTAACCCTGACCCTAACACTATCCTAGGGCTGATGCTAACCCTAACCCTAACCCTAACACTATCCTAGGGCTGATGCTAACCCTAACGCTAACCCTAACACTATCCCGGAACTAATGCTAACCCTAACCCTAACCCTAACACTATCCTACGCCTGATCATAACCCTAACCCTAACCCTAACACTATCCTAGGGTTTATGTTAACCCTAACCCTAACAGTATCCTAGGGCTGATGCTAACCCTAACCCTAACCCTAACACTATCCTATGGCTGATGCTAACCCTAACCCTAACACTATCCTAGGGCTGATGCGAACCCTAGCCCTAACCCTAACACTATCCTGGGGCTGATGCTAACCCTAACCCTAACTCTAACACTATCTTAGGGCTGAGGCTAACCCTAACCCTAACACTATCCTACGGCTGATGCTAACCCTAACCTTAACCCTAACACTATCCTAGGGCTGATGCTAACCCTAACACTAACACTATCCTAGGCCTGATGCTAACCCTAACCCTAACCCTAACACTATCCTAGGGCTGATGCTAACCCTAACCCTAACACTATCCTAGGGCTGATGCTAACCCTAACCCTAACCCTAACAATATCCTAGGGCTGATGCTAACCCTAACCCTAACACTATCCTAGGCCTGATGATAACCCTAACCCTAACCCTAACACTATCCTTGGGCTGATGCTAACCCTAACCCTAACACTATCCTAGGGCTGATGCTAACCCTAACCCTAACCCTAGCACTATCCTAGGGCTCATGCTAACCCTAACCCTAACCCTAACACTATCCTAGGGCTGATGCTAACCCTAACCCTAACACTATCCTAGGGCTGATGCTAACCCTAACCCTAGCCCTAACACTATCCTAGGGCTGATGCTAACCCTAACGCTAACCCTAACACTATCTTGAACTGATGCTAACCCTAACCCTAACCATAACACTATCCTAGGCCTGATGATAACCCTAACCCTAACCCTAACACTATCCTAGGGCTGATGTTAACCCTAACCCTAAACCTAACACTATCCTAGGGCGGATGCTAACCCTAACCCTAACCCTAACACTATCCTAGGGCTGATGCTAACCCTAACACTAACACTATCCTAGGGCTGATGCTAACCATAACCCTAACCCTAACAATCTCCAAGGGCTGATGCTAACCCTAACCCTAACCCTAACACTATCCTAGGGCTGATGCTAACCCTAACCCTAACCCTAACACTATCCTCGGGCTGATGCTAACCCTAACCCTAACACTATCCTAGGCCTGATGCTAACCCTAACACTAACCCTAACACTATCCTAGGGCTGATGCTAACCCTAACCCTAACACTATCCTAGGCCTGATGATAACCCTAACCCTAACCCTAACACTATCCTAGTGCTGATGCTAACCCTAACCCTAACACTATCCTAGAGCTGATGATAACCCTAACCCTAACCCTAACACTATCCTAAGTCTGATGCTAACCCTAGCCCTCACACTATCCTAGGCCTGATGATAACCCTAACCCTAACCTTAACACTATCCTAGGGCTGATGCTAACCCTAACCCTAACCCTAACACTATCCTAGAGCTGATGCTAACCCTACCCCTAACACTATCCTAGGCCTGATGATAACCCTAACCCTAACCCTGACACTATCCTAGGGCTCATGATAACCCTAACTCTAACACTATCCTAGGGCTGATGCTAACCCTAACCCTAACCCTAACACTATCCTAGGCCTGATGCTAACCCTATCCCTAACCCTAACACTCTCCTAGGGCTGAGGCTAACCCTAACCCTAACACTATCCTAGGGCTGATGCTAACCCTAACCCTAACCCAAACACTATCCTAGGGTTGATGCTAACCCTAACCTTAACACTATCCTAGGGCTGATGCTAACCGTAACCCTAACCCTAACACTATCCTTGGGCTGATGCTAACCCTAACACTAACACTATCCTGGGCCTGATGCTAACCCTAACCCTAACCCTAACACTATCCTAGGGCTGATGCTAACCCTAACACTAACACTATCCTTGGGCTGATGCTAACCCTAACCCTAACCCTAACACTATCCTAGGGCAGATGCTAACCCTAACGCTAACCCTAACAGTATACTTGAACTGATGCTAACCCTAACCTTAACCCTAACACTATCCTAGGCCTGATGATAACCCTAACGCTGACCCTAACACTATCCTAGGGTTTATGTTAACCCTAACCCTAACACTATCCTAGGGCTGATGCTAACACTAACCCTAACCCTAACCCTAACACTATCCTAGGGCGGATGCTAACCCTAACCCTAACCCTAACACTATCCTAGGGGTGATGCTAACCCTAACACTAACAATATCCTAGGGCTGATGCTAACCCTAACCCTAACCCTAACACTATCCTAGGGCTGATGCTAACCCTAACCCCAACACTATCCTAGGCCTGATGCTAACCCTAACCCTAACACTATCCTAGGGCTGATGCTAACCCTAACGCTAACCCTAACCCTATCCTTTAATTGATGCTAACCCTAACCCTAACCATAACACTATCCTAGGCCTGATGATAACCCTAACCCTAACCCTAACACTATCCTAGGGTTTATGTTAACCCTAACCCTAACACTATCCTAGGGCTGATGCTAACCCTAACCCTAAACCTAACGTTATCCTAGGGCGGATGCTAACCCTAACCCTAACCCTAACACTATCCTAGGGCTGATGCTAACCCTAACACTAACACAATCCTAGGGCTGATGCTAACCCTAACCCTAACCCTAACACTCTCCAAGGGCTGATGCTAACCCTAACCCTAACCCTAACACTATCCTAGGGCTGATGCTAACCCTAACCATAACCCTAACACTATCCTCGGGCTGAGGCTATCCCTAACCCTAACACTATCCTAGGGCTGATGCTAACCCTAACCCTAACCCAAACACTATCCTAGGGTTGATGCTAACCCTAACCCTAACACTATCCTAGGGCTGATGCTAACCCTAACCCTAACCCTAACACTATCCTAGGGCTGATGCTAACCGTAACGCTAACCCTAACACAATCCTTGAACTAATGCTAACCCTAACCCTAACCCTAACACTATCCTAGGCCTGATCATAACCCTAACCCTAACCCTAACACTATCCTAGGGTTTATGTTAACCGTAACCCTAACAGTATCCTAGGGCTGATGCTAACCCTAACCCTAACCCTAACACTATCCTATGGCTGATGCTAACCCTAACCCTAACACTATTTTAGGGCTGATGCGAACCCTAGCCCTAACCCTAACACTATCCTAGGGCTGATGCTAACCCTAACCCTAACTCTAACTCTATCTTAGGAGTGAGGCTAACCCTAACCCTAACACTATCCTACGGCTGATGCTAACCCTAACCTTAACCCTAACACTATCCTAGGGCTGATGCTAACCCTAACACTAACACTATCCTAGGCCTGATGCTAACCCTAACCCTAACCCTAACACTATCCTAGGGCTGATGCTAACCCTAACCCTAACACTATCCTAGGGCTGATGCTAACCCTAACCCTAACCCTAACACTATCCTAGGGCTGATGCTAACCCTAACCCTAACACTATCCTAGGCCTGATGATAACCCTAACCCTAAAACTAACACTATCCTTGGGCTGATGCTAAGCCTAACCCTAACACTATCCTAGGGCTGATGGTAACCCTAACACTATCCTAGGGCTGATGCTAACCCTAACCCTAACACTATCCTAGGGCTGATGCTAACCCTAACCCTAACCCTAACACTATCCTAGGGCTGATGCTAACCCTAACGCTAACCCTAACACTATCCTTGAACTGATGCTAACCCTAACAATAACCATAACACTATCCTAGGCCTGATGATAACCCTAACCCTAACCCTAACACTATCCTAGGGATTATGTTAACCCTAACCCTAACACTATCCTAGGGCTGATGCTAACCCTAACCCTAAACCTAACACTATCCTAGGGCGGATGCTAACCATAACCCTAACCCTAACACTATCCTAGGGCTGATGCTAACCCCAACACTAACACTATCCTAGGGCTGATGCTAACCCTAACCCTAACCCTAACACTCTCCAAGGGCTGATGCTAACCCTAACCCTAACCCTAACACTATCCTAGGGCTGATGCTAACCCTAACCCTAACCCTAACACTATCCTCGGGCTGATGCTAACCCTAACCCTAACACTATTCTAGGCCTGATGCTAACCCTAACCCTAACCCTAACACTATCCTAGGGCTGATGCTAACCCTAACCCTAACACTATCCTAGGCCTGATGATAACCCTAACCCTAACCCTAACACTATCCTAGGGCTGATGCTAACCCTAACCCTAACACTATCCTAGAGCTGATGCTAACCCTAACCCTAACAATAACACTATCCTAAGTCTGATGCTAACCCTAGCCCTCAAACTATCCTAGGCCTGATGATAACCCTAACCCTAACCTTAACACTATCCTAGGGCTGATGCTAACCCTAACCATAACACTAACACTATCCTAGAGCTGATGCTAACCCTAACCCTAACACTATCCTAGGCCTGATGATAACCCTAACCCTAACCCTGACACTATCCTAGGGCTCATGCCAACCCTAAGTCTAACACTATCCTAGGGCTGATGCTAACCCTAACCCTAACCCTAACACTATCCTAGGCCTGATGCTAACGCTATCCCTAACCCTAACACTCTCCTAGGGCTGAGGCTAACCCTAACCCTAACACAATCCTAGGGCTGATGCTAACCCTAACCCTAACCCAAACACTATCCTAGGGTTGATGCTAACCCTAACCCTAACACTATCCTAGGGCTGATGCTAACCCTAACCCTAACCCTAACACTATCCTTGGGCTGATGCTAACCCTAACCCTAACACTATCCTGGGCCTGATGCTAACCCTAACCCTAACCCTAACACTATCCTAGGGCTGATGCTAACCCTAACCCTAACACTATCCTTGGGCTGATGCTAACCCTAACCCTAACCCTAACACTATCCTAGGGCTGATGCTAACCCTAACGCTAACCCTAACAGTATACTTGAACTGATGCTAACCCTAACCCTAACCCTAACACTATCCTAGGCCTGATGATAACCCTAACCCTGACCCTAACACTATCCTAGGGTTTATGTTAACCCTAACCCTAACACTATCCTAGGGCTGATGCTAACCCTAACCCTAACCCTAACACTATCCTAGGGCTGATGCTAACCCTAACCCTAACACTATCCTAGGGCTGATGCTAACCCTAACCCTAGCCCTAACACTATCCTAGGGCTGATGCTAACCCTAACGCTAACCCTAACACTATCTTGAACTGGTGCTAACCCTAACCCTAACCATAACACTATCCTAGGCCTGATGATAACCCTAACCCTAACCCTAACACTATCCTAGGGTTTATGTTAACCCTAACCCAAACACTATCCTAGGGCTGATGTTAACCCTAACCCTAAACCTAACACTATCCTAGGGCGGATGCTAACCCTAACCCTAACCCTAACACTATCCTAGGGCTGATGCTAACCCTAACACTAACACTATCCTAGGGCTGATGCTAACCCTAACCCTAACCCTAACAATCTCCAAGGGCTGATGCTAACCCTAACCCTAACCCTAACACTATCCTAGGGCTGATGCTAACCCTAACCCTAACCCTAACACTATCCTCGGGCTGATGCTAACCCTAACCCTAACACTATCCTAGGCCTGATGCTAACCCTAACCCTAACCCTAACACTATCCTAGGGCTGATGCTAACCCTAACCCTAACACTATCCTAGGCCTGATGATAACCCTAACCCTAACCCTAACACTATCCTAGGGCTGATGCTAACCCTAACCCTAACCCAAACACTATCCTAGGGTTGATGCTAACCCTGACCCTAACACTATCCTAGGGCTGATGCTAACCCTAACCCTAACCCTAACACTATCCTAGGGCTGATGCTAACCCTAACGCTAACCCTAACACTATCCCGGAACTAATGCTAACCCTAACCCTAACCCTAACACTATCCTTGGGCTGATGCTAACCCTAACCCTAACCATAACACTATCCTAGGCCTGATGATAACCCTAACCCTAACCCTAACACTATCCTAGGGTTTATGTTAACCCTAACCCTAACAGTATCCTAGGGCTGATGCTAACCCTAACCCTAACCCTAACACTATCCTATGGCTGATGCTAACCCTAACCCTAACACTATTTTAGGGCTGATGCGAACCCTAGCCCTAACCCTAACACTATCCTAGGGCTGATGCTAACCCTAACCCTAACTCTAACTATATCTTAGGGCTGAGGCTAACCCTAACACTAACACTATCCTACGGCTGATGCTAACCCTAACCTTAACCCTAACACTATCCTAGGGCTGATGCTAACCCTAACACTAACACTATCCTAGGCCTGATGCTAACCCTAACCCTAACCCTAACACTATCCTAGGGCTGATGCTAACCCTAACCCTAACACTATCCTAGGGCTGATGCTAACCCTAACCCTAACCCTAACACTATCCTAGGGCTGATGCTAACCCTAACCCTAACACTATCCTAGGCCTGATGATAACCCTAACCCTAAAACTAACACTATCCTTGGGCTGATGCTAACCCTAACCCTAACACTATCCTAGGGCTGATGCTAACCCTAACCCTAACCCTAACACTATCCTAGGGCTGATGCTAACCCTAACCCTAACACTAACACTATCCTAGGGCTGATGCTAACCCTAACCCTAACACTATCCTAGGGCTGATGCTAACCCTAACCCTAACCCTAACACTATCCTAGGGCTGATGCTAACCCTAACGCTAACCCTAACACTATCCTTGAACTGATGCTAACCCTAACCCTATCCATAACACTATCCTAGGCCTGATGATAACCCTAACCCTAACCCTAACACTATCCTAGGGTTTATGTTAACCCTAACCCTAACACTATCCTAGGGCTGATGCTAACACTAACCCTAAACCTAACACTATCCTAGGGCGGATGCTAACCATAACCCTAACCCTAACACTATCCTAGGGCTGATGCTAACCCTAACACTAACACTATCCTAGGGCAGATGCTAACCCTAACCCTAACCCTAACACTCTCCAAGGGCTGATGCTAACCCTAACCCTAACCCTAACACTATCCTAGGGCTGATGCTAACCCTAACCCTAACCCTAACACTATCCTCGGGCTGATGCTAACCCTAACCCTAACACTATCCTAGGCCTGATGCTAACCCTAAGCCTAACCCTAACACTATCCTAGGGCTGATGCTAACCCTAACCCTAACACTATCCTAGGCCTGATGATAACCCTAACCCTAACCCTAACACTATCCTAGGGCTGATGCTAACCCTAACCCTAACACTATCCTAGAGCTGATGCTAACCCTAACCCTAACCCTAACACTATCCTAAGTCTGATGCTAACCCTAGCCCTCAAACTATCCTAGGCCTGATGATAACCCTAACCCTAACCTTAACACTATCCTAGGGCTGATGCTAACCCTAACCCTAACCCTAACACTATCCTAGAGCTGATGCTAACCCTAACCCTAACACTATCCTAGGCCTGATGATAACCCTAACCCTAACCCTGACACTATCCTAGGGCTCCTGCTAACCCTAAGTCTAACACTATCCTAGGGCTGATGCTAACCCTAACCCTAACCCTAACACTATCCTAGGCCTGATGCTAACCCTATCCCTAACCCTAACACTCTCCTAGGGCTGAGGCTAACCCTAACCCTAACACTATCCTAGGGCTGATGCTAACCCTAACCCTAACCCAAACACTATCCTAGGGTTGATGCTAACCCTAACCCTAACACTATCCTAGGGCTGATGCTAACCCTAACCCTTACCCTAACACTATCCTTGGGCTGATGCTAACCCTAACCCTAACACTATCCTGGGCCTGATGCTAACCCTAACCCTAACCCTAACACTATCCTAGGGCTGATGCTAACCCTAACCCTAACACTATCCTTGGGCTGATGCTAACCCTAACCCTAACCCTAACACTATCCTAGGGCAGATGCTAACCCTAACGCTAACCCTAACAGTATACCTCAACTGATGCTAACCCTAACCCTAACCCTAACACTATCCTAGGCCTGATGATAACCCTAACCCTGACCCTAACACTATCCTAGGGTTTATGTTAACCCTAACCCTAACACTATCCTAGGGCTGATGCTAACCCTAACCCTAACCCTAACACTATCCTAGGGGTGATGCTAACCCTAACACTAACAATATCCTAGGGCTGATGCTAACCCTAACCCTAACCCTAACACTATCCTAGGGGTGATGCTAACCCTAACACCAACACTATCCTAGGCCTGATGCTAACCCTAACCCTAACACTATCCTAGGGCTGATGCTAACCCTAACCCTAACCCTAACACTATCCTAGGCCTGATGCTAACCCTATCCCTAACCATAACACTCTCCTAGGGCTGAGGCTAACCCTAACCCTAACACTATCCTACGGCTGATCCTAACCCTAACACTAACCCAAACACTATCCTAGGGTTGATGCTAACCCTAACCCAAACACTATGCTAGGGCTGATGCTAACCCTAACCCTAACCCTAACACTATCCTTGGGCTGATGCTAACCCTAACCCTAACACTATCCTGGGCCTGATGCTAACCCTAACCCTAACCCTAACACTATCCTAGGGCTGATGCTAACCCTAACCCTAACACTATCCTTGGGCTGATGCTAACCCTAACCCTAACCCTAACACTATCCTAGTCCTGATGATAACCCTAACCCTAACCCTAACACTATCCTAGGGTTTATGTTAACCCTAACCCTAACACTATCCTAGGGCTGATGCTAACCCTATCCCTAACCCTAACACTATCCTAGGGCGGATGCTAACCCTAACCCTAACCCTAACACTATCCTAGTGCTGATGCTAACCCTAACACTAACACTATCCTAGGGCTGATGCTAACTTTAACCCTAACCCTTAACGTTATCCTAGGGCTGGTGCTAACCCTAACCCTAACTCTAACACTATCTTAGGGCTGAGGCTAACCCTAACCCTAACACTATCCTACGGCTGATGCTAACCCTAACCCTAACCCTGACACTATCCTAGGGCTGATGCTAACCCTAACCCTAACACTATCCTAGGGCTGATGCTAACCCTAACCCTAACCCTAACACTATCCTAGGGCTGATGCTAAACCTAACGCTAACCCTAACACTATCCTTGAATTGATGCTAACCCTAACCCTAACCATAACATTATCCTAGGCCTGATGATAACCCTAACCCTAACCCTAACACTATCCTAGGTTTTATGTTAACCCTAACCCTAACACTATCCTAGGGCTGATGCTAACCCTAACCCTAAACCTAACATTATCCTAGGGCGGATGCTAACCCTAACCCTAACCCTAACACTATCCTAGGGCTGATGCTAACCCTAATACTAACACTATCCTAGGGCTGATGCTAACCCTAACCCTAACCCTAACACTCTCCAAGGGCTGATGATAACCCTAACCCTAACCCTAACACTATCCTAGGGCTGATGCTAACCCTAACCATATCCCTAACACTATCCTCGGGCTGATGCTAACCCTAACCCTAACACTATCCTAGGCCTGATGCTAACCCTAACCCTAACCCTAACACTATCCTAGGGCTGATGCTAACCATAACCCTAACACTATCCTAGGCCTGATGATAACCCTAACCCTAACCCTAACACTATCCTAGGGCTGATGCTAACCCTAACCCTAACACTATCCTAGAGCTGATGCTAACCCTAACCCTAACCCTAACACTATCCTAAGTCTGATGCTAACCCTAGCCCTCACACTATCCTAGGCCTGATGATAACCCTAACCCTAACCTTAACACTATCCTAGGGCTGATGCTAACCCTAAACCTAACCCTAACACTATCCTAGAGCTGATGCTAACCCTAACCCTAACACTATCCTAGGCCTGATGATAACCCTAACCCTAACCCTGACACTATCCTAGGGCTCATGCTAACCCTAACTCTAACACTATCCTAGGGCTGATGCTAACCCTAACCCTAACCCTAACACTATCCTAGGCCTGATGCTAACCCTATCCCTAACCCTAACACTCTCCTAGGGCTGAGGCTATCCCTAACCCTAACACTATCCTAGGGCTGATGCTAACCCTAACCCTAACCCAAACACTATCCTAGGGTTGATGCTAACCCTAACCCTAACACTATCCTAGGGCTGATGCTAACCCTAACCCTAACCCTAACACTATCCTAGGGCTGATGCTAACCCTAACGCTAACCCTAACACTATCCTTGAACTAATGCTAACCCTAACCCTAACCCTAACACTATCCTAGGCCTGATCATAACCCTAACCCTAACCCTAACACTATCCTAGGGTTTATGTTAACCCTAACCCTAACAGTATCCTAGGGCTGATGCTAACCCTAACCCTAACCCTGACACTATCCTATGGCTGATGCTAACCCTAAGCCTAACACTATCCTAGGGCTGATGCGAACCCTAGCCCTAACCCTAACACTATCCTAGGGCTGATGCTAACCCTAACCCTAACTCTAACACTATCCTAGGGCTGAGGCTAACCCTAACCTTAACACTATCCTACGGCTGATGCTAACCCTAACCTTAACCCTAACACTATCCTAGGGCTGATGCTAACCCTAACACTAACACTATCCTAGGCCTGATGCTAACCCTAACCCTAACCCTAACACTATCCTTGGGCTGATGCTAACCCTAACCCTAACCATAACACTATCCTAGGCCTGATGATAACCCTAACCCTAACCCTAACACTATCCTAGGGTTTATGTTAACCCTAACCCTAACAGTATCCTAGGGCTGATGCTAACCCTAACCCTAACCCTAACACTATCCTATGGCTGATGCTAACCCTAACCCTAACACTATTTTAGGGCTGATGCGAACCCTAGCCCTAACCCTAACACTATCCTAGGGCTGATGCTAACCCTAACCCTAACTCTAACTATATCTTAGGGCTGAGGCTAACCCTAACCCTAACACTATCCTACGGCTGATGCTAACCCTAACCTTAACCCTAACACTATC
The DNA here is from genome assembly GCF_020740605.2 of Lemur catta. NCBI lineage: Eukaryota > Metazoa > Chordata > Mammalia > Primates > Lemuridae > Lemur > Lemur catta. The sequence continues at coordinate 1,578,222 of NC_059134.1, forward strand.
CTAGGGCTGATGCTAACCCTAACACTAACACTATCCTAGGCCTGATGCTAACCCTAACCCTAACCCTAACACTATCCTAGGGCTGATGCTAACCCTAACCCTAACACTATCCTAGGGCTGATGCTAACCCTAACCCTAACCCTAACACTATCCTAGGGCTGATGCTAACCCTAACCCTAACACTATCCTAGGCCTGATGATAACCCTAACCCTAAAACTAACACTATCCTTGGGCTGATGCTAACCCTAACCCTAACACTATCCTAGGGCTGATGCTAACCCTAACCCTAACCCTAACACTATCCTAGGGCTGATGCTAACCCTAACCCTAACACTAACACTATCCTAGGGCTGATGCTAACCCTAACCCTAACACTATCCTAGGGCTGATGCTAACCCTAACCCTAACCCTAACACTATCCTAGGGCTGATGCTAACCCTAACGCTAACCCTAACACTATCCTTGAACTGATGCTAACCCTAACCCTATCCATAACACTATCCTAGGCCTGATGATAACCCTAACCCTAACCCTAACACTATCCTAGGGTTTATGTTAACCCTAACCCTAACACTATCCTAGGGCTGATGCTAACACTAACCCTAAACCTAACACTATCCTAGGGCGGATGCTAACCATAACCCTAACCCTAACACTATCCTAGGGCTGATGCTAACCCTAACACTAACACTATCCTAGGGCAGATGCTAACCCTAACCCTAACCCTAACACTCTCCAAGGGCTGATGCTAACCCTAACCCTAACCCTAACACTATCCTAGGGCTGATGCTAACCCTAACCCTAACCCTAACACTATCCTCGGGCTGATGCTAACCCTAACCCTAACACTATCCTAGGCCTGATGCTAACCCTAAGCCTAACCCTAACACTATCCTAGGGCTGATGCTAACCCTAACCCTAACACTATCCTAGGCCTGATGATAACCCTAACCCTAACCCTAACACTATCCTAGGGCTGATGCTAACCCTAACCCTAACACTATCCTAGAGCTGATGCTAACCCTAACCCTAACCCTAACACTATCCTAAGTCTGATGCTAACCCTAGCCCTCAAACTATCCTAGGCCTGATGATAACCCTAACCCTAACCTTAACACTATCCTAGGGCTGATGCTAACCCTAACCCTAACCCTAACACTATCCTAGAGCTGATGCTAACCCTAACCCTAACACTATCCTAGGCCTGATGATAACCCTAACCCTAACCCTGACACTATCCTAGGGCTCCTGCTAACCCTAAGTCTAACACTATCCTAGGGCTGATGCTAACCCTAACCCTAACCCTAACACTATCCTAGGCCTGATGCTAACCCTATCCCTAACCCTAACACTCTCCTAGGGCTGAGGCTAACCCTAACCCTAACACTATCCTAGGGCTGATGCTAACCCTAACCCTAACCCAAACACTATCCTAGGGTTGATGCTAACCCTAACCCTAACACTATCCTAGGGCTGATGCTAACCCTAACCCTTACCCTAACACTATCCTTGGGCTGATGCTAACCCTAACCCTAACACTATCCTGGGCCTGATGCTAACCCTAACCCTAACCCTAACACTATCCTAGGGCTGATGCTAACCCTAACCCTAACACTATCCTTGGGCTGATGCTAACCCTAACCCTAACCCTAACACTATCCTAGGGCAGATGCTAACCCTAACGCTAACCCTAACAGTATACCTCAACTGATGCTAACCCTAACCCTAACCCTAACACTATCCTAGGCCTGATGATAACCCTAACCCTGACCCTAACACTATCCTAGGGTTTATGTTAACCCTAACCCTAACACTATCCTAGGGCTGATGCTAACCCTAACCCTAACCCTAACACTATCCTAGGGGTGATGCTAACCCTAACACTAACAATATCCTAGGGCTGATGCTAACCCTAACCCTAACCCTAACACTATCCTAGGGGTGATGCTAACCCTAACACCAACACTATCCTAGGCCTGATGCTAACCCTAACCCTAACACTATCCTAGGGCTGATGCTAACCCTAACCCTAACCCTAACACTATCCTAGGCCTGATGCTAACCCTATCCCTAACCATAACACTCTCCTAGGGCTGAGGCTAACCCTAACCCTAACACTATCCTACGGCTGATCCTAACCCTAACACTAACCCAAACACTATCCTAGGGTTGATGCTAACCCTAACCCAAACACTATGCTAGGGCTGATGCTAACCCTAACCCTAACCCTAACACTATCCTTGGGCTGATGCTAACCCTAACCCTAACACTATCCTGGGCCTGATGCTAACCCTAACCCTAACCCTAACACTATCCTAGGGCTGATGCTAACCCTAACCCTAACACTATCCTTGGGCTGATGCTAACCCTAACCCTAACCCTAACACTATCCTAGTCCTGATGATAACCCTAACCCTAACCCTAACACTATCCTAGGGTTTATGTTAACCCTAACCCTAACACTATCCTAGGGCTGATGCTAACCCTATCCCTAACCCTAACACTATCCTAGGGCGGATGCTAACCCTAACCCTAACCCTAACACTATCCTAGTGCTGATGCTAACCCTAACACTAACACTATCCTAGGGCTGATGCTAACTTTAACCCTAACCCTTAACGTTATCCTAGGGCTGATGCTAACCCTAACCCTAACTCTAACACTATCTTAGGGCTGAGGCTAACCCTAACCCTAACACTATCCTACGGCTGATGCTAACCCTAACCCTAACCCTGACACTATCCTAGGGCTGATGCTAACCCTAACCCTAACACTATCCTAGGGCTGATGCTAACCCTAACCCTAACCCTAACACTATCCTAGGGCTGATGCTAAACCTAACGCTAACCCTAACACTATCCTTGAATTGATGCTAACCCTAACCCTAACCATAACATTATCCTAGGCCTGATGATAACCCTAACCCTAACGCTAACACTATCCTAGGTTTTATGTTAACCCTAACCCTAACACTATCCTAGGGCTGATGCTAACCCTAACCCTAAACCTAACATTATCCTAGGGCGGATGCTAACCCTAACCCTAACCCTAACACTATCCTAGGGCTGATGCTAACCCTAATACTAAAACTATCCTAGGGCTGATGCTAACCCTAACCCTAACCCTAACACTCTCCAAGGGCTGATGATAACCCTAACCCTAACCCTAACACTATCCTAGGGCTGATGCTAACCCTAACCATATCCCTAACACTATCCTCGGGCTGATGCTAACCCTAACCCTAACACTATCCTAGGCCTGATGCTAACCCTAACCCTAACCCTAACACTATCCTAGGGCTGATGCTAACCATAACCCTAACACTATCCTAGGCCTGATGATAACCCTAACCCTAACCCTAACACTATCCTAGGGCTGATGCTAACCCTAACCCTAACACTATCCTAGAGCTGATGCTAACCCTAACCCTAACCCTAACACTATCCTAAGTCTGATGCTAACCCTAGCCCTCACACTATCCTAGGCCTGATGATAACCCTAACCCTAACCTTAACAATATCCTAGGGCTGATGCTAACCCTAAACCTAACCCTAACACTATCCTAGAGCTGATGCTAACCCTAACCCTAACACTATCCTAGGCCTGATGATAACCCTAACCCTAACCCTGACACTATCCTAGGGCTCATGCTAACCCTAACTCTAACACTATCCTAGGGCTGATGCTAACCCTAACCCTAACCCTAACACTATCCTAGGCCTGATGCTAACCCTATCCCTAACCCTAACACTCTCCTAGGGCTGAGGCTATCCCTAACCCTAACACTATCCTAGGGCTGATGCTAACCCTAACCCTAACCCAAACACTATCCTAGGGTTGATGCTAACCCTAACCCTAACACTATCCTAGGGCTGATGCTAACCCTAACCCTAACCCTAACACTATCCTAGGGCTGATGCTAACCCTAACGCTAACCCTAACACTATCCTCGAACTAATGCTAACCCTAACCCTAACCCTAACACTATCCTAGGCCTGATCATAACCCTAACCCTAACCCTAACACTATCCTAGGGTTTATGTTAACCCTAACCCTAACAGTATCCTAGGGCTGATGCTAACCCTAACCCTAACCCTGACACTATCCTATGGCTGATGCTAACCCTAAGCCTAACACTATCCTAGGGCTGATGCGAACCCTAGCCCTAACCCTAACACTATCCTAGGGCTGATGCTAACCCTAACCCTAACTCTAACACTATCCTAGGGCTGAGGCTAACCCTAACCTTAACACTATCCTACGGCTGATGCTAACCCTAACCTTAACCCTAACACTATCCTAGGGCTGATGCTAACCCTAACACTAACACTATCCTAGGCCTGATGCTAACCCTAACCCTAACCCTAACACTATCCTAGGGCTGATGCTAACCCTAACCCTAACACTATCCTAGGCCTGATGATAACCCTAACCCTAACCCTAACACTATCCTTGGGCTGATGCTAACCCTAACCCTAACACTATCCTAGGGCTGATGCTAACCCTAACCCTAACCCTAACACTATCCTAGGGCTGATGCTAACCCTAACCCTAACCCTAACACTATCCTAGGGCTGATGCTAAACTTAACCCTAACCCTAACACTATCCTAGGGCTGATTCTAACCGTAACCCTAACACTATCCTAGGCATGATGCTACCCCTAACCCTTACCCTAACACTATCCTAGGGCTGATGCTAAACCTAACCATAACCCTAACACTATCCTAGGGCTGATGCTAACCCTAACCCTAACCCTAACACTATCCTAGGGCTGATGCTAACCCTAACCCCAACACTATCCTAGGCCTGATGCTAACGCTAACCCTAACACTATCCTAGGGCTGATGCTAACCCTTACCCTAACCCTAACACTATCCTAGGCCTGATGCTAACCCTATCCCTAACCCTAACACTCTCCTAGGGCTGAGGCTAACCCTAACCCTAACACTATCCTACGGCTGATTCTAACCCTAACCCTAACCCAAACACTATCCTAGGGTTGATGCTAACCCTAACCCAAACACTATCCTAGGGCTGATGCTAACCCTAACCCTAACCCTAACACTATCCTTGGGCTGATGCTAACCCTAACCCTAACACTATCCTGGGCCTGATGCTAACCCTAACCCTAACCCTAACACTATCCTAGGGCTGATGCTAACCCTAACCCTAACACTATCCTTGGGCTGATGCTAACCCTAACCCTAACCCTAACACTATCCTAGGGCAAATGCTAACCCTAACGCTAACCCTAACACTATCCTAGTCCTGATGATAACCCTAACCCTAACCCTAACACTATCCTAGGGTTTATGTTAACCCTAACCCTAACACTATCCTAGGGCTGATGCTAACCCTAACACTAACACTATCCTAGGGCTGATGCTAACCCTAACCCTAACCCTTAACGTTATCCTAGGGCTGATGCTAACCCTCACCCTAACTCTAACACTATCTTAGGGCTGAGGCTAACCCTAACCCTAACACTATCCTACGGCTGATGCTAACCCTAACCCTAACCCTAACACTATCCTAGGGCTGAGGCTAACCCTAACGCTAACACTATCCTAGGCCTGATGCTAACCCTAACCCTAACCCTAACACTATCCTAGGGCTGATGCTAACCGTAACCCTAACACTATCCTAGGGCTGATGCTAACCCTAACCCTAACCCTAACACTATCCTAGGGCTGATGATAACCCTAACCCTAACACTATCCTAGGCCTGATGATAACCCTAACCCTAACCCTGACACTATCCTAGGGCTGATGCTAACCCTAACCCTAACACTATCCTAGGGCTGATGCTAACCCTAACCCTAACCCTAACACTATCCTAGGGCTGTTGCGAACCCTAGCCCTAACCCTAACACTATCCTAGGGCTGATGGTAACCCTAACCCTAACTCTAACACTATCTTAGGGCTGAGGCTAACCCTAACCCTAACACTATCCTACGGCTGATGCTAACTCTAACCTTAACCCTAACACTATCCTAGGGCTGATGCTAACCCTAACACTAACACTATCCTAGGCCTGATGCTAACCCTAACCCTAACCCTAACACTATCCTAGGGCTGATGCTAACCCTAACCCTAACACTATCCTAGGGCTGATGCTAACCCTAACCCTAACCCTAACACTATCCTTGGGCTGATGCTAACCCTAACCCTAACACTATCCTAGGGCTGATGCTAACCCTTACCCTAACCCTAACACTATCCTGGGCCTGATGCTAACCCTAACCCTAACCCTAACACTATCCTAGGGCTGATGCTAACCCTAACCCTAACACTATCCTTGGGCTGATGCTAACCCTAACCCTAACCCTAACACTATCCTAGGGCTGATGCTAACCATAACCCTAACACTATCCTAGGCCTGATGATAGCCCTAACCCTAACCCTAACACTATCCTAGGGCTGATGCTAACCCTAACCCTAACACTATCCTAGAGCTGATGCTAACCCTAACCCTAACCGTAACACTATTCTAAGTCTGATGCTAACCCTAGCCCTCACAGTATCCTAGGCCTGATGATAACCCTAACCCTAACCCTAACCTTAACACTATCCTAGGGCTGATGCTAACCCTAACCCTAACCCTAACACTATCCTAGAGCTGATGCTAACCCTAACCCTAACACTATCCTAGGCCTGATGATAACCCTAACCCTAACCCTGACACTATCCTAGGGCTCATGCTAACCCTAACTCTAACACTATCCTAGGGCTGATGCTAACCCTAACCCTAACACTATCCTAGGGCTGATGCTAACCCTAACCCTAACCCTAACACTATTCTAGGGCTGATGCTAACCCTAACGCTAACCCTAACACTATCCTGGAACTAATGCTAACCCTAACCCTAACCCTAACACTATCCTACGCCTGATCATAACCCTAACCCTAACCCTAACACTATCCTAGGGTTTATGTTAACCCTAACCCTAACAGTATCCTAGGGCTGATGCTAACCCTAACCCTAACCCTAACACTATCCTATGGCTGATGCTAACCCTAACCCTAACACTATCCTAGGGCTGATGCGAACCCTAGCCCTAACCCTAACACTATCCTGGGGCTGATGCTAACCCTAACCCTAACTCTAACACTATCTTAGGGCTGAGGCTAACCCTAACCCTAACACTATCCTACGGCTGTTGCTAACCCTAACCTTAACCCTAACACTATCCTATTGCTGATGCTAACCCTAACACTAACACTATCCTAGTCCTGATGCTATCCCTAACCCTAACCCTAACACTATCCTAGGGCTGATGCTAACCCTAACCCTAACACTATCCTACGGCTGATGCTAACCCTAACCCTAACCCTAACAATATCCTAGGGCTGATGCTAACCCTAACCCTAACACTATCCTAGGCCTGATGATAACCCTAACCCTAACCCTAACACTATCCTTGGGCTGATGCTAACCCTAACCCTAACACTATCCTAGGGCTGATGCTAACCCTAACCCTAACCCTAACACTATCCTAGGGCTGATGCTAACCCTAACCCTAACCCTAACACTATCCTAGGGCTGATGCTAACCCTAACCCTAACACTATCCTAGGGCTGATGCTAACCCTAACCCTAGCCCTAACACTATCCTAGGGCTGATGCTAACCCTAACGCTAACCCTAACACTATCTTGAACTGGTGCTAACCCTAACCCTAACCATAACACTATCCTAGGCCTGATGATAACCCTAACCCTAACCCTAACACTATCCTAGGGTTTATGTTAACCCTAACCCAAACACTATCCTAGGGCTGATGTTAACCCTAACCCTAAACCTAACACTATCCTAGGGCGGATGCTAACCCTAACCCTAACCCTAACACTATCCTAGGGCTGATGCTAACCCTAACACTAACACTATCCTAGGGCTGATGCTAACCCTAACCCTAACCCTAACAATCTCCAAGGGCTGATGCTAACCCTAACCCTAACCCTAACACTATCCTAGGGCTGATGCTAACCCTAACCCTAACCCTAACACTATCCTCGGGCTGATGCTAACCCTAACCCTAACACTATCCTAGGCCTGATGCTAACCCTAACCCTAACCCTAACACTATCCTAGGGCTGATGCTAACCCTAACCCTAACACTATCCTAGGCCTGATGATAACCCTAACCCTAACCCTAACACTATCCTAGGGCTGATGCTAACCCTAACCCTAACCCAAACACTATCCTAGGGTTGATGCTAACCCTGACCCTAACACTATCCTAGGGCTGATGCTAACCCTAACCCTAACCCTAACACTATCCTAGGGCTGATGCTAACCCTAACGCTAACCCTAACACTATCCCGGAACTAATGCTAACCCTAACCCTAACCCTAACACTATCCTTGGGCTGATGCTAACCCTAACCCTAACCATAACACTATCCTAGGCCTGATGATAACCCTAACCCTAACCCTAACACTATCCTAGGGTTTATGTTAACCCTAACCCTAACACTATCCTAGGGCTGATGCTAACCCTAACCCTAAACCTAACACTATCCTAGGGCGGATGCTAACCCTAACCCTAACCCTAACACTATCCTAGGGCTGATGCTAACCCTAACACTAACACTATCCTAGGTCTGATGCTAACCCTAACCCTAACCCTAACACTCTCCAAGGGCTGATGCTAACCCTAACCCTAACCCTAACACTATCCTAGGGCTGATGCTAACCCTAACCCTAACCCTAACACTATCCTCGGGCTGATGCTAACCCTAACCCTAACACTATCCTAGGCCTGATGCTAACCATAACCCTAACCCTAACACTATCCTAGGGCTGATGCTAACCCTAACCCTAACACTATCCTAGGCCTGATGATAACCCTAACCCTAACCCTAACACTATCCTAGGGCTGATGCAAACGCTAACCCTAACACTATCCTAGAGCTGATGCTAACCCTAACCCTAACCCTAACACTATCCTAAGTCTGATGCTAACCCTAGCCCTCACACTATCCTAGGCCTGATGATAACCCTAACCCTAACCTTAACACTATCCTAGGGCTGATGCTAACCCTAACCTTAACCCTAACACTATCCTAGAGCTGATGCTAACTCTAACCCTAACACTATCCTAGGCCTGATGATAACCCTAACCCTAACCCTGACACTATCCTAGGGCTCATGCTAACCCTAACTCTAACACTATCCTAGGGCTGATGCTAACCCTAACCCTAACCCTAACACTATCCTAGGCCTGATGCTAACCCTATCCCTAACCCTAACACTCTCCTAGGGCTGAGGCTAACCCTAACCCTAACAATATCCTAGGGCTGATGCTAACCCTAACCCTAACACAAACACTATCCTAGGGTTGATGCTAACCCTAACCCTAACACTATCCTAGGGCTGATGCTAACCCTAACCCTAACCCTAACACTATCCTTGGGCTGATGCTAACCCTAACCCTAACACTATCCTGGGCCTGATGCTAACCCTAACCCTAACCCTAACACTATCCTAGGGCTGATGCTAACCCTAACCCTAACACTATCCTTGGGCTGATGCTAACCCTAACCCTAACCCTAACACTATCCTAGGGCAGATGCTAACCCTAACGCTAACCCTATCAGTATACTTGAACTGATGCTAACCCTAACCTAACCCTAACACTATCCTAGGCCTGATGATAACCCTAACCCTGACCCTAACACTATCCTAGGGTTCATGTTAACCCTAACCCTAACACTATCCTAGGGCTGATGCTAACCCTAACCCTAACCCTAACACTATCCTAGGGCGGATGCTAACCCTAACCCTAACCCTAACACTATCCTAGGGTTGATGCTAACCCTAACCCTAACACTATCCTAGGGCTGATGCTAACCCTAACCCTAACCCTAACACTATCCTAGGGCTGATGCTAACCCTACGCTAACCCTAACAATATCCTGGAACTAATGCTAACCCTAACCCTAACCCTAACACTATCCTAGGCCTGATCATAACCCTAACCCTAACCCTAACACTATCCTAGGGTTTATGTTAACCCTAACCCTAACAGTATCCTAGGGCTGATGCTAACCCTAACCCTGACCCTAACACTATCCTATGGCTGACGCTAACCCTAACCCTAACACTATCCTAGGGCTGTTGCGAACCCTAGCCCTAACCCTAACACTATCCTAGGGCTGATGGTAACCCTAACCCTAACTCTAACACTATCTTAGGGCTGAGGCTAACCCTAACCCTAACACTATCCTACGGCTGATGCTAACTCTAACCTTAACCCTAACACGATCCTAGGGCTGATGCTAACCCTAACACTAACACTATCCTAGGCCTGATGCTAACCCTAACCCTAACCCTAACACTATCCTAGGGCTGATGCTAACCCTAACCCTAACACTATCCTAGGGCTGATGCTAACCCTAACCCTAACCCTAACACTATCCTTGGGCTGATGCTAACCCTAACCCTAACACTATCCTAGGGCTGATGCTAACCCTTACCCTAACCCTAACACTATCCTGGGCCTGATGCTAACCCTAACCCTAACCCTAACACTATCCTAGGGCTGATGCTAACCCTAACCCTAACACTATCCTTGGGCTGATGCTAACCCTAACCCTAACCCTAACACTATCCTAGGGCTGATGCTAACCATAACCCTAACACTATCCTAGGCCTGATGATAGCCCTAACCCTAACCCTAACACTATCCTAGGGCTGATGCTAACCCTAACCCTAACACTATCCTAGAGCTGATGCTAACCCTAACCCTAACCGTAACACTATCCTAAGTCTGATGCTAACCCTAGCCCTCACACTATCCTAGGCCTGATGATAACCCTAACCCTAACCCTAACCTTAACACTATCCTAGGGCTGATGCTAACCCTAACCCTAACCCTAACACTATCCTAGAGCTGATGCTAACCCTAACCCTAACACTATCCTAGGCCTGATGATAACCCTAACCCTAACCCTGACACTATCCTAGGGCTCATGCTAACCCTAACTCTAACACTATCTTAGGGCTGATGCTAACCCTAACCCTAACACTATCCTAGGGCTGATGCTAACCCTAACCCTAACCCTAACACTATCCTAGGGCTGATGCTAACCCTAACGCTAACCCTAACACTATCCTGGAACTAATGCTAACCCTAACCCTAACCCTAACACTATCCTACGCCTGATCATAACCCTAACCCTAACCCTAACACTATCCTAGGGTTTATGTTAACCCTAACCCTAACAGTATCCTAGGGCTGATGCTAACCCTAACCCTAACCCTAACACTATCCTATGGCTGATGCTAACCCTAACCCTAACACTATCCTAGGGCTGATGCGAACCCTAGCCCTAACCCTAACACTATCCTGGGGCTGATGCTAACCCTAACCCTAACTCTAACACTATCTTAGGGCTGAGGCTAACCCTAACCCCAACACTATCCTACGGCTGTTGCTAACCCTAACCTTAACCCTAACACTATCCTATTGCTGATGCTAACCCTAACACTAACACTATCCTAGGCCTGATGCTAACCCTAACCCTAACCCTAACACTATCCTAGGGCTGATGCTAACCCTAACCCTAACACTATCCTAGGGCTGATGCTAACCCTAACCCTAACCCTAACAATATCCTAGGGCTGATGCTAACCCTAACCCTAACACTATCCTAGGCCTGATGATAACCCTAACCCTAACCCTAACACTATCCTTGGGCTGATGCTAACCCTAACCCTAACACTATCCTAGGGCTGATGCTAACCCTAACCCTAACCCTAACACTATCCTAGGGCTGATGCTAACCCTAACCCTAACCCTAACACTATCCTAGGGCTGATGCTAACCCTAACCCTAACACTATCCTAGGGCTGATGCTAACCCTAACCCTAGCCCTAACACTATCCTAGGGCTGATGCTAACCCTAACGCTAACCCTAACACTATCTTGAACTGGTGCTAACCCTAACCCTAACCATAACACTATCCTAGGCCTGATGATAACCCTAACCCTAACCCTAACACTATCCTAGGGTTTATGTTAACCCTAACCCAAACACTATCCTAGGGCTGATGTTAACCCTAACCCTAAACCTAACACTATCCTAGGGCGGATGCTAACCCTAACCCTAACCCTAACACTATCCTAGGGCTGATGCTAACCCTAACACTAACACTATCCTAGGGCTGATGCTAACCCTAACCCTAACCCTAACAATCTCCAAGGGCTGATGCTAACCCTAACCCTAACCCTAACACTATCCTAGGGCTGATGCTAACCCTAACCCTAACCCTAACACTATCCTCGGGCTGATGCTAACCCTAACCCTAACACTATCCTAGGCCTGATGCTAACCCTAACCCTAACCCTAACACTATCCTAGGGCTGATGCTAACCCTAACCCTAACACTATCCTAGGCCTGATGATAACCCTAACCCTAACCCTAACACTATCCTAGGGCTGATGCTAACCCTAACCCTAACCCAAACACTATCCTAGGGTTGATGCTAACCCTGACCCTAACACTATCCTAGGGCTGATGCTAACCCTAACCCTAACCCTAACACTATCCTAGGGCTGATGCTAACCCTAACGCTAACCCTAACACTATCCCGGAACTAATGCTAACCCTAACCCTAACCCTAACACTATCCTACGCCTGATCATAACCCTAACCCTAACCCTAACACTATCCTAGGGTTTATGTTAACCCTAACCCTAACAGTATCCTAGGGCTGATGCTAACCCTAACCCTAACCCTAACACTATCCTATGGCTGATGCTAACCCTAACCCTAACACTATCCTAGGGCTGATGCGAACCCTAGCCCTAACCCTAACACTATCCTGGGGCTGATGCTAACCCTAACCCTAACTCTAACACTATCTTAGGGCTGAGGCTAACCCTAACCCTAACACTATCCTACGGCTGATGCTAACCCTAACCTTAACCCTAACACTATCCTAGGGCTGATGCTAACCCTAACACTAACACTATCCTAGGCCTGATGCTAACCCTAACCCTAACCCTAACACTATCCTAGGGCTGATGCTAACCCTAACCCTAACACTATCCTAGGGCTGATGCTAACCCTAACCCTAACCCTAACAATATCCTAGGGCTGATGCTAACCCTAACCCTAACACTATCCTAGGCCTGATGATAACCCTAACCCTAACCCTAACACTATCCTTGGGCTGATGCTAACCCTAACCCTAACACTATCCTAGGGCTGATGCTAACCCTAACCCTAACCCTAGCACTATCCTAGGGCTCATGCTAACCCTAACCCTAACCCTAACACTATCCTAGGGCTGATGCTAACCCTAACCCTAACACTATCCTAGGGCTGATGCTAACCCTAACCCTAGCCCTAACACTATCCTAGGGCTGATGCTAACCCTAACGCTAACCCTAACACTATCTTGAACTGATGCTAACCCTAACCCTAACCATAACACTATCCTAGGCCTGATGATAACCCTAACCCTAACCCTAACACTATCCTAGGGCTGATGTTAACCCTAACCCTAAACCTAACACTATCCTAGGGCGGATGCTAACCCTAACCCTAACCCTAACACTATCCTAGGGCTGATGCTAACCCTAACACTAACACTATCCTAGGGCTGATGCTAACCATAACCCTAACCCTAACAATCTCCAAGGGCTGATGCTAACCCTAACCCTAACCCTAACACTATCCTAGGGCTGATGCTAACCCTAACCCTAACCCTAACACTATCCTCGGGCTGATGCTAACCCTAACCCTAACACTATCCTAGGCCTGATGCTAACCCTAACCCTAACCCTAACACTATCCTAGGGCTGATGCTAACCCTAACCCTAACACTATCCTAGGCCTTATGATAACCCTAACCCTAACCCTAACACTATCCTAGTGCTGATGCTAACCCTAACCCTAACACTATCCTAGAGCTGATGATAACCCTAACCCTAACCCTAACACTATCCTAAGTCTGATGCTAACCCTAGCCCTCACACTATCCTAGGCCTGATGATAACCCTAACCCTAACCTTAACACTATCCTAGGGCTGATGCTAACCCTAACCCTAACCCTAACACTATCCTAGAGCTGATGCTAACCCTACCCCTAACACTATCCTAGGCCTGATGATAACCCTAACCCTAACCCTGACACTATCCTAGGGCTCATGATAACCCTAACTCTAACACTATCCTAGGGCTGATGCTAACCCTAACCCTAACCCTAACACTATCCTAGGCCTGATGCTAACCCTATCCCTAACCCTAACACTCTCCTAGGGCTGAGGCTAACCCTAACCCTAACACTATCCTAGGGCTGATGCTAACCCTAACCCTAACCCAAACACTATCCTAGGGTTGATGCTAACCCTAACCTTAACACTATCCTAGGGCTGATGCTAACCGTAACCCTAACCCTAACACTATCCTTGGGCTGATGCTAACCCTAACACTAACACTATCCTGGGCCTGATGCTAACCCTAACCCTAACCCTAACACTATCCTAGGGCTGATGCTAACCCTAACACTAACACTATCCTTGGGCTGATGCTAACCCTAACCCTAACCCTAACACTATCCTAGGGCAGATGCTAACCCTAACGCTAACCCTAACAGTATACTTGAACTGATGCTAACCCTAACCTTAACCCTAACACTATCCTAGGCCTGATGATAACCCTAACGCTGACCCTAACACTATCCTAGGGTTTATGTTAACCCTAACCCTAACACTATCCTAGGGCTGATGCTAACACTAACCCTAACCCTAACCCTAACACTATCCTAGGGCGGATGCTAACCCTAACCCTAACCCTAACACTATCCTAGGGGTGATGCTAACCCTAACACTAACAATATCCTAGGGCTGATGCTAACCCTAACCCTAACCCTAACACTATCCTAGGGCTGATGCTAACCCTAACCCCAACACTATCCTAGGCCTGATGCTAACCCTAACCCTAACACTATCCTAGGGCTGATGCTAACCCTAACGCTAACCCTAACCCTATCCTTTAATTGATGCTAACCCTAACCCTAACCATAACACTATCCTAGGCCTGATGATAACCCTAACCCTAACCCTAACACTATCCTAGGGTTTATGTTAACCCTAACCCTAACACTATCCTAGGGCTGATGCTAACCCTAACCCTAAACCTAACGTTATCCTAGGGCGGATGCTAACCCTAACCCTAACCCTAACACTATCCTAGGGCTGATGCTAACCCTAACACTAACACAATCCTAGGGCTGATGCTAACCCTAACCCTAACCCTAACACTCTCCAAGGGCTGATGCTAACCCTAACCCTAACCCTAACACTATCCTAGGGCTGATGCTAACCCTAACCATAACCCTAACACTATCCTCGGGCTGAGGCTATCCCTAACCCTAACACTATCCTAGGGCTGATGCTAACCCTAACCCTAACCCAAACACTATCCTAGGGTTGATGCTAACCCTAACCCTAACACTATCCTAGGGCTGATGCTAACCCTAACCCTAACCCTAACACTATCCTAGGGCTGATGCTAACCGTAACGCTAACCCTAACACAATCCTTGAACTAATGCTAACCCTAACCCTAACCCTAACACTATCCTAGGCCTGATCATAACCCTAACCCTAACCCTAACACTATCCTAGGGTTTATGTTAACCGTAACCCTAACAGTATCCTAGGGCTGATGCTAACCCTAACCCTAACCCTAACACTATCCTATGGCTGATGCTAACCCTAACCCTAACACTATTTTAGGGCTGATGCGAACCCTAGCCCTAACCCTAACACTATCCTAGGGCTGATGCTAACCCTAACCCTAACTCTAACTCTATCTTAGGAGTGAGGCTAACCCTAACCCTAACACTATCCTACGGCTGATGCTAACCCTAACCTTAACCCTAACACTATCCTAGGGCTGATGCTAACCCTAACACTAACACTATCCTAGGCCTGATGCTAACCCTAACCCTAACCCTAACACTATCCTAGGGCTGATGCTAACCCTAACCCTAACACTATCCTAGGGCTGATGCTAACCCTAACCCTAACCCTAACACTATCCTAGGGCTGATGCTAACCCTAACCCTAACACTATCCTAGGCCTGATGATAACCCTAACCCTAAAACTAACACTATCCTTGGGCTGATGCTAAGCCTAACCCTAACACTATCCTAGGGCTGATGCTAACCCTAACACTATCCTAGGGCTGATGCTAACCCTAACCCTAACACTATCCTAGGGCTGATGCTAACCCTAACCCTAACCCTAACACTATCCTAGGGCTGATGCTAACCCTAACGCTAACCCTAACACTATCCTTGAACTGATGCTAACCCTAACAATAACCATAACACTATCCTAGGCCTGATGATAACCCTAACCCTAACCCTAACACTATCCTAGGGATTATGTTAACCCTAACCCTAACACTATCCTAGGGCTGATGCTAACCCTAACCCTAAACCTAACACTATCCTAGGGCGGATGCTAACCATAACCCTAACCCTAACACTATCCTAGGGCTGATGCTAACCCCAACACTAACACTATCCTAGGGCTGATGCTAACCCTAACCCTAACCCTAACACTCTCCAAGGGCTGATGCTAACCCTAACCCTAACCCTAACACTATCCTAGGGCTGATGCTAACCCTAACCCTAACCCTAACACTATCCTCGGGCTGATGCTAACCCTAACCCTAACACTATTCTAGGCCTGATGCTAACCCTAACCCTAACCCTAACACTATCCTAGGGCTGATGCTAACCCTAACCCTAACACTATCCTAGGCCTGATGATAACCCTAACCCTAACCCTAACACTATCCTAGGGCTGATGCTAACCCTAACCCTAACACTATCCTAGAGCTGATGCTAACCCTAACCCTAACAATAACACTATCCTAAGTCTGATGCTAACCCTAGCCCTCAAACTATCCTAGGCCTGATGATAACCCTAACCCTAACCTTAACACTATCCTAGGGCTGATGCTAACCCTAACCATAACACTAACACTATCCTAGAGCTGATGCTAACCCTAACCCTAACACTATCCTAGGCCTGATGATAACCCTAACCCTAACCCTGACACTATCCTAGGGCTCATGCCAACCCTAAGTCTAACACTATCCTAGGGCTGATGCTAACCCTAACCCTAACCCTAACACTATCCTAGGCCTGATGCTAACGCTATCCCTAACCCTAACACTCTCCTAGGGCTGAGGCTAACCCTAACCCTAACACAATCCTAGGGCTGATGCTAACCCTAACCCTAACCCAAACACTATCCTAGGGTTGATGCTAACCCTAACCCTAACACTATCCTAGGGCTGATGCTAACCCTAACCCTAACCCTAACACTATCCTTGGGCTGATGCTAACCCTAACCCTAACACTATCCTGGGCCTGATGCTAACCCTAACCCTAACCCTAACACTATCCTAGGGCTGATGCTAACCCTAACCCTAACACTATCCTTGGGCTGATGCTAACCCTAACCCTAACCCTAACACTATCCTAGGGCTGATGCTAACCCTAACGCTAACCCTAACAGTATACTTGAACTGATGCTAACCCTAACCCTAACCCTAACACTATCCTAGGCCTGATGATAACCCTAACCCTGACCCTAACACTATCCTAGGGTTTATGTTAACCCTAACCCTAACACTATCCTAGGGCTGATGCTAACCCTAACCCTAACCCTAACACTATCCTAGGGCGGATGCTAACCATAACCCTAACCCTAACACTATCCTAGGGGTGATGCTAACCCTAACACTAACAATATCCTAGGGCTGATGCTAACCCTAACGCTAACCCTAACACTATCCTAGGGCTGATGCTAACCCTAACACCAACACTATCCTAGGCCTGATGCTAACCCTAACCCTAACACTATACTAGGGCTGATGCTAACCCTAACCCTAACCCTAACACTATCCTAGGCCTGATGCTAACCCTATCCCTAACCATAACACTCTCCTAGGGCTGAGGCTAACCCTAACCCTAACACTATCCTACGGCTGATCCTAACCCTAACACTAACCCAAACACTATCCTAGGGTTGATGCTAACCCTAACCCAAACACTATGCTAGGGCTGATGCTAACCCTAACCCTAACCCTATCACTATCCTTGGGCTGATGCTAACCCTAACCCTAACACTATCCTGGGCCTGATGCTAACCCTAACCCTAACCCTAACACTATCCTAGGGCTGATGCTAACCCTAACCCTAACACTATCCTTGGGCTGATGCTAACCCTAACCCTAACACTATCCTGGGCCTGATGCTAACCCTAACCCTAACCCTAACACTATCCTAGGGCTGATGCTAACCCTAACCCTAACACTATCCTTGGGCTGATGCTAACCCTAACCCTAACCCTAACACTATCCTAGGGCTGATGCTAACCCTAACGCTAACCCTAACAGTATACTTGAACTGATGCTAACCCTAACCCTAACCCTAACACTATCCTAGGCCTGATGATAACCCTAACCCTGACCCTAACACTATCCTAGGGTTTATGTTAACCCTAACCCTAACACTATCCTAGGGCTGATGCTAACCCTAACCCTAACCCTAACACTATCCTAGGGCGGATGCTAACCCTAACCCTAACCCTAACACTATCCTAGGGGTGATGCTAACCCTAACACTAACAATATCCTATGGCTGATGCTAACCATAACGCTAACCCTAACACTATCCTAGGGCTGATGCTAACCCTAACACCAACACTATCCTAGGCCTGATGCTAACCCTAACCCTAACACTATCCTAGGGCTGATGCTAACCCTAACCCTAACCCTAACACTATCCTAGGCCTGATGCTAATCCTATCCCTAACCATAACACTCTCCTAGGGCTGAGGCTAACCCTAACCCTAACACTATCCTACGGCTGATCCTAACCCTAACACTAACCCAAACACTATCCTAGGGTTGATGCTAACCCTAACCCAAACACTATGCTAGGGCTGATGCTAACCCTAACCCTAACCCTAACACTATCCTTGGGCTGATGCTAACCCTAACCCTAACACTATCCTGGGCCTGATGCTAACCCTAACCCTAACCCTAACACTATCCTAGGGCTGATGCTAACCCTAACCCTAACACTATCCTTGGGCTGACGCTAACCCTAACCCTAACCCTAACACTATCCTAGTCCTGATGATAACCCTAACCCTAACCCTAACACTATCCTAGGGTTTATGTTAACCCTAACCCTAACACTATCCTAGGGCTGATGCTAACCCTAACCCTAACCCTAACACTATCCTAGGGCGGATGCTAACCCTAACCCTAACCCTAACACTATCCTAGTGCTGATGCTAACCCTAACACTAACACTATCCTAGGGCTGATGCTAACCCTAACCCTAACCCTTAACGTTATCCTAGGGCTGATGCTAACCCTAACCCTAACTCTAACACTATCTTAGGGCTGAGGCTAACCCTGACCCTAACACTATCCTACGGCTGATGCTAACCCTAACCCTAACCCTGACACTATCCTAGGGCTGATGCTAACCCTAACCCTAACACTATCCTAGGGCTGATGCTAACCCTAACCCTAACCCTAACACTATCCTAGGGCTGATGCTAAACCTAACGCTAACCCTAACACTATCCTTGAATTGATGCTAACCCTAACCCTAACCATAACATTATCCTAGGCCTGATGATAACCCTAACCCTAACCCTAACACTATCCTAGGTTTTATGTTAACCCTAACCCTAACACTATCCTAGGGCTGATGCTAACCCTAACCCTAAGCCTAACATTATCCTAGGGCTGATGCTAACCGTAACCCTAACACTATCCTAGGGCTGATGCTAACCCTAACCCTAACCCTAACACTATCCTAGGGCTGATGATATCCCTAACCCTAACACTATCCTAGGCCTGATGATAACCCTAACCCTAACCCTGACACTATCCTAGGGCTGATGCTAACCCTAACCCTAACACTATCCTAGGGCTGATGCTAACCCTAACCCTAACCCTAACACTATCCTAGGGCTGATGCTAACCCTAACCCTAACCCTAACACTATCCTAGGGCGGATGCTAACCCTAACCCTAACCCTAACACTATCCTAGGGCTGATGCTAACCCTAACACTAACACTATCCTAGGTCTGATGCTAACCCTAACCCTAACCCTAACACTCTCCAAGGGCTGATGCTAACCCTAACCCTAACCCTAACACTATCCTAGGGCTGATGCTAACCCTAACCCTAACCCTAACACTATCCTCGTGCTGATGCTAACCCTAACCCTAACACTATCCTAGGCCTGATGCTAACCCTAACCCTAACCCTACCACTATCCTAGGGCTGATGCTAACCCTAACCCTAACACTATCCTAGGCCTGATGATAACCCTAACCCTAACCCTAACACTATCCTAGGGCTGATGCAAACCCTAACCCTAACACTATCCTAGAGCTGATGCTAACCCTAACCCTAACCCTAACACTATCCTAAGTCTGATGCTAACCCTAGCCCTCACACTATCCTAGGCCTGATGATAACCCTAACCCTAACCTTAACACTATCCTAGGGCTGATGCTAACCCTAACCCTAACCCTAACACTATCCTAGAGCTGATGCTAACTCTAACCCTAACACTATCCTAGGCCTGATGATAACCCTAACCCTAACCCTGACACTATCCTAGGGCTCATGCTAACCCTAACTCTAACACTATCCTAGGGCTGATGCTAACCCTAACCCTAACCCTAACACTATCCTAGGCCTGATGCTAACTCTATCCCTAACCCTAACACTCTCCTAGGGCTGAGGCTAACCCTAACCCTAACACTATCCTAGGGCTGATGCTAACCCTAACCCGAACCGAAACACTATGCTAGGGTTGATGCTAACCCTAACCCTAAAACTATCCTAGGGCTGATGCTAACCCTAACCCTAACCCTAACACTATCCTTGGGCTGATGCTAACCCTAACCCTAACACTATCCTGGGCCTGATGCTAACCCTAACCCTAACCCTAACACTATCCTAGGGCTGATGCTAACCCTAACCCTAACACTATCCTTGGGCTGATGCTAACCCTAACCCTAACCCTAACACTATCCTAGGGCAGATGCTAACCCTAACGCTAACCCTAACAGTATACTTGAACTGATGCTAACCCTAACCCTAACCCTAACACTATCCTAGGCCTGATGATAACCCTAACCCTGACCCTAACACTATCCTAGGGTTTATGTTAACCCTAACCCTAACACTATCCTAGGGCTGATGCTAACCCTAACCCTAACCCTAACACTATCCTAGGGCGGATGCTAACCCTAACCCTAACCCTAACACTATCCTAGGGTTGATGCTAACCCTAACCCTAACACTATCCTAGGGCTCATGCTAACCCTAACCCTAACCCTAACACTATCCTAGGGCTGATGCTAACCCTAACGCTAACCCTAACACTATCCTTGAACTAATGCTAACCCTAACCCTAACCCTAACACTATCCTAGGCCTGATCATAACCCTAACCCTAACCCTAACACTATCCTAGGGTTTATGTTAACCCTAACCCTAACAGTATCCTAGGGCTGATGCTAACCCTAACCCTGACCCTAACACTATCCTAGGGCTGATGCTAACCCTAACCCTAACACTATCCTAGGGCTGATGCTAACCCTAACCCTAACCCTAACACTATCCTTGGGCTGATGCTAACCCTAACCCTAACACTATCCTAGGGCTGATGCTAACCCTAACCCTAACCCTAACACTATCCTTGGGCTGATGCTAACCCTAACCCTAACACTATCCTAGGGCTGATGCTAACCCTAACCCTAACTCTAACACTATCTTAGGGCTGAGGCTAACCCTAACCCTAACACTATCCTACGGCTGATGCTAACTATAACCTTAACCCTAACACTATCCTAGGGCTGATGCTAACCCTAACACTAACACTATCCTAGGCCTGATGCTAACCCTAACCCTAACCCTAACACTATCCTAGGGCTGATGCTAACCCTAACCCTAACACTATCCTAGGGCTGATGCTAACCCTAACCCTAACCCTAACACTATCCTTGGGCTGATGCTAACCCTAACCCTAACACTATCCTAGGGCTGATGCTAACCCTAACCCTAACCCTAACACTATCCTAGGGCTGATGCTAACCCTAACCCTAACCCTAACACTATCCTAGGACTGATGCTAAACTTAACCCTAACCTTAACACTATCCTAGGGCTGATTCTAACCGTAACCCTAACACTATCCTAGGCCTGATGCTACCCCTAACCCTTACCCTAACACTATCCTAGGGCTGATGCTAAACCTAACCATAACCCTAACACTATCCTAGGGCTGACGCTAACCCTAACCCTAACCCTAACACTATCCTAGGGCTCATGCTAACCCTAACCCCAACACTATCCTAGGCCTGATGCTAACCCTAACCCTAACACTATCCTAGGGCTGATGCTAACCCTTACCCTAACCCTAACACTATCCTAGGCCTGATGCTAACCCTATCCCTAACCCTAACACTCTCCTAGGGCTGAGGCTAACCCTAACCCTAACACTATCCTACGGCTGATCCTAACCCTAACTCTAACCCAAACACTATCCTAGGGTTGATGCTAACCCTAACCCAAACACTATCCTAGGGCTGATGCTAACCCTAACCCTAACCCTAACACTATCCTTGGGCTGATGCTAACCCTAACCCTAACACTATCCTGGGCCTGATGCTAACCCTAACCCTAACCCTAACACTATCGTAGGGCTGATGCTAACCCTAACCCTAACACTGTCCTTGGGCTGATGCTAACCCTAACCCTAACCCTAACACTATCCTAGGGCTGATGCTAACCATAACCCTAACACTATCCTAGGCCTGATGATAGCCCTAACCCTAAGCCTAACACTATCCTAGAGCTGATGCTAACCCTAACCCTAACACTATCCTAGGCCTGATGATAACCCTAACCCTAACCCTGACACTATCCTAGGGCTCATGCTAACCCTAACTCTAACACTATCCTAGGGCTGATGCTAACCCTAACCCTAAACCTAACACTATCCTAGGCCTGATGCTAACCCTATCCCTAACCCTAACACTCTCCTAGGGCTGAGGCTATCCCTAACCCTAACACTATCCTAGGGCTGATGCTAACCCTGACCCTAACACTATCCTAGGGCTGATGCTAACCCTGACCCTAACACTATCCTAGGGCTGATGCTAACCCTAACCCTAACCCTAACACTATCCTAGGGCTGATGCTAACCCTAACGCTAACCCTAACACTATCCTGGAACTAATGCTAACCCTAACCCTAACCCTAACACTATCCTACGCCTGATCATAACCCTAACCCTCACCCTAACACTATCCTAGGGTTTATGTTAACCCTAACCCTAACAGTATCCTAGGGCTGATGCTAACCCTAACCCTAACCCTAACACTATCCTATGGCTGATGCTAACCCTAACCCTAACACTATCCTAGGGCTGATGCGAACCCTAGCCCTAACCCTAACACTATCCTGGGGCTGATGCTAACCCTAACCCTAACTCTAACACTATCTTAGGGCTGAGGCTAACCCTAACCCTAACACTATCCTACGGCTGATGCTAACCCTAACCTTAACCCTAACACTATCCTATTGCTGATGCTAACACTAACACTAACACTATCCTAGGCCTGATGCTAACCCTAACCCTAACCCTAACACTATCCTAGGGCTGATGCTAACCCTAACCCTAACACTATCCTAGGGCTGATGCTAACCCTAACCCTAACCCTAACAATATCCTAGGGCTGATGCTAACCCTAACCATAACACTATCCTAGGCCTGATGATAACCCTAACCCTAACCCTAACACTATCCTTGGGCTGATGCTAACCCTAACCCTAACACTATCCTAGGGCTGATGCTAACCCTAACCCTAACCCTAACACTATCCTAGGGCTGATGCTAACCCTAACCCTAACCCTAACACTATCCTAGGGCTGATGCTAACCCTAACCCTAACACTATCCTAGGGCTGATGCTAACCCTAACCCTAGCCCTAACACTATCCTAGGGCTGATGCTAACCCTAACGCTAACCCTAACACTATCTTGAACTGATGCTAACCCTAACCCTAACCATAACACTATCCTAGGCCTGATGATAACCCTAACCCTAACCCTAACACTATCCTCGGGCTGATGCTAACCCTAACCCTAACACTATCCTAGGCCTGATGCTAACCCTAACCCTAACCCTAACACTATCCTAGGGCTGATGCTAACCCTAACCCTAACACTATCCTAGGCCTGATGATAACCCTAACCCTAACCCTAACACTATCCTAGGGCTGATGCTAACCCTAAACCTAACACTATCCTAGAGCAGATGATAACCCTAACCCTAACACTATCCTAAGTCTGATGCTAACCCTAGCCCTCACACTATCCTAGGCCTGATGATACCCCTAACCCTAACCTTAACACTATCCTAGGGCTGATGCTAACCCTAACCCTAACCCTAACACTATCCTAGAGCTGATGCTAACCCTACCCCTAACACTATCCTAGGCCTGATGATAACCCTAACCCTAACCCTGACACTATCCTAGGGCTCATGATAACCCTAACTCTAACACTATCCTAGGGCTGATGCTAACCCTAACCCTAACCCTAACACTATCCTAGGCCTGATGCTAACCCTATCCCTTACCCTAACACTCTCCTAGGGCTGAGGCTAACCCTAACCCTAACACTATCCTAGGGCTGATGCTAACCCTAACCCTAACCCAAACACTATCCTAGGGTTGATGCTAACCCTAACCTTAACACTATCCTAGGGCTGATGCTAACCGTAACCCTAACCCTAACACTATCCTTGGGCTGATGCTAACCCTAACCCTAACACTATCCTGGGCCTGATGCTAACCCTAACCCTAACCCTAACACTATCCTAGGGCTGATGCTAACCCTAACCCTAACACTATCCTTGGGCTGATGCTAACCCTAACCCTAACCCTAACACTATCCTAGGGCAGATGCTAACCCTAACGCTAACCCTAACAGTATACTTGAACTGATGCTAACCCTAACCCTAACCCTAACACTATCCTAGGCCTGATGATAACCCTAACCCTGACCCTAACACTATCCTAGGGTTTATGTTAACCCTAACCCTAACACTATCCTAGGGCTGATGCTAACCCTAACCCTAACCCTAACACTATCCTAGGGCGGATGCTAACCCTAACCCTAACCCTAACACTATCCTAGGGGTGATGCTAACCCTAACACTAACAATATCCTAGGGCTGATGCTAACCCTAACCCTAACCCTAACACTATCCTAGGGCTGATGCTAACCCTAACCCCAACACTATCCTAGGCCTGATGCTAACCCTAACCCTAACACTATCCTAGGGCTGATGCTAACCCTAACGCTAACCCTAACCCTATCCTTTAATTGATGCTAACCCTAACCCTAACCATAACACTATCCTAGGCCTGATGATAACCCTAACCCTAACCCTAACACTATCCTAGGGTTTATGTTAACCCTAACCCTAACAGTATCCTAGGGCTGTGCTAACCCTAACCCTAAACCTAACGTTATCCTAGGACGGATGCTAACCCTAACCCTAACCCTAACACTATCCTAGGGCTGATGCTAACCCTAACCATAACCCTAACACTATCCTCGGGCTGAGGCTATCCCTAACCCTAACACTATCCTAGGGCTGATGCTAACCCTAACCCTAACCCAAACACTATCCTAGGGTTGATGCTAACCCTAACCCTAACACTATCCTAGGGCTGATGCTAACCATAACCCTAACCCTAACACTATCCTAGGGCTGATGCTAACCCTAACGCTAACCCTAACACTATCCTTGAACTAATGCTAACCCTAACCCTAACCCTAACACTATCCTAGGCCTGATCATAACCCTAACCCTAACCATAACACTATCCTAGGGTTTATGTTAACCCTAACCCTAACAGTATCCTAGGGCTGATGCTAACCCTAGCGCTAACCCTAACACTATCCTAGGGCTGATGCTAACCCTAACCCTAACTCTAACTCTATCTTAGGGCTGAGGCTAACCCTAACCCTAACACTATCCTACGGCTGATGCTAACCCTAACCTTAACCCTAACACTATCCTAGGGCTGATGCTAACCCTAACACTAACACTATCCTAGACCTGATGCTAACCCTAACCCTAACCCTAACACTATCCTAGGGCTGATGCTAACCCTAACCCTAACACTATCCTAGGGCTGATGCTAACCCTAACCCTAACAATAACACTATCCTAGGGCTGATGCTAACCCTAACCCTAACACTATCCTAGGCCTGATGATAACCCTAACCCTAAAACTAACACTATCCTTGGGCTGATGCTAAGCCTAACCCTAACACTATCCTAGGGCTGATGCTAACCCTAACCCTAACCCTAACACTATCCTAGGGCTGATGCTAACCCTAACCCTAACACTATCCTTGGGCTGATGCTAACCCTAACCCTAACCCTAACACTATCCTAGGGCAAATGCTAACCCTAACGCTAACCCTAACACTATCCTTGAACTGATGCTAACCCTAACCCTAACCCTAACACTATCCTAGGGCGGATGCTAACCCTAACCCTAACCCTAACACTATCCTAGGGCTGATGCTAACCCTAACACTAACACTATCCTAGGGCTGATGCTAACCCTAACCCTAACCCTTAACGTTATCCTAGGGCTGATGCTAACCCTAACCCTAACTCTAACACTATCTTAGGGCTGAGGCTAACCCTAACCCTAACACTATCCTACGGCTGATGCTAACCCTAACCCTAACCCTAACACTATCCTAGGGCTGATGCTAACCCTAACCCTAACACTATCCTAGGGCTGATGCTAACCCTAACCCTAACCCTAACACTATCCTAGGGCTGATGCTAACCCTAACCCTAACACTATCATAGGCCTGATGATAACCCTAACCCTAACACTAACACTATCCTAGGGCTGATGCTAACCCTAACCCTAACACTATCCTAGGCCTGATGCTAACCCTAACCCTAACCCTAACACTATCCTAGGGCTGATGCTAACCCTAAACATAACCCTAACACTATCCTCGGGCTGATGCTAACCCTAACCCTAACACTATCCTAGGCCTGATGCTAACCCTAACCCTAACCCTAACACAATCCTAGGGCTGATGCTAACCATAACCCTAACACTATCCTAGGCCTGATGATAGCCCTAACCCTAACCCTAACACTATCCTAGAGCTGATGCTAACCCTAACCCTAACACTATCATAGAGCTGATGCTAACCCTAACCCTAACCGTAACACTATCCTAAGTCTGATGCTAACCCTAGCCCTCACACTATCCTAGGCCTGATGATAACAATAACCCTAACCTTAACACAATCCTAGGGCTGATGCTAACCCTAACCCTAACCCTAACACTATCCTAGGGCTGATGCTAACCCTAACGCTAACCCTAACACTATCCTGGAACTAATGCTAACCCTAACCCTAACCCTAACACTATCCTACGCCTGATCATAACCCTAACCCTAACCCTAACACTATCCTAGGGTTTATGTTAACCCTAACCCTAACAGTATCCTAGGGCTGATGCTAACCCTAACCCTAACCCTAACACTATCCTATGGCTGATGCTAACCCTAACCCTAACACTATCCTAGGGCTGATGCGAACCCTAGCCCTAACCCTAACACTATCCTGGGGCTGATTCTAACCCTAACCCTAACTCTAACACTATCTTAGGGCTGAGGCTAACCCTAACCCTAACACTATCCTACGGCTGATGCTAACCCTAACCTTAACCCTAACACTATCCTAGGGCTGATGCTAACCCTAACACTAACACTATCCTAGGCCTGATGCTAACCCTAACCCTAACCCTAACACTATCCTAGGGCTGATGCTAACCCTAACCCTAACACTATCCTAGGGCTGATGCTAACCCTAACCCTAACCCTAACACTATCCTAGGGCTGATGCTAACCCTAACCCTAACACTATCCTAGGGCTGATGCTAACCCTAACCCTAGCCCTAACACTATCCTAGGGCTGATGCTAACACTAACGCTAACCCTAACACTATCCTTGAACTGATGCTAACCCTAACCCTAACCATAACACTATCCTAGGCCTGATGATAACCCTAACCCTAACCCTAACACTATCCTAGGGTTTATGTTAACCCTAACCCTAACACTATCCTAGGGCTGATGTTAACCCTAACCCTAAACCTAACACTATCCTAGGGCGGATGCTAACCCTAACCCTAACCCTAACACTATCCTAGGGCTGATGCTAACCCTAACACTAACACTATCCTAGGGCTGATGCTAACCCTAACCCTAACCCTAACAATCTCCAAGGGCTGATGCTAACCCTAACCCTAACCCTAACACTATCCTAGGGCTGATGCTAACCCTAACCCTAACCCTAACACTATCCTCGGGCTGATGCTAACCCTAACCCTAACACTATCCTAGGCCTGATGCTAACCCTAACCCTAACCCTAACACTATCCTAGGGCTGATGCTAACCCTAACCCTAACACTATCCTAGGGCTGATGCTAACCCTAACCCTACCCCTAACACTATCCTAGGGCTGATGCTAACCCTAACCCTAACACTATCCTAGAGCTGATGATAACCCTAACCCTAACCCTAACACTATCCTAAGTCTGATGCTAACCCTAGCCCTCACACTATCCTAGGCCTGATGATAACCCTAACACTAACCTTAACACTATCCTAGGGCTGATGCTAACCCTAACCCTAACCCTAACACTATCCTAGAGCTGATGCTAACCCTACCCCTAACACTATCCTAGGCCTGATGATAACCCTAACCCTAACCCTGACACTATCCTAGGGCTCATGATAACCCTAACTCTAACACTATCCTAGGGCTGATGCTAACCCTAACCCTAACCCTAACACTATCCTAGGCCTGATGCTAACCCTATCCCTAACCCTAACACTCTCCTAGGGCTGAGGCTAACCCTAACCCTAACACTATCCTAGGGCTGATGCTAACCCTAACCCTAACCCAAACACTATCCTAGGGTTGATGCTAACCCTAACCCTAACACTATCCTAGGGCTGATGCTAACCGTAACCCTAACCCTAACACTATCCTTGGGCTGATGCTAACCCTAACCCTAACACTATCCTGGGCCTGATGCTAACCCTAACCCTAACCCTAACACTATCCTAGGGCTGATGCTAACCCTAACCTTAACACTATCCTTGGGCTGATGCTAACCATAACCCTAACCCTAACACTATCCTAGGGCAGATGCTAACCCTAACGCTAACCATAACAGTATACTTGAACTGATGCTAACCCTAACCCTAACCCTAACACTATCCTAGGCCTGATGATAACCCTAACCCTGACCCTAACACTATCCTAGGGTTTATGTTAACCCTAACCCTAACACTATCCTAGGGCTGATGCTAACCCTAACCCTAAACCTAACACTATCCTAGGGCGGATGCTAACCCTAACCCTAACCCTAACACTATCCTAGGGCTGATGCTAACCCTAACACTAACACTATCCTAGGGCTGATGCTAACCCTAACCCTAACCCTAACACTCTCCAAGGGCTGATGCTAACCCTAACCCTAACCCTAACACTATCCTAGGGCTGATGCTAACCCTAACCATAACCCTAACACTATCCTCGGGCTGAGGCTATCCCTAACCCTAACACTATCCTAGGGCTGATGCTAACCCTAACCCTAACCCAAACACTATCCTAGGGTTGATGCTAACCCTAACCCTAACACTATACTAGGGCTGATGCTAACCCTAACCCTAACCCTAACACTATCCTGGGGCTGATGCTAACCCTAACGCTAACCCTAACACTATCCTTGAACTAATGCTAACCCTAACCCTAACCCTAACACTATCCTAGGCCTGATCATAACCCTAACCCTAACCCTAACACTATCCTAGGGTTTATGTTAACCCTAACCCTAACAGTATCCTAGGGCTGATGCTAACCCTAACCCTAACCCTAACACTATCTTATGGCTGATGCTAACCCTAACCCTAACACTATTTTAGGGCTGATGCGAACCCTAGCCCTAACCCTAACACTATCCTAGGGCTGATGCTAACCCTAACCCTAACTCTAACTCTATCTTAGGGCTGAGGCTAACCCTAACCCTAACACTATCCTACGGCTGATGCTAACCCTAACCTTAACACTAACACTATCCTAGGGCTGATGCTAACCCTAACAGTAACACTATCCTAGGCCTGATGCTAACCCTAACCCTAACCCTAACACTATCCTAGGGCTGATGCTAACCCTAACCCTAACACTATCCTAGGGCTGATGCTAACCCTAACCCTAACCCTAACACTATCCTAGGGCTGATGCTAACCCTAACCCTAACACTATCCTAGGCCTGATGATAACCCTAACCCTAAAACTAACACTATCCTTGGGCTGATGCTAACCCTAACCCTAACACTATCCTAGGGCTGATGCTAACCCTAACCCTAACCCTAACACTATCCTAGGGCTGATGCTAAACTTAACCCTAACCCTAGCACTATCCTAGGGCTGATTCTAACCGTAACCCTAACACTATCCTAGGCCTGATGCTACCCCTAACCCTTACCCTAACACTATGCTAGGGCTGATGCTAAACCTAACCATAACCCTAACACTATCCTAGGGCTGATGCTAACCCTAACCCTAACCCTAACACTATCCTAGGGCTGATGCTAACCCTAACCCCAACACTATCCTAGGCCTGATGCTAACCCTAACCCTAACACTATCCTAGGGCTGATGCTAACCCGAACCCTAATCCTAACACTATCCTAGGCCTGATGCTAACCCTATCCCTAACCCTAACACTCTCCTAGGGCTGAGGCTAACCCTAACCCTAACACTATCCTACGGCTGAACCTAACCCTAACCCTAACCTAAACATTATCCTAGGGTTGATGCTAACCCTAACCCAAACACTATCCTAGGGCTGATGCTAACCCTAACCCTAACCC
This sequence comes from Lemur catta, assembly GCF_020740605.2. Lineage (NCBI taxonomy): Eukaryota > Metazoa > Chordata > Mammalia > Primates > Lemuridae > Lemur > Lemur catta. The sequence goes on from NC_059134.1 coordinate 1,609,302, forward strand.
TAACACTATCCTTGGGCTGATGCTAACCCTATCCCTAACACTATCCTGGGCCTGATGCTAACCCTAACCCTAACCCTAACACTATCCTGGGGCTGATGCTAACCCTAACCCTAACACTATCCTTGGGCTGATGCTAACCCTAACCCTAACCCTAACACTATCCTAGGGCAAATGCTAACCCTAACGCTAACCCTAACACTATCCTTGAACTGATGCTAACCCTAACCCTAACCCTAACACTATCCTAGTCCTGATGATAACCCTAACCCTAACCCTAACACTATCCTACGGTTTATGTTAACCCTAACCCTAACACTATCCTAGGGCTGATGCTAACCCTAACCCTAACCCTAACACTATCCTAGGGAGGATGCTAACCCTAACCCTAACCCTGACACTATCCTAGGGCTGATGCTAACCCTAACACTAACACTATCCTAGGGCTGATGCTAACCCTAACCCTAACCCTTAACGTTATCCTAGGGCTGATGCTAACCCTAACCGTAACTCTAACACTATCTTAGGGCTGAGGCTAACCCTAACCCTAACACTATCCTACGGCTGATGCTAACCATAACCCTAACCCTAACACTATCCTAGGGCTGAGGCTAACCCTAAAACTAACACTATCCTACGGCTGAGGCTAACCCTAACCCTAACCCTAACACTATCCTAGGGCTGATGCTAACCCTAACCCTAACACTATCCTAGGGCTGATGCTAACCCTAACCCTAACACTATCCTAGGCCTGATGATAACCCTAACCCTAACCCTGACACTATCCTAGGGCTGATGCTAACCCTAACCCTAACACTATCCTAGGGCTGATGCTAACCCTAACCCTAACCCTAACACTATCCTAGGACTGATGATAACCCTAACCCTGACCCTAACACTATCCTAGGGTTTATGTTAACCCTAACCCTAACACTATCCTAGGGCTGATGCTAACCCTAACCCTAAACCTAACACTATCCTAGGGCGGATGCTAACCCTAACCCTAACCCTAACACTATCCTAGGGCTGATGCTAACCCTAACCCTAACACTATCCTAGGGCTGATGCTAACCCTAACCCTAGCCCTAACACTATCCTAGGGCTGATGCTAACCCTAACGCTAACCCTAACACTATCCTTGAACTGATGCTAACCCTAACCCTAACCATAACACTATCCTAGGCCTGATGATAACCCTAACCCTAACCCTAACACTATCCTAGGGTTTATGTTAACCCTAACCCTAACACTATCCTAGGGCTGATGTTAACCCTAACCCTAAACCTAACACTATCCTAGGGCGGATGCTAACCCTAACCCTAACCCTAACACTATCCTAGGGCTGATGCTAACCCTAACACTAACACTATCCTAGGGCTGATGCTAACCCTAACCCTAACCCTAACAATCTCCAAGGGCTGATGCTAACCCTAACCCTAACCCTAACACTATCCTAGGGCTGATGCTAACCCTAACCCTAACCCTAACACTATCCTCGGGCTGATGCTAACCCTAACCCTAACACTATCCTAGGCCTGATGCTAACCCTAACCCTAACCCTAACACTATCCTAGGGCTGATGCTAACCCTAACCCTAACACTATCCTAGGGCTGATGCTAACCCTAACCCTACCCCTAACACTATCCTAGGGCTGATGCTAACCCTAACCCTAACACTATCCTAGAGCTGATGATAACCCTAACCCTAACCCTAACACTATCCTAAGTCTGATGCTAACCCTAGCCCTCACACTATCCTAGGCCTGATGATAACCCTAACACTAACCTTAACACTATCCTAGGGCTGATGCTAACCCTAACCCTAACCCTAACACTATCCTAGAGCTGATGCTAACCCTACCCCTAACACTATCCTAGGCCTGATGATAACCCTAACCCTAACCCTGACACTATCCTAGGGCTCATGATAACCCTAACTCTAACACTATCCTAGGGCTGATGCTAACCCTAACCCTAACCCTAACACTATCCTAGGCCTGATGCTAACCCTATCCCTAACCCTAACACTCTCCTAGGGCTGAGGCTAACCCTAACCCTAACACTATCCTAGGGCTGATGCTAACCCTAACCCTAACCCAAACACTATCCTAGGGTTGATGCTAACCCTAACCCTAACACTATCCTAGGGCTGATGCTAACCGTAACCCTAACCCTAACACTATCCTTGGGCTGATGCTAACCCTAACCCTAACACTATCCTGGGCCTGATGCTAACCCTAACCCTAACCCTAACACTATCCTAGGGCTGATGCTAACCCTAACCTTAACACTATCCTTGGGCTGATGCTAACCATAACCCTAACCCTAACACTATCCTAGGGCAGATGCTAACCCTAACGCTAACCATAACAGTATACTTGAACTGATGCTAACCCTAACCCTAACCCTAACACTATCCTAGGCCTGATGATAACCCTAACCCTGACCCTAACACTATCCTAGGGTTTATGTTAACCCTAACCCTAACACTATCCTAGGGCTGATGCTAACCCTAACCCTAAACCTAACACTATCCTAGGGCGGATGCTAACCCTAACCCTAACCCTAACACTATCCTAGGGCTGATGCTAACCCTAACACTAACACTATCCTAGGGCTGATGCTAACCCTAACCCTAACCCTAACACTCTCCAAGGGCTGATGCTAACCCTAACCCTAACCCTAACACTATCCTAGGGCTGATGCTAACCCTAACCATAACCCTAACACTATCCTCGGGCTGAGGCTATCCCTAACCCTAACACTATCCTAGGGCTGATGCTAACCCTAACCCTAACCCAAACACTATCCTAGGGTTGATGCTAACCCTAACCCTAACACTATACTAGGGCTGATGCTAACCCTAACCCTAACCCTAACACTATCCTGGGGCTGATGCTAACCCTAACGCTAACCCTAACACTATCCTTGAACTAATGCTAACCCTAACCCTAACCCTAACACTATCCTAGGCCTGATCATAACCCTAACCCTAACCCTAACACTATCCTAGGGTTTATGTTAACCCTAACCCTAACAGTATCCTAGGGCTGATGCTAACCCTAACCCTAACCCTAACACTATCTTATGGCTGATGCTAACCCTAACCCTAACACTATTTTAGGGCTGATGCGAACCCTAGCCCTAACCCTAACACTATCCTAGGGCTGATGCTAACCCTAACCCTAACTCTAACTCTATCTTAGGGCTGAGGCTAACCCTAACCCTAACACTATCCTACGGCTGATGCTAACCCTAACCTTAACACTAACACTATCCTAGGGCTGATGCTAACCCTAACAGTAACACTATCCTAGGCCTGATGCTAACCCTAACCCTAACCCTAACACTATCCTAGGGCTGATGCTAACCCTAACCCTAACACTATCCTAGGGCTGATGCTAACCCTAACCCTAACCCTAACACTATCCTAGGGCTGATGCTAACCCTAACCCTAACACTATCCTAGGCCTGATGATAACCCTAACCCTAAAACTAACACTATCCTTGGGCTGATGCTAACCCTAACCCTAACACTATCCTAGGGCTGATGCTAACCCTAACCCTAACCCTAACACTATCCTAGGGCTGATGCTAAACTTAACCCTAACCCTAGCACTATCCTAGGGCTGATTCTAACCGTAACCCTAACACTATCCTAGGCCTGATGCTACCCCTAACCCTTACCCTAACACTATGCTAGGGCTGATGCTAAACCTAACCATAACCCTAACACTATCCTAGGGCTGATGCTAACCCTAACCCTAACCCTAACACTATCCTAGGGCTGATGCTAACCCTAACCCCAACACTATCCTAGGCCTGATGCTAACCCTAACCCTAACACTATCCTAGGGCTGATGCTAACCCGAACCCTAATCCTAACACTATCCTAGGCCTGATGCTAACCCTATCCCTAACCCTAACACTCTCCTAGGGCTGAGGCTAACCCTAACCCTAACACTATCCTACGGCTGAACCTAACCCTAACCCTAACCTAAACATTATCCTAGGGTTGATGCTAACCCTAACCCAAACACTATCCTAGGGCTGATGCTAACCCTAACCCTAACCCTAACACTATCCTTGGGCTGATGCTAACCCTATCCCTAACACTATCCTGGGCCTGATGCTAACCCTAACCCTAACCCTAACACTATCCTGGGGCTGATGCTAACCCTAACCCTAACACTATCCTTGGGCTGATGCTAACCCTAACCCTAACCCTAACACTATCCTAGGGCAAATGCTAACCCTAACGCTAACCCTAACACTATCCTTGAACTGATGCTAACCCTAACCCTAACCCTAACACTATCCTAGTCCTGATGATAACCCTAACCCTAACCCTAACACTATCCTACGGTTTATGTTAACCCTAACCCTAACACTATCCTAGGGCTGATGCTAACCCTAACCCTAACCCTAACACTATCCTAGGGAGGATGCTAACCCTAACCCTAACCCTGACACTATCCTAGGGCTGATGCTAACCCTAACACTAACACTATCCTAGGGCTGATGCTAACCCTAACCCTAACCCTTAACGTTATCCTAGGGCTGATGCTAACCCTAACCCTAACTCTAACACTATCTTAGGGCTGAGGCTAACCCTAACCCTAACACTATCCTACGGCTGATGCTAACCCTAACCCTAACCCTAACACTATCCTAGGGCTGAGGCTAACCCTAAAACTAACACTATCCTACGGCTGATGCTAACCCTAACCCTAACCCTAACACTATCCTAGGGCTGATGCTAACCCTAACCCTAACACTATCCTAGGGCTGATGCTAACCCTAACCCTAACACTATCCTAGGCCTGATGATAACCCTAACCCTAACCCTGACACTATCCTAGGGCTGATGCTAACCCTAACCCTAACACTATCCTAGGGCTGATGCTAACCCTAACCCTAACCCTAACACTATCCTAGGACTGATGATAACCCTAACCCTGACCCTAACACTATCCTAGGGTTTATGTTATCCCTAACCCTAACACTATCCTAGGGCTGATGCTAACCCTAACCCTAAACCTAACACTATCCTAGGGCGGATGCTAACCCTAACCCTAACCCTAACACTATCCTAGGGCTGATGCTAACCCTAACACTAACACTATCCTAGGGCTGATGCTAACCCTAACCCTAACCCTAACACTCTCCAAGGGCTGATGCTAACCCTAACCCTAACCCTAACACTATCCTAGGGCTGATGCTAACCCTAACCATAACCCTAGCACTATCCTCGGGCTGAGGCTATCCCTAACCCTAACACTATCCTAGGGCTGATGCTAACCCTAACCCTAACCCAAACACTATCCTAGGGTTGATGCTAACCCTAACCCTAACACTATACTAGGGCTGATGCTAACCCTAACCCTAACCCTAACACTATCCTGGGGCTGATGCTAACCCTAACGCTAACCCTAACACTATCCTTGAACTAATGCTAACCCTAACCCTAACCCTAACACTATCCTAGGCCTGATCATAACCCTAACCCTAACCCTAACACTATCCTAGGGTTTATGTTAACCCTAACCCTAACAGTATCCTAGGGCTGATGCTAACCCTAACCCTAACCCTAACACTATCTTATGGCTGATGCTAACCCTAACCCTAACACTATTTTAGGGCTGATGCGAACCCTAGCCCTAACCCTAACACTATCCTAGGGCTGATGCTAACCCTAACCCTAACTCTAACTCTATCTTAGGGCTGAGGCTAACCCTAACCCTAACACTATCCTACGGCTGATGCTAACCCTAACCTTAACACTAACACTATCCTAGGGCTGATGCTAACCCTAACAGTAACACTATCCTAGGCCTGATGCTAACCCTAACCCTAACCCTAACACTATCCTAGGGCTGATGCTAACCCTAACCCTAACACTATCCTAGGGCTGATGCTAACCCTAACCCTAACCCTAACACTATCCTAGGGCTGATGCTAACCCTAACCCTAACACTATCCTAGGCCTGATGATAACCCTAACCCTAAAACTAACACTATCCTTGGGCTGATGCTAACCCTAACCCTAACACTATCCTAGGGCTGATGCTAACCCTAACCCTAACCCTAACACTATCCTAGGGCTGATGCTAAACTTAACCCTAACCCTAGCACTATCCTAGGGCTGATTCTAACCGTAACCCTAACACTATCCTAGGCCTGATGCTACCCCTAACCCTTACCCTAACACTATCCTAGGGCTGATGCTAAACCTAACCATAACACTAACACTATCCTAGGGCTGATGCTAACCCTAACCCTAACCCTAACACTATCCTAGGGCTGATGCTAACCCTAACCCCAACACTATCCTAGGCCTGATGCTAACCCTAACCCTAACACTATCCTAGGGCTGATGCTAACCCGAACCCTAATCCTAACACTATCCTAGGCCTGATGCTAACCCTATCCCTAACCCTAACACTCTCCTAGGGCTGAGGCTAACCCTAACCCTAACACTATCCTACGGCTGAACCTAACCCTAACACTAACCTAAACATTATCCTAGGGTTGATGCTAACCCTAACCCAAACACTATCCTAGGGCTGATGCTAACCCTAACCCTAACCCTAACACTATCCTTGGGCTGATGCTAACCCTATCCCTAACACTATCCTGGGCCTGATGCTAACCCTAACCCTAACCCTAACACTATCCTAGGGCTGATGCTAACCCTAACCCTAACACTATCCTTGGGCTGATGCTAACCCTAACCCTAACCCTAACACTATCCTAGGGCAAATGCTAACCCTAACGCTAACCCTAACACTATCCTTGAACTGATGCTAACCCTAACCCTAACCCTAACACTATCCTAGTCCTGATGATAACCCTAACCCTAACCCTAACACTATCCTACGGTTTATGTTAACCCTAACCCTAACACTATCCTAGGGCTGATGCTAACCCTAACCCTAACCCTAACACTATCCTAGGGAGGATGCTAACCCTAACCCTAACCCTAACACTATCCTAGGGCTGATGCTAACCCTAACACTAACACTATCCTAGGGCTGATGCTAACCCTAACCCTAACCCTTAACGTTATCCTAGGGCTGATGCTAACCCTAACCCTAACTCTAACACTATCTTAGGGCTGAGGCTAACCCTAACCCTAACACTATCCTACGGCTGATGCTAACCCTAACCCTAACCCTAACACTATCCTAGGGCTGAGGCTAACCCTAACCCTAACACTATCCTACGGCTGATGCTAACCCTAACCCTAACCCTAACACTATCCTAGGGCTGATGCTAACCCTAACCCTAACACTATCCTAGGGCTGATGCTAACCCTAACCCTAACACTATCCTAGGCCTGATGATAACCCTAACCCTAACCCTGACACTATCCTAGGGCTGATGCTAACCCTAACCCTAACACTATCCTAGGGCTGATGCTAACCCTAACCCTAACCCTAACACTATCCTAGGGCTGATGCTAACCCTAACGCTAACCCTAACACTATCCTTGAATTGATGCTAACCCTAACCCTAACCATAAAACTATCCTAGGCCTGATGATAACCCTAACCCTAACACTAACACTATCCTAGGGCTGACGCTAACCCTAACCCTAACACTATCCTAGGGCTGATGCTAACCCTAACCCTAACCCTAACACTATCCTAGGGCTGATGCTAACCCTAACCCTAACACTATCATAGGCCTGATGATAACCCTAACCCTAACCCTAACACTATCCTAGGGCTGATGCTAACCCTAACCCTAACACTATCCTAGGCCTGATGCTAACCCTAACCCTAACCCTAACACTATCCTAGGGCTGATGCTAACCCTAACCATAACCCTAACACTATCCTCGGGCTGATGCTAACCCTAACCCTAACACTATCCTAGGCCTGATGCTAACCCTAACCCTAACCCTAACACTATCCTAGGGCTGATGCTAACCATAACCCTAACACTATCCTAGGCCTGATGATAGCCCTAACCCTAACCCTAACACTATCCTAGGGCTGATGCTAACCCTAACCCTAACACTATCCTAGAGCTGATGCTAACCCTAACCCTAATCGTAACACTATCCTAAGTCTGATGCTAACCCTAGCCCTCACACTATCCTAGGCCTGATGATAACCCTAACCCTAACCCTAACACTCTCCTAGGGCTGATGCTAACCCTAACCCTAACCCTAACACTATCCTAGGGCTGATGCTAACCCTAACCCTAACCCTAACACTATCCTAGGGCTGATGCTAACCCTAACCCTAACACTATCCTAGGGCTGATGCTAACCCTAACCCTAACCCTAACACTATCCTAGGGCTGATGCTAACCCTAACGCTAACCCTAACACTATCCTTGAACTGATGCTTACCCTAACCCTATCCATAACACTATCCTAGGCCTGATGATAACCCTAACCCTAACCCTAACAGTATCCTAGGGTTTATGTTAACCCTAACCCTAACACTATCCTAGGGCTGATGCTAACCCTAACCCTAAACCTAACACTATCCTGGGGCGGATGCTAACCATAACCCTAACCCTAACACTATCCTAGGGCTGATGCTAACCCTAACACTAACACTATCCTAGGGCTGATGCTAACCCTAACCCTAACCCTAACACTCTCCAAGGGCTGATGCTAACCCTAACCCTAACCCTAACACTATCCTAGGGCTGATGCTAACCCTAACCCTAACCCTAACACTATCCTCGGGCTGATGCTAACCCTAACCCTAACACTATCCTAGGCCTGATGCTAACCCTAACCCTAACCCTAACACTATCCTAGGGCTGATGCTAACCCTAACCCTAACACTATCCTAGGCCTGATGATAACCCTAACCCTAACCCTAACACTATCCTAGGGCTGATGCTAACCCTAACCCTAACACTATCCTAGAGCTGATGCTAACCCTAACCCTAACCCTAACACTATCCTAAGTCTGATGCTAACCCTAGCCCTCACACTATCCTAGGCCTGATGATAACCCTAACCCTAACCTTAACACTATCCTAGGGCTGATGCTAACCCTAACCCTAACCCTAACACTATCCTAGAGCTGATGCTAACCCTAACCCTAACACTATCCTAGGCCTGATGATAACCCTAACCCTAACCCTGACACTATCCTAGGGCTCATGCTAACCCTAAGTCTAACACTATCCTAGGGCTGATGCTAACCCTAACCCTAACCCTAACACTATCCTAGGCCTGATGCTAACCCTATCCCTAACCCTAACACTCTCCTAGGGCTGAGGCTAACCCTAACCCTAACACTATCCTAGGGCTGATGCTAACCCTAACCCTAACCCAAACACTATCCTAGGGTTGATGCTAACCCTAACCCTAACACTATCCTAGGGCTGATGCTAACCCTAACCCTAACCCTAACACTATCCTTGGGCTGATGCTAACCGTAACCCTAACACTATCCTGGGCCTGATGCTAACCCTAACCCTAACCCTAACACTATCCTAGGGCTGATGCTAACCCTAACCCTAACACTATCCTTGGGCTGATGATAACCCTAACCCTAACCCTAACACTATCCTAGGGCAGATGCTAACCCTAACGCTAACCCTAACAGTATACTTGAACTGATGCTAACCATAACCCTAACCCTAACACTATCCTAGGACTGATGATAACCCTAACCCTGACCCTAACACTATCCTAGGGTTTATGTTAACCCTAAACCTAACACTATCCTAGGGCTGATGCTAACCCTAACCCTAACCCTAACACTATCCTAGGGCGGATGCTAACCCTAACCCTAACCCTAACACTATCCTAGGGGTGATGCTAACCCTAACACTAACAATATCCTAGGGCTGATGCTAACCCTAACCCTAACCCTAACACTATCCTAGGGCTGATGCTAACCCTAACACCAACACTATCCTAGGCCTGATGCTAACCCTAACCCTAACACTATCCTAGGGCTGATGCTAACCCTAACCCTAACCCTAACACTATCCTAGGCCTGATGCTAACCCTATCCCTAACCATAACACTCTCCTAGGGCTGAGGCTAACCCTAACCCTAACACTATCCTACGGCTGATCCTAACCCTAACACTAACCCAAACACTATCCTAGGGTTGATGCTAACCCTAACCCAAACACTATGCTAGGGCTGATGCTAACCCTAACCCTAACCCTAACACTATCCTTGGGCTGATGCTAACCCTAACCCTAACACTATCCTGGGCCTGATGCTAACCCTAACCCTAACCCTAACACTATCCTAGGGCTGATGCTAACCCTAACCCTAACCCTAACACTATCCTAGGGTTTATGTTAACCCTAACCCTAACACTATCCTAGGGCTGATGCTAACCCTAACCCTAACCCTAACACTATCCTAGGGCGGATGCTAACCCTAACCCTAACCCTAACACTATCCTAGTGCTGATGCTAACCCTAACACTAACACTATCCTAGGGCTGATGCTAACCCTAACCCTAACCCTTAACGTTATCCTAGGGCTGATGCTAACCCTAACCCTAACTCTAACACTATCTTAGGGCTGAGGCTAACCCTAACCCTAACACTATCGTACGGCTGATGCTAACCCTAACCCTAACCCTGACACTATCCTAGGGCTGATGCTAACCCTAACCCTAACACTATCCTAGGGCTGATGCTAACCCTAACCCTAACCCTAACACTATCCTAGGGCTGATGCTAAACCTAACGCTAACCCTAACACTATCCTTGAATTGATGCTAACCCTAACCCTAACCATAACATTATCCTAGGCCTGATGATAACCCTAACCCTAACCCTAACACTATCCTAGGTTTTATGTTAACCCTAACCCTAACACTATCCTAGGGCTGATGCTAACCCTAACCCTAAACCTAACACTATCCTAGGGCTGATGCTAACCCTAACCCTAACCCTAACACTCTCCAAGGGCTGATGATAACCCTAACCCTAACCCTAACACTATCCTAGGGCTGATGCTAACCCTAACCATAACCCTAACACTATCCTCGGGCTGATGCTAACCCTAACCCTAACACTATCCTAGGCCTGATGCTAACCCTAACCCTAACCCTAACACTATCCTAGGGCTGATGCTAACCATAACCCTAACACTATCCTAGGCCTGATGATAACCCTAACCCTAACCCTAACACTATCCTAGGGCTGATGCTAACCCTAACCCTAACACTATCCTAGAGCTGATGCTAACCCAAACCCTAACCCTAACACTATCCTAAGTCTGATGCTAACCCTAGCCCTCACACTATCCTAGGCCTGATGATAACCCTAACCCTAACCTTAACACTATCCTAGGGCTGATGCTAACCCTAAACCTAACCCTAACACTATCCTAGAGCTGATGCTAACCCTAACCCTAACACTATCCTAGGCCTGATGATAACCCTAACCCTAACCCTGACACTATCCTAGGGCTCATGCTAACCCTAACTCTAACACTATCCTAGGGCTGATGCTAACCCTAACCCTAACCCTAACACTATCCTAGGCCTGATGCTAACCCTATCCCTAACCCTAACACTCTCCTAGGGCTGAGGCTATCCCTAACCCTAACACTATCCTAGGGCTGATGCTAACCCTAACCCTAACCCAAACACTATCCTAGGGTTGATGCTAACCCTAACCCTAACACTATCCTAGGGCTGATGGTAACCCTAACCCTAACCCTAACACTATCCTAGGGCTGATGCTAACCCTAACGCTAACCCTAACACTATCCTTGAACTAATGCTAACCCTAACCCTAACCCTAACACTATCCTAGGCCTGATCATAACCCTAACACTAACCCTAACACTATCCTAGGGTTTATGTTAACCCTAACCCTAACAGTATCCTAGGGCTGATGCTAACCCTAACCCTAACCCTGACACTATCCTATGGCTGATGCTAACCCTAAGCCTAACAATATCCTAGGGCTGATGCGAACCATAGCCCTAACCCTAACACTATCCTAGGGCTGATGCTAACCCTAACCCTAATCGTAACACTATCCTAAGTCTGATGCTAACCCTAACCCTCACACTATCCTAGGCCTGATGATAACCCTAACCCTAACCCTAACACTCTCCTGGGGCTCATGCTAACCCTAACCCTAACCCTAACACTATCCTAGGGCTGATGCTAACCCTAACCCTAACCCTAACACTATCCTAGGGCTGATGCTAACCCTAACCCTAACACTATCCTAGGGCTGATGCTAACCCTAACCCTAACCCTAACACTATCCTAGGGCTGATGCTAACCCTAACGCTAACCCTAACACTATCCTTGAACTGATGCTAACCCTAACCCTATCCATAACACTATCCTAGGCCTGATGATAACCCTAACCCTAACCCTAACAGTATCCTAGGGTTTATGTTAACCCTAACCCTAACACTATCCTAGGGCTGATGCTAACCCTAACCCTAAACCTAACACTATCCTGGGGCGGATGCTAACCATAACCCTAACCCTAACACTATCCTAGGGCTGATGCTAACCCTAACACTAACACTATCCTAGGGCTGATGCTAACCCTAACCCTAACCCTAACACTCTCCAAGGGCTGATGCTAACCCTAACCCTAACCCTAACACTATCCTAGGGCTGATGCTAACCCTAACCCTAACCCTAACACTATCCTCGGGCTGATGCTAACCCTAACCCTAACACTATCCTAGGCCTGATGCTAACCCTAACCCTAACCCTAACACTATCCTAGGGCTGATGCTAACCCTAACCCTAACACTATCCTAGGCCTGATGATAACCCTAACCCTAACCCTAACACTATCCTAGGGCTGATGCTAACCCTAACCCTAACACTATCCTAGAGCTGATGCTAACCCTAACCCTAACCCTAACACTATCCTAAGTCTGATGCTAACCCTAGCCCTCACACTATCCTAGGCCTGATGATAACCCTAACCCTAACCCTAACACTATCCTAGAGCTGATGCTAACCCTAACCCTAACACTATCCTAGGCCTGATGATAACCCTAACCCTAACCCTGACACTATCCTAGGGCTCATGCTAACCCTAAGTCTAACACTATCCTAGGGCTGATGCTAACCCTAACACTAACCCTAACACTATCCTAGGCCTGATGCTAACCCTATCCCTAACCCTAACACTCTCCTAGGGCTGAGGCTAACCCTAACCCTAACACTATCCTAGGGCTGATGCTAACCCTAACCCTAACCCAAACACTATCCTAGGGTTGATGCTAACCCTAACCCTAACACTATCCTAGGGCTGATGCTAACCCTAACCCTAACCCTAACACTATCCTTGGGCTGATGCTAACCGTAACCCTAACACTATCCTGGGCCTGATGCTAACCCTAACCCTAACCCTAACACTATCCTAGGGCTGATGCTAACCCTAACCCTAACACTATCCTTGGGCTGATGATAACCCTAACCCTAACCCTAACACTATCCTAGGGCAGATGCTAACCCTAACGCTAACCCTAACAGTATACTTGAACTGATGCTAACCATAACCCTAACCCTAACACTATCCTAGGACTGATGATAACCCTAACCCTGACCCTAACACTATCCTAGGGTTTATGTTAACCCTAAACCTAACACTATCCTAGGGCTGATGCTAACCCTAACCCTAACCCTAACACTATCCTAGGGCGGATGCTAACCCTAACCCTAACCCTAACACTATCCTAGGGGTGATGCTAACCCTAACACTAACAATATCCTAGGGCTGATGCTAACCCTAACCCTAACCCTAACACTATCCTAGGGCTGATGCTAACCCTAACACCAACACTATCCTAGGCCTGATGCTAACCCTAACCCTAACACTATCCTAGGGCTGATGCTAACCCTAACCCTAACCCTAACACTATCCTAGGCCTGATGCTAACCCTATCCCTAACCATAACACTCTCCTAGGGCTGAGGCTAACCCTAACCCTAACACTATCCTACGGCTGATCCTAACCCTAACACTAACCCAAACACTATCCTAGGGTTGATGCTAACCCTAACCCAAACACTATGCTAGGGCTGATGCTAACCCTAACCCTAACCCTAACACTATCCTTGGGCTGATGTTAACCCTAACCCTAACACTATCCTAGGGCTGATGCTAACCCTAACCCTAACCCTAACACTATCCTAGGGCGGATGCTAACCCTAACCCTAACCCTAACACTATCCTAGTGCTGATGCTAACCCTAACACGAACACTATCCTAGGGCTGATGCTAACCCTAACCCTAACCCTTAACGTTATCCTAGGGCTGATGCTAACCCTAACCCTAACTCTAACACTATCTTAGGGCTGAGGCTAACCCTAACCCTAACACTATCGTACGGCTGATGCTAACCCTAACCCTAACCCTGACACTATCCTAGGGCTGATGCTAACCCTAACCCTAACACTATCCTAGGGCTGATGCTAACCCTAACCCTAACCCTAACACTATCCTAGGGCTGATGCTAAACCTAACGCTAACCCTAACACTATCCTTGAATTGATGCTAACCCTAACCCTAACCATAACATTATCCTAGGCCTGATGATAACCCTAACCCTAACCCTAACACTATCCTAGGTTTTATGTTAACCCTAACCCTAACACTATCCTAGGGCTGATGCTAACCCTAACCCTAAACCTAACACTATCCTAGGGCTGATGCTAACCCTAACCCTAACCCTAACACTCTCCAAGGGCTGATGATAACCCTAACCCTAACCCTAACACTATCCTAGGGCTGATGCTAACCCTAACCATAACCCTAACACTATCCTCGGGCTGATGCTAACCCTAACCCTAACACTATCCTAGGCCTGATGCTAACCCTAACCCTAACCCTAACACTATCCTAGGGCTGATGCTAACCATAACCCTAACACTATCCTAGGCCTGATGATAACCCTAACCCTAACCCTAACACTATCCTAGGGCTGATGCTAACCCTAACCCTAACACTATCCTAGAGCTGATGCTAACCCTAACCCTAACCCTAACACTATCCTAAGTCTGATGCTAACCCTAGCCCTCACACTATCCTAGGCCTGATGATAACCCTAACCCTAACCTTAACACTATCCTAGGGCTGATGCTAACCCTAAACCTAACCCTAACACTATCCTAGAGCTGATGCTAACCCTAACCCTAACACTATCCTAGGCCTGATGATAACCCTAACCCTAACCCTGACACTATCCTAGGGCTCATGCTAACCCTAACTCTAACACTATCCTAGGGCTGATGCTAACCCTAACCCTAACCCTAACACTATCCTAGGCCTGATGCTAACCCTATCCCTAACCCTAACACTCTCCTAGGTCTGAGGCTATCCCTAACCCTAACACTATCCTAGGGCTGATGCTAACCCTAACCCTAACCCAAACACTATCCTAGGGTTGATGCTAACCCTAACCCTAACACTATCCTAGGGCTGATGGTAACCCTAACCCTAACCCTAACACTATCCTAGGGCTGATGCTAACCCTAACGCTAACCCTAACACTATCCTTGAACTAATGCTAACCCTAACCCTAACCCTAACACTATCCTAGGCCTGATCATAACCCTAACACTAACCCTAACACTATCCTAGGGTTTATGTTAACCCTAACCCTAACAGTATCCTAGGGCTGATGCTAACCCTAACCCTAACCCTGACACTATCCTATGGCTGATGCTAACCCTAAGCCTAACAAAATCCTAGGGCTGATGCGAACCCTAGCCCTAACCCTAACACTATCCTAGGGCTGATGCTAACCCTAACCCTAACTCTAACACTATCCTAGGGCTGAGGCTAACCCTAACCCTAACACTATCCTACGGCTGATGCTAACCCTAACCTTAACCCTAACACTATCCTAGGGCTGATGCTAACCCTAACACTAACACTATCCTAGGCCTGATGCTAACCCTAACCCTAACCCTAACACTATCCTAGGGCTGATGCTAACCCTAACCCTAACACTATCCTAGGGCTGATGCTAACCCTAACCCTAACCCTAACACTATCCTAGGGCTGATGCTAACCCTAACCCTAACACTATCCTAGGCCTGATGATAACCCTAACCCTAACCCTAACACTATCCTTGGGCTGATGCTAACCCTAACCCTAACACTATCCTAGGGCTGATGCTAACCCTAACCCTAACCCTAACACTATCCTAGGGCTGATGCTAACCCTAACCCTAACCCTAACACTATCCTAGGGCTGATGCTAAACTTAACCCTAACCCTAACACTATCCTAGGGCTGATTCTGACCGTAACCCTAACACTATCCTAGGCCTGATGCTACCCCTAACCCTTACCCTAACACTATCCTAGGGCTGATGCTAAACCTAACCATAACCCTAACACTATCCTAGGGCTGATGCTAACCCTAACCCTAACCCTAACACTATCCTAGGGCTGATGCTACCCCTAACCCCAACACTATCCTAGGCCTGATGCTAACCCTAACCCTAACACAATCCTAGGGCTGATGCTAACCCTTACCCTAACCCTAACACTATCCTAGGCCTGATGCTAACCCTATCCCTAACCCTTACACTCTCCTAGGGCTGAGGCTAACCCTAACCCTAACACTATCCTACGGCTGATCCTAACCCTAACCCTTACCCAAACTCTATCCTAGGGTTGATGCTAACCCTAACCCAAACACTATCCTAGGGCTGATGCTAACCCTAACCCTAACCCTAACACTATCCTTGGGCTGATGCTAACCCTAACCCTAACACTATCCTGGGCCTGATGCTAACCCTAACCCTAAACCTAACACTATCCTAGGGCTGATGCTAACCCTAACCCTAACACTATCCTTGGGCTGATGCTAACCCTAACCCTAACCCTAACACTATCCTAGGGCAAATGCTAACCCTAACGCTAACCCTAACACTATCCTAGTCCTGATGATAACCCTAACCCTAACCCTAACAATATCCTAGGGTTTATGTTAACCCTAACCCTAACACTATCCTAGGGCTGATGCTAACCCTAACACTAACACTATCCTAGGGCTGATGCTAACCCTAACCCTAACCCTAACACTATCCTAGGGCTGATGCTAACCCTAACCCTAACACTATCCTAGGGCTGATGCTAACCCTAACCCTAACCCTAACACTATCCTAGGGCTGATGCTAACCCTAACGCTAACCCTAACACTATCCTTGAACTAATGCTAACCCTAACCCTAACCCTAACACTATCCTAGGCCTGATCATAACCCTAACCCTAACCCTAACACTATCCTAGGGTTTATGTTAACCCTAACCCTAACAGTATCCTAGGGCTGATGCTAACCCTAACCCTAACCCTAACACTATCCTATGGCTGATGCTAACCCTAACCCTAACACTATTTTAGGGCTGATGCGAACCCTAGCCCTAACCCTAACACTATCCTAGGGCTGATGCTAACCCTAACCCTAACTCTAACTCTATCTTAGGGCTGAGGCTAACCCTAACCCTAACACTATCCTACGGCTGATGCTAACCCTAACCTTAACCCTAACACTATCCTAGGGCTGATGCTAACCCTAACACTAACACTATCCTAGGCCTGATGCTAACCCTAACCCTAACCCTAACACTATCCTAGGGCTGATGCTAACCCTAACCCTAACACTATCCTAGGGCTGATGCTAACCCTAACCCTAACCCTAACACTATCCTAGGGCTGATGCTAACCCTAACCCTAACACTATCCTAGGCCTGATGATAACCCTAACCCTAAAACTAACACTATCCTTGGGCTGATGCTAACCCTAACCCTAACACTATCCTAGGGCTGATGCTAACCCTAACCCTAACCCTAACACTATCCTAGGGCTGATGCTAACCCTAACCCTAACCCTAACACTATCCTAGGGCTGATGCTAACCCTAACCCTAACACTATCCTAGGGCTGATGCTAACCCTAACCCTAACCCTAACACTATCCTAGGGCTGATGCTAACCCTAACGCTAACCCTAACACTATCCTTGAACTGATGCTAACCCTAACCCTATCCATAACACTATCCTAGGCCTGATGATAACCCTAACCCTAACCCTAACACTATCCTAGGGTTTATGTTAACCCTAACCCTAACACTATCCTAGGGCTGATGCTAACACTAACCCTAAACCTAACACTATCCTAGGGCGGATGCTATCCATAACCCTAACCCTAACACTATCCTAGGGCTGATGCTAACCCTAACACTAACACTATCCTAGGGCAGATGCTAACCCTAACCCTAACCCTAACACTCTCCAAGGGCTGATGCTAACCCTAACCGTAACCCTAACACTATCCTAGGGCTGATGCTAACCCTAACCCTAACCCTAACACTATCCTCGGGCTGATGCTAACCCTAACCCTAACACTATCCTAGGCCTCATGCTAACCCTAAGCCTAACCCTAACACTATCCTAGGGCTGATGCTAACCCTAACCCTAACACTATCCTAGGCCTGATGATAACCCTAACCCTAACCCTAACACTATCCTAGGGCTGATGCTAACCCTAACCCTAACACTATCCTAGAGCTGATGCTAACCCTAACCCTAACCCTAACACTATCCTAAGTCTGATGCTAACCCTAGCCCTCAAACTATCCTAGGCCTGATGATAACCCTAACCCTAACCTTAACACTATCCTAGGGCTGATGCTAACCCTAACCCTAACCCTAACACTATCCTAGAGCT
The DNA here is from genome assembly GCF_020740605.2 of Lemur catta. Lineage (NCBI taxonomy): Eukaryota > Metazoa > Chordata > Mammalia > Primates > Lemuridae > Lemur > Lemur catta. The sequence goes on from NC_059134.1 coordinate 1,627,972, forward strand.
GATGCTAACCCTAACCCTAACACTATCCTAGGCCTGATGATAACCCTAACCCTAACCCTGACACTATCCTAGGGCTCATGCTAACCCTAAGTCTAACACTATCCTAGGGCTGATGCTAACCCTAACCCTAACCCTAACACTATCCTAGGCCTGATGCTAACCCTATCCCTAACCCTAACACTCTCCTAGGGCTGAGGCTAACCCTAACCCTAACACTATCCTAGGGCTGATGCTAACCCTAACCCTAACCCAAACACTATCCTAGGGTTGATGCTAACCCTAACCCTAACACTATCCTAGGGCTGATGCTAACCCTAACCCTAACCCTAACACTATCCTTGGGCTGATGCTAACCCTAACCCTAACACTATCCTGGGCCTGATGCTAACAGTAACCCTAACCCTAACACTATCCTAGGGCTGATGCTAACCCTAACCCTAACACTATCCTTGGGCTGATGCTAACCCTAACCCTAACCCTAACACTATCCTAGGGCAGATGCTAACCCTAACGCTAACCCTAACAGTATACCTCAACTGATGCTAACCCAAACCCTAACCCTAACACTATCCTAGGCCTGTTGATAACCCTAACACTGACCCTAACACTATCCTAGGGTTTATGTTAACCCTAACCCTAACACTATCCTAGGGCTGATGCTAACCCTAACCCTAACCCTAACACTATCCTAGGGGTGATGCTAACCCTAACACTAACAATATCCTAGGGCTGATGCTAACCCTAACCCTAACCCTAACACTATCCTAGGGCTGATGCTAACCCTAACACCAACACTATCCTAGGCCTGATGCTAACCCTAAACCTAACACTATCCTAGGGCTGATGCTAACCCTAACCCTAACCCTAACACTATCCTAGGCCTGATGCTAACCCTATCCCTAACCATAACACTCTCCTAGGGCTGAGGCTAACCCTAACCCTAACACTATCCTACGGCTGATCCTAACCCTAACACTAACCCAAACACTATCCTAGGGTTGATGCTAACCCTAACCCAAACACTATGCTAGGGCTGATGCTAACCCTAACCCTAACCCTAACACTATCCTTGGGCTGATGCTAACCCTAACCCTAACACTATCCTGGGCCTGATGCTAACCCTAACCCTAACCCTAACACTATCCTAGGGCTGATGCTAACCCTAACCCTAACACTATCCTTGGGCTGATGCTAACCCTAACCCTAACCCTAACACTATCCTAGTCCTGATGATAACCCTAACCCTAACCCTAACACTATCCTAGGGTTTATGTTAACCCTAACCCTAACACTATCCTAGGGCTGATGCTAACCCTAACCCTAACCCTAACACTATCCTAGGGCTGATGCTAACCCTAACGCTAACCCTAACACTATCCTTGAACTAATGCTAACCCTAACCCTAACCCTAACACTATCCTAGGCCTGATCATAACCCTAACACTAACCCTAACACTATCCTAGGGTTTATGTTAACCCTAACCCTAACAGTATCCTAGGGCTGATGCTAACCCTAACCCTAACCCTGACACTATCCTATGGCTGATGCTAACCCTAAGCCTAACAATATCCTAGGGCTGATGCGAACCCTAGCCCTAACCCTAACACTATCCTAGGGCTGATGCTAACCCTAACCCTAACTCTAACACTATCCTAGGGCTGAGGCTAACCCTAACCCTAACACTATCCTACGGCTGATGCTAACCCTAACCTTAACCCTAACACTATCCTAGGGCTGATGCTAACCCTAACACTAACACTATCCTAGGCCTGATGCTAACCCTAACCCTAACCCTAACACTATCCTAGGGCTGATGCTAACCCTAACCCTAACACTATCCTAGGGCTGATGCTAACCCTAACCCTAACCCTAACACTATCCTAGGGCTGATGCTAACCCTAACCCTAACACTATCCTAGGCCTGATGATAACCCTAACCCTAACCCTAACACTATCCTTGGGCTGATGCTAACCCTAACCCTAACACTATCCTAGGGCTGATGCTAACCCTAACCCTAACCCTAACACTATCCTAGGGCTGATGCTAACCCTAACCCTAACCCTAACACTATCCTAGGGCTGATGCTAAACTTAACCCTAACCCTAACACTATCCTAGGGCTGATTCTGACCGTAACCCTAACACTATCCTAGGCCTGATGCTACCCCTAACCCTTACCCTAACACTATCCTAGGGCTGATGCTAAACCTAACCATAACCCTAACACTATCCTAGGGCTGATGCTAACCCTAACCCTAACCCTAACACTATCCTAGGGCTGATGCTACCCCTAACCCCAACACTATCCTAGGCCTGATGCTAACCCTAACCCTAACACAATCCTAGGGCTGATGCTAACCCTTACCCTAACCCTAACACTATCCTAGGCCTGATGCTAACCCTATCCCTAACCCTAACACTCTCCTAGGGCTGAGGCTAACCCTAACCCTAACACTATCCTACGGCTGATCCTAACCCTAACCCTTACCCAAACTCTATCCTAGGGTTGATGCTAACCCTAACCCAAACACTATCCTAGGGCTGATGCTAACCCTAACCCTAACCCTAACACTATCCTTGGGCTGATGCTAACCCTAACCCTAACACTATCCTGGGCCTGATGCTAACCCTAACCCTAACCCTAACACTATCCTAGGGCTGATGCTAACCCTAACCCTAACACTATCCTTGGGCTGATGCTAACCCTAACCCTAACCCTAACACTATCCTAGGGCAAATGCTAACCCTAACGCTAACCCTAACACTATCCTAGTCCTGATGATAACCCTAACCCTAACCCTAACAATATCCTAGGGTTTATGTTAACCCTAACCCTAACACTATCCTAGGGCTGATGCTAACCCTAACACTAACACTATCCTAGGGCTGATGCTAACCCTAACCCTAACCCTAACACTATCCTAGGGCTGATGCTAACCCTAACCCTAACACTATCCTGGGCCTGATGCTAACCCTAACCCTAACCCTAACACTATCCTAGGGCTGATGCTAACCCTAACCCTAACACTATCCTTGGGCTGATGCTAACCCTAACCCTAACCCTAACACTATCCTAGTCCTGATGATAACCCTAACCCTAACCCTAACACTATCCTAGGGTTTATGTTAACCCTAACCCTAACACTATCCTAGGGCTGATGCTAACCCTAACCCTAACCCTAACACTATCCTAGGGCTGATGCTAACCCTAACGCTAACCCTAACACTATCCTTGAACTAATGCTAACCCTAACCCTAACCCTAACACTATCCTAGGCCTGATCATAACCCTAACACTAACCCTAACACTATCCTAGGGTTTATGTTAACCCTAACCCTAACAGTACCCTAGGGCTGATGCTAACCCTAACCCTAACCCTGACACTATCCTATGGCTGATGCTAACCCTAAGCCTAACAATATCCTAGGGCTGATGCGAACCCTAGCCCTAACCCTAACACTATCCTAGGGCTGATGCTAACCCTAACCCTAACTCTAACACTATCCTAGGGCTGAGGCTAACCCTAACCCTAACACTATCCTACGGCTGATGCTAACCCTAACCTTAACCCTAACACTATCCTAGGGCTGATGCTAACCCTAACACTAACACTATCCTAGGCCTGATGCTAACCCTAACCCTAACCCTAACACTATCCTAGGGCTGATGCTAACCCTAACCCTAACACTATCCTAGGGCTGATGCTAACCCTAACCCTAACCCTAACACTATCCTAGGGCTGATGCTAACCCTAACCCTAACACTATCCTAGGCCTGATGATAACCCTAACCCTAACCCTAACACTATCCTTGGGCTGATGCTAACCCTAACCCTAACACTATCCTAGGGCTGATGCTAACCCTAACCCTAACCCTAACACTATCCTAGGGCTGATGCTAACCCTAACCCTAACCCTAACACTATCCTAGGGCTGATGCTAAACTTAACCCTAACCCTAACACTATCCTAGGGCTGATTCTGACCGTAACCCTAACACTATCCTAGGCCTGATGCTACCCCTAACCCTTACCCTAACACTATCCTAGGGCTGATGCTAAACCTAACCATAACCCTAACACTATCCTAGGGCTGATGCTAACCCTAACCCTAACCCTAACACTATCCTAGGGCTGATGCTACCCCTAACCCCAACACTATCCTAGGCCTGATGCTAACCCTAACCCTAACACAATCCTAGGGCTGATGCTAACCCTTACCCTAACCCTAACACTATCCTAGGCCTGATGCTAACCCTATCCCTAACCCTAACACTCTCCTAGGGCTGAGGCTAACCCTAACCCTAACACTATCCTACGGCTGATCCTAACCCTAACCCTTACCCAAACTCTATCCTAGGGTTGATGCTAACCCTAACCCAAACACTATCCTAGGGCTGATGCTAACCCTAACCCTAACCCTAACACTATCCTTGGGCTGATGCTAACCCTAACCCTAACACTATCCTGGGCCTGATGCTAACCCTAACCCTAACCCTAACACTATCCTAGGGCTGATGCTAACCCTAACCCTAACACTATCCTTGGGCTGATGCTAACCCTAACCCTAACCCTAACACTATCCTAGGGCAAATGCTAACCCTAACGCTAACCCTAACACTATCCTAGTCCTGATGATAACCCTAACCCTAACCCTAACAATATCCTAGGGTTTATGTTAACCCTAACCCTAACACTATCCTAGGGCTGATGCTAACCCTAACACTAACACTATCCTAGGGCTGATGCTAACCCTAACCCTAACCCTAACACTATCCTAGGGCTGATGCTAACCCTAACCCTAACACTATCCTAGGGCTGATGCTAACCCTAACCCTAACCCTAACACTATCCTAGGGCTGATGCTAACCCTAACGCTAACCCTAACACTATCCTTGAACTAATGCTAACCCTAACCCTAACCCTAACACTATCTTAGGCCTGATCATAACCCTAACCCTAACCCTAACACTATCCTAGGGTTTATGTTAACCCTAACCCTAACAGTATCCTAGGGCTGATGCTAACCCTAACCCTAACCCTAACACTATCCTATGGCTGATGCTAACCCTAACCCTAACACTATTTTAGGGCTGATGCGAACCCTAGCCCTAACCCTAACACTATCCTAGGGCTGATGCTAACCCTAACCCTAACTCTAACTCTATCTTAGGGCTGAGGCTAACCCTAACCCTAACACTATCCTACGGCTGATGCTAACCCTAACCTTAACCCTAACACTATCCTAGGGCTGATGCTAACCCTAACACTAACACTATCCTAGGCCTGATGCTAACCCTAACCCTAACCCTAACACTATCCTAGGGCTGATGCTAACCCTAACCCTAACACTATCCTAGGGCTGATGCTAACCCTAACCCTAACCCTAACACTATCCTAGGGCTGATGCTAACCCTAACCCTAACACTATCCTAGGCCTGATGATAACCCTAACCCTAAAACTAACACTATCCTTGGGCTGATGCTAACCCTAACCCTAACACTATCCTAGGGCTGATGCTAACCCTAACCCTAACCCTAACACTATCCTAGGGCTGATGCTAACCCTAACCCTAACCCTAACACTATCCTAGGGCTGATGCTAACCCTAACCCTAACACTATCCTAGGGCTGATGCTAACCCTAACCCTAACCCTAACACTATCCTAGGGCTGATGCTAACCCTAACGCTAACCCTAACACTATCCTTGAACTGATGCTAACCCTAACCCTATCCATAACACTATCCTAGGCCTGATGATAACCCTAACCCTAACCCTAACACTATCCTAGGGCTGATGCTAACACTAACCCTAAACCTAACACTATCCTAGGGCGGATGCTAACCATAACCCTAACCCTAACACTATCCTAGGGCTGATGCTAACCCTAACACTAACACTATCCTAGGGCAGATGCTAACCCTAACCCTAACCCTAACACTCTCCAAGGGCTGATGCTAACCCTAACCGTAACCCTAACACTATCCTAGGGCTGATGCTAACCCTAACCCTAACCCTAACACTATCCTCGGGCTGATGCTAACCCTAACCCTAACACTATCCTAGGCCTCATGCTAACCCTAAGCCTAACCCTAACACTATCCTAGGGCTGATGCTAACCCTAACCCTAACACTATCCTAGGCCTGATGATAACCCTAACCCTAACCCTAACACTATCCTAGGGCTGATGCTAACCCTAACCCTAACACTATCCTAGAGCTGATGCTAACCCTAACCCTAACCCTAACACTATCCTAAGTCTGATGCTAACCCTAGCCCTCAAACTATCCTAGGCCTGATGATAACCCTAACCCTAACCTTAACACTATCCTAGGGCTGATGCTAACCCTAACCCTAACCCTAACACTATCCTAGAGCTGATGCTAACCCTAACCCTAACACTATCCTAGGCCTGATGATAACCCTAACCCTAACCCTGACACTATCCTAGGGCTCATGCTAACCCTAAGTCTAACACTATCCTAGGGCTGATGCTAACCCTAACCCTAACCCTAACACTATCCTAGGCCTGATGCTAACCCTATCCCTAACCCTAACACTCTCCCAGGGCTGAGGCTAACCCTAACCCTAACACTATCCTAGGGCTGATGCTAACCCTAACCCTAACCCAAACACTATCCTAGGGTTGATGCTAACCCTAACCCTAACACTATCCTAGGGCTGATGCTAACCCTAACCCTAACCCTAACACTATCCTTGGGCTGATGCTAACCCTAACCCTAACACTATCCTGGGCCTGATGCTAACCCTAACCCTAACCCTAACACTATCCTAGGGCTGATGCTAACCCTAACCCTAACACTATCCTTGGGCTGATGCTAACCCTAACCCTAACCCTAACACTATCCTAGGGCAGATGCTAACCCTAACGCTAACCCTAACAGTATACCTCAACTGATGCTAACCCTAACCCTAACCCTAACACTATCCTAGGCCTGATGATAACCCTAACACTGACCCTAACACTATCCTAGGGTTTATGTTAACCCTAACCCTAACACTATCCTAGGGCTGATGCTAACCCTAACCCTAACCCTAACACTATCCTAGGGGTGATGCTAACCCTAACACTAACAATATCCTAGGGCTGATGCTAACCCTAACCCTAACCCTAACACTATCCTAGGGCTGATGCTAACCCTAACACCAACACTATCCTAGGCCTGATGCTAACCCTAAACCTAACACTATCCTAGGGCTGATGCTAACCCTAACCCTAACCCTAACACTATCCTAGGCCTGATGCTAACCCTATCCCTAACCATAACACTCTCCTAGGGCTGAGGCTAACCCTAACCCTAACACTATCCTACGGCTGATCCTAACCCTAACACTAACCCAAACACTATCCTAGGGTTGATGCTAACCCTAACCCAAACACTATGCTAGGGCTGATGCTAACCCTAACCCTAACCCTAACACTATCCTTGGGCTGATGCTAACCCTAACCCTAACACTATCCTGGGCCTGATGCTAACCCTAACCCTAACCCTAACACTATCCTAGGGCTGATGCTAACCCTAACCCTAACACTATCCTTGGGCTGATGCTAACCCTAACCCTAACCCTAACACTATCCTAGTCCTGATGATAACCCTAACCCTAACCCTAACACTATCCTAGGGTTTATGTTAACCCTAACCCTAACACTATCCTAGGGCTGATGCTAACCCTAACCCTAACCCTAACACTATCCTAGGGCGGATGCTAACCCTAACCCTAACCCTAACACTATCCTAGTGCTGATGCTAACCCTAACACTAACACTATCCTAGGGCTGATGCTAACTTTAACCCTAACCCTTAACGTTATCCTAGGGCTGATGCTAACCCTAACCCTAACTCTAACACTATCTTAGGGCTGAGGCTAACCCTAACCCTAACACTATCCTACGGCTGATGCTAACCCTAACCCTAACCCTGACACTATCCTAGGGCTGATGCTAACCCTAACCCTAACACTATCCTAGGGCTGATGCTAACCCTAACCCTAACCCTAACACTATCCTAGGGCTGATGCTAAACCTAACGCTAACCCTAACACTATCCTTGAATTGATGCTAACCCTAACCCTAACCATAACATTATCCTAGGCCTGATGATAACCCTAACCCTAACCCTAACACTATCCTAGGTTTTATGTTAACCCTAACCCTAACACTATCCTAGGGCTGATGCTAACCCTAACCCTAAACCTAACATTATCCTAGGGCGGATGCTAACCCTAACCCTAACCCTAACACTATCCTAGGGCTGATGCTAACCCTAATACTAACACTATCCTAGGGCTGATGCTAACCCTAACCCTAACCCTAACACTCTCCAAGGGCTGATGATAACCCTAACCCTAACCCTAACACTATCCTAGGGCTGATGCTAACCCTAACCATAACCCTAACACTATCCTCGGGCTGATGCTAACCCTAACCCTAACACTATCCTAGGCCTGATGCTAACCCTAACCCTAACCCTAACACTATCCTAGGGCTGATGCTAACCATACCCCTAACACTATCCTAGGCCTGATGATAACCCTAACCCTAACCCTAACACTATCCTAGGGCTGATGCTAACCCTAACCCTAACACTATCCTAGAGCTGATGCTAACCCTAACCCTAACCCTAACACTATCCTAAGTCTGATGCTAACCCTAGCCCTCACACTATCCTAGGCCTGATGATAACCCTAACCCTAACCTTAACACTATCCTAGGGCTGATGCTAACCCTAAACCTAACCCTAACACTATCCTAGAGCTGATGCTAACCCTAACCCTAACACTATCCTAGGCCTGATGATAACCCTAACCCTAACCCTGACACTATCCTAGGGCTCATGCTAACCCTAACTCTAACACTATCCTAGGGCTGATGCTAACCCTAACCCTAACCCTAACACTATCCTAGGCCTGATGCTAACCCTATCCCTAACCCTAACACTCTCCTAGGGCTGAGGCTATCCCTAACCCTAACACTATCCTAGGGCTGATGCTAACCCTAACCCTAACCCAAACACTATCCTAGGGTTGATGCTAACCCTAACCCTAACACTATCCTAGGGCTGATGCTAACCCTAACCCTAACCCTAACACTATCCTAGGGCTGATGCTAACCCTAACGCTAACCATAACACTATCCTTGAACTAATGCTAACCCTAACCCTAACCCTAACACTATCCTAGGCCTGATCATAACCCTAACCCTAACCCTAACACTATCCTAGGGTTTATGTTAACCCTAACCCTAACAGTATCCTAGGGCTGATGCTAACCCTAACCCTAACCCTGACACTATCCTATGGCTGATGCTAACCCTAAGCCTAACACTATCCTAGGGCTGATGCGAACCCTAGCCCTAACCCTAACACTATCCTAGGGCTGATGCTAACCCTAAACCTAACTCTAACACTATCCTAGGGCTGAGGCTAACCCTAACCTTAACACTATCCTACGGCTGATGCTAACCCTAACCTTAACCCTAACACTATCCTAGGGCTGATGCTAACCCTAACACTAACACTATCCTAGGCCTGATGCTAACCCTAACCCTAACCCTAACACTATCCTAGGGCTGATGCTAACCCTAACCCTAACACTATCCTAGGCCTGATGATAACCCTAACCCTAACCCTAACACTATCCTTGGGCTGATGCTAACCCTAACCCTAACACTATCCTAGGGCTGATGCTAACCCTAACCCTAACCCTAACACTATCCTAGGGCTGATGCTAACCCTAACCCTAACCCTAACACTATCCTAGGGCTGATGCTAAACTTAACCCTAACCCTAACACTATCCTAGGGCTGATTCTAACCGTAACCCTAACACTATCCTAGGCCTGATGCTACCCCTAACCCTTACCCTAACACTATCCTAGGGCTGATGCTAAACCTAACCATAACCCTAACACTATCCTAGGGCTGATGCTAACCCTAACCCTAACCCTAACACTATCCTAGGGCTGATGCTAACCCTAACCCCAACACTATCCTAGGCCTGATGCTAACCCTAACCCTAACACTATCCTAGGGCTGATGCTAACCCTTACCCTAACCCTAACACTATCCTAGGCCTGATGCTAACCCTATCCCTAACCCTAACACTCTCCTAGGGCTGAGGCTAACCCTAACCCTAACACTATCCTACGGCTGATTCTAACCCTAACCCTAACCCAAACACTATCCTAGGGTTGATGCTAACCCTAACCCAAACACTATCCTAGGGCTGATGCTAACCCTAACCCTAACCCTAACACTATCCTTGGGCTGATGCTAACCCTAACCCTAACACTATCCTGGGCCTGATGCTAACCCTAACCCTAACCCTAACACTATCCTAGGGCTGATGCTAACCCTAACCCTAACACTATCCTTGGGCTGATGCTAACCCTAACCCTAACCCTAACACTATCCTAGGGCAAATGCTAACCCTAACGCTAACCCTAACACTATCCTAGTCCTGATGATAACCCTAACCCTAACCCTAACACTATCCTAGGGTTTATGTTAACCCTAACCCTAACACTATCCTAGGGCTGATGCTAACCCTAACACTAACACTATCCTAGGGCTGATGCTAACCCTAACCCTAACCCTTAACGTTATCCTAGGGCTGATGCTAACCCTCACCCTAACTCTAACACTATCTTAGGGCTGAGGCTAACCCTAACCCTAACACTATCCTACGGCTGATGCTAACCCTAACCCTAACCCTAACACTATCCTAGGGCTGAGGCTAACCCTAACGCTAACACTATCGTAGGCCTGATGCTAACCCTAACCCTAACCCTAACACTATCCTAGGGCTGATGCTAACCGTAACCCTAACACTATCCTAGGGCTGATGCTAACCCTAACCCTAACCCTAACACTATCCTAGGGCTGATGATAACCCTAACCCTAACACTATCCTAGGCCTGATGATAACCCTAACCCTAACCCTGACACTATCCTAGGGCTGATGCTAACCCTAACCCTAACACTATCCTAGGGCTGATGCTAACCCTAACCCTAACCCTAACACTATCCTAGGGCTGATGCTAACCCTAACGCTAACCCTAACACTATCCTTGAACTGATGCTAACCCTAACCCTAACCATAACACTATCCTAGGCCTGATGATAACCCTAACCCTAACCCTAACACTATCCTAGGGTTTATGTTAACCCTAACCCTAACACTATCCTAGGGCTGATGCTAACCCTAACCCTAAACCTAACACTATCCTAGGGCGGATGCTAACCCTAACCCTAACCCTAACACTATCCTAGGGCTGATGCTAACCCTAACACTAACACTATCCCAGGTCTGATGCTAACCCTAACCCTAACCCTAACACTCTCCAAGGGCTGATGCTAACCCTAACCCTAACCCTAACACTATCCTAGGGCTGATGCTAACCCTAACCCTAACCCTAACACTATCCTCGGGCTGATGCTAACCCTAACCCTAACACTATCCTAGGCCTGATGCTAACCCTAACCCTAACCCTAACACTATCCTAGGGCTGATGCTAACCCTAACCCTAACACTATCCTAGGCCTGATGATAACCCTAACCCTAACCCTAACACTATCCTAGGGCTGATGCAAACCCTAACCCTAACACTATCCTAGAGCTGATGCTAACCCTAACCCTAACCCTAACACTATCCTAAGTCTGATGCTAACCCTAGCCCTCACACTATCCTAGGCCTGATGATAACCCTAACCCTAACCTTAACACTATCCTAGGGCTGATGCTAACCCTAACCTTAACCCTAACACTATCCTAGAGCTGATGCTAACTCTAACCCTAACACTATCCTAGGCCTGATGATAACCCTAACCCTAACCCTGACACTATCCTAGGGCTCATGCTAACCCTAACTCTAACACTATCCTAGGGCTGATGATAACCCTAACCCTAACCCTAACACTATCCTAGGCCTGATGCTAACCCTATCCCTAACCCTAACACTCTCCTAGGGCTGAGGCTAACCCTAACCCTAACAATATCCTAGGGCTGATGCTAACCCTAACCCTAACACAAACACTATCCTAGGGTTGATGCTAACCCTAACCCTAACACTATCCTAGGGCTGATGCTAACCCTAACCCTAACCCTAACACTATCCTTGGGCTGATGCTAACCCTAACCCTAACACTATCCTGGGCCTGATGCTAACCCTAACCCTAACCCTAACACTATCCTAGGGCTGATGCTAACCCTAACCCTAACACTATCCTTGGGCTGATGCTAACCCTAACCCTAACCCTAACACTATCCTAGGGCAGATGCTAACCCTAACGCTAACCCTATCAGTATACTTGAACTGATGCTAACCCTAACCTAACCCTAACACTATCCTAGGCCTGATGATAACCCTAACCCTGACCCTAACACTATCCTAGGGTTCATGTTAACCCTAACCCTAACACTATCCTAGGGCTGATGCTAACCCTAACCCTAACCCTAACACTATCCTAGGGCGGATGCTAACCCTAACCCTAACCCTAACACTATCCTAGGGTTGATGCTAACCCTAACCCTAACACTATCCTAGGGCTGATGCTAACCCTAACCCTAACCCTAACACTATCCTAGGGCTGATGCTAACCCTAACGCTAACCCTAACAATATCCTGGAACTAATGCTAACCCTAACCCTAACCCTAACACTATCCTAGGCCTGATCATAACCCTAACCCTAACCCTAACACTATCCTAGGGTTTATGTTAACCCTAACCCTAACAGTATCCTAGGGCTGATGCTAACCCTAACCCTGACCCTAACACTATCCTATGGCTGACGCTAACCCTAACCCTAACACTATCCTAGGGCTGTTGCGAACCCTAGCCCTAACCCTAACACTATCCTAGGGCTGATGGTAACCCTAACCCTAACTCTAACACTATCTTAGGGCTGAGGCTAACCCTAACCCTAACACTATCCTACGGCTGATGCTAACTCTAACCTTAACCCTAACACTATCCTAGGGCTGATGCTAACCCTAACACTAACACTATCCTAGGCCTGATGCTAACCCTAACCCTAACCCTAACACTATCCTAGGGCTGATGCTAACCCTAACCCTAACACTATCCTAGGGCTGATGCTAACCCTAACCCTAACCCTAACACTATCCTTGGGCTGATGCTAACCCTAACCCTAACACTATCCTAGGGCTGATGCTAACCCTTACCCTAACCCTAACACTATCCTGGGCCTGATGCTAACCCTAACCCTAACCCTAACACTATCCTAGGGCTGATGCTAACCCTAACCCTAACACTATCCTTGGGCTGATGCTAACCCTAACCCTAACCCTAACACTATCCTAGGGCTGATGCTAACCATAACCCTAACACTATCCTAGGCCTGATGATAGCCCTAACCCTAACCCTAACACTATCCTAGGGCTGATGCTAACCCTAACCCTAACACTATCCTAGAGCTGATGCTAACCCTAACCCTAACCGTAACACTATCCTAAGTCTGATGCTAACCCTAGCCCTCACACTATCCTAGGCCTGATGATAACCCTAACCCTAACCCTAACCTTAACACTATCCTAGGGCTGATGCTAACCCTAACCCTAACCCTAACACTATCCTAGAGCTGATGCTAACCCTAACCCTAACACTATCCTAGGCCTGATGATAACCCTAATCCTAACCCTGACACTATCCTAGGGCTCATGCTAACCCTAACTCTAACACTATCCTAGGGCTGATGCTAACCCTAACCCTAACACTATCCTAGGGCTGATGCTAACCCTAACCCTAACCCTAACACTATCCTAGGGCTGATGCTAACCCTAACGCTAACCCTAACACTATCCTGGAACTAATGCTAACCCTAACCCTAACCCTAACACTATCCTACGCCTGATCATAACCCTAACCCTAACCCTAACACTATCCTAGGGTTTATGTTAACCCTAACCCTAACAGTATCCTAGGGCTGATGCTAACCCTAACCCTAACCCTAACACTATCCTATGGCTGATGCTAACCCTAACCCTAACACTATCCTAGGGCTGATGCGAACCCTAGCCCTAACCCTAACACTATCCTGGGGCTGATGCTAACCCTAACCCTAACTCTAACACTATCTTAGGGCTGAGGCTAACCCTAACCCTAACACTATCCTAGGGCTGATGCTAACCCTAACCCTAACCCTAACACTATCCTAGGGCTGATGCTAACCCTAACCCTAACCCTAACACTATCCTAGGGCTGATGCTAACCCTAACCCTAACCCTAACACTATCCTAGGGCTGATGCTAACCCTAACCCTAATACTATCCTAGGGCTGATGCTAACCCTAACCCTAACCCTAACAATATCCTAGGGCTGATGCTAACCCTAACCCTAACACTATCCTAGGCCTGATGATAACCCTAACCCTAACCCTAACACTATCCTTGGGCTGATGCTAACCCTAACCCTAACACTATCCTAGGGCTGATGCTAACCCTAACCCTAACCCTAACACTATCCTAGGGCTGATGCTAACCCTAACCCTAACCCTAACACTATCCTAGGGCTGATGCTAACCCTAACCCTAACACTATCCTAGGGCTGATGCTAACCCTAACCCTAGCCCTAACACTATCCTAGGGCTGATGCTAACCCTAACGCTAACCCTAACACTATCTTGAACTGGTGCTAACCCTAACCCTAACCATAACACTATCCTAGGCCTGATGATAACCCTAACCCTAACCCTAACACTATCCTAGGGTTTATGTTAACCCTAACCCAAACACTATCCTAGGGCTGATGTTAACCCTAACCCTAAACCTAACACTATCCTAGGGCGGATGCTAACCCTAACCCTAACCCTAACACTATCCTAGGGCTGATGCTAACCCTAACACTAACACTATCCTATGGCTGATGCTAACCCTAACCCTAACCCTAACAATCTCCAAGGGCTGATGCTAACCCTAACCCTAACCCTAACACTATCCTAGGGCTGATGCTAACCCTAACCCTAACCCTAACACTATCCTCGGGCTGATGCTAACCCTAACCCTAACACTATCCTAGGCCTGATGCTAACCCTAACCCTAACCCTAACACTATCCTAGGGCTGATGCTAACCCTAACCCTAACACTATCCTAGGCCTGATGATAACCCTAACCCTAACCCTAACACTATCCTAGGGCTGATGCTAACCCTAACCCTAACCCAAACACTATCCTAGGGTTGATGCTAACCCTGACCCTAACACTATCCTAGGGCTGATGCTAACCCTAACCCTAACCCTAACACTATCCTAGGGCTGATGCTAACCCTAACGCTAACCCTAACACTATCCCGGAACTAATGCTAACCCTAACCCTAACCCTAACACTATCCTACGCCTGATCATAACCCTAACCTTAACCCTAACACTATCCTAGGGTTTATGTTAACCCTAACCCTAACAGTATCCTAGGGCTGATGCTAACCCTAACCCTAACCCTAACACTATCCTATGGCTGATGCTAACCCTAACCCTAACACTATCCTAGGGCTGATGCGAACCCTAGCCCTAACCCTAACACTATCCTGGGGCTGATGCTAACCCTAACCCTAACTCTAACACTATCTTAGGGCTGAGGCTAACCCTAACCCTAACACTATCCTACGGCTGATGCTAACCCTAACCTTAACCCTAACACTATCCTAGGGCTGATGCTAACCCTAACACTAACACTATCCTAGGCCTGATGCTAACCCTAACCCTAACCCTAACACTATCCTAGGGCTGATGCTAACCCTAACCCTAACACTATCCTAGGGCTGATGCTAACCCTAACCCTAACCCTAACACTATCCTAGGGCTGATGCTAACCCTAACCCTAACACTATCCTAGGCCTGATGATAACCCTAACCCTAACCCTAACACTATCCTTGGGCTGATGCTAACCCTAACCCTAACACTATCCTAGGGCTGATGCTAACCCTAACCCTAACCCTAGCACTATCCTAGGGCTCATGCTAACCCTAACCCTAACCCTAACACTATCCTAGGGCTGATGCTAACCCTAACCCTAACACTATCCTAGGGCTGATGCTAACCCTAACCCTAGCCCTAACACTATCCTAGGGCTGATGCTAACCCTACCGCTAACCCTAACACTATCTTGAACTGATGCTAACCCTAACCCTAACCATAACACTATCCTAGGCCTGATGATAACCCTAACCCTAACCCTAACACTATCCTAGGGTTTATGTTAACCCTAACCCAAACACTATCCTAGGGCTGATTTTAACCCTAACCCTAAACCTAACACTATCCTAGGGCGGATGCTAACCCTAACCCTAACACTAACACTATCCTAGGGCTGATGCTAACCCTAACACTAACACTATCCTAGGGCTGATGCTAACCCTAACCCTAACCCTAACAATCTCCAAGGGCTGATGCTAACCCTAACCCTAACCCTAACACTATCCTAGGGCTGATGCTAACCCTAACCCTAACCCTAACACTATCCTCGGGCTGATGCTAACCCTAACCCTAACACTATCCTAGGCCTGATGCTAACCCTAACCCTAACCCTAACACTATCCTAGGGCTGATGCTAACCCTAACCCTAACACTATCCTAGGCCTGATGATAACCCTAACCCTAACCCTAACACTATCCTAGTGCTGATGCTAACCCTAACCCTAACACTATCCTAGAGCTGATGATAACCCTAACCCTAACCCTAACACTATCCTAAGTCTGATGCTAACCCTAGCCCTCACACTATCCTAGGCCGGATGATAACCCTAACCCTAACCTTAACACTATCCTAGGGCTGATGCTAACCCTAACCCTAACCCTAACACTATCCTAGAGCTGATGCTAACCCTACCCCTAACACTATCCTAGGCCTGATGATAACCCTAACCCTAACCCTGACACTATCCTAGGGCTCATGATAACCCTAACTCTAACACTATCCTAGGGCTGATGCTAACCCTAACCCTAACCCTAACACTATCCTAGGCCTGATGCTAACCCTATCCCTAACCCTAACACTCTCCTAGGGCTGAGGCTAACCCTAACCCTAACACTATCCTAGGGCTGATGCTAACCCTAACCCTAACCCAAACACTATCCTAGGGTTGATGCTAACCCTAACCTTAACACTATCCTAGGGCTGATGCTAACCGTAACCCTAACCCTAACACTATCCTTGGGCTGATGCTAACCCTAACCCTAACACTATCCTGGGCCTGATGCTAACACTAACCCTAACCCTAACACTATCCTAGGGCTGATGCTAACCCTAACCCTAACACTATCCTTGGGCTGATGCTAACCCTAACCCTAACCCTAACACTATCCTAGGGCAGATGCTAACCCTAACGCTAACCCTAACAGTATACTTGAACTGATGCTAACACTAACCTTAACCCTAACACTATCCTAGGCCTGATGATAACCCTAACCCTGACCCTAACACTATCCTAGGGTTTATGTTAACCCTAACCCTAACACTATCCTAGGGCTGATGCTAACACTAACCCTAACCCTAACCCTAACACTATCCTAGGGCGGATGCTAACCCAAACCCTAACCCTAACACTATCCTAGGGGTGATGCTAACCCTAACACTAACAATATCCTAGGGCTGATGCTAACCCTAACCCTAACCCTAACACTATCCTAGGGCTGATGCTAACCCTAACCCCAACACTATCCTAGGCCTGATGCTAACCCTAACCCTAACACTATCCTAGGGCTGATGCTAACCCTAACGCTAACCCTAACCCTATCCTTTAATTGATGCTAACCCTAACCCTAACCATAACACTATCCTAGGCCTGATGATAACCCTAACCCTAACCCTAACACTATCCTAGGGTTTATGTTAACCCTAACCCTAACACTATCCTAGGGCTGATGCTAACCCTAACCCTAAACCTAACGTTATCCTAGGGCGGATGCTAACCCTAACCCTAACCCTAACACTATCCTAGGGCTGATGCTAACCCTAACACTAACACTATCCTAGGGCTGATGCTAACCCTAACCCTAACCCTAACACTCTCCAAGGGCTGATGCTAACCCTAACCCTAACCCTAACACTATCCTAGGGCTGATGCTAACCCTAACCATAACCCTAACACTATCCTCGGGCTGAGGCTATCCCTAACCCTAACACTATCCTAGGGCTGATGCTAACCCTAACCCTAACCCAAACACTATCCTAGGGTTGATGCTAACCCTAACCCTAACACTATCCTAGGGCTGATGCTAACCCTAACCCTAACCCTAAGACTATCCTAGGGCTGATGCTAACCCTAACGCTAACCCTAACACAATCCTTGAACTAATGCTAACCCTAACCCTAACCCTAACACTATCCTAGGCCTGATCATAACCCTAACCCTAACCCTAACACTATCCTAGGGTTTATGTTAACCCTAACCCTAACAGTATCCTAGGGCTGATGCTAACCCTAACCCTAACCCTAACACTATCCTATGGCTGATGCTAACCCTAACCCTAACACTATTTTAGGGCTTATGCGAACCCTAGCCCTAACCCTAACACTATCCTAGGGCTGATGCTAACCCTAAACCTAACTCTAACTCTATCTTAGGGCTGAGGCTAACCCTAACCCTAACACTATCCTACGGCTGATGCTAACCCTAACCTTAACCCTAACACTATCCTAGGGCTGATGCTAACCCTAACACTAACACTATCCTAGGCCTGATGCTAACCCTAACCCTAACCCTAACACTATCCTAGGGCTGATGCTAACCCTAACCCTAACACTCTCCTAGGGCTGATGCTAACCCTAACCCTAACCCTAACACTATCCTAGGGCTGATGCTAACCCTAACCCTAACACTATCCTAGGCCTGATGATAACCCTAACCCTAAAACTAACACTATCCTTGGGCTGATGCTAAGCCTAACCCTAACACTATCCTAGGGCTGATGCTAACCCTAACACTATCCTAGGGCTGATGCTAACCCTAACCCTAACACTATCCTAGGGCTGATGCTAACCCTAACCCTAACCCTAACACTATCCTAGGGCTGATGCTAACCCTAACGCTAACCCTAACACTATCCTTGAACTGATGCTAACCCTAACAATAACCATAACACTATCCTAGGCCTGATGATAACCCTAACCCTAACCCTAACACTATCCTAGGGATTATGTTAACCCTAACCCTAACACTATCCTAGGGCTGATGCTAACCCTAACCCTAAACCTAACACTATCCTAGGGCGGATGCTAACCATAACCCTAACCCTAACACTATCCTAGGGCTGATGCTAACCCCAACACTAACACTATCCTAGGGCTGATGCTAACCCTAACCCTAACCCTAACACTCTCCAAGGGCTGATGCTAACCCTAACCCTAACCCTAACACTATCCTAGGGCTGATGCTAACCCTAACCCTAACCCTAACACTATCCTCGGGCTGATGCTAACCCTAACCCTAACACTATTCTAGGCCTGATGCTAACCCTAACCCTAACCCTAACACTATCCTAGGGCTGATGCTAACCCTAAACCTAACACTATCCTAGGCCTGATGATAACCCTAACCCTAACCCTAACACTATCCTAGGGCTGATGCTAACCCTAACCCTAACACTATCCTAGAGCTGATGCTAACCCTAACCCTAACAATAACACTATCCTAAGTCTGATGCTAACCCTAGCCCTCAAACTATCCTAGGCCTGATGATAACCCTAACCCTAACCTTAACACTATCCTAGGGCTGATGCTAACCCTAACCATAACCCTAACACTATCCTAGAGCTGATGCTAACCCTAACCCTAACACTATCCTAGGCCTGATGATAACCCTAACCCTAACCCTGACACTATCCTAGGGCTCATGCCAACCCTAAGTCTAACACTATCCTAGGGCTGATGCTAACCCTAACCCTAACCCTAACACTATCCTAGGCCTGATGCTAACGCTATCCCTAACCCTAACACTCTCCTAGGGCTGAGGCTAACCCTAACCCTAACACTATCCTAGGGCTGATGCTAACCCTAACCCTAACCCAAACACTATCCTAGGGTTGATGCTAACCCTAACCCTAACACTATCCTAGGGCTGATGCTAACCCTAACCCTAACCCTAACACTATCCTTGGGCTGATGCTAACCCTAACCCTAACACTATCCTGGGCCTGATGCTAACCCTAACCCTAACCCTAACACTATCCTAGGGCTGATGCTAACCCTAACCCTAACACTATCCTTGGGCTGATGCTAACCCTAACCCTAACCCTAACACTATCCTAGGGCTGATGCTAACCCTAACCCTAACACTATCCTAGGGCTGATGCGAACCCTAGCCCTAACCCTAACACTATCCTGGGGCTGATGCTAACCCTAACCCTAACTCTAACACTATCTTAGGGCTGAGGCTAACCCTAACCCTAACACTATCCTACGGCTGATGCTAACCCTAACCTTAACCCTAACACTATCCTAGGGCTGATGCTAACCCTAACACTAACACTATCCTAGGCCTGATGCTAACCCTAACCCTAACCCTAACACTATCCTAGGGCTGATGCTAACCCTAACCCTAACACTATCCTAGGGCTGATGCTAACCCTAACCCTAACCCTAACAATATCCTAGGGCTGATGCTAACCCTAACCCTAACACTATCCTAGGCCTGATGATAACCCTAACCCTAACCCTAACACTATCCTTGGGCTGATGCTAACCCTAACCCTAACACTATCCTAGGGCTGATGCTAACCCTAACCCTAACCCTAGCACTATCCTAGGGCTCATGCTAACCCTAACCCTAACCCTAACACTATCCTAGGGCTGATGCTAACCCTAACCCTAACACTATCCTAGGGCTGATGCTAACCCTAACCCTAGCCCTAACACTATCCTAGGGCTGATGCTAACCCTACCGCTAACCCTAACACTATCTTGAACTGATGCTAACCCTAACCCTAACCATAACACTATCCTAGGCCTGATGATAACCCTAACCCTAACCCTAACACTATCCTAGGGTTTATGTTAACCCTAACCCAAACACTATCCTAGGGCTGATTTTAACCCTAACCCTAAACCTAACACTATCCTAGGGCGGATGCTAACCCTAACCCTAACACTAACACTATCCTAGGGCTGATGCTAACCCTAACACTAACACTATCCTAGGGCTGATGCTAACCCTAACCCTAACCCTAACAATCTCCAAGGGCTGATGCTAACCCTAACCCTAACCCTAACACTATCCTAGGGCTGATGCTAACCCTAACCCTAACCCTAACACTATCCTCGGGCTGATGCTAACCCTAACCCTAACACTATCCTAGGCCTGATGCTAACCCTAACCCTAACCCTAATACTATCCTAGGGCTGATGCTAACCCTAACCCTAACACTATCCTAGGCCTGATGATAACCCTAACCCTAACCTTAACACTATCCTAGGGCTGATGCTAACCCTAACCCTAACCCTAACACTATCCTAGAGCTGATGCTAACCCTACCCCTAACACTATCCTAGGCCTGATGATAACCCTAACCCTAACCTTAACACTATCCTAGGGCTGATGCTAACCCTAACCCTAACCCTAACACTATCCTAGAGCTGATGCTAACCCTACCCCTAACACTATCCTAGGCCTGATGATAACCCTAACCCTAACCCTGACACTATCCTAGGGCTCATGATAACCCTAACTCTAACACTATCCTAGGGCTGATGCTAACCCTAACCCTAACCCTAACACTATCCTAGGCCTGATGCTAACCCTATCCCTAACCCTAACACTCTCCTAGGGCTGAGGCTAACCCTAACCCTAACACTATCCTAGGGCTGATGCTAACCCTAACCCTAACCCAAACACTATCCTAGGGTTGATGCTAACCCTAACATTAACACTATCCTAGGGCTGATGCTAACCGTAACCCTAACCCTAACACTATCCTTGGGCTGATGCTAACCCTAACCCTAACACTATCCTGGGCCTGATGCTAACCCTAACCCTAACCCTAACACTATCCTAGGGCTGATGCTAACCCTAACCCTAACACTATCCTTGGGCTGATGCTAACCCTAACCCTAACCCTAACACTATCCTAGGGCAGATGCTAACCCTAACGCTAACCCTAACAGTATACTTGAACTGATGCTAACACTAACCTTAACCCTAACACTATCCTAGGCCTGATGATAACCCTAACCCTGACCCTAACACTATCCTAGGGTTTATGTTAACCCTAACCCTAACACTATCCTAGGGCTGATGCTAACACTAACCCTAACCCTAACCCTAACACTATCCTAGGGCGGATGCTAACCCTAACCCTAACCCTAACACTATCCTAGGGGTGATGCTAACCCTAACACTAACAATATCCTAGGGCTGATGCTAACCCTAACCCTAACCCTAACACTATCCTAGGGCTGATGCTAAACCTAACCCCAACACTATCCTAGGCCTGATGCTAACCCTAACCCTAACACTATCCTAGGGCTGATGCTAACCCTAACGCTAACCCTAACCCTATCCTTTAATTGATGCTAACCCTAACCCTAACCATAACACTATCCTAGGCCTGATGATAACCCTAACCCTAACCCTAACACTATCCTAGGGTTTATGTTAACCCTAACCCTAACACTATCCTAGGGCTGATGCTAACCCTAACCCTAAACCTAACGTTATCCTAGGGCGGATGCTAACCCTAACCCTAACCCTAACACTATCCTAGGGCTGATGCTAACCCTAACACTAACACTATCCTAGGGCTGATGCTAACCCTAACCCTAACCCTAACACTCTCCAAGGGCTGATGCTAACCCTAACCCTAACCCTAACACTATCCTAGGGCTGATGCTAACCCTAACCATAACCCTAACACTATCCTCGGGCTGAGGCTATCCCTAACCCTAACACTATCCTAGGGCTGATGCTAACCCTAACCCTAACCCAAACACTATCCTAGGGTTGATGCTAACCCTAACCCTAACACTATCCTAGGGCTGATGCTAACCCTAACCCTAACCCTAAGACTATCCTAGGGCTGATGCTAACCCTAACGCTAACCCTAACACAATCCTTGAACTAATGCTAACCCTAACCCTAACCCTAACACTATCCTAGGCCTGATCATAACCCTAACCCTAACCCTAACACTATCCTAGGGTTTATGTTAACCCTAACCCTAACAGTATCCTAGGGCTGATGCTAACCCTAACCCTAACCCTAACACTATCCTATGGCTGATGCTAACCCTAACCCTAACACTATTTTAGGGCTTATGCGAACCCTAGCCCTAACCCTAACACTATCCTAGGGCTGATGCTAACCCTAAACCTAACTCTAACTCTATCTTAGGGCTGAGGCTAACCCTAACCCTAACACTATCCTACGGCTGATGCTAACCCTAACCTTAACCCTAACACTATCCTAGGGCTGATGCTAACCCTAACACTAACACTATCCTAGGCCTGATGCTAACCCTAACCCTAACCCTAACACTATCCTAGGGCTGATGCTAACCCTAACCCTAACACTCTCCTAGGGCTGATGCTAACCCTAACCCTAACCCTAACACTATCCTAGGGCTGATGCTAACCCTAACCCTAACACTATCCTAGGCCTGATGATAACCCTAACCCTAAAACTAACACTATCCTTGGGCTGATGCTAAGCCTAACCCTAACACTATCCTAGGGCTGATGCTAACCCTAACACTATCCTAGGGCTGATGCTAACCCTAACCCTAACACTATCCTAGGGCTGATGCTAACCCTAACCCTAACCCTAACACTATCCTAGGGCTGATGCTAACCCTAACGCTAACCCTAACACTATCCTTGAACTGATGCTAACCCTAACAATAACCATAACACTATCCTAGGCCTGATGATAACCCTAACCCTAACCCTAACACTATCCTAGGGATTATGTTAACCCTAACCCTAACACTATCCTAGGGCTGATGCTAACCCTAACCCTAAACCTAACACTATCCTAGGGCGGATGCTAACCATAACCCTAACCCTAACACTATCCTAGGGCTGATGCTAACCCCAACACTAACACTATCCTAGGGCTGATGCTAACCCTAACCCTAACCCTAACACTCTCCAAGGGCTGATGCTAACCCTAACCCTAACCCTAACACTATCCTAGGGCTGATGCTAACCCTAACCCTAACCCTAACACTATCCTCGGGCTGATGCTAACCCTAACCCTAACACTATTCTAGGCCTGATGCTAACCCTAACCCTAACCCTAACACTATCCTAGGGCTGATGCTAACCCTAAACCTAACACTATCCTAGGCCTGATGATAACCCTAACACTAACCCTAACACTATCCTAGGGCTGATGCTAACCCTAACCCTAACACTATCCTAGAGCTGATGCTAACCCTAACCCTAACAATAACACTATCCTAAGTCTGATGCTAACCCTAGCCCTCAAACTATCCTAGGCCTGATGATAACCCTAACCCTAACCTTAACACTATCCTAGGGCTGATGCTAACCCTAACCATAACCCTAACACTATCCTAGAGCTGATGCTAACCCTAACCCTAACACTATCCTAGGCCTGATGATAACCCTAACCCTAACCCTGACACTATCCTAGGGCTCATGCCAACCCTAAGTCTAACACTATCCTAGGGCTGATGCTAACCCTAACCCTAACCCTAACACTATCCTAGGCCTGATGCTAACGCTATCCCTAACCCTAACACTCTCCTAGGGCTGAGGCTAACCCTAACCCTAACACTATCCTAGGGCTGATGCTAACCCTAACCCTAACCCAAACACTATCCTAGGGTTGATGCTAACCCTAACCCTAACACTATCCTAGGGCTGATGCTAACCCTAACCCTAACCCTAACACTATCCTTGGGCTGATGCTAACCCTAACCCTAACACTATCCTGGGCCTGATGCTAACCCTAACCCTAACCCTAACACTATCCTAGGGCTGATGCTAACCCTAACCCTAACACTATCCTTGGGCTGATGCTAACCCTAACCCTAACCCTAACACTATCCTAGGGCTGATGCTAACCCTAACGCTAACCCTAACAGTATACTTGAACTGATGCTAACCCTAACCCTAACCCTAACACTATCCTAGGCCTGATGATAACCCTAACCCTGACCCTAACACTATCCTAGGGTTTATGTTAACCCTAACCCTAACACTATCCTAGGGCTGATGCTAACCCTAACCCTAACCCTAACACTATCCTAGGGCGGATGCTAACCGTAACCCTAACCCTAACACTATCCTAGGGGTGATGCTAACCCTAACACTAACAATATCCTAGGGCTGATGCTAACCCTAACGCTAACCCTAACACTATCCTAGGGCTGATGCTAACCCTAACACCAACACTATCCTAGGCCTGATGCTAACCCTAACCCTAACACTATCCTAGGGCTGATGCTAACCCTAACCCTAACCCTAACACTATCCTAGGCCTGATGCTAACCCTATCCCTAACCATAACACTCTCCTAGGGCTGAGGCTAACCCTAACCCTAACACTATCCTACGGCTGATCCTAACCCTAACACTAACCCAAACACTATCCTAGGGTTGATGCTAACCCTAACCCAAACACTATGCTAGGGCTGATGCTAACCCTAACCCTAACCCTAACACTATCCTTGGGCTGATGCTAACCCTAACCCTAACACTATCCTGGGCCTGATGCTAACCCTAACCCTAACCCTAACACTATCCTAGGGCTGATGCTAACCCTAACCCTAACACTATCCTTGGGCTGATGCTAACCCTAACCCTAACACTATCCTGGGCCTGATGCTAACCCTAACCCTAACCCTAACACTATCCTAGGGCTGATGCTAACCCTAACCCTAACACTATCCTTGGGCTGATGCTAACCCTAACCCTAACCCTAACACTATCCTAGGGCTGATGCTAACCCTAACGCTAACCCTAACAGTATACTTGAACTGATGCTAACCCTAACCCTAACCCTAACACTATCCTAGGCCTGATGATAACCCTAACCCTGACCCTAACACTATCCTAGGGTTTATGTTAACCCTAACCCTAACACTATCCTAGGGCTGATGCTAACCCTAACCCTAACCCTAACACTATCCTAGGGCGGATGCTAACCCTAACCCTAACCCTAACACTATCCTAGGGGTGATGCTAACCCTAACACTAACAATATCCTAGGGCTGATGCTAACCATAACGCTAACCCTAACACTATCCTAGGGCTGATGCTAACCCTAACACCAACACTATCCTAGGCCTGATGCTAACCCTAACCCTAACTCTATCCTAGGGCTGATGCTAACCCTAACCCTAACCCTAACACTATCCTAGGCCTGATGCTAATCCTATCCCTAACCATAACACTCTCCTAGGGCTGAGGCTAACCCTAACCCTAACACTATCCTACGGCTGATCCTAACCCTAACACTAACCCAAACACTATCCTAGGGTTGATGCTAACCCTAACCCAAACACTATGCTAGGGCTGATGCTAACCCTAACCCTAACCCTAACACTATCCTTGGGCTGATGCTAACCCTAACCCTAACACTATCCTGGGCCTGATGCTAACCCTAACCCTAACCCTAACACTATCCTAGGGCTGATGCTAACCCTAACCCTAACACTATCCTTGGGCTGATGCTAACCCTAACCCTAACCCTAACACTATCCTAGTCCTGATGATAACCCTAACCCTAACCCTAACACTATCCTAGGGTTTATGTTAACCCTAACCCTAACACTATCCTAGGGCTGATGCTAACCCTAACCCTAACCCTAACACTATCCTAGGGCGGATGCTAACCCTAACCCTAACCCTAACACTATCCTAGTGCTGATGCTAACCCTAACACTAACACTATCCTAGGGCTGATGCTAACCCTAACCCTAACTCTAACACTATCTTAGGGCTGAGGCTAACCCTGACCCTAACACTATCCTACGGCTGATGCTAACCCTAACCCTAACCCTGACACTATCCTAGGGCTGATGCTAACCCTAACCCTAACACTATCCTAGGGCTGATGCTAACCCTAACCCTAACCCTAACACTATCCTAGGGCTGATGCTAAACCTAACGCTAACCCTAACACTATCCTTGAATTGATGCTAACCCTAACCCTAACCATAACATTATCCTAGGCCTGATGATAACCCTAACCCTAACCCTAACACTATCCTAGGTTTTATGTTAACCCTAACCCTAACACTATCCTAGGGCTGATGCTAACCCTAACCCTAAGCCTAACATTATCCTAGGGCTGATGCTAACCGTAACCCTAACACTATCCTAGGGCTGATGCTAACCCTAACCCTAACCCTAACACTATCCTAGGGCTGATGATATCCCTAACCCTAACACTATCCTAGGCCTGATGATAACCCTAACCCTAACCCTGACACTATCCTAGGGCTGATGCTAACCCTAACCCTAACACTATCCTAGGGCTGATGCTAACCCTAACCCTAACCCTAACACTATCCTAGGGCTGATGCTAACCCTAACGCTAACCCTAACACTATCCTTGAACTGATGCTAACCCTAACCCTAACCATAACACTATCCTAGGCCTGATGATAACCCTAACCCTAACCCTAACACTATCCTAGGGTTTATGTTAACCCTAACCCTAACACTATCCTAGGGCTGATGCTAACCCTAACCCTAACCCTAACACTATCCTAGGGCTGATGCTAACCCTAACACTAACACTATCCTAGGTCTGATGCTAACCCTAACCCTAACCCTAACACTCTCCAAGGGCTGATGCTAACCCTAACCCTAACCCTAACACTATCCTAGGGCTGATGCTAACCCTAACCCTAACCCTAACACTATCCTCGGGCTGATGCTAACACTAACCCTAACACTATCCTAGGCCTGATGCTAACCCTAACCCTAACCCTAACACTATCCTAGGGCTGATGCTAACCCTAAGCCTAACACTATCCTAGGCCTGATGATAACCCTAACCCTAACCCTAACACTATCCTAGGGCTGATGCAAACCCTAACCCTAACACTATCCTAGAGCTGATGCTAACCCTAACCCTAACCCTAACACTATCCTAAGTCTGATGCTAACCCTAGCCCTCACACTATCCTAGGCCTGATGATAACCCTAACCCTAACCTTAACACTATCCTAGGGCTGATGCTAACCCTAACCCTAACCCTAACACTATCCTAGAGCTGATGCTAACTCTAACCCTAACACTATCCTAGGCCTGATGATAACCCTACCCCTAACCCTGACACTATCCTACGGCTCATGCTAACCCTAACTCTAACACTATCCTAGGGCTGATGCTAACCCTAACCCTAACCCTAACACTATCCTAGGCGTGATGCTAACTCTATCCCTAACCCTAACACTCTCCTAGGGCTGAGGCTAACCCTAACCCTAACACTATCCTAGGGCTGATGCTAACCCTAACCCGAACCGAAACACTATCCTAGGGTTGATGCTAACCCTAACCCTAAAACTATCCTAGGGCTGATGCTAACTCTAACCCTAACCCTAACACTATCCTAGGGCTGATGCTAACCCTAACCCTAACACTATCCTAGGGCTCATGCTAACCCTAACCCTAACCCTAACACTATCCTAGGGCTGATGCTAACCCTAACGCTAACCCTAACACTATCCTTGAACTAATGCTAACCCTAACCCTAACCCTAACACTATCCTAGGCCTGATCATAACCCTAACCCTAACCCTAACACTATCCTAGGGTTTATGTTAACCCTAACCCTAACAGTATCCTAGGGCTGATGCTAACCCTAAACCTGACCCTAACACTATCCTATGGCTGATGCTAACCCTAACCCTAACACTATCCTAGGGCTGTTGCGAACCCTAGCCCTAACCCTAACACTATCCTAGGGCTGATGGTAACCCTAACCCTAACTCTAACACTATCTTAGGGCTGAGGCTAACCCTAACCCTAACACTATCCTACGGCTGATGCTAACTCTAACCTTAACCCTAACACTATCCTAGGGCTGATGCTAACCCTAACACTAACACTATCCTAGGCCTGATGCTAACCCTAACCCTAACCCTAACACTATCCTAGGGCTGATGCTAACCCTAACCCTAACACTATCCTAGGGCTGATGCTAACCCTAACCCTAACCTTAACACTATCCTTGGGCTGATGCTAACCCTAACCCTAACACTATCCTAGGGCTGATGCTAACCCTAACCCTAACCCTAACACTATCCTAGGGCTGATGCTAACCCTAACCCTAACCCTAACACTATCCTAGGACTGATGCTAAACTTAACCCTAACCTTAACACTATCCTAGGGCTGATTCTAACCGTAACCCTAACACTATCCTAGGCCTGATGCTACCCCTAACCCTTACCCTAACACTATCCTAGGGCTGATGCTAAACCTAACCATAACCCTAACACTATCCTAGGGCTGATGCTAACCCTAACCCTAACCCTAACACTATCCTAGGGCTCATGCTAACCCTAACCCCAACACTATCCTAGGCCTGATGCTAACCCTAACCCTAACACTATCCTAGGGCTGATGCTAACCCTTACCCTAACCCTAACACTGTCCTAGGCCTGATGCTAACCCTATCCCTAACCCTAACACTCTCCTAGGGCTGTGGCTAACCCTAACCCTAACACTATCCTACGGCTGATCCTAACCCTAACCCTAACCCAAACACTATCCTAGGGTTGATGCTAACCCTAACCCAAACACTATCCTAGGGCTGATGCTAACCCTAACCCTAACCCTAACACTATCCTTGGGCTGATGCTAACCCTAACCCTAACACTATCCTGGGCCTGATGCTAACCCTAACCCTAACCCTAACACTATCCTGGGGCTGATGCTAACCCTAACCCTAACACTGTCCTTGGGCTGATGCTAACCCTAACCCTAACCCTAACACTATCCTAGGGCTGATGCTAACCATAACCCTAACACTATCCTAGGCCTGATGATAGCCCTAACCCTAACCCTAACACTATCCTAGGGCTGATGCTAACCCTAACCCTAACACTATCCTAGAGCTGATGCTAACCCTAACCCTAACACTATCCTAGGCCTGATGATAACCCTAACCCTAACCCTGACACTATCCTAGGGCTCATGCTAACCCTAACTCTAACACTATCCTAGGGCTGATGCTAACCCTAACCCTAACCCTAACACTATCCTAGGCCTGATGCTAACCCTATCCCTAACCCTAACACTCTCCTAGGGCTGAGGCTATCCCTAACCCTAACACTATCCTAGGGCTGATGCTAACCCTAACCCTAACCCAAACACTATCCTAGGGTTGATGCTAACCCTGACCCTAACACTATCCTAGGGCTGATGCTAACCCTAACCCTAACCCTAACACTATCCTAGGGCTGATGCTAACCCTAACGCTAACCCTAACACTATCCTGGAACTAATGCTAACCCTAACCCTAACCCTAACACTATCCTACGCCTGATCATAACCCTAACCCTAACCCTAACACTATCCTATGGCTGATGCTAACCCTAACCCTAACACTATCCTAGGGCTGATGCGAACCCTAGCCCTAACCCTAACACTATCCTGGGGCTGATGCTAACCCTAACCCTAACTCTAACACTATCTTAGGGCTGAGGCTAACCCTAACCCTAACACTATCCTACGGCTGATGCTAACCCTAACCTTAACCCTAACACTATCCTATTGCTGATGCTAACCCTAACACTAACACTATCCTAGGCCTGATGCTAACCCTAACCCTAACCCTAACACTATCCTAGGGCTGATGCTAACCCTAACCCTAACACTATCCTAGGGCTGATGCTAACCCTAACCCTAACCCTAACAATATCCTAGGGCTGATGCTAACCCTAACCCTAACAGTATCCTAGGCCTGATGATAACCCTAACCCTAACCCTAACACTATCCTTGGGCTGATGCTAACCCTAACCCTAACACTGTCCTAGGGCTGATGCTAACCCTAACCCTAACCCTAACACTATCCTAGGGCTGATGCTAACCCTAACCCTAACCCTAACACTATCCTAGGGCTGATGCTAACCCTAACCCTAACACTATCCTAGGGCTGATGCTAACCCTAACCCTAGCCCTAACACTATCCTAGGGCTGATGCTAACCCTAACGCTAACCCTAACACTATCTTGAACTGATGCTAACCCTAACCCTAACCATAACACTATCCTAGGCCTGATGATAACCCTAACCCTAACCCTAACACTATCCTAGGGTTTATGTTAACCCTAACCCAGACACTATCCTAGGGCTGATGTTAACCCTAACCCTAAACCTAACACTATCCTAGGGCGGATGCTAACCCTAACCCTAACCCTAAAACTATCCTAGGGCTGATGCTAACCCTAACACTAACACTATCCTAGGGCTGCTGCTAACCCTAACCCTAACCCTAACAATCTCCAAGGGCTGATGCTAACCCTAACCCTAACCCTAACACTATCCTAGGGCTGATGCTAACCCTAACACTAACCCTAACACTATCCTCGGGCTGATGCTAACCCTAACCCTAACACTATCCTAGGCCTGATGCTAACCCTAACCCTAACCCTAACACTATCCTAGGGCTGATGCTAACCCTAACCCTAACACTATCCTAGGCCTGATGATAACCCTAACCCTAACCCTAACACTATCCTAGGGCTGATGCTAACCCTAACCCTAACCCAAACACTATCCTAGGGTTGATGCTAACCCTGACCCTAACACTATCCTAGGGCTGATGCTAACCCTAACCCTAACCCTAACACTATCCTAGGGCTGATGCTAACCCTAACGCTAACCCTAACACTATCCTGGAACTAATGCTAACCCTAACCCTAACCCTAACACTATCCTACGTCTGATCATAACCCTAACACTAACCCTAACACTATCCTAGGGTTTATGTTAACCCTAACCCTAACAGTATCCTAGGGCTGATGCTAACCCTAACCCTAACCCTAACACTATCCTATGGCTGATGCTAACCCTAACCCTAACACTATCCTAGGGCTGATGCGAACCCTAGCCCTAACCCTAACACTATCCTGGGGCTGATGCTAACCCTAACCCTAACTCTAACACTATCTTAGGGCTGAGGCTAACCCTAACCCTAACACTATCCTACGGCTGATGCTAACCCTAACCTTAACCCTAACACTATCCTAGGGCTGATGCTAACCCTAACACTAACACTATTCTAGGCCTGATGCTAACCCTTACCCTAACCCTAACACTATCCTAGGGCTGATGCTAACCCTAACCCTAACACTATTTTAGGGCTGATGCTAACCCTAACCCTAACCCTAACAATATCCTAGGGCTGATGCTAACCCTATACCTAACACTATCCTAGGCCTGATGATAACCCTAACCCTAACCCTAACACTATCCTTGGGCTGATGCTAACCCTAACCCTAACACTATCCTAGGGCTGATGCTAACCCTAACCCTAACCCTAACACTATCCTAGGGCTGATGCTAACCCTAACCCTAACCCTAACACTATCCTAGGGCTGATGCTAACCCTAACCCTAACACTATCCTAGGGCTGATGCTAACCCTAACCCTAGCCCTAATACTATCCTAGGGCTGATGCTCACCCTAACGCTAACCCTAACACTATCTGAACTGATGCTAACCCTAACCATAACCATAACACTATCCTAGGCCTGATGATAACCCTAACCCTAACCCTAACACTATCCTAGGGTTTATGTTAACCCTAACCCAAACACTATCCTAGGGCTGATGTTAACCCTAACCCTAAACCTAACAATATCCTAGGGCGGATGCTAACCCTAACCCTAACCCTAACACTATCCTAGGGCTGATGCTAACCCTAACACTAACACTATCCTAGGGCTGATGCTAACCCTAACCCTAACCCTAACAATCTCCAAGGGCTGATGCTAACCCTAACCCTAACCCTAACACTATCCTAGGGCTGATGCTAACCCTAACCCTAACCCTAACACTATCCTCGGGCTGATGCTAACCCTAACCCTAACACTATCCTAGGCCTGATGCTAACCCTAACCCTAATCCTAACACTATCCTAGGGCTGATGCTAACCCTAACCCTAACACTATCCTAGGCCTGATGATAACCCTAACCCTAACCCTAACACTATCCTAGGGCTGATGCTAACCCTAAACCTAACACTATCCTAGAGCAGATGATAACCCTAACCCTAACACTATCCTAAGTCTGATGCTAACCCTAGCCCTCACACTATCCTAGGCCTGATGATAACCCTAACCCTAACCTTAACACTATCCTAGGGCTGATGCTAACCCTAACCCTAACCCTAACACTATCCTAGGCCTGATGCTAACCCTATCCCTTACCCTAACACTCTCCTAGGGCTGAGGCTAACCCTAACCCTAACACTATCCTAGGGCTGATGCTAACCCTAACCCTAACCCAAACACTATCCTAGGGTTGATGCTAACCCTAACCTTAACACTATCCTAGGGCTGATGCTAACCGTAACCCTAACCCTAACACTATCCTTGGGCTGATGCTAACCCTAACCCTAACACTATCCTGGGCCTGATGCTAACCCTAACCCTAACACTATCCTAGGGCTGATGCTAACCCTAACCCTAACACTATCCTTGGGCTGATGCTAACCCTAACCCTAACCCTAACACTATCCTAGGGCAGATGCTAACCCTAACGCTAACCCTAACAGTATACTTGAACTGATGCTAACCCTAACCCTAACCCTAACACTATCCTAGGCCTGATGATAACCCTAACCCTGACCCTAACACTATCCTAGGGTTTATGTTAACCCTAACCCTAACACTATCCTAGGGCTGATGCTAACCCTAACCCTAACCCTAACACTATCCTAGGGCGGATGCTAACCCTAACCCTAACCCTAACACTATCCTAGGGGTGATGCTAACCCTAACACTAACAATATCCTAGGGCTGATGCTAACCCTAACCCTAACCCTAACACTATCCTAGGGCTGATGCTAACCCTAACCCCAACACTATCCTAGGCCTGATGCTAACCCTAACCCTAACACTATCCTAGGGCTGATGCTAACCCTAACGCTAACCCTAACCCTATCCTTTAATTGATGCTAACCCTAACCCTAACCATAACACTATCCTAGGCCTGATGATAACCCTAACCCTAACCCTAACACTATCCTAGGGTTTATGTTAACCCTAACCCTAACACTATCCTAGGGCTGATGCTAACCCTACCCCTAAACCTAACGTTATCCTAGGACGGATGCTAACCCTAACCCTAACACTAACACTATCCTAGGGCTGATGCTAACCCTAACACTAACACTATCCTAGGGGTGATGCTAACCCTAACCCTAACCCTAACACTCTCCAAGGGCTGATGCTAACCCTAACCCTAACCCTAACACTATCCTAGGGCTGATGCTAACCCTAACCATAACCCTAACACTATCCTCGGGCTGAGGCTATCCCTAACCCTAACACTATCCTAGGCCTGATCATAACCCTAACCCTAACCATAACACTATCCTAGGGTTTATGTTAACCCTAACCCTAACAGTATCCTAGGGCTGATGCTAACCCTAACCCTAACCCTAACACTATCCTATGGCTGATGCTAACCCTAACCCTAACACTATTTTAGGGCTGATGCGAACCCTAGCCCTAACCCTAACACTATCCTAGGGCTGATGCTAACCCTAACCCTAACTCTAACTCTATCTTAGGGCTGAGGCTAACCCTAACCCTAACACTATCCTACGGCTGATGCTAACCCTAACCTTAACCCTAACACTATCCTAGGGCTGATGCTAACCCTAACACTAACACTATCCTAGACCTGATGCTAACCCTAACCCTAACCCTAACACTATCCTAGGGCTGATGCTAACCCTAACCCTAACACTATCCTAGGGCTGATGCTAACCCTAACCCTAACCCTAACACTATCCTAGGGCTGATGCTAACCCTAACCCTAACACTATCCTAGGCCTGATGATAACCCTAACCCTAAAACTAACACTATCCTTGGGCTGATGCTAAGCCTAACCCTAACACTATCCTAGGGCTGATGCTAACCCTAACCCTAACCCTAACACTATCCTAGGGCTGATGCTAACCCTAACCCTAACAATATCCTAGGGCTGATGCTAACCCTAACCCTAACCCTAACACTATCCTAGGGCTGATGCTAACCCTAACGCTAACCCTAACACTATCCTTGAACTGATGCTAACCCTAACCCTAACCATAACACTATCCTAGGCCTGATGATAACCCTAACCCTAACCCTAACACTATCCTAGGGATTATGTTAACCCTAACCCTAACACTATCCTAGGGCTGATGCTAACCCTAACCCTAAACCTAACACTATCCTAGGGCGGATGCTAACCATAACCCTAACCCTAACACTATCCTAGGGCTGATGCTAACCCTAACACTAACACTATCCTAGGGCAGATGCTAACCCTAACACTAACACTATCCTAGGGCGGATGCTAACCATAACCCTAACCCTAACACTATCCTAGGGCTGATGCTAACCCTAACACTAACACTATCCTAGGGCTGATGCTAACCCTAACCCTAACCCTAACACTATCCTAGGGCTGATGCTAACCCTAACCCTAACACTATCCTAGGGCTGATGCTAACCCTAACCCTAACGCTAACACTATCCTAGGGCTGATGCTAACCCTAACGCTAACCCTAACACTATCCTTGAACTGATGCTAACCCTAACCCTAACCCTAACACTATCCTAGCCCTGATGATAACCCTAACCCTAACCCTAACACTATCCTAGGGTTTATGTTAACCCTAACCCTAACACTATCCTAGGGCTGAGGCTAACCCTAACACTAAACCTAACACTATCCTAGGGCGGATGCTAACCCTAACCCTAACCCTAACACTATCCTAGGGCTGATGCTAACCCTAACACTAACACTATCCTAGGCCTGATGCTAACCCTAACCCTAACCCTAACACTATCCTAGGGCTGATGCTAACCTTAACCCTAACACTATCCTAGGGCTGATGCTAACCCTAACCCTAACCCTAACACTATCCTAGGGCTGATGCTAACCCTAACCCTAACACTATCATAGGCCTGATGATAACCCTAACCCTAACCCTAACACTATCCTAGGGCTGATGCTAACCCTAACCCTAACACTATCCTAGGCCTGATGCTAACCCTAACCCTAACCCTAACACTATCCTAGGGCTGATGCTAACCCTAACCCCAACACTATCCTAGGCCTGATGATAACCCTAACCCTAACACTAACACTATCCTAGGGCTGATGCTAACCCTAACCCTAACACTATCCTAGGGCTGATGCTAACCCTAACCCTAACCCTAACACTATCCTAGGGCTGATGCTAACCCTAACGCTAACCCTAAAACTATCCTTGAACTGATGCTAACCCTAACCCTAACACTATCCTAGGCCTGATGATAACCCTAACCCTAACCCTAACACTATCCTAGGGCTGATGCTAACCCTAACCCTAACCCAAACACTATCCTAGGGTTGATGCTAACCCTGACCCTAACACTATCCTAGGGCTGATGCTAACCCTAACCCTAACCCTAACACTATCCTAGGGCTGATGCTAACCCTAACGCTAACCCTAACACTATCCTGGAACTAATGCTAACCCTAACCCTAACCCTAACACTATCCTACGCCTGATCATAACCCTAACCCTAACCCTAACACTATCCTAGGGTTTATGTTAACCCTAACCCTAACAGTATCCTAGGGCTGATGCTAACCCTAACCCTAACCCTAACACTATCCTATGGCTGATGCTAACCCTAACCCTAACACTATCCTAGGGCTGATGCGAACCCTAGCCCTAACCCTAACACTATCCTGGGGCTGATGCTAACCCTAACCCTAACTCTAACACTATCTTAGGGCTGAGGCTAACCCTAACCCTAACACTATCCTACGGCTGATGCTAACCCTAACCTTAAACCTAACACTATCCTAGGGCTGATGCTA
Source organism: Lemur catta (assembly GCF_020740605.2). Lineage (NCBI taxonomy): Eukaryota > Metazoa > Chordata > Mammalia > Primates > Lemuridae > Lemur > Lemur catta. The sequence continues at coordinate 1,665,015 of NC_059134.1, forward strand.
ACCCTAACACTAACACTATCCTAGGCCTGTTGCTAACCCTAACCCTAACCCTAACACTATCCTAGGGCTGATGCTAACCCTAACCCTAACACTATCCTAGGGCTGATGCTAACCCTAACCCTAACCCTAACAATATCCTAGGGCTGATGCTAACCCTAACCCTAACACTATCCTAGGCCTGATGATAACCCTAACCCTAACCCTAACACTATCCTTGGGCTGATGCTAACCCTAACCCTAACACTATCCTAGGGCTGATGCTAACCCTAACCCTAACCCTAACACTATCCTAGGGCTGATGCTAACCCTAACCCTAACCCTAACACTATCCTAGGGCTGATGCTAACCCTAACCCTAACACTATCCTAGGGCTGATGCTAACCCTAACCCTAGCCCTAACACTGTCCTAGGGCTGATGCTCACCCTAACGCTAACCCTAACACTATCTTGAACTGATGCTAACCCTAACCCTAACCATAACACTATCCTAGGCCTGATGATAACCCTAACCCTAACCCTAACACTATCCTAGGGTTTATGTTAACCCTAACCCAAACACTATCCTAGGGCTGATGTTAACCCTAACCCTAAACCTAACACTATCCTAGGGCGGATGCTAACCCTAACCCTAACCCTAACACTATCCTAGGGCTGATGCTATCCCTAACACTAACACTATCCTAGGGCTGATGCTAACCCTAACCCTAACCCTAACACTATCCTAGGGCTGATGCTAACCCTAACCCTAACCCTAACAATATCCTAGGGCTGATGCTAACCCTAACCCTAACACTATCCTAGGCCTGATGATAACCCTAACCCTAACCCTAACAGTATCCTTGGGCTGATGCTAACCCTAACCCTAACACTATCCTAGGGCTGATGCTAACCCTAACCCTAAGACTAACACTATCCTAGGGCTGATGCTAACCCTAACCCTAACCCTAACACTATCCTCGGGCTGATGCTAACCCTAACCCTAACACTATCCTAGGCCTGATGCTAACCGTAACCCTAACCCTAACACTATCCTAGGGCTGATGCTAACCCTAACCCTAACACTATCCTAGGCCTGATGATAACCCTAACCCTAACCCTAACACTATCCTAGGGCTGATGCTAACCCTAACCCTAACACTATCCTAGAGCTGATGATAACCCTAACCCTAACCCTAACACTATCCTAAGTCTGATGCTAACCCTAGCCCTCACAATATCCTAGGCCTGATGATAACCCTAACCCTAACCTTAACACTATCCTAGGGCTGATGCTAACCCTAACCCTAACCCTAACACTATCCTAGAGCTGATGCTAACCCTACCCCTAACACTATCCTAGGCCTGATGATAACCCTAACCCTAACCCTGACACTATCCTAGGGCTCATGATAACCCTAACTCTAACACTATCCTAGGGCTGATGCTAACCCTAACCCTAACCCTAACACTATCCTAGGCCTGATTCTAACCCTATCCCTAACCCTAACACTCTCCTAGGGCTGAGGCTAACCCTAACCCTAACACTATCCTAGGGCTGATGCTAACCCTAACCCTAACCCAAACACTATCCTAGGGTTGATGCTAACCCTAACCCTAACACTATCCTAGGGCTGATGCTAACCCTAACCCTAACCCTAACACTATCCTAGGGCTGATGCTAACCCTAACGCTAACCCTAACACTATCCTTGAACTAATGCTAACCCTAACCCTAACCCTAACACTATCCTAGGCCTGATGATAACCCTAACCCTAATCCTAACACTATCCTAGGGTTTATGTTAACCCTAACCCTAACAGTATCCTAGGGCTGATGCTAACCCTAACCCTAACCCTAACACTATCCTATGGCTGATGCTAACCATAACCCTAACACTATTTTAGGGCTGATGCGAACCCTAGCCCTAACCCTAACACTATCCTAGGGCTGATGCTAACCCTAACCCTAACTCTAACTCTATCTTAGGGCTGAGGCTAACCCTAACCGTAACACTATCCTACGGCTGATGTTAACCCTAACCTTAACCCTAACACTATCCTAGGGCTGATGCTAACCCTAACACTAACACTATCCTAGGCCTGATGCTAACCCTAACCCTAACCCTAACACTATCCTAGGGCTGATGCTAACCCTAACCCTAACACTATCCTAGGGCTGATGCTAACCCTAACCCTAACGCTAACACTATCCTAGGGCTGATGCTAACCCTAACGCTAACCCTAACACTATCCTTGAACTGATGCTAACCCTAACCCTAACCCTAACACTATCCTAGCCCTGATGATAACCCTAACCCTAACCCTAACACTATCCTAGGGTTTATGTTAACCCTAACCCTAACACTATCCTAGGGCTGAGGCTAACCCTAACACTAAACCTAACACTGTCCTAGGGCGGATGCTAACCCTAACCCTAACCATAACACTATCCTAGGGCTGATGCTAACCCTAACAATAACACTATCCTAGGGCTGATGCTAACCCTAACCCTACCCCTAACACTATCCTAGGGCTGATGCTAACCCTAACCCTAACGCTAACACTATCCTAGGGCTGAGGCTAACCCTATCCCTAACACTATCCTACGGCTGATGCTAATCTTAACCCTAACCCTAACACTATCCTAAGGCTGATGGTAACCCTAACACTAACACTATCCTAAGCCTGGTGCTAACCCTAACTCTAACCCTAACACTATCCTAGGGCTGATGCTAACCCTAACCCTAATAATATCCTACGGCTGATGCTAACACTAACCCTAACCCTAACACTATCCTAGGGCTGATGCTAACCCTAACCCTAACCCTAACACTATCCTAGGGCTGATGCTAACCCTAACCCTAACACTATCCTAGGCCTGATGATAACCCTAACCCTAACCCTAACACTATCCTGGGGCTGATGCTAACCCTAACCCTAACACTATCCTAGGCCTGATGCTAACCCTAACCCTAACCCTAACACTATCCTAGGGCTGATGCTAACCTTAACCCTAACACTATCCTAGGGCTGATGCTAACCCTAACCCTAACCCTAACACTATCCTAGGGCTGATGCTAACCCTAACCCTAACACTATCATAGGCCTGATGATAACCCTAACCCTAACCCTAACACTATCCTAGGGCTGATGCTAACCCTAACCCTAACACTATCCTAGGCCTGATGCTAACCCTAACCCTAACCCTAACACTATCCTAGGGCTGATGCTAACCCTAACCCCAACACTATCCTAGGCCTGATGATAACCCTAACCCTAACACTAACACTATCTTAGGGCTGATTCTAACCCTAACCCTAACACTATCCTAGGGCTGATGCTAACCCTAACCCTAACCCTAACACTATCCTAGGGCTGATGCTAACCCTAACGCTAACCCTAAAACTATCCTTGAACTGATGCTAACCCTAACCCTAACCCTAACACTATCCTAGGGCTGATGCTAACCCTAACCCTAACACTATCCTAGGCCTGATGATAACCCTAACCCTAACCCTAACACTATCCTAGGGCTGATGCAAACCCTAACCCTAACACTATCCTAGAGCTGATGCTAACCCTAACCCTAACCCTAACACTATCCTAAGTCTGATGCTAACCCTAGCCCTCACACTATCCTAGGCCTGATAACCCTAACCCTAACCTTAACACTATCCTAGGGCTGATGCTAACCCTAACCCTAACCCTAACACTATCCTAGAGCTGATGCTAACTCTAACCCTAACACTATCCTAGGCCTGATGATAACCCTAACCCTAACCCTGACACTATCCTAGGGCTCATGCTAACCCTAACTCTAACACTATCCTAGGGCTGATGCTAACCCTAACCCTAACCCTAACACTATCCTAGGCGTGATGCTAACTCTATCCCTAACCCTAACACTCTCCTAGGGCTGAGGCTAACCCTAACCCTAACACTATCCTACGGCTGATGCTAACCCTAACCCGAACCGAAACACTATCCTAGGGTTGATGCTAACCCTAACCCTAAAACTATCCTAGGGCTGATGCTAACCCTAACCCTAACCCTAACACTATCCTTGGGCTGATGCTAACCCTAACCCTAACACTATCCTGGGCCTGATGCTAACCCTAACCCTAACCCTAACACTATCCTAGGGCTGATGCTAACCCTAACCCTAACACTATCCTTGGGCTGATGCTAACCCTAACCCTAACCCTAACACTATCCTAGGGCAGATGCTAACCCTAACGCTAACCCTAACAGTATACTTGAACTGATGCTAACCCTAACCCTAACCCTAACACTATCCTAGGCCTGATGATAACCCTAAACCTGACCCTAACACTATCCTAGGGTTTATGTTAACCCTAACCCTAACACTATCCTAGGGCTGATGCTAACCCTAACCCTAACCCTAACACTATCCTAGGGCGGATGCTAACCCTAACCCTAACCCTAACACTATCCTAGGGTTGATGCTAACCCTAACCCTAACACTATCCTAGGGCTCATGCTAACCCTAACCCTAACCCTAACACTATCCTAGGGCTGATGCTAACCCTAACGCTAACCCTAACACTATCCTTGAACTAATGCTAACCCTAACCCTAACCCTAACACTATCCTAGGCCTGATCATAACCCTAACCCTAACCCTAACACTATCCTAGGGTTTATGTTAACCCTAACCCTAACAGTATCCTAGGGCTGATGCTAACCCTAACCCTGACCCTAACACTATCCTATGGCTGATGCTAACCCTAACCCTAACACTATCCTAGGGCTGTTGCGAACCCTAGCCCTAACCCTAACACTATCCTAGGGCTGATGGTAACCCTAACCCTAACTCTAACACTATCTTAGGGCTGAGGCTAACCCTAACCCTAACACTATCCTACGGCTGATGCTAACTCTAACCTTAACCCTAACACTATCCTAGGGCTGATGCTAACCCTAACACTAACACTATCCTAGGCCTGATGCTAACCCTAACCCTAACCCTAACACTATCCTAGGGCTGATGCTAACCCTAACCCTAACACTATCCTAGGGCTGATGCTAACCCTAACCCTAACCCTAACACTATCCTTGGGCTGATGCTAACCCTAACCCGAACACTATCCTAGGGCTGATGCTAACCCTAACCCTAACCCTAACACTATCCTAGGGCTGATGCTAACCCTAACCCTAACCCTAACACTATCCTAGGACTGATGCTAAACTTAACCCTAACCTTAACACTATCCTAGGGCTGATTCTAACCGTAACCCTAACACTATCCTAGGCCTGATGCTACCCCTAACCCTTACCCTAACACTATCCTAGGGCTGATGCTAAACCTAACCATAACCCTAACACTATCCTAGGGCTGATGCTAACCCTAACCCTAACCCTAACACTATCCTAGGGCTCATGCTAACCCTAACCCCAACACTATCCTAGGCCTGATGCTAACCCTAACCCTAACACTATCCTAGGGCTGATGCTAACCCTTACCCTAACCCTAACACTGTCCTAGGCCTGATGCTAACCCTATCCCTAACCCTAACACTCTCCTAGGGCTGAGGCTAACCCTAACCCTAACACTATCCTACGGCTGATCCTAACCCTAACCCTAACCCAAACACTATCCTAGGGTTGATGCTAACCCTAACCCAAACACTATCCTAGGGCTGATGCTAACCCTAACCCTAACCCTAACACTATCCTTGGGCTGATGCTAACCCTAACCCTAACACTATCCTGGGCCTGATGCTAACCCTAACCCTAACCCTAACACTATCCTAGGGCTGATGCTAACCCTAACCCTAACACTGTCCTTGGGCTGATGCTAACCCTAACCCTAACCCTAACACTATCCTAGGGCTGATGCTAACCATAACCCTAACACTATCCTAGGCCTGATGATAGCCCTAACCCTAACCCTAACACTATCCTAGGGCTGATGCTAACCCTAACCCTAACACTATCCTAGAGCTGATGCTAACCCTTACCCTAACCGTAACACTATCCTAAGTCTGATGCTAACCCTAGCCCTCACACTATCCTAGGCCTGATGATAACCCTAACCCTAACCCTAACCTTAACACTATCCTAGGGCTGATGCTAACCCTAACCCTAACCCTAACACTATCCTAGAGCTGATGCTAACCCTAACCCTAACACTATCCTATGCCTGATGATAACCCTAACCCTAACCCTGACACTATCCTAGGGCTCATGCTAACCCTAACTCTAACACTATCCTAGGGCTGATGCTAACCCTAACCCTAACCCTAACACTATCCTAGGCCTGATGCTAACCCTATCCCTAACCCTAACACTCTCCTAGGGCTGAGGCTATCCCTAACCCTAACACTATCCTAGGGCTGATGCTAACCCTAACCCTAACCCAAACACTATCCTAGGGTTGATGCTAACCCTGACCCTAACACTATCCTAGGGCTGATGCTAACCCTAACCCTAACCCTAACACTATCCTAGGGCTGATGCTAACCCTAACGCTAACCCTAACACTATCCTGGAACTAATGCTAACCCTAACCCTAACCCTAACACTATCCTACGCCTGATCATAACCCTAACCCTAACCCTAACACTATCCTAGGGTTTATGTTAACCCTAACCCTAACAGTATCCTAGGGCTGATGCTAACCCTAACCCTAACCCTAACACTATCCTATGGCTGATGCTAACCCTAACCCTAACACTATCCTAGGGCTGATGCGAACCCTAGCCCTAACCCTAACACTATCCTGGGGCTGATGCTAACCCTAACCCTAACTCTAACACTATCTTAGGGCTGAGGCTAACCCTAACCCTAACACTATCCTACGGCTGATGCTAACCCTAACCTTAACCCTAACACTATCCTATTGCTGATGCTAACCCTAACACTAACACTATCCTAGGCCTGATGCTAACCCTAACCCTAACCCTAACACTATCCTAGGGCTGATGCTAACCCTAACCCTAACACTATCCTAGGGCTGATGCTAACCCTAACCCTAACCCTAACAATATCCTAGGGCTGATGCTAACCCTAACCCTAACACTATCCTAGGCCTGATGATAACCCTAACCCTAACCCTAACACTATCCTTGGGCTGATGCTAACCCTAACCCTAACACTATCCTAGGGCTGATGCTAACCCTAACCCTAACCCCAACACTATCCTAGGGCTGATGCTAACCCTAACCCTAACCCTAACACTATCCTAGGGCTGATGCTAACCCTAACCCTAACACTATCCTAGGGCTGATGCTAACCCTAACCCTAGCCCTAACACTATCCTAGGGCTGATGCTAACCCTAACGCTAACCCTAACACTATCTTGAACTGATGCTAACCCTAACCCTAACCATAACACTATCCTAGGCCTGATGATAACCCTAACCCTAACCCTAACACTATCCTAGGGTTTATGTTAACCCTAACCCAGACACTATCCTAGGGCTGATGTTAACCCTAACCCTAAACCTAACACTATCCTAGGGCGGATGCTAACCCTAACCCTAACCCTAAAACTATCCTAGGGCTGATGCTAACCCTAACACTAACACTATCCTAGGGCTGCTGCTAACCCTAACCCTAACCCTAACAATCTCCAAGGGCTGATGCTAACCCTAACCCTAACCCTAACACTATCCTAGGGCTGATGCTAACCCTAACACTAACCCTAACACTATCCTCGGGCTGATGCTAACCCTAACCCTAACACTATCCTAGGCCTGATGCTAACCCTAACCCTAACCCTAACACTATCCTAGGGCTGATGCTAACCCTAACCCTAACACTATCCTAGGCCTGATGATAACCCTAACCCTAACCCTAACACTATCCTAGGGCTGATGCTAACCCTAACCCTAACCCAAACACTATCCTAGGGTTGATGCTAACCCTGACCCTAACACTATCCTAGGGCTGATGCTAACCCTAACCCTAACCCTAACACTATCCTAGGGCTGATGCTAACCCTAACGCTAACCCTAACACTATCCTGGAACTAATGCTAACCCTAACCCTAACCCTAACACTATCCTACGCCTGATCATAACCCTAACCCTAACCCTAACACTATCCTAGGGTTTATGTTAACCCTAACCCTAACAGTATCCTAGGGCTGATGCTAACCCTAACCCTAACCCTAACACTATCCTATGGCTGATGCTAACCCTAACCCTAACACTATCCTAGGGCTGATGCGAACCCTAGCCCTAACCCTAACACTATCCTGGGGCTGATGCTAACCCTAACCCTAACTCTAACACTATCTTAGGGCTGAGGCTAACCCTAACCCTAACACTATCCTACGGCTGATGCTAACCCTAACCTTAACCCTAACACTATCCTAGGGCTGATGCTAACCCTAACACTAACACTATTCTAGGCCTGATGCTAACCCTAACCCTAACCCTAACACTATCCTAGGGCTGATGCTAACCCTAACCCTAACACTATCCTAGGGCTGATGCTAACCCTAACCCTAACACTATCCTAGGGCTGATGCTAACCCTAACCCTAACCCTAACAATATCCTAGGGCTGATGCTAACCCTAACCCTAACACTATCCTAGGCCTGATGATAACCCTAACCCTAACCCTAACACTATCCTTGGGCTGATGCTAACCCTAACCCTAACACTATCCTAGGGCTGATGCTAACCCTAACCCTAACCCTAACACTATCCTAGGGCTGATGCTAACCCTAACCCTAACCCTAACACTATCCTAGGGCTGATGCTAACCCTAACCCTAACACTATCCTAGGGCTGATGCTAACCCTAACCCTAGCCCTAACACTATCCTAGGGCTGATGCTAACCCTAACGCTAACCCTAACACTATCTTGAACTGATGCTAACCCTAACCCTAACCATAACACTATCCTAGGCCTGATGATAACCCTAACCCTAACCCTAACACTATCCTAGGGTTTATGTTAACCCTAACCCAGACACTATCCTAGGGCTGATGTTAACCCTAACCCTAAACCTAACACTATCCTAGGGCGGATGCTAACCCTAACCCTAACCCTAAAACTATCCTAGGGCTGATGCTAACCCTAACACTAACACTATCCTAGGGCTGCTGCTAACCCTAACCCTAACCCTAACAATCTCCAAGGGCTGATGCTAACCCTAACCCTAACCCTAACACTATCCTAGGGCTGATGCTAACCCTAACACTAACCCTAACACTATCCTCGGGCTGATGCTAACCCTAAACCTAACACTATCCTAGGCCTGATGCTAACCCTAACCCTAACCCTAACACTATCCTAGGGCTGATGCTAACCCTAACCCTAACACTATCCTAGGCCTGATGATAACCCTAACCCTAACCCTAACACTATCCTAGGGCTGATGCTAACCCTAACCCTAACCCAAACACTATCCTAGGGTTGATGCTAACCCTGACCCTAACACTATCCTAGGGCTGATGCTAACCCTAACCCTAACCCTAACACTATCCTAGGGCTGATGCTAACCCTAACGCTAACCCTAACACTATCCTGGAACTAATGCTAACCCTAACCCTAACCCTAACACTATCCTACGCCTGATCATAACCCTAACCCTAACCCTAACACTATCCTAGGGTTTATGTTAACCCTAACCCTAACAGTATCCTAGGTCTGATGCTAACCCTAACCCTAACCCTAACACTATCCTATGGCTGATGCTAACCCTAACCCTAACACTATCCTAGGGCTGATGCGAACCCTAGCCCTAACCCTAACACTATCCTGGGGCTGATGCTAACCCTAACCCTAACTCTAACACTATCTTAGGGCTGAGGCTAACCCTAACCCTAACACTATCCTACGGCTGATGCTAACCCTAACCTTAACCCTAACACTATCCTAGGGCTGATGCTAACCCTAACACTAACACTATTCTAGGCCTGATGCTAACCCTAACCCTAACCCTAACACTATCCTAGGGCTGATGCTAACCCTAACCCTAACACTATCCTAGGGCTGATGCTAACCCTAACCCTAACCCTAACACTATCCTAGGGCTGATGCTAACCCTAACCCTAACCCTAACACTATCCCAGGGCTGATGCTAACCCTAACCCTAACACTATCCTAGGGCTGATGCTAACCCTAACCCTAGCCCTAACACTATCCTAGGGCTGATGCTCACCCTAACGCTAACCCTAACACTATCTGAACTGATGCTAACCCTAACCATAACCATAACACTATCCTAGGCCTGATGATAACCCTAACCCTAACCCTAACACTATCCTAGGGTTTATGTTAACCCTAACCCAAACACTATCCTAGGGCTGATGTTAACCCTAACCCTAAACCTAACAATATCCTAGGGCGGATGCTAACCCTAACCCTAACCCTAACACTATCCTAGGGCTGATGCTAACCCTAACACTAACACTATCCTAGGGCTGATGCTAACCCTAACCCTAACCCTAACAATCTCCAAGGGCTGATGCTAACCCTAACCCTAACCCTAACACTATCCTAGGGCTGATGCTAACCCTAACCCTAACCCTAACACTATCCTCGGGCTGATGCTAACCCTAACCCTAACACTATCCTAGGCCTGATGCTAACCCTAACCCTAACCCTAACACTATCCTAGGGCTGATGCTAACCCTAACCCTAACACTATCCTAGGCCTGATGATAACCCTAACCCTAACCCTAACACTATCCTAGGGCTGATGCTAACCCTAAACCTAACACTATCCTAGAGCAGATGATAACCCTAACCCTAACACTATCCTAAGTCTGATGCTAACCCTAGCCCTCACACTATCCTAGGCCTGATGATAACCCTAACCCTAACCTTAACACTATCCTAGGGCTGATGCTAACCCTAACCCTAACCCTAACACTATCCTAGAGCTGATGCTAACCCTACCCCTAACACTATCCTAGGCCTGATGATAACCCTAACCCTAACCCTGACACTATCCTAGGGCTCATGATAACCCTACCTCTAACACTATCCTAGGGCTGATGCTAACCCTAACCCTAACCCTAACACTATCCTAGGCCTGATGCTAACCCTATCCCTTACCCTAACACTCTCCTAGGGCTGAGGCTAACCCTAACCCTAACACTATCCTAGGGCTGATGCTAACCCTAACCCTAACCCAAACACTATCCTAGGGTTGATGCTAACCCTAACCTTAACACTATCCTAGGGCTGATGCTAACCGTAACCCTAACCCTAACACTATCCTTGGGCTGATGCTAACCCTAACCCTAACACTATCCTGGGCCTGATGCTAACCCTAACCCTAACCCTAACACTATCCTAGGGCTGATGCTAACCCTAACCCTAACACTATCCTTGGGCTGATGCTAACCCTAACCCTAACCCTAACACTATCCTAGGGCAGATGCTAACCCTAACGCTAACCCTAACAGTATACTTGAACTGATGCTAACCCTAACCCTAACCCTAACACTATCCTAGGCCTGATGATAACCCTAACCCTGACCCTAACACTATCCTAGGGTTTATGTTAACCCTAACCCTAACACTATCCTAGGGCTGATGCTAACCCTAACCCTAACCCTAACACTATCCTAGGGCGGATGCTAACCCTAACCCTAACCCTAACACTATCCTAGGGGTGATGCTAACCCTAACACTAACAATATCCTAGGGCTGATGCTAACCCTAACCCTAACCCTAACACTATCCTAGGGCTGATGCTAACCCTAACCCCAACACTATCCTAGGCCTGATGCTAACCCTAACCCTAACACTATCCTAGGGCTGATGCTAACCCTAACGCTAACCCTAACCCTATCCTTTAATTGATGCTAACCCTACCCCTAACCATAACACTATCCTAGGCCTGATGATAACCCTAACCCTAACCCTAACACTATCCTAGGGTTTATGTTAACCCTAACCCTAACACTATCCTAGGGCTGATGCTAACCCTACCCCTAAACCTAACGTTATCCTAGGACGGATGCTAACCCTAACCCTAACACTAACACTATCCTAGGGCTGATGCTAACCCTAACACTAACACTATCCTAGGGGTGATGCTAACCCTAACCCTAACCGTAACACTCTCCAAGGGCTGATGCTAACCCTAACCCTAACCCTAACACTATCCTAGGGCTGATGCTAACCCTAACCATAACCCTAACACTATCCTCGGGCTGAGGCTATCCCTAACCCTAACACTATCCTAGGCCTGATCATAACCCTAACCCTAACCATAACACTATCCTAGGGTTTATGTTAACCCTAACCCTAACAGTATCCTAGGGCTGATGCTAACCCTAACCCTAACCATAACACTATCCTATGGCTGATGCTAACCCTAACCCTAACACTATTTTAGGGCTGATGCGAACCCTAGCCCTAACCCTAACACTATCCTAGGGCTGATGCTAACCCTAACCCTAACTCTAACTCTATCTTAGGGCTGAGGCTAACCCTAACCCTAACACTATCCTATGGCTGATGCTAACCCTAACCTTAACCCTAACACTATCCTAGGGCTGATGCTAACCCTAACACTAACACTATCCTAGACCTGATGCTAACCCTAACCCTAACCCTAACACTATCCTAGGGCTGATGCTAACCCTAACCCTAACACTATCCTAGGGCTGATGCTAACCCTAACCCTAACCCTAACACTATCCTAGGGCTGATGCTAACCCTAACCCTAACACTATCCTAGGCCTGATGATAACCCTAACCCTAAAACTAACACTATCCTTGGGCTGATGCTAAGCCTAACCCTAACACTATCCTAGGGCTGATGCTAACCCTAACCCTAACCCTAACACTATCCTAGGGCTGATGCTAACCCTAACCCTAACAATATCCTAGGGCTGATGCTAACCCTAACCCTAACCCTAACACTATCCTAGGGCTGATGCTAACCCTAACGCTAACCCTAACACTATCCTTGAACTGTTGCTAACCCTAACCCTAACCATAACACTATCCTAGGCCTGATGATAACCCTAACCCTAACCCTAACACTATCCTAGGGATTATGTTAACCCTAACCCTAACACTATCCTAGGGCTGATGCTAACCCTAACCCTACACCTAACACTATCCTAGGGCGGATGCTAACCATAACCCTAACCCTAACACTATCCTAGGGCTGATGCTAACCCTAACACTAACACTATCCTAGGGCTGATGCTAACCCTAACACTAACACTATCCTAGGGCGGATGCTAACCATAACCCTAACCCTAACACTATCCTAGGGCTGATGCTAACCCTAACACTAACACTATCCTAGGGCTGATGCTAACCCTAACCCTAACCCTAACACTATCCTAGGGCTGATGCTAACCCTAACCCTAACACTATCCTAGGGCTGATGCTAACCCTAACCCTAACGCTAACACTATCCTAGGGCTGATGCTAACCCTAACGCTAACCCTAACACTATCCTTGAACTGATGCTAACCCTAACCCTAACCCTAACACTATCCTAGCCCTGATGATAACCCTAACCCTAACCCTAACACTATCCTAGGGTTTATGTTAACCCTAACCCTAACACTATCCTAGGGCTGAGGCTAACCCTAACACTAAACCTAACACTATCCTAGGGCGGATGCTAACCCTAACCCTAACCCTAACACTATCCTAGGGCTGATGCTAACCCTAACACTAACACTATCCTAGGCCTGATGCTAACCCTAACCCTAACCCTAACACTATCCTAGGGCTGATGCTAACCTTAACCCTAACACTATCCTAGGGCTGATGCTAACCCTAACCCTAACCCTAACACTATCCTAGGGCTGATGCTAACCCTAACCCTAACACTATCATAGGCCTGATGATAACCCTAACCCTAACCCTAACACTATCCTAGGGCTGATGCTAACCCTAACCCTAACACTATCCTAGGCCTGATGCTAACCCTAACCCTAACCCTAACACTATCCTAGGGCTGATGCTAACCCTAACCCCAACACTATCCTAGGCCTGATGATAACCCTAACCCTAACACTAACACTATCCTAGGGCTGATGCTAACCCTAACCCTAACACTATCCTAGGGCTGATGCTAACCCTAACCCTAACCCTAACACTATCCTAGGGCTGATGCTAACCCTAACGCTAACCCTAAAACTATCCTTGAACTGATGCTAACCCTAACCCTAACACTATCCTAGGCCTGATGATAACCCTAACCCTAACCCTAACACTATCCTAGGGCTGATGCTAACCCTAACCCTAACCCAAACACTATCCTAGGGTTGATGCTAACCCTGACCCTAACACTATCCTAGGGCTGATGCTAACCCTAACCCTAACCCTAACACTATCCTATTGCTGATGCTAACCCTAACGCTAACCCTAACACTATCCTGGAACTAATGCTAACCCTAACCCTAACCCTAACACTATCCTACGCCTGATCATAACCCTAACCCTAACCCTAACACTATCCTAGGGTTTATGTTAACCCTAACCCTAACAGTATCCTAGGGCTGATGCTAACCCTAACCCTAACCCTAACACTATCCTATGGCTGATGCTAACCCTAACCCTAACACTATCCTAGGGCTGATGCGAACCCTAGCCCTAACCCTAACACTATCCTGGGGCTGATGCTAACCCTAACCCTAACTCTAACACTATCTTAGGGCTGAGGCTAACCCTAACCCTAACACTATCCTACGGCTGATGCTAACCCTAACCTTAACCCTAACACTATCCTAGGGCTGATGCTAACCCTAACACTAACACTATCCTAGGCCTGTTGCTAACCCTAACCCTAACCCTAACACTATCCTAGGGCTGATGCTAACCCTAACCCTAACACTATCCTAGGGCTGATGCTAACCCTAACCCTAACCCTAACAATATCCTAGGGCTGATGCTAACCCTAACCCAAACACTATCCTAGGCCTGATGATAACCCTAACCCTAACCCTAACACTATCCTTGGGCTGATGCTAACCCTAACCCTAACACTATCCTAGGGCTGATGCTAACCCTAACCCTAACCCTAACACTATCCTAGGGCTGATGCTAACCCTAACCCTAACCCTAACACTATCCTAGGGCTGATGCTAACCCTAACCCTAACACTATCCTAGGGCTGATTCTAACCCTAACCCTAGCCCTAACACTATCCTAGGGCTGATGCTCACCCTAACGCTAACCCTAACACTATCTTGAACTGATGCTAACCCTAACCCTAACCATAACACTATCCTAGGCCTGATGATAACCCTAACCCTAACCCTAACACTATCCTAGGGTTTATGTTAACCCTAACCCAAACACTATCCTAGGGCTGATGTTAACCCTAACCCTAAACCTAACACTATCCTAGGGCGGATGCTAACCCTAACCCTAACCCTAACACTATCCTAGGGCTGATGCTAACCCTAACACTAACACTATCCTAGGGCTGATGCTAACCCTAACCCTAACCCTAACAATCTCCAAGGGCTGATGCTAACCCTAACCCTAACCCTAACACTATCCTAGGGCTGATGCTAACCCTAACCCTAACCCTAACACTATCCTCGGGCTGATGCTAACCCTAACCCTAACACTATCCTAGGCCTGATGCTAACCGTAACCCTAACCCTAACACTATCCTAGGGCTGATGCTAACCCTAACCCTAACACTATCCTAGGCCTGATGATAACCCTAACCCTAACCCTAACACTATCCTAGGGCTGATGCTAACCCTAACCCTAACACTATCCTAGAGCTGATGATAACCCTAACCCTAACCCTAACACTATCCTAAGTCTGATGCTAACCCTAGCCCTCACAATATCCTAGGCCTGATGATAACCCTAACCCTAACCTTAACACTATCCTAGGGCTGATGCTAACCCTAACCCTAACCCTAACACTATCCTAGAGCTGATGCTAACCCTACCCCTAACACTATCCTAGGCCTGATGATAACCCTAACCCTAACCCTGACACTATCCTAGGGCTCATGATAACCCTAACTCTAACACTATCCTAGGGCTGATGCTAACCCTAACCCTAACCCTAACACTATCCTAGGCCTGATTCTAACCCTATCCCTAACCCTAACACTCTCCTAGGGCTGAGGCTAACCCTAACCCTAACACTATCCTAGGGCTGATGCTAACCCTAACCCTAACCCAAACACTATCCTAGGGTTGATGCTAACCCTAACCCTAACACTATCCTAGGGCTGATGCTAACCCTAACCCTAACGCTAACACTATCCTAGGGCTGATGCTAACCCTAACGCTAACCCTAACACTATCCTTGAACTAATGCTAACCCTAACCCTAACCCTAACACTATCCTAGGCCTGATCATAACCCTAACCCTAATCCTAACACTATCCTAGGGTTTATGTTAACCCTAACCCTAACAGTATCCTAGGGCTGATGCTAACCCTAACCCTAACCCTAACACTATCCTATGGCTGATGCTAACCCTAACCCTAACACTATTTTAGGGCTGATGCGAACCCTAGCCCTAACCCTAACACTATCCTAGGGCTTATTGTAACCCTAACCCTAACTCTAACTCTATCTTAGGGCTGAGGCTAACCCTAACCGTAACACTATCCTACGGCTGATGTTAACCCTAACCTTAACCCTAACACTATCCTAGGGCTGATGCTAACCCTAACACTAACACTATCCTAGGCCTGATGCTAACCCTAACCCTAACCCTAACACTATCCTCGGGCTGATGCTAACCCTAACCCTAACACTATTCTAGGCCTGATGCTAACCCTAACCCTAACCCTAACACTATCCTAGGGCTGATGCTAACCCTAACCCTAACACTATCCTAGGCCTGATGATAACCCTAACCCTAACCCTAACACTATCCTAGGGCTGATGCTAACCCTAACCCTAACACTATCCTAGAGCTGATGCTAACCCTAACCCTAACAATAACACTATCCTAAGTCTGATGCTAACCCTAGCCCTCAAACTATCCTAGGCCTGATGATAACCCTAACCCTAACCTTAACACTATCCTAGGGCTGATGCTAACCCTAACCATAACCCTAACACTATCCTAGAGCTGATGCTAACCCTAACCCTAACACTATCCTAGGCCTGATGATAACCCTAACCCTAACCCTGACACTATCCTAGGGCTCATGCCAACCCTAAGTCTAACACTATCCTAGGGCTGATGCTAACCCTAACCCTAACCCTAACACTATCCTAGGCCTGATGCTAACGCTATCCCTAACCGTAACACTCTCCTAGGGCTGAGGCTAACCCTAACCCTAACACTATCCTAGGGCTGATGCTAACCCTAACCCTAACCCAAACACTATCCTAGGGTTGATGCTAACCCTAACCCTAACACTATCCTAGGGCTGATGCTAACCCTAACCCTAACCCTAACACTATCCTTGGGCTGATGCTAACCCTAACCCTAACACTATCCTGGGCCTGATGCTAACCCTAACCCTAACCCTAACACTATCCTAGGGCTGATGCTAACCCTAACCCTAACACTATCCTTGGGCTGATGCTAACCCTAACCCTAACCCTAACATTATCCTAGGGCTGATGCTAACCCTAACGCTAACCCTAACAGTATACTTGAACTGATGCTAACCCTAACCCTAACCCTAACACTATCCTAGGCCTGATGATAACCCTAACCCTGACCCTAACACTATCCTAGGGTTTATGTTAACCCTAACCCTAACACTATCCTAGGGCTGATGCTAACCCTAACCCTAACCCTAACACTATCCTAGGGCGGATGCTAACCCTAACCCTAACCCTAACACTATCCTAGGGGTGATGCTAACCCTAACACTAACAATATCCTAGGGCTGATGCTAACCCTAACGCTAACCCTAACACTATCCTAGGGCTGATGCTAACCCTAACACCAACACTATCCTAGGCCTGATGCTAACCCTAACCCTAACACTATCCTAGGGCTGATGCTAACCCTAACCCTAACCCTAACACTATCCTAGGCCTGATGCTAACCCTATCCCTAACCATAACACTCTCCTAGGGCTGAGGCTAACCCTAACCCTAACACTATCCTACGGCTGATCCTAACCCTAACACTAACCCAAACACTATCCTAGGGTTGATGCTAACCCTAACCCAAACACTATGCTAGGGCTGATGCTAACCCTAACCCTAACCCTAACACTATCCTTGGGCTGATGCAAACCCTAACCCTAACACTATCCTGGGCCTGATGCTAACCCTAACCCTAACCCTAACACTATCCTAGGGCTGATGCTAACCCTAACCCTAACACTATCCTTGGGCTGATGCTAACCCTAACCCTAACACTATCCTGGGCCTGATGCTAACCCTAACCCTAACCCTAACACTATCCTAGGGCTGATGCTAACCCTAACCCTAACACTATCCTTGGGCTGATGCTAACCCTAACCCTAACCCTAACACTATCCTAGGGCTGATGCTAACCCTAACGCTAACCCTAACAGTATACTTGAACTGATGCTAACCCTAACCCTAACCCTAACACTATCCTAGGCCTGATGATAACCCTAACCCTGACCCTAACACTATCCTAGGGTTTATGTTAACCCTAACCCTAACACTATCCTACGGCTGATGCTAACCCTAACCTTAACCCTAACACTATCCTAGGGCGGATGCTAACCCTAACCCTAACCCTAACACTATCCTAGGGGTGATGCTAACCCTAACACTAACAATATCCTAGGGCTGATGCTAACCATAACGCTAACCCTAACACTATCCTAGGGCTGATGCTAACCCTAACACCAACACTATCCTAGGCCTGATGCTAACCCTAACCCTAACACTATCCTAGGGCTGATGCTAACCCTAACCCTAACCCTAACACTATCCTAGGCCTGATGCTAATCCTATCCCTAACCATAACACTCTCCTAGGGCTGAGGCTAACCCTAACCCTAACACTATCCTACGGCTGATCCTAACCCTAACACTAACCCAAACACTATCCTAGGGTTGATGCTAACCCTAACCCAAACACTATGCTAGGGCTGATGCTAACCCTAACCCTAACCCTAACACTATCCTTGGGCTGATGCTAACCCTAACCCTAACACTATCCTAGGCCTGATGCTAACCCTAACCCTAACCCTAACACTATCCTCGGGCTGATGCTAACCCTAACCCTAACACTATTCTAGGCCTGATGCTAACCCTAACCCTAACCCTAACACTATCCTAGGGCTGATGCTATCCCTAACCCTAACACTATCCTAGGCCTGATGATAACCCTAACCCTAACCCTAACACTATCCTAGGGCTGATGCTAACCCTAACCCTAACACTATCCTAGAGCTGATGCTAACCCTAACCCTAACAATAACACTATCCTAAGTCTGATGCTAACCCTAGCCCTCAAACTATCCTAGGCCTGATGATAACCCTAACCCTAACCTTAACACTATCCTAGGGCTGATGCTAACCCTAACCATAACCCTAACACTATCCTAGAGCTGATGCTAACCCTAACCCTAACACTATCCTAGGCCTGATGATAACCCTAACCCTAACCCTGACACTATCCTAGGGCTCATGCCAACCCTAAGTCTAACACTATCCTAGGGCTGATGCTAACCCTAACCCTAACCCTAACACTATCCTAGGCCTGATGCTAACGCTATCCCTAACCCTAACACTCTCCTAGGGCTGAGGCTAACCCTAACCCTAACACTATCCTAGGGCTGATGCTAACCCTAACCCTAACCCAAACACTATCCTAGGGTTGATGCTAACCCTAACCCTAACACTATCCTAGGGCTGATGCTAACCCTAACCCTAACCCTAACACTATCCTTGGGCTGATGCTAACCCTAACCCTAACACTATCCTGGGCCTGATGCTAACCCTAACCCTAACCCTAACACTATCCTAGGGCTGATGCTAACCCTAACCCTAACACTATCCTTGGGCTGATGCTAACCCTAACCCTAACCCTAACATTATCCTAGGGCTGATGCTAACCCTAACGCTAACCCTAACAGTATACTTGAACTGATGCTAACCCTAACCCTAACCCTAACACTATCCTAGGCCTGATGATAACCCTAACCCTGACCCTAACACTATCCTAGGGTTTATGTTAACCCTAACCCTAACACTATCCTAGGGCTGATGCTAACCCTAACCCTAACCCTAACACTATCCTAGGGCGGATGCTAACCCTAACCCTAACCCTAACACTATCCTAGGGGTGATGCTAACCCTAACACTAACAATATCCTAGGGCTGATGCTAACCCTAACGCTAACCCTAACACTATCCTAGGGCTGATGCTAACCCTAACACCAACACTATCCTAGGCCTGATGCTAACCCTAACCCTAACACTATCCTAGGGCTGATGCTAACCCTAACCCTAACCCTAACACTATCCTAGGCCTGATGCTAACCCTATCCCTAACCATAACACTCTCCTAGGGCTGAGGCTAACCCTAACCCTAACACTATCCTACGGCTGATCCTAACCCTAACACTAACCCAAACACTATCCTAGGGTTGATGCTAACCCTAACCCAAACACTATGCTAGGGCTGATGCTAACCCTAACCCTAACCCTAACACTATCCTTGGGCTGATGCAAACCCTAACCCTAACACTATCCTGGGCCTGATGCTAACCCTAACCCTAACCCTAACACTATCCTAGGGCTGATGCTAACCCTAACCCTAACACTATCCTTGGGCTGATGCTAACCCTAACCCTAACACTATCCTGGGCCTGATGCTAACCCTAACCCTAACCCTAACACTATCCTAGGGCTGATGCTAACCCTAACCCTAACACTATCCTTGGGCTGATGCTAACCCTAACCCTAACCCTAACACTATCCTAGGGCTGATGCTAACCCTAACGCTAACCCTAACAGTATACTTGAACTGATGCTAACCCTAACCCTAACCCTAACACTATCCTAGGCCTGATGATAACCCTAACCCTGACCCTAACACTATCCTAGGGTTTATGTTAACCCTAACCCTAACACTATCCTACGGCTGATGCTAACCCTAACCTTAAACCTAACACTATCCTAGGGCGGATGCTAACCCTAACCCTAACCCTAACACTATCCTAGGGGTGATGCTAACCCTAACACTAACAATATCCTAGGGCTGATGCTAACCATAACGCTAACCCTAACACTATCCTAGGGCTGATGCTAACCCTAACACCAACACTATCCTAGGCCTGATGCTAACCCTAACCCTAACACTATCCTAGGGCTGATGCTAACCCTAACCCTAACCCTAACACTATCCTAGGCCTGATGCTAATCCTATCCCTAACCATAACACTCTCCTAGGGCTGAGGCTAACCCTAACCCTAACACTATCCTACGGCTGATCCTAACCCTAACACTAACCCAAACACTATCCTAGGGTTGATGCTAACCCTAACCCAAACACTATGCTAGGGCTGATGCTAACCCTAACCCTAACCCTAACACTATCCTTGGGCTGATGCTAACCCTAACCCTAACACTATCCTGGGCCTGATGCTAACCCTAACCCTAACCCTAACACTATCCTAGGGCTGATGCTAACCCTAACCCTAACACTATCCTTGGGCTGATGCTAACCCTAACCCTACCCCTAACACTATCCTAGTCCTGATGATAACCCTAACCCTAACCCTAACACTATCCTAGGGTTTATGTTAACCCTGACCCTAACACTATCCTAGGGCTGATGCTAACCCTAACCCTAACCCTAACACTATCCTAGGGCGGATGCTAACCCTAACCCTAACCCTAACACTATCCTAGTGCTGATGCTAACCCTAACACTAACACTATCCTAGGGCTGATGCTAACCCTAACCCTAACTCTAACACTATCTTAGGGCTGAGGCTAACCCTGACCCTAACACTATCCTACGGCTGATGCTAACCCTAACCCTAACCCTGACACTATCCTAGGGCTGATGCTAACCCTAACCCTAACACTATCCTAGGGCTGATGCTAAACCTAACCCTAACCCTAACACTATCCTAGGGCTGATGCTAACCCTAACGCTAACCCTAACACTATCCTTGAACTGATGCTAACCCTAACCCTAACCATAACACTATCCTAGGCCTGATGATAACCCTAACCCTAACCCTAACACTATCCTAGGGTTTATGTTAACCCTAACCCTAACACTATCCTAGGGCTGATGCTAACCCTAACCCTAACCCTAACACTATCCTAGGGCTGATGCTAACCCTAACACTAACACTATCCTAGGTCTGATGCTAACCCTAACCCTAACCCTAACACTCTCCAAGGGCTGATGCTAACCCTAACCCTAACCCTAACACTATCCTAGGGCTGATGCTAACCCTAACCCTAACCCTAACACTATCCTCGGGCTGATGCTAACCCTAACCCTAACACTATCCTAGGCCTGATGCTAACCCTAACCCTAACCCTAACACTATCCTAGGGCTGATGCTAACCCTAACCCTAACACTATCCTAGGCCTGATGATAACCCTAACCCTAACCCTAACACTATCCTAGGGCTGATGCAAACCCTAACCCTAACACTATCCTAGAGCTGATGCTAACCCTAACCCTAACCCTAACACTATCCTAAGTCTGATGCTAACCCTAGCCCTCACACTATCCTAGGCCTGATGATAACCCTAACCCTAACCTTAACACTATCCTAGGGCTGATGCTAACCCTAACCCTAACCCTAACACTATCCTAGAGCTGATGCTAACTCTAACCTTAACACTATCCTAGGCCTGATGATAACCCTAACCCTAACCCTGACACTATCCTAGGGCTCATGCTAACCCTAACTCTAACACTATCCTAGGGCTGATGCTAACCCTAACCCTAACCCTAACACTATCCTAGGCGTGATGCTAACTCTATCCCTAACCCTAACACTCTCCTAGGGCTGAGGCTAACCCTAACCCTAACACTATCCTAGGGCTGATGCTAACCCTAACCCGAACCGAAACACTATCCTAGGGTTGATGCTAACCCTAACCCTAAAACTATCCTAGGGCTGATGCTAACCCTAACCCTAACCCTAACACTATCCTTGGGCTGATGCTAACCCTAACCCTAACACTATCCTGGGCCTGATGCTAACCCTAACCCTAACCCTAACACTATCCCAGGGCTGATGCTAACCCTAACCCTAACACTATCCTTGGGCTGATGCTAACCCTAACCCTAACCCTAACACTATCCTAGGGCAGATGCTAACCCTAACGCTAACCCTAACAGTATACTTGAACTGATGCTAACCCTAACCCTAACCCTAACACTATCCTAGGCCTGATGATAACCCTAACCCTGACCCTAACACTATCCTAGGGTTTATGTTAACCCTAACCCTAACACTATCCTAGGGCTGATGCTAACCCTAACCCTAACCCTAACACTATCCTAGGGCGGATGCTAACCCTAACCCTAACCCTAACACTATCCTAGGGTTGATGCTAACCCTAACCCTAACACTATCCTAGGGCTCATGCTAACCCTAACCCTAACCCTAACACTATCCTAGGGCTGATGCTAACCCTAACGCTAACCCTAACACTATCCTTGAACTAATGCTAACCCTAACCCTAACCCTAACACTATCCTAGGCCTGATCATAACCCTAACCCTAACCCTAACACTATCCTAGGGTTTATGTTAACCCTAACACTAACAGTATCCTAGGGCTGATGCTAACCCTAACCCTGACCCTAACACTATCCTATGGCTGATGCTAACCCTAACCCTAACACTATCCTAGGGCTGTTGCGAACCCTAGCCCTAACCCTAACACTATCCTAGGGCTGATGGTAACCCTAACCCTAACTCTAACACTATCTTAGGGCTGAGGCTAACCCTAACCCTAACACTATCCTACGGCTGATGCTAACTCTAACCTTAACCCTAACACTATCCTGCGGCTGATGCTAACTCTAACCCTAACCCTAACACTATCCTAGGGCTGATGCTAACCCTAACCCTAACCCTAACACTATCCTAGGGCTGATGCTAACCCTAACGCTAACCCTAACACTATCCTTGAACTGATGCTAACCCTAACCCTAACCATAACACTATCCTAGGCCTGATGATAACCCTAACCCTAACCCTAACACTATCCTAGGGTTTATGTTAACCCTAACCCTAACACTATCCTAGGGCTGATGCTAACCCTAACCCTAACCCTAACACTATCCTAGGGCTGATGCTAACCCTAACACTAACACTATCCTAGGTCTGATGCTAACCCTAACCCTAACCCTAACACTCTCCAAGGGCTGATGCTAACCCTAACCCTAACCCTAACACTATCCTAGGGCTGATGCTAACCCTAACCCTAACCCTAACACTATCCTCGGGCTGATGCTAACCCTAACCCTAACACTATCCTAGGCCTGATGCTAACCCTAACCCTAACACTAACACTATCCTAGGGCTGATGCTAACCCTAACCCTAACACTATCCTAGGCCTGATGATAACCCTAACCCTAACCCTAACACTATCCTAGGGCTGATGCAAACCCTAACCCTAACACTATCCTAGAGCTGATGCTAACCCTAACCCTAACCCTAACACTATCCTAAGTCTGATGCTAACCCTAGCCCTCACACTATCCTAGGCCTGATGATAACCCTAACCCTAACCTTAACACTATCCTAGGGCTGATGCTAACCCTAACCCTAACCCTAACACTATCCTAGAGCTGATGCTAACTCTAACCTTAACACTATCCTAGGCCTGATGATAACCCTAACCCTAACCCTGACACTATCCTAGGGCTCATGCTAACCCTAACTCTAACACTATCCTAGGGCTGATGCTAACCCTAACCCTAACCCTAACACTATCCTAGGCGTGATGCTAACTCTATCCCTAACCCTAACACTCTCCTAGGGCTGAGGCTAACCCTAACCCTAACACTATCCTAGGGCTGATGCTAACCCTAACCCGAACCGAAACACTATCCTAGGGTTGATGCTAACCCTAACCCTAAAACTATCCTAGGGCTGATGCTAACCCTAACCCTAACCCTAACACTATCCTTGGGCTGATGCTAACCCTAACCCTAACACTATCCTGGGCCTGATGCTAACCCTAACCCTAACCCTAACACTATCCTAGGGCTGATGCTAACCCTAACCCTAACACTATCCTTGGGCTGATGCTAACCCTAACCCTAACCCTAACACTATCCTAGGGCAGATGCTAACCCTAACGCTAACCCTAACAGTATACTTGAACTGATGCTAACCCTAACCCTAACCCTAACACTATCCTAGGCCTGATGATAACCCTAACCCTGACCCTAACACTATCCTAGGGTTTATGTTAACCCTAACCCTAACACTATCCTAGGGCTGATGCTAACCCTAACCCTAACCCTAACACTATCCTAGGGCGGATGCTAACCCTAACCCTAACCCTAACACTATCCTAGGGTTGATGCTAACCCTAACCCTAACACTATCCTAGGGCTCATGCTAACCCTAACCCTAACCCTAACACTATCCTAGGGCTGATGCTAACCCTAACGCTAACCCTAACACTATCCTTGAACTAATGCTAACCCTAACCCTAACCCTAACACTATCCTAGGCCTGATCATAACCCTAACCCTAACCCTAACACTATCCTAGGGTTTATGTTATCCCTAACCCTAACAGTATCCTAGGGCTGATGCTAACCCTAACCCTGACCCTAACACTATCCTATGGCTGATGCTAACCCTAACCCTAACACTATCCTAGGGCTGTTGCGAACCCTAGCCCTAACCCTAACACTATCCTAGGGCTGATGGTAACCCTAACCCTAACTCTAACACTATCTTAGGGCTGAGGCTAACCCTAACCCTAACACTATCCTACGGCTGATGCTAACTCTAACCTTAACCCTAACACTATCCTAGGGCTGATGCTAACCCTAACACTAACACTATCCTAGGCCTGATGCTAACCCTAACCCTAACCCTAACACTATCCTAGGGCTGATGCTAACCCTAACCCTAACCCTAACACTATCCTTGGGCTGATGCTAACCCTAACCCTAACACTATCCTAGGGCTGATGCTAACCCTAACCCTAACCCTAACACTATCCTAGGGCTGATGCTAACCCTAACCCTAACCCTAACACTATCCTAGGACTGATGCTAAACTTAACCCTAACCTTAACACTATCCTAGGGCTGATTCTAACCGTAACCCTAACACTATCCTAGGCCTGATGCTACCCCTAACCCTTACCCTAACACTATCCTAGGGCTGATGCTAAACCTAACCATAACCCTAACACTATCCTAGGGCTGATGCTAACCCTAACCCTAACCCTAACACTATCCTAGGGCTCATGCTAACCCTAACCCCAACACTATCCTAGGCCTGATGCTAACCCTAACCCTAACACTATCCTAGGGCTGATGCTAACCCTTACCCTAACCCTAACACTGTCCTAGGCCTGATGCTAACCCTATCCCTAACCCTAACACTCTCCTAGGGCTGAGGCTAACCCTAACCCTAACACTATCCTACGGCTGATCCTAACCCTAACCCTAACCCAAACACTATCCTAGGGTTGATGCTAACCCTAACCCAAACACTATCCTAGGGCTGATGCTAACCCTAACCCTAACCCTAACACTATCCTTGGGCTGATGCTAACCCTAACCCTAACACTATCCTGGGCCTGATGCTAACCCTAACCCTAACCCTAACACTATCCTAGGGCTGATGCTAACCCTAACCCTAACACTGTCCTTGGGCTGATGCTAACCCTAACCCTAACCCTAACACTATCCTAGGGCTGATGCTAACCATAACCCTAACACTATCCTAGGCCTGATGATAGCCCTAACCCTAACCCTAACACTATCCTAGGGCTGATGCTAACCCTAACCCTAACACTATCCTAGAGCTGATGCTAACCCTTACCCTAACCGTAACACTATCCTAAGTCTGATGCTAACCCTAGCCCTCACACTATCCTAGGCCTGATGATAACCCTAACCCTAACCCTAACCTTAACACTATCCTAGGGCTGATGCTAACCCTAACCCTAACCCTAACACTATCCTAGAGCTGATGCTAACCCTAACCCTAACACTATCCTAGGCCTGATGATAACCCTAACCCTAACCCTGACACTATCCTAGGGCTCATGCTAACCCTAACTCTAACACTATCCTAGGGCTGATGCTAACCCTAACCCTAACCCTAACACTATCCTAGGCCTGATGCTAACCCTATCCCTAACCCTAACACTCTCCTAGGGCTGAGGCTATCCCTAACCCTAACACTATCCTAGGGCTGATGCTAACCCTAACCCTAACCCAAACACTATCCTAGGGTTGATGCTAACCCTGACCCTAACACTATCCTAGGGCTGATGCTAACCCTAACCCTAACCCTAACACTATCCTAGGGCTGATGCTAACCCTAACGCTAACCCTAACACTATCCTGGAACTAATGCTAACCCTAACCCTAACCCTAACACTATCCTACGCCTGATCATAACCCTAACCCTAACCCTAACACTATCCTAGGGTTTATGTTAACCCTAACCCTAACAGTATCCTAGGGCTGATGCTAACCCTAACCCTAACCCTAACACTATCCTATGGCTGATGCTAACCCTAACCCTAACACTATCCTAGGGCTGATGCGAACCCTAGCCCTAACCCTAAGACTATCCTGGGGCTGATGCTAACCCTAACCCTAACTCTAACACTATCTTAGGGCTGAGGCTAACCCTAACCCTAACACTATCCTACGGCTGATGCTAACCCTAACCTTAACCCTAACACTATCCTATTGCTGATGCTAACCCTAACACTAACACTATCCTAGGCCTGATGCTAACCCTAACCCTAACCCTAACACTATCCTAGGGCTGATGCTAACCCTAACCCTAACACTATCCTAGGGCTGATGCTAACCCTAACCCTAACCCTAACAATATCCTAGGTCTGATGCTAACCCTAACCCTAACACTATCCTAGGCCTGATGATAACCCTAACCCTAACCCTAACACTATCCTTGGGCTGATGCTAACCCTAACCCTAACACTATCCTAGGGCTGATGCTAACCCTAACCCTAACCCTAACACTATCCTAGGGCTGATGCTAACCCTAACCCTAACCCTAACACTATCCTAGGGCTGATGCTAACCCTAACCCTAACACTATCCTAGGGCTGATGCTAACCCTAACCCTAGCCCTAACACTATCCTAGGGCTGATGCTAACCCTAACGCTAACCCTAACACTATCTTGAACTGATGCTAACCCTAACCCTAACCATAACACTATCCTAGGCCTGATGATAACCCTAACCCTAACCCTAACACTATCCTAGGGTTTATGTTAACCCTAACCCAGACACTATCCTAGGGCTCATGTTAACCCTAACCCTAAACCTAACACTATCCTAGGGCGGATGCTAACCCTAACCCTAACCCTAAAACTATCCTAGGGCTGATGCTAACCCTAACACTAACACTATCCTAGGGCTGCTGCTAACCCTAACCCTAACCCTAACAATCTCCAAGGGCTGATGCTAACCCTAACCCTAACCCTAACACTATCCTAGGGCTGATGCTAACCCTAACACTAACCCTAACACTATCCTCGGGCTGATGCTAACCCTAACCCTAACACTATCCTAGGCCTGATGCTAACCCTAACCCTAACCCTAACACTATCCTAGGGCTGATGCTAACCCTAAACCTAACACTATCCTAGGCCTGATGATAACCCTAACCCTAACCCTAACACTATCCTAGGGCTGATGCTAACCCTAACCCTAACCCAAACACTATCCTAGGGTTGATGCTAACCCTGACCCTAACACTATCCTAGGGCTGATGCTAACCCTAACCCTAACCCTAACACTATCCTAGGGCTGATGCTAACCCTAACGCTAACCCTAACACTATCCTGGAACTAATGCTAACCCTAACCCTAACCCTAACACTATCCTACGCCTGATCATAACCCTAACCCTAACCCTAACACTATCCTAGGGTTTATGTTAACCCTAACCCTAACAGTATCCTAGGGCTGATGCTAACCCTAACCCTAACCCTAACACTATCCTATGGCTGATGCTAACCCTAACCCTAACACTATCCTAGGGCTGATGCGAACCCTAGCCCTAACCCTAACACTATCCTGGGGCTGATGCTAACCCTAACCCTAACTCTAACACTATCTTAGGGCTGAGGCTAACCCTAACCCTAACACTATCCTACGGCTGATGCTAACCCTAACCTTAACCCTAACACTATCCTAGGGCTGATGCTAACCCTAACACTAACACTATTCTAGGCCTGATGCTAACCCTAACCCTAACCCTAACACTATCCTAGGGCTGATGCTAACCCTAACCCTAACACTATTTTAGGGCTGATGCTAACCCTAACCCTAACCCTAACAATATCCTAGGGCTGATGCTAACCCTAACCCTAACACTATCCTAGGCCTGATGATAACCCTAACCCTAACCCTAACACTATCCTTGGGCTGATGCTAACCCTAACCCTAACACTATCCTAGGGCTGATGCTAACCATAACCCTAACCATAACACTATCCTAGGGCTGATGCTAACCCTACCCCTAACCCTAACACTATCCTAGGGCTGATGCTAACCCTAACCCTAACACTATCCTAGGGCTGATGCTAACCCTAACCCTAGCCCTAACACTATCCTAGGGCTGATGCTCACCCTAACGCTAACCCTAACACTATCTGAACTGATGCTAACCCTAACCATAACCATAACACTATCCTAGGCCTGATGATAACCCTAACCCTAACCCTAACACTATCCTAGGGTTTATGTTAACCCTAACCCAAACACTATCCTAGGGCTGATGTTAACCCTAACCCTAAACCTAACAATATCCTAGGGCGGATGCTAACCCTAACCCTAACCCTAACACTATCCTAGGGCTGATGCTAACCCTAACACTAACACTATCCTAGGGCTGATGCTAACCCTAACCCTAACCCTAACAATCTCCAAGGGCTGATGCTAACCCTAACCCTAACCCTAACACTATCCTAGGGCTGATGCTAACCCTAACCCTAACCCTAACACTATCCTCGGGCTGATGCTAACCCTAACCCTAACACTATCCTAGGCCTGATGCTAACCCTAACCCTAACCCTAACACTATCCTAGGGCTGATGCTAACCCTAACCCTAACACTATCCTAGGCCTGATGATAACCCTAACCCTAACCCTAACACTATCCTAGGGCTGATGCTAACCCTAAACCTAACACTATCCTAGAGCAGATGATAACCCTAACCCTAACACTATCCTAAGTCTGATGCTAACCCTAGCCCTCACACTATCCTTGGCCTGATGATAACCCTAACCCTAACCTTAACACTATCCTAGGGCTGATGCTAACCCTAACCCTAACCCTAACACTATCCTAGAGCTGATGCTAACCCTACCCCTAACACTATCCTAGGCCTGATGATAACCCTAACCCTAACCCTGACACTATCCTAGGGCTCATGATAACCCTAACTCTAACACTATCCTAGGGCTGATGCTAACCCTAACCCTAACCCTAACACTATCCTAGGCCTGATGCTAACCCTATCCCTTACCCTAACACTCTCCTAGGGCTGAGGCTAACCCTAACCCTAACACTATCCTAGGGCTGATGCTAACCCTAACCCTAACCCAAACACTATCCTAGGGTTGATGCTAACCCTAACCTTAACACTATCCTAGGGCTGATGCTAACCGTAACCCTAACCCTAACACTATCCTTGGGCTGATGCTAACCCTAACCCTAACACTATCCTGGGCCTGATGCTAACCCTAACCCTAACCCTAACACTATCCTAGGGCTGATGCTAACCCTAACCCTAACACTATCCTTGGGCTGATGCTAACCCTAACCCTAACCCTAACACTATCCTAGGGCAGATGCTAACCCTAACGCTAACCCTAACAGTATACTTGAACTGATGCTAACCCTAACCCTAACCCTAACACTATCCTAGGCCTGATGATAACCCTAACCCTGACCCTAACACTATCCTAGGGTTTATGTTAACCCTAACCCTAACACTATCCTAGGGCTGATGCTAACCCTAACCCTAACCCTAACACTATCCTAGGGCGGATGCTAACCCTAACCCTAACCCTAACACTATCCTAGGGGTGATGCTAACCCTAACACTAACAATATCCTAGGGCTGATGCTAACCCTAACCCTAACCCTAACACTATCCTAGGGCTGATGCTAACCCTAACCCCAACACTATCCTAGGCCTGATGCTAACCCTAACCCTAACACTATCCTAGGGCTGATGCTAACCCTAACGCTAACCCTAACCCTATCCATTAATTGATGCTAACCCTAACCCTAACCATAACACTATCCTAGGCCTGATGATAACCCTAACCCTAACCCTAACACTATCCTAGGGTTTATGTTAACCCTAACCCTAACACTATCCTAGGGCTGATGCTAACCCTACCCCTAAACCTAACGTTATCCTAGGACGGATGCTAACCCTAACCCTAACACTAACACTATCCTAGGGCTGATGCTAACCCTAACACTAACACTATCCTAGGGGTGATGCTAACCCTAACCCTAACCCTAACACTCTCCAAGGGCTGATGCTAACCCTAACCCTAACCCTAACACTATCCTAGGGCTGATGCTAACCCTAACCATAACCCTAACACTATCCTCGGGCTGAGGCTATCCCTAACCCTAACACTATCCTAGGTCTGATCATAACCCTAACCCTAACCATAACACTATCCTAGGGTTTATGTTAACCCTAACCCTAACAGTATCCTAGGGCTGATGCTAACCCTAACCCTAAGCCTAACACTATCCTGTGGCTGATGCTAACCCTAACCCTAACACTATTTTAGGGCTGATGCGAACCCTAGCCCTAACCCTAACACTATCCTAGGGCTGATGCTAACCCTAACCCTAACTCTAACTCTATCTTAGGGCTGAGGCTAACCCTAACCCTAACACTATCCTACGGCTGATGCTAACCCTAACCTTAACCCTAACACTATCCTAGGGCTGATGCTAACCCTAACACTAACACTATCCTAGACCTGATGCTAACCCTAACCCTAACCCTAACACTATCCTAGGGCTGATGCTAACCCTAACCCTAACACTATCCTAGGGCTGATGCTAACCCTAACCCTAACCCTAACACTATCCTAGGGCTGATGCTAACCCTAACCCTAACACTATCCTAGGCCTGATGATAACCCTAACCCTAAAACTAACACTATCCTTGGGCTGATGCTAAGCCTAACCCTAACACTATCCTAGGGCTGATGCTAACCCTAACCCTAACCCTAACACTATCCTAGGGCTGATGCTAACCCTCACCCTAACAATATCCTAGGGCTGATGCTAACCCTAACCCTAACCCTAACACTATCCTAGGGCTGATGCTAACCCTAACGCTAACCCTAACACTATCCTTGAACTGATGCTAACCCTAACCCTAACCATAACACTATCCTAGGCCTGATGATAACCCTAACCCTAACCCTAACACTATCCTAGGGATTATGTTAACCCTAACCCTAACACTATCCTAGGGCTGATGCTAACCCTAACCCTAAACCTAACACTATCCTAGGGCGGATGCTAACCATAACCCTAACCCTAACACTATCCTAGGGCTGATGCTAACCCTAACACTAACACTATCCTAGGGCTGATGCTAACCCTAACACTAACACTATCCTAGGGCGGATGCTAACCATAACCCTAACCCTAACACTATCCTAGGGCTGATGCTAACCCTAACACTAACACTATCCTAGGGCTGATGCTAACCCTAACCCTAACCCTAACACTATCCTAGGGCTGATGCTAACCCTAACCCTAACACTATCCTAGGGCTGATGCTAACCCTAACCCTAACGCTAACACTATCCTAGGGCTGATGCTAACCCTAACGCTAACCCTAACACTATCCTTGAACTGATGCTAACCCTAACCCTAACCCTAACACTATCCTAGCCCTGATGATAACCCTAACCCTAACCCTAACACTATCCTAGGGTTTATGTTAACCCTAACCCTAACACTATCCTAGGGCTGAGGCTAACCCTAACACTAAACCTAACACTATCCTAGGGCGGATGCTAACCCTAACCCTAACCCTAACACTATCCTAGGGCTGATGCTAACCCTAACACTAACACTATCCTAGGCCTGATGCTAACCCTAACCCTAACCCTAACACTATCCTAGGGCTGATGCTAACCTTAACCCTAACACTATCCTAGGGCTGATGCTAACCCTAACCCTAACCCTAACACTATCCTAGGGCTGATGCTAACCCTAACCCTAACACTATCATAGGCCTGATGATAACCCTAACCCTAACCCTAACACTATCCTAGGGCTGATGCTAACCCTAACCCTAACACTATCCTAGGCCTGATGCTAACCCTAACCCTAACCCTAACACTATCCTAGGGCTGATGCTAACCCTAACCCCAACACTATCCTAGGCCTGATGATAACCCTAATCCTAACACTAACACTATCCTAGGGCTGATGCTAACCCTAACCCTAACACTATCCTAGGGCTGATGCTAACCCTAACCCTAACCCTAACACTATCCTAGGGCTGATGCTAACCCTAACGCTAACCCTAAAACTATCCTTGAACTGATGCTAACCCTAACCCTAACACTATCCTAGGCCTGATGATAACCCTAACCCTAACCCTAACACTATCCTAGGGCTGATGCTAACCCTAACCCTAACCCAAACACTATCCTAGGGTTGATGCTAACCCTGACCCTAACACTATCCTAGGGCTGATGCTAACCCTAACCCTAACCCTAACACTATCCTAGGGCTGATGCTAACCCTAACGCTAACCCTAACACTATCCTGGAACTAATGCTAACCCTAACCCTAACCCTAACACTATCCTACGCCTGATCATAACCCTAACCCTAACCCTAACACTATCCTAGGGTTTATGTTAACCCTAACCCTGACAGGATCCTAGGGCTGATGCTAACCCTAACCCTAACCCTAACACTATCCTATGGCTGATGCTAACCCTAACCCTAACACTATCCTAGGGCTGATGCGAACCCTAGCCCTAACCCTAACACTATCCTGGGGCTGATGCTAACCCTAACCCTAACTCTAACACTATCTTAGGGCTGAGGCTAACCCTAACCCTAACACTATCCTACGGCTGATGCTAACCCTAACCTTAACCCTAACACTATCCTAGGGCTGATGCTAACCCTAACACTAACACTATCCTAGGCCTGTTGCTAACCCTAACCCTAACCCTAACACTATCCTAGGGCTGATGCTAACCCTAACCCTAACACTATCCTAGGGCTGATGCTAACCCTAACCCTAACCCTAACAATATCCTAGGGCTGATGCTAACCCTAACCCTAACACTATCCTAGGCCTGATGATAACCCTAACCCTAACCCTAACACTATCCTTGGGCTGATGCTAACCCTAACCCTAACACTATCCTAGGGCTGATGCTAACCCTAACCCTAACCCTAACACTATCCTAGGGCTGATGCTAACCCTAACCCTAACCCTAACACTATCCTAGGGCTGATGCTAACCCTAACCCTAACACTATCCTAGGGCTGATGCTAACCCTAACCCTAGCCCTAACACTATCCTAGGGCTGATGCTCACCCTAACGCTAACCCTAACACTATCTTGAACTGATGCTAACCCTAACCCTAACCATAACACTATCCTAGGCCTGATGATAACCCTAACCCTAACCCTAACACTATCCTAGGGTTTATGTTAACCCTAACCCAAACACTATCCTAGGGCTGATGTTAACCCTAACCCTAAACCTAACACTATCCTAGGGCGGATGCTAACCCTAACCCTAACCCTAACACTATCCTAGGGCTGATGCTAACCCTAACACTAACACTATCCTAGGGCTGATGCTAACCCTAACCCTAACCCTAACAATCTCCAAGGGCTGATGCTAACCCTAACCCTAACCCTAACACTATCCTAGGGCTGATGCTAACCCTAACCCTAACCCTAACACTATCCTCGGGCTGATGCTAACCCTAACCCTAACACTATCCTAGGCCTGATGCTAACCGTAACCCTAACCCTAACACTATCCTAGGGCTGATGCTAACCCTAACCCTAACACTATCCTAGGCCTGATGATAACCCTAACCCTAACCCTAACACTATCCTAGGGCTGATGCTAACCCTAAACCTAACACTATCCTAGAGCTGATGATAACCCTAACCCTAACCCTAACACTATCCTAAGTCTGATGCTAACCCTAGCCCTCACAATATCCTAGGCCTGATGATAACCCTAACCCTAACCTTAACACTATCCTAGGGCTGATGGTAACCCTAACCCTAACCCTAACACTATCCTAGAGCTGATGCTAACCCTACCCCTAACACTATCCTAGGCCTGATGATAACCCTAACCCTAACCCTGACACTATCCTAGGGCTCATGATAACCCTAACTCTAACACTATCCTAGGGCTGATGCTAACCCTAACCCTAACCCTAACACTATCCTAGGCCTGATTCTAACCCTATCCCTAACCCTAACACTCTCCTAGGGCTGAGGCTAACCCTAACCCTAACACTATCCTAGGGCTGATGCTAACCCTAACCCTAACCCAAACACTATCCTAGGGTTGATGCTAACCCTAACCCTAACACTATCCTAGGGCTGATGCTAACCCTAACCCTAACCCTAACACTATCCTAGGGCTGATGCTAACCCTAACGCTAACCCTAACACTATCCTTGAACTAATGCTAACCCTAACCCTAACCCTAACACTATCCTAGGCCTGATCATAACCCTAACCCTAATCCTAACACTATCCTAGGGTTTATGTTAACCCTAACCCTAACAGTATCCTAGGGCTGATGCTAACCCTAACCCTAACCCTAACACTATCCTATGGCTGATGCTAACCCTAACCCTAACACTATTTTAGGGCTGATGCGAACCCTAGCCCTAACCCTAACACTATCCTAGGGCTGATGCTAACCCTAACCCTAACTCTAACTCTATCTTAGGGCTGAGGCTAACCCTAACCGTAACACTATCCTACGGCTGATGTTAACCCTAACCTTAACCCTAACACTATCCTAGGGCTGATGCTAACCCTAACACTAACACTATCCTAGGCCTGATGCTAACCCTAACCCTAACCCTAACACTATCCTAGGGCTGATGCTAACCCTAACCCTAACACTATCCTAGGGCTGATGCTAACCCTAACCCTAACCCTAACACTATCCTAGGGCTGATGCTAACCCTAACCCTAACACTATCCTAGGGCTGATGCTAACCCTAACCCTAACCCTAACACTATCCTAGGGCTGATGCTAACCCTAACGCTAACCCTAACACTATCCTTGAACTGATGCTAACCCTAACCCTAACCATAACACTATCCTAGGCCTGATGATAACCCTAACCCTAACCCTAACACTATCCTAGGGATTATGTTAACCCTAACCCTAACACTATCCTAGGGCTGATGCTAACCCTAACCCTAAACCTAACACTATCCTAGGGCGGATGCTAACCATAACCCTAACCCTAACACTATCCTAGGGCTGATGCTAACCCTAACACTAACACTATCCTAGGGCTAATGCTAACCCTAACACTAACACTATCCTAGGGCGGATGCTAACCATAACCCTAACCCTAACACTATCCTAGGGCTGATGCTAACCCTAACACTAACACTATCCTAGGGCTGATGCTAACCCTAACCCTAACGCTAACACTATCCTAGGGCTGATGCTAACCCTAACGCTAACCCTAACACTATCCTTGAACTGATGCTAACCCTAACCCTAACCCTAACACTATCCTAGCCCTGATGATAACCCTAACCCTAACCCTAACACTATCCTAGGGTTTATGTTAACCCTAACCCTAACACTATCCTAGGGCTGAGGCTAACCCTAACACTAAACCTAACACTGTCCTAGGGCGGATGCTAACCCTAACCCTAACCATAACACTATCCTAGGGCTGATGCTAACCCTAACAATAACACTATCCTAGGGCTGATGCTAACCCTAACCCTACCCCTAACACTATCCTAGGGCTGATGCTAACCCTAACCCTAACGCTAACACTATCCTAGGGCTGAGGCTAACCCTATCCCTAACACTATCCTACGGCTGATGCTAATCTTAACCCTAACCCTAACACTATCCTAAGGCTGATGGTAACCCTAACACTAACACTATCCTAAGCCTGGTGCTAACCCTAACTCTAACCCTAACACTATCCTAGGGCTGATGCTAACCCTAACCCTAATAATATCCTACGGCTGATGCTAACACTAACCCTAACCCTAACACTATCCTAGGGCTGATGCTAACCCTAACCCTAACCCTAACACTATCCTAGGGCTGATGCTAACCCTAACCCTAACACTATCCTAGGCCTGATGATAACCCTAACCCTAACCCTAACACTATCCTGGGGCTGATGCTAACCCTAACCATAACACTATCCTAGGCCTGATGCTAACCCTAACCCTAACCCTAACACTATCCTAGGGCTGATGCTAACCTTAACCCTAACACTATCCTAGGGCTGATGCTAACCCTAACCCTAACCCTAACACTATCCTAGGGCTGATGCTAACCCTAACCCTAACTATCATAGGCCTGATGATAACCCTAACCCTAACCCTAACACTATCCTAGGGCTGATGCTAACCCTAACCCTAACACTATCCTAGGCCTGATGCTAACCCTAACCCTAACCCTAACACTATCCTAGGGCTGATGCTAACCCTAACCCCAACACTATCCTAGGCCTGATGATAACCCTAACCCTAACACTAACACTATCTTAGGGCTGATTCTAACCCTAACCCTAACACTATCCTAGGGCTGATGCTAACCCTAACCCTAACCCTAACACTATCCTAGGGCTGATGCTAACCCTAACGCTAACCCTAAAACTATCCTTGAACTGATGCTAACCCTAACCCTAACCCTAACACTATCCTAGGGCTGATGCTAACCCTAACCCTAACACTATCCTAGGCCTGATGATAACCCTAACCCTAACCCTAACACTATCCTAGGGCTGATGCAAACCCTAACCCTAACACTATCCTAGAGCTGATGCTAACCCTAACCCTAACCCTAACACTATCCTAAGTCTGATGCTAACCCTAGCCCTCACACTATCCTAGGCCTGATGATAACCCTAACCCTAACCTTAACACTATCCTAGGGCTGATGCTAACCCTAACCCTAACCCTAACACTATCCTAGAGCTGATGCTAACTCTAACCCTAACACTATCCTAGGCCTGATGATAACCCTAACCCTAACCCTGACACTATCCTAGGGCTCATGCTAACCCTAACTCTAACACTATCCTAGGGCTGATGCTAACCCTAACCCTAACCCTAACACTATCCTAGGCGTGATGCTAACTCTATCCCTAACCCTAACACTCTCCTAGGGCTGAGGCTAACCCTAACCCTAACACTATCCTAGGGTGATGCTAACCCTAACCCGAACCGAAACACTATCCTAGGGTTGATGCTAACCCTAACCCTAAAACTATCCTAGGGCTGATGCTAACCCTAACCCTAACCCTAACACTATCCTTGGGCTGATGCTAACCCTAACCCTAACACTATCCTGGGCCTGATGCTAACCCTAACCCTAACCCTAACACTATCCTAGGGCTGATGCTAACCCTAACCCTAACACTATCCTTGGGCTGATGCTAACCCTAACCCTAACCCTAACACTATCCTAGGGCAGATGCTAACCCTAACGCTAACCCTAACAGTATACTTGAACTGATGCTAACCCTAACCCTAACCCTAACACTATCCTAGGCCTGATGATAACCCTAACCCTGACCCTAACACTATCCTAGGGTTTATGTTAACCCTAACCCTAACACTATCCTAGGGCTGATGCTAACCCTAACCCTAACCCTAACACTATCCTAGGGCGGATGCTAACCCTAACCCTAACCCTAACACTATCCTAGGGTTGATGCTAACCCTAACCCTAACACTATCCTAGGGCTCATGCTAACCCTAACCCTAACCCTAACACTATCCTAGGGCTGATGCTAACCCTAACGCTAACCCTAACACTATCCTTGAACTAATGCTAACCCTAACCCTAACCCTAACACTATCCTAGGCCTGATCATAACCCTAACCCTAACCCTAACACTATCCTAGGGTTTATGTTAACCCTAACCCTAACAGTATCGTAGGGCTGATGCTAACCCTAACCCTGACCCTAACACTATCCTATGGCTGATGCTAACCCTAACCCTAACACTATCCTAGGGCTGTTGCGAACCCTAGCCCTAACCCTAACACTATCCTAGGGCTGATGGTAACCCTAACCCTAACTCTAACACTATCTTAGGGCTGAGGCTAACCCTAACCCTAACACTATCCTACGGCTGATGCTAACTCTAACCTTAACCCTAACACTATCCTAGGGCTGATGCTAACCCTAACACTAACACTATCCTAGGCCTGATGCTAACCCTAACCCTAACCCTAACACTATCCTAGGGCTGATGCTAACCCTAACCCTAACCCTAACACTATCCTTGGGCTGATGCTAACCCTAACCCTAACACTATCCTAGGGCTGATGCTAACCCTAACCCTAACCCTAACACTATCCTAGGGCTGATGCTAACCCTAACCCTAACCCTAACACTATCCTAGGACTGATGCTAAACTTAACCCTAACCTTAACACTATCCTAGGGCTGATTCTAACCGTAACCCTAACACTATCCTAGGCCTGATGCTACCCCTAACCCTTACCCTAACACTATCCTAGGGCTGATGCTAAACCTAACCATAACCCTAACACTATCCTAGGGCTGATGCTAACCCTAACCCTAACCCTAACACTATCCTAGGGCTCATGCTAACCCTAACCCCAACACTATCCTAGGCCTGATGCTAACCCTAACCCTAACACTATCCTAGGGCTGATGCTAACCCTTACCCTAACCCTAACACTGTCCTAGGCCTGATGCTAACCCTATCCCTAACCCTAACACTCTCCTAGGGCTGAGGCTAACCCTAACCCTAACACTATCCTACGGCTGATCCTAACCCTAACCCTAACCCAAACACTATCCTAGGGTTGATGCTAACCCTAACCCAAACACTATCCTAGGGCTGATGCTAACCCTAACCCTAACCCTAACACTATCCTTGGGCTGATGCTAACTCTAACCCTAACACTATCCTGGGCCTGATGCTAACCCTAACCCTAACCCTAACACTATCCTAGGGCTGATGCTAACCCTAACCCTAACACTGTCCTTGGGCTGATGCTAACCCTAACCCTAACCCTAACACTATCCTAGGGCTGATGCTAACCATAACCCTAAGACTATCCTAGGCCTGATGATAGCCCTAACCCTAACCCTAACACTATCCTAGGGCTGATGCTAACCCTAACCCTAACACTATCCTAGAGCTGATGCTAACCCTTACCCTAACCGTAACACTATCCTAAGTCTGATGCTAACCCTAGCCCTCACACTATCCTAGGCCTGATGATAACCCTAACCCTAACCCTAACCTTAACACTATCCTAGGGCTGATGCTAACCCTAACCCTAACCCTAACACTATCCTAGAGCTGATGCTAACCCTAACCCTAACACTATCCTAGGCCTGATGATAACCCTATCCCTAACCCTAACACTCTCCTAGGGCTGAGGCTATCCCTAACCCTAACACTATCCTAGGGCTGATGCTAACCCTAACCCTAACCCAAACACTATCCTAGGGTTGATGCTAACCCTGACCCTAACACTATCCTAGGGCTGATGCTAACCCTAACCCTAACCCTAACACTATCCTAGGGCTGATGCTAACCCTAACGCTAACCCTAACACTATCCTGGAACTAATGCTAACCCTAACCCTAACCCTAACACTATCCTACGCCTGATCATAACCCTAACCCTAACCCTAACACTATCCTAGGGTTTATGTTAACCCTAACCCTAACAGTATCCTAGGGCTGATGCTAACCCTAACCCTAACCCTAACACTATCCTATGGCTGATGCTAACCCTAACCCTAACACTATCCTAGGGCTGATGCGAACCCTAGCCCTAACCCTAACACTATCCTGGGGCTGATGCTAACCCTAACCCTAACTCTAACACTATCTTAGGGCTGAGGCTAACCCTAACCCTAACACTATCCTACGGCTGATGCTAACCCTAACCTTAACCCTAACACTATCCTATTGCTGATGCTAACCCTAACACTAACACTATCCTAGGCCTGA
Source organism: Lemur catta (assembly GCF_020740605.2). Classification (NCBI taxonomy): domain Eukaryota; kingdom Metazoa; phylum Chordata; class Mammalia; order Primates; family Lemuridae; genus Lemur; species Lemur catta. The sequence goes on from NC_059134.1 coordinate 1,706,317, forward strand.
TGCTAACCCTAACCCTAACCCTAACACTATCCTAGGGCTGATGCTAACCCTAACCCTAACACTATCCTAGGGCTGATGCTAACCCTAACCCTAACCCTAACAATATCCTAGGGCTGATGCTAACCCTAACCCTAACACTATCCTAGGCCTGATGATAACCCTAACCCTAACCCTAACACTATCCTTGGGCTGATGCTAACCCTAACCCTAACACTATCCTAGGGCTGATGCTAACCCTAACCCTAACCCTAACACTATCCTAGGGCTGATGCTAACCCTAACCCTAACCCTAACACTATCCTAGGGCTGATGCTAACCCTAACCCTAACACTATCCTAGGGCTGATGCTAACCCTAACCCTAGCCCTAACACTATCCTAGGGCTGATGCTAACCCTAACGCTAACCCTAACACTATCTTGAACTGATGCTAACCCTAACCCTAACCATAACACTATCCTAGGCCTGATGATAACCCTAACCCTAACCCTAACACTATCCTAGGGTTTATGTTAACCCTAACCCAGACACTATCCTAGGGCTGATGTTAACCCTAACCCTAAACCTAACACTATCCTAGGGCGGATGCTAACCCTAACCCTAACCCTAAAACTATCCTAGGGCTGATGCTAACCCTAACACTAACACTATCCTAGGGCTGCTGCTAACCCTAACCCTAACCCTAACAATCTCCAAGGGCTGATGCTAACCCTAACCCTAACCCTAACACTATCCTAGGGCTGATGCTAACCCTAACACTATCCCTAACACTATCCTCGGGCTGATGCTAACCCTAACCCTAACACTATCCTAGGCCTGATGCTAACCCTAACCCTAACCCTAACACTATCCTAGGGCTGATGCTAACCCTAACCCTAACACTATCCTAGGCCTGATGATAACCCTAACCCTAACCCTAACACTATCCTAGGGCTGATGCTAACCCTAACCCTAACCCAAACACTATCCTAGGGTTGATGCTAACCCTGACCCTAACACTATCCTAGGGCTGATGCTAACCCTAACCCTAACCCTAACACTATCCTAGGGGTGATGCTAACCCTAACGCTAACCCTAACACTATCCTGGAACTAATGCTAACCCTAACCCTAACCCTAACACTATCCTACGCCTGATCATAACCCTAACCCTAACCCTAACACTATCCTAGGGTTTATGTTAACCCTAACCCTAACAGTATCCTAGGGCTGATGCTAACCCTAACCCTAACCCTAACACTATCCTATGGCTGATGCTAACCCTAACCCTAACACTATCCTAGGGCTGATGCGAACCCTAGCCCTAACCCTAACACTATCCTGGGGCTGATGCTAACCCTAACCCTAACTCTAACACTATCTTAGGGCTGAGGCTAACCCTAACCCTAACACTATCCTACGGCTGATGCTAACCCTAACCTTAACCCTAACACTATCCTAGGGCTGATGCTAACCCTAACACTAACACTATTCTAGGCCTGATGCTAACCCTAACCCTAACCCTAACACTATCCTAGGGCTGATGCTAACCCTAACCCTAACACTATTTTAGGGCTGATGCTAACCCTAACCCTAACCCTAACAATATCCTAGGGCTGATGCTAACCCTAACCCTAACACTATCCTAGGGCTGATGCTAACCCTAACCCTAGCCCTAACACTATCCTAGGGCTGATGCTCACCCTAACGCTAACCCTAACACTATCTGAACTGATGCTAACCCTAACCATAACCATAACACTATCCTAGGCCTGATGATAACCCTAACCCTAACCCTAACACTATCCTAGGGTTTATGTTAACCCTAACCCAAACACTATCCTAGGGCTGATGTTAACCCTAACCCTAAACCTAACAATATCCTAGGGCGGATGCTAACCCTAACCCTAACCCTAACACTATCCTAGGGCTGATGCTAACCCTAACACTAACACTATCCTAGGGCTGATGCTAACCCTAACCCTAACCCTAACAATCTCCAAGGGCTGATGCTAACCCTAACCCTAACCCTAACACTATCCTAGGGCTGATGCTAACCCTAACCCTAACCCTAACACTATCCTCGGGCTGATGCTAACCCTAACCCTAACACTATCCTAGGCCTGATGCTAACCCTAACCCTAACCCTAACACTATCCTAGGGCTGATGCTAACCCTAACCCTAACACTATCCTAGGCCTGATGCTAACCCTAACCCTAACCCTAACACTATCCTAGGGCTGATGCTAACCCTAAACCTAACACTATCCTAGAGCAGATGATAACCCTAACCCTAACCCTAACACTATCCTAGGGCTGATGCTAACCCTAACCCTAACACTATCCTAGGCCTGATGCTAACCCTAACCCTAAACCTAACACTATCCTAGGGCTGATGCTAACCCTAACCCCAACACTATCCTAGGCCTGATGATAACCCTAACCCTAACACTAACACTATCCTAGGGCTGATGCTAACCCTAACCCTAACACTATCCTAGGGCTGATGCTAACCCTAACCCTAACCCTAACACTATCCTAGGGCTGATGCTAACCCTAACGCTAACCCTAAAACTATCCTTGAACTGATGCTAACCCTAACCCTAACACTATCCTAGGCCTGATGATAACCCTAACCCTAACCCTAACACTATCCTAGGGCTGATGCTAACCCTAACCCTAACCCAAACACTATCCTAGGGTTGATGCTAACCCTGACCCTAACACTATCCTAGGGCTGATGCTAACCCTAACCCTAACCCTAACACTATCCTAGGGCTGATGCTAACCATAACGCTAACCCTAACACTATCCTGGAACTAATGCTAACCCTAACCCTAACCCTAACACTATCCTACGCCTGATCATAACCCTAACCCTAACCCTAACACTATCCTAGGGTTTATGTTAACCCTAACCCTAACAGTATCCTAGGGCTGATGCTAACCCTAACCCTAACCCTAACACTATCCTATGGCTGATGCTAACCCTAACCCTAACACTATCCTAGGGCTGATGCGAACCCTAGCCCTAACCCTAACACTATCCTGGGGCTGATGCTAACCCTAACCCTAACTCTAACACTATCTTAGGGCTGAGGCTAACCCTAACCCTAACACTATCCTACGGCTGATGCTAACCCTAACCTTAACCCTAACACTATCCTAGGGCTGATGCTAACCCTAACCCTAACACTATCCTAGGCCTGATGCTAACCCTAACCCTAACCCTAACACTATCCTAGGGCTGATGCTAACCCTAACCCCAACACTATCCTAGGCCTGATGATAACCCTAACCCTAACACTAACACTATCTTAGGGCTGATTCTAACCCTAACCCTAACACTATCCTAGGGCTGATGCTAACCCTAACCCTAACCCTAACACTATCCTAGGGCTGATGCTAACCCTAACGCTAACCCTAAAACTATCCTTGAACTGATGCTAACCCTAACCCTAACACTATCCTAGGCCTGATGATAAACCTAACACTAACCCTAACACTATCCTAGGGCTGATGCTAACCCTAACCCTAACCCAAACACTATCCTAGGGTTGATGCTAACCCTGACCCTAACACTATCCTAGGGCTGATGCTAACCCTAACCCTAACCCTAACACTATCCTAGGGGTGATGCTAACCCTAACGCTAACCCTAACACTATCCTGGAACTAATGCTAACCCTAACCCTAACCCTAACACTATCCTACGCCTGATCATAACCCTAACCCTAACCCTAACACTATCCTAGGGTTTATGTTAACCCTAACCCTAACAGTATCCTAGGGCTGATGCTAACCCTAACCCTAACCCTAACACTATCCTATGGCTGATGCTAACCCTAACCCTAACACTATCCTAGGGCTGATGCGAACCCTAGCCCTAACCCTAACACTATCCTGGGGCTGATGCTAACCCTAACCCTAACTCTAACACTATCTTAGGGCTGAGGCTAACCCTAACCCTAACACTATCCTACGGCTGATGCTAACCCTAACCTTAACCCTAACACTATCCTAGGGCTGATGCTAACCCTAACACTAACACTATTCTAGGCCTGATGCTAACCCTAACCCTAACCCTAACACTATCCTAGGGCTGATGCTAACCCTAACCCTAACACTATTTTAGGGCTGATGCTAACCCTAACCCTAACCCTAACAATATCCTAGGGCTGATGCTAACCCTAACCCTAACACTATCCTAGGGCTGATGCTAACCCTAACCCTAGCCCTAACACTATCCTAGGGCTGATGCTCACCCTAACGCTAACCCTAACACTATCTGAACTGATGCTAACCCTAACCATAACCATAACACTATCCTAGGCCTGATGATAACCCTAACCCTAACCCTAACACTATCCTAGGGTTTATGTTAACCCTAACCCAAACACTATCCTAGGGCTGATGTTAACCCTAACCCTAAACCTAACAATATCCTAGGGCGGATGCTAACCCTAACCCTAACCCTAACACTATCCTAGGGCTGATGCTAACCCTAACACTAACACTATCCTAGGGCTGATGCTAACCCTAACCCTAACCCTAACAATCTCCAAGGGCTGATGCTAACCCTAACCCTAACCCTAACACTATCCTAGGGCTGATGCTAACCCTAACCCTAACCCTAACACTATCCTCGGGCTGATGCTAACCCTAACCCTAACACTATCCTAGGCCTGATGCTAACCCTAACCCTAACCCTAACACTATCCTAGGGCTGATGCTAACCCTAACCCTAACACTATCCTAGGCCTGATGCTAACCCTAACCCTAACCCTAACACTATCCTAGGGCTGATGCTAACCCTAAACCTAACACTATCCTAGAGCAGATGATAACCCTAACCCTAACCCTAACACTATCCTAGGGCTGATGCTAACCCTAACCCTAACACTATCCTAGGCCTGATGCTAACCCTAACCCTAAACCTAACACTATCCTAGGGCTGATGCTAACCCTAACCCCAACACTATCCTAGGCCTGATGATAACCCTAACCCTAACACTAACACTATCCTAGGGCTGATGCTAACCCTAACCCTAACACTATCCTAGGGCTGATGCTAACCCTAACCCTAACCCTAACACTATCCTAGGGCTGATGCTAACCCTAACGCTAACCCTAAAACTATCCTTGAACTGATGCTAACCCTAACCCTAACACTATCCTAGGCCTGATGATAACCCTAACCCTAACCCTAACACTATCCTAGGGCTGATGCTAACCCTAACCCTAACCCAAACACTATCCTAGGGTTGATGCTAACCCTGACCCTAACACTATCCTAGGGCTGATGCTAACCCTAACCCTAACCCTAACACTATCCTAGGGCTGATGCTAACCATAACGCTAACCCTAACACTATCCTGGAACTAATGCTAACCCTAACCCTAACCCTAACACTATCCTACGCCTGATCATAACCCTAACCCTAACCCTAACACTATCCTAGGGTTTATGTTAACCCTAACCCTAACAGTATCCTAGGGCTGATGCTAACCCTAACCCTAACCCTAACACTATCCTATGGCTGATGCTAACCCTAACCCTAACACTATCCTAGGGCTGATGCGAACCCTAGCCCTAACCCTAACACTATCCTGGGGCTGATGCTAACCCTAACCCTAACTCTAACACTATCTTAGGGCTGAGGCTAACCCTAACCCTAACACTATCCTACGGCTGATGCTAACCCTAACCTTAACCCTAACACTATCCTAGGGCTGATGCTAACCCTAACCCTAACACTATCCTAGGCCTGATGCTAACCCTAACCCTAACCCTAACACTATCCTAGGGCTGATGCTAACCCTAACCCCAACACTATCCTAGGCCTGATGATAACCCTAACCCTAACACTAACACTATCTTAGGGCTGATTCTAACCCTAACCCTAACACTATCCTAGGGCTGATGCTAACCCTAACCCTAACCCTAACACTATCCTAGGGCTGATGCTAACCCTAACGCTAACCCTAAAACTATCCTTGAACTGATGCTAACCCTAACCCTAACACTATCCTAGGCCTGATGATAAACCTAACACTAACCCTAACACTATCCTAGGGCTGATGCTAACCCTAACCCTAACCCAAACACTATCCTAGGGTTGATGCTAACCCTGACCCTAACACTATCCTAGGGCTGATGCTAACCCTAACCCTAACCCTAACACTATCCTAGGGCTGATGCTAACCCTAACGCTAATCCTAACACTATCCTGGAACTAATGCTAACCCTAACCCTAACCCTAACACTATCCTACGCCTGATCATAACCCTAACCCTAACCCTAACACTATCCTAGGGTTTATGTTAACCCTAACCCTAACAGTATCCTAGGGCTGATGCTAACCCTAACCCTAACCCTAACACTATCCTATGGCTGATGCTAACCCTAACCCTAACACTATCCTAGGGCTGATGCGAACCCTAGCCCTAACCCTAACACTATCCTGGGGCTGATGCTAACCCTAACCCTAACTCTAACACTATCTTAGGGCTGAGGCTAACCCTAACCCTAACACTATCCTACGGCTGATGCTAACCCTAACCTTAACCCTAACACTATCCTAGGGCTGATGCTAACCCTAACACTAACACTATCCTAGGCCTGATGCTAACCCTAACCCTAACCCTAACACTATCCTAGGGCTGATGCTAACCCTAACCCTAACACTATCCTAGGGCTGATGCTAACCCTAACCCTAACCCTAACAATATCCTAGGGCTGATGCTAACCCTAACCCTAACACTATCCTAGGCCTGATGATAACCCTAACCCTAACCCTAACACTATCCTTGGGCTGATGCTAACCCTAACCCTAACACTATCCTAGGGCTGATGCTAACCCTAACCCTAACCCTAACACTATCCTAGGGCTGATGCTAACCCTAACCCTAACCCTAACACTATCCTAGGGCTGATGCTAACCCTAACGCTAGCCCTAACACTATCCTAGGGCTGATGCTCACCCTAACGCTAACCCTAACACTATCTTGAACTGATGCTAACCCTAACCCTAACCATAACACTATCCTAGGCCTGATGATAACCCTAACCCTAACCCTAACACTATCCTAGGGTTTATGTTAACCCTAACCCAAACACTATCCTAGGGCTGATGTTAACCCTAACCCTAAACCTAACACTATCCTAGGGCGGATGCTAACCCTAACCCTAACCATAACACTATCCTAGGGCTGATGCTAACCCTAACACTAACACTATCCTAGGGCTGATGCTAACCCTAACCCTAACCCTAACAATCTCCAAGGGCTGATGCTAACCCTAACCCTAACCCTAACACTATCCTAGGGCTGATGCTAACCCTAACCCTAACCCTAACACTATCCTCGGGCTGATGCTAACCCTAACCCTAACACTATCCTAGGCCTGATGCTAACCCTAACCCTAACCCTAACACTATCCTAGGGCTGATGCTAACCCTAACCCTAACACTATCCTAGGCCTGATGATAACCCTAACCCTAACCCTAACACTATCCTAGGGCTGATGCTAACCCTAACCCTAACACTATCCTAGAGCTGATGATAACCCTAACCCTAACCCTAACACTATCCTAAGTCTGATGCTAACCCTAGCCCTCACACTATCCTAGGCCTGATGATAACCCTAACCCTAACCTTAACACTATCCTAGGGCTGATGCTAACCCTTACCGTAACCCTAACACTATCCTAGAGCTGATGCTAACCCTACCCCTAACACTATCCTAGGCCTGATGATAACCCTAACCCTAACCCTGACACTATCCTAGGGCTCATGATAACCCTAACTCTAACACTATCCTAGGGCTGATGCTAACCCTAACCCTAACCCTAACACTATCCTAGGCCTGATGCTAACCCTATCCCTAACCCTAACACTCTCCTAGTGCTGAGGCTAACCCTAACCCTAACACTATCCTAGGGCTGATGCTAACCCTAACCCTAACCCAAACACTATCCTAGGGTTGATGCTAACCCTAACCTTAACACTCTCCTAGGGCTGATGCTAACCGTAACCCTAACCCTAACACTATCCTTGGGCTGATGCTAACCCTAACCCTAACACTATCCTGGGCCTGATGCTAACCCTAACCCTAACCCTAACACTATCCTAGGGCTGATGCTAACCCTAACCCTAACACTATCCTTGGGCTGATGCTAACCCTAACCCTAACCCTAACACTATCTTAGGGCAGATGCTAACCCTAACGCTAACCCTAACAGTATACTTGAACTGATGCTAACCCTAACCCTAACCCTAACACTATCCTAGGCCTGATGATAACCCTAACCCTGACCCTAACACTATCCTAGGGTTTATGTTAACCCTAACCCTAACACTATCCTAGGGCTGATGCTAACCCTAACCCTAACCCTAACACTATCCTAGGGCGGATGCTAACCCTAACCCTAACCCTAACACTATCCTAGGGGTGATGCTAACCCTAACACTAACAATATCCTAGGGCTGATGCTAACCCTAACCCTAACCCTAACACTATCCTAGGGCTGATGCTAACCCTAACCCCAACACTATCCTAGGCCTGATGCTAACCCTAACCCTAACACTATCCTAGGGCTGATGCTAACCCTAACGCTAACCCTAACCCTATCCTTTAATTGATGCTAACCCTAACCCTAACCATAAGACTATCCTAGGCCTGATGATAACCCTAACCCTAACCCTAACACTATCCTAGGGTTTATGTTAACCCTAACCATAACACTATCCTAGGGCTGATGCTAACCCTAACCCTAAACCTAACGTTATCCTAGGGCGGATGCTAACCCTAACCCTAACCCTAACACTATCCTAGGGCTGATGCTAACCCTAACACTAACACTATCCTAGGGCTGATGCTAACCCTAACCCTAACCCTAACACTCTCCAAGGGCTGATGCTAACCCTAACCCTAACCCTAACACTATCCTAGGGCTGATGCTAACCCTAACCATAACACTAACCCTATCCTCGGGCTGAGGCTATCCCTAACCCTAACACTATCCTAGGGCTGATGCTAACCCTAACCCTAACCCAAACACTATCCTAGGGTTGATGCTAACCCTAACCCTAACACTATCCTAGGGCTGATGCTAACCCTAACCCTAACCCTAACACTATCCTAGGGCTGATGCTAACCCTAACGCTAACCCTAACACTATCCTTGAACTAATGCTAACCCTAACCCTAACCCTAACACTATCCTAGGCCTGATCATAACCCTAACACTAACCCTAACACTATCCTAGGGTTTATGTTAACCCTAACCCTAACAGTATCCTAGGGCTGATGCTAACCCTAACCCTAACCCTAACACTATCCTATGGCTGATGCTAACCCTAAGCCTAACACTATTTTAGGGCTGATGCGAACCCTAGCCCTAACCCTAACACTATCCTAGGGCTGATGCTAACCCTAACCCTAACTCTAACTCTATCTTAGGGCTGAGGCTAACCCTAACCCTAACACTATCCTACGGCTGATGCTAACCCTAACCTTAACCCTAACACTATCCTAGGGCTGATGCTAACCCTAACACTAACACTATCCTAGGCCTGATGCTAACCCTAACCCTAACCCTAACACTATCCTAGGGCTGATGCTAACCCTAACCCTAACACTATCCTAGGGCTGATGCTAACCCTAACCCTAACCCTAACACTGTCCTAGGGCTGATGCTAACCCTAGCCCTAACACTATCCTAGGCCTGATGATAACCCTAACCCTAAAACTAACACTATCCTTGGGCTGATGCTAAGCCTAACCCTAACACTATCCTAGGGCTGATGCTAACCCTAACCCTAACCCTAACACTATCCTAGGGCTGATGCTAACCCTAACCCTAACACTATCCTAGGGCTGATGCTAACCCTAACCCTAACCCTAACACTATCCTAGGGCTGATGCTAACCCTAACGCTAACCCTAACACTATCCTTGAACTGATGCTAACCCTAACCCTAACCATAACACTATCCTAGGCCTGATGATAACCCTAACCCTAACCCTAACACTATCCTAGGGATTATGTTAACCCTAACCCTAACACTATCCTAGGGCTGATGCTAACCCTAACCCTAAACCTAACACTATCCTAGGGCGGATGCTAACCATAACCCTAACCCTAACACTATCCTAGGGCTGATGCTAACCCTAACACTAACACTATCCTAGGGCTGATGCTAACCCTAACCCTAACCCTAACACTCTCCAAGGGCTGATGCTAACCCTAACCCTAACCCTAACACTATCCTATGGCTGATGCTAACCCTAACCTTAACCCTAACACTATCCTCGGGTGATGCTAACCCTAACCCTAACACTATCCTAGGCCTGATGCTAACCCTAACCCTAACCCTAACACTATCCTAGGGCTGATGCTAACCCTAACCCTAACACTATCCTAGGCCTGATGATAACCCTAACCCTAACCCTAACACTATCCTAGGGCTGATGCTAACCCTAACCCTAACACTATCCTAGAGCTGATGCTAACCCTAACCCTAACCCTAACACTATCCTAAGTCTGATGCTAACCCTAGCCCTCAAACTATCCTAGGCCTGATGATAACCCTAACCCTAACCTTAACACTATCCTAGGGCTGATGCTAACCCTAACCCTAACCCTAACACTATCCTAGAGCTGATGCTAACCCTAACCCTAACACTATCCTAGGCCTGATGATAACCCTAACCCTAACCCTGACACTATCCTAGGGCTCATGCCAACCCTAAGTCTAACACTATCCTAGGCCTGATGCTAACCCTATCCCTAACCCTAACACTCTCCTAGGGCTGAGGCTAACCCTAACCCTAACACTATCCTAGGGCTGATGCTAACCCTAACCCTAACCCAAACACTATCCTAGGGTTGATGCTAACCCTAACCCTAACACTATCCTAGGGCTGATGCTAACCCTAACCCTAACCCTAACACTATCCTTCGGCTGATGCTAACCCTAACCCTAACACTATCCTGGGCATGACGCTAACCCTAACCCTAACCCTAACACTATCCTAGGGCTGATGCTAACCCTAACCCTAACACTATCCTTGGGCTGATGCTAACCCTAACCCTAACCCTAACACTATCCTAGGGCTGATGCTAACCCTAACGCTAACCCTAACAGTATACTTGAACTGATGCTAACCCTAACCCTAACCCTAACACTATCCTAGACCTGATGATAACCCTAACCTTGACCCTAACACTATCCTAGGGTTTATGTTAACCCTAACCCTAACACTATCCTAGGGCTGATGCTAACCCTAACCCTAACCCTAACACTATCCTAGGGCGGATGCTAACCCTAACCCTAACCCTAACACTATCCTAGGGGTGATGCTAACCCTAACACTAACAATATCCTAGGGCTGATGCTAACCCTAACGCTAACCCTAACACTATCCTAGGGCTGATGCTAACCCTAACACCAACACTATCCTAGGCCTGATGCTAACCCTAACCCTAACACTATCCTAGGGCTGATGCTAACCCTAACCCTAACCCTAACACTATCCTAGGCCTGATGCTAACCCTATCCCTAACCATAACACTCTCCTAGGGCTGAGGCTAACCCTAACCCTAACACTATCCTACGGCTGATCCTAACCCTAACACTAACCCAAACACTATCCTAGGGTTGATGCTAACCCTAACCCAAACACTATGCTAGGGCTGATGCTAACCCTAACCCTAACCCTAACACTATCCTTGGGCTGATGCTAACCCTAACCCTAACACGATCCTGGGCCTGATGCTAACCCTAACCCTAACCCTAACACTATCCTAGGGCTGATGCTAACCCTAACCCTAACACTATCCTTGGGCTGATGCTAACCCTAACCCTAACCCTAACACTATCCTAGTCCTGATGATAACCCTAACCCTAACCCTAACACTATCCTAGGGTTTATGTTAACCCTAACCCTAACACTATCCTAGGGCTGATGCTAACCCTAACCCTAACCCTAACACTATCCTAGGGCGGATGCTAACCCTAACCCTAACCCTAACACTATCCTAGTGCTGATGCTAACCCTAACACTAACACTATCCTAGGGCTGATGCTAACCCTAACCCTAACCCTTAACGTTATCCTAGGGCTGATGCTAACCCTAACCCTAACTCTAACACTATCTTAGGGCTGAGGCTAACCCTAACCCTAACACTATCCTACGGCTGATGCTAACCCTAACCCTAACACTATCCTAGGGCTGATGCTAACCCTAACCCTAACCCTAACACTATCCTAGGGCTGATGCTAAACCTAACGCTAACCCTAACACTATCCTTGAATTGATGCTAACCCTAACCCTAACCATAACATTATCCTAGGCCTGATGATAACCCTAACCCTAACCCTAACACTATCCTAGGTTTTATGTTAACCCTAACCCTAACACTATCCTAGGGCTGATGCTAACCCTAACCCTAAACCTAACATTATCCTAGGGCGGATGCTAACCCTAACCCTAACCCTAACACTATCCTAGGGCTGATGCTAACCCTAACACTATCACTATCCTAGGGCTGATGCTAACCCTAACCCTAACCCTAACACTCTCCAAGGGCTGATGATAACCCTAACCCTAACCCTAACACTATCCTAGGGCTGATGCTAACCCTAACTATAACCCTAACACTATCCTCGGGCTGATGCTAACCCTAACCCTAACACTATCCTAGGCCTGATGCTAACCCTAACCCTAACCCTAACACTATCCTAGGGCTGATGCTAACCATAACCCTAACACTATCCTAGGCCTGATGATAACCCTAACCCTAACCCTAACACTATCCTAGGGCTGATGCTAACCCTAACCCTAACACTATCCTAGAGATGATGCTAACCCTAACCCTAACCCTAACACTATCCTAAGTCTGATGCTAACCCTAGCCCTCACACTATCCTAGGCCTGATGATAACCCTAACCCTAACCTTAACACTATCCTAGGGCTGATGCTAACCCTAAACCTAACCCTAACACTATCCTAGAGCTGATGCTAACCCTAACCCTAACACTATCCTAGGCCTGATGATAACCCTAACCCTAACCCTGACACTATCCTAGGGCTCATGCTAACCCTAACTCTAACACTATCCTAGGGCTGATGCTAACCCTAACCCTAACCCTAACACTATCCTAGGCCTGATGCTAACCCTATCCCTAACCCTAACACTCTCCTAGGGCTGAGGCTATCCCTAACCCTAACACTATCCTAGGGCTGATGCTAACCCTAACCCTAACCCAAACACTATCCTAGGGTTGATGCTAACCCTAACCCTAACACTATCCTAGGGCTGATGCTAACCCTAACCCTAACCCTAACACTATCCTAGGGCTGATGCCAACCCTAACGCTAACCCTAACACTATCCTTGAACTAATGCTAACCCTAACCCTAACCCTAACACTATCCTAGGCCTGATCATAACCCTAAACCTAACCCTAACACTATCCTAGGGTTTATGTTAACCCTAACCCTAACAGTATCCTAGGGCTGATGCTAACCCTAACCCTAACCCTGACACTATCCTATGGCTGATGCTAACCCTAACCCTAACACTATCCTAGGGCTGATGCTAACCCTAACCCTAACTCTAACACTATCCTAGGGCTGAGGCTAACCCTAACCCTAACACTATCCTACGGCTGATGCTAACCCTAACCTTAACCCTAACACTATCCTAGGGCTGATGCTAACCCTAACCCTAACACTATCCTAGGCCTGATGCTAACCCTAACCCTAACCCTAACACTATCCTAGGGCTGATGCTAACCCTAACCCTAACACTATCCTAGGGCTGATGCTAACCCTAACCCTAACCCTAACACTATCCTAGGGCTGATGCTAACCCTAACCCTAACACTATCCTAGGCCTGATGCTAACCCTCACCCTAACTCTAACACTATCTTAGGGCTGAGGCTAACCCTAACCCTAACACTATCCTACGGCTGATGCTAACCCTAACCCTAACCCTAACACTATCCTAGGGCTGATGCTAACCCTAACCCTAACACTATCCTAGGCCTGATGCTAACCCTAACCCTAACCCTAACACTATCCTAGGGCTGATGCTAACCGTAACCCTAACACTATCCTAGGGCTGATGCTAACCCTAACCCTAACCCTAACACTATCCTAGGGCTGATGATAACCCTAACGCTAACACTATCCTAGGCCTGATGATAACCCTAACCCTAACCCTGACACTATCCTAGGGCTGATGCTAACCCTAACCCTAACACTATCCTAGGGCTGATGCTAACCCTAACCCTAACCCTAACACTATCCTAGGGCTGATGCTAACCCTAACGCTAACCCTAACACTATCCTTGAACTGATGCTAACCCTAACCCTAACCATAACACTATCCTAGGCCTGATGATAACCCTAACCCTAACCCTAACACTATCCTAGGGTTTATGTTAACCCTAACCCTAACACTATCCTAGGGCTGATGCTAACCCTAACCCTAAACCTAACACTATCCTAGGGCGGATGCTAACCCTAACCCTAACCCTAACACTATCCTAGGGCTGATGCTAACCCTAACACTAACACTATCCTAGGGCTGATGCTAACCCTAACCTTAACCCTAACACTCTCCAAGGGCTGATGCTAACCCTAACCCTAACCCTAACACTATCCTAGGGCTGATGCTAACCCTAACCCTAACCCTAACACTATCCTCGGGCTGATGCTAACCCTAACCCTAACACTATCCTAGGCCTGATGCTAACCCTAACCCTAACCCTAACACTATCCTAGGCCTGATGATAACCCTAACCCTAACCCTAACACTATCCTAGGGCTGATGCAAACCCTAACCCTAACACTATCCTAGAGCTGATGCGAACCCTAACCCTAACCCTAACACTATCCTAAGTCTGATGCTAACCCTAGCCCTCACACTATCCTAGGCCTGATGATAACCCTAACCCTAACCTTTACACTATCCTAGGGCTGATGCTAACCCTAACCCTAACCCTAACACTATCCTAGAGCTGATGCTAACTCTAACCCTAACACTATCCTAGGCCTGATGATAACCCTAACCCTAACCCTGACACTATCCTAGGGCTCATGCTAACCATAACTCTAACACTATCCTAGGGCTGATGCTAACCCTAACCCTAACCCTAACAGTATCCTAGGCCTGATGCTAACACTAACCCTTACCCTAACACTATCCTTGGGCTGATGCTAACCCTAACCCTAACACTATCCTGGGCCTGATGCTAACCCTAACCCTAACCCTAACACTATCCTAGGGCTGATGCTAACCCTAACCCTAACACTATCCTTGGGCTGATGCTAACCCTAACCCTAACCCTAACACTATCCTAGGGCAGATGCTAACCCTAACGCTAACCCTAACAGTATACTTGAACTGATGCTAACCCTAACCCTAACCCTAACACTATCCTAGGGTTTATGTTAACCCTAACCCTAACACTATCCTAGGGCTGATGCTAACCCTAACCCTAACACTAACACTATCCTAGGGCGGATGCTAACCCTAACCCTAACCCTAACACTATCCTAGGGTTGATGCTAACCCTAACCCTAACACTATCCTAGGGCTGATGCTAACCCTAACCCTAACCCTAACACTATCCTAGGGCTGATGCTAACCCTAACGCTAACCCTAACACTATCCTTGAACTAATGCTAACCCTAACCCTAACCCTAACACTATCCTAGGCCTGATCATAACCCTAACCCTAACCCTAACACTATCCTGGGGTTTATGTTAACCCTAACCCTAACAGTATCCTAGGGCTGATGCTAACCCTAACCCTGACCCTAACACTATCCTATGGCTGATGCTAACCCTAACCCTAACACTATCCTAGGGCTGATGCTAACCCTAACCCTAACTCTAACACTATCTTAGGGCTGAGGCTAACCCTAACCCTAACACTATCCTACGGCTGATGCTAACTCTACCTTAACCCTAACACTATCCTAGGGCTGATGCTAACCCTAACACTAACACTATCCTAGGCCTGATGCTAACCCTAACCCTAACCCTAACAGTATCCTAGGGCTGATGCTAACCCTAACCCTAACACTATCCTAGGGCTGATGCTAACCCTAACCCTAACCCTAACACTATCCTTGGGCTGATGCTAACCCTAACCCTAACACTATCCTAGGGCTGATGCTAACCCTAACCCTAACCCTAACACTATCCTAGGGCTGATGCTAACCCTAACCCTAACCCTAACACTATCCTAGGGCTGATGCTAAACTTAACCCTAACCCTAACACTATCCTAGGGCTGATTCTAACCGTAACCCTAACACTATCCTAGGCCTGATGCTACCCCTAACCCTTACCCTAACACTATCCTAGGGCTGATGCTAAACCTAACCATAACCCTAACACTATCCTAGGGCTGATGCTAACCCTAACCCTAACCCTAACACTATCCTAGGGCTGATGCTAACCCTAACCCCAACACTATCCTAGGCCTGATGCTAACCCTAACCCTAACACTATCCTTGGGCTGATGCTAACCCTAACCCTAACCCTAACACTATCCTAGGGCAAATGCTAACCCTAACGCTAACCCTAACACTATCCTAGTCTTGATGATAACCCTAACCCTAACCCTAACACTATCCTAGGGTTTATGTTAACCCTAACCCTAACACTATCCTAGGGCTGATGCTAACCCTAACCCTAATCCTAACACTATCCTAGGGCGGATGCTAACCCTAACCCTAACCCTAACACTATCCTAGGGCTGATGCTAACCCTAACACTAACACTATCCTAGGGCTGATGCTAACGCTAACCCTAACCCTTAACGTTATCCTAGGGCTGATGCTAACCCTAACCCTAACTCTAACACTATCTTAGGGCTGAGGCTAACCCTAACCCTAACACTATCCTACGGCTGATGCTAACCCTAACCCTAACCCTAACACTATCCTAGGGCTGATGCTAACCCTAACCCTAACACTATCCTAGGCCTGATGCTAACCCTAACCCTAACCCTAACACTATCCTAGGGCTGATGCTAACCCTAACCCTAACACTATCCTAGGGCTGATGCTAACCCTAACCCTAACCCTAACACTATCCTAGGGCTGATGATAACCCTAACCCTAACACTATCGTAGGCCTGATGATAACCCTAACCCTAACCCTGACACTATCCTAGGGCTGATGCTAACCCTAACCCTAACACTATCCTAGGGCTGATGCTAACCCTAACCCTAACCCTAACACTATCCTAGGGCTGATGCTAACCCTAACGCTAACCCTAACACTATCCTTGAACTGATGCTAACCCTAACCCTAACCATAACACTATCCTAGGCCTGATGATAACCCTAACCCTAACCCTAACACTATCCTAGGGTTTATGTTAACCCTAACCCTAACACTATCCTAGGGCTGATGCTAACCCTAACCCTAAACCTAACACTATCCTAGGGCGGATGCTAACCCTAACCCTAACCCTAACACTATCCTAGGGCTGATGCTAACCCTAACACTAACACTATCCTAGGGCTGATGCTAACCCTAACCCTAACCCTAACACTCTCCAAGGGCTGATGCTAACCCTAACCCTAAACCTAACACTATCCTAGGGCGGATGCTAACCCTAACCCTAACCCTAACACTATCCTAGGGGTGATGCTAACCTTAACACTAACAATATCCTAGGGCTGATGCTAACCCTAACCCTAACCCTAACACTATCCTAGGGCGGATGCTAAACCTAACCCTAACCCTAACACTATCATAGGGCTCATGCTAACCCTAACACTAACACTATCCTAGGCCTGATGCTAACCCTAACCCTAACACTATCCTAGGGCTGATGCTAACCCTAACCCTAACACTATCCTAGGGCTGATGCTAACCCTAACAATAACACTATCCTAGGCCTGATGCTAACCCTATCCCTAACCCTAACACTCTCCTAGGGCTGAGGCTAACACTAACCCTAACACTATCCTAGGGCTGATGCTAACCCTAACCCTAACCCAAACACTATCCTAGGGTTGATGCTAACCCTAACCCTAACACTATCCTAGGGCTGATGCTAACCCTAACCCTAACGCTAACACTATCCTAGGGCTGATGCTAACCCTAACGCTAACCCTAACACTATCCTTGAACTAATGCTAACCCTAACCCTAACCCTAACACTATCCTAGGCCTGATTATAACCCTAACCCTAACCCTAACACTATCCTAGGGTTTATGTTAACCCTAACCCTAACAGTATCCTAGGGCTGATGCTAACCCTAACCCTGACCCTAACACTATCCTATGGCTGATGCTAACCCTAACCTTAACACTATCCTAGGCCTGATGCTAACCCTAACCCTAACCCTAACACTATCCTAGGGCTGATGATAACCCTAACCCTAACACTATCCTAGGCCTGATGATAACCCTAACCCTAACCCTGACACTATCCTAGGGCTGATGCTAACCCTAACCCTAACACTATCCTAGGGCTGATGCTAACCCTAACCCTAACCCTAACACTATCCTAGGGCTGATGCTAACCCTAACGCTAACCCTAACACTATCCTTGAACTGATGCTAACCCTAACCCTAACCATAACACTATCCTAGGCCTGATGATAACCCTAACCCTAACCCTAACACTATCCTAGGGTTTATGTTAACCCTAACCCTAACACTATCCTAGGGCTGATGCTAACCCTAACCCTAAACCTAACACTATCCTAGGGCGGATGCTAACCCTAACCCTAACCCTAACACTATCCTAGGGCTGATGCTAACCCTAACACTAACACTATCCTAGGGCTGATGCTAACCCTAACCCTAACCCTAACACTATCCTAGGGCGGATGCTAAACCTAACCCTAACCCTAACACTATCATAGGGCTCATGCTAACCCTAACACTAACACTATCCTAGGCCTGATGCTAACCCTAACCCTAACACTATCCTAGGGCTGATGCTAACCCTAACCCTAACACTATCCTAGGGCTGATGCTAACCCTAACAATAACACTATCCTAGGCCTGATGCTAACCCTATCCCTAACCCTAACACTCTCCTAGGGCTGAGGCTAACACTAACCCTAACACTATACTAGGGCTGATGCTAACCCTAACCCTAACCCAAACACTATCCTAGGGTTGATGCTAACCCTAACCCTAACACTATCCAAGTCCGATGCTAACCCTAACCCTAACCCTAACACTATCCTAGGGCTGATGCTAACCCTAACGCTAACCCTAATACTATCCTTGAACTAATGCTAACCCTAACCCTAACCCTAACACTATCCTAGGCCTGATCATAACCCTAACCCTAACCATAACACTATCCTAGGGTTTATGTTAACCCTAACCCTAACAGTATCCTAGGGCTGATGCTAACCCTAACCCTGACCCTAACACTATCCTATGGCTGATGCTAACCCTAACCCTAACACTATCCTAGGGCTGTTGCGAACCCTAGCCCTAACCCTAACACTATCCTAGGGCTGATGCTAACCCTAACCCTAACTCTAACACTATCTTAGGGCTGAGGCTAACCCTAACCCTAACACTATCCTACGGCTGATGCTAACTCTAACCTTAACCCTAACACTATCCTAGGGCTGATGCTAACCCTAACACTAACACTATCCTAGGCCTGATGCTAACCCTAACCCTAACCCTAACACTATCCTAGGGCTGATGCTAACCCTAACTCTAACACTATCCTAGGGCTGATGCTAACCCTAACCCTAACCCTAACACTATCCTAGGGCTGATGCTAACCCTAACCCTAACACTATCCTAGGCCTGATGATAACCCTAACCCTAACCCTAACACTATCCTTGGGCTGATGCTAACCCTAACCCTAACACTATCCTAGGGCTGATGCTAACCCTAACCCTAACCCTAACACTATCCTAGGGCTGATGCTAACCCTAACCCAAACCCTAACACTATCCTAGGGCTGATGCTATAACTTAACCCTAACCCTAACACTATCCTAGGGCTGATTCTAACCGTAAACCTAACACTATCCTAGGCCTGATGCTACCCCTAACCCTTACCCTAACACTATCCTAGGGCTGATGCTAAATCTAACCATAACCCTAACACTATCCTAGGGCTGATGCTAACCCTAACCCTAACCCTAACACTATCCTAGGGCTGATGCTAACCCTAACCCTAACACTATCCTAGGCCTGATGATAACCCTAACCCTAACCCTGACACTATCCTAGGGCTGATGCTAAACCTAACCCTAACACTATCCTAGGGCTGATGCTAACCCTAACCCTAACCCTAACACTATCCTAGGGCTGATGCTAACCCTAACGCTAACCCTAACACTATCCTTGAAGTGATGCTAACCCTAACCCTAACCATAACACTATCCTAGGCCTGATGATAACCCTAACCCTAACCCTAACACTATCCTAAGGTTTATGTTAACCCTAACCCTAACACTATCCTAGGGCTGATGCTAACCCTAACCTTAAACCTAACACTATCCTATTGCGGATGCTAACCCTAACCCTAACCCTAACACTATCCTAGGGCTGATGCTAGTCCTAACACTAACACTATCCTAGGGCTGATGCTAACCCTAACCCTAACCCTAACACTCTCCAAGGGCTGATGCTAACCCTAACCCTAACCCTAACACTATCCTCGGCTGATGCTAACCCTAACCCTAACCCTAACACTATCCTCGGGCTGATGCTAACCCTAACCCTAACACTATCCTAGGCCAGATGCTAACCCTAACCCTAACCCTAACACTATCCTAGGGCTGATGCTAACCCTAACCCTTACACTATCCTAGAGCTGATGCTAACCCTAACCCTAACCCTAACACTATCCTAAGTCTGATGCTAACCCTAGCCCTCACACTATCCTAGGCCTGATGATAACCCTAACCCTAACCTTAACACTATCCTAGGGCTGATGCTAACCCTAACCCTAACCCTAACACTATCCTAGAGCTGATGCTAACCCTAACCCTAACACTATCCTAGGCCTGATGATAACCCTAACCCTAACCCTGACACTATCCTAGGGCTCATGCTAACCCTAACTCTAACACTATCCTAGGGCTGATGCTAACCCTAACCCTAACCCTAATACTATCCTAGGCCTGATGCTAACCGTATCCCTAACCCTAACACTCTCCTAGGGCTGAGGCTAACCCTAACCCTAACACTATTCTAGGGCTGATGCTAACCCTAACCCTAACACAAACACTATCCTAGGGTTGATGCTAACCCTAACCCTAACACTATCCTAGGGCTGATGCTAACCCTAACCCTAACCCTAACACTATCCTTAGGCTGATGCTAACCCTAACCCTAACAATATCCTGGGCCTGATGCTAACCCTAACCCTAACCCTAACACTATCCTAGGGCTGATGCTAACCCTAACCCTAACACTATCCTTGGGCTGATGCTAACCCTAACCCTAACCCTAACACTATCCTAGGGCAGATGCTAACCCTAACGCTAACCCTAACAGTATACTTGAACTGATGCTAACCCTAACCCTAACCCTAACACTATCCTAGGCCTGATGATAACCCTAACCCTGACCCTAACACTATCCTAGGGTTTATGTTAACCCTAACCCTAACACTATCCTAGGGCTGATGCTAACCCTAACCCTAACCCTAACACTATCCTAGGGCGGATGCTAACCCTAACCCTAACCCTAACACTATCCTAGGGGTGATGCTAACCCTAACACTAACAATATCCTAGTGCTGATGCTAACCCTAACCCTAACCCTAACACTATCCTAGGGCGGATGCTAACCCTAACCCTAACCCTAACACTATCCTAGGGCTCATGCTAACCCTAACACTAACACTATCCTAGGCCTGATGCTAACCCTAACCCTAACCCTAACACTATCCTAGGGCTGATGCTAACCCTAACCCTAACAGTATCCTAGGGCTGATGCTAACCCTAACAATAACAGTGTCCTAGGCCTGATGCTAACCCTATCCCTAACCCTAACACTCTCCTAGGGCTGAGGCTAACACTAACCCTAACACTATCCTAGGGCTGATGCTAACCCTAACCCTAACCCAAACACTATCCTAGGGTTGATGCTAACCCTAACCCTAACACTATCCTAGGGCTGATGCTAACCCTAACCCTAACCCTAACACTATCCTAGGGCTGATGCTAACCCTAACGCTAACCCTAACACTATCCTTGAACTAATGCTAACCCTAACCCTAACCCTAACACTATCCTAGGCCTGATCATAACCATAACCCTAACCCTAACACTATCCTAGGGTTTATGTTAACCCTAACCCTAACAGTATCCTAGGGCTGATGCTAACCCTAACCCTGACCCTAACACTATCCTATGGCTGATGCTAACCCTAACCCTAACACTATCCTAGGGCTCATGCGAACCCTAGCCCTAACCATAACACTATCCTAGGGCTGATGCTAACCCTAACCCTAACTCTAACACTATCTTAGGGCTGAGGCTAACCCTAACCCTAACACTATCCTACGGCTGATCCTAACTCTAACTTTAACCCTAACACTATCCTAGGGCTGATGCTAACCCTAACACTAACACTATCCTAGGCCTGATGCTAACCCTACCCCTAACCCTAACACTATCCTAGGGCTGATGCTAACCCTAACCCTAACACTATCCTAGGGCTGATGCTAACCCTAACCCTAACCCTAACACTATCCTAGGGCTGATGCTAACCCTAACCCTAACACTATCCTAGGCCTGATGATAACCCTAACCCTAACCCTAACACTATCCTTGGGCTGATGCTAACCCTAACCCTAACACTATCCTAGGGCTGATTCTAACCCTAACCCTAACCCTAACACTATCCTAGGGCTGATGCTAACCCTAACCCTAACCCTAACACTATCCTAGGGCTGATGCTGAACTTAACCCTAACCCTAACACTATCCTAGGGCTGATTCTAACCGTAACCCTAACACTATCCTAGGCCTGATGCTACCCCTAACCCTTACCCTAACACTATCCTAGGGCTGATGCTAAACCTAAACCATAACCCTAACACTATCCTAGGGCTGATGCTAACCCTAACCCTAACCCTAACACTATCCTAGGGCTGATGCTAACCCTAACCCCAACACTATCCTAGGCCTGATGCTAACCCTAACCCTAACACTATCCTAGGGCTGATGCTAACGCTAACCCTAACCCTAACACTATCCTAGGCCTGATGCTAACCCTATCCCTAACCCTAACACTCTCCTAGGGCTGAGGCTAACCCTAACCCTAACACTATCCTACGGCTGATCCTAACCCTAACCCTAACCCAAACACTATCCTGGGCCTGATGCTAACCCTAACCCTAACCCTAACACTATCCTAGGGCTGATGCTAACCCTAACCCTAACACTATCCTTGGGCTGATGCTGACCCTAACCCTAACGCTAACACTATCCTAGGGCAAATGCTAACCCTAACGCTAACCCTAACACTATCCTTGAACTGATGCTAACCCTAACCCTAACCCTAACACTATCCTAGTCCTGATGATAACCCTAACCCTAACCTTAACACTATCCTAGGGTTTATGTTAACCCTAACCCTAACACTATCCTAGGGCTGATGCTAACCCTAACCCTAACCCTAACACTATCCTAGGGCTGATGCTAACCCTAACCCTAACAATATCCTAGGCCTGATGCTAACCCTAACCCTAACCCTTAACGTTATCCTAGGGCTGATGCTAACCCTAACCCTAACTCTAACACTATATTAGGGCTGAGGCTAACCCTAACCCTAACACTATCCTACGGCTGATGCTAACCCTAACCCTAACCCTAACACTATCCTAGGGCTGATGCTAACCCTAACCCTAACACTATCCTAGGCCTGATGCTAACCCTAACCCTAACCCTAACACTATCCTAGGGCTGATGCTAACCCTAACCCTAACACTATCCTAGGGCTGATGCTAACCCTAACCCTAACCCTGACACTATCCTAGGGCTGATGCTAACCCTAACCCTAACACTATCCTAGGCCTGATGATAACCCTAACCCTAACCCTGACACTATCCTAGGGCTGATGCTAACCCTAACCCTAACACTATTCTAGGGCTGATGCTAACCCTAACCCTAACCCTAACACTATCCTACGCCTGATGATAACCCTAACCCTAACCCTAACACTATCCTAGGGTTTATGTTAACCCTAACCCTAACACTATCCTAGGGCTGATGCTAACCCTAACCCTAAACCTAACACTATCCTAGGGCGGATGCTAACCCTAACCCTAACCCTAACACTATCCTAGGGCTGATGCTAACCCTAACACTAACACTATCCTAGGGCTGATGCTAACCCTAACCCTAACCCTAAAACTCTCCAAGGGCTGATGCTAACCCTAACCCTAACCCTAACACTATCCTAGGGCTGATGCTAACCCTAACCATAACCCTAACACTATCCTCGGGCTGATGCTAACCCTAACCCTAACACTATCCTAGGCCTGATGATAACCCTAACCCTAACCCTAACACTATCCTAGGGCTGATGCTAACCCTAACCCTAACACTATCCTAGAGCTGATGCTAACCCTAACACTAACCCTAACACTATCCTAAGTCTGATGCTAACCCTAGCCCTCACACTATCCTAGGCCTGATGATAACCCTAACCCTAACCTTAACACTATCCTTTGGCTTATGCTAACCCTAACCCTAACCCTAACACTATCCTATAGCTGATGCTAACCCTAACCCTAACACTATCCTAGGCCTGATGATAACCCTAACCCTAACCCTGACACTATCCTAGGGCTCATGCTAACCATAACTCTAACACTATCCTAGGGCTGATGCTAACCCTAACCCTAACCCTAACACTATCCTTGGGCTGATGCTAACCCTAACCCTAACACTATCCTGGGCCTGATGCTAACCCTAACCCTAACCCTAACACTATCCTAGGGCAGATGCTAACCCTAACGCTAACCCTAACAGTATACTTGAACTGATGCTAACCCTAACCCTAACCATAACACTATCCTAGGCCTGATGATAACCCTAACCCTGACCCTAACACTATCCTAGGGTTTATGTTAACCCTAACCCTAACACTATCCTAGGGCTGATGCTAACACTAATCCTAACCCTAACACTATCCTAGGGCGGATGCTAACCCTAACCCTAACCCTAACACTATCCTAGGGGTGATGCTAACCCTAACACTGACAATATCCTAGGGCTGATGCTAACCCTAACCCTAACCCTAACACTATCCTAGGGCGGATGCTAACCCTAACCCTAACCCTAACACTATCCCAGGGCTCATGCTAACCCTAACACTAACACTATCCTAGGCCTGATGCTAACCCTAACCCTAACCCTAACACTATCCTAGGGCTGATGCTAAACCTAACCCTAACACTATCCTAGGGCTGATGCTAACCCTAACAATAACACTATCCTAGGGATG
This sequence comes from Lemur catta, assembly GCF_020740605.2. Lineage (NCBI taxonomy): Eukaryota > Metazoa > Chordata > Mammalia > Primates > Lemuridae > Lemur > Lemur catta. The sequence continues at coordinate 1,731,778 of NC_059134.1, forward strand.
ATGCTAACCCTAACCATAACCCTAACACTCTCCAAGTGCTGATGATAACCCTAACCCTAACCCTAACACTATCCTAGGGCTGATGCTAACCCTAACCCTAACTCTAACACTATCTTAGGTCTGAGGCTTACCCTAACCCTAACACTATCCTACGGCTGATGCTAACCCTAACCCTAACCCTAACACTATGCTAGGGCTGATGCTAACCCTAACCCTAACACTATCCTAGGCCTGATGCTAACCCTAACCCTAACCCTAACACTATCCTAGGGCTGATGCTAACCCTAACCCTAACACTATCCTAGGGCTGATGCTAACCCTAACCCTAACCCTAACACTATCCTAGGGCTGATGCTAACCCTAACCATAACACTATCCTTGGCCTGATGATAACCCTAACCCTAACCCTAACACTATCCTAGGGCTGATGCTAACCCTAACCCTAACAGTATCCTAGGGCTGATGCTAACCCTAACCCTAACCCTAACACTATCCTAAGTCTGATGCTAACCCTAGCCCTCACACTATACAAAGCCTGATGATAACCCTAACCCTAACCTTAACACTATCCTAGGGCTGATGCTAACCCTAACCCTAACACTAACACTATCCTAGAGCTGATGCCAACCCTAACACTAACACTATCCTAGGCCTGATGATAACCCTAACCCTAACCCTGACACTATCCTAGGGCTGATGCTATACCTAACCCTAACCCTAACACTATCCTAGGCCTGATGCTAACCCTATCCCTAACCCTAAAACTCTCCTAGGGCTGAGGCTAACCCTAAACCTAACACTATCCTAGGGCTGATGCTAACCCTAACCCTAACCCAAACACTATCCTAGGGTTGATGCTAACCCTAACCCTAACACTATCCTAGGGCTGATGCTAACCCTAACCCTAACCCTAACACTATCCTTGTGCTGATGCTAACCCTAACCCTAACACTATCCTGGGCCTGATGCTAACCCTAACCCTAACCCTAACACTATCCTAGGGCTGATGCTAACCCTAACCCTAACACTATCCTTGGGCTGATGCTAACCCTAACCCTAACCCTAACAATATCCTAGGGCAGATGCTAACCCTAACACTAACCCTAACACTATCCTTCAACTGATGCTAACCCTAACCCTAACCCTAACACTATCCTAGGACTGATGATAACCCTAACCCTAACCCTAACACTATCCTAGGGTTTATGTTAACCCTAACCCTAACACTATCCTAGGGCTGATGCTAACCCTAACCCTAACCCTAACACTATCCTAGGGCGGATGCTAACCCTAACCCTAACCCTAACACTATCCTAGGGCTGATGCTAACCCTAACACTAACACTATCCTAGGGCTGATGCTAACCCTAACCCTAACCCTAACATTATCCTAGGGCTGATGCTAACCCTAACCCTAACGCTAACACTATCTTAGGGCTGAGGCTAACCCTAACCCTAACACTATCCTACGGCTGAACCTAACCCTAACCCTAACCCTAACACTATCCTAGGGCTGATGCTAACCCTAACCCTAACACTATCCTAGGCCTGATGCTAACCCTAACCCTAACCCTAACACTATCGGAGGGCTGATGCTAACCCTAACCCTAACACTATCCTAGGCCTGATGCTAATCCTAACCCTAACCCTAACACTATCCTAGGGCTGATGCTAACCCTAACCCTAACACTATCCTAGGCCTGATGATAACCCTAACCCTAACCCTAACACTATCCTAGGGCTGATGCTAACCCTAACCCTAACACTATCCTAGGGCTCATGCTAACCCTAACCCTAACCCTAACACTATCCTAGGGCTGATGCTAACCCTAACGCTAACCCTAACACTATCCTTGAAATGATGCTAAACCTAACCCTAACCCTAACACTATCCTAGGCCTGATGATAACCCTAACCCTAACCCTAACACTATCCTAGGGTTTATGTTAACCCTAACCCTAACACTATCCTAGGGCTGATGCTAACCCTAAGACTAACATTATCCTAGGGCTGATGCTAACCCTAACCCTAACCCTAACACTCTCCAAGGGCTGATGCTAACCCTAACCCTAACCCTAACACTATCATAGGGCTGATGCTAACCCTAACCCTAACTCTAACACTATCTTAGGGCTGAGGCTAACCCTAACCCTAACACTATCCTACGGCTGATGCTAACCCTAACCCTAACCCTAACACTATCCTAGGGCTGATGCTAACCCTAACCCTAACACTATACTTGGGCTGATGCTAACCCTAACCCTAACCCTAACACTATCCTAGGGCAGATGCTAACCCTAACGCTAACCCTAACACGATCCTTGAACTGATGCTAACCCTAACCCTAACCCTAACACTATCCTAGGCCTGAGAATAACCCTAACCCTAACCCTAACACTATCCTAGGGTTTATGTTAACCCTAACCCTAACACTATCCTAGGCCTGATGATAACCCTAACCCTAACAGTAACACTATCCTTGGGCTGATGCTAACCGTAACCCTAACACTATCCTACGGCTGATGCTAACCCTAACCCTAACCCTAACACTATGCTAGGGCTGATGCTAACCCTAACCCTAACACTATCCTAGGCCTGATGCTAACCCTAACCCTAACCCTAACACTATCCTAGGGCTGATGCTAACCCTAACCCTAACACTATCCTAGGGCTGATGCTAACCCTAACCCTAACCCTAACACTATCCTAGGGCTGATGCTAACCCTAACCATAACACTATCCTTGGCCTGATGATAACCCTAACCCTAACCCTAACACTATCCTAGGGCTGATGCTAACCCTAACCCTAACACTATCCTAGGCCTGATGCTAACCCTAACCCTAACCCTAACACTATCCTAGGGCTGATGCTAACCCTAAGACTAACATTATCCTAGGGCTGATGCTAATCCTAACCCTAACCCTAACACTCTCCAAGGGCTGATGCTAACCCTAACCCTAACCCTAACACTATCATAGGGCTGATGCTAACCCTAACCCTAACTCTAACACTATCTTAGGGCTGAGGCTAACCCTAACCCTAACACTATCCTACGGCTGATGCTAACCCTAACCCTAACCCTAACACTATCCTAGGGCTGATGCTAACCCTAACCCTAACACTATACTTGGGCTGATGCTAACCCTAACCCTAACCCTAACACTATCCTAGGGCAGATGCTAACCCTAACGCTAACCCTAACACTATCCTTGAACTGATGCTAACCCTAACCCTAACCCTAACACTATCCTAGGCCTGAGAATAACCCTAACCCTAACCCTAACACTATCCTAGGGTTTATGTTAACCCTAACCCTAACACTATCCTAGGGCTGATGCTAACCCTAACCCTAACCCTAACACTATCCTAGGGCGGATGCTAACCCTAACTCTAACCCTAACACTATCCTAGGGCTGATGCTAACCCTAACACTAACAATATCCTAGGGCTGATGCTAACCCTAACCCTAACCCTAACATTATCCTAGGGCGGATGCTAACCCTAACCCTAACCCTAACACTATCCTAGGGCTCATGCTAACCCTAACACTAACACTATCCTAGGCCTGATGCTAACCCTAACCCTAACCATAACACTATCCTAGGGCTGATGCTAACCCTAACCCTAACACTATCCTAGGCCTGATGATAGCCCTAACCCTAACCCTAACACTATCCTAGGGCTGATGCTAACCCTAACACTAACAGTATCCCAGGACTGATGCTAACCCTAACCCTAACCCTAACACTATCCTAAGTCTGATGCTAACCCTAGCCCTCACACTATACTAGGCCTGATGATAACCCTAACCCTAACCTTAACACTATCCTAGGGCTGATGCTAACCCTAACCCTAACCCTAACACTATCCTAGAGCTGATGCTAACCCTAACGCTAACACTATCCTAGGCCTGATGCTAACCCTAACCCTAACCCTAACACTATCCTAGGGCTGATGCTAACCCTAACCCTAACACTATCCTAGGGCTGATGCTAACCCTAACACTAACACTATCCTAGGGCTGATGCTAACCCTAACCATAACCCTAACACTCTCCAAGGGCTGATGCTAACCCTAACCCTAACCCTAACACTATCCTAGGGCTGATGCTAACCGTAACCCTAACTCTATCACTATCTTAGGGCTGAGGCTAACCCTACCCCTAACACTATCCTACGGCTGATGCTAACCCTAACCCTAACCCTAACAGTATGCTAGGGCTGATGCTAACCCTAACCCTAACACTATCCTAGGCCTGATGCTAACCCTAACCCTAACCCTAACACTATCCTAGGGCTGATGCTAACCCTAACCCTAACACTATCCTAGGGCTGATGCTAACCCTAACCCTAACCCTAACACTCTCCTTGGGCTGATGCTAACCCTAACCATAACACTATCCTAGGCCTGATGATAACCCTAACCCTAACCCTAACACTATCCTAGGGCTGATGCTAACCCTAACCCTAACACTAACACTACCCTAGAGCTGATGCTAACCCTAACCCTAACACTATCCTAGGCCTGATGGTAACCCTAACCCCAACCCTGACACTATCCTAGGGCTCATGCTAACCCTAACCCTAACACTATCCTAGGGCTGATGCTAACCCTAACCCTAACCCTAACACTATCCTAGGCCTGATGCTAACCGTATCCCTAACCCTAACACTCTCCTAGGGCTGAGGCTAACCCTAACCCTAACACTATCCTAGGGCTGATGCTAACCCTAACCCTAACCCAAACACTATGCTAGGGTTGATGCTAACCCTAACCCTAACACTATCCTATGGCTGATGCTAACCCTAACCCTAACCCTAACACTATCCTTGGGCTGATGCTAACCCTAACCCTAACACTATCCTGGGCCTGATGCTAACCCTAACCCTAACCCTAACACTATCCTAGGGCTGATGCTAACCCTAACCCTAACACTATCCTTGCTCTGATGCTAACCCTAACCCTAACACTAACACTATCCTAGGCCTGATGCTAACCCTAACCCTAACCCTAACACTATCCTAGGGCTGATGCTAACCCTAACCCTAACACTGTCCTATGGCTGATGCTAACCCTAACACTAACACTATCCTAGGGCTGATGCTAACCCTAACTATAACCCTAACACTCTCCAAGGGCTGATGCTAACCCTAACCCTAACCCTAACACTATCCTAGGGCTGATGCTAACCCTAAACCTAACTCTAACACTATCTTAGGGCTGAGGCTAACCCTAACCCTAACACTATCCTACGACTGATGCTAACCCTAACCCTAACCCTAACACTATGCTAGGGCTCATGCTAACTCTAACCCTAACACTATCCTAGGCCTGATGCTAACCCTAACACTAACCCTAACACTATCCTAGGGCTGATGCTAACCCTAACCCTAACACTATCCTAGGGCTGATGCTAACCCTAACCCCACCCCTAACACTATCCTAGGGCTGATGCTAACCCTAACCCTAACACTATCCTAGGCCTGATGATAACCCTAACACTAACCCTAACACTATCCTAGGGATGATGCTAACCGTAACCCTAACAGTATCCTAGGGCTGATGCTAACCCTAACCCTAACCATAACACTATCCTAAGTCTGATGCTAACCCTACCCATCACACTATACTAGGCCTGATGATAACCCTAACCCTAACCTTAACACTATCCTAGGGCTGATGCTAACCCTAACCCTAACACTAACACTATCCTAGAGCTGATGCTAACCCTAACCCTAACACTATCCTAGGCCTGATGATAACCCTAACCCTTACCCTGACACTATCCTAGGGCTGATGCTAACCCTAACCCTAACACTATCCTAGGGCTGATGCTATCCCTAACCCTAACCCTAACACTATCCTAGGCCTGATGCTAACCCTATCCCTAACCCTAACACTCTCCTAGGGCTGAGGTTAACCCTAACCCTAACACTATCCTTGGGCTGATGCTAACCCTAACCCTAACACTATCCGGGGCCTGATGCTAACCCTAACCCTAACCCTAACACTATCCTAGGGCTGATGCTAACCCTAACCCTAACACTATCCTTGGGCTGATGCTAACCCTAACCCTAACCCTAACACTATCCTAGGCCTGATGATAACCCTAACCCTAACCCTAACTCTATCCAAGGGTATATGTTAACCCTAAACCTAACACTATCCTAGGGCTGATGCTAACCCTAACCCTAACCCTAACACTATCCTAGGGCGGATGCTAACCCTAACCCTAACCCTAACACTATCCTAGGGCTGATGCTAACCCTAACACTAACACTATCCTAGGGCTGATGCTAACCCTAACCCTAACCCTTAACATTATCCTAGGGCAGATGCTAACCCTAACCCTAACTCTAACACTATCTTAGGGCTGAGGCTAACACTAAACCTAACACTATCCTATGGCTGATGCTAACCCTAACCCTAACCCTAACACTATGCTAGGGCTGATGCTAACCCTAACCCTAACACTATCCTAGGCCTGATGCTAACCCTAACCCTAACCCTGACACTCTCCTAGGGCTGATGCTAACCCTAACCCTAACACTATCTTAGGGCTGATGCTAACCCTAACCCTAACCCTAACACTATCCTAGGGCTGATGCTAACCCTAACCCTAACACTATCCTAGGCCTGATGATAACCCTAACCCTAACCCTAACACTATCCTAGGGCTGATGCTAACCCTAACCCTAACACTATCCTAGGGCTGATGCTAACCCTAACCCTAACCCTAACACTATCCTTGAACTGATGCTAACCCTAACCCTAACCCTAACACTATCCTAGGCCTGATGATAACCCTAACCCTAACCCTAACACTATCCTAGGGTTTATGTTAACCCTAACCCTAACACTATCCTAGGGCTGATGCTAACCCTAACCCTAACCCTAACACTATCCTAGGGCTGATGCTAACCCTAACCCTAACACTATCCTAGGCCTGATGATATCCCTATCCCTAACCCTAACACTATCCTTGGGCTGATGCTAACCCTAACCATAACACTATCCTGGGCATGATGCTAACCCTAACCCTAACCCTAACACTATCCTAGGGCTGATGCTAACCCTAACCCTAACACTATCCTATGCCTGATGCTAACCCTAACCCTAACCCTTACACTATCCTAGGGCTGATGCTAATCCTAACCCTAACACTATCCTAGGGCTGATGCTAACCCTAACCCTAACCCTAACACTATCCTAGGGCTGATGCTAACCCTAACCCTAACACTATCCTAGGCCTAATGATAACCCTAACCCTAACCCTGACACTATCCTAGGGCTGATGCTAACCTTAACCCTAACACTATCCTAGGGCTGATGCTAACCCTAACCCTAACCCTAACACTATCCTAGGGGAGATGCTAACCCTAACGCTAACCCTAACACTATCCTTGAACTGATGCTAACCCTAACCCTAACCCTAACACTATCCTAGGCCTGATGATAACCCTAACCCTAACCCTAACACTATCCTAGGGTTTATGTTAACCCTAACCCTAACACTATCCTAGGGCTGATGCTAACCCTAACCCTAACCCTAACACTATCCTAGGGCGGATGCTAACCCTAACCCTAACACTATCCTAGGGCTGATGCTAACCCTAACACTAACACTATCCTAGGGCTGATGCTAACCCTAACCCTAACCCTAACATTATCCTAGGGCGGATGCTAACCCTAACCCTAACCCTAACACTATCCTAGGGCTCATGCTAACCCTAACACTAACACTATCCTTGGGCTGATGCCAACCCTAACCCTAACCCTAACACTATCCTAGGGCTGATGCTAACCCTAACCCTAACACTATCCTAGGCCTGATGATAACCCTAACCCTAACCCTAACACTATCCTAGGGCTGATGCTAACCCTAAACCTAACAGTATCCTAGGGCTGATGCTAACCCTAACCCTAACCCTAACACTATCCTAAGTCTGATGCTAACCCTAACCCTCACACTATACTAGGCCTGATGATAACCCTAACCCTAACCTTAACACTATCCTAGGGCTGATGCTAACCCTAACCCTAACCCTAACACTATCCTAGAGCTGATGCTAACCCTAACCCTAACACTATCCTAGGGCTGATGCTAACCCTAACACTAACACTATCCTAGGGCTGGTGCTAACATTAACCATAACCCTAACACTATCCCAGGGCTCATGCTAACCCTAACCCTAACCCTAACACTATCCTAGGGCTGATGCTAACCCTATCCCTAACTCTAACACTATCTTAGGGCTGAGGCTAACCCTAACCCTAACACTATCCTACGGCTGATGCTAACCGTAACCCTAACCCTAACACTATGCTAGGGCTGATGCTAACCCTAACCCTAACACTATCCTAGGCCTAATGATAACCCTAACCCTAACCCTGACACTATCCTAGGGCTTATGCTTACCCTAACCCTAACCCTATCCTAGGGCTGATGCTAACCCTAACCCTAACCCTAACACTATCCTAGGGGAGATGCTAACCCTAACGCTAACCCTAACACTATCCTTGAACTGATGCTAACCCTAACCCTAACCCTAACACTATCCTAGGCCTGATGATAACCCTAACCCTAACCCTAACACTATCCTAGGGTTTATGTTAACCCTAACCCTAACACTATCCTAGGGCTGATGCTAACCCTAACCCTAACCCTAACAGTATCCTAGGGCGGATGCTAACCCTAACCCTAACACTATCCTAGGGCTGATGCTAACCCTAACACTAACACTATCCTAGGGCTCATGCTAACCCTAACACTAACACTATCCTAGGCCTGATGCTAACCCTAACCCTAACCATAACACTATCCTAGGGCTGATGATAACCCTAACCCTAACCCTGACACTATCCTAGGGCTGATGCTAACCCTAACCCTAACCCTAACACTATCCTAGGGCTGATGCTAACCCTAACCCTAACACTATCCTAGGCCTGATGATAACCCTAACCCTAACCCTGACACTATCCTAGGGCTGATGCTAACCCTAACCCTAACACTATCCTAGGGCTGATGCTAACCCTAACACTAACACTATCCTAGGGCTGGTGCTAACCCTAACCATAACCCTAACACTCTCCAAGGGCTGATGCTAACCCTAACCCTAACCCTAACACCATCCTAGGGCTGATGCTAACCCTATCCCTAACTCTAACACTATCTTAGGGCTGATGCTAACCCTAACCCTGACACTATCCTAGGGCTGAGGCTATCCCTAACCCTAACACTCTCCAAGGGCTGAGGCTAACCCTAACCCTAACACTATCCTAGGGCTGATGCTACCCCTAACCCTAACCCAAACACTATCCTAGGGTTGATGCTAACCCTAACCCAAACACTATCCTAGGGCTGATGCTAACCCTAACCCTAACCTTAACACTATCCTGGGGCTGATGCTAACCCTAACCCTAACACTATCCTGGGCCTGATGCTAACCCTAACCCTAACCCTAACACTATCCTAGGGCTGATGCTAACCCTAACCCTAACACTATCCTTGGGCTGATGCTAACCCTAACCCTAACCATAACAATATCCTAGGGCAGATGCTAACCCTACCGCTACCCCTAACACTATCCTTGAAGTGATGCTAACCCTAACCCTAACCCTAACACTATCCTAGGCCTGATGATAACCCTAACCCTAACCCTAACACTATCCTAGGGTTTATGTTAACCCTAGCCCTAACACTATCCTAGGGCTGATGCTAACCCTAACCCTAAACCTAACACTATCCTAGGGCGGATGCTAACCCTAACCCTAACCCTAACACTATCCTAGGGCTGATGCTAACCCTAACACTAACACTATCCTTGGGCTGATGCTAACCCTAACCCTAACCCTAACATTATCCTAGGGCTGATGCTAACCCTAACCCTTACTCTAACACTATCTTAGGGCTGAGGCTAACCCTAACCCTAACACTATCCTACGGCTGATGCTAACCCTAACCCTAACCCTAACACTATCCTAGGCCTGATGCTAACCCTAACCCTAACACTATCCTAGGCCTGATGCTAACCCTAACCCTAACCCTAACACTATCCTAGGGCTGATGCTAACCCTAACCCTAACACTATCCTAGGGCTGATGCTAACCCTAAACCTAACCCTAACACTATCCTAGGGCTGATGCTAACCCTAACCCTAACACTATATTAGGCCTAATGATAACCCTAACCCTAACCCTAACACTATCTTAGGGCTGATGCTAACCCTAACCCTAACACTATCCTAGGGCTGATGCTAACCCTAACCCTAACCCTAACACTATCCTAGGGCTGATGCTAACCCTAACGCTAACCCTAACACTATCCTTGAACTGATGCTAACCCTAACCCTAACCCTAACACTATCCTAGGACTGATGATAACCCTAACCCTTACCCTAACACTATCCTAGGGTTTATGTTAACCCTAACCCTAACACTATCCTAGGGCTGTTGCTAACCCTAACCCTAACACTATCCTAGGCCTGATGATAACCCTAACCCTAACCCTAACACTATCCTTGGGCTGATGCTAACCCTAACCCTAACACTATCCTAGGCCTGATGATAACCCTAACCCTAACCCTAACACTATCCTTGGGCTGATGCTAACCCTAACCCTAACACTATCCTGGGCCTGATGCTAACCCTAACCCTAACCCTAACACTATCCTAGGGCTGATGCTAACCCTAAACCTAACAGTATCCTAGGGCTGATGCTAACCCTAACCCTAACCCTAACACTATCCTAAGTCTGATGCTAACCCTAACCCTCACACTATACTAGGCCTGATGATAACCCTAACCCTAACCTTAACACTATCCTAGGGTTGATGCTAACCCTAACCCTAACCCTAACACTATCCTAGAGCTGATGCTAACCCTAACCCTAACACTATCCTAGGCCTGATGCTAACCCTAACCCTAACCCTAACACTATCCTAGGCCTGATGCTAACCCTAACCCTAACACTATCCTAGGGCTGATGCTAACCCTAACACTAACACTATCCTAGGGCTGGTGCTAACCCTAACCATAACCCTAACACTCTCCAAGGGCTGATGCTAACTCTAACCCTAACCCTAACACTATCCTAGGGCTGATGCTAACCCTATCCCTAACTCTAACACTATCTTAGGGCTGAGGCTAACCCTAACCCTAACACTATCCTACGGCTGATGCTAACCGTAACCCTAACCCTAACACTATGCTAGGGCTGATGCTAACCCTAACCCTAACACTATCCTTGGCCTGATGCTAACCCTAACCCTAACCCTAACACTATCCTAGGGCTGATGCTAACCCTAACCCTGACACTATCCTAGGGCTGATGCTAACCCTAACCATAACTCTAACACTATCCTAGGGCTGATGCTAACCCTAACCATAACACTATCCTAGGCCTGATGATAACCCTAACCCTAACCCTAACACTATCCTAGGGCTGATGCTAACCCTAACCCTAACAGTATCCCAGGGCTGATCCTAACCCTAACCCTAACACTATCCTAGGGCTGATGCTAACCCTAACCCTAACCCAAACACTATCCTAGGGTTGATGCTAACCCTAACCCTAACACTATCCTAGGGCTGATGCTAACCCTAACCCTAACCCTAACACTATCCTGGGGCTGATGCTAACCCTAACCCTAACACTATCCTGGGCCTGATGCTAACCCTAACCCTAACCCTAACACTATCCTAGGGCTGATGCTAACCCTAACCCTAACACTATCCTTGGGCTGATGCTAACCCTAACCCTAACCATAACAATATCCTAGGGCAGATGCTAACCCTAACGCTAACCCTAACACTATCCTTGAAGTGATGCTAACCCTAACCCTAACCCTAACACTATCCTAGGGTTTATGTTAACCCTAGCCCTAACACTATCCTAGGGCTGATGCTAACCCTAACCCTAAACCTAACACTATCCTAGGGCGGATGCTAACCCTAACCCTAACCCTAACACTATCCTAGGGCTGATGCTAACCCTAACACTAACACTATCCTAGGGCTGATGCTAACCCTAACCCTAACCCTAACATTATCCTAGGGCTGATGCTAACCCTAACCCTAACTCTAACACTATCTTAGGGCTGAGGCTAACCCTAACCCTAACACTATCTACGGCTGATGCTAACCCTAACCCTAACACTATTTTAAGGCTGATGCTATCCCTAACCCTAACCCTAACACTATCTTAGGCCTGATGCTAACCCTATCCCTAACCCTAACACTCTCCTAGGGCTGAGGCTATCCCTAACCCTAACACTCTCCTAGGGCTGAGGCTAACCCTAACCCTAACACTATCCTAGGGCTGATGCTAACCCTAACCCTAACCCAAACACTATCCTAGGGTTGATGCTATCCCTAACCCTAACACTATCCTAGGGCTGATGCTAACCCTAACCCTAACCCTAACACTATCCTGGGGCTGATGCTAACCCTAACCCTAACACTATCCTGGGCCTGATGCTAACCCTAACCCTAACCCTAACACTATCCTAGGGCTGATGCTAACCCTAACCCTAACACTATCCTTGGGCTGATGCTAACCCTAACCCTAACCCTAACAATATCCTAGGGCAGATGCTAACCCTAACGCTAAACCTAACACTATCCTAGGGCGGATGCTAACCCTAACCCTAACCCTAACACTATCCTAGGGCTGATGCTAACCCTAACACTAACACTATCCTAGGGCTGATGCTAACCCTAACCCTAACCCTAACATTATCCTAGGGCTGATGCTAACCCTAACCCTAACTCTAACACTATCTTAGGGCTGAGGCTAACCCTAACCCTAAAACTATCCTACGGCTGATGCTAACCCTAACCCTAACCCTAACCCTATCCTAGGCCTGATGCTAACCCTAACCCTAACACTATCCTATTCCTGATGCTAACCCTAACCCTAACCCTAACACTATCCTAGAGCTGATGCTATCCCTAACCCTAACACTATCCTAGGGCTGATGCTAACCCTAACCCTAACCCTAACACTATCCTAGGGCTGATGCTAACCCTAACCCTAACACTATCCTAGGCCTGATGATAACCCTAACCCTAACCCTAACACTATCCTAGGGCTCATGCTAACCCTAACCCTAACACTATCCTAGGGCTGATGCTAACCCTAATCCTAACCCTAACACTATCCTAGGGCTGATGCTAACCCTAACGCTAACCCTAACACTATCCTTGAACTGATGCTACCCCTAACCCTAACCCTAACACTATCCTAGGCCTGATGATAACCCTAACCCTAACCCTAACACTATCCTAGGGTTTATTTTAACCCTAACCCTAACACTATCCTAGGGCTGATGCTAACCCTAACCCTAACCCTAACACTATCCTAGGGCTGATGCTAACCCTAACCCTAACACTATCCTAGGCCTGATGATAACCCTAACCCTAACCCTAACACTATCCTTGGGCTGATGCTAACCCTAACCCTAACACTATCCTGGGCCTGATGCTAACCCTAACCCTAACCCTAACACTATCCTAGGGCTGATGCTAACCCTAACCCTAACACTATCATTGGGCTGATGCTAACCCTAACCCTAACCCTAACACTATCCTCGGGCAGATGCTAAACCTAACGCTAACCCTAACGCTATCCTTGAACTGATGCTAACCCTAACCCTAACCCTAACACTATCCTAGGCCTCATGATAACCCTAACCCTAACCCTAACACTATCCTAGGGTTAATGTTAACCCTAACCCTAACACTATGCTAGGGCTGATGCTAACCCTAACCCTAACCCTGACACTATCCTAGGGCAGATGCTAACCCTAACCCTAACCCTAACACTATCCTAGGGCTGATGCTAACCCTAACACTAACACTATCCTAGGGCTGATGCTAACACTAACCCTAACCCTTAACATTATCCTAGGGCTGATGCTAACCCTAAACCTAACTCTAACACTATCTTAGGGCTGAGGCTAACCCTAACCCTAACACTATCCTAGGGCTGATGCTAACCCTAACCCTAACACTATCATAGGCCTGATGCTAACCCTAACACTATCCTAGGGCTGATGCTAACCCTAACCCTAACACTATCCAAGGCTGATGCTAACCCTAACCCTAACCCTAACGGTATCCTAGGGCTGATGCTAACCCTAACCCTAACACTATCCTAGGCCTGATGATAACCCTAACCCTAACCCTGACACTATCCTAGGGCTGATTCTAACCCTAACCCTAACACTATCCTAGGGCTGATGCTAACCCTAACCCTAACCCTAACACTATCCTAGGGCTGATGCTAACCCTAACGCTAACCCTAACACTATCCTTGAACTGATGCTAACCCTAACCCTAACCATAACACTATCCTAGGCCTGATGATAACCCTAACCCTAACCCTAACACTATCCTAGGGTTTATGTTAACCCTAACCCTAACACTATCCTAGGGCTGATGCTAACCCTAACCCTAAACCTAACACTATCCTAGGGCGGATGCTAAACCTAACCCTAACCCTAACACTATCCTAGGGCTGATGCTAACCCTAACACTAACACTACCCTTGGGCTGATGCTAACCCTAACCCTAACCCTAACACTCTCCAAGGGCTGATGCTAACCCTAACCCTAACCCTAACACTATCCTAGGATTGATGCTAACCCTAACCCTAACCCTAACACTATCCTAGGGCGGATGCTAACCCTAACCCTAACCCTAACACTATCCTAGGGTTGATGCTTACCCTAACACTAACACTATCCTAGGGCTGATGCTAACCCTAACCCTAACCCTAACATTATCCTAGGGCGGATGCTAACCCTAACCCTAACCCTAACACTATCCTAGGGCTCATGCTACCCTAACACTAACACTATCCTAGGCCTGATGCTAACCCTAACCCTAACCCTAACACTATCCTAGGGCTGATGCTAACCCTAACCCTAACACTATCCTAGGGCTGATGCTAACCCTAACCCTAACCCTAACACTATCCTAGGGCTGATGCTAACCCTAACCCTAACACTATCCTAGGCCTGATGATAACCCTAACCCTAACCCTAACACTATCCTAGGGCTGATGCTAACCCTAACCCTAACAGTATCCTAGGGCTGATGCTAACCCTAACCCTAACCCTAACACTATCCTAAGTCTGATGCTAACCCTAGCCCTCACACTATACTAGGCCTGATGATAACCCTAACCCCAACCTTAACACTATCCTAGGGCTGATGCTAACCCTAACCCTAACCCTAACACTATCCTAGAGCTGATGCTAACCCTAACCCTAACACTATCCTAGGCCTGATGATAACCCTAACCCTAACCCTGACACTATCCAAAGGCTGATGCTAACACTAACCCTAACACTATCCTAGCGCTGATGCTAACCCTAACCCTAACCCTAACACTATCCTAGGCCTAATTCTAACCCTATCCCTAACCCTAACACTCTCCTAGGGCTGAGGCTAACCCTAACCCTAACACTATCCTAGGGCTGATGCTAACCCTAACCCTAACCCAAACACTATCCTAGGGTTGATGCTAACCCTAACCCTAACACTATCCTAGGGCTGATGCTAACCCTAACCCTAACCCTAACACTATCCTAGGGCTGATGCTAACCCTAACGCTAACCCTAACACTATCCTTGAACTGATGCTAACCCTAACCCTAACCCTAACACTATCCTAGGACTGATGATAACCCTAACCCTTACCCTAACACTATCCTAGGGTTTATATTAACCCTAACCCTAACACTATCCTAGGGCTGTTGCTAACCCTAACCCTAACCCTAACACTATCCTAGGGCTGATGCTAACCCTAACCCTAACACTATCCTAGGCCTGATGATAACCCTAACCCTAACCCTAACACTATCCTTGGGCTGATGCTAACCCTAACCCTAACACTATCCTGGGCCTGATGCTAACCCTAACCCTAACCCTAACACTATCCTAGGGCTGATGCTAACCCTAAACCTAACAGTATCCTAGGGCTGATGCTAACCCTAACCCTAACCCTAACACTATCCTAAGTCTGATGCTAACCCTAACCCTCACACTATACTAGGCCTGATGATAACCCTAACCCTAACCTTAACACTATCCTAGGGTTGATGCTAACCCTAACCCTAACCCTAACACTATCCTAGAGCTGATGCTAACCCTAACCCTAACACTATCCTAGGCCTGATGCTAACCCTAACACTAACACTATCCTAGGGCTGGTGCTAACCCTAACCATAACCCTAACACTCTCCAAGGGCTGATGCTAACTCTAACCCTAACCCTAACACTATCCTAGGGCTGATGCTAACCCTATCCCTAACTCTAACACTATCTTAGGGCTGAGGCTAACCCTAACCCTAACACTATCCTACGGCTGATGCTAACCGTAACCCTAACCCTAACACTATGCTAGGGCTGATGCTAACCCTAACCCTAACACTATCCTTGGCCTAATGCTAACCCTAACCCTAACCCTAACACTATCCTAGGGCTGATGCTAACCCTAACCCTGACACTATCCTAGGGCTGATGCTAACCCTAACCATAACTCTAACACTATCCTAGGGCTGATGCTAACCCTAACCATAACACTATCCTAGGCCTGATGATAACCCTAACCCTAACCCTAACACTATCCTAGGGCTGATGCTAACCCTAACCCTAACAGTATCCTAGGGCTGATCCTAACCCTAACCCTAACACTATCCTAGGGCTGATGCTAACCCTAACCCTAACCCAAACACTATCCTAGGGTTGATGCTAACCCTAACCCTAACACTATCCTAGGGCTGATGCTAACCCTAACCCTAACCCTAACACTATCCTGGGGCTGATGCTAACCCTAACCCTAACACTATCCTGGGCCTGATGCTAACCCTAACCCTAACCCTAACACTATCCTAGGGCTGATGCTAACCCTAACCCTAACACTATCCTTGGGCTGATGCTAACCCTAACCCTAACCATAACAATATCCTAGGGCAGATGCTAACCCTAACGCTAACCCTAACACTATCCTTGAAGTGATGCTAACCCTAACCCTAACCCTAACACTATCCTAGGGTTTATGTTAACCCTAGCCCTAACACTATCCTAGGGCTGATGCTAACCCTAACCCTAAACCTAACACTATCCTAGGGCGGATGCTAACCCTAACCCTAACCCTAACACTATCCTAGGGCTGATGCTAACCCTAACACTAACACTATCCTATGGCTGATGCTAACCCTAACCATAACCCTAACATTATCCTAGGGCTGATGCTAACCCTAACCCTAACTCTAACACTATCTTAGGGCTGAGGCTAACCCTAACCCTAACACTATCCTACGGCTGATGCTAACCCTAACCCTAACACTATTTTAAGGCTGATGCTATCCCTAACCCTAACCCTAACACTATCTTAGGCCTGATGCTAACCCTATCCCTAACCCTAACACTCTCCTAGGGCTGAGGCTATCCCTAACCCTAACACTCTCCTAGGGCTGAGGCTAACCCTAACCCTAACACTATCCTAGGGCTGATGCTAACCCTAACCCTAACCCAAACACTATCCTAGGGTTGATGCTATCCGTAACCCTAACACTATCCTAGGGCTGATGCTAACCCTAACCCTAACCCTAACACTATCCTGGGGCTGATGCTAACCCTAACCCTAACACTATCCTGGGCCTGATGCTAACCCTAACCCTAACCCTAACACTATCCTAGGGCTGATGCTAACCCTAACCCTAACACTATCCTTGGGCTGATGCTAACCCTAACCCTAACCCTAACAATATCCTAGGGCAGATGCTAACCCTAACGCTAACCCTAACACTATCCTTGAAGTGATGCTAACCCTAACCCTAACCCTAACACTATCCTAGGCCTGATGATAACCCTAACCCTAACCCTAACACTATCCTAGGGTTTATGTTAACCCTAGCCCTAACACTATCCTAGGGCTGATGCTAACCCTAACGCTAAACCTAACACTATCCTAGGGCGGATGCTAACCCTAACCCTAACCCTAACACTATCCTAGGGCTGATGCTAACCCTAACACTAACACTATCCTAGGGCTGATGCTAACCCTAACCCTAACCCTAACATTATCCTAGGGCTGATGCTAACCCTAACCCTAACTCTAACACTATCTTAGGGCTGAGGCTAACCCTAACCCTAAAACTATCCTACGGCTGATGCTAACCCTAACCCTAACCCTAACCCTATCCTAGGCCTGATGCTAACCCTAACCCTAACACTATCCTATTCCTGATGCTAACCCTAACCCTAACCCTAACACTATCCTAGAGCTGATGCTATCCCTAACCCTAACACTATCCTAGGGCTGATGCTAACCCTAACCCTAACCCTAACACTATCCTAGGGCTGATGCTAACCCTAACCCTAACACTATCCTAGGCCTGATGATAACCCTAACCCTAACCCTAACACTATCCTAGGGCTCATGCTAACCCTAACCCTAACACTATCCTAGGGCTGATGCTAACCCTAATCCTAACCCTAACACTATCCTAGGGCTGATGCTAACCCTAACGCTAACCCTAACACTATCCTTGAACTGATGCTACCCCTAACCCTAACCCTAACACTATCCTAGGCCTGATGATAACCCTAACCCTAACCCTAACACTATCCTAGGGTTTATTTTAACCCTAACCCTAACACTATCCTAGGGCTGATGCTAACCCTAACCCTAACCCTAACACTATCCTAGGGCTGATGCTAACCCTAACCCTAACACTATCCTTGGCCTGATGATAACCCTAACCCTAACCCTAACACTATCCTTGGGCTGATGCTAACCCTAACCCTAACACTATCCTGGGCCTGATGCTAACCCTAACCCTAACCCTAACAATATCCTAGGGCAGATGCTAACCCTAACCCTAACACTATCCTGGGCCTGATGCTAACCCTAACCCTAACCCTAACACTATCCTAGGGCTGATGCTAACCCTAACCCTAACACTATCCTTGGGCTGATGCTAACCCTAACCCTAACCCTAACAATATCCTAGGGCAGATGCTAACCCTAACGCTAAACCTAACACTATCCTAGGGCGGATGCTAACCCTAACCCTAACCCTAACACTATCCTAGGGCTGATGCTAACCCTAACACTAACACTATCCTAGGGCTGATGCTAACCCTAACCCTAACCCTAACATTATCCTAGGGCTGATGCTAACCCTAACCCTAACTCTAACACTATCTTAGGGCTGAGGCTAACCCTAACCCTAAAACTATCCTACGGCTGATGCTAACCCTAACCCTAACCCTAACCCTATCCTAGGCCTGATGCTAACCCTAACCCTAACACTATCCTATTCCTGATGCTAACCCTAACCCTAACCCTAACACTATCCTAGAGCTGATGCTATCCCTAACCCTAACACTATCCTAGGGCTGATGCTAACCCTAACCCTAACCCTAACACTATCCTAGGGCTGATGCTAACCCTAACCCTAACACTATCCTAGGCCTGATGATAACCCTAACCCTAACCCTAACACTATCCTAGGGCTCATGCTAACCCTAACCCTAACACTATCCTAGGGCTGATGCTAACCCTAATCCTAACCCTAACACTATCCTAGGGCTGATGCTAACCCTAACGCTAACCCTAACACTATCCTTGAACTGATGCTACCCCTAACCCTAACCCTAACACTATCCTAGGCCTGATGATAACCCTAACCCTAACCCTAACACTATCCTAGGGTTTATTTTAACCCTAACCCTAACACTATCCTAGGGCTGATGCTAACCCTAACCCTAACCCTAACACTATCCTAGGGCTGATGCTAACCCTAACCCTAACACTATCCTAGGCCTGATGATAACCCTAACCCTAACCCTAACACTATCCTTGGGCTGATGCTAACCCTAACCCTAACACTATCCTGGGCCTGATGCTAACCCTAACCCTAACCCTAACACTATCCTAGGGCTGATGCTAACCCTAACCCTAACACTATCATTGGGCTGATGCTAACCCTAACCCTAACCCTAACACTATCCTCGGGCAGATGCTAAACCTAACGCTAACCCTAACGCTATCCTTGAACTGATGCTAACCCTAACCCTAACCCTAACACTATCCTAGGCCTCATGATAACCCTAACCCTAACCCTAACACTATCCTAGGGTTAATGTTAACCCTAACCCTAACACTATGCTAGGGCTGATGCTAACCCTAACCCTAACCCTGACACTATCCTAGGGCAGATGCTAACCCTAACCCTAACCCTAACACTATCCTAGGGCTGATGCTAACCCTAACACTAACACTATCCTAGGGCTGATGCTAACACTAACCCTAACCCTTAACATTATCCTAGGGCTGATGCTAACCCTAAACCTAACTCTAACACTATCTTAGGGCTGAGGCTAACCCTAACCCTAACACTATCCTAGGGCTGATGCTAACCCTAACCCTAACACTATCATAGGCCTGATGCTAACCCTAACACTATCCTAGGGCTGATGCTAACCCTAACCCTAACACTATCCAAGGCTGATGCTAACCCTAACCCTAACCCTAACGGTATCCTAGGGCTGATGCTAACCCTAACCCTAACACTATCCTAGGCCTGATGATAACCCTAACCCTAACCCTGACACTATCCTAGGGCTGATTCTAACCCTAACCCTAACACTATCCTAGGGCTGATGCTAACCCTAACCCTAACCCTAACACTATCCTAGGGCTGATGCTAACCCTAACGCTAACCCTAACACTATCCTTGAACTGATGCTAACCCTAACCCTAACCATAACACTATCCTAGGCCTGATGATAACCCTAACCCTAACCCTAACACTATCCTAGGGTTTATGTTAACCCTAACCCTAACACTATCCTAGGGCTGATGCTAACCCTAACCCTAAACCTAACACTATCCTAGGGCGGATGCTAAACCTAACCCTAACCCTAACACTATCCTAGGGCTGATGCTAACCCTAACACTAACACTACCCTTGGGCTGATGCTAACCCTAACCCTAACCCTAACACTCTCCAAGGGCTGATGCTAACCCTAACCCTAACCCTAACACTATCCTAGGATTGATGCTAACCCTAACCCTAACCCTAACACTATCCTAGGGCGGATGCTAACCCTAACCCTAACCCTAACACTATCCTAGGGTTGATGCTTACCCTAACACTAACACTATCCTAGGGCTGATGCTAACCCTAACCCTAACCCTAACATTATCCTAGGGCGGATGCTAACCCTAACCCTAACCCTAACACTATCCTAGGGCTCATGCTACCCTAACACTAACACTATCCTAGGCCTGATGCTAACCCTAACCCTAACCCTAACACTATCCTAGGGCTGATGCTAACCCTAACCCTAACACTATCCTAGGGCTGATGCTAACCCTAACCCTAACCCTAACACTATCCTAGGGCTGATGCTAACCCTAACCCTAACACTATCCTAGGCCTGATGATAACCCTAACCCTAACCCTAACACTATCCTAGGGCTGATGCTAACCCTAACCCTAACAGTATCCTAGGGCTGATGCTAACCCTAACCCTAACCCTAACACTATCCTAAGTCTGATGCTAACCCTAGCCCTCACACTATACTAGGCCTGATGATAACCCTAACCCCAACCTTAACACTATCCTAGGGCTGATGCTAACCCTAACCCTAACCCTAACACTATCCTAGAGCTGATGCTAACCCTAACCCTAACACTATCCTAGGCCTGATGATAACCCTAACCCTAACCCTGACACTATCCAAAGGCTGATGCTAACACTAACCCTAACACTATCCTAGCGCTGATGCTAACCCTAACCCTAACCCTAACACTATCCTAGGCCTAATTCTAACCCTATCCCTAACCCTAACACTCTCCTAGGGCTGAGGCTAACCCTAACCCTAACACTATCCTAGGGCTGATGCTAACCCTAACCCTAACCCAAACACTATCCTAGGGTTGATGCTAACCCTAACCCTAACACTATCCTAGGGCTGATGCTAACCCTAACCCTAACCCTAACACTATCCTAGGGCTGATGCTAACCCTAACGCTAACCCTAACACTATCCTTGAACTGATGCTAACCCTAACCCTAACCCTAACACTATCCTAGGACTGATGATAACCCTAACCCTTACCCTAACACTATCCTAGGGTTTATATTAACCCTAACCCTAACACTATCCTAGGGCTGTTGCTAACCCTAACCCTAACCCTAACACTATCCTAGGGCTGATGCTAACCCTAACCCTAACACTATCCTAGGCCTGATGATAACCCTAACCCTAACCCTAACACTATCCTTGGGCTGATGCTAACCCTAACCCTAACACTATCCTGGGCCTGATGCTAACCCTAACCCTAACCCTAACACTATCCTAGGGCTGATGCTAACCCTAAACCTAACAGTATCCTAGGGCTGATGCTAACCCTAACCCTAACCCTAACACTATCCTAAGTCTGATGCTAACCCTAACCCTCACACTATACTAGGCCTGATGATAACCCTAACCCTAACCTTAACACTATCCTAGGGTTGATGCTAACCCTAACCCTAACCCTAACACTATCCTAGAGCTGATGCTAACCCTAACCCTAACACTATCCTAGGCCTGATGCTAACCCTAACACTAACACTATCCTAGGGCTGGTGCTAACCCTAACCATAACCCTAACACTCTCCAAGGGCTGATGCTAACTCTAACCCTAACCCTAACACTATCCTAGGGCTGATGCTAACCCTATCCCTAACTCTAACACTATCTTAGGGCTGAGGCTAACCCTAACCCTAACACTATCCTACGGCTGATGCTAACCGTAACCCTAACCCTAACACTATGCTAGGGCTGATGCTAACCCTAACCCTAACACTATCCTTGGCCTAATGCTAACCCTAACCCTAACCCTAACACTATCCTAGGGCTGATGCTAACCCTAACCCTGACACTATCCTAGGGCTGATGCTAACCCTAACCATAACTCTAACACTATCCTAGGGCTGATGCTAACCCTAACCATAACACTATCCTAGGCCTGATGATAACCCTAACCCTAACCCTAACACTATCCTAGGGCTGATGCTAACCCTAACCCTAACAGTATCCTAGGGCTGATCCTAACCCTAACCCTAACACTATCCTAGGGCTGATGCTAACCCTAACCCTAACCCAAACACTATCCTAGGGTTGATGCTAACCCTAACCCTAACACTATCCTAGGGCTGATGCTAACCCTAACCCTAACCCTAACACTATCCTGGGGCTGATGCTAACCCTAACCCTAACACTATCCTGGGCCTGATGCTAACCCTAACCCTAACCCTAACACTATCCTAGGGCTGATGCTAACCCTAACCCTAACACTATCCTTGGGCTGATGCTAACCCTAACCCTAACCATAACAATATCCTAGGGCAGATGCTAACCCTAACGCTAACCCTAACACTATCCTTGAAGTGATGCTAACCCTAACCCTAACCCTAACACTATCCTAGGGTTTATGTTAACCCTAGCCCTAACACTATCCTAGGGCTGATGCTAACCCTAACCCTAAACCTAACACTATCCTAGGGCGGATGCTAACCCTAACCCTAACCCTAACACTATCCTAGGGCTGATGCTAACCCTAACACTAACACTATCCTATGGCTGATGCTAACCCTAACCATAACCCTAACATTATCCTAGGGCTGATGCTAACCCTAACCCTAACTCTAACACTATCTTAGGGCTGAGGCTAACCCTAACCCTAACACTATCCTACGGCTGATGCTAACCCTAACCCTAACACTATTTTAAGGCTGATGCTATCCCTAACCCTAACCCTAACACTATCTTAGGCCTGATGCTAACCCTATCCCTAACCCTAACACTCTCCTAGGGCTGAGGCTATCCCTAACCCTAACACTCTCCTAGGGCTGATGCTAACCCTAACCCTAACCCAAACACTATCCTAGGGTTGATGCTATCCGTAACCCTAACACTATCCTAGGGCTGATGCTAACCCTAACCCTAACCCTAACACTATCCTGGGGCTGATGCTAACCCTAACCCTAACACTATCCTGGGCCTGATGCTAACCCTAACCCTAACCCTAACACTATCCTAGGGCTGATGCTAACCCTAACCCTAACACTATCCTTGGGCTGATGCTAACCCTAACCCTAACCCTAACAATATCCTAGGGCAGATGCTAACCCTAACGCTAACCCTAACACTATCCTTGAAGTGATGCTAACCCTAACCCTAACCCTAACACTATCCTAGGCCTGATGATAACCCTAACCCTAACCCTAACACTATCCTAGGGTTTATGTTAACCCTAGCCCT
Source organism: Lemur catta (assembly GCF_020740605.2). NCBI lineage: Eukaryota > Metazoa > Chordata > Mammalia > Primates > Lemuridae > Lemur > Lemur catta. Next base: position 1,756,110 of record NC_059134.1, read on the forward strand.
AACACTATCCTAGGGCTGATGCTAACCCTAACGCTAAACCTAACACTATCCTAGGGCGGATGCTAACCCTAACCCTAACCCTAACACTATCCTAGGGCTGATGCTAACCCTAACACTAACACTATCCTAGGGCTGATGCTAACCCTAACCCTAACCCTAACATTATCCTAGGGCTGATGCTAACCCTAACCCTAACTCTAACACTATCTTAGGGCTGAGGCTAACCCTAACCCTAAAACTATCCTACGGCTGATGCTAACCCTAACCCTAACCCTAACCCTATCCTAGGCCTGATGCTAACCCTAACCCTAACACTATCCTATTCCTGATGCTAACCCTAACCCTAACCCTAACACTATCCTAGAGCTGATGCTATCCCTAACCCTAACACTATCCTAGGGCTGATGCTAACCCTAACCCTAACCCTAACACTATCCTAGGGCTGATGCTAACCCTAACCCTAACACTATCCTAGGCCTGATGATAACCCTAACCCTAACCCTAACACTATCCTAGGGCTCATGCTAACCCTAACCCTAACACTATCCTAGGGCTGATGCTAACCCTAATCCTAACCCTAACACTATCCTAGGGCTGATGCTAACCCTAACGCTAACCCTAACACTATCCTTGAACTGATGCTACCCCTAACCCTAACCCTAACACTATCCTAGGCCTGATGATAACCCTAACCCTAACCCTAACACTATCCTAGGGTTTATTTTAACCCTAACCCTAACACTATCCTAGGGCTGATGCTAACCCTAACCCTAACCCTAACACTATCCTAGGGCTGATGCTAACCCTAACCCTAACACTATCCTTGGCCTGATGATAACCCTAACCCTAACCCTAACACTATCCTTGGGCTGATGCTAACCCTAACCCTAACACTATCCTGGGCCTGATGCTAACCCTAACCCTAACCCTAACACTATCCTAGGGCTGATGCTAACCCTAACCCTAACACTATCATTGGGCTGATGCTAACCCTAACCCTAACCCTAACACTATCCTAGGGCAGATGCTAAACCTAACGCTAACCCTAACGCTATCCTTGAACTGATGCTAACCCTAACCCTAACCCTAACACTATCCTAGGCCTGATGATAACCCTAACCCTAACCCTAACACTATCCTAGGGTTGATGTTAACCCTAACCCTAACACTATGCTAGGGCTGATGCTAACCCTAACCCTAACCCTAACACTATCCTAGGGCAGATGCTAACCCTAACCCTAACCCTAACACTATCCTAGGGCTGATGCTAACCCTAACACTAACACTATCCTAGGGCTGATGCTAACACTAACCCTAACCCTTAACATTATCCTAGGGCTGATGCTAACCCTAAACCTAACTCTAACACTATCTTAGGGCTGAGGCTAACCCTAACCCTAACACTATCCTAGGGCTGATGCTAACCCTAACCCTAACACTATCATAGGCCTGATGCTAACCCTAACACTATCCTAGGGCTGATGCTAACCCTAACCCTAACACTATCCAAGGCTGATGCTAACCCTAACCCTAACCCTAACGGTATCCTAGGGCTGATGCTAACCCTAACCCTAACACTATCCTAGGCCTGATGATAACCCTAACCCTAACCCTGACACTATCCTAGGGCTGATTCTAACCCTAACCCTAACACTATCCTAGGGCTGATGCTAACCCTAACCCTAACCCTAACACTATCCTAGGGCTGATGCTAACCCTAACGCTAACCCTAACACTATCCTTGAACTGATGCTAACCCTAACCCTAACCATAACACTATCCTAGGCCTGATGATAACCCTAACCCTAACCCTAACACTATCCTAGGGTTTATGTTAACCCTAACCCTAACACTATCCTAGGGCTGATGCTAACCCTAACCCTAAACCTAACACTATCCTAGGGCGGATGCTAAACCTAACCCTAACCCTAACACTATCCTAGGGCTGATGCTAACCCTAACACTAACACTACCCTTGGGCTGATGCTAACCCTAACCCTAACCCTAACACTCTCCAAGGGCTGATGCTAACCCTAACCCTAACCCTAACACTATCCTAGGATTGATGCTAACCCTAACCCTAACCCTAACACTATCCTAGGGCGGATGCTAACCCTAACCCTAACCCTAACACTATCCTAGGGTTGATGCTTACCCTAACACTAACACTATCCTAGGGCTGATGCTAACCCTAACCCTAACCCTAACATTATCCTAGGGCGGATGCTAACCCTAACCCTAACCCTAACACTATCCTAGGGCTCATGCTACCCTAACACTAACACTATCCTAGGCCTGATGCTAACCCTAACCCTAACCCTAACACTATCCTAGGGCTGATGCTAACCCTAACCCTAACACTATCCTAGGGCTGATGCTAACCCTAACCCTAACCCTAACACTATCCTAGGGCTGATGCTAACCCTAACCCTAACACTATCCTAGGCCTGATGATAACCCTAACCCTAACCCTAACACTATCCTAGGGCTGATGCTAACCCTAACCCTAACAGTATCCTAGGGCTGATGCTAACCCTAACCCTAACCCTAACACTATCCTAAGTCTGATGCTAACCCTAGCCCTCACACTATACTAGGCCTGATGATAACCCTAACCCCAACCTTAACACTATCCTAGGGCTGATGCTAACCCTAACCCTAACCCTAACACTATCCTAGAGCTGATGCTAACCCTAACCCTAACACTATCCTAGGCCTGATGATAACCCTAACCCTAACCCTGACACTATCCAAAGGCTGATGCTAACACTAACCCTAACACTATCCTAGCGCTGATGCTAACCCTAACCCTAACCCTAACACTATCCTAGGCCTAATTCTAACCCTATCCCTAACCCTAACACTCTCCTAGGGCTGAGGCTAACCCTAACCCTAACACTATCCTAGGGCTGATGCTAACCCTAACCCTAACCCAAACACTATCCTAGGGTTGATGCTAACCCTAACCCTAACACTATCCTAGGGCTGATGCTAACCCTAACCCTAACCCTAACACTATCCTTGGGCTGATGCTAACCCTAACCCTAACACTATCATGGGCCTGATGCTAACCCTAACCCTAACCCTAACACTATCCTAGGGCTGATGCTAACCCTAACCCTAACACTATCCTTGGGCTGATGCTAATCCTAACCCTAACCCTAACAATATCCTCGGGCAGATGCTAACGCTAACGCTAACCCTAACACTATCCTTGAACTGATGCCAACCCTAACCCTAACCCTAACACTATCCTAGGCCTGATGATAACCCTAACCCTAACCCTAACACTATCCTAGGGTTTATGTTAACCCTAACCCTAACACTATCCTAGGGCTGATGCTAACCCTAACCCTAACCCTAACACTATCCTAAGGCGGATGCTAACCCTAACCCTAACCCTAACACTATCCTAGGGCTGATGCTAACCCTAACACTAACACTATCCTAGGGCTGATGCTAACCCTAACCCTAACCCTAACATTATCCTAGGGCTGATGCTAACCCTAACCCTAACTCTAACAGTATCTTAGGGCTGAGGCTAACCCTAACCCTAACACTATCCTACGGCTGATGCTAACCCTAACCCTAACACTATTTTAAGGCTGATGCTATCCCTAACCCTAACCCTAACACTATCCTAGGCCTGATGCTAACCCTATCCGTAACCCTAACACTCTCCTAGGGCTGAGGCTATCCCTAACCCTAACACTCTCCTAGGGCTGAGGCTAACCCTAACCCTAACACTATCCTAGGGCTGATGCTAACCCTAACCCTAACCCAAACACTATCCTAGGGTTGATGCTAACCCTAACCCTAACACTATCCTAGGGCTGATGCTAACCCTAACCCTAACCCTAACACTATCCTGGGGCTGATGCTAACCCTAACCCTAACACTATCCTGGGCCTGATGCTAACCCTAACCCTAACCCTAACACTATCCTAGGGCTGATGCTAACCCTAACTCTAACACTATCCTTGGGCTGATGCTAACCCTAACCCTAACCCTAACAATATCCTAGGGCAGATGCTAACCCTAACGCTAACCCTAACACTATCCTTGAAGTGATGCTAACCCTAACCCTAACCCTAACACTATCCTAGGCCTGATGATAACCCTAACCCTAACCCTAACACTATCCTAGGGTTTATGTTAACCCTAGACCTAACACTATCCTAGGGCTGATGCTAACCCTAACGCTAAACCTAACACTATCCTAGGGCGGATGCTAACCCTAACCCTAACACTAACACTATCCTAGCGCTGATGCTAACCCTAACACTAACACTATCCTAGGGCTGATGCTAACCCTAACCCTAACCCTAACATTATCCTACGGCTGATGCTAACCCTAACCCTAACTCTAACACTATCTTAGGGCTGAGGATAACCCTAACCCTAACACTATCCTACGGCTGATGCTAACCCTAACCCTAACCCTAACACTATCCTAGGCCTGATGCTAACCCTAACCCTAACACTATCCTAGGCCTGATGCTAACCCTAACCCTAACCCTAACACTATCCTAGGGCTGATTCTAACCCTAACCCTAACACTATCCTAGGGCTGATGCTAACCCTAACCCTAACCCTAACACTATCCTAGGGCTGATGCTAACCCTAACCCTAACACTATCCTAGGCCTGATGATAACCCTAACCCTAACCCTAACACTATCCTAGGGCTCATGCTAACCCTAACCCTAACACTATCCTAGGGCTGATGCTAACCCTAACCCTAACCCTAACACTATCCTAGGGCTGATGCTAACCCTAACGCTAACCCTAACACTATCCTTGAACTGATGCTAACCCTAACCCTAACCCTAACACTATCCTAGGCCTGATGATAACCCTAACCCTAACCCTAACACTATCCTAGGGTTTATGTTAACCCTAACCCTAACACTATCCTAGGGCTGATGCTAACCCTAACCCTAACCCTAACACTATCCTAGGGCTGATGCTAACCCTAACCCTAACACTATCCTAGGCCTGATGATAACCCTAACCCTAACCCTAACACTATCCTTGGGCTGATGCTAACCCTAACCCTAACACTATCCTGGGCCTGATGCTAACCCTAACCCTAACCCTAACACTATCCTAGGGTTGATGTTAACCCTAACCCTAACACTATGCTAGGGCTGATGCTAACCCTAACCCTAACCCTAACACTATCCTAGGGCAGATGCTAACCCTAACCCTAACCCTAACACTATCCTAGGGCTGATGCTAACCCTAACACTAACACTATCCTAGGGCTGATGCTAACCCTAACCCTAACCCTTAACATTATCCTAGGGCTGATGCTAACCCTAAACCTAACTCTAACACTATCTTAGGGCTGAGGCTAACCCTAACCCTAACACTATCCTAGGGCTGATGCTAACCCTAACCCTAACACTATCCTAGGCCTGATGCTAACCCTAACACTATCCTAGGGCTGATGCTAACCCTAACCCTAACACTATCCAAGGCTGATGCTAACCCTAACCCTAACCCTAACGGTATCCTAGGGCTGATGCTAACCCTAACCCTAACACTATCCTAGGCCTGATGATAACCCTAACCCTAACCCTGACACTATCCTAGGGCTGATTCTAACCCTAACCCTAACACTATCCTAGGGCTGATGCTAACCCTAACCCTAACCCTAACACTATCCTAGGGCTGATGCTAACCCTAACGCTAACCCTAACACTATCCTTGAACTGATGCTAACCCTAACCCTAACCATAACACTATCCTAGGCCTGATGATAACCCTAACCCTAACCCTAACACTATCCTAGGGTTTATGTTAACCCTAACCCTAACACTATCCTAGGGCTGATGCTAACCCTAACCCTAAACCTAACACTATCCTAGGGCGGATGCTAAACCTAACCCTAACCCTAACACTATCCTAGGGCTGATGCTAACCCTAACACTAACACTACCCTTGGGCTGATGCTAACCCTAACCCTAACCCTAACACTCTCCAAGGGCTGATGCTAACCCTAACCCTAACCCTAACACTATCCTAGGATTGATGCTAACCCTAACCCTAACCCTAACACTATCCTAGGGCGGATGCTAACCCTAACCCTAACCCTAACACTATCCTAGGGTTGATGCTTACCCTAACACTAACACTATCCTAGGGCTGATGCTAACCCTAACCCTAACCCTAACATTATCCTAGGGCGGATGCTAACCCTAACCCTAACCCTAACACTATCCTAGGGCTCATGCTACCCTAACACTAACACTATCCTAGGCCTGATGCTAACCCTAACCCTAACCCTAACACTATCCTAGGGCTGATGCTAACCCTAACCCTAACACTATCCTAGGGCTGATGCTAACCCTAACCCTAACCCTAACACTATCCTAGGGCTGATGCTAACCCTAACCCTAACACTATCCTAGGCCTGATGATAACCCTAACCCTAACCCTAACACTATCCTAGGGCTGATGCTAACCCTAACCCTAACAGTATCCTAGGGCTGATGCTAACCCTAACCCTAACCCTAACACTATCCTAAGTCTGATGCTAACCCTAGCCCTCACACTATACTAGGCCTGATGATAACCCTAACCCCAACCTTAACACTATCCTAGGGCTGATGCTAACCCTAACCCTAACCCTAACACTATCCTAGAGCTGATGCTAACCCTAACCCTAACACTATCCTAGGCCTGATGATAACCCTAACCCTAACCCTGACACTATCCAAAGGCTGATGCTAACACTAACCCTAACACTATCCTAGCGCTGATGCTAACCCTAACCCTAACCCTAACACTATCCTAGGCCTAATTCTAACCCTATCCCTAACCCTAACACTCTCCTAGGGCTGAGGCTAACCCTAACCCTAACACTATCCTAGGGCTGATGCTAACCCTAACCCTAACCCAAACACTATCCTAGGGTTGATGCTAACCCTAACCCTAACACTATCCTAGGGCTGATGCTAACCCTAACCCTAACCCTAACACTATCCTTGGGCTGATGCTAACCCTAACCCTAACACTATCATGGGCCTGATGCTAACCCTAACCCTAACCCTAACACTATCCTAGGGCTGATGCTAACCCTAACCCTAACACTATCCTTGGGCTGATGCTAATCCTAACCCTAACCCTAACAATATCCTCGGGCAGATGCTAACGCTAACGCTAACCCTAACACTATCCTTGAACTGATGCCAACCCTAACCCTAACCCTAACACTATCCTAGGCCTGATGATAACCCTAACCCTAACCCTAACACTATCCTAGGGTTTATGTTAACCCTAACCCTAACACTATCCTAGGGCTGATGCTAACCCTAACCCTAACCCTAACACTATCCTAAGGCGGATGCTAACCCTAACCCTAACCCTAACACTATCCTAGGGCTGATGCTAACCCTAACACTAACACTATCCTAGGGCTGATGCTAACCCTAACCCTAACCCTAACATTATCCTAGGGCTGATGCTAACCCTAACCCTAACTCTAACAGTATCTTAGGGCTGAGGCTAACCCTAACCCTAACACTATCCTACGGCTGATGCTAACCCTAACCCTAACACTATTTTAAGGCTGATGCTATCCCTAACCCTAACCCTAACACTATCCTAGGCCTGATGCTAACCCTATCCGTAACCCTAACACTCTCCTAGGGCTGAGGCTATCCCTAACCCTAACACTCTCCTAGGGCTGAGGCTAACCCTAACCCTAACACTATCCTAGGGCTGATGCTAACCATAACCCTAACCCAAACACTATCCTAGGGTTGATGCTAACCCTAACCCTAACACTATCCTAGGGCTGATGCTAACCCTAACCCTAACCCTAACACTATCCTGGGGCTGATGCTAACCCTAACCCTAACACTATCCTGGGCCTGATGCTAACCCTAACCCTAACCCTAACACTATCCTAGGGCTGATGCTAACCCTAACCCTAACACTATCCTTGGGCTGATGCTAACCCTAACCCTAACCCTAACAATATCCTAGGGCAGATGCTAACCCTAACGCTAACCCTAACACTATCCTTGAAGTGATGCTAACCCTAACCCTAACCCTAACACTATCCTAGGCCTGATGATAACCCTAACCCTAACCCTAACACTATCCTAGGGTTTATGTTAACCCTAGACCTAACACTATCCTAGGGCTGATGCTAACCCTAACGCTAAACCTAACACTATCCTAGGGCGGATGCTAACCCTAACCCTAACCCTAACACTATCCTAGCGCTGATGCTAACCCTAACACTAACACTATCCTAGGGCTGATGCTAACCCTAACCCTAACCCTAACATTATCCTACGGCTGATGCTAACCCTAACCCTAACTCTAACACTATCTTAGGGCTGAGGATAACCCTAACACTAACACTATCCTAGGGCTGATGCTAACCCTAACCCTAACCCTAACACTATCCTAGGCCTGATGCTAACCCTAACCCTAACACTATCCTAGGCCTGATGCTAACCCTAACCCTAACCCTAACACTATCCTAGGGCTGATTCTAACCCTAACCCTAACACTATCCTAGGGCTGATGCTAACCCTAACCCTAACCCTAACACTATCCTAGGGCTGATGCTAACCCTAACCCTAACACTATCCTAGGCCTGATGATAACCCTAACCCTAACCCTAACACTATCCTAGGGCTCATGCTAACCCTAACCCTAACACTATCCTAGGGCTGATGCTAACCCTAACCCTAACCCTAACACTATCCTAGGGCTGATGCTAACCCTAACGCTAACCCTAACACTATCCTTGAACTGATGCTAACCCTAACCCTAACCCTAACACTATCCTAGGCCTGATGATAACCCTAACCCTAACCCTAACACTATCCTAGGGTTTATGTTAACCCTAACCCTAACACTATCCTAGGGCTGATGCTAACCCTAACCCTAACCCTAACACTATCCTAGGGCTGATGCTAACCCTAACCCTAACACTATCCTAGGCCTGATGATAACCCTAACCCTAACCCTAACACTATCCTTGGGCTGATGCTAACCCTAACCCTAACACTATCCTGGGCCTGATGCTAACCCTAACCCTAACCCTAACACTATCCTAGGGTTGATGTTAACCCTAACCCTAACACTATGCTAGGGCTGATGCTAACCCTAACCCTAACCCTAACACTATCCTAGGGCAGATGCTAACCCTAACCCTAACCCTAACACTATCCTAGGGCTGATGCTAACCCTAACACTAACACTATCCTAGGGCTGATGCTAACACTAACCCTAACCCTTAACATTATCCTAGGGCTGATGCTAACCCTAAACCTAACTCTAACACTATCTTAGGGCTGAGGCTAACCCTAACCCTAACACTATCCTAGGGCTGATGCTAACCCTAACCCTAACACTATCCTAGGCCTGATGCTAACCCTAACACTATCCTAGGGCTGATGCTAACCCTAACCCTAACACTATCCAAGGCTGATGCTAACCCTAACCCTAACCCTAACGGTATCCTAGGGCTGATGCTAACCCTAACCCTAACACTATCCTAGGCCTGATGATAACCCTAACCCTAACCCTGACACTATCCTAGGGCTGATTCTAACCCTAACCCTAACACTATCCTAGGGCTGATGCTAACCCTAAACCTAACCCTAACACTATCCTAGTGCTGATGCTAACCCTAACGCTAACCCTAACACTATCCTTGAACTGATGCTAACCCTAACCCTAACCATAACACTATCCTAGGCCTGATGATAACCCTAACCCTAACCCTAACACTATCCTAGGGTTTATGTTAACCCTAACCCTAACACTATCCTAGGGCTGATGCTAACCCTAACCCTAAACCTAACACTATCCTACGGCGGATGCTAAACCTAACCCTAACCCTAACACTATCCTAGGGCTGATGCTAACCCTAACACTAACACTATCCTTGGGCTGATGCTAACCCTAACCCTAACCCTAACACTCTCCAAGGGCTGATGCTGACCCTAACCCTAACCCTAACACTATCCTAGGATTGATGCTAACCCTAACCCTAACCCTAACACTATCCTAGGGCGGATGCTAACCCTAACCCTAACCCTAACACTATCCTAGGGTTGATGCTAACCCTAACACTAACACTATCCTAGGGCTGATGCTAACCCTAACCCTAACCCTAACATTATCCTAGGGCGGATGCTAACCCTAACCCTAACCCTAACTCTATCCTAGGGCTCATGCTACCCTTACACTAACACTATCCTAGGCCTGATGCTAACCCTAACCCTAACACTATCCTAGGGCTGATGCTAACCCTAACCCTAACACTATCCTAGGGCTGATGCTAACCCTAACCCTAACCCTAACACTATCCTAGGGCTCATGCTAACCCTAACCCTAACACTATCCTAGGCCTGATGATAACCCTAACCCTAACCCTAACACTATCCTAGGGCTGATGCTAACCCTAACCCTAACAGTATCCTAGGGCTGATGCTAACCCTAACCCTAACCCTAACACTATCCTAAGTCTGATGCTAACCCTAGCCCTCACACTATACTAGGCCTGATGACAACCCTAACCCCAACCTTAACACTATCCTAGGGCTGATGCTAACCCTAACCCTAACCCTAACACTATCCTAGAGCTGATGCTAACCCTAACCCTAACACTATCCTAGGCCTGATGATAACCCTAACCCTAACCCTGACACTATCCAAAGTCTGATGCTAACACTAACCCTAACACTATCCTAGGGCTGATGCTAACCCTAAACCTAACACTAACACTATCCTAGGCCTAATTCTAACCCTATCACTAACCCTAACACTCTCCTAGGGCTGAGGCTAACCCTAACCCTAACACTATCCTAGGGCTGATGCTAACCCTAACCCTAACCCAAACACTATCCTAGGGTTGATGCTAACCCTAACCCTAACACTATCCTAGGGCTGATGCTAACCCTAACCCTAACCCTAACACTATCCTTGGGCTGATGCTAACCCTAACCCTAACACTATCATGGGCCTGATGCTAACCCTAACCCTAACCCTAACACTATCCTAGGGCTGATGCTAACCCTAACCCTAACACTATCCTTGTGCTGATGCTAACCCTATCCCTAACCCTAACAATATCCTAGGGCAGATGCTAACACTAACGCTAACCCTAACACAATCCTTGAAGTGATGCCAACCCTAACCCTAACCCTAACACTATCCTAGGCCTGATGATAACCCTAACCCTAACCCTAACACTATCCTAGGGTTTATGTTAACCCTAACCCTAACACTATCCTAGGGCTGATGCTAACCCTAACCCTAACCCTAACACTATCCTAAGGCGGATGCTAACCCTAACCCTAACCCTAACACTATCCTAGGGCTGATGCTAACCCTAACACTAACACTATCCTAGGGCTGATGCTAACCCTAACCCTAACCCTAACATTATCCTAGGGCTGATGCTAACCCTAACCCTAACACTAACACTATCTTAGGGCTGAGGCTAACCCTAACCCTAACACTATCCTACGGCTGATCCTAACCCTAACCCTAACCCTAACACTATCCTAGGGCTGATGCTAACCCTAACCCTAACACTCTCCTAGGCCTGATGCTAACCCTAACACTATCCTAGGGCTGATGCTAACCCTAACCCTAACACTATCCTAGGGCTGATGCTAACCCTAACCCTAACCCTAACACTATCCTAGGGCTGATGCTAACCCTAACCCTAACAATATCCTAGGCCTGATGATAACCCTAACCTTAACCCTAACACTGTCCTAGGGCTGATGCTAACCCTAACCCTAACACTATCCTAGGGCTGATGCTAACCCTAACCCTAACCCTAACACTATCCTAGGGCTGATGCTAACCACAACGCTAACCCTGACACTATCCTTGAACTGATGCTAACCCTAACCCTAACCCTAACACTATCCTAGGCCTGATGATAACCCTAACCCTAACCCTAACATTATCCTAGGGTTTTTGTTAACCCTAACCCTAACACTATCCTAGGGCTGATGCTAACCCTAACCCTAACTCTAACACTATCCTAGGGCTTATGCTAACCCTAACCCTAACACTATCCTAGGCCTGATGATAACCCTAACCCGAACCCTAACTCTATCCTTGGGCTGATGCTAACCCTAACCCTAACACTATCCTGGGCCTGATGCTAACCCTAACCCTAACCCTAACACTATCCTAGGGCTGATGCTAACCCTAACCCTAACACTATCCTTGGGCTCATGCTAACCCTAACCCTAACCCTAACACTATCCTAGGGCAGATGCTAACCCTAACGCTAACCCTAACACTATCCTTGAACTGATGCTAACCCTAACCGTAACCCTAACACTATCCTAGGCCTGATGATAACCCTAACCCTAACCCTATCACTATCCTAGGGTTTATGTTAACCCTAACCCTAAGACTATCCTAGGGCTGATGCTAACCCTAACCCTAACCCTAACACTATCCTAGGGCGGATGCTAACCGTAACCCTAACCCTAAAAAATCCTAGGGCTGATGCTAACCCTAACACTAACACTATCCTAAGGCTGATGCTAACCCTAACCCTAACCCTAACACTATCCTAGGGCAGATGCTAACCCTAACGCTAACCCTAACACTATCCTTGAACTGATGCTAACCCTAACCCTAACCCTAACACTATCCTAGGCCTGATTATATCCCTAACCCTAACCCTAACACTATCCTAGGGTTTATGTTAACCCTAACCCTAACACTATCCTAGGGCTGATGCTAACCCTAACCCTAACCCTAACACTATCCTAGGGCGGATGCTAACCCTAACCCTAACACTAACACTAACACTATCCTAGGGCTGATGCTAACCCTAACCCTAACTCTAACACTATCTTAGGGCTGAGGCTAACCCTAACCCTAACACTATCCTACGGCTGATGCTAACCCTAACCCTAACCCTAACACTATCCTAGGGCTGATGCTAACCCTAACCCTAACACTATCCTAGGCCTGATGCTAACCCTAACCCTATCCCTAACACTATCCTAGGGCTGATGTTAACCGAACCCTAACACTATCCTAGGGCTGATGCTAACCCTAACCCTAACACTAACACTATCCTAGGGCTGATGCTAACCCTAACCCTAACACTATCCTAGGCCTGATGATAACCCTAACCCTAACCCTGACACTATCCTAGGGCTGATTCTAACCCTAACCCTAACACTATCCTAGGGCTGATGCTAACCCTAACCCTAACCCTAACACTATCCTAGGGCTGATGCTAACCCTAACGCTAACGCTAACACTATCCTTGAACTGATGCTAACCCTAACCCTAACCATAACACTATCCTAGGCCTGATGATAACCCTAACCCTAACCCTAACACTATCCTAGGGTTTATGTTAACCCTAACCCTAACACTATCGTAGGGCTGATGCTAACCCTAACCCTAACCCTAACACTCTCCAAGGGCTGATGCTAACCCTAACCCTAACCCTAACACTATCCTAGGGCTGATGCTAACCCTAACCCTAACTCTAACACTATCTTAGGGCTGAGGCTAACCCTAACCCTAACACTATCCTACGGCTGATGCTAACCCTAACCCTAACCCTAACACTATCCTAGGGCTGATGCTAACCCTAACCCTAACACTATCCTAGGGCTGATGCTAACCCTAACCCTAACACTATCCTTGGGCTGATGCTAACCCTAACCCTAACCCTAACACTATCCTAGGGCAGATGCTAACCCTAACCCTAACACTATCCTTGGGCTGATGCTAACCCTAACCCTAACCCTAACACTATCCTAGGGCAGATGCTAACCCTAACCCTAACCCTACCACTATCCTAGTGCTGATGCTAACCCTAACACTAACACTATCCTAGGGCTGATGCTAACCCTAACCCTAACCCTAACATTATCCTAGGGCGGATGCTAACCCTAACCCTAACCCTAACACTATCCTAGGGCTCATGCTAAACCTAACATTAACACTATCCTAGGCCTGATGCTAACCCTAACCCTAACCCTAACACTATCCTAGGGCTGATGCTAACCCTAACCCTAACACTATCCTAGGGCTGATGCTAACCCTAACCCTAACCCTAACACTATCCTAGGGCTGATGCTAACCCTAACCCTAATCATAACACTATCCGAGGCCTGATGCTAACCCTATCCCTACCCCTAACACTCTCCTAGGGCTGAGGCTAACCCTAACCCTAACACTATCCTAGGGCTGATGCTAACCATAACCCTAACCCAAACACTAACCTAGGGTTGATGCTAACCCTAAACCTAACACTATCCTAGGGCTGATGCTAACCCTAACCCTAACCCTAACACTATACTTGGGCTGATGCTAACCCTAACCCTAACACTATCCTGGGCCTGATGCTAACCCTAACCCTAACCCTAACACTATCCTAGGGCTGATGCTAACCCTAACCCTAACACTATCCTTGGGCTGATGCTAACCCTAACCCTAACCATAACACTATCCTAGGCCTGATGATAACCCTAACCCTAACCCTAACACTATCCTAGGGTTTATGTTAACCCTAACCCTAACATTATCCTAGGGCTGATGCTAACCCTAAACCTAAACCTAACACTATCCTAGGGCGGATGCTAAACCTAACCCTAACCCTAACACTATCCTAGGGCTGATGCTAACCCTAACACTAACACTATCCTAGGGCTGATGCTAACCCTAACCCTAACCCTAACACTCTCCAAGGACTGATGCTAACCCTAACCCTAACACTATCCTAGGGCTGATGCTAACCCTAACCCTAAACCTAACACTATCCTAGGGCGGATATTAACCTAACCCTAAACCTAACACTATCCTAGGGCGGATGCTAACCCTAACCCTAACCCTAACACTCTCCAAGGGCTGATGCTAACCCTAACCCTAACCCTAACACTATCCTAGGATTGATGCTAACCCTAACCCTAACCCTAACACTATCCTAGGGCGGATGCTAACCCTAACCCTAACCCTAACACTATCCTAGGGCTGATGCTAACCCTAACACTAACACTATCCTAGGGCTGATGCTAACCCTAACCCTAACCCTAACATTATCCTAGGGCGGATGCTAACCCTAACCCTAACCCTAACACTATCCTAGGGCTCATGCTAACCCTAACACTAACAGTATCCTATGCCTGATGCTAACCCTAACCCTAACCCTAACACTATCCTAGGGCTGATGCTAACCCTAACCCTAACACAATCCTAGGGCTGATGCTAACCCTAACCCTAACCCTAACACTATCCTAGGGCTGATGCTAACCCTAACCCTAACACTATCCTAGGCCTGATGATAACCCTAACCCTAACCCTAACACTATCCTAGGGCTGATGCTAACCCTAACCCTAACAGTATCCTAGGGCTGATGCTAACCCTAACCCTAACCCTAACACTATACTAAGTCTGATGCTAACCCTAGCCCTCACACTATATTAGGCCTGATGATAACACTAACCCTAACCTTAACACTATCCTAGGGCTGATGCTAACCCTAACCCTAACCCTAACACTATCCTAGAGCTGATGCTAACCCTAACCCTAACACTATCCTACGCCTGATGGTAACCCTAACCCTGACACTATCCTAAGGCTGATGCTAACACTAACCCTAACACTATCCTAGGGCTGATGCTAACCCTAACCCTAACCCTAACACTATCCTAGGCCTAATGCTAACCCTATCCCTAACCCTAACACTCTCCTAGGGCTGAGGCTAACCCTAACCCTAACACTATCCTAGGGCTGATGCTAACCCTAACCCTAACCCAAACACTATCCTAGGGTTGATGCTAACCCTAACCCTAACACTATCCTAGGGCTGATGCTAACCCTAACCCTAACCCTAACACTATCCTTGGGCTGATGCTAACCATAACCCTAACACTATCCTGGGCCTGATGCTAACCCTAACCCTAACCCTAACACTATCCTAGGGCTGATGCTAACCCTAACCCTAACACTATCCTTGGGCTGATGCTAACCCTAACCCTAACCCTAACAATATCCTAGGGCAGATGCTAACGCTAACGCTAACCCTAACACTATCCTTGAACTGATGCTAACCCTAACCCTAACCCTAACACTATCCTAGGCCTGATGATAACCCTAACCCTAACGCTAACACTATCCTAGGGTTTATGTTAACCCTAACCCTAACACTATCCTAGGGCTGATGCTAACCCAGCCCTAACCCTAACACTATCCTAAGGCGGATGCTAACCCTAACCCTAACCCTAACACTATCCTAGGGCTGATGCTAACCCTAACACTAACACTATCCTAGGGCTGATGCTAACCCTAACCCTAACCATAACATTATCCTAGGGCTGATGCTATCCCTAACTCTAACACTAACACTATCTTAGGGCTGAGGCTAACCCTAACCCTAACACTATCCTACGGCTGATCCTAACCCTAACCCTAACCCTAACACTATCCTAGGGCTGATGCTAACCCTAACCCTAACACTATCCTAGGCCTGATGCTAACCCTAACCCTAACCCTAACACTATCCTAGGGCTGATGCTAACCCTAACCCTAACACTATCCTAGGGCTGATGCTAACCCTAACCCTAACCCTAACACTATCCTAGGGCTGATGCTAACCCTAACCCTAACACTATCCTAGGCCTGATGATAACCCTAACCCTAACCCTAACACTATCCTAGGGCTGATGCTAACCCTAACCCTAACACTGTCCTAGGGCTGATGCTAACCCTAACCCTAACCCTAACACTAACCTAGGGCTGATGCTAACCACAACGCTAACCCTGACACTATCCTTGAACTGATGCTAACCCTAACCCTAACCCTAACACTATCCTAGGCCTGATGATAACCCTAACCCTAACCCTAACACTATCCTAGGGTTTATGTTAACCCTAACCCTAACACTATCCTAGGGCTGATGCTAAACCCTAACCCTAACCCTAACACTATCCTAGGGCTTATGCTAACCCTAACCCTAACACTGTCCTAGGCCTGATGATAACCCTAACCCGAACCCTAACTCTATCCTTGGGCTGATGCTAACCCTAACCCTAAGACTATCCTGGGCCTGATGCTAACCCTAACCCTAACCCTAACACTATCCTAGGGCTGATGCTAACCCTAACCCTAACACTATCCTTGGGCTCATGCTAACCCTAACCCTAACCCTAACACTATCCTAGGGCAGATGTTAACCCTAACCCTAACACTATCCTAGGGCTGATGCTAACCCAGCCCTAACCCTAACACTATCCTAAGGCGGATGCTAACCCTAACCCTAACCCTAACACTATCCTAGGGCTGATGCTAACCCTAACACTAACACTATCCTAGGGCTGATGCTAACCCTAACCCTAACCATAACATTATCCTAGGGCTGATGGTATCCCTAACCCTAACACTAACACTATCTTAGGGCTGAGGCTAACCCTAACCCTAACACTATCCTACGGCTGATCCTAACCCTAACCCTAACCCTAACACTATCCTAGGGCTGATGCTAACCCTAACCCTAACACTATCCTAGGCCTGATGCTAACCCTAACCCTAACCCTAACACTATCCTAGGGCTGATGCTAACCCTAACCCTAACACTATCCTAGGGCTGATGCTAACCCTAACCCTAACCCTAACACTATCCTAGGGCTGATGCTAACCCTAACCCTAACACTATCCTAGGCCTGATGATAACCCTAACCCTAACCCTAACACTATCCTAGGGCTGATGCTAACCCTAACCCTAACACTGTCCTAGGGCTGATGCTAACCCTAACCCTAACCCTAACACTAACCTAGGGCTGATGCTAACCACAACGCTAACCATGACACTATCCTTGAACTGATGCTAACCCTAACCCTAACCCTAACACTATCCTAGGCCTGATGATAACCCTAACCCTAACCCTAACACTATCCTAGGGTTTATGTTAACCCTAACCCTAACACTATCCTAGGGCTGATGCTAAACCCTAACCCTAACCCTAACACTATCCTAGGGCTTATGCTAACCCTAACCCTAACACTGTCCTAGGCCTGATGATAACCCTAACCCGAACCCTAACTCTATCCTTGGGCTGATGCTAACCCTAACCCTAAGACTATCCTGGGCCTGATGCTAACCCTAACCCTAACCCTAACACTATCCTAGGGCTGATGCTAACCCTAACCCTAACACTATCCTTGGGCTCATGCTAACCCTAACCCTAACCCTAACACTATCCTAGGGCAGATGCTAACCCTAACGCTAACCCTAACACTATCCTTGAACTGATGCTAACCCTAACCGTAACCCTAACACTATCCTAGGCCTGATGATAACCCTAACCCTAACCCTAACACTATCCTAGGGTTTATGTTATCCCTAACCCTAACACTATCCTAGGGCTGATGCTAAACCTAACCCTAACCCTAACACTATCCTAGGGCTGATGCTAACCCTAACACTAACACTATCCTAGGGCTGATGCTAACCCTAACCCTAACCCTAACACTATCCTAGGGCTGATGCTAACCCTAACCCTAACACTATCCTAGGCCTGATGATAACCCTAACCCTAACACTGACACTATCCTAGGGCTGATGCTAACCCTAACCCTAACACTATCCTAGGGCTGATGCTAACCCTAACCCTAACACTATCCTAGGGCTGATGCTAACCCTAACCCTAAACCTAACACTATCCTAGGGCGGATATTAACCTAACCCTAAACCTAACACTATCCTAGGGCGGATGCTAACCCTAACCCTAACCCTAACACTCTCCAAGGGCTGATGCTAACCCTAACCCTAACCCTAACACTATCCTAGGATTGATGCTAACCCTAACCCTAACCCTAACACTATCCTAGGGCGGATGCTAACCCTAACCCTAACCCTAACACTATCCTAGGGCTGATGCTAACCCTAACACTAACACTATCCTAGGGCTGATGCTAACCCTAACCCTAACCCTAACATTATCCTAGGGCGGATGCTAACCCTAACCCTAACCCTAACACTATCCTAGGGCTCATGCTAACCCTAACACTAACACTATCCTATGCCTGATGCTAACCCTAACCCTAACCCTAACACTATCCTAGGGCTGATGCTAACCCTAACCCTAACACAATCCTAGGGCTGATGCTAACCCTAACCCTAACCCTAACACTATCCTAGGGCTGATGCTAACCCTAACCCTAACACTATCCTAGGCCTGATGATAACCCTAACCCTAACCCTAACACTATCCTAGGGCTGATGCTAACCCTAACCCTAACAGTATCCTAGGGCTGATGCTAACCCTAACCCTAACCCTAACACTATCCTAAGTCTGATGCTAACCCTAGCCCTCACACTATACTAGGCCTGATGATAACACTAACCCTAACCTTAACACTATCCTAGGGCTGATGCTAACCCTAACCCTAACCCTAACACTATCCTAGAGCTGATGCTAACCCTAACCCTAACACTATCCTACGCCTGATGGTAACCCTAACCCTAACCCTGACACTATCCTAAGGCTGATGCTAACACTAACCCTAACACTATCCTAGGGCTGATGCTAAGCCTAACCCTAACCCTAACACTATCCTAGGCCTAATGCTAACCCTATCCCTAACCCTAACACTCTCCTAGGGCTGTGGCTAACCCTAACCCTAACACTATCCTAGGGCTGATGCTAACCCTAACCCTAACCCAAACACTATCCTAGGGTTGATGCTAACCCTAACCCTAACACTATCCTAGGGCTGATGCTAACCCTAACCCTAACCCTAACACTATCCTTGGGCTGATGCTAACCATAACCCTAACACTATCCTGGGCCTGATGCTAACCCTAACCCTAACCCTAACACTATCCTAGGGCTGATGCTAACCCTAACCCTAACACTATCCTTGGGCTGATGCTAACCCTAACCCTAACCCTAACAATATCCTAGGGCAGATGCTAACGCTAACGCTAACCCTAACACTATCCTTGAACTGATGCTAACCCTAACCCTAACCCTAACACTATCCTAGGCCTGATGATAACCCTAACCCTAACGCTAACACTATCCTAGGGTTTATGTTAACCCTAACCCTAACACTATTCTAGGGCTGATGCTAACCCAGCCCTAACCCTAACACTATCCTAAGGCGGATGCTAACCCTAACCCTAACCCTAACACTATCCTAGGGCTGATGCTAACCCTAACACTAACACTATCCTAGGGCTGATGCTAACCCTAACCCTAACCATAACATTATCCTAGGGCTGATGCTAACCCTAACCCTAACACTAACACTATCTTAGGGCTGAGGCTAACCCTAACCCTAACACTATCCTACGGCTGATCCTAACCCTAACCCTAACCCTAACACTATCCTAGGGCTGATGCTAACCCTAACCCTAACACTATCCTAGGCCTGATGCTAACCCTAACCCTAACCCTAACACTATCCTAGGGCTGATGCTAACCCTAACCCTAACACTATCCTAGGGCTGATGCTAACCCTAACCCTAACCCTAACACTATCCTAGGGCTGATGCTAACCCTAACCCTAACACTATCCTAGGCCTGATGATAACCCTAACCCTAACCCTAACACTATCCTAGGGCTGATGCTAACCCTAACCCTAACACTGTCCTAGGGCTGATGCTAACCCTAACCCTAACCCTAACACTAACCTAGGGCTGATGCTAACCACAACGCTAACCCTGACACTATCCTTGAACTGATGCTAACCCTAACCCTAACCCTAACACTATCCTAGGCCTGATGATAACCCTAACCCTAACCCTAACACTATCCTAGGGTTTATGTTAACCCTAACCCTAACACTATCCTAGGGCTGATGCTAAACCCTAACCCTAACCCTAACACTATCCTAGGGCTTATGCTAACCCTAACCCTAACACTGTCCTAGGCCTGATGATAACCCTAACCCGAACCCTAACTCTATCCTTGGGCTGATGCTAACCCTAACCCTAAGACTATCCTGGGCCTGATGCTAACCCTAACCCTAACCCTAACACTATCCTAGGGCTGATGCTAACCCTAACCCTAACACTATCCTTGGGCTCATGCTAACCCTAACCCTAACCCTAACACTATCCTAGGGCAGATGCTAACCCTAACGCTAACCCTAACACTATCCTTGAACTGATGCTAACCCTAACCGTAACCCTAACACTATCCTAGGCCTGATGATAACCCTAACCCTAACCCTAACACTATCCTAGGGTTTATGTTATCCCTAACCCTAACACTATCCTAGGGCTGATGCTAAACCTAACCCTAACCCTAACACTATCCTAGGGCGGATGCTAACCGTAACCCTAACCCTAACACTATCCTAGGGCTGATGCTAACCCTAACACTAACACTATCCTAGGGCTGATGCTAACCCTAACCCTAACCCTAACACTATCCTAGGGCTGATGCTAACCCTAACCCTAACACTATCCTAGGCCTGATGATAACCCTAACCCTAACACTGACACTATCCTAGGGCTGATGCTAACCCTAACCCTAACACTATCCTAGGGCTGATGCTAACCCTAACACTAACACTATCCTTGGGCTGATGCTAACCCTAACCCTAACCCTAACACTATCCTAGGGCAGATGCTAACCCTAACGCTAACCCTAACACTATCCTTGAACTGATGCTAACCCTAACCCTAACCCTAAAACTATCCTAGGCCTGATGATATCCCTAACCCTAACCCTAACACTATCCTAGGGTTTATGTTAACCCTAACCCTAACACTATCCTAGGGCTGATGCTAACCCTAACCCTAACCCTAACACTATCCTAGGGCGGATGCTAACCCTAACCCTAACCCTAACACTATCCTAGGGCTAATGCTAACCCTAACACTAACACTATCCTAGGGCTGATGCTAACCCTAACCCTAACCCTTAACATTATCCTAGGGCTGATGCTAACCATAACCCTAACTCTAACACTATCTTAGGGCTGAGGCTAACCCTAACCCTAACACTATCCTACGGCTGATGCTAACCCTAACCCTAACCCTAACACTATCCTAGGGCTGATGTTAACCGAACCCTAACACTATCCTAGGGCTGATGCTAACCCTAACCCTAACACTAACACTATCCTAGGGCTGATGCTAACCCTAACCCTAACACTATCCTAGGCCTGATGATAACCCTAACCCTAACCCTGACACTATCCTAGGGCTGATTCTAACCCTAACCCTAACACTATCCTAGGGCTGATGCTAACCCTAACCCTAACCCTAACACTATCCTAGGGCTGATGCTAACCCTAACGCTAACCCTAACACTATCCTTGTACTGATGCTAACCCTAACCCTAACCATAACACTATCCTAGGCCTGATGATAACCCTAACCCTAACCCTAACACTATCCTAGTGTTTATGTTAACCCTAACCTTAACACTATCCTAGGGCTGATGCTAACCCTAACCCTAAACCTAACACTATCCTAGGGCGGATGCTAAACCTAACCCTAACCCTAACACTATCCTAGGGCTGCTGCTAACCCTAACACTAACACTATCCTAGGGCTGATGCTAACCCTAACCCTAACCCTAACACTCTCCAAGGGCTGATGCTAACCCTAACCCTAACCCTAACACTATCCTAGGGATGACGCTAACCCTAACCCTAACTCTAACACTATCTTAGGGCTGAGGCTAACCCTAACCCTAACACTATCCTACGGCTGATGCTAACCCTAACCCTAACCCTAACACTATCCTAGGGATGATGCTAACCCTAACCCTAACACTATCCTTGGGCTTATGCTAACCCTAACCCTAACCCTAACACTATCCTAGGGCAGATGCTAACCCTAACGCTAACCCTAACACTATCTTTGAACTGATGCTAACCCTAACCCTAACACAAACACTATCCTAGGCCTGATGATAACCCTAAGCCTAACCCTAACACTATCCTAGGGCTGATGCTAACCCTAACCCTAACCCTAACACTATCCTAGGGCTGATGCTAACCCTAACACTAACACTATCCTAGGGCTGATGCTAACCCTAACCCTAACCCTAACATTATCCTAGGGCGGATGCTAACCCTAACCCTAACCCTAACACTATCCTAGGGCTCATGCTAACCCTAACATTAACACTATCCTAGGCCTGACTCTAACCCTAACCCTAACCCTAACACTATCCTAGGGCTGATGCTAACCCTAACCCTAACACTATCCTAGGGCTGATGCTAACCCTAACCCTAACCCTAACACTATCCTAAGGCTGATGCTAACCCTAACCCTAACACTATCCTAGGCCTGATGATAACCCTAACCTTAACCCTAACACTATCCTAGGGCTGATGCTAACCCTAACCCTAACAATATCCTAGGGCTGATGCTAACCCTAACCCTAACCCTAACACTATCCTAAGTCTGATGCTAACCCTAGCCCTCACACTATACTAGGCCTGATGATAACCCTAACCCTAACCTTAACACTATCCTAGGGCTGATGCTAACCCTAACCATAACCCTAACACTATCCTAGAGCTGATGCTAACCCTAACCCTAACACTATCCTAGGGCTGATGCTAACCCTAACCCTAACCCTAACACTATCCTAGGGCTGATGCTAACCCTAACCCTAACCCTAACACTATCCTAGGGCTGATGCTAACCCTAACACTAACACTATCCTAGAGCTGATGCTAACCCTAACCCTAACCCTAACATTATCCTAGGGCGGATGCTAACCCTAACCCTAACCCTAACACTATCCTAGGGCTCATGCTAACCCTAACATTAACACTATCCTAGGCCTGACTCTAACCCTAACCCTAACCCTAACACTATCCTAGGGCTGATGCTAACCCTAACCCTAACACTATCCTAGGGCTGATGCTAACCCTAACCCTAACCCTAACACTATCCTAAGGCTGATGCTAACCCTAACCCTAACACTATCCTAGGCCTGATGATAACCCTAACCTTAACCCTAACACTATCCTAGGGCTAATGCTAACCCTAACCCTAACAATATCCTAGGGCTGATGCTAACCCTAACCCTAACACTATCCTTGGGCTCATGCTAACCCTAACCCTAACCCTAACACTATCCTAGGGCAGATGCTAACCCTAACGCTAACCCTAACACTATCCTTGAACTGATGCTAACCCTAACCGTAACCCTAACACTATCCTAGGCCTGATGATAACCCTAACCCTAACCCTATCACTATCCTAGGGTTTATGTTAACCCTAACCCTAAGACTATCCTAGGGCTGATGCTAACCCTAACCCTAACCCTAACACTATCCTAGGGCGGATGCTAACCGTAACCCTAACCCTAACACTATCCTAGGGCTGATGCTAACCCTAACACTAACACTATCCTAAGGCTGATGCTAACCCTAACCCTAACCCTAACACTATCCTAGGGCAGATGCTAACCCTAACGCTAACCCTAACACTATCCTTGAACTGATGCTAACCCTAACCCTAACCCTAACACTATCCTAGGCCTGATTATATCCCTAACCCTAACCCTAACACTATCCTAGGGTTTATGTTAACCCTAACCCTAGCACTATCCTAGGGCTGATGCTAACCCTAACCCTAACCCTAACACTATCCTAGGGCGGATGCTAACCCTAACCCTAACACTAACACTAACACTATCCTAGGGCTGATGCTAACCCTAACCCTAACTCTAACACTATCTTAGGGCTGAGGCTAACCCTAACCCTAACACTATCCTACGGCTGATGCTAACCCTAACCCTAACCCTAACACTATCCTAGGGCTGATGCTAACCCTAACCCTAACACTATCCTAGGCCTGATGCTAACCCTAACCCTAACCCTAACACTATCCTAGGGCTGATGTTAACCGAACCCTAACACTATCCTAGGGCTGATGCTAACCCTAACCCTAACACTAACACTATCCTAGGGCTGATGCTAACCCTAACCCTAACTCTATCCTAGGCCTGATGATAACCCTAACTCTAACCCTGACACTATCCTAGGGCTGATTCTAACCCTAACCCTAACACTATCCTAGGGCTGATGCTAACCCTAACCCTAACCCTAACACTATCCTAGGGCTGATGCTAACCCTAACGCTAACCCTAACACTATCCTTGAACTGATGCTAACCCTAACCCTAACCATAACACTATCCTAGGCCTGATGATAACCCTAACCCTAACCCTAACACTATCCTAGGGTTTATGTTAACCCTAACCCTAACACTATCGTAGGGCTGATGCTAACCCTAACCCTAACCCTAACACTATCCTAGGGCTGCTGCTAACCCTAACCCTAATCCTAACACTATATTAGGGCTGCTGCTAACCCTAACACTAACACTATCCTAGGGCTGATGCTAACCCTAACCCTAACCCTAACACTCTCCAAGGGCTGATGCTAACCCTAACCCTAACCCTAACACTATCCTAGGGCTGATGCTAACCCTAACCCTAACTCTAACACTATCTTAGGGCTGAGGCTAACCCTAACCCTAACACTATCCTACGGCTGATGCTAACCCTAACCCTAACCCTAACACTATCCTAGGGCTGATGCTAACCCTAACCCTAACACTATCCTTGGGCTGATGCTAACCCTAACCCTAACCCTAACACTATCCTAGGGCAGATGCTAACCCTAACGCTAACCCTAACACTATCTTTGAACTGATGCTAACCCTAACCCTAACCCAAACACTATCCTAGGCCTGATGATAACCCTAACCCTAACCCTAACACTATCCTAGGGTTTATGTTAACCCTAACCCTAACACTATCCTAGGGCTGATGCTAACCCTAACCCTAACCCTAACACTATCCTAGGGCTGATGCTAACCCTAACCCTAACCCTACCACTATCCTAGTGCTGATGCTAACCCTAACACTAACACTATCCTAGGGCTGATGCTAACCCTAACCCTAACCCTAACATTATCCTAGGGCGGATGCTAACCCTAACCCTAACCCTAACACTATCCTAGGGCTCATGCTAAACCTAACATTAACACTATCCTAGGCCTGATGCTAACCCTAACCCTAACCCTAACACTATCCTAGGGCTGATGCTAACCCTAACCCTAACACTATCCTAGGGCTGATGCTAACCCTAACCCTAACCCTAACACTATCCTAGGGCTGATGCTAACCCTAACCCTAATCATAACACTATCCGAGGCCTGATGCTAACCCTATCCCTACCCCTAACACTCTCCTAGGGCTGAGGCTAACCCTAACCCTAACACTATCCTAGGGCTGATGCTAACCATAACCCTAACCCAAACACTAACCTAGGGTTGATGCTAACCCTAAACCTAACACTATCCTAGGGCTGATGCTAACCCTAACCCTAACCCTAACACTATACTTGGGCTGATGCTAACCCTAACCCTAACACTATCCTGGGCCTGATGCTAACCCTAACCCTAACCCTAACACTATCCTAGGGCTGATGCTAACCCTAACCCTAACACTATCCTTGGGCTGATGCTAACCCTAACCCTAACCATAACACTATCCTAGGCCTGATGATAACCCTAACCCTAACCCTAACACTATCCTAGGGTTTATGTTAACCCTAACCCTAACACTATCCTAGGGCTGATGCTAACCCTAAACCTAAACCTAACACTATCCTAGGGCGGATGCTAAACCTAACCCTAACCCTAACACTATCCTAGGGCTGATGCTAACCCTAACACTAACACTATCCTAGGGCTGATGCTAACCCTAACCCTAACCCTAACACTCTCCAAGGGCTGATGCTAACCCTAACCCTAACACTATCCTAGGGCTGATGCTAACCCTAACCCTAAACCTAACACTATCCTAGGGCGGATATTAACCTAACCCTAAACCTAACACTATCCTAGGGCGGATGCTAACCCTAACCCTAACCCTAACACTCTCCAAGGGCTGATGCTAACCCTAACCCTAACCCTAACACTATCCTAGGATTGATGCTAACCCTAACCCTAACCCTAACACTATCCTAGGGCGGATGCTAACCCTAACCCTAACCCTAACACTATCCTAGGGCTGATGCTAACCCTAACACTAACACTATCCTAGGGCTGATGCTAACCCTAACCCTAACCCTAACATTATCCTAGGGCGGATGCTAACCCTAACCCTAACCCTAACACTATCCTAGGGCTCATGCTAACCCTAACACTAACACTATCCTATGCCTGATGCTAACCCTAACCCTAACCCTAACACTATCCTAGGGCTGATGCTAACCCTAACCCTAACACAATCCTAGGGCTGATGCTAACCCTAACCCTAACCCTAACACTATCCTAGGGCTGATGCTAACCCTAACCCTAACATTATCCTAGGCCTGATGATAACCCTAACCCTAACCCTAACACTATCCTAGGGCTGATGCTAACCCTAACCCTAACAGTATCCTAGGGCTGATGATAACCCTAACCCTAACCCTAACACTATCCTAAGTCTGATGCTAACCCTAGCCCTCACACTATACTAGGCCTGATGATAACACTAACCCTAACCTTAACACTATCCTAGGGCTGATGCTAACCCTAACCCTAACCCTAACACTATCCTAGAGCTGATGCTAACCCTAACCCTAACACTATCCTACGCCTGATGGTAACCCTAACCCTAACCCTGACACTATCCTAAGGCTGATGCTAACACTAACCCTAACACTATCCTAGGGCTGATGCTAACCCTAACCCTAACCCTAACACTATCCTAGGCCTAATGCTAACCCTATCCCTAACCCTAACACTCTCCTAGGGCTGAGGCTAACCCTAACCCTAACACTATCCTAGGGCTGATGCTAACCCTAACCCTAACCCAAACACTATCCTAGGGTTGATGCTAACCCTAACCCTAACACTATCCTAGGGCTGATGCTAACCCTAACCCTAACCCTAACACTATCCTTGGGCTGATGCTAACCATAACCCTAACACTATCCTGGGCCTGATGCTAACCCTAACCCTAACCCTAACACTATCCTAGGGCTGATGCTAACCCTAACCCTAACACTATCCTTGGGCTGATGGTAACCCTAACCCTAACCCTAACAATATCCTAGGGCAGATGCTAACGCTAACGCTAACCCTAACACTATCCTTGAACTGATGCTAACCCTAACCCTAACCCTAACACTATCCTAGGCCTGATGATAACCCTAACCCTAACGCTAACACTATCCTAGGGTTTATGTTAACCCTAACACTAACACTATCCTAGGGCTGATGCTAACCCAGCCCTAACCCTAACACTATCCTAAGGCGGATGCTAACCCTAACCCTAACCCTAACACTATCCTAGGGCTGATGCTAACCCTAACACTAACACTATCCTAGGGCTGATGCTAACCCTAACCCTAACCATAACATTATCCTAGGGCTGATGCTAACCCTAACCCTAACACTAACACTATCTTAGGGCTGAGGCTAACCCTAACCCTAACACTATCCTACGGCTGATCCTAACCCTAACCCTAACCCTAACACTATCCTAGGGCTGATGCTAACCCTAACCCTAACACTATCCTAGGCCTGATGCTAACCCTAACCCTAACCCTAACACTATCCTAGGGCTGATGCTAACCCTAACCCTAACACTATCCTAGGGCTGATGCTAACCCTAACCCTAACCCTAACACTATCCTAGGGCTGATGCTAACCCTAACCCTAACACTATCCTAGGCCTGATGATAACCCTAACCCTAACCCTAACACTATCCTAGGGCTGATGCTAACCCTAACCCTAACACTGTCCTAGGGCTGATGCTAACCCTAACCCTAACCCTAACACTAACCTAGGGCTGATGCTAACCACAACGCTAACCCTGACACTATCCTTGAACTGATGCTAACCCTAACCCTAACCCTAACACTATCCTAGGCCTGATGATAACCCTAACCCTAACCCTAACACTATCCTAGGGTTTATGTTAACCCTAACCCTAACACTATCCTAGGGCTGATGCTAAACCCTAACCCTAACCCTAACACTATCCTAGGGCTTATGCTAACCCTAACCCTAACACTGTCCTAGGCCTGATGATAACCCTAACCCGAACCCTAACTCTATCCTTGGGCTGATGCTAACCCTAACCCTAAGACTATCCTGGGCCTGATGCTAACCCTAACCCTAACCCTAACACTATCCTAGGGCTGATGCTAACCCTAACCCTAACACTATCCTTGGGCTCATGCTAACCCTAACCCTAACCCTAACACTATCCTAGGGCAGATGCTAACCCTAACGCTAACCCTAACACTATCCTTGAACTGATGCTAACCCTAACCGTAACCCTAACACTATCCTAGGCCTGATGATAACCCTAACCCTAACCCTAACACTATCCTAGGGTTTATGTTATCCCTAACCCTAACACTATCCTAGGGCTGATGCTAAACCTAACCCTAACCCTAACACTATCCTAGGGCGGATGATAACCGTAACCCTAACCCTAACACTATCCTAGGGCTGATGCTAACCCTAACACTAACACTATCCTAGGGCTGATGCTAACCCTAACCCTAACCCTAACACTATCCTAGGGCTGATGCTAACCCTAACCCTAACACTATCCTAGGCCTGATGATAACCCTAACCCTAACACTGACACTATCCTAGGGCTGATGCTAACCCTAACCCTAACACTATCCTAGGGCTGATGCTAACCCTAACCCTAACACTATCCTAGGGCTGATGCTAACCCTAACCCTAACACTATCCTAGGGCTGATGCTAACCCTAACCCTAACCCTAACACTATCCTAGGGCGGATGCTAACCCTAACCCTAACCCTAACACTCTCCAAGGGCTGATGCTAACCCTAACCCTAACCCTAACACTATCCTAGGATTGATGCTAACCCTAACCCTAACCCTAACACTATCCTAGGGCGCATGCTAACCCTAACCCTAACCCTAACACTATCCTAGGGCTGATGCTAACCCTAACACTAACACTATCCTAGGGCTGATGCTAACCCTAACCCTAACCCTAACATTATCCTAGGGCGGATGCTAACCCTAACCCTAACCCTAACACTATCCTTGGGCTCATGCTAACCCTAACACTAACACTATCCTATGCCTGATGCTAACCCTAACCCTAACCCTAACACTATCCTAGGGCTGATGCTAACCCTAACCCTAACACAATCCTAGGGCTGATGCTAACCCTAACCCTAACCCTAACACTATCCTAGGGCTGATGCTAACCCTAACCCTAACACTATCCTAGGCCTGATGATAACCCTAACCCTAACCCTAACACTATCCTAGGGCTGATGCTAACCCTAACCCTAACAGTATCCTAGGGCTGATGCTAACCCTAACCCTAACCCTAACACTATCCTAAGTCTGATGCTAACCCTAGCCCTCACACTATACTAGGCCTGATGATAACACTAACCCTAACCTTAACACTATCCTAGGGCTGATGCTAACCCTAACCCTAACCCTAACACTATCCTAGAGCTGATGCTAACCCTAACCCTAACACTATCCTACGCCTGATGGTAACCCTAACCCTAACCCTGACACTATCCTAAGGCTGATGCTAACACTAACCCTAACACTATCCTAGGGCTGATGCTAAGCCTAACCCTAACCCTAACACTATCCTAGGCCTAATGCTAACCCTATCCCTAACACTAACACTCTCCTAGGGCTGAGGCTAACCCTAACCCTAACACTATCCTAGGGCTGATGCTAACCCTAACCCTAACCCAAACACTATCCTAGGGTTGATGCTAACCCTAACCCTAACACTATCCTAGGGCTGATGCTAACCCTAACCCTAACCCTAACACTATCCTTGGGCTGATGCTAACCATAACCCTAACACTATCCTGGGCCTGATGCTAACCCTAACCCTAACCCTAACACTATCCTAGGGCTGATGCTAACCCTAACCCTAACACTATCCTTGGGCTGATGCTAACCCTAACCCTAACCCTAACAATATCCTAGGGCAGATGCTAACGCTAACGCTAACCCTAACACTATCCTTGAACTGATGCTAACCCTAACCCTAACCCTAACACTATCCTAGGCCTGATGATAACCCTAACCCTAACGCTAACACTATCCTAGGGTTTATGTTAACCCTAACCCTAACACTATCCTAGGGCTGATGCTAACCCAGCCCTAACCCTAACACTATCCTAAGGCGGATGCTAACCCTAACCCTAACCCTAACACTACCCTAGGGCTGATGCTAACCCTAACACTAACACTATCCTAGGGCTGATGCTAACCCTAACCCTAACCATAACATTATCCTAGGGCTGATGCTAACCCTAACCCTAACACTAACACTATCTTAGGGCTGAGGCTAACCCTAACCCTAACACTATCCTACGGCTGATCCTAACCCTAACCCTAACCCTAACACTATCCTAGGGCTGATGCTAACCCTAACCCTAACACTATCCTAGGCCTGATGCTAACCCTAACCCTAACCCTAACACTATCCTAGGGCTGATGCTAACCCTAACCCTAACACTATCCTAGGGCTGATGCTAACCCTAACCCTAACCCTAACACTATCCTAGGGCTGATGCTAACCCTAACCCTAACACTATCCTAGGCCTGATGATAACCCTAACCCTAACCCTAACACTATCCTAGGGCTGATGCTAACCCTAACCCTAACACTGTCCTAGGGCTGATGCTAACCCTAACCCTAACCCTAACACTAACCTAGGGCTGATGCTAACCACAACGCTAACCCTGACACTATCCTTGAACTGATGCTAACCCTAACCCTAACCCTAACACTATCCTAGGCCTGATGATAACCCTAACCCTAACCCTAACACTATCCTAGGGTTTATGTTAACCCTAACCCTAACACTATCCTAGGGCTGATGCTAAACCCTAACCCTAACCCTAACACTATCCTAGGGCTTATGCTAACCCTAACCCTAACACTGTCCTAGGCCTGATGATAACCCTAACCCGAACCCTAACTCTATCCTTGGGCTGATGCTAACCCTAACCCTAAGACTATCCTGGGCCTGATGCTAACCCTAACCCTAACCCTAACACTATCCTAGGGCTGATGCTAACCCTAACCCTAACACTATCCTTGGGCTCATGCTAACCCTAACCCTAACCCTAACACTATCCTAGGGCAGATGCTAACCCTAACGCTAACCCTAACACTATCCTTGAACTGATGCTAACCCTAACCGTAACCCTAACACTATCCTAGGCCTGATGATAACCCTAACCCTAACCCTAACACTATCCTAGGGTTTATGTTATCCCTAACCCTAACACTATCCTAGGGCTGATGCTAAACCTAACCCTAACCCTAACACTATCCTAGGGCGGATGCTAACCGTAACCCTAACCCTAACACTATCCTAGGGCTGATGCTAACCCTAACACTAACACTATCCTAGGGCTGATGCTAACCCTAACCCTAACCCTAACACTATCCTAGGGCTGATGCTAACCCTAACCCTAACACTATCCTAGGCCTGATGATAACCCTAACCCTAACACTGACACTATCCTAGGGCTGATGCTAACCCTAACCCTAACACTATCCTAGGGCTGATGCTAACCCTAACCCTAACACTATCCTTGGGCTGATGCTAACCCTAACCCTAACCCTAACACTATCCTAGGGCAGATGCTAACCCTAACGCTAACCCTAACACTATCCTTGAACTGATGCTAACCCTAACCCTAACCCTAAAACTATCCTAGGCCTGATGATATCCCTAACCCTAACCCTAACACTATCCTAGGGTTTATGTTAACCCTAACCCTAACACTATCCTAGGGCTGATGCTAACCCTAACCCTAACCCTAACACTATCCTAGGGCGGATGCTAACCCTAACCCTAACCCTAACACTATCCTAGGGCTAATGCTAACCCTAACACTAACACTATCCTAGGGCTGATGCTAACCCTAACCCTAACCCTTAACATTATCCTAGGGCTGATGCTAACCCTAACCCTAACTCTAACACTATCTTAGGGCTGAGGCTAACCCTAACCCTAACACTATCCTACGGCTGATGCTAACCCTAACCCTAACCCTAACACTATCCTAGGGCTGATGTTAACCGAACCCTAACACTATCCTAGGGCTGATGCTAACCCTAACCCTAACACTAACACTATCCTAGGGCTGATGCTAACCCTAACCCTAACACTATCCTAGGCCTGATGATAACCCTAACCCTAACCCTGACACTATCCTAGGGCTGATTCTAACCCTAACCCTAACACCATCCTAGGGCTGATGCTAACCCTAACCCTAACCCTGACACTATCCTAGGGCTGATGCTAACCCTAACGCTAACCCTAACACTATCCTTGTACTGATGCTAACCCTAACCCTAACCATAACACTATCCTAGGCCTGATGATAACCCTAACCCTAACCCTAACACTATCCTAGTGTTTATGTTAACCCTAACCTTAACACTATCCTAGGGCTGATGCTAACCCTAACCCTAAACCTAACACTATCCTAGGGCGGATGCTAAACCTAACCCTAACCCTAACACTATCCTAGGGCTGCTGCTAACCCTAACACTAACACTATCCTAGGGCTGATGCTAACCCTAACCCTAACCCTAACACTCTCCAAGGGCTGATGCTAACCCTAACCCTAACCCTAACACTATCCTAGGGATGATGCTAACCCTAACCCTAACTCTAACACTATCTTAGGGCTGAGGCTAACCCTAACCCTAACACTATCCTACGGCTGATGCTAACCCTAACCCTAACCCTAACACTATCCTAGGGATGATGCTAACCCTAACCCTAACACTATCCTTGGGCTTATGCTAACCCTAACCCTAACCCTAACACTATCTTAGGGCAGATGCTAACCCTAACGCTAACCCTAACACTATCTTTGAACTGATGCTAACCCTAACCCTAACACAAACACTATCCTAGGCCTGATGATAACCCTAACCCTAACCCTAACACTATCCTAGGGTTTATGTTAACCCTAACCCTAACACTATCCTAGGGCTGATGCTAACCCTAACCCTAACCCTAACACTATCCTAGGGCTGATGCTAACCCTAACCCTAACCCTAACACTATCCTAGGGCTGATGCTAACCCTAACACTAACACTATCCTAGGGCTGATGCTAACCCTAACCCTAACCCTAACATTATCCTAGGGCGGATGCTAACCCTAACCCTAACCCTAACACTATCCTAGGGCTCATGCTAACCCTAACATTAACACTATCCTAGGCCTGACGCTAACCATAACCCTAACCCTAACACTATCCTAGGGCTGATGCTAACCCTAACCCTAACACTATCCTAGGGCTGATGCTAACCCTAACCCTAACCCTAACACTATCCTAAGGCTGATGCTAACCCTAACCCTAACACTATCCTAGGCCTGATGATAACCCTAACCTTAACCCTAACACTATCCTAGGGCTGATGCTAACCCTAACCCTAACAATATCCTAGGGCTGATGCTAACCCTAACCCTAACCCTAACACTATCCTAAGTCTGATGCTAACCCTAGCCCTCACACTATACTAGGCCTGATGATAACCCTAACCCTAACCTTAACACTATCCTAGGGCTGATGCTAACCCTAACCCTAACCCTAACACTATCCTAGAGCTGATGCTAACCCTAACCCTAACACTATCCTAGGCCTGATGATAACCCTAACCCTAACCCTGACACTATCCTAGTGCTGATGGTAACCCTAACCCTAACACTATCCTGGGGCTGATGCTAACCCTAACCCTAATCATAACACTATCCGAGGCCTGATGCTAACCCTATCCCTACCCCTAACACTCTCCTAGGGCTGAGGCTAACCCTAACCCTAACACTATCCTAGAGCTGATGCTAACCCTAACCCTAACACTATCCTACGCCTGATGGTAACCCTAACCCTAACCCTGACACTATCCTAAGGCTGGTGCTAACACTAACCCTAACACTATCCTAGGGCTGATGCTAACCCTAACCCTAACCCTAACACTATCCTTGGCCTAATGCTAACCCTATCCCTAACCCTAACACTCTCCTAGGGCTGAGGCTAACCCTAACCCTAAGACTATCCTAGGGCTGATGCTAACCCTAACCCTAACCCAAACACTATCCTAGGGTTGATGCTAACCCTAACCCTAACACTATCCTAGGGCTGATGCTAACCCTAACCCTAACCCTAACACTATCCTTGGGCTGATGCTAACCATAACCCTAACACTATCCTGGGCCTGATGCTAACCCTAACCCTAACCCTAACACTATCCTAGGGCTGATGCTAACCCTAACCCTAACACTATCCTTGGGCTGATGCTAACCCTAACCCTAACCCTAACAATATCCTAGGGCAGATGCTAACGCTAACGCTAACCCTAACACTATCCTTGAACTGATGATAACCCTAACCCTAACCCTAACACTATCCTAGGCCTGATGATAACCCTAACCCTAACGCTAACACTATCCTAGGGTTTATGTTAACCCTAACCCTAACACTATCCTAGGGCTGATGCTAACCCAGCCCTAACCCTAACACTATCCTAAGGCGGATGCTAACCCTAACCCTAACCCTAACACTATCCTAGGGCTAATGCTAACCCTAACACTAACACTATCCTAGGGCTGATGCTAACCCTAACCCTAACCATAACATTATCCTAGGGCTGATGCTAACCCTAACCCTAACACTAACACTATCTTAGGGCTGAGGCTAACCCTAACCCTAACACTATCCTACGGCTGATCCTAACCCTAACCCTAACCCTAACACTATCCTAGGGCTCATGCTAACCCTAACCCTAACACTATCCTAGGCCTGATGCTAACCCTAACCCTAACCCTAACACTATCCTAGGGCTGATGCTAACCCTAACCCTAACACTATCCTAGGGCTGATGCTAACCCTAACCCTAACCCTAACACTATCCTAGGGCTGATGCTAACCCTAACCCTAACACTATCCTAGGCCTGATGATAACCCTAACCCTAACCCTAACACTATCCTAGGGCTGATGCTAACCCTAACCCTAACACTGTCCTAGGGCTGATGCTAACCCTAACCCTAACCCTAACACTAACCTAGGGCTGATGCTAACCACAACGCTAACCCTGACACTATCCTTGAACTGATGCTAACCCTAACCCTAACCCTAACACTATCCTAGGCCTGATGATAACCCTAACCCTAACCCTAACACTATCCTAGGGTTTATGTTAACCCTAACCCTAACACTATCCTAGGGCTGATGCTAAACCCTAACCCTAACCCTAACACTATCCTAGGGCTTATGCTAACCCTAACCCTAACACTGTCCTAGGCCTGATGATAACCCTAACCCGAACCCTAACTCTATCCTTGGGCTGATGCTAACCCTAACCCTAAGACTATCCTGGGCCTGATGTTAACCCTAACCCTAACCCTAACACTATCCTAGGGCTGATGCTAACCCTAACCCTAACACTATCCTTGGGCTCATGCTAACCCTAACCCTAACCCTAACACTATCCTAGGGCAGATGCTAACCCTAACGCTAACCCTAACACTATCCTTGAACTGATGCTAACCCTAACCGTAACCCTAACACTATCCTAGGCCTGATGATAACCCTAACCCTAACCCTAACACTATCCTAGGGTTTATGTTATCCCTAACCCTAACACTATCCTAGGGCTGATGCTAACCCTAACCCTAACCCTAACACTATCCTAGGGCGGATGCTAACCGTAACCCTAACCCTAACACTATCCTAGGGCTGATGCTAACCCTAACACTAACACTATCCTAGGGCTGATGCTAACCCTAACCCTAACCCTAACACTATCCTAGGGCTGATGCTAACCCTAACCCTAACACTATCCTAGGCCTGATGATAACCCTAACCCTAACACTGACACTATCCTAGGGCTGATGCTAACCCTAACCCTAACACTATCCTAGGGCTGATGCTAACCCTAACCCTAACACTATCCTTGGGCTGATGCTAACCCTAACCCTAACCCTAACACTATCCTAGGGCAGATGCTAACCCTAACGCTAACCCTAACACTATCCTTGAACTGATGCTAACCCTAACCCTAACCCTAACACTATCCTAGGCCTGATGATATCCCTAACCCTAACCCTAACACTATCCTAGGGTTTATGTTAACCCTAACCCTAACACTATCTTAGGGCTGATGCTAACCCTAACCCTAACCCTAACACTATCCTAGGGCGGATGCTAACCCTAACCCTAACCCTAACACTATCCTAGGGCTAATGCTAACCCTAACACTAACACTATCCTAGGGCTGATGCTAACCCTAACCCTTACCCTTAACATTATCCTAGGGCTGATGCTAACCCTAACCCTAACTCTAACACTATCTTAGGGCTGAGGCTAACCCTAACCCTAACACTATCCTACGGCTGATGCTAACCCCAACCCTAACCCTAACACTATCCTAGGGCTGATGTTAACCGAACCCTAACACTATCCTAGGGCTGATGCTAACCCTAACCCTAACACTAACACTATCCTAGGGCTGATGCTAACCCTAACCCTAACACTATCCTAGGCCTGATGATAACCCTAACCCTAACCCTGACACTATCCTAGGGCTGATTCTAACCCTAACCCTAACACTATCCTAGGGCTGATGCTAACCCTAACCCTAACCCTAACACTATCCTAGGGCTGATGCTAACCCTAACGCTAACCCTAACACTATCCTTGTACTGATGCTAACCCTAACCCTAACCCTAACACTATCCTAGTGTTTATGTTAACCCTAACCTTAACACTATCCTAGGGCTGATGCTAACCCTAACCCTAAACCTAACACTATCCTAGGGCGGATGCTAAACCTAACCCTAACCCTAACACTATCCTAGGGCTGCTGCTAACCCTAACACTAACACTATCCTAGGGCTGATGCAAACCCTAACCCTAACCCTAACACTCTCCAAGGGCTGATGCTAACCCTAACCCTAACCCTAACACTATCCTAGGGATGATGCTAACCCTAACCCTAACTCTAAAACTATCTTAGGGCTGAGGCTAACCCTAACCCTAACACTATCCTACGGCCGATGCTAACCCTAACCCTAACCCTAACACTATCCTAGGGATGATGCTAACCCTAACCCTAACACTATCCTTGGGCTTATGCTAACCCTAACCCTAACCCTAACACTATCCTAGGGCAGATGCTAACCCTAACGCTAACCCTAACACTATCTTTGAACTGATGCTAACCCTAACCCTAACACAAACACTATCCTAGGCCTGATGATAACCCTAACCCTAACCCTAACACTATCCTAGGGTTTATGTTAACCCTAACCCTAACACTATCCTAGGGCTGATGCTAACCCTAACCCTAACCCTAACACTATCCTAGGGCTGATGCTAACCCTAACCCTAACCCTAACACTATCCTAGGGCTGATGCTAACCCTAACACTAACACTATCCTAGGGCTGATGCTAACCCTAACCCTAACCCTAACATTATCCTAGGGCGGATGCTAACCCTAACCCTAACCCTAACACTATCCTAGGGCTCATGCTAAACCTAACATTAACACTATCCTAGGCCTGACGCTAACCCTAACCCTAACCCTAACACTATCCTAGGGCTGATGCTAACCCTAACCCTAACACTATCCTAGGGCTGATGCTAACCCTAACCCTAACCCTAACACTATCCTAGGGCTGATGCTAACCCTAACCCTAACACTATCCTAGGCCTGATGATAACCCTAACCCTAACCCTAACACTATCCTAGGGCTGATGCTAACCCTAACCCTAACAATATCCTAGGGCTGATGCTAACCCTAACCCTAACCCTAACACTATCCTAGTGCTGATGGTAACCCTAACCCTAACACTATCCTGGGGCTGATGCTAACCCTAACCCTAATCATAACACTATCCGAGGCCTGATGCTAACCCTATCCCTACCCCTAACACTCTCCTAGGGCTGAGGCTAACCCTAAACCTAACACTATCCTAGGGCTGATGCTAACCCTAACGCTAACCCAAACACTAACCTAGGGTTGATGCTAACCCTAAACCTAACACTATCCTAGGGCTGATGCTAACCCTAACCCTAACACTATACTTGGGCTGATGCTAACCCTAACCCTAACACTATCCTGGGCCTGATGCTAACCCTAACCCTAACCCTAACACTATCCTAGGGCTGATGCTAACCCTAACCCTAACACTATCCTTGGGCTGATGCTAACCCTAACCCTAACCATAACACTATCCTAGGCCTGATGATAACCCTAACCCTAACCCTAACACTATCCTAGGGTTTATGTTAACCCTAACCCTAACACTATCCTAGGGCTGATGCTAACCCTAAACCTAAACCTAACACTATCCTAGGGCGGATGCTAAACCTAACCCTAACCCTAACACTATCCTAGGGCTGATGCTAACCCTAACACTAACACTATACTAGGGCTGATGCTAACCCTAACCCTAACGCTAACACTCTCCAAGGGCTGATGCTAACCCTAACCCTAACGCTATCCTAGGGCTGATGCTAACCCTAACCCTAAACCTAACACTATCCTAGGGCGGATATTAACCTAACCCTAACCCTAACACTATCCTAGGGCGGATGCTAACCCTAACCCTAACCCTAACACTCTCCAAGGGCTGATGCTAACCCTAACCCTAACCCTAACACTATCCTAGGATTGATGCTAACCCTAACCCTAACCCTAACACTATCCTAGGGCGGATGCTAACCCTAACCCTAACCCTAACACTATCCTAGGGCTGATGCTAACCCTAACACTAACACTATCCTAGGGCTGATTCTAACCCTAACCCTAACCCTAACATTATCCTAGGGCGGATGCTAACCCTAACCCTAACCCTAACACTATCCTAGGGCTCATGCTAACCCTAACACTAACACTATGCTATGCCTGATGCTAACCCTAACCCTAACCCTAACACTATCCTAGGGCTGATGCTAACCCTAACCCTAACACAATCCTAGGGCAGATGCTAACCCTAACCCTAACCCTAACACTATCCTAGGGCTGATGCTAACCCTAACCCTAACACTATCCTAGGCCTGATGATAACCCTAACCCTAACCCTAACACTATCCTAGGGCTGATGCTAACCCTAACCCTAACAGTATCCTAGGGCTGATGCTAACCCTTACCCTAACCCTAACACTATCCTAAGTCTGAAGCTAACCCTAGCCCTCACACTATACTAGGCCTGATGATAACACTAACCCTAACCTTAACACTATCCTAGGGCTGATGCTAACCCTAACCCTAACCCTAACACTATCCTAGAGCTGATGCTAACCCTAACCCTAACACTATCCTAGGGCTGATGCTAACCCTAACCCTAACCCTAACACTATCCTAGGCCTAATGCTAACCCTATCCCTAACCCTAACACTCTCCTAGGGCTGAGGCTAACCCTAACCCTAACACTATCATAGGGCTGATGCTAACCCTAACCCTAACCCAAACACTATCCTAGGGTTGATGCTAACCCTAACCCTAACACTATCCTAGGGCTGATGCTAACCCTAACCCTAACCCTAACACTATCCTTGGGCTGATGCTAACCATAACCCTAACACTATCCTGGGCCTGATGCTAACCCTAACCCTAACCCTAACACTATCCTAGGGCTGATGCTAACCCTAACCCTAACACTATCCTTGGGCTGATGCTAACCCTAACCCTAACCCTAACAATATCCTAGGGCAGATGCTAACGCTAACGCTAACCCTAACACTATCCTTGAACTGATGCTAACCCTAACACTAACCCTAACACTATCCTAGGCCTGATGATAACCCTAACCCTAACGCTAACACTATCCTAGGGTTTATGTTAACCCTAACCCTAACACTATCCTAGGGCTGATGCTAACCCTAACCCTAACCCTAACACTATCCTAAGGCGGATGCTAACCCTAACCCTAACCCTAACACTATCCTAGGGCTGATGCTAACCCTAACCCTAAACCTACCACTATCCTAGGGCGGATGCTAAACCTAACCCTAACCCTAACACTATCCTAGGGCTGCTGCTAACCCTAACACTAACACTATCCTAGGGCTGATGCTAACCCTAACCCTAACCCTAACACTCTCCAAGGGCTGATGCTAACCCTAACCCTAACCCTAACACTATCCTAGGGATGATGCTAACCCTAACCCTAACTCTAACACTATCTTAGGGCTGAGGCTAACCCTAACCCTAACACTATCCTACGGCCGATGCTAACCCTAACCCTAACCCTAACACTATCCTAGGGATGATGCTAACCCTAACCCTAACACTATACTTGGGCTTATGCTAACCCTAACCCTAACCCTAACACTATCCTAGGGCAGATGCTAACCCTAACGCTAACCCTAACACTATCTTTGAACTGATGCTAACCCTAACCCTAACACAAACACTATCCTAGGCCTGATGATAACCCTAACCCTAACCCTAACACTATCCTAGGGTTTATGTTAACCCTAACCCTAACACTATCCTAGGGCTGATGCTAACCCTAACCCTAACACTAACACTATCCTAGGGCTGATGCTAACCCTAACCCTAACCCTAACACTATCCTAGGGCTGATGCTAACCCTAACACTAACACTATCCTAGGGCTGATGCTAACCCTAACCCTAACCCTAACATTATCCTAGGGCGGATGCTAACCCTAACCCTAACCCTAACACTATCCTAGGGCTCATGCTAACCCTAACATTAACACTATCCTAGGCCTGACGCTAACCCTAACCCTAACCCTAACACTATCCTAGGGCTGATGCTAACCCTAACCCTAACACTATCCTAGGGCTGATGCTAACCCTAACCCTAACCCTAACACTATCCTAGGGCTGATGCTAACCCTAACCCTAACACTATCCTAGGCCTGATGATAACCCTAACCCTAACCCTAACACTATCCTAGGGCTGATGCTAACCCTAACCCTAACAATATCCTAGGGCTGATGCTAACCCTAACCCTAACCCTAACACTATCCTAAGTCTGATGCTAACCCTAGCCCTCACACTATACTAGGCCTGATGATAACCCTAACCCTAACCTTAACACTATCCTAGGGCTGATGCTAACCCTAACCCTAACCCTAACACTATCCTAGAGCTGATGCTAACCCTAACCCTAACACTATCCTAGGCCTGATGATAACCCTAACCCTAACCCTGACACTATCCTACTGCTGATGGTAACCCTAACCCTAACACTATCCTGGGGCTGATGCTAACACTAACCCTAATCATAACACTATCCGAGGCCTGATGCTAACCCTATCCCTACCCCTAACACTCTCCTAGGGCTGAGGCTAACCCTAACCCTAACACTATCCTAGGGCTGATGCTAACCGTAACGCTAACCCAAACACTAACCTAGGGTTGATGCTAACCCTAAACCTAACACTATCCTAGGGCTGATGCTAACCCTAACCCTAACACTATACTTGGGCTGATGCTAACCCTAACCCTAACACTATCCTGGGCCTGATGCTAACCCTAACCCTAACCCTAACACTATCCTAGGGCTGATGCTAACCCTAACCCTAACACTATCCTTGGGCTGATGCTAACCCTAACCCTAACCATAACACTATCCTAGGCCTGATGATAACCCTAACCCTAACCCTAATACTATCCAAGGGTTTATGTTAACCCTAACCCTAACACTATCCTAGGGCTGATGCTAACCCTAAACCTAAACCTAACACTATCCTAGGGCGGATGCTAAACCTAACCCTAACGCTAACACTATCCTAGGGCTGATGCTAACCCTAACACTAACACTATCCTAGGGCTGATGCTAACCCTAACCCTAACCCTAACACTCTCCAAGGGCTGATGCTAACCCTAACCCTAACGCTATCCTAGGGCTGATGCTAACCCTAACCCTAAACCTAACACTATCCTAGGGCGGATATTAACCTAACCCTAACCCTAACACTATCCTAGGGCGGATGCTAACCCTAACCCTAACCCTAACACTCTCCAAGGGCTGATGCTAACCCTAACCCTAACCCTAACACTATCCTAGGATTGATGCTAACCCTAACCCTAACCCTAACACTCTCCTAGGGCGGATGCTAACCCTAACCCTAACCCTAACACTATCCTAGGGCTCATGCTAACCCTAACACTAACACTATCCTATGCCTGATGCTAACCCGAACCCTAACCCTAACACTATCCTAGGGCTGATGCTAACCCTAACCCTAACACAATCCTAGGGCAGATGCTAACCCTAACCCTAACCCTAACACTATCCTAGGGCTGATGCTAACCCTAACCCTAACACTATCCTAGGCCTGATGATAACCCTAACCCTAACCCTAACACTATCCTAGGGCTGATGCTAACCCTAACCCTAACAGTATCCTAGGGCTGATGCTAACCCTTACCCTAACCCTAACACTATCCTAAGTCTGAAGCTAACCCTAGCCCTCACACTATACTAGGCCTGATGATAACACTAACCCTAACCTTAACACTATCCTAGGGCTGATGCTAACCCTAACCCTAACCCTAACACTATCCTAGAGCTGATGCTAACCCTAACCTTAACACTATCCTACGCCTGATGGTAACCCTAACCCTAACCCTGACACTATCCTAAGGCTGATGCTAACACTAACCCTAACACTATCCTAGGGCTGATGCTAACCCTAACCCTAACCCTAACACTATCCTAGGCCTAATGCTAACCCTATCCCTAACCCTAACACTCTCCTAGGGCTGAGGCTAACCCTAACCCTAACACTATCCTAGGGCTGATGCTAACCCTAACCCTAACCCAAACACTATCCTAGGGTTGATGCTAACCCTAACCCTAACACTATCCTAGGGCTGATGCTAACCCTAACCCTAACCCTAACACTATCCTTGGGCTGATGCTAACCATAACCCTAACACTATCCTGGGCCTGATGCTATCCCTAACCCTAACCCTAACACTATCCTAGGGCTGATGCTAACCCTAACCCTAACACTATCCTTGGGCTGATGCTAACCCTAACCCTAACCCTAACAATATCCTAGGGCAGATGCTAACGCTAACG
Organism: Lemur catta; assembly: GCF_020740605.2. Classification (NCBI taxonomy): domain Eukaryota; kingdom Metazoa; phylum Chordata; class Mammalia; order Primates; family Lemuridae; genus Lemur; species Lemur catta. Next base: position 1,800,192 of record NC_059134.1, read on the forward strand.
CTAACCCTAACACTATCCTTGAACTGATGCTAACCCTAACCCTAACCCTAACACTATCCTAGGCCTGATGATAACCCTAACCCTAACGCTAACACTATCCTAGGGTTTATGTTAACCCTAACCCTAACACTATCCTAGGGCTGATGCTAACCCTAACCCTAACCCTAACACTATCCTAAGGCGGATGCTAACCCTAACCCTAACCCTAACACTATCCTAGGGCTGATGCTAACCCTAACACTAACACTATCCTAGGGCTGATGCTAACCCTAACCCTAACCATAACATTATCCTAGGGCTGATGCTAACCCTAACCCTAACTCTAACACTATCTTAGGGCTGTGGCTAACCCTAACCCTAACACTATCCTACGGCTGATGCTAACCCTAACCCTAACCCTAACACTATCCTAGGGGTGATGCTAACCCTAACCCTAACACTATCCTAGGCCTGATGCTAACCCTAACCCTAACCCTAACACTATCCTAGGGCTGATGATAACCGAACCCTAACACTATCCTAGGGCTGATGCTAACCCTAACCCTAACACTAACACTATCCTAGGGCTGATGCTAACCCTAACCCTAACACTATCCTAGGCCTGATGATAACCCTAACCCTAACCCTGACACTATCCTAGGGCTGATTCTAAACCTAACCCTAACACTATCCTAGGGCTGATGCTAACCCTAACCCTAACCCTAACACTATCCTAGGGCTGATGCTAACCCTAACGCTAACCCTAACACTATCCTTGTACTGATGCTAACCCTAACCCTAACCATAACACTATCCTAGGCCTGATGATAACCCTAACCCTAACCCTAACACTATCCTAGTGTTTATGTTAACCCTAACCTTAACACTATCCTAGGGCTGATGCTAACCCTAACCCTAACCCTAACACTATCCTAGGGCTGATGCTAACCCTAACCCTAATCATAACACTATCCGAGGCCTGATGCTAACCCTATCCCTACCCCTAACACTCTCCTAGGGCTGAGGCTAACCCTAACCCTAACACTATCCTAGAGCTGATGCTAACCCTAACCCTAACCCAAACACTAACCTAGGGTTGATGCTAACCCTAAACCTAACACTATCCTAGGGCTGATGCTAACCCTAACCCTAACCCTAACACTATACTTGGGCTGATGCTAACCCTAACCCTAACACTATCCTGGGCCTTATGCTAACCCTAACCCTAACCCTAACACTATCCTAGGGCTGATGCTAACCCTAACCCTAACACTATCCTTGGGCTGATGCTAACCCTAACCCTAACCACAACACTATCCTAGGCCTGATGATAACCCTAACCCTAACCCTAACACTATCCTAGGGTTTATGTTAACCCTAACCCTAACACTATCCTAGGGCTGATGCTAACCCTAAACCTAAAACTAACACTATCCTAGGGCGGATGCTAAACCTAACCCTAACCCTAACACTATCCTAGGGCTGATGCTAACCCTAACACTAACACTATCCTAGGGCTGATGCTAACCCTAACCCTAACCCTAACACTCTCCAAGGGCTGATGCTAACCCTAACCCTAACACTATCCTAGGGCTGATGCTAACCCTAACCCTAAACCTAACACTATCCTAGGGCGGATATTAACCTAACCCTAACCCTAACACTATCCTAGGGCGGATGCTAACCCTAACCCTAACCCTAACACGCTCCAAGGGCTGATGCTAACCCTAACCCTAACCCTAACACTATCCTAGGATTGATGCTAACCCTAACCCTAACCCTAACACTATCCTAGGGCGGATGCTAACCCTAACCCTAACCCTAACACTATCCTAGGGCTGATGCTAACCCTAACACTAACACTATCCTAGGGCTGATGCTAACCCTAACCCTAACCCTAACATTATCCTAGGGCGGATGCTAACCCTAACCCTAACCCTAACACTATCCTAGGGCTCATGCTAACCCTAACACTAACACTATCCTATGCCTGATGCTAACCCTAACCCTAACCCTAACACTATCCTAGGGCTGATGCTAACCCTAACCCTAACACAATCCTAGGGCTGATGCTAACCCTAACCCTAACCCTAACACTATCCTAGGGCTGATGCTAACCCTAACCCTAACACTATCCTAGGCCTGATGATAACCCTAACCCTAACCCTAACACTATCCTAGGGCTGATGCTAACCCTAACCCTAACAGTATCCTAGGGCTGATGCTAACCCTAACCCTAACCCTAACACTATCCTAAGTCTGATGCTAACCCTAGCCCTCACACTATACTAGGCCTGATGATAACACTAACACTAACCTTAACACTATCCTAGGGCTGATGCTAACCCTAACCCTAACCCTAACACTATCCTAGAGCTGATGCTAACCCTAACCCTAACACTATCCTACGCCTGATGGTAACCCTAACCCTAACCCTGACACTATCCTAATGCTGATGCTAACACTAACCCTAACACTATCCTAGGGCTGATGCTAACCCTAACCCTAACCCTAACACTATCCTAGGCCTAATGCTAACCCTATCCCTAACCCTAACACTCTCCTAGGGCTGAGGCTAACCCTAACCCTAACACTATCCTAGGGCTGATGCTAACCCTAACCCTAACCCAAACACTATCCTAGGGTTGATGCTAACCCTAACCCTAACACTATCCTAGGGCTGATGCTAACCCTAACCCTAACCCTAACACTATCCTTGGGCTGATGCTAACCATAACCCTAACACTATCCTGGGCCTGATGCTAACCCTAACCCTAACCCTAACACTATCCTAGGGCTGATGCTAACCCTAACCCTAACACTATCCTTGGGCTGATGCTAACCCTAACCCTAACCCTAACAATATCCTAGGGCAGATGCTAACGCTAACGCTAACCCTAACACTATCCTTGAACTGATGCTAACCCTAACCCTAACCCTAACACTATCCTAGGCCTGATGATAACCCTAACCCTAACGCTAACACTATCCTAGGGTTTATGTTAACCCTAACCCTAACACTATCCTAGGGCTGATGCTAACCCAGCCCTAACCCTAACACTATCCTAAGGCGGATGCTAACCCTAACCCTAACCCTAACACTATCCTAGGGCTGATGCTAACCCTAACACTAACACTATCCTAGGGCTGATGCTAACCCTAACCCTAACCATAACATTATCCTAGGGCTGATGCTAACCCTAACCCTAACACTAACACTATCTTAGGGCTGAGGCTAACCCTAACCCTAACACTATCCTACGGCTGATCCTAACCCTAACCCTAACCCTAACACTATCCTAGGGCTGATGCTAACCCTAACCCTAACACTATCCTAGGCCTGATGGTAACCCTAACCCTAACCATAACACTATCCTAGGGCTGATGCTAACCCTAACCCTAACACTATCCTAGGGCTGATGCTAACCCTAACCCTAACCCTAACACTATCCTAGGGCTGATGCTAACCCTAACCCTAACACTATCCTAGGCCTGATGATAACCCTAACCCTAACCCTAACACTATCCTAGGGCTGATGCTAACCCTAACCCTAACACTGTCCTAGGGCTGATGCTAACCCTAACCCTAACCCTAACACTAACCTAGGGCTGATGCTAACCACAACGCTAACCCTGACACTATCCTTGAACTGATGCTAACCCTAACCCTAACCCTAACACTATCCTAGGCCTGATGATAACCCTAACCCTAACCCTAACACTATCCTAGGGTTTATGTTAACCCTAACCCTAACACTATCCTAGGGCTGATGCTAAACCCTAACCCTAACCCTAACACTATCCTAGGGCTTATGCTAACCCTAACCCTAACACTGTCCTAGGCCTGATGATAACCCTAACCCGAACCCTAACTCTATCCTTGGGCTGATGCTAACCCTAACCCTAAGACTATCCTGGGCCTGATGCTAACCCTAACCCTAACCCTAACACTATCCTAGGGCTGATGCTAACCCTAACCCTAACACTATCCTTGGGCTCATGCTAACCCTAACCCTAACCCTAACACTATCCTAGGGCAGATGCTAACCCTAACGCTAACCCTAACACTATCCTTGAACTGATGCTAACCCTAACCGTAACCCTAACACTATCCTAGGCCTGATGATAACCCTAACCCTAACCCTAACACTATCCTAGGGTTTATGTTATCCCTAACCCTAACACTATCCTAGGGCTGATGCTAACCCTAACCCTAACCCTAACACTATCCTAGGGCGGATGCTAACCGTAACCCTAACCCTAACACTATCCTAGGGCTGATGCTAACCCTAACACTAACACTATCCTAGGGCTGATGCTAACCCTAACCCTAACCCTAACACTATCCTAGGGCTGATGCTAACCCTAACCCTAACACTATCCTAGGCCTGATGATAACCCTAACCCTAACACTGACACTATCCTAGGGCTGATGCTAACCCTAACCATAACACTATCCTAGGGCTGATGCTAACCCTAACCCTAACACTATCCTTGGGCTGATGCTAACCCTAACCCTAACCCTAACACTATCCTAGGGCAGATGCTAACCCTAACGCTAACCCTAACACTATCCTTGAACTGATGCTAACCCTAACCCTAACCCTAACACTATCCTAGGCCTGATGATATCCCTAACCCTAACCCTAACACTATCCTAGGGTTTATGTTAACCCTAACCCTAACACTATCCTAGGGCTGATGCTAACCCTAACCCTAACCCTAACACTATCCTAGGGCGGATGCTAACCCTAACCCTAACCCTAACACTATCCTAGGGCTAATGCTAACCCTAACACTAACACTATCCTAGGGCTGATGCTAACCCTAACCCTAACCCTTAACATTATCCTAGGGCTGATGCTAACCCTAACCCTAACTCTAACACTATCTTAGGGCTGAGGCTAACCCTAACCCTAACACTATCCTACGGCTGATGCTAACCCTAACCCTAACCCTAACACTATCCTAGGGCTGATGTTAACCGAACCCTAACACTATCCTAGGGCTGATGCTAACCCTAACCCTAACACTAACACTATCCTAGGGCTGATGCTAACCCTAACCCTAACACTATCCTAGGCCTGATGATAACCCTAACCCTAACCCTGACACTATCCTAGGGCTGATTCTAACCCTAACCCTAACACTACCCTAGGGCTGATGCTAACCCTAACCCTAACCCTAACACTATCCTAGGGCTGATGCTAACCCTAACGCTAACCCTAACACTATCCTTGTACTGATGCTAACCCTAACCCTAACCATAACATTATCCTAGGGCTGATGCTAACCCTAACCCTAACTCTAACACTATCTTAGGGCTGTGGCTAACCCTAACCCTAACACTATCCTACGGCTGATGCTAACCCTAACCCTAACCCTAACACTATCCTAGGGGTGATGCTAACCCTAACCCTAACACTATCCTAGGCCTGATGCTAACCCTAACCCTAACCCTAACACTATCCTAGGGCTGATGATAACCGAACCCTAACACTATCCTAGGGCTGATGCTAACCCTAACCCTAACCCTAACACTATCCTAGGGCGGATGCTAACCCTAACCCTAACCCTAACACTATCCTAGGGCTAATGCTAACCCTAACACTAACACTATCCTAGGGCTGATGCTAACCCTAACCCTAACCCTTAACATTATCCTAGGGCTGATGCTAACCCTAACCCTAACTCTAACACTATCTTAGGGCTGAGGCTAACCCTAACCCTAACACTATCCTACGGCTGATGCTAACCCTAACCCTAACCCTAACACTATCCTAGGGCTGATGTTAACCGAACCCTAACACTATCCTAGGGCTGATGCTAACCCTAACCCTAACACTAACACTATCCTAGGGCTGATGCTAACCCTAACCCTAACACTATCCTAGGCCTGATGATAACCCTAACCCTAACCCTGACACTATCCTAGGGCTGATTCTAACCCTAACCCTAACACTACCCTAGGGCTGATGCTAACCCTAACCCTAACCCTAACACTATCCTAGGCCTGATGATAACCCTAACCCTAACCCTAACACTATCCTAGTGTTTATGTTAACCCTAACCTTAACACTATCCTAGGGCTGATGCTAACCCTAACCCTAAACCTAACACTATCCTAGGGCGGATGCTAAACCTAACCCTAACCCTAACACTATCCTAGGGCTGCTGCTAACCCTAACACTAACACTATCCTAGGGCTGATGCTAACCCTAACCCTAACCCTAACACTCTCCAAGGGCTGATGCTAACCCTAACCCTAACCCTAACACTGTCCTAGGGATGATGCTAACCCTAACCCTAACTCTAACACTATCTTAGGGCTGAGGCTAACCCTAACCCTAACACTATCATACGGCTGATGCTAACCCTAACCCTAACCCTAACACTATCCTAGGGATGATGCTAACCCTAACCCTAACACTATCCTTGGGCTTATGCTAACCCTAACCCTAACCCTAACACTATCCTAGGGCAGATGCTAACCCTAACGCAAACCCTAACACAATCTTTGAACTGATGCTAACCCTAACCCTAACACAAACACTATCCTAGGCCTGATGATAACCCTAACCCTAACCCTAACACTATCCTAGAGTTTATGTTAACCCTAACCCTAACACTATCCTAGGGCTGATGCTAACCCTAACCCTAACCCTAACACTATCCTAGGGCTGATGCTAACCCTAACCCTAACCCTAACACTATCCTAGGGCTGATGCTAACCCTAACACTAACACTATCCTAGGGCTGATGCTAACCCTAACCCTAACCCTAACATTATCCTAGGGCGGATGCTAACCCTAACCCTAACCCTAACACTATCCTAGGGCTCATGCTAACCCTAACATTAACACTATCCTAGGCCTGACGCTAACCCTAACCCTAACCCTAACACTATCCTAGGGCTGATGCTAACCCTAACCCTAACACTATCCTAGGGCTGATGCTAACCCTAACCCTAACCCTAACACTATCCTAGGGCTGATGCTAACCCTAACCCTAACACTATCCTAGGCCTGATGATAACCCTAACCCTAACCCTAACACTATCCTAGGGCTGATGCTAACCCTAACCCTAACAATATCCTAGGGCTGATGCTAACCCTAACCCTAACCCTAACACTATCCTAAGTCTGATGCTAACCCTAGCCGTCACACTATACTAGGCCTGATGATAACCCTAACCCTAACCTTAACACTATCCTAGGGCTGATGCTAACCCTAACTCTAACCCTAACACTATCCTAGAGCTGATGCTAACCCTAACCCTAACACTATCCTAGGCCTGATGATAACCCTAACCCTAACCCTGACACTATCCTAGTGCTGATGGTAACCCTAACCCTAACACTATCCTGGGGCTGATGCTAACCCTAACCCTAATCATAACACTATCCGAGGCCTGATGCTAACCCTATCCCTACCCCTAACACTCTCCTAGGGCTGAGGCTAACCCTAACCCTAACACTATCCTAGGGCTGATGCTAACCCTAACGCTAACCCAAACACTAACCTAGGGTTGATGCTAACCCTAAACCTAACACTATCCTAGGGCTGATGCTAACCCTAACCCTAACACTAACACTATACTTGGGCTGATGCTAACCCTAACCCTAACACTATCCTGGGCCTGATGCTAACCCTAACCCTAACCCTAACACTATCCTAGGGCTGATGCTAACCCTAACCCTAACACTATCCTTGGGCTGATGCTAACCCTAACCCTAACCATAACACTATCCTAGGCCTGATGATAACCCTAACCCTAACCCTAACACTATCCTAGGGTTTATGTTAACCCTAACCCTAACACTATCCTAGGGCTGATGCTAACCCTAAACCTAAACCTAACACTATCCTAGGGCGGATGCTAAACCTAACCCTAACCCTAACACTATCCTAGGGCTGATGCTAACCCTAACACTAACACTATCCTAGGGCTGATGCTAACCCTAACCCTAACCTTAACACTCTCCAAGGGCTGATGCTAACCCTAACCCTAACGCTATCCTAGGGCTGATGCTAACCCTAACCCTAAACCTAACACTATCCTAGGGCGGATATTAACCTAACCCTAACCCTAACACTATCCTAGGGCGGATGCTAACCCTAACCCTAACCCTAACACTCTCCAAGGGCTGATGCTAACCCTAACCCTAACCCTAACACTATCCTAGGATTGATGCTAACCCTAACCCTAACCCTAACACTATCCTAGGGCGGATGCTAACCCTAACCCTAACCCTAACACTATCCTAGGGCTGATGCTAACCCTAACACTAACACTATCCTAGGGCTGATTCTAACCCTAACCCTAACCCTAACATTATCCTAGGGCGGATGCTAACCCTAACCCTAACCCTAACACTATCCTAGGGCTCATGCTAACCCTAACACTAACACTATCCTATGCCTGATGCTAACCCTAACCCTAACCCTAACACTATCCTAGGGCTGATGCTAACCCTAACCCTAACACAATCCTAGGGCAGATGCTAACCCTAACCCAAACCCTAACACTATCCTAGGGCTGATGCTAACCCTAACATTAACACTATCCTAGGCCTGATGATAACCCTAACCCTAACCCTAACACTATCCTAGGGCTGATGCTAACCCTAACCCTAACAGTATCCTAGGGCTGAGCTAACCCTTACCCTAACCCTAACACTATCCTAAGTCTGAAGCTAACCCTAGCCCTCACACTATACTAGGCCTGATGATAACACTAACCCTAACCTTAACACTATCCTAGGGCTGATGCTAACCCTAACCCTAACCCTAACACTATCCTAGAGCTGATGCTAACCCTAACCCTAACACTATCCTACGCCTGATGGTAACCCTAACCCTAACCCTGACACTATCCTAAGGCTGATGCTAACACTAACCCTAACACTATCCTAGGGCTGATGCTAACCCTAACCCTAACCCTAACACTATCCTAGGCCTAATGCTAACCCTATCCCTAACCCTAACACTCTCCTAGGGCTGAGGCTAACCCTAACCCTAACACTATCCTAGGGCTGATGCTAACCCTAACCCTAACCCAAACACTATCCTAGGGTTGATGCTAACCCTAACCCTAACACTATCCTAGGGCTGATGCTAACCCTAACCCTAACCCTAACACTATCCTTGGGCTGATGCTAACCATAACCCTAACACTATCCTGGGCCTGATGCTAACCCTAACCCTAACCCTAACACTATCCTAGGGCTGATGCTAACCCTAACCCTAACACTATCCTTGGGCTGATGCTAACCCTAACCCTAACCCTAACAATATCCTAGGGCAGATGCTAACGCTAACGCTAACCCTAACACTATCCTTGAACTGATGCTAACCCTAACCCTAACCCTAACACTATCCTAGGCCTGATGATAACCCTAACCCTAACGCTAACACTATCCTAGGGTTTATGTTAACCCTAACCCTAACACTATCCTAGGGCTGATGCTAACCCTAACCCTAACCCTAACACTATCCTAGGGCTGATGCTAACCCTAACACTAACACTATCCTAGGGCTGATGCTAACCCTAACCCTAACCATAACATTATCCTAGGGCTGATGCTAACCCTAACCCTAACACTAACACTATCTTAGGGCTGAGGCTAACCCTAACCCTAACACTATCCTACGGCTGATCCTAACCCTAACCCTAACCCTAACACTATCCTAGGGCTGATGCTAACCCTAACCCTAACACTATCCTAGGCCTGATGCTAACCCTAACCCTAACCCTAACACTATCCTAGGGCTGATGCTAACCCTAACCCTAACACTATCCTAGGGCTGATGCTAACCCTAACCCTAACCCTAACACTATCCTAGGGCTGATGCTAACCCTAACCCTAACACTATCCTAGGCCTGATGATAACCCTAACCCTAACCCTAACACTATCCTAGGGCTGATGCTAACCCTAACCCTAACACTATCCTAGGGCTGATGCTAACCCTAACCCTAACCCTAACACTATCCTAGGGCTGATGCTAACCACAACGCTAACCCTGACACTATCCTTGAACTGATGCTAACCCTAACCCTAACCCTAACACTATCCTAGGCCTGATGATAACCCTAACCCTAACCCTAACACTATCCTACGGCTGATGCTAACCCTAACCCTAACCCTAACACTATCCTAGGGCTGATGTTAACCGAACCCTAACACTATCCTAGGGCTGATGCTAACCCTAACCCTAACACTAACACTATCCTAGGGCTGATGCTAACCCTAACCCTAACACTATCCTAGGCCTGATGATAACCCTAACCCTAACCCTGACACTATCCTAGGGCTGATTCTAACCCTAACCCTAACACTATCCTAGGGCTGATGCTAACCCTAACCCTAACCCTAACACTATCCTAGGGCTGATGCTAACCCTAACGCTAACCCTAACACTATCCTTGTACTGATGCTAACACTAACCCTAACCATAACACTATCCTAGGCCTGATGATAACACTAACCCTAACCCTAACACTATCCTAGTGTTTATGTTAACCCTAACCTTAACACTATCCTAGGGCTGATGCTAACCCTAACCCTAAACCTAACACTATCCTAGGGCGGATGCTAAACCTAACCCTAACCCTAACACTATCCTAGGGCTGCTGCTAACCCTAACACTAACACTATCCTAGGGCTGATGCTAACCCTAACCCTAACCCTAACACTCTCCAAGGGCTGATGCTAACCCTAACCCTAACCCTAACACTATCCTAGGGATGATGCTAACCCTAACCCTAACTCTAACACTATCTTAGGGCTGAGGCTAACCCTAACCCTAACACTATCCTACGGCTGGTGCTAACCCTAACTCTAACCCTAACACTATCCTAGGGATGATGCTAACCCTAACCCTAACACTATCCTTGGGCTTATGCTAACCCTAACCCTAACCCTAACACTATCCTAGGGCAGATGCTAACCCTAACGCAAACTCTAACACAATCTTTGAACTGATGCTAACCCTAACCCTAACACAAACACTATCCTAGGCCTGATGATAACCCTAACCCTAACCCTAACACTATCCTAGGGTTTATGTTAACCCTAACCCTAACACTATCCTAGGGCTGATGCTAACCCTAACCCTAACCCTAACACTATCCTAGGGCTGATGCTAACCCTAACCCTAACCCTAACACTATCCTAGGGCTGATGCTAACCCTAACACTAACACTATCCTAGGGCTGATGCTAACCCTAACCCTAACCCTAACATTATCCTAGGGCGGATGCTAACCCTAACCCTAACCCTAACACTATCCTAGGGCTCATGCTAACCCTAACATTAACACTATCCTAGGCCTGACGCTAACCCTAACCCTAACCCTAACACTATCCTAGGGCTGATGCTAACCCTAACCCTAACCCTAACACTATCCTAGGCCTAATGCTAACCCTATCCCTAACCCTAACACTCTCCTAGGGCTGAGGCTAACCCTAACCCTAACACTATCCTAGGGCTGATGCTAACCCTAACCCTAACCCAAACACTATCCTAGGGTTGATGCTAACCCTAACCCTAACACTATCCTAGGGCTGATGCTAACCCTAACCCTAACCCTAACACTATCCTTGGGCTGATGCTAACCATAACCCTAACACTATCCTGGGCCTGATGCTAACCCTAACCCTAACCCTAACACTATCCTAGGGCTGATGCTAACCCTAACCCTAACACTATCCTTGGGCTGATGCTAACCCTAACCCTAACCCTAACAATATCCTAGGGCAGATGCTAACGCTAACGCTAACCCTAACACTATCCTTGAACTGATGCTAACCCTAACCCTAACCCTAACACTATCCTAGGCCTGATGATAACCCTAACCCTAACGCTAACACTATCCTAGGGTTTATGTTAACCCTAACCCTAACACTATCCTAGGGCTGATGCTAACCCTAACCCTAACCCTAACACTATCCTAGGGCTGATGCTAACCCTAACACTAACACTATCCTAGGGCTGATGCTAACCCTAACCCTAACCATAACATTATCCTAGGGCTGATGCTAACCCTAACCCTAACACTAACACTATCTTAGGGCTGAGGCTAACCCTAACCCTAACACTATCCTACGGCTGATCCTAACCCTACCCCTAACCCTAACACTATCCTAGGGCTGATGCTAACCCTAACCCTAACACTATCCTAGGCCTGATGCTAACCCTAACCCTAACCCTAACACTATCCTAGGGCTGATGCTAACCCTAACCCTAACACTATCCTAGGGCTGATGCTAACCCTAACCCTAACCCTAACACTATCCTAGGGCTGATGCTAACCCTAACCCTAACACTATCCTAGGCCTGATGATAACCCTAACCCTAACCCTAACACTATCCTAGGGCTGATGCTAACCCTAACCCTAACACTATCCTAGGGCTGATGCTAACCCTAACCCTAACCCTAACACTATCCTAGGGCTGATGCTAACCACAACGCTAACCCTGACACTATCCTTGAACTGATGCTAACCCTAACCCTAACCCTAACACTATCCTAGGCCTGATGATAACCCTAACCCTAACCCTAACACTATCCTACGGCTGATGCTAACCCTAACCCTAACCCTAACACTATCCTAGGGCTGATGTTAACCGAACCCTAACACTATCCTAGGGCTGATGCTAACCCTAACCCTAACACTAACACTATCCTAGGGCTGATGCTAACCCTAACCCTAACACTATCCTAGGCCTGATGATAACCCTAACCCTAACCCTGACACTATCCTAGGGCTGATTCTAACCCTAACCCTAACACTATCCTAGGGCTGATGCTAACCCTAACCCTAACCCTAACACTATCCTAGGGCTGATGCTAACCCTAACGCTAACCCTAACACTATCCTTGTACTGATGCTAACACTAACCCTAACCATAACACTATCCTAGGCCTGATGATAACACTAACCCTAACCCTAACACTATCCTAGTGTTTATGTTAACCCTAACCTTAACACTATCCTAGGGCTGATGCTAACCCTAACCCTAAACCTAACACTATCCTAGGGCGGATGCTAAACCTAACCCTAACCCTAACACTATCCTAGGGCTGCTGCTAACCCTAACACTAACACTATCCTAGGGCTGATGCTAACCCTAACCCTAACCCTAACACTCTCCAAGGGCTGATGCTAACCCTAACCCTAACCCTAACACTATCCTAGGGATGATGCTAACCCTAACCCTAACTCTAACACTATCTTAGGGCTGAGGCTAACCCTAACCCTAACACTATCCTACGGCTGGTGCTAACCCTAACTCTAACCCTAACACTATCCTAGGGATGATGCTAACCCTAACCCTAACACTATCCTTGGGCTTATGCTAACCCTAACCCTAACCCTAACACTATCCTAGGGCAGATGCTAACCCTAACGCAAACTCTAACACAATCTTTGAACTGATGCTAACCCTAACCCTAACACAAACACTATCCTAGGCCTGATGATAACCCTAACCCTAACCCTAACACTATCCTAGGGTTTATGTTAACCCTAACCCTAACACTATCCTAGGGCTGATGCTAACCCTAACCCTAACCCTAACACTATCCTAGGGCTGATGCTAACCCTAACCCTAACCCTAACACTATCCTAGGGCTGATGCTAACCCTAACACTAACACTATCCTAGGGCTGATGCTAACCCTAACCCTAACCCTAACATTATCCTAGGGCGGATGCTAACCCTAACCCTAACCCTAACACTATCCTAGGGCTCATGCTAACCCTAACATTAACACTATCCTAGGCCTGACGCTAACCCTAACCCTAACCCTAACACTATCCTAGGGCTGATGCTAACCCTAACCCTAACCCTAACACTATCCTAGGCCTAATGCTAACCCTATCCCTAACCCTAACACTCTCCTAGGGCTGAGGCTAACCCTAACCCTAACACTATCCTAGGGCTGATGCTAACCCTAACCCTAACCCAAACACTATCCTAGGGTTGATGCTAACCCTAACCCTAACACTATCCTAGGGCTGATGCTAACCCTAACCCTAACCCTAACACTATCCTTGGGCTGATGCTAACCATAACCCTAACACTATCCTGGGCCTGATGCTAACCCTAACCCTAACCCTAACACTATCCTAGGGCTGATGCTAACCCTAACCCTAACACTATCCTTGGGCTGATGCTAACCCTAACCCTAACCCTAACAATATCCTAGGGCAGATGCTAACGCTAACGCTAACCCTAACACTATCCTTGAACTGATGCTAACCCTAACCCTAACCCTAACACTATCCTAGGCCTGATGATAACCCTAACCCTAACGCTAACACTATCCTAGGGTTTATGTTAACCCTAACCCTAACACTATCCTAGGGCTGATGCTAACCCAGCCCTAACCCTAACACTATCCTAAGGCGGATGCTAACCCTAACCCTAACCCTAACACTATCCTAGGGCTGATGCTAACCCTAACACTAACACTATCCTAGGGCTGATGCTAACCCTAACCCTAACCATAACATTATCCTAGGGCTGATGCTAACCCTAACCCTAACACTAACACTATCTTAGGGCTGAGGCTAACCCTAACCCTAACACTATCCTACGGCTGATCCTAACCCTAACCCTAACCCTAACACTATCCTAGGGCTGATGCTAACCCTAACCCTAACACTATCCTAGGCCTGATGCTAACCCTAACCCTAACCCTAACACTATCCTAGGGCTGATGCTAACCCTAACCCTAACACTATCCTAGGGCTGATGCTAACCCTAACCCTAACCCTAACACTATCCTAGGGCTGATGCTAACCCTAACCCTAACACTATCCTAGGCCTGATGATAACCCTAACCCTAACCCTAACACTATCCTAGGGCTGATGCTAACCCTAACCCTAACACTGTCCTAGGGCTGATGCTAACCCTAACCCTAACCCTAACACTAACCTAGGGCTGATGCTAACCACAACGCTAACCCTGACACTATCCTTGAACTGATGCTAACCCTAACCCTAACCCTAACACTATCCTAGGCCTGATGATAACCCTAACCCTAACCCTAACACTATCCTAGGGTTTATGTTAACCCTAACCCTAACACTATCCTAGGGCTGATGCTAAACCCTAACCCTAACCCTAACACTATCCTAGGGCTTATGCTAACCCTAACCCTAACACTGTCCTAGGCCTGATGATAACCCTAACCCGAACCCTAACTCTATCCTTGGGCTGATGCTAACCCTAACCCTAAGACTATCCTGGGCCTGATGCTAACCCTAACCCTAACCCTAACACTATCCTAGGGCTGATGCTAACCCTAACCCTAACACTATCCTTGGGCTCATGCTAACCCTAACCCTAACCCTAACACTATCCTAGGGCAGATGCTAACCCTAACGCTAACCCTAACACTATCCTTGAACTGATGCTAACCCTAACCGTAACCCTAACACTATCCTAGGCCTGATGATAACCCTAACCCTAACCCTAACACTATCCTAGGGTTTATGTTATCCCTAACCCTAACACTATCCTAGGGCTGATGCTAACCCTAACCCTAACCCTAACACTATCCTAGGGCGGATGCTAACCGTAACCCTAACCCTAACACTATCCTAGGGCTGATGCTAACCCTAACACTAACACTATCCTAGGGCTGATGCTAACCCTAACCCTAACCCTAACACTATCCTAGGGCTGATGCTAACCCTAACCCTAACACTATCCTAGGCCTGATGATAACCCTAACCCTAACACTGACACTATCCTAGGGCTGATGCTAACCCTAACCATAACACTATCCTAGGGCTGATGCTAACCCTAACCCTAACACTATCCTTGGGCTGATGCTAACCCTAACCCTAACCCTAACACTATCCTAGGGCAGATGCTAACCCTAACGCTAACCCTAACACTATCCTTGAACTGATGCTAACCCTAACCCTAACCCTAACACTATCCTAGGCCTGATGATATCCCTAACCCTAACCCTAACACTATCCTAGGGTTTATGTTAACCCTAACCCTAACACTATCCTAGGGCTGATGCTAACCCTAACCCTAACCCTAACACTATCCTAGGGCGGATGCTAACCCTAACCCTAACCCTAACACTATCCTAGGGCTAATGCTAACCCTAACACTAACACTATCCTAGGGCTGATGCTAACCCTAACCCTAACCCTTAACATTATCCTAGGGCTGATGCTAACCCTAACCCTAACTCTAACACTATCTTAGGGCTGAGGCTAACCCTAACCCTAACACTATCCTACGGCTGATGCTAACCCTAACCCTAACCCTAACACTATCCTAGGGCTGATGTTAACCGAACCCTAACACTATCCTAGGGCTGATGCTAACCCTAACCCTAACACTAACACTATCCTAGGGCTGATGCTAACCCTAACCCTAACACTATCCTAGGCCTGATGATAACCCTAACCCTAACCCTGACACTATCCTAGGGCTGATTCTAACCCTAACCCTAACACTATCCTAGGGCTGATGCTAACCCTAACCCTAACCCTAACACTATCCTAGGGCTGATGCTAACCCTAACGCTAACCCTAACACTATCCTTGTACTGATGCTAACCCTAACCCTAACCATAACACTATCCTAGGCCTGATGATAACCCTAACCCTAACCCTAACACTATCCTAGTGTTTATGTTAACCCTAACCTTAACACTATCCTAGGGCTGATGCTAACCCTAACCCTAAACCTAACACTATCCTAGGGCGGATGCTAAACCTAACCCTAACCCTAACACTATCCTAGGGCTGCTGCTAACCCTAACACTAACACTATCCTAGGGCTGATGCTAACCCTAACCCTAACCCTAACACTCTCCAAGGGCTGATGCTAACCCTAACCCTAACCCTAACACTATCCTAGGGATGATGCTAACCCTAACCCTAACTCTAACACTATCTTAGGGCTGAGGCTAACCCTAACCCTAACACTATCCTACGGCTGATGCTAACCCTAAGCCTAACCCTAACACTATCCTAGGGATGATGCTAACCCTAACCCTAACACTATCCTTGGGCTTATGCTAACCCTAACCCTAACCCTAACACTATCCTAGGGCAGATGCTAACCCTAACGCAAACCCTAACACAATCTTTGAACTGATGCTAACCCTAACCCTAACACAAACACTATCCTAGGCCTGATGATAACCCTAACCCTAACCCTAACACTATCCTAGGGTTTATGTTAACCCTAACCCTAACACTATCCTAGGGCTGATGCTAACCCTAACCCTAACCCTAACACTATCCTAGGGCTGATGCTAACCCTAACCCTAACCCTAACACTATCCTAGGGCTGATGCTAACCCTAACACTAACACTATCCTAGGGCTGATGCTAACCCTAACCCTAACCCTAACATTATCCTAGGGCGGATGCTAACCCTAACCCTAACCCTAACACTATCCTAGGGCTCATGCTAACCCTAACATTAACACTATCCTAGGCCTGACGCTAACCCTAACCCTAACCCTAACACTATCCTAGGGCTGATGCTAACCCTAACCCTAACACTATCCTAGGGCTGATGCTAACCCTAACCCTAACCCTAACACTATCCTAGGGCTGATGCTAACCCTAACCCTAACACTATCCTAGGCCTGATGATAACCCTAACCCTAACCCTAACACTATCCTAGGGCTGATGCTAACCCTAACCCTAACAATATCCTAGGGCTGATGCTAACCCTAACCCTAACCCTAACACTATCCTAAGTCTGATGCTAACCCTAGCCGTCACACTATACTAGGCCTGATGATAACCCTAACCCTAACCTTAACACTATCCTAGGGCTGATGCTAACCCTAACCCTAACCCTAACACTATCCTAGAGCTGATGCTAACCCTAACCCTAACACTATCCTAGGCCTGATGATAACCCTAACCCTAACCCTGACACTATCCTAGTGCTGATGGTAACCCTAACCCTAACACTATCCTGGGGCTGATGCTAACCCTAACCCTAATCATAACACTATCCGAGGCCTGATGCTAACCCTATCCCTACCCCTAACACTCTCCTAGGGCTGAGGCTAACCCTAACCCTAACACTATCCTAGGGCTGATGCTAACCCTAACGCTAACCCAAACACTAACCTAGGGTTGATGCTAACCCTAAACCTAACACTATCCTAGGGCTGATGCTAACCCTAACCCTAACACTAACACTATACTTGGGCTGATGCTAACCCTAACCCTAACACTATCCTGGGCCTGATGCTAACCCTAACCCTAACCCTAACACTATCCTAGGGCTGATGCTAACCCTAACCCTAACACTATCCTTGGGCTGATGCTAACCCTAACCCTAACCATAACACTATCCTAGGCCTGATGATAACCCTAATCCTAACCCTAACACTATCCTAGGGTTTATGTTAACCCTAACCCTAACACTATCCTAGGGCTGATGCTAACCCTAAACCTAAACCTAACACTATCCTAGGGCGGATGCTAAACCTAACCCTAACCCTAACACTATCCTAGGGCTGATGCTAACCCTAACACTAACACTATCCTAGGGCTGATGCTAACCCTAACCCTAACCTTAACACTCTCCAAGGGCTGATGCTAACCCTAACCCTAACGCTATCCTAGGGCTGATGCTAACCCTAACCCTAAACCTAACACTATCCTAGGGCGGATATTAACCTAACCCTAACCCTAACACTATCCTAGGGCGGATGCTAACCCTAACCCTAACCCTAACACTCTCCAAGGGCTGATGCTAACCCTAACCCTAACCCTAACACTATCCTAGGATTGATGCTAACCCTAACCCTAACCCTAACACTATCCTAGGGCGGATGCTAACCCTAACCCTAACCCTAACACTATCCTAGGGCTGATGCTAACCCTAACACTAACACTATCCTAGGGCTGATTCTAACCCTAACCCTAACCCTAACATTATCCTAGGGCGGATGCTAACCCTAACCCTAACCCTAACACTATCCTAGGGCTCATGCTAACCCTAACACTAACACTATCCTATGCCTGATGCTAACCCTAACCCTAACCCTAACACTATCCTAGGGCTGATGCTAACCCTAACCCTAACACAATCCTAGGGCAGATGCTAACCCTAACCCTAACCCTAACACTATCCTAGGGCTGATGCTAACCCTAACATTAACACTATCCTAGGCCTGATGATAACCCTAACCCTAACCCTAACACTATCCTAGGGCTGATGCTAACCCTAACCCTAACAGTATCCTAGGGCTGAGCTAACCCTTACCCTAACCCTAACACTATCCTAAGTCTGAAGCTAACCCTAGCCCTCACACTATACTAGGCCTGATGATAACACTAACCCTAACCTTAACACTATCCTAGGGCTGATGCTAACCCTAACCCTAACCCTAACACTATCCTAGAGCTGATGCTAACCCTAACCCTAACACTATCCTACGCCTGATGGTAACCCTAACCCTAACCCTGACACTATCCTAAGGCTGATGCTAACACTAACCCTAACACTATCCTAGGGCTGATGCTAACCCTAACCCTAACCCTAACACTATCCTAGGCCTAATGCTAACCCTATCCCTAACCCTAACACTCTCCTAGGGCTGAGGCTAACCCTAACCCTAACACTATCCTAGGGCTGATGCTAACCCTAACCCTAACCCAAACACTATCCTAGGGTTGATGCTAACCCTAACCCTAACACTATCCTAGGGCTGATGCTAACCCTAACCCTAACCCTAACACTATCCTTGGGCTGATGCTAACCATAACCCTAACACTATCCTGGGCCTGATGCTAACCCTAACCCTAACCCTAACACTATCCTAGGGCTGATGCTAACCCTAACCCTAACACTATCCTTGGGCTGATGCTAACCCTAACCCTAACCCTAACAATATCCTAGGGCAGATGCTAACGCTAACGCTAACCCTAACACTATCCTTGAACTGATGCTAACCCTAACCCTAACCCTAACACTATCCTAGGCCTGATGATAACCCTAACCCTAACGCTAACACTATCCTAGGGTTTATGTTAACCCTAACCCTAACACTATCCTAGGGCTGATGCTAACCCTAACCCTAACCCTAACACTATCCTAGGGCTGATGCTAACCCTAACACTAACACTATCCTAGGGCTGATGCTAACCCTAACCCTAACCATAACATTATCCTAGGGCTGATGCTAACCCTAACCCTAACACTAACACTATCTTAGGGCTGAGGCTAACCCTAACCCTAACACTATCCTACGGCTGATCCTAACCCTAACCCTAACCCTAACACTATCCTAGGGCTGATGCTAACCCTAACCCTAACACTATCCTAGGCCTGATGCTAACCCTAACCCTAACCCTAACACTATCCTAGGGCTGATGCTAACCCTAACCCTAACACTATCCTAGGGCTGATGCTAACCCTAACCCTAACCCTAACACTATCCTAGGGCTGATGCTAACCCTAACCCTAACACTATCCTAGGCCTGATGATAACCCTAACCCTAACCCTAACACTATCCTAGGGCTGATGCTAACCCTAACCATAACACTATCCTAGGGCTGATGCTAACCCTAACCCTAACCCTAACACTATCCTAGGGCTGATGCTAACCACAACGCTAACCCTGACACTATCCTTGAACTGATGCTAACCCTAACCCTAACCCTAACACTATCCTAGGCCTGATGATAACCCTAACCCTAACCCTAACACTATCCTACGGCTGATGCTAACCCTAACCCTAACCCTAACACTATCCTAGGGCTGATGTTAACCGAACCCTAACACTATCCTAGGGCTGATGCTAACCCTAACCCTAACACTAACACTATCCTAGGGCTGATGCTAACCCTAACCCTAACACTATCCTAGGCCTGATGATAACCCTAACCCTAACCCTGACACTATCCTAGGGCTGATTCTAACCCTAACCCTAACACTATCCTAGGGCTGATGCTAACCCTAACCCTAACCCTAACACTATCCTAGGGCTGATGCTAACCCTAACGCTAACCCTAACACTATCCTTGTACTGATGCTAACACTAACCCTAACCATAACACTATCCTAGGCCTGATGATAACACTAACCCTAACCCTAACACTATCCTAGTGTTTATGTTAACCCTAACCTTAACACTATCCTAGGGCTGATGCTAACCCTAACCCTAAACCTAACACTATCCTAGGGCGGATGCTAAACCTAACCCTAACCCTAACACTATCCTAGGGCTGCTGCTAACCCTAACACTAACACTATCCTAGGGCTGATGCTAACCCTAACCCTAACCCTAACACTCTCCAAGGGCTGATGCTAACCCTAACCCTAACCCTAACACTATCCTAGGGATGATGCTAACCCTAACCCTAACTCTAACACTATCTTAGGGCTGAGGCTAACCCTAACCCTAACACTATCCTACGGCTGGTGCTAACCCTAACTCTAACCCTAACACTATCCTAGGGATGATGCTAACCCTAACCCTAACACTATCCTTGGGCTTATGCTAACCCTAACCCTAACCCTAACACTATCCTAGGGCAGATGCTAACCCTAACGCAAACTCTAACACAATCTTTGAACTGATGCTAACCCTAACCCTAACACAAACACTATCCTAGGCCTGATGATAACCCTAACCCTAACCCTAACACTATCCTAGGGTTTATGTTAACCCTAACCCTAACACTATCCTAGGGCTGATGCTAACCCTAACCCTAACCCTAACACTATCCTAGGGCTGATGCTAACCCTAACCCTAACCCTAACACTATCCTAGGGCTGATGCTAACCCTAACACTAACACTATCCTAGGGCTGATGCTAACCCTAACCCTAACCCTAACATTATCCTAGGGCGGATGCTAACCCTAACCCTAACCCTAACACTATCCTAGGGCTCATGCTAACCCTAACATTAACACTATCCTAGGCCTGACGCTAACCCTAACCCTAACCCTAACACTATCCTAGGGCTGATGCTAACCCTAACCCTAACCCTAACACTATCCTAGGCCTAATGCTAACCCTATCCCTAACCCTAACACTCTCCTAGGGCTGAGGCTAACCCTAACCCTAACACTATCCTAGGGCTGATGCTAACCCTAACCCTAACCCAAACACTATCCTAGGGTTGATGCTAACCCTAACCCTAACACTATCCTAGGGCTGATGCTAACCCTAACCCTAACCCTAACACTATCCTTGGGCTGATGCTAACCATAACCCTAACACTATCCTGGGCCTGATGCTAACCCTAACCCTAACCCTAACACTATCCTAGGGCTGATGCTAACCCTAACCCTAACACTATCCTTGGGCTGATGCTAACCCTAACCCTAACCCTAACAATATCCTACTGCAGATGCTAACGCTAACGCTAACCCTAACACTATCCTTGAACTGATGCTAACCCTAACCCTAACCCTAACACTATCCTAGGCCTGATGATAACCCTAACCCTAACGCTAACACTATCCTAGGGTTTATGTTAACCCTAACCCTAACACTATCCTAGGGCTGATGCTAACCCTAACCCTAACCCTAACACTATCCTAGGGCTGATGCTAACCCTAACACTAACACTATCCTAGGGCTGATGCTAACCCTAACCCTAACCATAACATTATCCTAGGGCTGATGCTAACCCTAACCCTAACACTAACACTATCTTAGGGCTGAGGCTAACCCTAACCCTAACACTATCCTACGGCTGATCCTAACCCTAACCCTAACCCTAACACTATCCTAGGGCTGATGCTAACCCTAACCCTAACACTATCCTAGGCCTGATGCTAACCCTAACCCTAACCCTAACACTATCCTAGGGCTGATGCTAACCCTAACCCTAACACTATCCTAGGGCTGATGCTAACCCTAACCCTAACCCTAACACTATCCTAGGGCTGATGCTAACCCTAACCCTAACACTATCCTAGGCCTGATGATAACCCTAACCCTAACCCTAACACTATCCTAGGGCTGATGCTAACCCTAACCCTAACACTATCCTAGGGCTGATGCTAACCCTAACCCTAACCCTAACACTATCCTAGGGCTGATGCTAACCACAACGCTAACCCTGACACTATCCTTGAACTGATGCTAACCCTAACCCTAACCCTAACACTATCCTAGGCCTGATGATAACCCTAACCCTAACCCTAACACTATCCTACGGCTGATGCTAACCCTAACCCTAACCCTAACACTATCCTAGGGCTGATGTTAACCGAACCCTAACACTATCCTAGGGCTGATGCTAACCCTAACCCTAACACTAACACTATCCTAGGGCTGATGCTAACCCTAACCCTAACACTATCCTAGGCCTGATGATAACCCTAACCCTAACCCTGACACTATCCTAGGGCTGATTCTAACCCTAACCCTAACACTATCCTAGGGCTGATGCTAACCCTAACCCTAACCCTAACACTATCCTAGGGCTGATGCTAACCCTAACGCTAACCCTAACACTATCCTTGTACTGATGCTAACACTAACCCTAACCATAACACTATCCTAGGCCTGATGATAACACTAACCCTAACCCTAACACTATCCTAGTGTTTATGTTAACCCTAACCTTAACACTATCCTAGGGCTGATGCTAACCCTAACCCTAAACCTAACACTATCCTAGGGCGGATGCTAAACCTAACCCTAACCCTAACACTATCCTAGGGCTGCTGCTAACCCTAACACTAACACTATCCTAGGGCTGATGCTAACCCTAACCCTAACCCTAACACTCTCCAAGGGCTGATGCTAACCCTAACCCTAACCCTAACACTATCCTAGGGATGATGCTAACCCTAACCCTAACTCTAACACTATCTTAGGGCTGAGGCTAACCCTAACCCTAACACTATCCTACGGCTGGTGCTAACCCTAACTCTAACCCTAACACTATCCTAGGGATGATGCTAACCCTAACCCTAACACTATCCTTGGGCTTATGCTAACCCTAACCCTAACCCTAACACTATCCTAGGGCAGATGCTAACCCTAACGCAAACTCTAACACAATCTTTGAACTGATGCTAACCCTAACCCTAACACAAACACTATCCTAGGCCTGATGATAACCCTAACCCTAACCCTAACACTATCCTAGGGTTTATGTTAACCCTAACCCTAACACTATCCTAGGGCTGATGCTAACCCTAACCCTAACCCTAACACTATCCTAGGGCTGATGCTAACCCTAACCCTAACCCTAACACTATCCTAGGGCTGATGCTAACCCTAACACTAACACTATCCTAGGGCTGATGCTAACCCTAACCCTAACCCTAACATTATCCTAGGGCGGATGCTAACCCTAACCCTAACCCTAACACTATCCTAGGGCTCATGCTAACCCTAACATTAACACTATCCTAGGCCTGACGCTAACCCTAACCCTAACCCTAACACTATCCTAGGGCTGATGCTAACCCTAACCCTAACCCTAACACTATCCTAGGCCTAATGCTAACCCTATCCCTAACCCTAACACTCTCCTAGGGCTGAGGCTAACCCTAACCCTAACACTATCCTAGGGCTGATGCTAACCCTAACCCTAACCCAAACACTATCCTAGGGTTGATGCTAACCCTAACCCTAACACTATCCTAGGGCTGATGCTAACCCTAACCCTAACCCTAACACTATCCTTGGGCTGATGCTAACCATAACCCTAACACTATCCTGGGCCTGATGCTAACCCTAACCCTAACCCTAACACTATCCTAGGGCTGATGCTAACCCTAACCCTAACACTATCCTTGGGCTGATGCTAACCCTAACCCTAACCCTAACAATATCCTAGGGCAGATGCTAACGCTAACGCTAACCCTAACACTATCCTTGAACTGATGCTAACCCTAACCCTAACCCTAACACTATCCTAGGCCTGATGATAACCCTAACCCTAACGCTAACACTATCCTAGGGTTTATGTTAACCCTAACCCTAACACTATCCTAGGGCTGATGCTAACCCAGCCCTAACCCTAACACTATCCTAAGGCGGATGCTAACCCTAACCCTAACCCTAACACTATCCTAGGGCTGATGCTAACCCTAACACTAACACTATCCTAGGGCTGATGCTAACCCTAACCCTAACCATAACATTATCCTAGGGCTGATGCTAACCCTAACCCTAACACTAACACTATCTTAGGGCTGAGGCTAACCCTAACCCTAACACTATCCTACGGCTGATCCTAACCCTAACCCTAACCCTAACACTATCCTAGGGCTGATGCTAACCCTAACCCTAACACTATCCTAGGCCTGATGCTAACCCTAACCCTAACCCTAACACTATCCTAGGGCTGATGCTAACCCTAACCCTAACACTATCCTAGGGCTGATGCTAACCCTAACCCTAACCCTAACACTATCCTAGGGCTGATGCTAACCCTAACCCTAACACTATCCTAGGCCTGATGATAACCCTAACCCTAACCCTAACACTATCCTAGGGCTGATGCTAACCCTAACCCTAACACTGTCCTAGGGCTGATGCTAACCCTAACCCTAACCCTAACACTAACCTAGGGCTGATGCTAACCACAACGCTAACCCTGACACTATCCTTGAACTGATGCTAACCCTAACCCTAACCCTAACACTATCCTAGGCCTGATGATAACCCTAACCCTAACCCTAACACTATCCTAGGGTTTATGTTAACCCTAACCCTAACACTATCCTAGGGCTGATGCTAAACCCTAACCCTAACCCTAACACTATCCTAGGGCTTATGCTAACCCTAACCCTAACACTGTCCTAGGCCTGATGATAACCCTAACCCGAACCCTAACTCTATCCTTGGGCTGATGCTAACCCTAACCCTAAGACTATCCTGGGCCTGATGCTAACCCTAACCCTAACCCTAACACTATCCTAGGGCTGATGCTAACCCTAACCCTAACACTATCCTTGGGCTCATGCTAACCCTAACCCTAACCCTAACACTATCCTAGGGCAGATGCTAACCCTAACGCTAACCCTAACACTATCCTTGAACTGATGCTAACCCTAACCGTAACCCTAACACTATCCTAGGCCTGATGATAACCCTAACCCTAACCCTAACACTATCCTAGGGTTTATGTTATCCCTAACCCTAACACTATCCTAGGGCTGATGCTAACCCTAACCCTAACCCTAACACTATCCTAGGGCGGATGCTAACCGTAACCCTAACCCTAACACTATCCTAGGGCTGATGCTAACCCTAACACTAACACTATCCTAGGGCTGATGCTAACCCTAACCCTAACCCTAACACTATCCTAGGGCTGATGCTAACCCTAACCCTAACACTATCCTAGGCCTGATGATAACCCTAACCCTAACACTGACACTATCCTAGGGCTGATGCTAACCCTAACCATAACACTATCCTAGGGCTGATGCTAACCCTAACCCTAACACTATCCTTGGGCTGATGCTAACCCTAACCCTAACCCTAACACTATCCTAGGGCAGATGCTAACCCTAACGCTAACCCTAACACTATCCTTGAACTGATGCTAACCCTAACCCTAACCCTAACACTATCCTAGGCCTGATGATATCCCTAACCCTAACCCTAACACTATCCTAGGGTTTATGTTAACCCTAACCCTAACACTATCCTAGGGCTGATGCTAACCCTAACCCTAACCCTAACACTATCCTAGGGCGGATGCTAACCCTAACCCTAACCCTAACACTATCCTAGGGCTAATGCTAACCCTAACACTAACACTATCCTAGGGCTGATGCTAACCCTAACCCTAACCCTTAACATTATCCTAGGGCTGATGCTAACCCTAACCCTAACTCTAACACTATCTTAGGGCTGAGGCTAACCCTAACCCTAACACTATCCTACGGCTGATGCTAACCCTAACCCTAACCCTAACACTATCCTAGGGCTGATGTTAACCGAACCCTAACACTATCCTAGGGCTGATGCTAACCCTAACCCTAACACTAACACTATCCTAGGGCTGATGCTAACCCTAACCCTAACACTATCCTAGGCCTGATGATAACCCTAACCCTAACCCTGACACTATCCTAGGGCTGATTCTAACCCTAACCCTAACACTATCCTAGGGCTGATGCTAACCCTAACCCTAACCCTAACACTATCCTAGGGCTGATGCTAACCCTAACGCTAACCCTAACACTATCCTTGTACTGATGCTAACCCTAACCCTAACCATAACACTATCCTAGGCCTGATGATAACCCTAACCCTAACCCTAACACTATCCTAGTGTTTATGTTAACCCTAACCTTAACACTATCCTAGGGCTGATGCTAACCCTAACCCTAAACCTAACACTATCCTAGGGCGGATGCTAAACCTAACCCTAACCCTAACACTATCCTAGGGCTGCTGCTAACCCTAACACTAACACTATCCTAGGGCTGATGCTAACCCTAACCCTAACCCTAACACTCTCCAAGGGCTGATGCTAACCCTAACCCTAACCCTAACACTATCCTAGGGATGATGCTAACCCTAACCCTAACTCTAACACTATCTTAGGGCTGAGGCTAACCCTAACCCTAACACTATCCTACGGCTGATGCTAACCCTAAGCCTAACCCTAACACTATCCTAGGGATGATGCTAACCCTAACCCTAACACTATCCTTGGGCTTATGCTAACCCTAACCCTAACCCTAACACTATCCTAGGGCAGATGCTAACCCTAACGCAAACCCTAACACAATCTTTGAACTGATGCTAACCCTAACCCTAACACAAACACTATCCTAGGCCTGATGATAACCCTAACCCTAACCCTAACACTATCCTAGGGTTTATGTTAACCCTAACCCTAACACTATCCTAGGGCTGATGCTAACCCTAACCCTAACCCTAACACTATCCTAGGGCTGATGCTAACCCTAACCCTAACCCTAACACTATCCTAGGGCTGATGCTAACCCTAACACTAACACTATCCTAGGGCTGATGCTAACCCTAACCCTAACCCTAACATTATCCTAGGGCGGATGCTAACCCTAACCCTAACCCTAACACTATCCTAGGGCTCATGCTAACCCTAACATTAACACTATCCTAGGCCTGACGCTAACCCTAACCCTAACCCTAACACTATCCTAGGGCTGATGCTAACCCTAACCCTAACACTATCCTAGGGCTGATGCTAACCCTAACCCTAACCCTAACACTATCCTAGGGCTGATGCTAACCCTAACCCTAACACTATCCTAGGCCTGATGATAACCCTAACCCTAACCCTAACACTATCCTAGGGCTGATGCTAACCCTAACCCTAACAATATCCTAGGGCTGATGCTAACCCTAACCCTAACCCTAACACTATCCTAAGTCTGATGCTAACCCTAGCCGTCACACTATACTAGGCCTGATGATAACCCTAACCCTAACCTTAACACTATCCTAGGGCTGATGCTAACCCTAACCCTAACCCTAACACTATCCTAGAGCTGATGCTAACCCTAACCCTAACACTATCCTAGGCCTGATGATAACCCTAACCCTAACCCTGACACTATCCTAGTGCTGATGGTAACCCTAACCCTAACACTATCCTGGGGCTGATGCTAACCCTAACCCTAATCATAACACTATCCGAGGCCTGATGCTAACCCTATCCCTACCCCTAACACTCTCCTAGGGCTGAGGCTAACCCTAACCCTAACACTATCCTAGGGCTGATGCTAACCCTAACGCTAACCCAAACACTAACCTAGGGTTGATGCTAACCCTAAACCTAACACTATCCTAGGGCTGATGCTAACCCTAACCCTAACACTAACACTATACTTGGGCTGATGCTAACCCTAACCCTAACACTATCCTGGGCCTGATGCTAACCCTAACCCTAACCCTAACACTATCCTAGGGCTGATGCTAACCCTAACCCTAACACTATCCTTGGGCTGATGCTAACCCTAACCCTAACCATAACACTATCCTAGGCCTGATGATAACCCTAATCCTAACCCTAACACTATCCTAGGGTTTATGTTAACCCTAACCCTAACACTATCCTAGGGCTGATGCTAACCCTAAACCTAAACCTAACACTATCCTAGGGCGGATGCTAAACCTAACCCTAACCCTAACACTATCCTAGGGCTGATGCTAACCCTAACACTAACACTATCCTAGGGCTGATGCTAACCCTAACCCTAACCTTAACACTCTCCAAGGGCTGATGCTAACCCTAACCCTAACGCTATCCTAGGGCTGATGCTAACCCTAACCCTAAACCTAACACTATCCTAGGGCGGATATTAACCTAACCCTAACCCTAACACTATCCTAGGGCGGATGCTAACCCTAACCCTAACCCTAACACTCTCCAAGGGCTGATGCTAACCCTAACCCTAACCCTAACACTATCCTAGGATTGATGCTAACCCTAACCCTAACCCTAACACTATCCTAGGGCGGATGCTAACCCTAACCCTAACCCTAACACTATCCTAGGGCTGATGCTAACCCTAACACTAACACTATCCTAGGGCTGATTCTAACCCTAACCCTAACCCTAACATTATCCTAGGGCGGATGCTAACCCTAACCCTAACCCTAACACTATCCTAGGGCTCATGCTAACCCTAACACTAACACTATCCTATGCCTGATGCTAACCCTAACCCTAACCCTAACACTATCCTAGGGCTGATGCTAACCCTAACCCTAACACAATCCTAGGGCAGATGCTAACCCTAACCCTAACCCTAACACTATCCTAGGGCTGATGCTAACCCTAACATTAACACTATCCTAGGCCTGATGATAACCCTAACCCTAACCCTAACACTATCCTAGGGCTGATGCTAACCCTAACCCTAACAGTATCCTAGGGCTGAGCTAACCCTTACCCTAACCCTAACACTATCCTAAGTCTGAAGCTAACCCTAGCCCTCACACTATACTAGGCCTGATGATAACACTAACCCTAACCTTAACACTATCCTAGGGCTGATGCTAACCCTAACCCTAACCCTAACACTATCCTAGAGCTGATGCTAACCCTAACCCTAACACTATCCTACGCCTGATGGTAACCCTAACCCTAACCCTGACACTATCCTAAGGCTGATGCTAACACTAACCCTAACACTATCCTAGGGCTGATGCTAACCCTAACCCTAACCCTAACACTATCCTAGGCCTAATGCTAACCCTATCCCTAACCCTAACACTCTCCTAGGGCTGAGGCTAACCCTAACCCTAACACTATCCTAGGGCTGATGCTAACCCTAACCCTAACCCAAACACTATCCTAGGGTTGATGCTAACCCTAACCCTAACACTATCCTAGGGCTGATGCTAACCCTAACCCTAACCCTAACACTATCCTTGGGCTGATGCTAACCATAACCCTAACACTATCCTGGGCCTGATGCTAACCCTAACCCTAACCCTAACACTATCCTAGGGCTGATGCTAACCCTAACCCTAACACTATCCTTGGGCTGATGCTAACCCTAACCCTAACCCTAACAATATCCTAGGGCAGATGCTAACGCTAACGCTAACCCTAACACTATCCTTGAACTGATGCTAACCCTAACCCTAACCCTAACACTATCCTAGGCCTGATGATAACCCTAACCCTAACGCTAACACTATCCTAGGGTTTATGTTAACCCTAACCCTAACACTATCCTAGGGCTGATGCTAACCCTAACCCTAACCCTAACACTATCCTAGGGCTGATGCTAACCCTAACACTAACACTATCCTAGGGCTGATGCTAACCCTAACCCTAACCATAACATTATCCTAGGGCTGATGCTAACCCTAACCCTAACACTAACACTATCTTAGGGCTGAGGCTAACCCTAACCCTAACACTATCCTACGGCTGATCCTAACCCTAACCCTAACCCTAACACTATCCTAGGGCTGATGCTAACCCTAACCCTAACACTATCCTAGGCCTGATGCTAACCCTAACCCTAACCCTAACACTATCCTAGGGCTGATGCTAACCCTAACCCTAACACTATCCTAGGGCTGATGCTAACCCTAACCCTAACCCTAACACTATCCTAGGGCTGATGCTAACCCTAACCCTAACACTATCCTAGGCCTGATGATAACCCTAACCCTAACCCTAACACTATCCTAGGGCTGATGCTAACCCTAACCCTAACACTATCCTAGGGCTGATGCTAACCCTAACCCTAACCCTAACACTATCCTAGGGCTGATGCTAACCACAACGCTAACCCTGACACTATCCTTGAACTGATGCTAACCCTAACCCTAACCCTAACACTATCCTAGGCCTGATGATAACCCTAACCCTAACCCTAACACTATCCTACGGCTGATGCTAACCCTAACCCTAACCCTAACACTATCCTAGGGCTGATGTTAACCGAACCCTAACACTATCCTAGGGCTGATGCTAACCCTAACCCTAACACTAACACTATCCTAGGGCTGATGCTAACCCTAACCCTAACACTATCCTAGGCCTGATGATAACCCTAACCCTAACCCTGACACTATCCTAGGGCTGATTCTAACCCTAACCCTAACACTATCCTAGGGCTGATGCTAACCCTAACCCTAACCCTAACACTATCCTAGGGCTGATGCTAACCCTAACGCTAACCCTAACACTATCCTTGTACTGATGCTAACACTAACCCTAACCATAACACTATCCTAGGCCTGATGATAACACTAACCCTAACCCTAACACTATCCTAGTGTTTATGTTAACCCTAACCTTAACACTATCCTAGGGCTGATGCTAACCCTAACCCTAAACCTAACACTATCCTAGGGCGGATGCTAAACCTAACCCTAACCCTAACACTATCCTAGGGCTGCTGCTAACCCTAACACTAACACTATCCTAGGGCTGATGCTAACCCTAACCCTAACCCTAACACTCTCCAAGGGCTGATGCTAACCCTAACCCTAACCCTAACACTATCCTAGGGATGATGCTAACCCTAACCCTAACTCTAACACTATCTTAGGGCTGAGGCTAACCCTAACCCTAACACTATCCTACGGCTGGTGCTAACCCTAACTCTAACCCTAACACTATCCTAGGGATGATGCTAACCCTAACCCTAACACTATCCTTGGGCTTATGCTAACCCTAACCCTAACCCTAACACTATCCTAGGGCAGATGCTAACCCTAACGCAAACTCTAACACAATCTTTGAACTGATGCTAACCCTAACCCTAACACAAACACTATCCTAGGCCTGATGATAACCCTAACCCTAACCCTAACACTATCCTAGGGTTTATGTTAACCCTAACCCTAACACTATCCTAGGGCTGATGCTAACCCTAACCCTAACCCTAACACTATCCTAGGGCTGATGCTAACCCTAACCCTAACCCTAACACTATCCTAGGGCTGATGCTAACCCTAACACTAACACTATCCTAGGGCTGATGCTAACCCTAACCCTAACCCTAACATTATCCTAGGGCGGATGCTAACCCTAACCCTAACCCTAACACTATCCTAGGGCTCATGCTAACCCTAACATTAACACTATCCTAGGCCTGACGCTAACCCTAACCCTAACCCTAACACTATCCTAGGGCTGATGCTAACCCTAACCCTAACCCTAACACTATCCTAGGCCTAATGCTAACCCTATCCCTAACCCTAACACTCTCCTAGGGCTGAGGCTAACCCTAACCCTAACACTATCCTAGGGCTGATGCTAACCCTAACCCTAACCCAAACACTATCCTAGGGTTGATGCTAACCCTAACCCTAACACTATCCTAGGGCTGATGCTAACCCTATCCCTAACCCTAACACTATCCTTGGGCTGATGCTAACCATAACCCTAACACTATCCTGGGCCTGATGCTAACCCTAACCCTAACCCTAACACTATCCTAGGGCTGATGCTAACCCTAACCCTAACACTATCCTTGGGCTGATGCTAACCCTAACCCTAACCCTAACAATATCCTAGGGCAGATGCTAACGCTAACGCTAACCCTAACACTATCCTTGAACTGATGCTAACCCT
Source organism: Lemur catta (assembly GCF_020740605.2). Taxonomy (NCBI): domain Eukaryota; kingdom Metazoa; phylum Chordata; class Mammalia; order Primates; family Lemuridae; genus Lemur; species Lemur catta. The sequence continues at coordinate 1,833,212 of NC_059134.1, forward strand.
AACCCTAACCCTAACACTATCCTAGGCCTGATGATAACCCTAACCCTAACGCTAACACTATCCTAGGGTTTATGTTAACCCTAACCCTAACACTATCCTAGGGCTGATGCTAACCCAGCCCTAACCCTAACACTATCCTAAGGCGGATGCTAACCCTAACCCTAACCCTAACACTATCCTAGGGCTGATGCTAACCCTAACACTAACACTATCCTAGGGCTGATGCTAACCCTAACCCTAACCATAACATTATCCTAGGGCTGATGCTAACCCTAACCCTAACACTAACACTATCTTAGGGCTGAGGCTAACCCTAACCCTAACACTATCCTACGGCTGATCCTAACCCTAACCCTAACCCTAACACTATCCTAGGGCTGATGCTAACCCTAACCCTAACACTATCCTAGGCCTGATGCTAACCCTAACCCTAACCCTAACACTATCCTAGGGCTGATGCTAACCCTAACCCTAACACTATCCTAGGGCTGATGCTAACCCTAACCCTAACCCTAACACTATCCTAGGGCTGATGCTAACCCTAACCCTAACACTATCCTAGGCCTGATGATAACCCTAACCCTAACCCTAACACTATCCTAGGGCTGATGCTAACCCTAACCCTAACACTGTCCTAGGGCTGATGCTAACCCTAACCCTAACCCTAACACTAACCTAGGGCTGATGCTAACCACAACGCTAACCCTGACACTATCCTTGAACTGATGCTAACCCTAACCCTAACCCTAACACTATCCTAGGCCTGATGATAACCCTAACCCTAACCCTAACACTATCCTAGGGTTTATGTTAACCCTAACCCTAACACTATCCTAGGGCTGATGCTAAACCCTAACCCTAACCCTAACACTATCCTAGGGCTTATGCTAACCCTAACCCTAACACTGTCCTAGGCCTGATGATAACCCTAACCCGAACCCTAACTCTATCCTTGGGCTGATGCTAACCCTAACCCTAAGACTATCCTGGGCCTGATGCTAACCCTAACCCTAACCCTAACACTATCCTAGGGCTGATGCTAACCCTAACCCTAACACTATCCTTGGGCTCATGCTAACCCTAACCCTAACCCTAACACTATCCTAGGGCAGATGCTAACCCTAACGCTAACCCTAACACTATCCTTGAACTGATGCTAACCCTAACCGTAACCCTAACACTATCCTAGGCCTGATGATAACCCTAACCCTAACCCTAACACTATCCTAGGGTTTATGTTATCCCTAACCCTAACACTATCCTAGGGCTGATGCTAACCCTAACCCTAACCCTAACACTATCCTAGGGCGGATGCTAACCGTAACCCTAACCCTAACACTATCCTAGGGCTGATGCTAACCCTAACACTAACACTATCCTAGGGCTGATGCTAACCCTAACCCTAACCCTAACACTATCCTAGGGCTGATGCTAACCCTAACCCTAACACTATCCTAGGCCTGATGATAACCCTAACCCTAACACTGACACTATCCTAGGGCTGATGCTAACCCTAACCATAACACTATCCTAGGGCTGATGCTAACCCTAACCCTAACACTATCCTTGGGCTGATGCTAACCCTAACCCTAACCCTAACACTATCCTAGGGCAGATGCTAACCCTAACGCTAACCCTAACACTATCCTTGAACTGATGCTAACCCTAACCCTAACCCTAACACTATCCTAGGCCTGATGATATCCCTAACCCTAACCCTAACACTATCCTAGGGTTTATGTTAACCCTAACCCTAACACTATCCTAGGGCTGATGCTAACCCTAACCCTAACCCTAACACTATCCTAGGGCGGATGCTAACCCTAACCCTAACCCTAACACTATCCTAGGGCTAATGCTAACCCTAACACTAACACTATCCTAGGGCTGATGCTAACCCTAACCCTAACCCTTAACATTATCCTAGGGCTGATGCTAACCCTAACCCTAACTCTAACACTATCTTAGGGCTGAGGCTAACCCTAACCCTAACACTATCCTACGGCTGATGCTAACCCTAACCCTAACCCTAACACTATCCTAGGGCTGATGTTAACCGAACCCTAACACTATCCTAGGGCTGATGCTAACCCTAACCCTAACACTAACACTATCCTAGGGCTGATGCTAACCCTAACCCTAACACTATCCTAGGCCTGATGATAACCCTAACCCTAACCCTGACACTATCCTAGGGCTGATTCTAACCCTAACCCTAACACTATCCTAGGGCTGATGCTAACCCTAACCCTAACCCTAACACTATCCTAGGGCTGATGCTAACCCTAACGCTAACCCTAACACTATCCTTGTACTGATGCTAACCCTAACCCTAACCATAACACTATCCTAGGCCTGATGATAACCCTAACCCTAACCCTAACACTATCCTAGTGTTTATGTTAACCCTAACCTTAACACTATCCTAGGGCTGATGCTAACCCTAACCCTAAACCTAACACTATCCTAGGGCGGATGCTAAACCTAACCCTAACCCTAACACTATCCTAGGGCTGCTGCTAACCCTAACACTAACACTATCCTAGGGCTGATGCTAACCCTAACCCTAACCCTAACACTCTCCAAGGGCTGATGCTAACCCTAACCCTAACCCTAACACTATCCTAGGGATGATGCTAACCCTAACCCTAACTCTAACACTATCTTAGGGCTGAGGCTAACCCTAACCCTAACACTATCCTACGGCTGATGCTAACCCTAAGCCTAACCCTAACACTATCCTAGGGATGATGCTAACCCTAACCCTAACACTATCCTTGGGCTTATGCTAACCCTAACCCTAACCCTAACACTATCCTAGGGCAGATGCTAACCCTAACGCAAACCCTAACACAATCTTTGAACTGATGCTAACCCTAACCCTAACACAAACACTATCCTAGGCCTGATGATAACCCTAACCCTAACCCTAACACTATCCTAGGGTTTATGTTAACCCTAACCCTAACACTATCCTAGGGCTGATGCTAACCCTAACCCTAACCCTAACACTATCCTAGGGCTGATGCTAACCCTAACCCTAACCCTAACACTATCCTAGGGCTGATGCTAACCCTAACACTAACACTATCCTAGGGCTGATGCTAACCCTAACCCTAACCCTAACATTATCCTAGGGCGGATGCTAACCCTAACCCTAACCCTAACACTATCCTAGGGCTCATGCTAACCCTAACATTAACACTATCCTAGGCCTGACGCTAACCCTAACCCTAACCCTAACACTATCCTAGGGCTGATGCTAACCCTAACCCTAACACTATCCTAGGGCTGATGCTAACCCTAACCCTAACCCTAACACTATCCTAGGGCTGATGCTAACCCTAACCCTAACACTATCCTAGGCCTGATGATAACCCTAACCCTAACCCTAACACTATCCTAGGGCTGATGCTAACCCTAACCCTAACAATATCCTAGGGCTGATGCTAACCCTAACCCTAACCCTAACACTATCCTAAGTCTGATGCTAACCCTAGCCGTCACACTATACTAGGCCTGATGATAACCCTAACCCTAACCTTAACACTATCCTAGGGCTGATGCTAACCCTAACCCTAACCCTAACACTATCCTAGAGCTGATGCTAACCCTAACCCTAACACTATCCTAGGCCTGATGATAACCCTAACCCTAACCCTGACACTATCCTAGTGCTGATGGTAACCCTAACCCTAACACTATCCTGGGGCTGATGCTAACCCTAACCCTAATCATAACACTATCCGAGGCCTGATGCTAACCCTATCCCTACCCCTAACACTCTCCTAGGGCTGAGGCTAACCCTAACCCTAACACTATCCTAGGGCTGATGCTAACCCTAACGCTAACCCAAACACTAACCTAGGGTTGATGCTAACCCTAAACCTAACACTATCCTAGGGCTGATGCTAACCCTAACCCTAACACTAACACTATACTTGGGCTGATGCTAACCCTAACCCTAACACTATCCTGGGCCTGATGCTAACCCTAACCCTAACCCTAACACTATCCTAGGGCTGATGCTAACCCTAACCCTAACACTATCCTTGGGCTGATGCTAACCCTAACCCTAACCATAACACTATCCTAGGCCTGATGATAACCCTAATCCTAACCCTAACACTATCCTAGGGTTTATGTTAACCCTAACCCTAACACTATCCTAGGGCTGATGCTAACCCTAAACCTAAACCTAACACTATCCTAGGGCGGATGCTAAACCTAACCCTAACCCTAACACTATCCTAGGGCTGATGCTAACCCTAACACTAACACTATCCTAGGGCTGATGCTAACCCTAACCCTAACCTTAACACTCTCCAAGGGCTGATGCTAACCCTAACCCTAACGCTATCCTAGGGCTGATGCTAACCCTAACCCTAAACCTAACACTATCCTAGGGCGGATATTAACCTAACCCTAACCCTAACACTATCCTAGGGCGGATGCTAACCCTAACCCTAACCCTAACACTCTCCAAGGGCTGATGCTAACCCTAACCCTAACCCTAACACTATCCTAGGATTGATGCTAACCCTAACCCTAACCCTAACACTATCCTAGGGCGGATGCTAACCCTAACCCTAACCCTAACACTATCCTAGGGCTGATGCTAACCCTAACACTAACACTATCCTAGGGCTGATTCTAACCCTAACCCTAACCCTAACATTATCCTAGGGCGGATGCTAACCCTAACCCTAACCCTAACACTATCCTAGGGCTCATGCTAACCCTAACACTAACACTATCCTATGCCTGATGCTAACCCTAACCCTAACCCTAACACTATCCTAGGGCTGATGCTAACCCTAACCCTAACACAATCCTAGGGCAGATGCTAACCCTAACCCTAACCCTAACACTATCCTAGGGCTGATGCTAACCCTAACATTAACACTATCCTAGGCCTGATGATAACCCTAACCCTAACCCTAACACTATCCTAGGGCTGATGCTAACCCTAACCCTAACAGTATCCTAGGGCTGAGCTAACCCTTACCCTAACCCTAACACTATCCTAAGTCTGAAGCTAACCCTAGCCCTCACACTATACTAGGCCTGATGATAACACTAACCCTAACCTTAACACTATCCTAGGGCTGATGCTAACCCTAACCCTAACCCTAACACTATCCTAGAGCTGATGCTAACCCTAACCCTAACACTATCCTACGCCTGATGGTAACCCTAACCCTAACCCTGACACTATCCTAAGGCTGATGCTAACACTAACCCTAACACTATCCTAGGGCTGATGCTAACCCTAACCCTAACCCTAACACTATCCTAGGCCTAATGCTAACCCTATCCCTAACCCTAACACTCTCCTAGGGCTGAGGCTAACCCTAACCCTAACACTATCCTAGGGCTGATGCTAACCCTAACCCTAACCCAAACACTATCCTAGGGTTGATGCTAACCCTAACCCTAACACTATCCTAGGGCTGATGCTAACCCTAACCCTAACCCTAACACTATCCTTGGGCTGATGCTAACCATAACCCTAACACTATCCTCGGCCTGATGCTAACCCTAACCCTAACCCTAACACTATCCTAGGGCTGATGCTAACCCTAACCCTAACACTATCCTTGGGCTGATGCTAACCCTAACCCTAACCCTAACAATATCCTAGGGCAGATGCTAACGCTAACGCTAACCCTAACACTATCCTTGAACTGATGCTAACCCTAACCCTAACCCTAACACTATCCTAGGCCTGATGATAACCCTAACCCTAACGCTAACACTATCCTAGGGTTTATGTTAACCCTAACCCTAACACTATCCTAGGGCTGATGCTAACCCTAACCCTAACCCTAACACTATCCTAGGGCTGATGCTAACCCTAACACTAACACTATCCTAGGGCTGATGCTAACCCTAACCCTAACCATAACATTATCCTAGGGCTGATGCTAACCCTAACCCTAACACTAACACTATCTTAGGGCTGAGGCTAACCCTAACCCTAACACTATCCTACGGCTGATCCTAACCCTAACCCTAACCCTAACACTATCCTAGGGCTGATGCTAACCCTAACCCTAACACTATCCTAGGCCTGATGCTAACCCTAACCCTAACCCTAACACTATCCTAGGGCTGATGCTAACCCTAACCCTAACACTATCCTAGGGCTGATGCTAACCCTAACCCTAACCCTAACACTATCCTAGGGCTGATGCTAACCCTAACCCTAACACTATCCTAGGCCTGATGATAACCCTAACCCTAACCCTAACACTATCCTAGGGCTGATGCTAACCCTAACCCTAACCCTAACACTATCCTAGAGCTGATGCTAACCCTAACCCTTACACTATCCTAGGCCTGATGATAACCCTAACCCTAACCCTGACACTATCCTAGTGCTGATGGTAACCCTAACCCTAACACTATCCTGGGGCTGATGCTAACCCTAACCCTAATCATAACACTATCCGAGGCCTGATGCTAATCCTATCCCTACCCCTAACACTCTCCTAGGGCTGAGGCTAACCCTAACCCTAACACTATCCTAGGGCTGATGCTAACCCTAACGCTAACCCAAACACTAACCTAGGGTTGATGCTAACCCTAAACCTAACACTATCCTAGGGCTGATGCTAACCCTAACCCTAACACTAACACTATACTTGGGCTGATGCTAACCCTAACCCTAACACTATCCTGGGCCTGATGCTAACCCTAACCCTAACCCTAACACTATCCTAGGGCTGATGCTAACCCTAACCCTAACACTATCCTTGGGCTCATGCTAACCCTAACCCTAACCATAACACTATCCTAGGCCTGAAGATAACCCTAACCCTAACCCTAACAGTATCCTAGGGTTTATGTTAACCCTAACCCTAACACTATCCTAGGGCTGATGCTAACCCTAAACCTAAACCTAACACTATCCTAGGGCGGATGCTAAACCTAACCCTAACCCTAACACTATCCTAGGGCTGATGCTAACCCTAACACTAACACTATCCTAGGGCTGATGCTAACCCTAACCCTAACCTTAATACTCTCCAAGGGCTGATGCTAACCCTAACCCTAACACTATCCTAGGCCTGATGATAACCCTAACCCTAACCCTAACACTATCCTAGGGCTGATGCTAACCCTAACCCTAACAGTATCCTAGGGCTGAGCTAACCCTTACCCTAACCCTAACACTATCCTAAGTCTGAAGCTAACCCTAGCCCTCACACTATACTAGGCCTGATGATAACACTAACCCTAACCTTAACACTATCCTAGGGCTGATGCTAACCCTAACCCTAACCCTAACACTATCCTAGAGCTGATGCTAACCCTAACCCTAACACTATCCTACGCCTGATGGTAACCCTAACCCTAACCCTGACACTATCCTAAGGCTGATGCTAACACTAACCCTAACACTATCCTAGGGCTGATGCTAACCCTAACCCTAACCCTAACACTATCCTAGGCCTAATGCTAACCCTATCCCTAACCCTAACACTCTCCTAGGGCTGAGGCTAACCCTAACCCTAACACTATCCTAGGGCTGATGCTAACCCTAACCCTAACCCAAACACTATCCTAGGGTTGATGCTAACCCTAACCCTAACACTATCCTAGGGCTGATGCTAACCCTAACCCTAACCCTAACACTATCCTTGGGCTGATGCTAACCATAACCCTAACACTATCCTGGGCCTGATGCTAACCCTAACCCTAACCCTAACACTATCCTAGGGCTGATGCTAACCCTAACCCTAACACTATCCTTGGGCTGATGCTAACCCTAACCCTAACCCTAACAATATCCTAGGGCAGATGCTAACGCTAACGCTAACCCTAACACTATCCTTGAACTGATGCTAACCCTAACCCTAACCCTAACACTATCCTAGGCCTGATGATAACCCTAACCCTAACGCTAACACTATCCTAGGGTTTATGTTAACCCTAACCCTAACACTATCCTAGGGCTGATGCTAACCCTAACCCTAACCCTAACACTATCCTAGGGCTGATGCTAACCCTAACACTAACACTATCCTAGGGCTGATGCTAACCCTAACAATAACCATAACATTATCCTAGGGCTGATGCTAACCCTAACCCTAACACTAACACTATCTTAGGGCTGAGGCTAACCCTAACCCTAACACTATCCTACGGCTGATCCTAACCCTAACCCTAACCCTAACACTATCCTAGGGCTGATGCTAACCCTAACCCTAACACTATCCTAGGCCTGATGCTAACCCTAACCCTAACCCTAACACTATCCTAGGGCTGATGCTAACCCTAACCCTAACACTATCCTAGGGCTGATGCTAACCCTAACCCTAACCCTAACACTATCCTAGGGCTGATGCTAACCCTAACCCTAACACTATCCTAGGCCTGATGATAACCCTAACCCTAACCCTAACACTATCCTAGGGCTGATGCTAACCCTAAACCTAACACTATCCTAGGGCTGATGCTAACCCTAACCCTAACCCTAACACTATCCTAGGGCTGATGCTAACCACAACGCTAACCCTGACACTATCCTTGAACTGATGCTAACCCTAACCCTAACCCTAACACTATCCTAGGCCTGATGATAACCCTAACCCTAACCCTAACACTATCCTAGGGTTTATGTTAACCCTAACCCTAACACTATCCTAGGGCTGATGCTAACCCTAACCCTAACCCTAACACTATCCTAGGGCTTATGCTAACCCTAACCCTAACACTGTCCTAGGCCTGATGATAACTCTAACCCGAACCCTAACTCTATCCTTGGGCTGATGCTAACCCTAACCCTAAGACTATCCTGGGCCTGATGCTAACCCTAACCCTAACCCTAACACTATCCTAGGGCTGATGCTAACCCTAACCCTAACACTATCCTTGGGCTCATGCTAACCCTAACCCTAACCCTAACACTATCCTAGGGCAGATGCTAACCCTAACGCTAACCCTAACACTATCCTTGAACTGATGCTAACCCTAACCGTAACCCTAACACTATCCTAGGCCTGATGATAACCCTAACCCTAACCCTAACACTATCCTAGGGTTTATGTTAACCCTAACCCTAACACTATCCTAGGGCTGATGCTAACCCTAACCCTAACCCTAACACTATCCTAGGGCGGATGCTAACCGTAACCCTAACCCTAACACTATCCTAGGGCTGATGCTAACCCTAACATTAACACTATCCTAGGGCTGATGCTAACCCTAACCCTAACCCTAACACTATCCTAGGGCTGATGCTAACCCTAACCCTAACACTATCCTAGGCCTGATGATAACCCTAACCCTAACACTGACACTATCCTAGGGCTGATGCTAACCCTAACCCTAACACTATCCTAGGGTTTATGTTAACCCTAACCCTAACACTATCCTAGGGCTGATGCTAACCCTAACCCTAACCCTAACACTATCCTAGGGCGGATGCTAACCCTAACCCTAACCCTAACACTATCCTAGGGCTAATGCTAACCCTAACACTAACACTATCCTAGGGCTGATGCTAACCCTAACCCTAACCCTTAACATTATCCTAGGGCTGATGCTAACCCTAACCCTAACTCTAACACTATCTAGGGCTGAGGCTAACCCTAACCCTAACACTATCCTACGGCTGATGCTAACCCTAACCCTAACCCTAACACTATCCTAGGGGTGATGCTAACCCTAACCCTAACACTATCCTAGGCCTGATGCTAACCCTAACCCTAACCCTAACACTATCCTAGGGCTGATGTTAACCGAACCCTAACACTATCCTAGGGCTGATGCTAACCCTAACCCTAACACTAACACTATCCTAGGGCTGATGCTAACCCTAACCCTAACACTATCCTAGGCCTGATGATAACCCTAACCCTAACCCTGACACTATCCTAGGGCTGATTCTAAACCTAACCCTAACACTATCCTAGGGCTGATGCTAACCCTAACCCTAACCCTAACACTATCCTAGGGCTGATGCTAACCCTAACGCTAACCCTAACACTATCCTTGTACTGATGCTAACCCTAACCCTAACCATAACACTATCCTAGGCCTGATGATAACCCTAACCCTAACCCTAACACTATCCTAGTGTTTATGTTAACCCTAACCTTAACACTATCCTAGGGCTGATGCTAACCCTAACCCTAAACCTAACACTATCCTAGGGCGGATGCTAAACCTAACCCTAACCCTAACACTATCCTAGGGCTGCTGCTAACCCTAACACTAACACTATCCTAGGGCTGATGCTAACCCTAACCCTAACCCTAACACTCTCCAAGGGCTGATGCTAACCCTAACCATAACCCTAACACTATCCTAGGGATGATGCTAACCCTAACCCTAACTCTAACACTATCTTAGGGCTGAGGCTAACCCTAACCCTAACACTATCCTACGGCTGATGCTAACCCTAACCCTAACCCTAACACTATCCTAGGGCTGATGCTAACCCTAACCCTAACACTATCCTTGGGCTGATGCTAACCCTAACCCTAACCCTAACACTATCCTAGGGCAGATGCTAACCCTAACGCTAACCCTAACACTATCTTTGAACTGATGCTAACCCTAACCCTAACACAAACACTATCCTAGGCCTGATGATAACCCTAACCCTAACCCTAACACTATCCTAGGGTTTATGTTAACCCTAACCCTAACACTATCCTAGGGCTGATGCTAACCCTAACCCTAACCCTAACACTATCCTAGGGCTGATGCTAACCCTAACCCTAACCCTAACACTATCCTAGGGCTGATGCTAACCCTAACACTAACACTATCCTAGGGCTGATGCTAACCCTAACCCTAACCTTAACACTCTCCAAGGGCTGATGCTAACCCTAACCCTAACGCTATCCTAGGGCTGATGCTAACCCTAACCCTAAACCTAACACTCTCCTAGGGCGGATATTAACCTAACCCTAACCCTAACACTATCCTAGGGCGGATGCTAACCCTAACCCTAACCCTAACACTCTCCAAGGGCTGATGCTAACCCTAACCCTAACCCTAACACTATCCTAGGATTGATGCTAACCCTAACCCTAACCCTAACACTATCCTAGGGCGGATGCTAACCCTAACCCTAACCCTAACACTATCCTAGGGCTGATGCTAACCCTAACACTAACACTAACCTAGGGCTGATTCTAACCCTAAACCTAACCCTAACATTATCCTATGGCGGATGCTAACCCTAACCCTAACCCTAACACTATCCTAGGGCTCATGCTAACCCTAACACTAACACTATCCTATGCCTGATGCTAACCCTAACCCTAACCCTAACACTATCCTAGGGCTGATGCTAACCCTAACCCTAACACAATCCTAGGGCAGATGCTAACCCTAACCCTAACCCTAACACTATCCTAGGGCTGATGCTAACCCTAACCCTAACACTATCCTAGGCCTGATGATAACCCTAACCCTAACCCTAACACTATCCTAGGGCTGATGCTAACCCTAACCCTAACAGTATCCTAGGGCTGAGCTAACCCTTACCCTAACCCTAACACTATCCTAAGTCTGAAGCTAACCCTAGCCCTCACACTATACTAGGCCTGATGATAACACTAACCCTAACCTTAACACTATCCTAGGGCTGATGCTAACCCTAACCCTAACCCTAACACTATCCTAGAGCTGATGCTAACCCTAACCCTAACACTATCCTACGCCTGATGGTAACCCTAACCCTAACCCTGACACTATCCTAAGGCTGATGCTAACACTAACCCTAACACTATCCTAGGGCTGATGCTAACCCTAACCCTAACCCTAACACTATCCTAGGCCTAATGCTAACCCTATCCCTAACCCTAACACTCTCCTAGGGCTGAGGCTAACCCTAACCCTAACACTATCCTAGGGCTGATGCTAACCCTAACCCTAACCCAAACACTATCCTAGGGTTGATGCTAACCCTAACCCTAACACTATCCTAGGGCTGATGCTAACCCTAACCCTAACCCTAACACTATCCTTGGGCTGATGCTAACCATAACCCTAACACTATCCTGGGCCTGATGCTAACCCTAACCCTAACCCTAACACTATCCTAGGGCTGATGCTAACCCTAAACCTAACACTATCCTTGGGCTGATGCTAACCCTAACCCTAACCCTAACAATATCCTAGGGCAGATGCTAACGCTAACGCTAACCCTAACACTATCCTTGAACTGATGCTAACCCTAACCCTAACCCTAACACTATCCTAGGCCTGATGATAACCCTAACCCTAACGCTAACACTATCCTAGGGTTTATGTTAACCCTAACCCTAACACTATCCTAGGGCTGATGCTAACCCTAACCCTAACCCTAACACTATCCTAGGGCTGATGCTAACCCTAACCCTAACACTATCCTAGGGCTGATGCTAACCCTAACCCTAACCATAACATTATCCTAGGGCTGATGCTAACCCTAACCCTAACACTAACACTATCTTAGGGCTGAGGCTAACCCTAACCCTAACACTATCCTACGGCTGATCCTAACCCTAACCCTAACCCTAACACTATCCTAGGGCTGATGCTAACCCTAACCCTAACACTATCCTAGGCCTGATGCTAACCCTAACCCTAACCCTAACACTATCCTAGGGCTGATGCTAACCCTAACCCTAACACTATCCTAGGGCTGATGCTAACCCTAACCCTAACCCTAACACTATCCTAGGGCTGATGCTAACCCTAACCCTAACACTATCCTATGCCTGATGATAACCCTAACCCTAACCCTAACACTATCCTAGGGCTGATGCTAACCCTAACCCTAACACTATCCTAGGGCTGATGCTAACCCTAACCCTAACCCTAACACTATCCTAGGGCTGATGCTAACCACAACGCTAACCCTGACACTATCCTTGAACTGATGCTAACCCTAACCCTAACCCTAACACTATCCTAGGCCTGATGATAACCCTAACCCTAACCCTAACACTATCCTAGGGTTTATGTTAACCCTAACCCTAACACTATCCTAGGGCTGATGCTAACCCTAACCCTAACCCTAACACTATCCTAGGGCTTATGCTAACCCTAACCCTAACACTGTCCTAGGCCTGATGATAACCCTAACCCGAACCCTAACTCTATCCTTGGGCTGATGCTAACCCTAACCCTAAGACTATCCTGGGCCTGATGCTAACCCTAACCCTAACCCTAACACTATCCTAGGGCTGATGCTAACCCTAACCCTAACACTATCCTTGGGCTCATGCTAACCCTAACCCTAACCCTAACACTATCCTAGGGCAGATGCTAACCCTAACGCTAACCCTAACACTATCCTTGAACTGATTCTAACCCTAACCGTAACCCTAACACTATCCTAGGCCTGATGATAACCCTAACCCTAACCCTAACACTATCCTAGGGTTTATGTTAACCCTAACCCTAACACTATCCTAGGGCTGATGCTAACCCTAACCCTAACCCTAACACTATCCTAGGGCGGATGCTAACCGTAACCCTAACCCTAACACTATCCTAGGGCTGATGCTAACCCTAACATTAACACTATCCTAGGGCTGATGCTAACCCTAACCCTAACCCTAACACTATCCTAGGGCTGATGCTAACCCTAACCCTAACACTATCCTAGGCCTGATGATAACCCTAACCCTAACACTGACACTATCCTAGGGCTGATGCTAACCCTAACCCTAACACTATCCTAGGGTTTATGTTAACCCTAACCCTAACACTATCCTAGGGCTGATGCTAACCCTAACCCTAACCCTAACACTATCCTAGGGCGGATGCTAACCCTAACCCTAACCCTAACACTATCCTAGGGCTAATGCTAACCCTAACACTAACACTATCCTAGGGCTGATGCTAACCCTAACCCTAACCCTTAACATTATCCTAGGGCTGATGCTAACCCTAACCCTAACTCTAACACTATCTAGGGCTGAGGCTAACCCTAACCCTAACACTATCCTACGGCTGATGCTAACCCTAACCCTAACCCTAACACTATCCTAGGGGTGATGCTAACCCTAACCCTAACACTATCCTAGGCCTGATGCTAACCCTAACCCTAACCCTAACACTATCCTAGGGCTGATGTTAACCGAACCCTAACACTATCCTAGGGCTGATGCTAACCCTAACCCTAACACTAACACTATCCTAGGGCTGATGCTAACCCTAACCCTAACACTATCCTAGGCCTGATGATAACCCTAACCCTAACCCTGACACTATCCTAGGGCTGATTCTAAACCTAACCCTAACACTATCCTAGAGCTGATGCTAACCCTAACCCTAACCCTAACACTATCCTAGGGCTGATGCTAACCCTAACGCTAACCCTAACACTATTCTTGTACTGATGCTAACCCTAACCCTAACCATAACACTATCCTAGGCCTGATGATAACCCTAACCCTAACCCTAACACTATCCTAGTGTTTATGTTAACCCTAACCTTAACACTATCCTAGGGCTGATGCTAACCCTAACCCTAAACCTAACACTATCCTAGGGCGGATGCTAAACCTAACCCTAACCCTAACACTATCCTAGGGCTGCTGCTAACCCTAACACTAACACTATCCTAGGGCTGATGCTAACCCTAACCCTAACCCTAACACTCTCCAAGGGCTGATGCTAACCCTAACCATAACCCTAACACTATCCTAGGGATGATGCTAACCCTAACCCTAACTCTAACACTATCTTAGGGCTGAGGCTAACCCTACCCCTAACACTATCCTACGGCTGATGCTAACCCTAACCCTAACCATAACACTATCCTAGGGCTGATGCTAACCCTAACCCTAACACTATCCTTGGGCTGATGCTAACCCTAACCCTAACCCTAACACTATCCTAGGGCAGATGCTAACCCTAACGCTAACCCTAACACTATCTTTGAACTGATGCTAACCCTAACCCTAACACAAACACTATCCTAGGCCTGATGATAACCCTAACCCTAACCCTAACACTATCCTAGGGTTTATGTTAACCCTAACCCTAACACTATCCTAGGGCTGATGCTAACCCTAACCCTAACCCTAACACTATCCTAGGGCTGATGCTAACCCTAACCCTAACCCTAACACTATCCTAGGGCTGATGCTAACCCTAACACTAACACTATCCTAGGGCTGATGCTAACCCTAACCCTAACCCTAACATTATCCTAGGGCGGATGCTAACCCTAACCCTAACCCTAACACAATCCTAGGGCTCATGCTAACCCTAACATTAACACTATCCTAGGCCTGACGCTAACCCTAACCCTAACCCTAACACTATCCTAGGGCTGATGCTAACCCTAACCCTAACACTATCCTAGGGCTGATGCTAACCCTAACCCTAACCCTAACACTATCCTAGGGCTGATGCTAACCTTAACCCTAACACTATCCTAGGCCTGATGATAACCCTAACCCTAACCCTAACACTATCCTAGGGCTGATGCTAACCCTAACCCTAACACTATCCTAGGGCTGATGCTAACCCTAACCCTAACCCTAACACTATCCTAGGGCTGATGCTAACCCTAACCCTAACCCTAACACTATCCTAGGGCTGATGCTAACCCTAACACTAACACTATCCTAGGGCTGATGCTAACCCTAACCCTAACCCTAACATTATCCTAGGGCGGATGCTAACCCTAACCCTAACCCTAACACAATCCTAGGGCTCATGCTAACCCTAACATTAACACTATCCTAGGCCTGACGCTAACCCTAACCCTAACCCTAACACTATCCTAGGGCTGATGCTAACCCTAACCCTAACACTATCCTAGGGCTGATGCTAACCCTAACCCTAACCCTAACACTATCCTAGGGCTGATGCTAACCTTAACCCTAACACTATCCTAGGCCTGATGATAACCCTAACCCTAACCCTAACACTATCCTAGGGCTGATGCTAACCCTAACCCTAACAATATCCTAGGGCTGATGCTAACCCTAACCCTAACCCTAACACTATCCTAAGTCTGATGCTAACCCTAGCCCTCACACTATACTAGGCCTGATGATAACCCTAACCCTAACCTTAACACTATCCTAGCGCTGATGCTAACCCTAACCCTAACCCTAACACTATCCTAGAGCTGATGCTAACCCTAACCCTAACACTATCCTAGGCCTGATGATAACCCTAACCCTAACCCTGACACTATCCTAGGGCTGATGGTAACCCTAACCCTAACACTATCCTAGGGCTGATGCTAACCCTAACCCTAATCCTAACACTATCCTAGGCCTGATGCTAACCCTATCCCTACCCCTAACACTCTCCTAGGGCTGAGGCTAACCCTAACCCTAACACTATCCTAGGGCTGATGCTAACTCTAACCCTAACCCAAACACTAACCTAGGGTTGATGCTAACCCTAACCCTAACACTATCCTAGGGCTGATGCTAACCCTAACCGTAACCCTAACACTATCCTTGGGCTGATGCTAACCCTAACCCTAACACTATCCTGGGCCTGATGCTAACCCTAACCCTAACCCTAACACTATCCTAGGGCTGATGCTAACCCTAACCCTAACACTATCCTTGGGCTGATGCTAACACTAACCCTAACCCTAACAATATCCTGTGGCAGATGCTAACCCTAACGCTAACCCTAACGCTATCCTTGAACTGATGCTAACCCTAACCCTAACCCTAACACTATCCTAGGCCTGATGATAACCCTAACCCTAACCCTAACACTATCCTAGGGTTTATGTTAACCCTAACCCTAGCACTATCCTAGGGCTGATGCTAACCCTAACCCTAACCCTAACACTATCCTAGGGTGGATGCTAACCCTAACCCTAACCCTAACACTATCCTAGGGCTGATGCTAACCCTAACACTAACACTATCCTAGGGCTGATGCTAACCCTAACCCTAACCCTAACATTATCCTAGGGCTGATGATAACCCTAACCATAACTCTAACACTATCTTAGGGCTGAGGCTAACCCTAACCCTAACACTATCCTACGGCTGAACCTAACCCTAACCCCAACCCTAACTCTATCCTAGGGCTGATGCTAACCCTAACCCTAACACTATCCTAGGCCTGATGCTAACCCTAACCCTAACACTAACACTATCCTAGGGCTAATGCTAACCCTAACCCTAACACTATCCTAGGCCTGATGCTAACGCTAACACTAACCCTAACACTATCCTAGGGCTGATGCTAACCCTAACCCTAACACTATCCTAGGGCTGATGCTAACCCTAACCCTAACCCTAACACTATCCTAGGGCTGATGTTAACCCTAACCCTAACACTATCCTAGGCCTGATGATAACCCTAACCCTAACCCTGACACTATCCTAGGGCTGATGCTAACCCTAACCCTAACACTATCCTAGGGCTGATGCTAACCCTAACCCTAACCGTAACACTATCCTAGGGCTGATGCCAACCCTAAAACTAACCCTAACACTATCCTTGAACTGATGCTAACCCTAACCCTAACCCTAACACTATCCTGGGCCTGATGATAACCCTAACCCTAACCCTAACACTATCCTAGGGTTTATGTTAACCCTAACCCTAACACTATCCTAGGGCGGATGCTAACCCTAACCCTAAACCTAACACTATCCTAGGGCGGATGCTAACCCTAACCCTAACCCTAACACTATCCTATTGCTGATGCTATCCCTAACACTAACACTATCCTAGGGCTGATGCTAACCCTAACCCTAACCCTAACACTCTCCAAGGGCTGATGCTAACCCTAACCCTAACCCTAACACTATCCTAGGGCTGATGCTAACCCTAACCCTAACTCTAACACTATCTTAGGGCTGAGGCTAACCCTAACCCTAACACTATCCTACGGCTGATGCTAACCCTAACCCTAACCCTAACACTATCCTAGGGCTGATGCTAACCCTAACCCTAACACTATCCTAGGCCTGATGCTAACCCTAACCCTAACCCTAACAATATCCTAGGGCTGATGCTAACCCTAACCCTAACACTATCCTAGGGCTGATGCTAACCCTAACCCTAACACTAACACTATCCTAGGGGTGATGCTAAGCCTAACCCTAACACTATCCTAGGCTTGATGATAACCCTAACCCTAACCCTAACACTATCCTAGGGCTGATGCTAACCCTAACCCTAACACTATCCTAGAGCTGATGCTAACCCTAACCCTAACCCTAACACTATCCTAAGTCTGATGCTAACCCTAGCCCTCACACTATCCTAGGCCTGATGATAACCCTAACCCTAACATTAACACTATCCTAGGGCTGATGCTAACCCTAACCCTAACCCTAACACTATCCTAGAGCTGATGCTAACGCTAACCCTAACACTATCCTAGGCCTGATGATAACCCTAACCCTAACCCTGACACTATCCTAGGGCTCATGCTAACCCTAACCCTAACACTATCCTAGGGCTGATGCTAACCCTAACCCTAACCCTAACCCTAACACTATCCTAGGCCTGATGCTAACCCTATCCCTAACCGTAACACTCTCCTAGGGCTGAGGATAACCCTAACCCTAACACTATCCTAGGGCTGATGCTAACGCTAACCCTAACTCAAACGCCATCCTAGGGTTGATGCTAACTCTAACCCGAACACTATCCTAGGGCTGATGCTAACCCTAACCCTAACCCTAATACTATCCTTGGGCTGATGCTAACCCTAACCCTAACACTATCCTGGGGCTGATGCTAACCCTAACCCTAACCCTAACACTATCCTAGGGCTGATGCTAACCCTAACCCTAACACTATCCTTGGGCTGATGCTAACCCTAACCCTAACCCTAACAGTATCCTAGGTCAGATGCTAACCCTAACGCTAACCCTAACACTATCCTTTAACTGATGTTAACCCTAACCCTAACTCTAACACTATCCTAGGCCTGATGATAACCCTAACCCTAACCCTAACACTATCCTAGGGTTTATGTTAACCCTAACCCTAACACTATCCTAGGGCTGATGCTAACCCTAACCCTAACCCTAACACTATCCTAGGGCGGATGCTAACCCTAACCCTAACCCTAACACTATCCTAGGGCTGATGCTAACCCTAACACTAACACTATCCTAGGGCTGATGCTAACCCTAACCCTAACCCTAACATTATCCTAGGGCGGATGCTAACCCTAACCCTAACCCTAACACTATCCTTGGGCTCATGCTAACCCTAACACTAACACTATCCTAGGCCTGATGCTAACCCTAACCCTAACCCTAACACTATCCTAGGGCTGATCCTAACCCTAACCATAACATTATCCTAGGGCTGATGCTAACCCTAACACTAACACTATCCTAGGGCTGATGCTAACCCTAACCCTAAACCTAACATTATCCTATGGTGGATGCTAACCCTAACCCTAACCCTAACACTATCCTAGGGCTGATGCTAACCCTAACACTAACACTATCCTAGGGCTGATGCTAACCCTAACCCTAACCCTAACATTATCCTAGGGCTGATGCTAACCCTAACCCTAACCCTAACACTATCCTAGGGCTGATGCTAACCCTAACCCTAACAATATCATAGGGCTGATGCTAACCCTAACCCTAACCCTAACACTATCCAAAGTCTGATGCTAACCCTAGCCCTCACACTATACTAGGCCTGATGATAACCCTAACCCTAACCTTAACACTATCCTAGGGCTGATGCTAACCCTAACCCTAACCCTAACACTATCCTAGAGCTGATGCTAACCCTAACCCTAACACTATCCTAGGCCTGATGATAACCCTAACCCTAACCCTGACACTATCCTAGGGCTGATGGTAACCCTAACCCTAACACTATCCTAGGGCTGATGCTAACCCTAACCCTAATCCTAACACTATCCTAGGCCTGATGCTAACCCTATCCCTACCCCTAACACTCTCCTAGGGCTGAGGCTAACCCTAACCCTAACACTATCCTAGGGCTGATGCTAACCCTAACCCTAACCCAAACACTAACCTAGGGTTGATGCTAACCCTAACCCTAACACTATCCTAGGGCTGATGCTAACCCTAACCGTAACCCTAACACTATCCTTGGGCTGATGCTAACCCTAACCCTAACACTATCCTGGGCCTGATGCTAACCCTAACCCTAACCCTAACACTATCCTAGGGCTGATGCTAACCCTAACCCTAACACTATCCTTGGGCTGATGCTAACACTAACCCTAACCCTAACAATATCCTGTGGCAGATGCTAACCCTAACGCTAACCCTAACGCTATCCTTGAACTGATGCTAACCCTAACCCTAACCCTAACACTATCCTAGGCCTGATGATAACCCTAACCCTAACCCTAACACTATCCTAGGGTTTATGTTAACCCTAACCCTAGCACTATCCTAGGGCTGATGCTAACCCTAACCCTAAACCTAACACTCTCCTAGGGTGGATGCTAACCCTAACCCTAACCCTAACACTATCCTAGGGCTGATGCTAACCCTAACACTAACACTATCCTAGGGCTGATGCTAACCCTAACCCTAACCCTAACATTATCCTAGGGCTGATGATAACCCTAACCATAACTCTAACACTATCTTAGGGCTGAGGCTAACCCTAAGCCTAACACTATCCTACGGCTGAACCTAACCCTAACCCTAACCCTAACACTATCCTAGGGCTGATGCTAACCCTAACCCTAACACTATCCTAGGCCTGATGCTAACCCTAACCCTAACCCTATCACTATCCTAGGGCTGATGCTAACCCTAACCCTAACACTATCCTAGGGCTGATGCTAACCCTAACCCTAACCCTAACACTATCCTAGGGCTGATGCTAACCCTAACCCTAACACTATCCTAGGCCTGATGATAACCCTAACACTAACCCTAACACTATCCTAGGGCTGATGCTAACCCTAACCCTAACACTATCCTAGGGCTGATGCTAACCCTAACCCTAACCCTAACACTATCCTAGGGCTGATGCTAAACACAACGCTAAACCTAACACTATCCTTGAACTGATGCTAACCCTAACCCTAACCCTAACACTATCCTAGGCCTGGTGATAACCCTAACCCTAAAACACTATCCTAGGGTTTATGTTAACCCTAACCCTAACAGTATCCTAGGGCTGATGCTAACCCTAACCCTAACATTAACACTATCCTAGGGCTGATACTAACCCTAACACTAACACTATCCTAGGCCTGATGATAACCCTAACCCTAACCCTAACACTATCCTTGGGCTGATGCTAACCCTAACCCTAACACTATCCTGGGCCTGATGCTAACCCTAACCCTAACCCTAACACTATCCTAGGGCTGATGCTAACACTAACCCTAACACTATCCTTCTGCTCATGCTAACCCTAACCCTAACCCTAACACTATCCTAGGGCAGATGCTAACCCTAACGCTAACCCTAACACTATCCTTGAACTGATGCTAACCCTAACCCTAACCCTAACACTATCCTAGGCCTGATGATAACCCTAACCCTAACCCTAACACTATCCTAGGGTTTATGTTAACCCTAACCCTAACACTATCCTAGGGCTGATGCTAACCCTAACCCTAACCCTAACACTATCCTAGGGCGGATGCTAACCCTAACCCTAACCCTAACACTATCCTAGGGCTGATGCTAACCCTAACACTAACACTATCCTAGGGCTGATGCTAACCCTAACCCTAACCCTTAACATTATCCTAGGGCTGATGCTAACCCTAACCCTAACTCTAACACTATCTTAGGGCTGAGGCTAACCCTAACCCTAATACTATCCTACGGCTGATGCTAACCCTAACCCTAACACTAACACTATCCTAGGTCTAATGCTAACCCTAACCCTAACACTATCCTAGGCCTGATGCTAACCCAAACACTAACCCTAACACTATCCTAGGGCTGATGCTAACCCTAACCCTAACACTATCCTAGGGCTGATGCTAACCCTAACCCTAACCCTAACACTATCCTAGGGCTGATGTTAACCCTAACCCTAACACTATCCTAGGCCTGATGATAACCCTAACCCTAACCCTGACACTATCCTAGGGCTGATGCTAACCCTAACCCTAACACTATCCTAGGGCTGATGCTAACCCTAACCCTAACCGTAACACTATCCTAGGGCTGATGCCAACCCTAAAACTAACCCTAACACTATCCTTGAACTGATGCTAACCCTAACCCTAACCCTAACACTATCCTGGGCCTGATGATAACCCTAACCCTAACCCTAACACTATCCTAGGGTTTATGTTAACCCTAACCCTAACACTATCCTAGGGCTGATGCTAACCCTAACCCTAAACCTAACACTATCCTAGGGCGGATGCTAACCCTAACCCTAACCCTAACACTATCCTAGTGCTGATGCTAACCCTAACACTAACACTATCCTAGGGCTGATGCTAACCCTAACCCTAACCCTAACACTCTCCAAGGGCTGATGCTAACCCTAACCCTAACCCTAACACTATCCTAGGGCTGATGCTAACCCTAACCCTAACTCTAACACTATCTTAGGGCTGAGGCTAACCCTAACCCTAACACTATCCTACGGCTGATGCTAACCCTAACCATAACCCTAACACTATCCTAGGGCTGATGCTAACCCTAACCCTAACACTATCCTAGGCCTGATGCTAACCCTAACCCTAACCCTAACACTATCCTAGGGCTGATGCTAACCCTAACCCTAACACTATCCTAGGGCTGATGCTAACCCTAACCCTAACCCTAACACTATCCTAGGGGTGATGCTAAGCCTAACCCTAACACTATCCTAGGCTTGATGATAACCCTAACGCTAACCCTAACACTATCGTAGGGCTGATGCTAACCCTAACCCTAACACTATCCTAGAGCTGATGCTAACCCTAACCCTAACCCTAACACTATCCTAAGTCTGATGCTAACCCTAGCCCTCACACTATCCTAGGCCTGATGATAACCCTAACCCTAACATCAACACTATCCTAGGGCTGATGCTAACCCTAACCCTAACCCTAACACTATCCTAGAGCTGATGCTAACGCTAACCCTAACACTATCCTAGGCCTGATGATAACCCTAACCCTAACCCTGACACTATCCTAGGGCTCATGCTAACCCTAACCCTAACACTATCCTAGGGCTGATGCTAACCCTAACCCTAACCCTAACACTATCCTAGGGCTGATGCTAAACACAACGCTAAACCTAACACTATCCTTGAACTGATGCTAACCCTAACCCTAACCCTAACACTATCCTAGGCCTGGTGATAACCCTAACCCTAAAACACTATCCTAGGGTTTATGTTAACCCTAACCCTAACAGTATCCTAGGGCTGATGCTAACCCTAACCCTAACATTAACACTATCCTAGGGCTGATACTAACCCTAACACTAACACTATCCTAGGCCTGATGATAACCCTAACCCTAACCCTAACACTATCCTTGGGCTGATGCTAACCCTAACCCTAACACTATCCTGGGCCTGATGCTAACCCTAACCCTAACCCTAACACTATCCTAGGGCTGATGCTAACACTAACCCTAACACTATCCTTCTGCTCATGCTAACCCTAACCCTAACCCTAACACTATCCTAGGGCAGATGCTAACCCTAACGCTAACCCTAACACTATCCTTGAACTGATGCTAACCCTAACCCTAACCCTAACACTATCCTAGGCCTGATGATAACCCTAACCCTAACCCTAACACTATCCTAGGGTTTATGTTAACCCTAACCCTAACACTATCCTAGGGCTGATGCTAACCCTAACCCTAACCCTAACACTATCCTAGGGCGGATGCTAACCCTAACCCTAACCCTAACACTATCCTAGGGCTGATGCTAACCCTAACACTAACACTATCCTAGGGCTGATGCTAACCCTAACCCTAACCCTTAACATTATCCTAGGGCTGATGCTAACCCTAACCCTAACTCTAACACTATCTTAGGGCTGAGGCTAACCCTAACCCTAATACTATCCTACGGCTGATGCTAACCCTAACCCTAACACTAACACTATCCTAGGTCTAATGCTAACCCTAACCCTAACACTATCCTAGGCCTGATGCTAACCCAAACACTAACCCTAACACTATCCTAGGGCTGATGCTAACCCTAACCCTAACACTATCCTAGGGCTGATGCTAACCCTAACCCTAACCCTAACACTATCCTAGGGCTGATGTTAACCCTAACCCTAACACTATCCTAGGCCTGATGATAACCCTAACCCTAACCCTGACACTATCCTAGGGCTGATGCTAACCCTAACCCTAACACTATCCTAGGGCTGATGCTAACCCTAACCCTAACCGTAACACTATCCTAGGGCTGATGCCAACCCTAAAACTAACCCTAACACTATCCTTGAACTGATGCTAACCCTAACCCTAACCCTAACACTATCCTGGGCCTGATGATAACCCTAACCCTAACCCTAACACTATCCTAGGGTTTATGTTAACCCTAACCCTAACACTATCCTAGGGCTGATGCTAACCCTAACCCTAAACCTAACACTATCCTAGGGCGGATGCTAACCCTAACCCTAACCCTAACACTATCCTAGTGCTGATGCTAACCCTAACACTAACACTATCCTAGGGCTGATGCTAACCCTAACCCTAACCCTAACACTCTCCAAGGGCTGATGCTAACCCTAACCCTAACCCTAACACTATCCTAGGGCTGATGCTAACCCTAACCCTAACTCTAACACTATCTTAGGGCTGAGGCTAACCCTAACCCTAACACTATCCTACGGCTGATGCTAACCCTAACCATAACCCTAACACTATCCTAGGGCTGATGCTAACCCTAACCCTAACACTATCCTAGGCCTGATGCTAACCCTAACCCTAACCCTAACACTATCCTAGGGCTGATGCTAACCCTAACCCTAACACTATCCTAGGGCTGATGCTAACCCTAACCCTAACCCTAACACTATCCTAGGGGTGATGCTAAGCCTAACCCTAACACTATCCTAGGCTTGATGATAACCCTAACGCTAACCCTAACACTATCGTAGGGCTGATGCTAACCCTAACCCTAACACTATCCTAGAGCTGATGCTAACCCTAACCCTAACCCTAACACTATCCTAAGTCTGATGCTAACCCTAGCCCTCACACTATCCTAGGCCTGATGATAACCCTAACCCTAACATCAACACTATCCTAGGGCTGATGCTAACCCTAACCCTAACCCTAACACTATCCTAGAGCTGATGCTAACGCTAACCCTAACACTATCCTAGGCCTGATGATAACCCTAACCCTAACCCTGACACTATCCTAGGGCTCATGCTAACCCTAACCCTAACACTATCCTAGGGCTGATGCTAACCCTAACCCTAACCCTAACCCTAACACTATCCTAGGCCTGATGCTAACCCTATCCCTAACCGTAACACTCTCCTAGGGCTGAGGATAACCCTAACCCTAACACTATCCTAGGGCTGATGCTAACGCTAACCCTAACCCAAACGCCATCCTAGGGTTGATGCTAACTCTAACCCGAACACTATCCTAGGGCTGATGCTAACCCTAACCCTAACCCTAACACTAGCCTTGGGCTGATGCTAACCCTAACCCTAACACTACCCTGGGGCTGATGCTAACCCTAACCCTAACCCTAACACTATCCTAGGGCTGATGCTAACCCTAACCCTAACACTATCCTTGGGCTGATGCTAACCCTAACCCTAACCCTAACACTATCCTAGGTCAGATGCTAACCCTAACGCTAACCCTAACACTATCCTTTAACTGATGTTAACCCTAACCCTAACCCTAACACTATCCTAGGCCTGATGATAACCCTAACCCTAACCCTAACACTATCCTAGGGTTTATGTTAACCCTAACCCTAACACTATCCTAGGGCTGATGCTAACCCTAACCCTAACCCTAACACTATCCTAGGGCGGATGCTAACCCTAACCCTAACCCTAACACTATCCTAGGGCTGATGCTAACCCTAACACTAACACTATCCCAGGGCTGATGCTAACCCTAACCCTAACCCTAACATTATCCTAGGGCGGATGCTAACCCTAACCCTAACCCTAACACTATCCTTGGGCTCATGCTAACCCTAACACTAACACTATCCTAGGCCTGATGCTAACCCTAACCCTAAACCTAACACTATCCTAGGGCTGATCCTAACCCTAACCCTAACATTATCCTAGGGCTGATGCTAACCCTAACACTAACACTATCCTAGGGCTGATGCTAACCCTAACCCTAAACCTAACATTATCCTATGGTGGATGCTAACCCTAACCCTAAACCTAACACTATCCTAGGGCTGATGCTAACCCTAACACTAACACTATCCTAGGGCTGATGCTAACCCTAACCCTAACCCTAACATTATCCTAGGGCTGATGCTAACCCTAACCCTAACTCTAACACTATCTTAGGGCTGAGGCTAACCCTAACATTAACACTATCCTAGGGCTGATGCTAACCCTAACCCTAACCCTAACACTATCCTAGGGCTGATGCTAACCCTAACCCTAACACTATCCTAGGCCTGATGATAACCCTAACCCTAACACTGACACTATCCTAGGGCTGATGCTAACCCTAACCCTAACACTATCCTAGGGCTGATGCTAACCGTAACCCTAACACTATCCTTGGGCTGATGCTAACCCTAACCCTAACCCTAACACTATCCTAGGGCAGATGCTAACCCTAACGCTAACCCTAACACTATCCTTGAACTGATGCTAACCCTAACCATAACCCTAACACTATCCTAGGCCTGATGATATCCCTAACCCTAACCCTAACACTATCCTAGGGTTTATGTTAACCCTAACCCTAACACTATCCTAGGGCTGATGCTAACCCTAACCCTAACCCTAACACTATCCTAGGGCGGATGCTAACCCTAACCCTAACCCTAACACTATCCTAGGGCTAATGCTAACCCTAACACTAACACTATCCTAGGGCTGATGCTAACCCTAACCCTAACACTTAACATTATCCTAGGGCTGATGCTAACCCTAACCCTAACTCTAACACTATCTTAGGGCTGAGGCTAACCCTAACCCTAACACTATCCTACGGCTGATGCTAACCCTAACCCTAACCCTAACACTATCCTAGGGGTGATGCTAACCCTAACCCTAACACTATCCTAGGCCTGATGCTAACCCTAACCCTAACCCTAACACTATCCTAGGGCTGATGTTAACCGAACCCTAACACTATCCTAGGGCTGATGCTAACCCTAACCCTAACACTAACACTATCCTAGGGCTGATGCTAACCCTAACCCTAACACTATCCTAGGCCTGATGATAACCCTAACCCTAACCCTGACACTATCCTAGGGCTGATTCTAAACCTAACCCTAACACTATCCTAGGGCTGATGCTAACCCTAACCCTAACCCTAACACTATCCTAGGGCTGATGCTAACCCTAACGCTAACCCTAACACTATCCTTGTACTGATGCTAACCCTAACCCTAACCATAACACTATCCTAGGCCTGATGATAACCCTAACCCTAACCCTAACACTATCCTAGTGTTTATGTTAACCCTAACCTTAACACTATCCTAGGGCTGATGCTAACCCTAACCCTAAACCTAACACTATCCTAGGGCGGATGCTAAACCTAACCCTAACCCTAACACTATCCTAGGGCTGCTGCTAACCCTAACACTAACACTATCCTAGGGCTGATGCTAACCCTAACCCTAACCCTAACACTCTCCAAGGGCTGATGCTAACCCTAACCATAACCCTAACACTATCCTAGGGATGATGCTAACCCTAACCCTAACTCTAACACTATCTTAGGGCTGAGGCTAACCCTAACCCTAACACTATCCTACGGCTGATGCTAACCCTAACCCTAACCCTAACACTATCCTAGGGCTGAGGCTAACCCTAACATTAACACTATCCTAGGGCTGATGCTAACCCTAACCCTAACCCTAACACTATCCTAGGGTTTATGTTAACCCTAACCCTAACACTATCCTAGGGCTGATGCTAACCCTAACCCTAACCCTAACACTATCCTAGGGCTGATGCTAACCCTAACCCTAACCCTAACACTATCCTAGGGCTGATGCTAACCCTAACACTAACACTATACTAGGGCTGATGCTAACCCTAACCCTAACCCTAACATTATCCTAGGGCGGATGCTAACCCTAACCCTAACCCTAACACTATCCTAGGGCTCATGCTAACCCTAACATTAACACTATCCTAGGCCTGACGCTAACCCTAACCCTAACCCTAACACTATCCTAGGCCTGATGCTAACCCTAACCCTAACACTATCCTAGGGCTGATGCTAACCCTAACCCTAACCCTAACACTATCCAAGGGCTGACGCTAACCCTAACCCTAACACTATCCTAGGCCTGATGATAACCCTAACCCTAACCCTAACACTATCCTAGGGCTGATGCTAACCCTAACCCTAACAATATCCTAGGGCTGATGCTAACCCTAACCCTAACCCTAACACTATCCTAAGTCTGATGCTAACCCTAGCCCTCACACCATACTAGGCCTGATGATAACCCTAACCCTAACCTTAACACTATCCTAGGGCTGATGCTAACCCTAACCCTAACCCTAACACTATCCTAGAGCTGATGCTAACCCTAACCCTAACACTATCCTAGGCCTGATGATAACCCTAACCCTAACCCTGACACTATCCTAGGGCTGATGGTAACCCTAACCCTAACACTATCCTAGGGCTGATGCTAACCCTAACCCTAATCCTAACACTATCCTAGGCCTGATGCTAACCCTATCCCTACCCCTAACACTCTCCTAGGGCTGAGGCTAACCCTAACCCTAACACTATCCTAGGGCTGATGCTAACCCTAACCCTAACCCAAACACTAACCTAGGGTTGATGCTAACCCTAACCCTAACACTATCCTAGGGCTGATGCTAACCCTAACCCTAACCCTAACACTATCCTTGGGCTGATGCTAACCCTAACCCTAACACTATCCTGGGCCTGATGCTAACCCTAACCCTAACCCTAACACTATCCTAGGGCTGATGCTAACCCTAACCCTAACACTATCCTTGGGCTGATGCTAACACTAACCCTAACCCTAACAATATCCTGTGGCAGATGCTAACCCTAACGCTAACCCTAACGCTATCCTTGAACTGATGCTAACCCTAACCCTAACCCTAACACTATCCTAGGCCTGATGATAACCCTAACCCTAACCCTAACACTATCCTAGGGTTTATGTTAACCCTAACCCTAGCACTATCCTAGGGCTGATGCTAACCCTAACCCTAACCCTAACACTATCCTAGGGTGGATGCTAACCCTAACCCTAACCCTAACACTATCCTAGGGCTGATGCTAACCCTAACACTAACACTATCCTAGGGCTGATGCTAACCCTAACCCTAACCCTAACATTATCCTAGGGCTGATGATAACCCTAACCATAACTCTAACACTATATTAGGGCTGAGGCTAACCCTAACCCTAACACTATCCTACGGCTGAACCTAACCCTAACCCTAACCCTAACACTATCCTAGGGCTGATGCTAACCCTAACCCTAACACTATCCTAGGCCTGATGCTAACCCTAACCCTAACCCTATCACTATCCTAGGGCTGATGCTAACCCTAACCCTAACACTATCCTAGGGCTGATGCTAACCCTAACCCTAACCCTAACACTATCCTAGGGCTGATGCTAACCCTAACCCTAACACTATCCTAGGCCTGATGATAACCCTAACCCTAACCCTAACACTATCCTAGGGTTTATGTTAACCCTAACCCTAACACTATCCTAGGGCTGATGCTAACCCTAACCCTAACCCTAACACTATCCTAGGGCGGATGCTAACCCTAACCCTAACCCTAACACTATCCTAGGGCTGATGCTAACCCTAACACTAACACTATCCTAGGGCTGATGCTAACCCTAAACCTAACCCTTAATATTATCCTAGGGCTGATGCTAACCCTAACCCTAACTCTAACACTATCTTAGGGCTGAGGCTAACCCTAACCCTAACACTATCCTACGGCTGATGCTAACCCTAACCCTAACACTAACACTATCCTAGGGCTAATGCTAACCCTAACCCTAACACTATCCTAGGCCTGATGCTAACCCTAACACTAACCCTAACACTATCCTAGGGCTGATGCTAACCCTAACCCTAACACTATCCTAGGGCTGATGCTAACCCTAACCCTAACCCTAACACTATCCTAGGGCTGATGTTAACCCTAACCCTAACACTATCCTAGGCCTGATGATAACCCTAACCCTAACCCTGACACTATCCTAGGGCTGATGCTAACCCTAACCCTAACACTATCCTAGGGCTGATGCTAACCCTAACCCTAACCGTAACACTATCCTAGGGCTGATGCCAACCCTAAAACTAACCCTAACACTATCCTTGAACTGATGCTAACCCTAACCCTAACCCTAACACTATCCTGGGCCTGATGATAACCCTAACCCTAACCCTAACACTATCCTAGGGTTTATGTTAACCCTAACCCTAACACTATCCTAGGGCTGATGCTAACCCTAACCCTAAACCTAACACTATCCTAGGGCGGATGCTAACCCTAACCCTAACCCTAACACTATCCTATTGCTGATGCTAACCCTAACACTAACACTATCCTAGGGCTGATGCTAACCCTAACCCTAACCCTAACACTCTCCAAGGGCTGATGCTAACCCTAACCCTAACCCTAACACTATCCTAGGGCTGATGCTAACCCTAACCCTAACTCTAACACTATCTTAGGGCTGATTCTAACCCTAACCCTAACACTATCCTACGGCTGATGCTAACCCTAACCCTAACCCTAACACTATCCTAGGGCTGATGCTAACCCTAACCCTAACACTATCCTAGGCCTGATGCTAACCCTAACCCTAACCCTAACACTATCCTAGGGCTGATGCTAACCCTAACCCTAACACTATCCTAGGGCTGATGCTAACCCTAACCCTAACACTAACACTATCCTAGGGGTGATGCTAAGCCTAACCCTAACACTATCCTAGGCTTGATGATAACCCTAACCCTAACCCTAACACTATCCTAGGGCTGATGCTAACCCTAACCCTAACACTATCCTAGAGCTGATGCTAACCCTAACCCTAACCCTAACACTATCCTATGTCTGATGCTAACCCTAGCCCTCACACTATCCTAGGCCTGATGATAACCCTAACCCTAACATTAACACTATCCTAGGGCTGATGCTAACCCTAACCCTAACCCTAACACTATCCTAGAGCTGATGCTAACGCTAACCCTAACACTATCCTAGGCCTGATGATAACCCTAACCCTAACCCTGACACTATGCTAGGGCTCATGCTAACCCTAACCCTAACACTATCCTAGGGCTGATGCTAACCCTAACCCTAACCCTAACCCTAACACTATCCTAGGCCTGATGCTAACCCTATCCCTAACCGTAACACTCTCCTAGGGCTGAGGATAACCCTAACCCTAACACTATCCTAGGGCTGATGCTAACGCTAACCCTAACCCAAACGCCATCCTAGGGTTGATGCTAACTCTAACCCGAACACTATCCTAGGGCTGATGCTAACCCTAACCCTAACCCTAATACTATCCTTGGGCTGATGCTAACCCTAACCCTAACACTATCCTGGGGCTGATGCTAACCCTAACCCTAACCCTAACACTATCCTAGGGCTGATGCTAACCCTAACCCTAACACTATCCTTGGGCTGATGCTAACCCTAACCCTAACCCTAACAGTATCCTAGGTCAGATGCTAACCCTAACGCTAACCCTAACACTATCCTTTAACTGATGTTAACCCTAACGCTAACTCTAACACTATCCTAGGCCTGATGATAACCCTAACCCTAACCCTAACACTATCCTAGGGTTTATGTTAACCCTAACCCTAACACTATCCTAGGGCTGATGCTAACCCTAACCCTAACCCTAACACTATCCTAGGGCGGATGCTAACCCTAACCCTAACCCTAACACTATCCTAGGGCTGATGCTAACCCTAACACTAACACTATCCTAGGGCTGATGCTAACCCTAACCCTAACCCTAACATTATCCTAGGGCGGATGCTAACCCTAACCCTAACCCTAACACTATCCTTGGGCTCATGCTAACCCTAACACTAACACTATCCTAGGCCTGATGCTAACCCTAACCCTAACCCTAACACTATCCTAGGGCTGATCCTAACCCTAACCATAACATTATCCTAGGGCTGATGCTAACCCTAACACTAACACTATCCTAGGGCTGATGCTAACCCTAACCCTAAACCTAACATTATCCTATGGTGGATGCTAACCCTAACCCTAACCCTAACACTATCCTAGGGCTGATGCTAACCCTAACACTAACACTATCCTAGGGCTGATGCTAACCCTAACCCTAACCCTAACATTATCCTAGGGCTGATGCTAACCCTAACCCTAACCGTAACACTATCCTAGGGCTGATGCTAACCCTAACCCTAACAATATCATAGGGCTGATGCTAACCCTAACCCTAACCCTAACACTATCCAAAGTCTGATGCTAACCCTAGCCCTCACACTATACTAGGCCTGATGATAACCCTAACCCTAACCTTAACACTATCCTAGGGCTGATGCTAACCCTAACCCTAACCCTAACACTATCCTAGAGCTGATGCTAACCCTAACCCTAACACTATCCTAGGCCTGATGATAACCCTAACCCTAACCCTGACACTATCCTAGGGCTGATGGTAACCCTAACCCTAACACTATCCTAGGGCTGATGCTAACCCTAACCCTAATCCTAACACTATCCTAGGCCTGATGCTAACCCTATCCCTACCCCTAACACTCTCCTAGGGCTGAGGCTAACCCTAACCCTAACACTATCCTAGGGCTGATGCTAACCCTAACCCTAACCCAAACACTAACCTAGGGTTGATGCTAACCCTAACCCTAACACTATCCTAGGGCTGATGCTAACCCTAACCGTAACCCTAACACTATCCTTGGGCTGATGCTAACCCTAACCCTAACACTATCCTGGGCCTGATGCTAACCCTAACCCTAACCCTAACACTATCCTAGGGCTGATGCTAACCCTAACCCTAACACTATCCTTGGGCTGATGCTAACACTAACCCTAACCCTAACAATATCCTGTGGCAGATGCTAACCCTAACGCTAACCATAACGCTATCCTTGAACTGATGCTAACCCTAACCCTAACCCTAACACTATCCTAGGCCTGATGATAACCCTAACCCTAACCCTAACACTATCCTAGGGTTTATGTTAACCCTAACCCTAGCACTATCCTAGGGCTGATGCTAACCCTAACCCTAAACCTAACACTCTCCTAGGGTGGATGCTAACCCTAACCCTAACCCTAACACTATCCTAGAGCTGATGCTAACGCTAACACTAACACTATCCTAGGCCTGATGATAACCCTAACCCTAACCCTGACACTATCCTAGGGCTCATGCTAACCCTAACCCTAACACTATCCTAGGGCTGATGCTAACCCTAACCCTAACCCTAACCCTAACACTATCCTAGGCCTGATGCTAACCCTATCCCTAACCGTAACACTCTCCTAGGGCTGAGGATAACCCTAACCCTAACACTATCCTAGGGCTGATGCTAACGCTAACCCTAACCCAAACGCCATCCTAGGGTTGATGCTAACTCTAACCCGAACACTATCCTAGGGCTGATGCTAACCCTAACCCTAACCCTAACACTAGCCTTGGGCTGATGCTAACCCTAACCCTAACACTACCCTGGGGCTGATGCTAACCCTAACCCTAACCCTAACACTATCCTAGGGCTGATGCTAACCCTAACCCTAACACTATCCTTGGGCTGATGCTAACCCTAACCCTAACCCTAACACTATCCTAGGTCAGATGCTAACCCTAACGCTAACCCTAACACTATCCTTTAACTGATGTTAACCCTAACCCTAACCCTAACACTATCCTAGGCCTGATGATAACCCTAACCCTAACCCTAACACTATCCTAGGGTTTATGTTAACCCTAACCCTAACACTATCCTAGGGCTGATGCTAACCCTAACCCTAACCCTAACATTATCCTAGGGCGGATGCTAACCCTAACCCTAACCCTAACACTATCCTAGGGCTGATGCTAACCCTAACACTAACACTATCCCAGGGCTGATGCTAACCCTAACCCTAACCCTAACATTATCCTAGGGCGGATGCTAACCCTAACCCTAACCCTAACACTATCCTTGGGCTCATGCTAACCCTAACACTAACACTATCCTAGGCCTGATGCTAACCCTAACCCTAAACCTAACACTATCCTAGGGCTGATCCTAACCCTAACCCTAACATTATCCTAGGGCTGATGCTAACCCTAACACTAACACTATCCTAGGGCTGATGCTAACCCTAACCCTAAACCTAACATTATCCTATGGTGGATGCTAACCCTAACCCTAAACCTAACACTATCCTAGGGCTGATGCTAACCCTAACACTAACACTATCCTAGGGCTGATGCTAACCCTAACCCTAACCCTAACATTATACTAGGGCTGATGCTAACCCTAACCCTAACTCTAACACTATCTTAGGGCTGAGGCTAACCCTAACATTAACACTATCCTAGGGCTGATGCTAACCCTAACCCTAACCCTAACACTATCCTAGGGCTGATGCTAACCCTAACCCTAACACTATCCTAGGCCTGATGATAACCCTAACCCTAACACTGACACTATCCTAGGGCTGATGCTAACCCTAACCCTAACACTATCCTAGGGCTGATGCTAACCGTAACCCTAACACTATCCTTGGGCTGATGCTAACCCTAACCCTAACCCTAACACTATCCTAGGGCAGATGCTAACCCTAACGCTAACCCTAACACTATCCTTGAACTGATGCTAACCCTAACCATAACCCTAACACTATCCTAGGCCTGATGATATCCCTAACCCTAACCCTAACACTATCCTAGGGTTTATGTTAACCCTAACCCTAACACTATCCTAGGGCTGATGCTAACCCTAACCCTAACCCTAACACTATCCTAGGGCGGATGCTAACCCTAACCCTAACCCTAACACTATCCTAGGGCTAATGCTAACCCTAACACTAACACTATCCTAGGGCTGATGCTAACCCTAATCCTAACCCTTAACATTATCCTAGGGCTGATGCTAACCCTAACCCTAACTCTAACACTATCTTAGGGCTGAGGCTAACCCTAACCCTAACACTATCCTACGGCTGATGCTAACCCTAACCCTAACCCTAACACTATCCTAGGGGTGATGCTAACCCTAACCCTAACACTATCCTAGGCCTGATGCTAACCCTAACCCTAACCCTAACACTATCCTAGGGCTGATGTTAACCGAACCCTAACACTATCCTAGGGCTGATGCTAACCCTAACCCTAACACTAACACTATCCTAGGGCTGATGCTAACCCTAACACTAACACTATCCTAGGCCTGATGATAACCCTAACCCTAACCCTGACACTATCCTAGGGCTGATTCTAAACCTAACCCTAACACTATCCTAGGGCTGATGCTAACCCTAACCCTAACCCTAACACTATCCTAGGGCTGATGCTAACCCTAACGCTAACCCTAACACTATCCTTGTACTGATGCTAACCCTAACCCTAACCATAACACTATCCTAGGCCTGATGATAACCCTAACCCTAACCCTAACACTATCCTAGTGTTTATGTTAACCCTAACCTTAACACTATCCTAGGGCTGATGCTAACCCTAACCCTAAACCTAACACTATCCTAGGGCGGATGCTAAACCTAACCCTAACCCTAACACTATCCTAGGGCTGCTGCTAACCCTAACACTAACACTATCCTAGGGCTGATGCTAACCCTAACCCTAACCCTAACACTCTCCAAGGGCTGATGCTAACCCTAACCATAACCCTAACACTATCCTAGGGATGATGCTAACCCTAACCCTAACTCTAACACTATCTTAGGGCTGAGGCTAACCCTAACCCTAACACTATCCTACGGCTGATGCTAACCCTAACCCTAACCCTAACACTATCCTAGGGCTGAGGCTAACCCTAACATTAACACTATCCTAGGGCTGATGCTAACCCTAACCCTAACCCTAACACTATCCTAGGGTTTATGTTAACCCTAACCCTAACACTATCCTAGGGCTGATGCTAACCCTAACCCTAACCCTAACACTATCCTAGGGCTGATGCTAACCCTAACCCTAACCCTAACACTATCCTAGGGCTGATGCTAACCCTAACACTAACACTATACTAGGGCTGATGCTAACCCTAACCCTAACCCTAACATTATCCTAGGGCGGATGCTAACCCTAACCCTAACCCTAACACTATCCTAGGGCTCATGCTAACCCTAACATTAACACTATCCTAGGCCTGACGGTAACCCTAACCCTAACCCTAACACTATCCTAGGGCTGATGCTAACCCTAACCCTAACACTATCCTAGGGCTGATGCTAACCCTAACCCTAACCCTAACACTATCCTAGGGCTGACGCTAACCCTAACCCTAACACTATCCTAGGCCTGATGATAACCCTAACCCTAACCCTAACACTATCCTAGGGCTGATGCTAACCCTAACCCTAACAATATCCTAGGGCTGATGCTAACCCTAACCCTAACCCTAACACTATCCTAAGTCTGATGCTAACCCTAGCCCTCACACCATACTAGGCCTGATGATAACCCTAACCCTAACCTTAACACTATCCTAGGGCTGATGCTAACCCTAACCCTAACCCTAACACTATCCTAGAGCTGATGCTAACCCTAACCCTAACACTATCCTAGGCCTGATGATAACCCTAACCCTAACCCTGACACTATCCTAGGGCTGATGGTAACCCTAACCCTAACACTATCCTAGGGCTGATGCTAACCCTAACCCTAATCCTAACACTATCCTAGGCCTGATGCTAACCCTATCCCTACCCCTAACACTCTCCTAGGGCTGAGGCTAACCCTAACCCTAACACTATCCTAGGGCTGATGCTAACCCTAACCCTAACCCAAACACTAACCTAGGGTTGATGCTAACCCTAACCCTAACACTATCCTAGGGCTGATGCTAACCCTAACCCTAACCCTAACACTATCCTTGGGCTGATGCTAACCCTAACCCTAACACTATCCTGGGCCTGATGCTAACCCTAACCCTAACCCTAACACTATCCTAGGGCTGATGCTAACCCTAACCCTAACACTATCCTTGGGCTGATGCTAACACTAACCCTAACCCTAACAATATCCTGTGGCAGATGCTAACCCTAACGCTAACCCTAACGCTATCCTTGAACTGATGCTAACCCTAACCCTAACCCTA
Organism: Lemur catta; assembly: GCF_020740605.2. Lineage (NCBI taxonomy): Eukaryota > Metazoa > Chordata > Mammalia > Primates > Lemuridae > Lemur > Lemur catta. The sequence continues at coordinate 1,870,600 of NC_059134.1, forward strand.
ACACTATCCTAGGCCTGATGATAACCCTAACCCTAACCCTAACACTATCCTAGGGTTTATGTTAACCCTAACCCTAGCACTATCCTAGGGCTGATGCTAACCCTAACCCTAACCCTAACACTATCCTAGGGTGGATGCTAACCCTAACCCTAACCCTAACACTATCCTAGGGCTGATGCTAACCCTAACACTAACACTATCCTAGGGCTGATGCTAACCCTAACCCTAACCCTAACATTATCCTAGGGCTGATGATAACCCTAACCATAACTCTAACACTATCTTAGGGCTGAGGCTAACCCTAACCCTAACACTATCCTACGGCTGAACCTAACCCTAACCCTAACCCTAACACTATCCTAGGGCTGATGCTAACCCTAACCCTAACACTATCCTAGGCCTGATGCTAACCCTAACCCTAACCCTATCACTATCCTAGGGCTGATGCTAACCCTAACCCTAACACTATCCTAGGGCTGATGCTAACCCTAACCCTAACCCTAACACTATCCTAGGGCTGATGCTAACCCTAACCCTAACACTATCCTAGGCCTGATGATAACCCTAACACTAACCCTAACACTATCCTAGGGCTGATGCTAACCCTAACCCTAACACTATCCTAGGGCTGATGCTAACCCTAACCCTAACCCTAACACTATCCTAGGGCTGATGCTAAACACAACGCTAAACCTAACACTATCCTTGAACTGATGCTAACACTAACCCTAACCCTAACACTATCCTAGGCCTGATGATAACCCTAACCCTAACCCTAACACTATCCTAGGGTTTATGTTAACCCTAACCCTAACAGTATCCTAGGGCTGATGCTAACCCTAACCCTAACCCTAACACTATCCTAGGGCTGATGCTAACCCTAACCCTAACACTATCCTAGGCCTGATGATAACCCTAACCCTAACCGTAACACTATCCTTGGGCTGATCCTAACCCTAACCCTAACACTATCCTGGGCCTGATGCTAACCCTAACCCTAACCCTAACACTATCCTAGGGCTGATGCTAACACTAACCCTAACACTATCCTTCTGCTCATGCTAACCCTAACCCTAACCCTAACACTATCCTAGGGCAGATGCTAACCCTAACGCTAACCCTAACACTATCCTTGAACTGATGCTAACCCTAACCCTAACCCTAACACTATCCTAGGCCTGATGATAACCCTAACCCTAACCCTAACACTATCCTAGGGTTTATGTTAACCCTAACCCTAACACTATCCTAGGGCTGATGCTAACCCTAACCCTAACCCTAACACTATCCTAGGGCGGATGCTAACCCTAACCCTAACCCTAACACTATCCTAGGGCTGATGCTAACCCTAACACTAACACTATCCTAGGGCTGATGCTAACCCTAACCCTAACCCTTAACATTATCCTAGGGCTGATGCTAACCCTAACCCTAACTCTAACACTATCTTAGGGCTGAGGCTAACCCTAACCCTAACACTATCCTACGGCTGATGCTAACCCTAACCCTAACACTAACACTATCCTAGGGCTAATGCTAACCCTAACCCTAACACTATCCTAGGCCTGATGCTAACCCTAACACTAACCCTAACACTATCCTAGGGCTGATGCTAACCCTAACCCTAACACTATCCTAGGGCTGATGCTAACCCTAACCCTAACCCTAACACTATCCTAGGGCTGATGTTAACCCTAACCCTAACACTATCCTAGGCCTGATGATAACCCTAACCCTAACCCTGACACTATCCTAGGGCTGATGCTAACCCTAACCCTAACACTATCCTAGGGCTGATGCTAACCCTAACCCTAACCGTAACACTATCCTAGGGCTGATGCCAACCCTAAAACTAACCCTAACACTATCCTTGAACTGATGCTAACCCTAACCCTAACCCTAACACTATCCTGGGCCTGATGATAACCCTAACCCTAACCCTAACACTATCCTAGGGTTTATGTTAACCCTAACCCTAACACTATCCTAGGGCTGATGCTAACCCTAACCCTAAACCTAACACTATCCTAGGGCGGATGCTAACCCTAACCCTAACCCTAACACTATCCTAGTGCTGATGCTAACCCTAACACTAACACTATCCTAGGGCTGATGCTAACCCTATCCCTAACCCTAACACTCTCCAAGGGCTGATGCTAACCCTAACCCTAACCCTAACACTATCCTAGGGCTGATGCTAACCCTAACCCTAACTCTAACACTATCTTAGGGCTGAGGCTAACCCTAACCCTAACACTATCCTACGGCTGATGCTAACCCTAACCCTAACCCTAACACTATCCTAGGGCTGATGCTAACCCTAACCCTAACACTATCCTAGGCCTGATGCTAACCCTAACCCTAACCCTAACACTATCCTAGGGCTGATGCTAACCCTAACCCTAACACTATCCTAGGGCTGATGCTAACCCTAACCCTAACACTATCCTAGGGGTGATGCTAAGCCTAACCCTAACACTATCCTAGGCTTGATGATAACCCTAACCCTAACCCTAACACTATCCTAGGGCTGATGCTAACCCTAACCCTAACACTATCCTAGAGCTGATGCTAACCCTAACCCTAACCCTAACACTATCCTAAGTCTGATGCTAACCCTAGCCCTCACACTATCCTAGGCCTGATGATAACCCTAACCCTAACATTAACACTATCCTAGGGCTGATGCTAACCCTAACCCTAAACCTAACACTATCCTAGAGCTGATGCTAACGCTAACCCTAACACTATCCTAGGCCTGATGATAACCCTAACCCTAACCCTGACACTATCCTAGGGCTCATGCTAACCCTAACCCTAACACTATCCTAGGGCTGATGCTAACCCTAACCCTAACCCTAACCCTAACACTATCCAAGGCCTGATGCTAACCCTATCCCTAACCGTAACACTCTCCTAGGGCTGAGGATAACCCTAACCCTAACACTATCCTAGGGCTGATGCTAACGCTAACCCTAACCCAAACGCCATCCTAGGGTTGATGCTAACTCTAACCCGAACACTATCCTATGGCTGATGCTAACCCTAACCCTAACCCTAACACTATCCTTGGGCTGATGCTAACCCTAACCCTAACACTATCCTGGGGCTGATGCTAACCCTAACCCTAACCCTAACACTATCCTAGGGCGGATGCTAACCCTAACCCTAACACTATCCTTGGGCTGATGCTAACCCTAACCCTAACCCTAACACTATCCTAGGTCAGATGCTAACCCTAACGCTAACCCTAACACTATCCTTTAACTGATGTTAACCCTAACCCTAACCCTAACACTATCCTAGGCCTGATGATAACCCTAACCCTAACCCTAACACTATCCTAGGGTTTATGTTAACCCTAACCCTAACACTATCCTAGGGCTGATGCTAACCCTAACCCTAACACTAACACTATCCTAGGGCGGATGCTAACCCTAACCCTAACCCTAACACTATCCTAGGGCTGATGCTAACCCTAACACTAACACTATCCTAGGGCTGATGCTAACCCTAACCCTAACCCTAACATTATCCTAGGGCGGATGCTAACCCTAACCCTAACCCTAACACTATCCTTGGGCTCATGCTAACCCTAACACTAACACTATCCTAGGCCTGATGCTAACCCTAACCCTAACCCTAACACTATCCTAGGGCTGATCCTAACCCTAACCCTAACATTATCCTAGGGCTGATGCTAACCCTAACACTAACACTATCCTAGGGATGATGCTAACCCTAACCCTAAACCTAACATTATCCTATGGTGGATGCTAACCCTAACCCTAACCCTAACACTATCCTAGGGCTGATGCTAACCCTAACACTAACACTATCCTAGGGCTGATGCTAACCCTAACCCTAACCCTAACATTATCCTAGGGCTGATGCTAACCCTAACCCTAACTCTAACACTATCTTAGGGCTGAGGCTAACCCTAACCCTAACACTATCCTAGCCCTGATGCTAACCCTAACCCTAACCCTAACACTACCCTAGGGCTGATGCTAACCCTAACCCTAACACTATCCTAGCCCTGATGCTAACCCTAACCCTAACCCTAACACTATCCTAGGGCTAATGCTAACCCTAACCCTAACACTATCCTAGGGCTGATGCTAACCCTAACCCTAACCCTAACACTATCCTAGGGCTGATGCTAACCCTAACCCTTACACTATCCTAGGCCTGATGATAACCCTAACCCTAACCCTAACACTATCCTAGGGCTGATGCTAACCCTAACCCTAACAGTATCCTAGGGCTGATGCTAACCCTAACCCTAACACTAACACTATCCCAGGCCTGATGCTAACCCTAACCCTAACCCTAACACTATCCTAGGGCTGATGCTAACCCTAACCCTAACACTATCCTAGGGCTGATGCTAACCGTAACCCTAACCCTAACACTATCCTAGGGCTGATGCTAACCCTAACCCTAACACTATCCTAGGCCTGATGATAACCCTAACCCTAACCCTTACACTATCCTAGGGCTGATGCTAACCCTAACCCTAACAGTATCCTAGGGCTGATGCTAACCCTAACCCTAACCCTAACACTATCCTAAGTCTGATGCTAACCCTAGCCCTCACACTATACTAGGCCTGATGATAACCCTAACCCTAACCTTAACACTATCCTAGCGCTGATGCTAACCCTAACCCTAACCCTAACACTATCCTAGAGCTGATGCTAACCCTAACCCTAACACTATCCTAGGGCTGATGCTAACCCTAACCCTAACCCTAACACTATCCTAGGCCTGATGCTAACCCTATCCCTAACCCTAACACTCTCCTAGGGCTGAGGCTAACCCTAACCCTAACACTATCCTGGGCCTGATGCTAACCCTAACCCTAACCCTAACACTACCCTAGGGCTGATGCTAACACTAACCCTAACACTATCCTTCTGCTCATGCTAACCATAACCCTAACCTTAACACTATCCTAGGGCAGATGCTAACCCTAACGCTAACCCTAACACTATCCTTGAACTGATGCTAACCCTAACCCTAACCCTAACACTATCCTAGGCCTGATGATAACCCTAACCCTAACCCTAGCACTATCCTAGGGTTTATGTTAACCCTAACCCTAACACTATCCTAGGGCTGATGCTAACCCTAACCCTAACCCTAACACTATCCTAGGGCGGATGCTAACCCTAACCCTAACCCTAACACTATCCTAGGGCTGATGCTAACCCTAACACTAACACTATCCTAGGGCTGATGCTAACCCTAACCCTAACCCTTAACATTATCCTAGGGCTGATGCTAACCCTAACCCTAACTCTAACACTATCTTAGGGCTGAGGCTAACCCTAACCCTAACACTATCCTACGGCTGATGCTAACCCTAACCCTAACCCTAACACTATCCTAGGGCTAATGCTAACCCTAACCCTAACACTATCCTACGGCTGATGCTAACCCTAACCCTAACCCTAACACTATCCTAGGGCTGATGCTAACCCTAACCCTAACACTATCCTAGGGCTGATGCTAACCCTAACCCTAACCCTAACACTATCCTAGGGCTGATGCTAACCCTAACCCTAACACTATCCTAGGCCTGATGATAACCCTAACCCTAACCCTGACACTATCCTAGGGCTGATGCTAACCCTAACCCTAACACTATCCTAGTGCGGATGCTAACCCTAAAACTAACCCTAACACTATCCTAGGGCTGATGCTAACCCTAAAGCTAACCTTAACACTATCCTTGAAATGATGCTAACCCTAACCCTAACGCTAACACTATCCTAGGCCTGATGATAACCCTAACCCTAACCCTAACACTATCCTAGGGTTTATGTTAACCCTAACCCTAACACTATCCTAGGGCTGATGCTAACCCTACCCTAAACCTAACACTATCCTAGGGCGGATGGTAACCCTAACCCTAACCCTAACACTATCCTAGTGCTGATGCTAACCCTAACACTAACACTATCCATCCTAGGGCTGATGCTAACCCTAACCCTAACCCTAACACTCTCCAAGGGCTGATGCTAACCCTAACCCTAACCCTAACACTATCCTAGGGCTGATGCTAACCCTAACCCTAACTCTAACACTATCTTAGGTCTGAGGCTAACCCTAACCCTAACACTATCCTACGGCTGATGCTAACCCTAACCCTAACCCTAACAATATCCTAGGGCTGATGCTTACCCTAACCCTAACACTATCCTTGGGCTGATGCTAACACTAACCCTAACCCTAACCCTAACAATATCCTAGGGCAGATGCTAAACCTAACGCTAACCCTAACACTATCCTTGAATGATGCTAACCCTAACCCTAACCCTAACACTATCCTAGGGTTTATGTTAACCCTAACCCTAACACTATCCTAGGGCTGATGCTAACCCTAACCCTAACCCTAACACTATCCTAGTGCGGATGCTAACCCTAACCCTAACCCTAACACTATCCTAGGGCTGATGCTAACCCTAACACTAACACTATCCTAGGGCTGATGCTAACCCTAACCCTAACCCTAACATTATCCTAGGGCTGATGCTAACCCTAACCCTAACACTAGCACTATCTTACGTCTGAGGCTAACCCTAACCCTAACACTATCCTACGGCTGATCCTAACCCTAACCCTAACCCTAACACTATCCTAGGGCTGATGCTAACCCTAACCCTAACACTATCCTAGGCCTGATGCTAACCCTAACCCTAACCCTAACACTATCCTAGGGCTGATGCTAACCCTAACCCTAACACTATCCTAGGGCTCATGCTAACCCTAACCCTAACCCTAACACTATCCTAGGGCTGATGCTAACCCTAACCCTAACACTATCCTTGGGCTCATGCTAACCCTAACCCTAACCCTAACACTATCCTAGGGCAGATGCTAACCCTAACGCTAACCCTAACACTATCCTTGAACTGATGCTAACTCTAACCGTAACCCTAACACTATCCTAGGCCTGATGATAACCCTAACCCTAACCCTAACACTATCCTAGGGTTTATGTTAACCCTAACCCTAACACTATCCTAGGGCTGATGCTAACCCTAACCCTAACCCTAACACTATCCTTGGGCGGATGCTAACCCTAACCCTAACCCTAACACTATCCTAGGGCTGATGCTAACCCTAACACTGACACTATCCTAGGGCTGATGCTAACCCTAACCCTAACACTACCCTAGGCCTGATGATAACCCTAACCCTAACCCTGACACTATCCTAGGGCTGATTCTAACCCTAACCCTAACACTATCCTAGGGCTGATGCTAACCCTAACCCTAACCCTAACACTATCCTAGGGCTGATGCTAACCCTAACGCTAACCCTAACACTATCCTTGAACTGATGCTAACCCTAACCCTAACCATAACACTATCCTAGGCCTGATGATAACCCTAACCCTAACCCTAACACTATCCTAGGGTTTATGTTAACCCTAACCCTAACACTATCCTAGGGCTGATGCTAACCCTAACCCTAAACCTAACAGTATCCTAGGGCGGATGCTAACCCTAACCCTAACCCTAACACTATCCTAGGCCTGCTGCTAACCCTAACACTAACACTATCCTAGGACTGATGCTAACCCTAACCCTAACCCTAACACTCTCCAAGGGCTGATGCTAACCCTAACCCTAACCCTAACACTATCCTAGGGCTGATGCTAACCCTAACCCTAACTCTAACACTATCTTAGGGCTGAGGCTAACCCTAACGCTAACACTATCCTACGGCTGATGCTAACCCTAACCCTAACCCTAACACTATCCTAGGGCTGATGCTAACCCTAACCCTAACACTATCCTATGCCTGATGCTAACCCTAACCCTAACACTAACACTATCCTAGGGCTGATGCTAACCCTAACCCTAACACTATCCTAGGCCTGATGATAACCCTAACCCTAACCCTGACACTATCCTAGGGCTGATTCTAACCCTAACCCTAACACTATCTTAGGGCTGATGCTAACCCTAACCCTAACCCTAACACTATCCTAGGGCTGATGCTAACCCTAACGCTAACCCTAACACTATCCTTGAACTGATGCTAACCCTAACCCTAACCATAACACTATCCTAGGGTTTATGTTAACCCTAACCCTAACACTATCCTAGGGCTGATGCTAACCCTAACCCTAACCCTAACACTATCCTAGGGCGGATGCTAACCCTAACCCTAACCCTAACACTATCCTAGGGCTGATGCTAACCCTAACACTGACACTATCCTAGGGCTGATGCTAACCCTAACCCTAACACTACCCTAGGCCTGATGATAACCCTAACCCTAACCCTGACACTATCCTAGGGCTGATTCTAACCCTAACCCTAACACTATCTTAGGGCTGATGCTAACCCTAACCCTAACCCTAACACTATCCTAGGGCTGATGCTAACCCTAACGCTAACCCTAACACTATCCTTGAACTGATGCTAACCCTAACCCTAACCCTAACACTATCCTAGGGTTTATGTTAACCCTAACCCTAACACTATCCTAGGGCTGATGCTAACCCTAACCCTAACCCTAACACTATCCTAGGGCGGATGCTAACCCTAACCCTAACCCTAACACTATCCTAGGGCTGATGCTAACCCTAACACTGACACTATCCTAGGGCTGATGCTAACCCTAACCCTAACACTACCCTAGGCCTGATTGTAACCCTAACCCTAACCCTGACACTATCCTAGGGCTGATTCTAACCCTAACCCTAACACTATCCTAGGGCTGATGCTAACCCTAACCCTAACCCTAACACTATCCTAGGGCTGATGCTAACCCTAACGCTAACCCTAACACTATCCTTGAACTGATGCTAACCCTAACCCTAACCATAACACTATCCTAGGCCTGATGATAACCCTAACCCTAACCCTAACACTATCCTAGGGTTTATGTTAACCCTAACCCTAACACTATCCTAGGGCTGATGCTAACCCTAACCCTAAACCTAACAGTATCCTAGGGCGGATGCTAACCCTAACCCTAACCCTAACACTATCCTAGGCCTGCTGCTAACCCTAACACTAACACTATCCTAGGACTGATGCTAACCCTAACCCTAACCCTAACACTCTCCAAGGGCTGATGCTAACCCTAACCCTAACCCTAACACTATCCTAGGGCTGATGCTAACCCTAACCCTAACTCTAACACTATCTTAGGGCTGAGGCTAACCCTAACCCTAACACTATCCTACGGCTGATGCTAACCCTAACCCTAACCCTAACACTATCCTAGGGCTGATGCTAACCCTAACCCTAACACTATCCTATGCCTGATGCTAAACCTAACCCTAACCCTAAAACTATCCTAGGGCTGATGTTAACCGAACCCTAACACTATCCTAGGGCTGATGCTAACCCTAACCCTAACACTAACACTATCCTAGGGCTGATGCTAACCCTAACCCTAACACTATCCTAGGCCTGATGATAACCCTAACCCTAACCCTGACACTATCCTAGGGCTGATTCTAACCCTAACCCTAACACTATCTTAGGGCTGATGCTAACCCTAACCCTAACCCTAACACTATCCTAGGGTTGATGCTAACCCTAACGCTAACCCTAACACTATCCTTGAACTGATGCTAACCCTAACCCTAACCATAACACTATCCTAGGCCTGATGATAACCCTAACCCTAACCCTAACACTATCCTAGGGTTTATGTTAACCCTAACCCTAACACTATCCTAGGGCTGATGCTAACCCTAACCCTAAACCTAACACTATCCTAGGGCGGATGCTAACCCTAACCCTAACCCTAACACTATCCTAGGGCTGCTGCTAACCCTAACACTAACACTATCCTAGGGCTGATGCTAACCCTAACCCTAACCCTAACACTCTCCAAGGGCTGATGCTAACCCTAACCCTAACCCTAACACTATCCTAGGGCTGATGCTAACCCTAACCCTAACTCTAACACTATCTTAGGGCTGAGGCTAACCCTAACCCTAACACTATCCTACGGCTGATGCTAACCCTAACCCTAACCCTAACACTATCCTAGGGCTGATGCTAACCCTAACCCTAATACTATCCTTGGGTTGATGCTAACCCTAACCCTAACCCTAACACTATCCTAGGGCAGATGCTAACCCTAACGCTAACCCTAACACTATCTTTGAACTGATGCTAACCCTAACGCTAACCCAAACACTATCATAGGCCTGATGCTAACACTAACCCTAACCCTAACACTATCCTAAGTCTGATGCTAACCCTAGCCCTCACACTATCCTAGGCCTGATTATAACCCTAACCCTAACCTTAACACTATCCTAGGGCTGATGCTACCCCTAACCCTAACCCTAACACTATCCTAGAGCTGATGCTAACCCTAACCCTAACACTATCCTAGGCCTGATGATAACCCTAACCCTAACCCTGACACTATCCTAGGGCTGATGCTAACCCTAACCCTAACACTATCCTAGGGCTGATGCTAACCCTAACCCTAACCCTAACACTATCCTAGGCCTGATGCTAACCCTATCCCTAACCCTAACACTCTCCTAGGGCTGAGGCTAACCCTAACCCTAACACTATCCTGGGCCTGATGCTAACCCTAACCCTAACCCTAACACTATCCTAGGGCTGATGCTAACACTAACCCTAACACTATCCTTCTGCTCATGCTAACCATAACCCTAACCCTAACACTATCCTAGGGCAGATGCTAACCCTAACGCTAACCCTAACACTATCCTTGAACTGATGCTAACCCTAACCCTAACCCTAACACTATCCTAGGCCTGATGATAACCCTAACCCTAACCCTAACACTATCCTAGGGTTTATGTTAACCCTAACCCTAACACTATCCTAGGGCTGATGCTAACCCTAACCCTAACCCTAACACTATCCTAGGGCGGATGCTAACCCTAACCCTAACCCTGACACTATCCTAGGGCTGATTCTAACCCTAACCCTAACACTATCTTAGGGCTGATGCTAACCCTAACCCTAACCCTAACACTATCCTAGGGTTGATGCTAACCCTAACGCTAACCCTAACACTATCCTTGAACTGATGCTAACCCTAACCCTAACCATAACACTATCCTAGGCCTGATGATAACCCTAACCCTAACCCTAACACTATCCTAGGGTTTATGTTAACCCTAACCCTAACACTATCCTAGGGCTGATGCTAACCCTAACCCTAAACCTAACACTATCCTAGGGCGGATGCTAACCCTAACCCTAACCCTAACACTATCCTAGGGCTGCTGCTAACCCTAACACTAACACTATCCTAGGGCTGATGCTAACCCTAACCCTAACCCTAACACTCTCCAAGGGCTGATGCTAACCCTAACCCTAACCCTAACACTATCCTAGGGCTGATGCTAACCCTAACCCTAACTCTAACACTATCTTAGGGCTGAGGCTAACCCTAACCCTAACACTATCCTACGGCTGATGCTAACCCTAACCCTAACCCTAACACTATCCTAGGGCTGATGCTAACCCTAACCCTAATACTATCCTTGGGTTGATGCTAACCCTAACCCTAACCCTAACACTATCCTAGGGCAGATGCTAACCCTAACGCTAACCCTAACACTATCTTTGAACTGATGCTAACCCTAACGCTAACCCAAACACTATCATAGGCCTGATGCTAACACTAACCCTAACCCTAACACTATCCTAAGTCTGATGCTAACCCTAGCCCTCACACTATCCTAGGCCTGATTATAACCCTAACCCTAACCTTAACACTATCCTAGGGCTGATGCTAACCCTAACCCTAACCCTAACACTATCCTAGAGCTGATGCTAACCCTAACCCTAACACTATCCTAGGCCTGATGATAACCCTAACCCTAACCCTGACACTATCCTAGGGCTGATGCTAACCCTAACCCTAACACTATCCTAGGGCTGATGCTAACCCTAACCCTAACCCTAACACTATCCTAGGCCTGATGCTAACCCTATCCCTAACCCTAACACTCTCCTAGGGCTGAGGCTAACCCTAACCCTAACACTATCCTGGGCCTGATGCTAACCCTAACCCTAACCCTAACACTATCCTAGGGCTGATGCTAACACTAACCCTAACACTATCCTTCTGCTCATGCTAACCATAACCCTAACCCTAACACTATCCTAGGGCAGATGCTAACCCTAACGCTAACCCTAACACTATCCTTGAACTGATGCTAACCCTAACCCTAACCCTAACACTATCCTAGGCCTGATGATAACCCTAACCCTAACCCTAACACTATCCTAGGGTTTATGTTAACCCTAACCCTAACACTATCCTAGGGCTGATGCTAACCCTAACCCTAACCCTAACACTATCCTAGGGCGGATGCTAACCCTAACCCTAACCCTAACACTATCCTAGGGCTGATGCTAACCCTAACCCTAACACTATCCTAGGCCTGATGCTAACCCTAACCCTAACCCTTAACATTATCCTAGGGCTGATGCTAACCCTAACCCTAACTCTAACACTATCTTAGGGCTGAGGCTAACCCTAACCCTAACACTATCCTACGGCTGATGCTAACCCTAACCCTAACCCTAACACTATCCTAGGGCTAATGCTAACCCTAACCCTAACACTATCCTAGGCCTGATGCTAACCCTAACCCTAACCCTAACACTATCCTAGGGCTGATGCTAACCCTAACCCTAACACTATCCTAGGGCTGATGCTAACCCTAACCCTAACACTATCCTAGGCCTGATGATAACCCTAACCCTAACCCTGACACTATCCTAGGGCTTATGCTAACCCTAACCCTAACACTATCCTAGGGCTGATGCTAACCCTAACCCTAACCCTAACACTATCCTAGGGCTGATGCTAACCCTAAAGCTAACCTTAACACTATCCTTGAACTGATGCTAACCCTAACCCTAACGCTAACACTATCCTAGGCCTGATGATAACCCTAACCCTAACCCTAACACTATCCTAGGGTTTATGTTAACCCTAACCCTAACACTATCCTAGGGCTGATGCTAACCCTACCCTAAACCTAACACTATCCTAGGGCGGATGCTAACCCTAACCCTAGCCCTAACACTATCCTAGAGTTTATGTTAACCCTAACCCTAACACTATCCTAGGGCTGATGCTAACCCTAACCCTAAACCTAACACTATCCTAGGCCTGATGCTAACCCTAACCCTAACTCTAACACTATCTTAGGTCTGAGGCTAACCCTAACCCTAACACTATCCTACGGCTGATGCTAACCCTAACCCTAACCCTAACACTATCCTAGGACTGATGCTAACCCTAACCCTAACACTATCCTTGGGCTGATGCTAACCCTAACCCTAACCCTAACAATATCCTAGGGCAGATGCTAAACCTAACGCTAACCCTAACACTATCCTTGAACTGATGCTAACCCTAACCCTAACCCTAACACTATCCTAGGCCTGATGATAACCCTAACCCTAACCCTAACACTATCCTAGGGTTTATGTTAACCCTAACCCTAACACTATCCTAGGGCTGATGCTAACCCTAACCCTAACCCTAACACTATCCTAGTGCGGATGCTAACCCTAACCCTAACCCTAACACTATCCTAGGGCTGATGCTAACCCTAACACTAACACTATCCTAGGGCTGATGCTAACCCTAACCCTAACCCTAATATTATCCTAGGGCTGATGCTAACCCTAACCCTAACACTAGCACTATCTTAGGGCTGAGGCTAACCCTAACCCTAACACTATCCTACGGCTGATCCTAACCCTAACCCTAACCCTAACACTATCCTAGGGCTGATGCTAACCCTAACCCTAACACTATCCTAGGCCTGATGCTAACCCTAACCCTAACCCTAACACTATCCTAGGGCTGATGCTAACCCTAACCCTAACACTATCCTAGGGCTCATGCTAACCCTAACCCTAACCCTAACACTATCCTAGGGCTGATGCTAACCCTAACCCTAACACTATCCTTGGGCTCATGCTAACCCTAACCCTAACCCTAACACTATCCTAGGGCAGATGCTAACCCTAACGCTAACCCTAACACTATCCTTGAACTGATGCTAACTCTAACCGTAACCCTAACACTATCCTAGGCCTGATGATAACCCTAACCCTAACCCTAACACTATCCTAGGGTTTATGTTAACCCTAACCCTAACACTATCCTAGGGCTGATGCTAACCCTAACCCTAACCCTAACACTATCCTAGGGCGGATGCTAACCCTAACCCTAACCCTAACACTATCCTAGGGCTGATGCTAACCCTAACACTAACACTATCCTAGGGCTGATGCTAACCCTAACCCTAACCCTAACACTATCCTAGGGCTGATGCTCACCCTGACCCTAACACTATCCTAGGCCTGATGATAACCCTAACCCTAACACTGACACTATCCTAGGGCTGATGCTAACCCTAACACTAACACTACCCTAGGCCTGATGATAACCCTAACCCTAACCCTGACACTATCCTAGGGCTGATTCTAACCCTAACCCTAACACTATCCTAGGGCTGATGCTAACCCTAACCCTAACCCTAACACTATCCTAGGGCTGATGCTAACCCTAACGCTAACCCTAACACTATCCTTGAACTGATGCTAACCCTAACCCTAACCATAACACTATCCTAGGCCTGATGATAACCCTAACCCTAACCCTAACACTATCCTAGGGTTTATGTTAACCCTAACCCTAACACTATCCTAGGGCTGATGCTAACACTAACCCTAAACCTAACAGTATCCTAGGGCGGATGCTAACCCTAACCCTAACCCTAACACTATCCTAGGCCTGCTGCTAACCCTAACACTAACACTATCCTAGGGCTGATGCTAAGCCTAACCCTAACCCTAACACTCTCCAAGGGCTGATGCTAACCCTAACACTAACCCTAACACTATCCTAGGGCTGATGCTAACCCTAACCCTAACTCTAACACTATCTTAGGGCTGATGCTAACCCTAACCCTAAACCTAACACTATCCTAGGGCGGATGCTAACCCTAACCCTAACCCTAACACTATCCTAGGGCTGCTGCTAACCCTAACACTAACACTATCCTAGGGCTGATGCTAACCCTAACCCTAACCCTAACACTCTCCAAGGGCTGATGCTAACCCTAACCCTAACCCTAACACTATCCTAGGGCTGATGCTAACCCTAACCCTAACTCTAACACTATCTTAGGGCTGAGGCTAACCCTAACCCTAACACTATCCTACGGCTGATCCTAACCCTAACCCTAACCCTAACACTATCCTAGGGCTGATGCTAACCCTAACCCTAACACTATCCTAGGCCTGATGCTAACCCTAACCCTAACCCTAACACTATCCTAGGGCTGATGCTAACCCTAACCCTAACACTATCCTAGGGCTCATGCTAACCCTAACCCTAACCCTAACACTATCCTAGGGCTGATGCTAACCCTAACCCTAACACTATCCTTGGGCTCATGCTAACCCTAACCCTAACCCTAACACTATCCTAGGGCAGATGCTAACCCTAACGCTAACCCTAACACTATCCTTGAACTGATGCTAACTCTAACCGTAACCCTAACACTATCCTAGGCCTGATGATAACCCTAACCCTAACCCTAACACTATCCTAGGGTTTATGTTAACCCTAACCCTAACACTATCCTAGGGCTGATGCTAACCCTAACCCTAACCCTAACACTATCCTAGGGCGGATGCTAACCCTAACCCTAACCCTAACACTATCCTAGGGCTGATGCTAACCCTAACACTAACACTATCCTAGGGCTGATGCTAACCCTAACCCTAACCCTAACACTATCCTAGGGCTGATGCTCACCCTGACCCTAACACTATCCTAGGCCTGATGATAACCCTAACCCTAACACTGACACTATCCTAGGGCTGATGCTAACCCTAACACTAACACTACCCTAGGCCTGATGATAACCCTAACCCTAACCCTGACACTATCCTAGGGCTGATTCTAACCCTAACCCTAACACTATCCTAGGGCTGATGCTAACCCTAACCCTAACCCTAACACTATCCTAGGGCTGATGCTAACCCTAACGCTAACCCTAACACTATCCTTGAACTGATGCTAACCCTAACCCTAACCATAACACTATCCTAGGCCTGATGATAACCCTAACCCTAACCCTAACACTATCCTAGGGTTTATGTTAACCCTAACCCTAACACTATCCTAGGGCTGATGCTAACACTAACCCTAAACCTAACAGTATCCTAGGGCGGATGCTAACCCTAACCCTAACCCTATCACTATCCTAGGCCTGCTGCTAACCCTAACACTAACACTATCCTAGGGCTGATGCTAACCCTAACCCTAACCCTAACACTCTCCAAGGGCTGATGCTAACCCTAACACTAACCCTAACACTATCCTAGGGCTGATGCTAACCCTAACCCTAACTCTAACACTATCTTAGGGCTGATGCTAACCCTAACCCTAAACCTAACACTATCCTAGGGCGGATGCTAACCCTAACCCTAACCCTAACACTATCCTAGGGCTGCTGCTAACCCTAACACTAACACTATCCTAGGGCTGATGCTAACCCTAACCCTAACCCTAACACTCTCCAAGGGCTGATGCTAACCCTAACCCTAACCCTAACACTATCCTAGGGCTGATGGTAACCCTAACCCTAACTCTAACACTATCTTAGGGCTGAGGCTAACCCTAACCCTAACACTATCCTACGGCTGATGCTAACCCTAACCCTAACCCTAACACTATCCTAGGGCTGATGCTAACCCTAACCCTAATACTATCCTTGGGTTGATGCTAACCCTAACCCTAACCCTAACACTATCCTAGGGCAGATGCTAACCCTAACGCTAACCCTAACACTATCTTTGAACTGATGCTAACCCTAACGCTAACCCAAACACTATCCTATGCCTGATGATAACCCTAACCCTAACCCTAACACTATCCTAGGGTTTATGTTAACCCTAACCCTAACACTATCCTAGGGCTGATGCTAACCCTAACCCTAACCCTAACACTATCCTAGGGCTGATGCTAACCCTAACCCTAACCCTAACACTATCCTAGGGCTGATGCTAACCCTAACACTAACACTATCCTAGGGCTGATGCTAACCCTAACCGTAACCCTTAACATTATCCTAGGACTGATGCTAACCCTAACCCTAACTCTAACAGTATCTTAGGGCTGAGGCTAACCCTAACCCTAACACTATCCTACGGCTGATGCTAACCCTAACCCTAACCCTAACACTATCCTAGGGCTGATGCTAACCCTAACCCTAACACTATCCTAGGCCTGATGCTAACCCTAACCCTAACCCTAACACTATCCTAGGGCTGATGTTAACCGAACACTAACACTAGCCTAGGGCTGATGCTAACCCTAACCCTAACACTAACACTATCCTAGGGCTGATGCTAACCCTAACTCTAACACTATCCTAGGCCTGATGATAACCCTAACCCTAACCGTGACACTATCCTAGGGCTGATTCTAACCCTAACCCTAACACTATCTTAGGGCTGATGCTAACCCTAACCCTAACCCTAACACTATCCTAGGGCTGATGCTAACCCTAATGCTAACCCTAACACTATCCTTGAACTGATGCTAACCCTAACCCTAACCATAACACTATCCTAGGCCTGATGATAACCCTAACCCTAACCCTAACACTATCCTAGGGTTTATGTTAACCCTAACCCTAACACTATCCTAGGGCTGATGCTAACCCTAACCCTAAACCTAACACTATCCTAGGGCGGATGCTAACCCTAACCCTAACCCTAACACTATCCTAGGGCTGCTGCTAACCCTAACACTAACACTATCCTAGGGCTGATGCTAACCCTAACCCTAACCCTAACACTCTCCAAGGGCTGATGCTAACCCTAACCCTAACCCTAACACTATCCTAGGGCTGATGCTAACCCTAACCCTAACTCTAACACTATCTTAGGGCTGAGGCTAACCCTAACACTAACACTATCCTACGGCTGATGCTAACCCTAACCCTAACCCTAACACTATCCTAGGGCTGATGCTAACCCTAACCCTAACACTACCCTAGGCCTGATGATAACCCTAACCCTAACCCTAACACTATCCCAGGGCTGATGCTAACCCTAACCCTAACACTATCCTAGGGCTGATGCTAACCCTAACCCTAACCCTAACACTATCCTAGGGCTGATGCTATCCCTAACCCTAACACTATCCTAGGCCTGATGATAACCCTAACCCTAACCCTAACACTATCCTAGGGCTGATGCTAACCCTAACCCTAACACTATCCTATGGCTGATGCTAACCCTAACCCTAACTCTATCCTTGGGCTGATGCTAACCCTAACACTAACCCTAACAATATCCTAGGGCAGATGCTAATCCTAACGCTAACCCTAAAACTATCCTTGAACTGATACTAACCCTAACCCTAACCCTAACACTATCCTAGGCCTGATGATAACCCTAACCCTAACCCTAACACTATCCTAGGGTTTATGTTAACCCTAACGCTAACACTATCCTAGGGCTGATGCTAACCCTAACGCTAACCCTAACACTATCCTAGGGCTGATGCTAACCCTAACACTAACACTATCCTAGGGCTGATGCTAACCGTAACCCTAACCCTAACATTATCCTAGGGCTGATGCTAACCCTAACCCTAACTCTAACACTATCTTAGGGCTGAGGCTAACCCTAACCCTAACACTATCCTACGGCTGATGCTAACCCTAACCCTAACCCTAACACTATCCCAGGGCTGATGCTATCCCTAACCCTAACACTGTCCTAGGCCTGATGCTAACCCTAACCCTAACCCTAACACTATCCTAGGGCTGATGCTAACCCTAACCCTAACACTATCCTTCGGCTGATGCTAACCCTAACCCTAACCCTAACACTATCCTAGGGCTGATGCTAACCCTAACCCTAACCCTAACACTATCCTAGGGCTGATGCTAACCCTAACGCTAACCCTAACACTATCCTAGGGGTGATGCTAACCCTAACCCTAACCCTAACACTATCCTAGGGCTGATGCTAACCCTAACCCTAACCCTAACACTATCCTATGCCTGATGCTAACCCTATGCCTAACCCTAACACTCTCCTAGGGCTCAGGCTAACCCTAACCCTAACACTATCCTAGTGCTGATGCTAACCCTAACCCTAACCCAAACACTATCCTAGGGTTGATGCTAACCCTAACCCTAACACTATCCTAGGGCTGATGCTAACACTAACCCTAACCCTAACACTATCCTTGGGCTGATGCTAACCCTAACCCTAACACTATCCTGGGCCTGATGCTAACCCTAACCCTAACCCTAACACTATCCTAGGGCTGATGCTAACCCTAACCCTAAAACTATCCTTGGGCTGATGCTAACCCTAACCCTAAACCTAACACTATCCTAGGACTGATGCTAACCCTATCCCTAACCCTAACACTCTCCTAGGGCTGAGGCTAACCCTAACCCTAACCCTAACACTATCCTAGGGCTGCTGCTAACCCTAACACTAACACTATCCTAGGGCTGATGCTAACCCTAACCCTAACCCTAACACTCTCCAAGGGCTGATGCTAACCCTAACCCTAACCCTAACACTATCCTAGGGCTGATGCTAACCCTAACCCTAACTCTAACACTATCTTAGGGCTGAGGCTAACCCTAACCCTAACACTATCCTACGGCTGATGCTAACCCTAACCCTAACCCTAACACTATCCTGGACCTGATGCTAACCCTAACCCTAACCCTAACACTATCCTAGGGCTGATGCTAACCCTAACCCTAACACTATCCTAGCCTGATGCTAACCCTAACCCTAACCCTAACACTATCCTAGGGCTGATTCTAACCCTAACCCTAACACTATCCTAGGGCTGATGCTAACCCTAACCCTAACCCTAACACTATCCTAGGGCTGATGCTAACCCTAACCCTAACACTATCCTAGGCCTGATGATAACCCTAACCCTAACCCTGACACTATCCTAGGGCTGATGTTAACCCTAACCCTAACACTATCCTAGGGCTGATGCTAACCCTAACCCTAACCCTAACACTATCCTAGGGCTGATGCTAACCCTAACGCTAACCCTAACACTATCCTTGAACTGATGCTAACCCTAACCCTAACCATAACACTATCCTAGGCCTGATGATAACCCTAACCCTAACCCTAACACTATCCTAGGGTTTATGTTAACCCTAACCCTAACACTATCCTAGGGCTGATGCTAACCCTAACCCTAAACCTAACACTATCCTAGGGCGGATGCTAAACCTAACCCTAACCCTAACACTATCCTAGGGCTGATGCTAACCCTAACACTAACAATATCCTAGGGCTGATGCTAACCCTAACCCTAACCCTAACACTCTCCAAGGGCTGATGCTAACCCTAACCCTAACCCTAACACTATCCTAGGGCTGATGCTAACCCTAACCCTAACTATAACACTATCTTAGGGCTGAGGCTAACCCTAACCCTAACACTATCCTACGGCTGATGCTAACCCGAACCCTAACCCTAACACTATCCTAGGGCTGATGCTAACCCTAACCGTAACACTATCCTAGGCCTGACGCTAACCCTAACCCTAACCCTAACTCTATCCTAGGGTTTATGCTAACCCTAACCCTAACACTATCCTAGGGCTGACGCTAACCCTAACCCTAACCCTAACACTATACTAGGGCTGATGCTAACCCTAACCCTAACACTATCCTAGGCCTGATGATAACCCTAACCCTAACACTATCCTAGGGCTGATGCTAACCCTAACCCTAACACTATCCTAGGGCTGATGCTAACCCTAACCCTAACCCTAACACTATCCTAAGTCTGATGCTAACCCTAGCCCTCACACTATCCTAGGCCTGATTATAACCCTAACCCTAACCTTAACACTATCCTAGGGCTGATGCTAACCCTAACCCTAACCCTAACACTATCCTAGAGCTCATGCTAACCCTAACCCTAACACTATCCTAGGCCTGATGATAACCCTAACCGTAACCCTGACACTATCCTAGGGCTGATGCTAACCCTAACCATAACACTATCCTAGGGCTAATGCTAACCCTAACCCTAACCCTAACACTATCCTAGGCCTGATGCTAACCCTATCCCTAACCCTAACACTCTCCTAGGGCTGAGGCTAACCCTAACCCTAACACTATCCTAGGGCTGATGCTAACCCTAACCCTAACCCAAACACTATCCTAGGGTTGATGCTAACCCTAACCCTAACACTATCCTAGGGCTGATGATAACCCTAACCCTAACCCTAACACTATCCTTGGGCTGATGCTAACCCTAACCCTAACACTATCCTGGGCCTGATGCTAACCCTAACCCTAACCCTAACACTATCCTAGGGCTGATGCTAACCCTAACCCTAACACTATCCTTGGGCTGATGCTAACCCTAACCCTAACCCTAACACTATCCTAGGGCAGATGCTAACCCTAACCCTAACCCTAACACTATCCTAGGCGTGATGCTAACCCTAACCCTAACCCTAACACTATCCTAGGCCTGATGATAACCCTAACCCTAACCCTAACAATATCCTAGGATTTATGTTAACCCTAACCCTAACACTATCCTAGGGCTGATGCTAACCCTAACCCTAACCCTAACACTATGCTAGGGCGGATGCTAACCCTAACCCTAACCCTAACACTATCCTAGGGCTGATGCTAACACTAACACTAACACTATCCTAGGGCTGATGCTAACCCTAACCCTAACCCTAACATTATCCTAGGGCGGATGCTAACCCTAACCCTAACACTATCCTAGGGCTGATGCTAACCCTAACACTAACACTATCCTAGGGCTGATGCTAACCCTAACCCTAACCCTAACACTCTCCAAGGGCTGATGCTAACCCTAACCCTAACCCTAACACTATCCTAGGGCTGATGCTAACCCTAACCCTAACTCTAACACTATCTTATGGCTGAGGCTAACCCTAACCCTAACACTATCCTACGGCTGATGCTAACCCTAACCCTAACCCTAACACTATCCTAGGGCTGATGCTAACCCTAACCCTAACACTACCCTAGGCCTGATGATAACCCTAACCCTAACCCTAACACTATCCTAGGGCTGATGCTAACCCTAACCCTAACACTATCCTAGGGCTGATGCTAACCCTAACCCTAACCCTAACACTATCCTAGGGCTGATGCTAACCCTAACCCTAACACTATCCTAGGCCTGATGATAACCCTAACCCTAACCCTAACACTATCCTAGGGCTGATGCTAACCCTAACCCTAACACTATCCTAGGGCTGATGCTAACCCTAACCCTAACTCTATCCTTGGGCTGATGCTAACCCTAACACTAACCCTAACAATATATTAGGGCAGATGCTAATCCTAACGCTAACCCTAAAACTATCCTTGAACTGATACTAACCCTAACCCTAACCCTAACACTATCCTAGGCCTGATGATAACCCTAACCCTAACCCTAACACTATCCTAGGGTTTATGTTAACCCTAACGCTAACACTATCCTAGGGCTGATGCTAACCCTAACGCTAACCCTAACACTATCCTAGGGCTGATGCTAACCCTAACACTAACACTATCCTAGGGCTGATGCTAACCGTAACCCTAACCCTAACATTATCCTAGGGCTGATGCTAACCCTAACCCTAACTCTAACACTATCTTAGGGCTGAGGCTAACCCTAACCCTAACACTATCCTACGGCTGATGCTAACCCTAACCCTAACCCTAACACTATCCCAGGGCTGATGCTATCCCTAACCCTAACACTGTCCTAGGCCTGATGCTAACCCTAACCCTAACAGTAACACTATCCTAGGGCTGATGCTAACCCTAACCCTAACACTATCCTTGGGCTGATGCTAACCCTAACCCTAACCCTAACACTATCCTAGGGCTGATGCTAACCCTAACCCTAAACCTAACACTATCCTAGGGCTGATGCTAACCCTAACGCTAACCCTAACACTATCCTAGGGGTGATGCTAACCCTAACCCTAACCCTAACACTATCCTAGGGCTGATGCTAACCCTAACCCTAACCCTAACACTATCCTATGCCTGATGCTAACCCTATGCCTAACCCTAACACTCTCCTAGGGCTCAGCCTAACCCTAACCCTAACACTATCCTAGTGCTGATGCTAACCCTAACCCTAACCCAAACACTATCCTAGGGTTGATGCTAAGCCTAACCCTAACACTATCCTAGGGCTGATGCTAACCCTAACCCTAACCCTAACACTATCCTTGGGCTGATGATAACCCTAACCCTAACACTATCCGGGCCTGATGCTAACCCTAACCCTAACCCTAACACTATCCTAGGGCTGATGCTAACCCTAACCCTAACACTATCCTTGGGCTGATGCTAACCCTAACCCTAACCCTAACACTATCCTAGGGCAGATGCTAACCCTAACGCTAACCCTAACACTATCCTTGAACTGATGCTAAACCTAACCCTAACCCTAACACTATCCTAGGGCGGATGCTAACCCTAACCCTAACCCTAACACTATCCTAGGGCTGATGCTAACCCTAACACTAACACTATCCTAGGGCTGATGCTAACCGTAACCCTAACCCTTAACATTATCTTAGGGCTGATGCTAACCCTAACCCTAACTCTAACAATATCTTGGGCTGAGGCTAACCCTAACCCTAACACTATTCTACGGCTGATGCTAACCCTAACCCTAACCCTAACACTATCCTAGGGCTGAGGCTAACCGTAACCCTAACACTATCCTAGGCCTGATGCTAACCCTAAACCTAACCCTAACACTATCCTAGGGCTGATGCTAACCCTAACCCTAACACTATCCTAGGGCTGATGCTAACCCTAACCCTAACCCTAACACTATCCTAGGGCTGATGCTAACCCTAACCCTAACACTATCCTAGGCCTGATGATAACCCTAACCCTAACCCTGACACTATTCTAGGGCTGATGTTAACCCTAACCCTAACATTATCCTAGGGCTGATGCTAACCCTAACCCTAACCCTAACACTATCCTAGGGCTGATGCTAACCCTAACGCTAACCCTAACACTATCCTTGAACTGATGCTAACCCTAACCCTAACCATAACACTATCCTAGGCCTGATGATAACCCTAACCCTAACCCTAACACTATCTTAGGGTTTATGTTAACCCTAACCCTAACACTATCCTAGGGCTGATCCTTACCATAACCCTAAACCTAACACTATCCTAGGGCGGATGCTAAATCTAACCCTAACCCTAACACTATCCTAGGGCTGATGCTAACCCTAACACTAACACTATCCTAGGGCTGATGCTAACCCTAACCCTAACCCTAACACTCTCCAAGGGCTGATCCTAACACTAACCCTAACCCTAACACTATCCTAGGGCTGATGCTAACCCTAACCCTAACTATAACACTATCTTAGGGCTGAGGCTAACCCTAACCCTAACACTATCCTACGGCTGATGCTAACCCGAACCCTAACCCTAACACTATCCTAGGGCTGATGCTAACCCTAACCCTAACACTATCCTAGGCCTGACGCTAACCCTAACCCTAACCCTAACTCTATCCTAGGGTTGATGCTAACCCTAACCCTAACACTATCCTACGGCTGATGCTAACCCTAACCCTAACCCTAACACTATACTAGGGCTGATGCTAACCCTAACCCTAACACTATCCTAGGCCTGATGATAACCCTAACCCTAACCCTAACACTATCCTATGGCTGATGCTAACCCTAACCCTAACACTATCCTAGGGCTGATGCTAACCCTAACCCTAACCCTAACACTATCCTAAGTCTGATGCTAACCCTAGCCCTCACACTATCCTAGGCCTGATTATAACCCTAACCCTAACCTTAACACTATCCTAGGGCTGATGCTAACCCTAACCCTAACCCTAACACTATCCTAGAGCTCATGCTAACCCTAACCCTAACACTATCCTAGGCCTGATGATAACCCTAACCGTAACCCTGACACTATCTTAGGGCTGATGCTAACCCTAACCCTAACACTATCCTAGGGCTAATGCTAACCCTAACCCTAACCCTAACACTATCCTAGGCCTGATGCTAACCCTATCCCTAACCCTAACACTCTACTAGGGCTGAGGCTAACCCTAACCCTAACACTATCCTAGGGCTGACGCTAACCCTAACCCTAACCCAAACACTATCCTAGGGTTGATGCTAACCCTAACCCTAACACTATCCTAGGGCTGATGATAACCCTAACCCTAACCCTAACACTATCCATGGGCTGATGCTAACCCTAACCCTAACACTATCCTGGGCCTGATGCTAACCCTAACCCTAACCCTAACACTATCCTAGGGCTGATGCTAACCCTAACCCTAACACTATCCTTGGGCTGATGCTAACCCTAACCCTAACCCTAACACTATCCTAGGGCAGATGCTAACCCTAACCCTAACCCTAACACTATCCTAGGGCAGATGCTAACCCTAACCCTAACCCTAACACTATCCTAGGCGTGATGCTAACCCTAACCCTAACCCTAACACTATCCTAGGCCTGATGATAACCCTAACCCTAACACTAACACTATCCTAGGATTTATGTTAACCCTAACCCTAACACTATCCTAGGGCTGATGCTAACCCTAACCCTAACCCTATCACTATGCTAGGGCGGATGCTAACCCTAACCCTAACCCTAACACTATCCTAGGGCTGATGCTAACACTAACACTAACACTATCCTAGGGCTGATGCTAACCCTAACCCTAACCCTAACATTATCCTAGGGCGGATGCTAACCCTAACCCTAACCCTAACACTATCCTAGGGCTGATGCTAACCCTAACACTAACACTATCCTAGGCCTGATGCTAACCCTAGCCCTAACACTAACACTATCCTAGGGCTGATGCTAACCCTAACCCTAACACTATCCTAGGGCTGATGCTAACCCTAACACTAACACTATCCTAGGGCTGATGCTAACCCTAACCCTAACACTATCCTAGGCCTGATGATAACCCTAACCCTAACCCTAACACTATCGTAGGGCTGATGCTAACCCTAACCCTAACACTATCCTAGGGCTGATGCTAACCCTAACCCTAACCCTAACACTATCCTAGGGCTGATGCTAACCCTAACCCTAACACTATCCTAGGCCTGATGATAACCCTAACCCTAACCCTAACACTATCCTAGGGCTGATGCTAACCCTAACCCTAACACTATCCTAGGGCTGATGCTAACCCTAACCCTAACACTAACACTATCCTAAGTCTGATGCTAACCCTAGACCTCACACTATACTAGGCCTGATGATAACCATAACCCTAACCTTAACACTATCCTAGGGCTGATGCTAACCCTAACCCTAACCCAAACAGTATCCTAGGCCTGATGCTAACCCTATGCCTAACCCTAACACTCTCCTAGGGCTGAGGCTAACCCTAACCCTAACACTATCCTAGGCCTGATGCTAACCCTAAACCTAACCCTAACACTATCCTAGGGCTGATGCTAACCCTAACCCTAACACTATCCTAGGGCTGATGCTAACCCTAACCCTAACCCTAACACTATCCTAGGGCTGATGCTAACCCTAACCCTAACACTATCCTAGGCCTGATGATAACCCTAACCCTAACCCTGACACTATCCTAGGGCTGATGTTAACCCTAACCCTAACACTATCCTAGGGCTGATGCTAACCCTAACCCTAACCTTAACACTATCCTAGGGCTGATGCTAACCCTAACGCTAACCCTAACACTATCCTTGAACTGATGCTAACCCTAACCCTAACCATAACACTATCCTAGGCCTGATGATAACCCTAACCCTAACCCTAACACTATCTTAGGGTTTATGTTAACCCTAACCCTAACACTATCCTAGGGCTGATGCTTACCCTAACCCTAAACCTAACACTATCCTAGGGCAGATGCTAAACCTAACCCTAACCCTAACACTATCCTAGGGCTGATGCTAACCCTAACACTAACACTATCCTAGGGCTGATGCTAACCCTAACCCTAACCCTAACACTCTCCAAGGGCTGATGCTAACCCTAACCCTAACCCTAACACTATCCTAGGGCTGATGCTAACCCTAACCCTAACTATAACACTATCTTAGGGCTGAGGCTAACCCTAACCCTAACACTATCCTACGGCTGATGCTAACCCGAACCCTAACCCTAACACTATCCTAGGGCAGATGCTAACCCTAACCCTAACACTATCCTAGGCCTGACGCTAACCCTAACCCTAACCCTAACTCTATCCTAGGGTTGATGCTAACCCTAACCCTAACACTATCCTACGGCTGATGCTAACCCTAACCCTAACCCTAACACTATACTAGGGCTGATGCTAACCCTAACCCTAACACTATCCTAGGCCTGATGATAACCCTAACCCTAACCCTAACACTATCCTATGGCTGATGCTAACCCTAACCCTAACACTATCCTAGGGCTGATGCTAACCCTAACCCTAACCCTAACACTATCCTAAGTCTGATGCTAACCCTAGCCCTCACACTATCCTAGGCCTGATTATAACCCTAACCCTAACCTTAACACTATCCTAGGGCTGATGCTAACCCTAACCCTAACCCTAACACTATCCTAGAGCTCATGCTAACCCTAACCCTAACACTATCCTATCCCTGATGATAACCCTAACCGTAACCCTGACACTATCCTAGGGCTGATGCTAACCCTAACCCTAACACTATCCTAGGGCTAATGCTAACCCTAACCCTAACCCTAACACTATCCTAGGCCTGATGCTAACCCTATCCCTAACCCTAACACTCTCCTAGGGCTGAGGCTAACCCTAACCCTAACACTATCCTAGGGCTGATGCTAACCCTAACCCTAACCCAAACACTATCCTAGGGTTGATGCTAACCCTAACCCTAACACTATCCTAGGGCTGATGATAACCCTAACCCTAAGCCTAACACTATCCTAGGGCTGATGCTAACCCTAACCCTAACACTATCCTGGGCCTGATGCTAACCCTAACCCTAACCCTAACACTATCCTAGGGCTGATGCTAACCCTAACCCTAACACTATCCTTGGGCTGATGCTAACCCTAACCCTAACCCTAACACTATCCTAGGGCAGATGCTAACCCTAACCCTAACCCTAACACTATCCTAGGCGTGATGCTAACGCTAACCCTAACCCTAACACTATCCTAGGCCTGATGATAACCCTAACACTAACACTAACACTATCCTAGGATTTATGTTAACCCTAACCCTAACACTATCCTAGGGCTGATGCTAACCCTAACCCTAACCCTATCACTATGCTAGGGCGGATGCTAACCCTAACCCTAACCCTAACACTATCCTAGGGCTGATGCTAACACTAACACTAACACTATCCTAGGGCTGATGCTAACCCTAACCCTAACCCTAACATTATCCTAGGGCGGATGCTAACCCTAACCCTAACCCTAACACTATCCTAGGGCTGATGCTAACCCTAACACTAACACTATCCTAGGCCTGATGCTAACCCTAGCCCTAACCCTAACACTATCCTAGGGCTGATGCTAACCCTAACCCTAACACTATCCTAGGGCTGATGCTAACCCTAACACTAACACTATCCTAGGGCTGATGCTAACCCTAACCCTAACACTATCCTAGGCCTGATGATAACCCTAACCCTAACCCTAACACTATCCTAGGGCTGATGCTAACCCTAACCCTAACACTATCCTAGGGCTGATGCTAACCCTAACCCTAACCCTAACACTATCCTAGGGCTGATGCTAACCCTAACCCTAACACTATCCTAGGCCTGATGATAACCCTAACCCTAACCCTAACACTATCCTAGGGCTGATGCTAACCCTAACCCTAACGCTATCCTAGGGCTGATGCTAACCCTAACCCTAACACTAACACTATCCTAAGTCTGATGCTAACCCTAGACCTCACACTATACTAGGCCTGATGATAACCATAACCCTAACCTTAACACTATCCTAGGGCTGATGCTAACCCTAACCCTAACCCAAACACTATCCTAGGCCTGATGCTAACCCTATGCCTAACCCTAACACTCTCCTAGGGCTGAGGCTAACCCTAACCCTAACACTATCCTAGGGCTGATGCTAACCCTAACCCTAACCCAAACGATATCCTAGGGTTGATGCTAACCCTAACCCTAACACAATCCTAGGGCTGATGCTAACCCTAATCCTAACCCTAACACTATCCTTGGGCTGATGCTAACACTAACCCTAACACTATCCTGGGCCTGATGCTAACCCTAACCCTAACGCTAACACTATCCTAGGGCTGATGCTAACCCTAACCCTAACACTATCCTTGGGCTGATGCTAACCCTAACCCTAAACCTAACACTATCCTAGGACTGATGCTAACCCTAACCCTAACCCTAACTCTATCCTAGGGTTGATGCTAACTCTAACCCTAACACTATCCTAGGGCTGATGCTAACCCTAACCCTAACCCTAACACTATACTAGGGCTGATGCTAACCCTAACCCTAACACTATCCTAGGCC
This sequence comes from Lemur catta, assembly GCF_020740605.2. Taxonomy (NCBI): domain Eukaryota; kingdom Metazoa; phylum Chordata; class Mammalia; order Primates; family Lemuridae; genus Lemur; species Lemur catta. The sequence goes on from NC_059134.1 coordinate 1,900,190, forward strand.
TGATGATAACCCTAACCCTAACCCTAACACTATCCTAGGGCTGATGCTAACCCTAACCCTAACACTATCCTAGGGCTGATGCTAACCCTAACCCTAACCCTAACACTATCCTAAGTCTGATGCTAACCCTAGCCCTCACACTATCCTAGGCCTGATGATAACCCTAACCCTAACCTTAACATTATCCTAGGGCTGATGCTAACCCTAACCCTAACCCTAACAGTATCCTAGAGCTGATGCTAACCCTAACCCTAACACTATCCTAGGCCTGATGATAACCCTAACCGTAACCCTGACACTATCCTAGGGCTGATGCTAACCCTAACCCTAACACTATCCTAGGGCTAATGCTAACCCTAACCCTAACCCTAACACTATCCTAGGCCTGATGCTAACCCTATCCCTAACCCTAACACTCTCCTAGGGCTGAGGCTAACCCTAACCCTAACACTATCCTAGGGCTGATGCTAACCCTAACCCTAACCCAAACACTATCCTAGGGTTGATGCTAACCCTAAACCTAACACTATCCTAGGGCTGATGCTAACCCTAACCCTAACCCTAAAACTATCCTTGGGCTGATGCTAACCCTAACCCTAACACTGTCCTAGGGCTTATGCTAACCCTAACCCTAACCCTAACACTATCCTAGGGCTGATTCTAACCCTAACCCTAACACTATCCTTGGGCTGATGCTAACCCTAACCCTAACCCTAACACTATCCTAGGGCAGATGCTAACCCTAACGCTAACCCTAACAGTATCCTTGAACTGATGCTAACCCTAACCCTAACCCTAACACTATCCTAGGCCTGATGATAACCCTAACCCTAACCCTAACACTATCCTAGGATTTATGTTAACCCTAACCCTAACACTATCCTAGGGCTGATGCTAACCCTAACCCTAACCCTAACACTATCCTAGGGCAGATGCTAACCCTAACCCTAACCCTAACACTGTCCTAGGGCTGATGCTAACCCGAACACTTACAGTATCCTAGGGCTGATGCTAACCCTAACCCTAACCCTAACATTATCCTAGGGCGGATGCTAACCCTAACCCTAACCCTAACACTATCCTAGGGCTGATGCTAACCCTAACACTAACACTATCCTAGGCCTGATGCTAACCCCAACCCTAACCCTAACACTATCCTAGGGCTGATGCTAACCCTAACCCTAACACTATCCTAGGGCTGATGCTAACCCTAACCCTAACCCTAACACTATCCTAAGTCTGATGCTAACCCTAGCCCTCACACTATCCTAGGCCTGATTATAACCCTAACCCTAACCTTAACACTATCCTAGGGCTGAGGCTAACCCTAACCCTAACCCTAACACTATCCTAGAGCTCATGCTAACCCTAACCCTAACACTATCCTAGGCCTGATGATAACCCTAACCGTAACCCTGACACTATCCTAGGGCTGATGCTATCCCTAACCCTAACACTATCCTAGGGCTAATGCTAACCCTAACCCTAACCCTAACACTATCCTAGGCCTGATGCTAACCCTATCCCTAACCCTAACACTCTCCTAGGGCTGAGGCTAACCCTAACCCTAACACTATCCTAGGGCTGATGCTAACCCTAACCCTAACCCAAACACTATCCTAGGGTTGATGCTAACCCTAACCCTAACACTATCCTAGGGCTGATGATAACCCTAACCCTAACCCTAACACTATCCTTGGGCTGATGCTAACCCTAACCCTAACACTATCCTGGGCCTGATGCTAACCCTAACCCTAACCCTAACACTATCCTAGGGCTGATGCTAACCCTAACCCTAACACTATCCTTGGGCTGATGCTAACCCTAACCCTAACCCTAACACTATCCTAGGGCAGATGCTAACCCTAACCCTAACCCTAACACTATCCTAGGGCTGATGCTAACACTAACACTAACACTATCCTAGGGCTGATGCTAACCCTAACCCTAACAATAACATTATCCTAGGGCGGATGCTAACCCTAACCCTAACCCTAACACTATCCTAGGGCTGATGCTAACCCTAACACTAACACTATCCTAGGCCTGATGCTAACCCTAACCCTAACACTATCCTAGGCCTGACGCTAACCCTAACCCTAACCCTAACTCTATCCTAGGGTTGATGCTAACCCTAACCCTAACACTATCCTACGGCTGATGCTAACCCTAACCCTAACCCTAACACTATACTAGGGCTGATGCTAACCCTAACCCTAACACTATCCTAGGCCTGATGATAACCCTAACCCTAACCCTAACACTATCCTATGGCTGATGCTAACCCTAACCCTAACACTATCCTAGGGCTGATGCTAACCCTAACCCTAACCCTAACACTATCCTAAGTCTGATGCTAACCCTAGCCCTCACACTATCCTAGGCCTGATTATAACCCTAACCCTAACCTTAACACTATCCTAGGGCTGATGCTAACCCTAACCCTAACCCTAACACTATCCTAGAGCTCATGCTAACCCTAACCCTAACACTATCCTAGGCCTGATGATAACCCTAACCGTAACCCTGACACTATCCTAGGGCTGATGCTAACCCTAACCCTAACACTATCCTAGGGCTAATGCTAACCCTAACCCTAACCCTAACACTATCCTAGGCCTGATGCTAACCCTATCCCTAACCCTAACACTCTCCTAGGGCTGAGGCTAACCCTAACCCTAACACTATCCTAGGGCTGATGCTAACCCTAACCCTAACCCAAACACTATCCTAGGGTTGATGCTAACCCTAACCCTAACACTATCCTAGGGCTGATGATAACCCTAACCCTAAGCCTAACACTATCCTAGGGCTGATGCTAACCCTAACCCTAACACTATCCTGGGCCTGATGCTAACCCTAACCCTAACCCTAACACTATCCTAGGGCTGATGCTAACCCTAACCCTAACACTATCCTTGGGCTGATGCTAACCCTAACCCTAACCCTAACACTATCCTAGGGCAGATGCTAACCCTAACCCTAACCCTAACACTATCCTAGGCGTGATGCTAACGCTAACCCTAACCCTAACACTATCCTAGGCCTGATGATAACCCTAACCCTAACACTAACACTATCCTAGGATTTATGTTAACCCTAACCCTAACACTATCCTAGGGCTGATGCTAACCCTAACCCTAACCCTATCACTATGCTAGGGCGGATGCTAACCCTAACCCTAACCCTAACACTATCCTAGGGCTGATGCTAACACTAACACTAACACTATCCTAGGGCTGATGCTAACCCTAACCCTAACCCTAACATTATCCTAGGGCGGATGCTAACCCTAACCCTAACCCTAACACTATCCTAGGGCTGATGCTAACCCTAACACTAACACTATCCTAGGCCTGATGCTAACCCTAGCCCTAACCCTAACACTATCCTAGTGCTGATGCTAACCCTAACCCTAACACTATCCTAGGGCTGATGCTAACCCTAACACTAACACTATCCTAGGGCTGATGCTAACCCTAACCCTAACACTATCCTAGGCCTGATGATAACCCTAACCCTAACCCTAACACTATCCTAGGGCTGATGCTAACCCTAACCCTAACACTATCCTAGGGCTGATGCTAACCCTAACCCTAACCCTAACACTATCCTAGGGCTGATGCTAACCCTAACCCTAACACTATCCTAGGCCTGATGATAACCCTAACCCTAACCCTAACACTATCCTAGGGCTGATGCTAACCCTAACCCTAACGCTATCCTAGGGCTGATGCTAACCCTAACCCTAACACTAACACTATCCTAAGTCTGATGCTAACCCTAGACCTCACACTATACTAGGCCTGATGATAACCATAACCCTAACCTTAACACTATCCTAGGGCTGATGCTAACCCTAACCCTAACCCAAACACTATCCTAGGCCTGATGCTAACCCTATGCCTAACCCTAACACTCTCCTAGGGCTGAGGCTAACCCTAACCCTAACACTATCCTAGGGCTGATGCTAACCCTAACCCTAACCCAAACGATATCCTAGGGTTGATGCTAACCCTAACCCTAACACAATCCTAGGGCTGATGCTAACCCTAATCCTAACCCTAACACTATCCTTGGGCTGATGCTAACACTAACCCTAACACTATCCTGGGCCTGATGCTAACCCTAACCCTAACGCTAACACTATCCTAGGGCTGATGCTAACCCTAACCCTAACACTATCCTTGGGCTGATGCTAACCCTAACCCTAAACCTAACACTATCCTAGGACTGATGCTAACCCTAACCCTAACCCTAACTCTATCCTAGGGTTGATGCTAACTCTAACCCTAACACTATCCTAGGGCTGATGCTAACCCTAACCCTAACCCTAACACTATACTAGGGCTGATGCTAACCCTAACCCTAACACTATCCTAGGCCTGATGATAACCCTAACCCTAACCCTAACACTATCCTAGGGCTGATGCTAACCCTAACCCTAACACTATCCTAGGGCTGATGCTAACCCTAACCCTAACCCTAACACTATCCTAAGTCTGATGCTAACCCTAGCCCTCACACTATCCTAGGCCTGATGATAACCCTAACCCTAACCTTAACATTATCCTAGGGCTGATGCTAACCCTAACCCTAACCCTAACAGTATCCTAGAGCTGATGCTAACCCTAACCCTAACACTATCCTAGGCCTGATGATAACCCTAACCGTAACCCTGACACTATCCTAGGGCTGATGCTAACCCTAACCCTAACACTATCCTAGGGCTAATGATAACCCTAACCATAACCCTAACACTATCCTAGGCCTGATGCTAACCCTATCCCTAACCCTAACACTCTCCTAGGGCTGAGGCTAACCCTAACCCTAACACTATCCTAGGGATGATGCTAACCCTAACCCTAACCCAAACACTATCCTAGGGTTGATGCTAACCCTAAACCTAACACTATCCTAGGGCTGATGCTAACCCTAACCCTAACCCTAAAACTATCCTTGGGCTGATGCTAACCCTAACCCTAACACTGTCCTAGGGCTTATGCTAACCCTAACCCTAACCCTAACACTATCCTAGGGCTGATTCTAACCCTAACCCTAACACTATCCTTGGGCTGATGCTAACCCTAACCCTAACCCTAACACTATCCTAGGGAAGATGCTAACCCTAACGCTAACCCTAACAGTATCCTTGAACTGATGCTAACCCTAACCCTAACCCTAACACTATCCTAGGCCTGATGATAACCCTAACCCTAACCCTAACACTATCCTAGGATTTATGTTAACCCTAACCCTAACACTATCCTAGGGCTGATGCTAACCCTAACCCTAACCCTAACACTATCCTAGGGCAGATGCTAACCCTAACCCTAACCCTAACACTGTCCTAGGGCTGATGCTAACCCGAACACTTACAGTATCCTAGGGCTGATGCTAACCCTAACCCTAACCCTAACATTATCCTAGGGAGGATGCTAACCCTAACCCTAACCCTAACACTATCCTAGGGCTGATGCTAACCCTAACACTAACACTATCCTAGGCCTGATGCTAACCCCAACCCTAACCCTAACACTATCCTAGGGCTGATGCTAACCCTAACCCTAACACTATCCTAGGGCTGATGCTAACCCTAACCCTAACCCTAACACTATCCTAAGTCTGATGCTAACCCTAGCCCTCACACTATCCTAGGCCTGATTATAACCCTAACCCTAACCTTAACACTATCCTAGGGCTGAGGCTAACCCTAACCCTAACCCTAACACTATCCTAGAGCTCATGCTAACCCTAACCCTAACACTATCCTAGGCCTGATGATAACCCTAACCGTAACCCTGACACTATCCTAGGGCTGATGCTATCCCTAACCCTAACACTATCCTAGGGCTAATGCTAACCCTAACCCTAACCCTAACACTATCCTAGGCCTGATGCTAACCCTATCCCTAACCCTAACACTCTCCTAGGGCTGAGGCTAACCCTAACCCTAACACTATCCTAGGGCTGATGCTAACCCTAACCCTAACCCAAACACTATCCTAGGGTTGATGCTAACCCTAACCCTAACACTATCCTAGGGCTGATGATAACCCTAACCCTAACCCTAACACTCTCCTTGGGCTGATGCTAACCCTAACCCTAACACTATCCTGGGCCTGATGCTAACCCTAACCCTAACCCTAACACTATCCTAGGGCTGATGCTAACCCTAACCCTAACACTATCCTTGGGCTGATGCTAACCCTAACCCTAACCCTAACACTATCCTAGGGCAGATGCTAACCCTAACCCTAACCCTAACACTATCCTAGGGCTGATGCTAACACTAACACTAACACTATCCTAGGGCTGATGCTAACCCTAACCCTAACAATAACATTATCCTAGGGCGGATGCTAACCCTAACCCTAACCCTAACACTATCCTAGGGCTGATGCTAACCCTAACACTAACACTATCCTAGGCCTGATGCTAACCCTAGCCCTAACCCTAACACTATCCTAGGGCTGATGCTAACCCTAACCCTAACACTATCCTAGGGCTGATGCTAACCCTAACACTAACACTATCCTAGGGCTGATGCTAACCCTAACCCTAACACTATCCTAGGCCTGATGATAACCCTAACCCTAACCCTAACACTCTCCTAGGGCTGATGCTAACCCTAACCCTAACACTATCCTAGGGCTGATGCTAACCCTAACCCTAACCCTAACACTATCCTAGGGCTGATGCTAACCCTAACCCTAACACTATCCTAGGCCTGATGCTAACCCTAACCCTAACCCTAACACTATCCTAGGGCTGATGCTAACCCTAACCCTAACACTATCCTAGGGCTGATGCTAACCCTAACCCTAACACTAACACTATCCTAAGTCTGATGCTAACCCTAGACCTCACACTATACTAGGCCTGATGATAACCATAACCCTAACCTTAACACTATCCTAGGGCTGATGCTAACCCTAACCCTAACCCAAACACTATCCTAGGCCTGATGCTAACCCTATGCCTAACCCTAACACTCTCCTAGGGCTGAGGCTAACCCTAACCCTAACACTATCCTAGGCCTGATGCTAACCCTAAACCTAACCCTAACACTATCCTAGGGCTGATGCTAACCCTAACCCTAACACTATCCTAGGGCTGATGCTAACCCTAACCCTAACCCTAACACTATCCTAGGGCTGATGCTAACCCTAACCCTAACACTATCCTAGGCCTGATGATAACCCTAACCCTAACCCTGACACTATCCTAGGGCTGATGTTAACCCTAACCCTAACACTATCCTAGGGCTGATGCTAACCCTAACCCTAACCCTAACACTATCCTAGGGCTGATGCTAACCCTAACGCTAACCCTAACACTATCCTTGAACTGATGCTAACCCTAACCCTAACCATAACACTATCCTAGGCCTGATGATAACCCTAACCCTAACCCTAACACTATCTTAGGGTTTATGTTAACCCTAACCCTAACACTATCCTAGGGCTGATGCTTACCCTAACCCTAAACCTAACACTATCCTAGGGCGGATGCTAAACCTAACCCTAACCCTAACACTATCCTAGGGCTGATGCTAACCCTAACACTAACACTATCCTAGGGCTGATGCTAACCCTAACCCTAACTATAACACTATCTTAGGGCTGAGGCTAACCCTAACCCTAACACTATCCTACGGCTGATGCTAACCCGAACCCTAACCCTAACACTATCCTAGGGCTGATGCTAACCCTAACCCTAACACTATCCTAGGCCTGACGCTAACCCTAACCCTAACCCTAACTCTATCCTAGGGTTGATGCTAACCCTAACCCTAACACTATCCTACGGCTGATGCTAACCCTAACCCTAACCCTAACACTATACTAGGGCTGATGCTAACCCTAACCCTAACACTATCCTAGGCCTGATGATAACCCTAACCCTAACCCTAACACTATCCTATGGCTGATGCTAACCCTAACCCTAACACTATCCTAGGGCTGATGCTAACCCTAACCCTAACCCTAACACTATCCTAAGTCTGATGCTAACCCTAGCCCTCACACTATCCTAGGCCTGATTATAACCCTAACCCTAACCTTAACACTATCCTAGGGCTGATGCTAACCCTAACCCTAACCCTAACACTATCCTAGAGCTCATGCTAACCCTAACCTTAACACTATCCTAGGCCTGATGATAACCCTAACCGTAACCCTGACACTATCCTAGGGCTGATGCTAACCCTAACCCTAACACTATCCTAGGGCTAATGCTAACCCTAACCCTAACCCTAACACTATCCTAGGCCTGATGCTAACCCTATCCCTAACCCTAACACTCTCCTAGGGCTAAGGCTAACCCTAACCCTAACACTATCCTAGGGCTGATGCTAACCCTAACCCTAACCCAAACACTATCCTAGGGTTGATGCTAACCCTAACCCTAACACTATCCTAGGGCTGATGATAACCCTAACCCTAACCCTAACACTATCCTTGGGCTGATGCTAACCCTAACCCTAACACTATCCTGGGCCTGATGCTAACCCTAACCCTAACCCTAACACTATCCTAGGGCTGATGCTAACCCTAACCCTAACACTATCCTTGGGCTGATGCTAACCCTAACCCTAACCCTAACACTATCCTAGGGCAGATGCTAACCCTAACCCTAACCCTAACACTATCCTAGGCGTGATGCTAACCCTAACCCTAACCCTAACACTATCCTAGGCCTGATGATAACCCTAACCCTAACACTAACACTATCCTAGGATTTATGTTAACCCTAACCCTAACACTATCCTAGGGCTGATGCTAACCCTAACCCTAACCCTATCACTATGCTAGGGCGGATGCTAACCCTAACCCTAACCCTAACACTATCCTAGGGCTGATGCTAACACTAACACTAACACTATCCTAGGGCTGATGCTAACCCTAACCCTAACCCTAACATTATCCTAGGGCGGATGCTAACCCTAACCCTAACCCTAACACTATCCTAGGGCTGATGCTAACCCTAACACTAACACTATCCTAGGCCTGATGCTAACCCTAGCCCTAACCCTAACACTATCCTAGGGCTGATGGTAACCCTAACCCTAACACTATCCTAGGGCTGATGCTAACCCTAACACTAACACTATCCTAGGGCTGATGCTAACCCTAACCCTAACACTATCCTAGGCCTGATGATAACCCTAACCCTAACCCTAACACTATCCTAGGGCTGATGCTAACCCTAACCCTAACACTATCCTAGGGCTGATGCTAACCCTAACCCTAACCCTAACACTATCCTAGGGCTGATGCTAACCCTAACCCTAACACTATCCTAGGCCTGATGATAACCCTAACCCTAACCCTAACACTATCCTAGGGCTGATGCTAACCCTAACCCTAACACTATCCTAGGGCTGATGCTAACCCTAACCCTAACACTAACACTATCCTAAGTCTGATGCTAACCCTAGACCTCACATTATACTAGGCCTGATGATAACCATAACCCTAACCTTAACACTATCCTAGGGCTGATGCTAACCCTAACGCTAACCCAAACACTATCCTAGGCCTGATGCTAACCCTATGCCTAACCCTAACACTCTCCTAGGGCTGAGGCTAACCCTAACCCTAACACTATCCTAGGGCTGATGCTAACCCTAACCCTAACCCAAACGCTATCCTAGGGTTGATGCTAACCCTAACCCTAACACAATCCTAGGGCTGATGCTAACCCTAATCCTAACCCTAACACTATCCTTGGGCTGATGCTAACACTAACCCTAACACTATCCTGGGCCTGATGCTAACCCTAACCCTAACCCTAACACTATCCTAGGGCTGATGCTAACCCTAACCCTAACACTATCCTTGGGCTGATGCTAACCCTAACCCTAAACCTAACACTATCCTAGGACTGATGCTAACCCTAACCCTAACCCTAACTCTATCCTAGGGTTGATGCTAACTCTAACCCTAACACTATCCTAGGGCTGATGCTAACCCTAACCCTAACCCTAACACTATACTAGGGCTGATGCTAACCCTAACCCTAACACTATCCTAGGCCTGATGATAACCCTAACCCTAACCCTAACACTATCCTAGGGCTGATGCTAACCCTAACACTAACACTATCCTAGGGCTGATGCTAACCCTAACCCTAACCCTAACACTATCCTAAGTCTGATGCTAACCCTAGCCCTCACACTATCCTAGGCCTGATGATAACCCTAACCCTAACCTTAACATTATCCTAGGGCTGATGCTAACCCTAACCCTAACCCTAACAGTATCCTAGAGCTGATGCTAACCCTAACCCTAACACTATCCTAGGCCTGATGATAACCCTAACCGTAACCCTGACACTATCCTAGGGCTGATGCTAACCCTAACCCTAACACTATCCTAGGGCTAATGCTAACCCTAACCCTAACCCTAACACTATCCTAGGCCTGATGCTAACCCTATCCCTAACCCTAACACTCTCCTAGGGCTGAGGCTAACCCTAACCCTAACACTATCCTAGGGCTGATGCTAACCCTAACCCTAACCCAAACACTATCCTAGGATTGATGCTAACCCTAAACCTAACACTATCCTAGGGCTGATGCTAACCCTAACCCTAACCCTAAAACTATCCTTGGGCTGATGCTAACCCTAACCCTAACACTGTCCTAGGGCTTATGCTAACCCTAACCCTAACCCTAACACTATCCTAGGGCTGATTCTAACCCTAACCCTAACACTATCCTTGGGCTGATGCTAACCCTAACCCTAACCCTAACACTATCCTAGGGCAGATGCTAACCCTAACGCTAACCCTAACACTATCCTTGAACTGATGCTAACCCTAACCCTAACCCTAACACTATCCTAGGCCTGATGATAACCCTAACCCTAACCCTAACACTATCCTAGGATTTATGTTAACCCTAACCCTAACACTATCCTAGGGCTGATGCTAACCCTAACCCTAACCCTAACACTATCCTAGGGCAGATGCTAACCCTAACCCTAACCCTAACACTGTCCTAGGGCTGATGCTAACCCGAACACTTACAGTATCCTAGGGCTGATGCTAACCCTAACCCTAACCCTAACATTATCCTAGGGCGGATGCTAACCCTAACCCTAACCCTAACACTATCCTAGGGCTGATGCTAACCCTAACACTAACACTATCCTAGGCCTGATGCTAACCCCAACCCTAACCCTAACACTATCCTAGGGATGATGCTAACCCTAACCCTAACACTATCCTAGGGCTGATGCTAACCCTAACCCTAACCCTAACACTATCCTAAGTCTGATGCTAACCCTAGCCCTCACACTATCCTAGGCCTGATTATAACCCTAACCCTAACCTTAACACTATCCTAGGGCTGATGCTAACCCTAACCCTAACCCTAACACTATCCTAGAGCTCATGCTAACCCTAACCCTAACACTATCCTAGGCCTGATGATAACCCTAACCGTAACCCTGACACTATCCTAGGGCTGATGCTATCCCTAACCCTAACACTATCCTAGGGCTAATGCTAACCCTAACCCTAACCCTAACACTATCCTAGGCCTGATGCTAACCCTATCCCTAACCCTAACACTCTCCTAGGGCTGAGGCTAACCCTAACCCTAACACTATCCTAGGGCTGATGCTAACCCTAACCCTAACCCAAACACTATCCTAGGGTTGATGCTAACCCTAACCCTAACACTATCCTAGGGCTGATGATAACCCTAACCCTAACCCTAACACTATCCTTGGGCTGATGCTAACCCTAACCCTAACACTATCCTGGGCCTGATGCTAACCCTAACCCTAACCCTAACACTATCCTAGGGCTGATGCTAACCCTAACCCTAACACTATCCTTGGGCTGATGCTAACCCTAACCCTAACCCTAACACTATCCTAGGGCAGATGCTAACCCTAACCCTAACCCTAACACTATCCTAGGCGTGATGCTAACCCTAACCCTAACCCTAACACTATCCTAGGCCTGATGATAACCCTAACCCTAACCCTAACACTATGCTAGGATTTATGTTAACCCTAACCCTAACACTATCCTAGGGCTGATGCTAACCCTAACCCTAACCCTATCACTATGCTAGGGCGGATGCTAACCCTAACCCTAACCCTAACACTATCCTAGGGCTGATGCTAACACTAACACTAACACTATCCTAGGGCTGATGCTAACCCTAACCCTAACCCTAAAATTATCCTAGGGCGGATGCTAACCCTAACCCTAACCCTAACACTATCCTAGGGCTGATGCTAACCCTAACACTAACACTATCCTAGTCCTGATGCTAACCCTAGCCCTAACCCTAACACTATCCTAGGGCTGATGCTAACCCTAACCCTAACACTATCCTGGGGCTCATGCTAACCCTAACACTAACACTATCCTAGGGCTGATGCTAACCCTAACCCTAACACTATCCTAGGCCTGATGATAACCCTAACCCTAACCCTAACACTATCCTAGGGCTGATGCTAACCCTAACCCTAACACTATCCTAGGGCTGATGCTAACCCTAACCCTAACCCTAACACTATCCTAGGGCTGATGCTAACCCTAACCCTAACACTATCCTAGGCCTGATGATAACCCTAACCCTAACCCTAACACTATCCTAGGGCTGATGCTAACCCTAACCCTAACACTATCCTAGGGCTGATGCTAACCCTAACCCTAACACTAACACTATCCTAAGTCTGATGCTAACCCTAGACCTCACACTATACTAGGCCTGATGATAACCATAACCCTAACCTTAACACTATCCTAGGGCTGATGCTAACCCTAACCCTAACCCTAACACTATCCTAGGCCTGATGCTAACCCTATGCCTAACCCTAACACTCTCCTAGGGCTGAGGCTAACCCTAACCCTAACACTATCCTAGGGCTGATGCTAACCCTAACCCTAACCCAAACACTATCCTAGGGTTGATGCTAACCCTAACCCTAACACAATCCTAGGGCTGATGCTAACCCTAACCCTAACCCTAACACTATCCTTGGGCTGATGCTAACCCTAACCCTAACACTATCCTGGGCCTGATGCTAACCCTAACCCTAACCCTAACACTATCCTAGGGTTGATGCTAACCCTAACCCTAACACTATCCTAGGGCTGATGGTAACCCTAACCCTAACCCTAACACTATACTAGGGCTGATGCTAACCCTAAAACTAACACTATCCTAGGCCTGATGATAACCCTAACCCTAACCCTAACACTATCCTAGGGCTGATGCTAACCCTAACCCTAACACTATCCTAGGGCTGATGCTAACCCTAACCCTAACCCTAACACTATCCTAAGTCTGATGCTAACCCTAGCCCTCACACTATACTAGGCCTGATGATAACCCTAACCCTAACCTTAACATTATCCTAGGGCTGATGCTAACCCTAACCCTAACCCTAACACTATCCTAGAGCTGATGCTAACCCTAACCCTAACACTATCCTAGGCCTGATGATAACCCTAACCGTAACCCTGACACTATCCTAGGGCTGATGCTAACCCTAACCCTAACACTATCCTAGGGCTAATGCTAACCCTAACCCTAACCCTAACACTATCCTAGGCCTGATGCTAACCCTATCCCTAACCCTAACACGCTCCTAGGGCTGAGGCTAACCCTAACCCTAACACTATCCTAGGGCTGATGCTAACCCTAACCCTAACCCAAACACTATCCTAGGGTTGATGCTAACCCTAAACCTAACACTATCCTAGGGCTGATGCTAACCCTAACCCTAACCCTAACACTATCCTTGGGCTGATGCTAACCCTAACCCTAACACTGTCCTAGGGCTGATGCTAACCCTAACCCTAACCCTAACACTATCCTAGGGCTGATGCTAACCCTAACCCTAACACTATCCTTGGGCTGATGCTAACCCTAACCCTAACCCTAACACTATCCTAGGGCAGATGCTAACCCTAACGCTAACCCTAACACTATCCTTGAACTGATGCTAACCCTAACCCTAACCCTAACACTATCCTAGGCCTGATGATAACCCTAACGCTAACCCTAACACTATCCTAGGATTTATGTTAACCGTAACCCTAACACTATCCTAGGGCTGATGCTAACCCTAACCCTAACCCTAACACTATCCTAGGGCAGATGCTAACCCTAACCCTAACCCTAACACTGTCCTAGGGCTGATGCTAACCCGAACACTTACAGTATCCTAGGGCTGATGCTAACCCTAAACCTAACCCTAACATTATCCTAGGGCGGATGCTAACCCTAACCCTAACCCTAACACTATCCTAGGGCTGATGCTAACCCTAACACTAACACTATCCTAGGCCTGATGCTAACCCCAACCCTAACCCTAACACTATCCTAGGGCGGATGCTAACCCTAACCCTAACACTATCCTAGGGCTGATGCTAACCCTAACACTAACACTATCCTAGGGCTGATGCTAACCATAACCCTAACCCTAACACTCTCCAAGGCCTGATGCTAACCCTAACCCTAACCCTAACACTATCCTAGGGCTGATGCTAACCCTAACCCTAACTCTAACACTATCTTAGGGTTGAGGCTAACCCTAACTCTAACACTATCCTACGGCTGATGCTAACCCTAACCCTAACCCTAACACTATCCTAGGCCTGATGATAACCCTAACCCTAACACTATCCTAGGCCTGATGATAACCCTAACCCTAACCCTAACACTATCCTAGGGCTGATGCTAACCCTAACCCTAACACTATCCTAGGGCTGATGCTAACCCTAACCCTAACCCTAACACTATACTAGGGCTGATGCTAACCCTAACCCTAACACTATCCTAGGCCTGATGATAACCCTAACCCTAACCCTAACACTATCCTAGGGCTGATGCTAACCCTAACCCTAACACTATCCTAGGGCTGATGCTAACCCTAACCCTAACCCTAACACTATCCTAAGTCTGATGCTAACCCTAGACCTCACACTATACTAGGCCTGATGATAACCATAACCCTAACCTTAACACTATCCTAGGGCTGATGCTAACCCTAACCCTAACCCTAACACTATCCTAGAGCTGATGCTAACCCTAACCCTAACACTATCCTAGGCCTGATGATAACCCTAACCCTAACCCTGACACTATCCTAGGGCTGATGCTAACCCTAACCCTAACACTATCCTAGGGCTGATGCTAACCCTAACCCTAACCCTAACACTATCCTAGGCCTGATGCTAACCCTATCCCTAACCCTAACACTCTCCTAGGGCTGAGGCTAACCCTAACCCTAACACTATCCTAGGGCTGAATGCTAACCCTAACCCTAACCCAAACACTATCCTAGGGTTGATGCTAACCCTAACCCGAACACTATCCTAGGGCTGATGCTAACCCTAACCCTAACCCTAACACTATCCTTGGGCTGATGCTAACCCTAACCCTAACACTATCCTGGGCCTGATGCTAACCCTAACCCTAACCCTAACACTATCCTAGGGCTGATGCTAATCCTAACCCTAACACTATCCTTGGGCTGATGCTAACCCTAACCCTAACCCTAACAATATCCTAGGGCTGATGCTAACCCTAACCCTAACCCTAACACTATCCTTGGGCTGATGCTAACCCTAACCCTAACACTATCCTGGGCCTGATGCTAACCCTAACCCTAACCCTAACACTATCCTAGGGCTGATGCTAACCCTAACCCTAACTCTATCCTAGGGCTGATGCTAACCCTAACACTAACCCTAACAATATCCTAGGGCAGATGCTAATCCTAACGCTAACCCTAACAATATCCTTGAACTGATACTAACCCTAACCCTAACCCTAACACTATCCTAGGCCTGATGATAACCCTAACCCTAACCCTAACACTATCCTAGGGTTTATGTTAACCCTAACGCTAACACTATCCTAGGGCTGATGCTAACCCTAACGCTAACCCTAACACTATCCTAGGGCTGATGCTAACCCTAACACTAACACTATCCTAGGGCTGATGCTAACCGTAACCCTAACCCTAACATTATCCTAGGGCTGATGCTAATCCTAACCCTAACTCTAACACTATCTTAGGGCTGATGCTAACCCTAACCCTAACACTATCCTACGGCTGATGCTAACCCTAACCCTAACCCTAACACTATACTAGGGCTGATGCTAACCCTAACCCTAACACTATCCTAGGCCTGATGATAACCCTAACCCTAACCCTAACACTATCCTATGGCTGATGCTAACCCTAACCCTAACACTATCCTAGGGCTGATGCTAACCCTAACCCTAACCCTAACACTATCCTAAGTCTGATGCTAACCCTAGCCCTCACACTATCCTAGGCCTGATTATAACCCTAACCCTAACCTTAACACTATCCTAGGGCTGATGCTAACCCTAACCCTAACCCTAACACTATCCTAGAGCTCATGCTAACCCTAACCTTAACACTATCCTAGGCCTGATGATAACCCTAACCGTAACCCTGACACTATCCTAGGGCTGATGCTAACCCTAACCCTAACACTATCCTAGGGCTAATGCTAACCCTAACCCTAACCCTAACACTATCCTAGGCCTGATGCTAACCCTATCCCTAACCCTAACACTCTCCTAGGGCTAAGGCTAACCCTAACCCTAACACTATCCTAGGGCTGATGCTAACCCTAACCCTAACCCAAACACTATCCTAGGGTTGATGCTAACCCTAACCCTAACACTATCCTAGGGCTGATGATAACCCTAACCCTAACCCTAACACTATCCTTGGGATGATGCTAACCCTAACCCTAACACTATCCTGGGCCTGATGCTAACCCTAACCCTAACCCTAACACTATCCTAGGGCTGATGCTAACCCTAACCCTAACACTATCCTTGGGCTGATGCTAACCCTAACCCTAACCCTAACACTATCCTAGGGCAGATGCTAACCCTAACCCTAACCCTAACACTATCCTAGGCGTGATGCTAACCCTAACCCTAACCCTAACACTATCCTAGGCCTGATGATAACCCTAACCCTAACACTAACACTATCCTAGGATTTATGTTAACCCTAACCCTAACACTATCCTAGGGCTGATGCTAACCCTAACCCTAACCCTATCACTATGCTAGGGCGGATGCTAACCCTAACCCTAACCCTAACACTATCCTAGGGCTGATGCTAACACTAACACTAACACTATCCTAGGGCTGATGCTAACCCTAACCCTAACCCTAACATTATCCTAGGGCGGATGCTAACCCTAACCCTAACCCTAACACTATCCTAGGGCTGATGCTAACCCTAACACTAACACTATCCTAGGCCTGATGCTAACCCTAGCCCTAACCCTAACACTATCCTAGGGCTGATGGTAACCCTAACCCTAACACTATCCTAGGGCTGATGCTAACCCTAACACTAACACTATCCTAGGGCTGATGCTAACCCTAACCCTAACACTATCCTAGGCCTGATGATAACCCTAACCCTAACCCTAACACTATCCTAGGGCTGATGCTAACCCTAACCCTAACACTATCCTAGGGCTGATGCTAACCCTAACCCTAACCCTAACACTATCCTAGGGCTGATGCTAACCCTAACCCTAACACTATCCTAGGCCTGATGATAACCCTAACCCTAACCCTAACACTATCCTAGGGCTGATGCTAACCCTAACCCTAACACTATCCTAGGGCTGATGCTAACCCTAACCCTAACACTAACACTATCCTAAGTCTGATGCTAACCCTAGACCTCACATTATACTAGGCCTGATGATAACCATAACCCTAACCTTAACACTATCCTAGGGCTGATGCTAACCCTAACGCTAACCCAAACACTATCCTAGGCCTGATGCTAACCCTATGCCTAACCCTAACACTCTCCTAGGGCTGAGGCTAACCCTAACCCTAACACTATCCTAGGGCTGATGCTAACCCTAACCCTAACCCAAACGCTATCCTAGGGTTGATGCTAACCCTAACCCTAACACAATCCTAGGGCTGATGCTAACCCTAATCCTAACCCTAACACTATCCTTGGGCTGATGCTAACACTAACCCTAACACTATCCTGGGCCTGATGCTAACCCTAACCCTAACCCTAACACTATCCTAGGGCTGATGCTAACCCTAACCCTAACACTATCCTTGGGCTGATGCTAACCCTAACCCTAAACCTAACACTATCCTAGGACTGATGCTAACCCTAACCCTAACCCTAACTCTATCCTAGGGTTGATGCTAACTCTAACCCTAACACTATCCTAGGGCTGATGCTAACCCTAACCCTAACCCTAACACTATACTAGGGCTGATGCTAACCCTAACCCTAACACTATCCTAGGCCTGATGATAACCCTAACCCTAACCCTAACACTATCCTAGGGCTGATGCTAACCCTAACACTAACACTATCCTAGGGCTGATGCTAACCCTAACCCTAACCCTAACACTATCCTAAGTCTGATGCTAACCCTAGCCCTCACACTATCCTAGGCCTGATGATAACCCTAACCCTAACCTTAACATTATCCTAGGGCTGATGCTAACCCTAACCCTAACCCTAACAGTATCCTAGAGCTGATGCTAACCCTAACCCTAACACTATCCTAGGCCTGATGATAACCCTAACCGTAACCCTGACACTATCCTAGGGCTGATGCTAACCCTAACCCTAACACTATCCTAGGGCTAATGCTAACCCTAACCCTAACCCTAACACTATCCTAGGCCTGATGCTAACCCTATCCCTAACCCTAACACTCTCCTAGGGCTGAGGCTAACCCTAACCCTAACACTATCCTAGGGCTGATGCTAACCCTAACCCTAACCCAAACACTATCCTAGGATTGATGCTAACCCTAAACCTAACACTATCCTAGGGCTGATGCTAACCCTAACCCTAACCCTAAAACTATCCTTGGGCTGATGCTAACCCTAACCCTAACACTGTCCTAGGGCTTATGCTAACCCTAACCCTAACCCTAACACTATCCTAGGGCTGATTCTAACCCTAACCCTAACACTATCCTTGGGCTGATGCTAACCCTAACCCTAACCCTAACACTATCCTAGGGCAGATGCTAACCCTAACGCTAACCCTAACACTATCCTTGAACTGATGCTAACCCTAACCCTAACCCTAACACTATCCTAGGCCTGATGATAACCCTAACCCTAACCCTAACACTATCCTAGGATTTATGTTAACCCTAACCCTAACACTATCCTAGGGCTGATGCTAACCCTAACCCTAACCCTAACACTATCCTAGGGCAGATGCTAACCCTAACCCTAACCCTAACACTGTCCTAGGGCTGATGCTAACCCGAACACTTACAGTATCCTAGGGCTGATGCTAACCCTAACCCTAACCCTAACATTATCCTAGGGCGGATGCTAACCCTAACCCTAACCCTAACACTATCCTAGGGCTGATGCTAACCCTAACACTAACACTATCCTAGGCCTGATGCTAACCCCAACCCTAACCCTAACACTATCCTAGGGATGATGCTAACCCTAACCCTAACACTATCCTAGGGCTGATGCTAACCCTAACCCTAACCCTAACACTATCCTAAGTCTGATGCTAACCCTAGCCCTCACACTATCCTAGGCCTGATTATAACCCTAACCCTAACCTTAACACTATCCTAGGGCTGATGCTAACCCTAACCCTAACCCTAACACTATCCTAGAGCTCATGCTAACCCTAACCCTAACACTATCCTAGGCCTGATGATAACCCTAACCGTAACCCTGACACTATCCTAGGGCTGATGCTATCCCTAACCCTAACACTATCCTAGGGCTAATGCTAACCCTAACCCTAACCCTAACACTATCCTAGGCCTGATGCTAACCCTATCCCTAACCCTAACACTCTCCTAGGGCTGAGGCTAACCCTAACCCTAACACTATCCTAGGGCTGATGCTAACCCTAACCCTAACCCAAACACTATCCTAGGGTTGATGCTAACCCTAACCCTAACACTATCCTAGGGCTGATGATAACCCTAACCCTAACCCTAACACTATCCTTGGGCTGATGCTAACCCTAACCCTAACACTATCCTGGGCCTGATGCTAACCCTAACCCTAACCCTAACACTATCCTAGGGCTGATGCTAACCCTAACCCTAACACTATCCTTGGGCTGATGCTAACCCTAACCCTAACCCTAACACTATCCTAGGGCAGATGCTAACCCTAACCCTAACCCTAACACTATCCTAGGCGTGATGCTAACCCTAACCCTAACCCTAACACTATCCTAGGCCTGATGATAACCCTAACCCTAACCCTAACACTATCCTAGGATTTATGTTAACCCTAACCCTAACACTATCCTAGGGCTGATGCTAACCCTAACCCTAACCCTATCACTATGCTAGGGCGGATGCTAACCCTAACCCTAACCCTAACACTATCCTAGGGCTGATGCTAACACTAACACTAACACTATCCTAGGGCTGATGCTAACCCTAACCCTAACCCTAAAATTATCCTAGGGCGGATGCTAACCCTAACCCTAACCCTAACACTATCCTAGGGCTGATGCTAACCCTAACACTAACACTATCCTAGTCCTGATGCTAACCCTAGCCCTAACCCTAACACTATCCTAGGGCTGATGCTAACCCTAACCCTAACACTATCCTAGGGCTCATGCTAACCCTAACACTAACACTATCCTAGGGCTGATGATAACCCTAACCCTAACACTATCCTAGGCCTGATGATAACCCTAACCCTAACCCTAACACTATCCTAGGGCTGATGCTAACCCTAACCCTAACACTATCCTAGGGCTGATGCTAACCCTAACCCTAACCCTAACACTATCCTAGGGCTGATGCTAACCCTAACCCTAACACTATCCTAGGCCTGATGATAACCCTAACCCTAACACTAACACTATCCTAGGGCTGATGCTAACCCTAACCCTAACACTATCCTAGGGCTGATGCTAACCCTAACCCTAACACTAACACTATCCTAAGTCTGATGCTAACCCTAGACCTCACACTATACTAGGCCTGATGATAACCATAACCCTAACCTTAACACTATCCTAGGGCTGATGCTAACCCTAACCCTAACCCTAACACTATCCTAGGCCTGATGCTAACCCTATGCCTAACCCTAACACTCTCCTAGGGCTGAGGCTAACCCTAACCCTAACACTATCCTAGGGCTGATGCTAACCCTAACCCTAACCCAAACACTATCCTAGGGTTGATGCTAACCCTAACCCTAACACAATCCTAGGGCTGATGCTAACCCTAACCCTAACCCTAACACTATCCTTGGGCTGATGCTAACCCTAACCCTAACACTATCCTGGGCCTGATGCTAACCCTAACCCTAACCCTAACACTATCCTAGGGTTGATGCTAACCCTAACCCTAACACTATCCTAGGGCTGATGGTAACCCTAACCCTAACCCTAACACTATACTAGGGCTGATGCTAACCCTAAAACTAACACTATCCTAGGCCTGATGATAACCCTAACCCTAACCCTAACACTATCCTAGGGCTGATGCTAACCCTAACCCTAACACTATCCTAGGGCTGATGCTAACCCTAACCCTAACCCTAACACTATCCTAAGTCTGATGCTAACCCTAGCCCTCACACTATCCTAGGCCTGATGATAACCCTAACCCTAACCTTAACATTATCCTAGTGCTGATGCTAACCCTAACCCTAACCCTAACACTATCCTAGAGCTGATGCTAACCCTAACCCTAACACTATCCTAGGCCTGATGATAACCCTAACCGTAACCCTGACACTATCCTAGGGCTGATGCTAACCCTAACCCTAACACTATCCTAGGGCTAATGCTAACCCTAACCCTAACCCTAACACTATCCTAGGCCTGATGCTAACCCTATCCCTAACCCTAACACGCTCCTAGGGCTGAGGCTAACCCTAACCCTAACACTATCCTAGGGCTGATGCTAACCCTAACCCTAACCCAAACACTATCCTAGGGTTGATGCTAACCCTAAACCTAACACTATCCTAGGGCTGATGCTAACCCTAACCCTAACCCTAACACTATCCTTGGGCTGATGCTAACCCTAACCCTAACACTGTCCTAGGGCTGATGCTAACCCTAACCCTAACCCTAACACTATCCTAGGGCTGATGCTAACCCTAACCCTAACACTATCCTTGGGCTGATGCTAACCCTAACCCTAACCCTAACACTATCCTAGGGCAGATGCTAACCCTAACGCTAACCCTAACACTATCCTTGAACTGATGCTAACCCTAACCCTAACCCTAACACTATCCTAGGCCTGATGATAACCCTAACGCTAACCCTAACACTATCCTAGGATTTATGTTAACCGTAACCCTAACACTATCCTAGGGCTGATGCTAACCCTAACCCTAACCCTAACACTATCCTAGGGCAGATGCTAACCCTAACCCTAACCCTAACACTGTCCTAGGGCTGATGCTAACCCGAACACTTACAGTATCCTAGGGCTGATGCTAACCCTAAACCTAACCCTAACATTATCCTAGGGCGGATGCTAACCCTAACCCTAACCCTAACACTATCCTAGGGCTGATGCTAACCCTAACACTAACACTATCCTAGGCCTGATGCTAACCCCAACCCTAACCCTAACACTATCCTAGGGCGGATGCTAACCCTAACCCTAACACTATCCTAGGGCTGATGCTAACCCTAACACTAACACTATCCTAGGGCTGATGCTAACCATAACCCTAACCCTAACACTCTCCAAGGCCTGATGCTAACCCTAACCCTAACCCTAACACTATCCTAGGGCTGATGCTAACCCTAACCCTAACTCTAACACTATCTTAGGGTTGAGGCTAACCCTAACTCTAACACTATCCTACGGCTGATGCTAACCCTAACCCTAACACTATCCTAGGCCTGATGATAACCCTAACCCTAACACTATCCTAGGCCTGATGATAACCCTAACCCTAACCCTAACACTATCCTAGGGCTGATGCTAACCCTAACCCTAACACTATCCTAGGGCTGATGCTAACCCTAACCCTAACCCTAACACTATACTAGGGCTGATGCTAACCCTAACCCTAACACTATCCTAGGCCTGATGATAACCCTAACCCTAACCCTAACACTATCCTAGGGCTGATGCTAACCCTAACCCTAACACTATCCTAGGGCTGATGCTAACCCTAACCCTAACCCTAACACTATCCTAAGTCTGATGCTAACCCTAGACCTCACACTATACTAGGCCTGATGATAACCATAACCCTAACCTTAACACTATCCTAGGGCTGATGCTAACCCTAACCCTAACCCTAACACTATCCTAGAGCTGATGCTAACCCTAACCCTAACACTATCCTAGGCCTGATGATAACCCTAACCCTAACCCTGACACTATCCTAGGGCTGATGCTAACCCTAACCCTAACACTATCCTAGGGCTCATGCTAACCCTAACCCTAACCCTAACACTATCCTAGGCCTGATGCTAACCCTATCCCTAACCCTAACACTCTCCTAGGGCTGAGGCTAACCCTAACCCTAACACTATCCTAGGGCTGAATGCTAACCCTAACCCTAACCCAAACACTATCCTAGGGTTGATGCTAACCCTAACCCGAACACTATCCTAGGGCTGATGCTAACCCTAACCCTAACCCTAACACTATCCTTGGGCTGATGCTAACCCTAACCCTAACACTATCCTGGGCCTGATGCTAACCCTAACCCTAACCCTAACACTATCCTAGGGCTGATGCTAATCCTAACCCTAACACTATCCTTGGGCTGATGCTAACCCTAACCCTAACCCTAACAATATCCTAGGGCTGATGCTAACCCTAACCCTAACCCTAACACTATCCTTGGGCTGATGCTAACCCTAACCCTAACACTATCCTGGGCCTGATGCTAACCCTAACCCTAACCCTAACACTATCCTAGGGCTGATGCTAACCCTAACCCTAACTCTATCCTAGGGCTGATGCTAACCCTAACACTAACCCTAACAATATCCTAGGGCAGATGCTAATCCTAACGCTAACCCTAACAATATCCTTGAACTGATACTAACCCTAACCCTAACCCTAACACTATCCTAGGCCTGATGATAACCCTAACCCTAACCCTAACACTATCCTAGGGTTTATGTTAACCCTAACGCTAACACTATCCTAGGGCTGATGCTAACCCTAACGCTAACCCTAACACTATCCTAGGGCTGATGCTAACCCTAACACTAACACTATCCTAGGGCTGATGCTAACCGTAACCCTAACCCTAACATTATCCTAGGGCTGATGCTAATCCTAACCCTAACTCTAACACTATCTTAGGGCTGATGCTAACCCTAACCCTAACACTATCCTACGGCTGATGCTAACCCTAACCCTAACCCTAACACTATACTAGGGCTGATGCTAACCCTAACCCTAACACTATCCTAGGCCTGATGATAACCCTAACCCTAACCCTAACACTATCCTATGGCTGATGCTAACCCTAACCCTAACACTATCCTAGGGCTGATGCTAACCCTAACCCTAACCCTAACACTATCCTAAGTCTGATGCTAACCCTAGCCCTCACACTATCCTAGGCCTGATTATAACCCTAACCCTAACCTTAACACTATCCTAGGGCTGATGCTAACCCTAACCCTAACCCTAACACTATCCTAGAGCTCATGCTAACCCTAACCTTAACACTATCCTAGGCCTGATGATAACCCTAACCGTAACCCTGACACTATCCTAGGGCTGATGCTAACCCTAACCCTAACACTATCCTAGGGCTAATGCTAACCCTAACCCTAACCCTAACACTATCCTAGGCCTGATGCTAACCCTATCCCTAACCCTAACACTCTCCTAGGGCTAAGGCTAACCCTAACCCTAACACTATCCTAGGGCTGATGCTAACCCTAACCCTAACCCAAACACTATCCTAGGGTTGATGCTAACCCTAACCCTAACACTATCCTAGGGCTGATGATAACCCTAACCCTAACCCTAACACTATCCTTGGGCTGATGCTAACCCTAACCCTAACACTATCCTGGGCCTGATGCTAACCCTAACCCTAACCCTAACACTATCCTAGGGCTGATGCTAACCCTAACCCTAACACTATCCTTGGGCTGATGCTAACCCTAACCCTAACCCTAACACTATCCTAGGGCAGATGCTAACCCTAACCCTAACCCTAACACTATCCTAGGCGTGATGCTAACCCTAACCCTAACCCTAACACTATCCTAGGCCTGATGATAACCCTAACCCTAACACTAACACTATCCTAGGATTTATGTTAACCCTAACCCTAACACTATCCTAGGGCTGATGCTAACCCTAACCCTAACCCTATCACTATGCTAGGGCGGATGCTAACCCTAACCCTAACCCTAACACTATCCTAGGGCTGATGCTAACACTAACACTAACACTATCCTAGGGCTGATGCTAACCCTAACCCTAACCCTAACATTATCCTAGGGCGGATGCTAACCCTAACCCTAACCCTAACACTATCCTAGGGCTGATGCTAACCCTAACACTAACACTATCCTAGGCCTGATGCTAACCCTAGCCCTAACCCTAACACTATCCTAGGGCTGATGGTAACCCTAACCCTAACACTATCCTAGGGCTGATGCTAACCCTAACACTAACACTATCCTAGGGCTGATGCTAACCCTAACCCTAACACTATCCTAGGCCTGATGATAACCCTAACCCTAACCCTAACACTATCCTAGGGCTGATGCTAACCCTAACCCTAACACTATCCTAGGGCTGATGCTAACCCTAACCCTAACCCTAACACTATCCTAGGGCTGATGCTAACCCTAACCCTAACACTATCCTAGGCCTGATGATAACCCTAACCCTAACCCTAACACTATCCTAGGGCTGATGCTAACCCTAACCCTAACACTATCCTAGGGCTGATGCTAACCCTAACCCTAACACTAACACTATCCTAAGTCTGATGCTAACCCTAGACCTCACACTATACTAGGCCTGATGATAACCATAACCCTAACCTTAACACTATCCTAGGGCTGATGCTAACCCTAACGCTAACCCAAACACTATCCTAGGCCTGATGCTAACCCTATGCCTAACCCTAACACTCTCCTAGGGCTGAGGCTAACCCTAACCCTAACACTATCCTAGGGCTGATGCTAACCCTAACCCTAACCCAAACGCTATCCTAGGGTTGATGCTAACCCTAACCCTAACACAATCCTAGGGCTGATGCTAACCCTAATCCTAACCCTAACACTATCCTTGGGCTGATGCTAACACTAACCCTAACACTATCCTGGGCCTGATGCTAACCCTAACCCTAACCCTAACACTATCCTAGGGCTGATGCTAACCCTAACCCTAACACTATCCTTGGGCTGATGCTAACCCTAACCCTAAACCTAACACTATCCTAGGACTGATGCTAACCCTAACCCTAACCCTAACTCTATCCTAGGGTTGATGCTAACTCTAACCCTAACACTATCCTAGGGCTGATGCTAACCCTAACCCTAACCCTAACACTATATTAGGGCTGATGCTAACCCTAACCCTAACACTATCCTAGGCCTGATGATAACCCTAACCCTAACCCTAACACTATCCTAGGGCTGATGCTAACCCTAACACTAACACTATCCTAGGGCTGATGCTAACCCTAACCCTAACCCTAACACTATCCTAAGTCTGATGCTAACCCTAGCCCTCACACTATCCTAGGCCTGATGATAACCCTAACCCTAACCTTAACATTATCCTAGGGCTGATGCTAACCCTAACCCTAACCCTAACAGTATCCTAGAGCTGATGCTAACCCTAACCCTAACACTATCCTAGGCCTGATGATAACCCTAACCGTAACCCTGACACTATCCTAGGGCTGATGCTAACCCTAACCCTAACACTATCCTAGGGCTAATGCTAACCCTAACCCTAACCCTAACACTATCCTAGGCCTGATGCTAACCCTATCCCTAACCCTAACACTCTCCTAGGGCTGAGGCTAACCCTAACCCTAACACTATCCTAGGGCTGATGCTAACCCTAACCCTAACCCAAACACTATCCTAGGATTGATGCTAACCCTAAACCTAACACTATCCTAGGGCTGATGCTAACCCTAACCCTAACCCTACAACTATCCTTGGGCTGATGCTAACCCTAACCCTAACACTGTCCTAGGGCTTATGCTAACCCTAACCCTAACCCTAACACTATCCTAGGGCTGATTCTAACCCTAACCCTAACACTATCCTTGGGCTGATGCTAACCCTAACCCTAACCCTAACACTATCCTAGGGCAGATGCTAACCCTAACGCTAACCCTAACACTATCCTTGAACTGATGCTAACCCTAACCCTAACCCTAACACTATCCTAGGCCTGATGATAACCCTAACCCTAACCCTAACACTATCCTAGGATTTATGTTAACCCTAACCCTAACACTATCCTAGGGCTGATGCTAACCCTAACCCTAACCCTAACACTATCCTAGGGCAGATGCTAACCCTAACCCTAACCCTAACACTGTCCTAGGGCTGATGCTAACCCGAACACTTACAGTATCCTAGGGCTGATGCTAACCCTAACCCTAACCCTAACATTATCCTAGGGCGGATGCTAACCCTAACCCTAACCCTAACACTATCCTAGGGCTGATGCTAACCCTAACACTAACACTATCCTAGGCCTGATGCTAACCCCAACCCTAACCCTAACACTATCCTAGGGATGATGCTAACCCTAACCCTAACACTATCCTAGGGCTGATGCTAACCCTAACCCTAACCCTAACACTATCCTAAGTCTGATGCTAACCCTAGCCCTCACACTATCCTAGGCCTGATTATAACCCTAACCCTAACCTTAACACTATCCTAGGGCTGATGCTAACCCTAACCCTAACCCTAACACTATCCTAGAGCTCATGCTAACCCTAACCCTAACACTATCCTAGGCCTGATGATAACCCTAACCGTAACCCTGACACTATCCTAGGGCTGATGCTATCCCTAACCCTAACACTATCCTAGGGCTAATGCTAACCCTAACCCTAACCCTAACACTATCCTAGGCCTGATGCTAACCCTATCCCTAACCCTAACACTCTCCTAGGGCTGAGGCTAACCCTAACCCTAACACTATCCTAGGGCTGATGCTAACCCTAACCCTAACCCAAACACTATCCTAGGGTTGATGCTAACCCTAACCCTAACACTATCCTAGGGCTGATGATAACCCTAACCCTAACCCTAACACTATCCTTGGGCTGATGCTAACCCTAACCCTAACACTATCCTGGGCCTGATGCTAACCCTAACCCTAACCCTAACACTATCCTAGGGCTGATGCTAACCCTAACCCTAACACTATCCTTGGGCTGATGCTAACCCTAACCCTAACCCTAACACTATCCTAGGGCAGATGCTAACCCTAACCCTAACCGTAACACTATCCTAGGCGTGATGCTAACCCTAACCCTAACCCTAACACTATCCTAGGCCTGATGATAACCCTAACCCTAACCCTAACACTATCCTAGGATTTATGTTAACCCTAACCCTAACACTATCCTAGGGCTGATGCTAACCCTAACCCTAACCCTATCACTATGCTAGGGCGGATGCTAACCCTAACCCTAACCCTAACACTATCCTAGGGCTGATGCTAACACTAACACTAACACTATCCTAGGGCTGATGCTAACCCTAACCCTAACCCTAAAATTATCCTAGGGCGGATGCTAACCCTAACCCTAACCCTAACACTATCCTAGGGCTGATGCTAACCCTAACACTAACACTATCCTAGTCCTGATGCTAACCCTAGCCCTAACCCTAACACTATCCTAGGGCTGATGCTAACCCTAACCCTAACACTATCCTAGGGCTCATGCTAACCCTAACACTAACACTATCCTAGGGCTGATGCTAACCCTAACCCTAACACTATCCTAGGTCTGATGATAACCCTAACCCTAACCCTAACACTATCCTAGGGCTGATGCTAACCCTAACCCTAACACTATCCTAGGGCTGATGCTAACCCTAACCCTAACCCTAACACTATCCTAGGGCTGATGCTAACCCTAACCCTAACACTATCCTAGGCCTGATGATAACCCTAACCCTAACCCTAACACTATCCTAGGGCTGATGCTAACCCTAACCCTAACACTATCCTAGGGCTGATGCTAACCCTAACCCTAACACTAACACTATCCTAAGTCTGATGCTAACCCTAGACCTCACACTATACTAGGCCTGATGATAACCATAACCCTAACCTTAACACTATCCTAGGGCTGATGCTAACCCTAACCCTAACCCTAACACTATCCTAGGCCTGATGCTAACCCTATGCCTATCCCTAACACTCTCCTAGGGCTGAGGCTAACCCTAACCCTAACACTATCCTAGGGCTGATGCTAACCCTAACCCTAACCCAAACACTATCCTAGGGTTGATGCTAACCCTAACCCTAACACAATCCTAGGGCTGATGCTAACCCTAACCCTAACCCTAACACTATCCTTGGGCTGATGCTAACCCTAACCCTAACACTATCCTGGGCCTGATGCTAACCCTAACCCTAACCCTAACACTATCCTAGGGTTGATGCTAACCCTAACCCTAACACTATCCTAGGGCTGATGGTAACCCTAACCCTAACCCTAACACTATACTAGGGCTGATGCTAACCCTAAAACTAACACTATCCTAGGCCTGATGATAACCCTAACCCTAACCCTAACACTATCCTAGGGCTGATGCTAACCCTAACCCTAACACTATCCTAGGGCTGATGCTAACCCTAACCCTAACCCTAACACTATCCTAAGTCTGATGCTAACCCTAGCCCTCACACTATCCTAGGCCTGATGATAACCCTAACCCTAACCTTAACATTATCCTAGGGCTGATGCTAACCCTAACCCTAACCCTAACACTATCCTAGAGCTGATGCTAACCCTAACCCTAACACTATCCTAGGCCTGATGATAACCCTAACCGTAACCCTGACACTATCCTAGGGCTGATGCTAACCCTAACCCTAACACTATCCTAGGGCTAATGCTAACCCTAACCCTAACCCTAACACTATCCTAGGCCTGATGCTAACCCTATCCCTAACCCTAACACGCTCCTAGGGCTGAGGCTAACCCTAACCCTCACACTATCCTAGGGCTGATGCTAACCCTAACCCTAACCCAAACACTATCCTAGGGTTGATGCTAACCCTAAACCTAACACTATCCTAGGGCTGATGCTAACCCTAACCCTAACCCTAACACTATCCTTGGGCTGATGCTAACCCTAACCCTAACACTGTCCTAGGGCTGATGCTAACCCTAACCCTAACCCTAACACTATCCTAGGGCTGATGCTAACCCTAACCCTAACACTATCCTTGGGCTGATGCTAACCCTAACCCTAACGCTAACACTATCCTAGGGCAGATGCTAACCCTAACGCTAACCCTAACACTATCCTTGAACTGATGCTAACCCTAACCCTAACCCTAACACTATCCTAGGCCTGATGATAACCCTAACGCTAACCCTAACACTATCCTAGGATTTATGTTAACCGTAACCCTAACACTATCCTAGGGCTGATGCTAACCCTAACCCTAACCCTAACACTATCCTAGGGCAGATGCTAACCCTAACCCTAACCCTAACACTGTCCTAGGGCTGATGCTAACCCGAACACTTACAGTATCCTAGGGCTGATGCTAACCCTAAACCTAACCCTAACATTATCCTAGGGCGGATGCTAACCCTAACCCTAACCCTAACACTATCCTAGGGCTGATGCTAACCCTAACACTAACACTATCCTAGGCCTGATGCTAACCCCAACCCTAACCCTAACACTATCCTAGGGCGGATGCTAACCCTAACCCTAACACTATCCTAGGGCTGATGCTAACCCTAACACTAACACTATCCTAGGGCTGATGCTAACCATAACCCTAACCCTAACACTCTCCAAGGCCTGATGCTAACCCTAACCCTAACCCTAACACTATCCTAGGGCTGATGCTAACCCTAACCCTAACTCTAACACTATCTTAGGGTTGAGGCTAACCCTAACTCTAACACTATCCTACGGCTGATGCTAACCCTAACCCTAACCCTAACACTATCCTAGGCCTGATGATAACCCTAACCCTAACACTATCCTAGGCCTGATGATAACCCTAACCCTAACCCTAACACTATCCTAGGGCTGATGCTAACCCTAACCCTAACACTATCCTAGGGCTGATGCTAACCCTAACCCTAACCCTAACACTATACTAGGGCTGATGATAACCCTAACCCTAACACTATCCTAGGCCTGATGATAACCCTAACCCTAACCCTAACACTATCCTAGGGCTGATGCTAACCCTAACCCTAACACTATCCTAGGGCTGATGCTAACCCTAACCCTAACCCTAACACTATCCTAAGTCTGATGCTAACCCTAGACCTCACACTATACTAGGCCTGATGATAACCATAACCCTAACCTTAACACTATCCTAGGGCTGATGCTAACCCTAACCCTAACCCTAACACTATCCTAGAGCTGATGCTAACCCTAACCCTAACACTATCCTAGGCCTGATGATAACCCTAACCCTAACCCTGACACTATCCTAGGGCTGATGCTAACCCTAACCCTAACACTATCCTAGGGCTGATGCTAACCCTAACCCTAACCCTAACACTATCCTAGGCCTGATGCTAACCCTATCCCTAACCCTAACACTCTCCTAGGGCTGAGGCTAACCCTAACCCTAACACTATCCTAGGGCTGAATGCTAACCCTAACCCTAACCCAAACACTATCCTAGGGTTGATGCTAACCCTAACCCGAACACTATCCTAGGGCTGATGCTAACCCTAACCCTAACCCTAACACTATCCTTGGGCTGATGCTAACCCTAACCCTAACACTATCCTGGGCCTGATGCTAACCCTAACCCTAACCCTAACACTATCCTAGGGCTGATGCTAATCCTAACCCTAACACTATCCTTGGGCTGATGCTAACCCTAACCCTAACCCTAACAATATCCTAGGGCTGATGCTAACCCTAACCCTAACCCTAACACTATCCTTGGGCTGATGCTAACCCTAACCCTAACACTATCCTGGGCCTGATGCTAACCCTAACCCTAACCCTAACACTATCCTAGGGCTGATGCTAACCCTAACCCTAACTCTATCCTAGGGCTGATGCTAACCCTAACACTAACCCTAACAATATCCTAGGGCAGATGCTAATCCTAACGCTAACCCTAACAATATCCTTGAACTGATACTAACCCTAACCCTAACCCTAACACTATCCTAGGCCTGATGATAACCCTAACCCTAACCCTAACACTATCCTAGGGTTTATGTTAACCCTAACGCTAACACTATCCTAGGGCTGATGCTAACCCTAACGCTAACCCTAACACTATCCTAGGGCTGATGCTAACCCTAACACTAACACTATCCTAGGGCTGATGCTAACCGTAACCCTAACCCTAACATTATCCTAGGGCTGATGCTAATCCTAACCCTAACTCTAACACTATCTTAGGGCTGAGGCTAACCCTAACCCTAACACTATCCTACGGCTGATGCTAACCCTAACCCTAACCCTAACACTATCCCAGGGCTGATGCTAACCCTAACCCTAACACTATCCTAGGCCTGATGCTAACCCTAACCCTAACCCTAACCCTAACACTATCCTACGGCTGATGCTAACCCTAACCCTAACACTATCCTTGGGCTGATGCTAACCCTAAACCTAACCCTAACACTATCCTAGGGCTGATGCTAACCCTAACCCTAACCCTAACACTATCCTAGGGCTGATGCTAACCCTAACGCTAACCCTAACACTATCCTAGGGGTGATGCTAACCCTAACCCTAACCCTAACACTATCCTAGGGCTGATGCTAACCCTAACCCTAACCCTAACACTATCCTAGGCCTGATGCTAACCCTATGCCTAACCCTAACACTCTCCTAGGGCTGAGGCTAACCCTAACCCTAACACTATCCTAGGGCTGATGCTAACCCTAACCCTAACCCAAACACTATCCTAGGGTTGATGCTAACCCTAACCCTAACACTATCCTAGGGCTGATGCTAACACTAACCCTAACCCTAACACTATCCTTGGGCTGATGCTAACCCTAACCCTAACACTATCCTGGGCCTGATGCTAACCCTAAACCTAACCCTAACACTATCCTAGGGCTGATGCTAACCCTAACCCTAAAACTATCGTTGGGCTGATGCTAACCCTAACCCTAAACCTAACACTATCCTAGGACTGATGCTAACCCTATCCCTAACCCTAACACTCTCCTAGCGCTGAGGCTAACCCTAACCCTAACACTATCCTACGGCTGATGCTAACCCTAACACTAACCCAAACACTATCCTAGGGTTGATGCTAAGCCTAACCCTAACACTATCCTAGGGCTGATGCTAACCCTAACCCTAACCCTAACACTATCCTTGGGCTGATGCTAACCCTAACCCTAACACTATCCTGGACCTGATGCTAACCCTAACCCTAACTCTAACACTATCCTAGGGCTGATGCTAACCCTAACCCTAACACTATCCTAGGCCTGATGCTAACCCTAACCCTAACCCTAACACTATCCTAGGGCTGATGCTAACCCTAACCCTAACCCTATCCTAGGGTTGATGCTAACCCTAACACTAACACTATCCTAGGGCTGATGCTAACCATAACCCTAACCCTAACACTCTCCAAGGGCTGATGCTAACCCTAACCCTAACCCTAACACTATCCTAGGGCTGATGCTAACCCTAACCCTAACTCTAACACTATCTTAGGGTTGAGGCTAACCCTAACTCTAACACTATCCTACGGCTGATGCTAACCCTAACTCTAACCCTAACACTATCCTAGGCCTGATGATAACCCTAACCCTAACCCTAACACTATCCTAGAGCTGATGCTAACCCTATCCCTAACACTATCCTAGGCCTGATGATAACCCTAACCCTAACCCTAACACTATCCTAGGGCTGATGCTAACCCTAACCCTAACACTATCCTAGGGCTGATGCTAACCCTAACCCTAACCCTAACACTATCCTAAGTCTGATGCTAACCCTAGACCTCACACTATACTAGGCCTGATGATAACCATAACCCTAACCTTAACACTATCCTAGGGCTGATGCTAACCCTAACCCTAACCCTAACACTATCCTAGAGCTGATGCTAACCCTAACCCTAACACTATCCTAGGCCTGATGATAACCCTAACCCTAACCCTGACACTATCCTAGGGCTGATGCTAACCCTAACCCTAACACTATCCTAGGGCTGATGCTAACCCTAACCCTAACCCTAACACTATCCTAGGCCTGATGCTAACCCTATCCCTAACCCTAACACTCTCCTAGGGCTGAGGCTAACCCTAACCCTAACACTATCCTAGGGCTGAATGCTAACCCTAACCCTAACCCAAACACTATCCTAGGGTTGATGCTAACCCTAACCCGAACACTATCCTAGGGCTGATGCTAACCCTAACCCTAACCCTAACACTATCCTTGGGCTGATGCTAACCCTAACCCTAACACTATCCTGGGCCTGATGCTAACCCTAACCCTAACCCTAACACTATCCTAGGGCTGATGCTAATCCTAACCCTAACACTATCCTTGGGCTGATGCTAACCCTAACCCTAACCCTAACAATATCCTAGGGCTGATGCTAACCCTAACCCTAACCCTAACACTATCCTTGGGCTGATGCTAACCCTAACCCTAACACTATCCTGGGCCTGATGCTAACCCTAACCCTAACCCTAACACTATCCTAGGGCTGATGCTAACCCTAACCCTAACTCTATCCTAGGGCTGATGCTAACCCTAACACTAACCCTAACAATATCCTAGGGCAGATGCTAATCCTAACGCTAACCCTAACAATATCCTTGAACTGATACTAACCCTAACCCTAACCCTAACACTATCCTAGGCCTGATGATAACCCTAACCCTAACCCTAACACTATCCTAGGGTTTATGTTAACCCTAACGCTAACACTATCCTAGGGCTGATGCTAACCCTAACGCTAACCCTAACACTATCCTAGGGCTGATGCTAACCCTAACACTAACACTATCCTAGGGCTGATGCTAACCGTAACCCTAACCCTAACATTATCCTAGGGCTGATGCTAATCCTAACCCTAACTCTAACACTATCTTAGGGCTGAGGCTAACCCTAACCCTAACACTATCCTACGGCTGATGCTAACCCTAACCCTAACCCTAACACTATCCCAGGGCTGATGCTAACCCTAACCCTAACACTATCCTAGGCCTGATGCTAACCCTAACCCTAACCCTAACCCTAACACTATCCTACGGCTGATGCTAACCCTAACCCTAACACTATCCTTGGGCTGATGCTAACCCTAAACCTAACCCTAACACTATCCTAGGGCTGATGCTAACCCTAACCCTAACCCTAACACTATCCTAGGGCTGATGCTAACCCTAACGCTAACCCTAACACTATCCTAGGGGTGATGCTAACCCTAACCCTAACCCTAACACTATCCTAGGGCTGATGCTAACCCTAACCCTAACCCTAACACTATCCTAGGCCTGATGCTAACCCTATGCCTAACCCTAACACTCTCCTAGGGCTGAGGCTAACCCTAACCCTAACACTATCCTAGGGCTGATGCTAACCCTAACCCTAACCCAAACACTATCCTAGGGTTGATGCTAACCCTAACCCTAACACTATCCTAGGGCTGATGCTAACACTAACCCTAACCCTAACACTATCCTTGGGCTGATGCTAACCCTAACCCTAACACTATCCTGGGCCTGATGCTAACCCTAAACCTAACCCTAACACTATCCTAGGGCTGATGCTAACCCTAACCCTAAAACTATCGTTGGGCTGATGCTAACCCTAACCCTAAACCTAACACTATCCTAGGACTGATGCTAACCCTATCCCTAACCCTAACACTCTCCTAGCGCTGAGGCTAACCCTAACCCTAACACTATCCTACGGCTGATGCTAACCCTAACACTAACCCAAACACTATCCTAGGGTTGATGCTAAGCCTAACCCTAACACTATCCTAGGGCTGATGCTAACCCTAACCCTAACCCTAACACTATCCTTGGGCTGATGCTAACCCTAACCCTAACACTATCCTGGACCTGATGCTAACCCTAACCCTAACTCTAACACTATCCTAGGGCTGATGCTAACCCTAACCCTAACACTATCCTAGGCCTGATGCTAACCCTAACCCTAACCCTAACACTATCCTAGGGCTGATGCTAACCCTAACCCTAACCCTATCCTAGGGTTGATGCTAACCCTAACACTAACACTATCCTAGGGCTGATGCTAACCATAACCCTAACCCTAACACTCTCCAAGGGCTGATGCTAACCCTAACCCTAACCCTAACACTATCCTAGGGCTGATGCTAACCCTAACCCTAACTCTAACACTATCTTAGGGTTGAGGCTAACCCTAACTCTAACACTATCCTACGGCTGATGCTAACCCTAACTCTAACCCTAACACTATCCTAGGCCTGATGATAACCCTAACCCTAACACTATCCTAGGCCTGATGATAACCCTAACCCTAACCCTAACACTATCCTAGGGCTGATGCTAACCCTAACCCTAACACTATCCTAGGGCTGATGCTAATCCTAACCCTAACCCTAACACTATCCTAAGTCTGATGCTAACCCTAGACCTCACACTATAGTAGGCCTGATGATAACCATAACCCTAACCTTAACACTATCCTAGGGCTGATGCTAACCCTAACCCTAACCCTAACACTATCCTAGAGCTGATGCTAACCCTATCCCTAACACTATCCTAGGCCTGATGATAACCCTAACCCTAACCCTGACACTATCCTAGGGCTGATGCTAACCCTAACCCTAACACTATCCTAGGGCTGATGCTAACCCTAACCCTAACCCTAACACTATCCTAGGCCTGATGCTAACCCTATCCCTAACCCTAACACTCTCCTAGGGCTGAGGCTAACCCTAACCCTAACACTATCCTAGGGCTGAATGCTAACCCTAACCCTAACCCAAACACAATCCTAGGGTTGATGCTAACCCTAACCCGAACACTATCCTAGGGCTGATGCTAACCCTAACCCTAACCTTAACACTATCCTTGGGCTGATGCTAACCCTAACCCTAACACTATCCTGGGCCTGATGCTAACCCTAACCCTAACCCTAACACTATCCTAGGGCTGATGCTAATCCTAACCCTAACACTATCCTTGGGCTGATGCTAACCCTAACCCTAACCCTAACAATATCCTAGGGCTGATGCTAACCCTAACCCTAACCCTAACACTATCCTTGGGCTGATGCTAACCCTAACCCTAACACTATCCTGGGCCTGATGCTAACCCTAACCCTAACCCTAACACTATCCTAGGGCTGATGCTAACCCTAACCCTAACTCTATCCTTGGGCTGATGCTAACCCTAACACTAACCCTAACAATATCCTAGGGCAGATGCTAATCCTAACGCTAACCCTAACAACATCCTTGAACTGATACTAACCCTAACCCTAACCCTAACACTATCCTAGGCCTGATGATAACCCTAACCCTAACCCTAACACTATCCTAGGGTTTATGTTAACCCTAACGCTAACACTATCCTAGGGCTGATGCTAACCCTAACGCTAACCCTAACACTATCCTAGGGCTGATGCTAACCCTAACACTAACACTATCCTAGGGCTGATGCTAACCGTAACCCTAACCCTAACATTATCCTAGGGCTGATGCTAATCCTAACCCTAACTCTAACACTATCTTAGGGCTGAGGCTAACCCTAACCCTAACACTATCCTACGGCTGATGCTAACCCTAACCCTAACACTAACACTATCCCAGGGCTGATGCTAACCCTAACCCTAACACTATCCTAGGCCTGATGCTAACCCTAACCCTAACCCTAACACTATCCTAGGGCTGATGCTAACCCTAACCCTAAAACTATCCTTGGGCTGATGCTAACCCTAACCCTAAACCTAACACTATCCTAGGACTGATGCTAACCCTATCCCTAACCCTAACACTCTCCTAGGGCTGAGGCTAACCCTAACCCTAACACTATCCTACGGCTGATGCTAACCCTAACACTAACCCAAACACTATCCTAGGGTTGATGCTAAGCCTAACCCTAACACTATCCTAGGGCTGATGCTAACCCTAACCCTAACCCTAACACTATCCTAGGGCTGATGCTAACCCTAACCCTAACACTATCCTGGACCTGATGCTAACCCTAACCCTAACTCTAACACTATCCTAGGGCTGATGCTAACCCTAACCCTAACACTATCCTAGGCCTGATGCTAACCCTAACCCTAACCCTAACACTATCCTAGGGCTGATGCTAACCCTAACACTAACACTATCCTAGGGCTGATGCTAACCCTAACCCTAACCCTAACACTCTCCAAGGGCTGATGCTAACCCTAACCCTAACCCTAACACTATCCTAGGGCTGATGCTAACCCTAACCCTAACTATAACACTATCTTATGGCTGAGGCTAACCCTAACCCTAACACTATCCTGCGGCTGATGCTAACCCGAACCCTAACCCTAACACTATCCTAGGGCTGATGCTAACCCTAACCCTAACACTATCCTAGGCCTGACGCTAACCCTAACCCTAACCCTAACTCTATCCTGGGGTTGATGCTAACCCTAACCCTAACACTATCCTAGGGCTGATGCTAACCCTAACCCTAACCCTAACACTATACTAGGGCTGATGCTAACCCTAACCCTAACACTATCCTAGGCCTGATGATAACCCTAACCCTAACCCTAACACTATCCTAGGGCTGATGCTAACCCTAACACTAACACTATCCTAGGGCTGATGCTAACCCTAACCCTAACCCTAACACTATCCTAAGTCTGATGCTAACCCTAGCCCTCACACTATCCTAGGCCTGATTATAACCCTAACCCTAACCTTAACACTATCCTAGGGCTGATGCTAACCCTAACCCTAACACTATCCTTGGGCTGATGCTAACCCTAACCCTAACCCTAACACTATCCTAGGGCAGATAATAACCCTAACCCTAACCCTAACACTATCCTAGGCGTGATGCTAACCCTAACCCTAACCCTAACACTATCCTAGGCCTGATGATAACCCTAACCCTAACCCTAACACTATCCTAGGATTTATGTTAACCGTAACCCTAACACTATCCTAGGGCTGATGCTAACCCTAACCCTAACCCTAACACTATGCTAGGGCGGATGTTAACCCTAACCCTAACCCTAACACTATCCTAGGGCTGATGCTAACACTAACACTAACACTATCCTAGGGCTGATGCTAACCCTAACCCTAACCCTAACACTATCCTAGGGCTGATGCTAACCCTAACACTAACACTATCCTAGGCCTGATGCTAACCCTAGCCCTAACCCTAACACTATCCTAGGGCTGATGCTAACCCTAACCCTAACACTATCCTAGGGCTGATGCTAACCCTAACACTAACACTATCCTAGGCCTGATGCTAACCCTAGCCCTAACCCTAACACTATCCTAGGGCTGATGCTAACCCTAACCCTAACACTATCCTAGGGCTGATGCTAACCCTAACACTAACACTATCCTAGGGCGGATGCTAACCCTAACCTTAACCCTAACACTATCCTAGGGCTGATGCTAACCCTAACATTAACACTATCCTAGGCCTGATGATAACCCTAGCCCTAACCCTAACACTATCCTAGGGCTGATGCTAACCCTAACCCTAACACTATCCTAGGGCTGATGCTAACCCTAACACTAACACTATCCTAGGGCTGATGCTAACCCTAACCCTAACCCTAACACTATCCTAGGCCTGATGCTAACCCTATGCCTAACCCTAACACTCTCCTAGGGCTGAGGCTAACCCTAACCCTAACACTATCCTAGGGCTCATGCTAACCCTAACCCTAACCCAAACACTATCCTAGGGTTGATTCTAACCCTAACCCTAACACTATCCTAGGGCTGATGCTAACCCTAACCCTAACCCTAACACTATCCTTGGGCTGATGCTAACCCTAACCCTAACACTATCCTGGGCCTGATGCTAACCCTAACCCTAACCCTAACACTATCCTAGGGCTGATGCTAACCCTAACCCTAAAACTATCCTTGGGCTGATGCTAACCCTAACCCTAAACCTAACACTATTCTAGGACTGATGCTAACCCTATCCCTAACCCTAACACTCTCCTAGGGCTGAGGCTAACCCTAACCCTAACACTATCCTAGGCCTGATGCTAACCCTAACCCTAACCCTAACACTATCCTAGGGCTGATGCTAACCCTAACCCTAACACAATCATAGGGCTGATGCTAACCCTAACCCTAACCCTAACACTATCCTAGGGCTGATGCTAACCCTAACCCTAACACTATCCTAGGCCTGATGGTAACCCTAACCCTAACCCTGACACTATCCTAGGGCTGATGTTAACCCTAACCCTAACACTATCCTAGGGCTGATGCTAACCCTAACCCTAACCCTAACACTATCCTAGGGCTGATGCTAACCCTAACGCTAACCCTAACACTATCCTTGAACTGATGCTAACCCTAACCCTATCCATAACACTATCGTAGGACTGATGATAACCCTAACCCTAACCCTAACACTATCCTAGGGTTTATGTTAACCCTAACCCTAACACTATCCTAGGGCTGATGCTAACCCTAACCCTAAACCTAACACTATCCTAGGGCGGATGCTAAACCTAACCCTAGCCCTAACACTATCCTAGGGCTGATGCTAACCCTAACACTAACACTATCCTAGGGCTGATGCTAACCCTAACCCTAACCCTAACACTCTCCAAGGGCTGATGCTAACCCTAACCCTAACCCTAACACTATCCTAGGGCTGATGCTAACCCTAACCCTAACTATAACACTATCTTAGGGCTGAGGCTAACCCTAACCCTAACACTATCCTACGGCTGATGCTAACCCGAACCCTAACCCTAACACTATCCTAGGGCTGATGCTAACCCTAACCCTAACACTATCCTAGGCCTGACGCTAACCCTAACCCTAACCCTAACTCTATCCTAGGGTTGATGCTAACCCTAACCCTGACACTATCCTAGGGCTGATGCTAACCCTAACCCTAACACTATCCTAGGGCTAATGCTAACCCTAACCCTAACCCTAACACTATCCTAGGCCTGATGCTAACAATATCCCTAACCCTAACACTCTCCCAGCGCTGAGGCTAACCCTAACCCTAACACTATCCTAGGGCTGATGCTAACCCTAACCCTAACCCAAACACTATCCTAGGGTTGAAGCTAACCCTAACCCTAACACTATCCTAGGGCTGATGATAACCCTAACCCTAACCCTAACACTATCCTTGGGCTGATGCTAACCCTAACCCTAACACTATCCTGGGCCTGATGCTAACCCTAACCCTAACCCTAACACTATCCTAGGGCTGATGCTAACCCTAACCCTAACACTATCCTTGGGCTGATGCTAACCCGAACCCTAACCCTAACACTATCCTAGGGCAGATGCTAACCCTTACCCTAACCCTAACACTATCCTAGGCGTGATGCTAACCCTAACCCTAACCCTAACACTATCCTAGGCCTGATGATTACCCTAACACTAACCCTAACACTATCCTAGGATTTATGTTAACCGTAACCCTATCACTATCCTAGGGCTGATGCTAACCCTAACCCTAACCCTAACACTATGCTAGGGCGGATGCTAACCCTAACCCTAACCCTAACACTATCCTAGGGCTGATGCTAACACTAACACTAACACTATCCTAGGGCTGATGCTAACCCTAACCCTAACCCTAACACTATCCTAGGGCTGATGCTAACCCTAACACTAACACTATCCTAGGCCTGATGCTAACCCTAGCCCTAACCCTAACACTATCCTAGGGCTGATGCTAACCCTAACCCTACCACTATCCTAGGGCTGATGCTAACCCTAACACTAACACTATCCTAGGCCTGATGCTAACCCTAGCCCTAACCCTAACACTATCCTAGGGCTGATGCTAACCCTAACCCTAACACTATCCTAGGGCTGATGCTAACCCTAACCCTAACTCTATCCTTGGGCTGATGCTAACCCTAACACTAACCCTAACAATATCCTAGGGCAGATGCTAATCCTAACGCTAACCCTAACAACATCCTTGAACTGATACTAACCCTAACCCTAACCCTAACACTATCCTAG
Source organism: Lemur catta (assembly GCF_020740605.2). Lineage (NCBI taxonomy): Eukaryota > Metazoa > Chordata > Mammalia > Primates > Lemuridae > Lemur > Lemur catta. The sequence goes on from NC_059134.1 coordinate 1,942,568, forward strand.
GCCTGATGATAACCCTAACCCTAACCCTAACACTATCCTAGGGTTTATGTTAACCCTAACGCTAACACTATCCTAGGGCTGATGCTAACCCTAACGCTAACCCTAACACTATCCTAGGGCTGATGCTAACCCTAACACTAACACTATCCTAGGGCTGATGCTAACCGTAACCCTAACCCTAACATTATCCTAGGGCTGATGCTAATCCTAACCCTAACTCTAACACTATCTTAGGGCTGAGGCTAACCCTAACCCTAACACTATCCTACGGCTGATGCTAACCCTAACCCTAACACTAACACTATCCCAGGGCTGATGCTAACCCTAACCCTAACACTATCCTAGGCCTGATGCTAACCCTAACCCTAACCCTAACACTATCCTAGGGCTGATGCTAACCCTAACCCTAACACTATCCTTGGGCTGATGCTAACCCTAAACCTAACCCTAACACTATCCTAGGGCTGATGCTAACCCTAACCCTAACCCTAACACTATCCTAGGGCTGATGCTAACCCTAACGCTAACCCTAACACTATCCTAGGGGTGATGCTAACCCTAACCCTAACCCTAACCCTAACCCTAACACTATCCTAGGGCTGATGCTAACCCTAACCCTAACCCTAACACTATCCTAGGCCTGATGCTAACCCTATGCCTAACCCTAACACTCTCCTAGGGCTGAGGCTAACCCTAACCCTAACACTATCCTAGGGCTGATGCTAACCCTAACCCTAACCCAAACACTATCCTAGGGTTGATGCTAACCCTAACCCTAACACTATCCTAGGGCTGATGCTAACACTAACCCTAACCCTAACACTATCCTTGGGCTGATGCTAACCCTAACCCTAACACTATCCTGGGCCTGATGCTAACCCTAACCCTAACCCTAACACTATCCTAGGGCTGATGCTAACCCTAACCCTAAAACTATCCTTGGGCTGATGCTAACCCTAACCCTAAACCTAACACTATCCTAGGACTGATGCTAACCCTATCCCTAACCCTAACACTCTCCTAGGGCTGAGGCTAACCCTAACCCTAACACTATCCTACGGCTGATGCTAACCCTAACACTAACCCAAACACTATCCTAGGGTTGATGCTAAGCCTAACCCTAACACTATCCTAGGGCTGATGCTAACCCTAACCCTAACCCTAACACTATCCTAGGGCTGATGCTAACCCTAACCCTAACACTATCCTGGACCTGATGCTAACCCTAACCCTAACTCTAACACTATCCTAGGGCTGATGCTAACCCTAACCCTAACACTATCCTAGGCCTGATGCTAACCCTAACCCTAACCCTAACACTATCCTAGGGCTGATGCTAACCCTAACACTAACACTATCCTAGGGCTGATGCTAACCCTAACCCTAACCCTAACACTCTCCAAGGGCTGATGCTAACCCTAACCCTAACCCTAACACTATCCTAGGGCTGATGCTAACCCTAACCCTAACTATAACACTATCTTAGGGCTGAGGCTAACCCTAACCCTAACACTATCCTACGGCTGATGCTAACCCGAACCCTAACCCTAACACTATCCTAGGGCTGATGCTAACCCTAACCCTAACACTATCCTAGGCCTGACGCTAACCCTAACCCTAACCCTAACTCTATCCTGGGGTTGATGCTAACCCTAACCCTAACACTATCCTAGGGCTGATGCTAACCCTAACCCTAACCCTAACACTATACTAGGGCTGATGCTAACCCTAACCCTAACACTATCCTAGGCCTGATGATAACCCTAACCCTAACCCTAACACTATCCTAGGGCTGATGCTAACCCTAACCCTAACACTATCCTAGGGCTGATGCTAACCCTAACCCTAACCCTAACACTATCCTAAGTCTGATGCTAAACCTAGCCCTCACATTATCCTAGGCCTGATTATAACCCTAACCCTAACCTTAACACTATCCTAGGGCTGATGCTAACCCTAACCCTAACACTATCCTTGGGCTGATGCTAACCCTAACCCTAACCCTAACACTATCCTAGGGCAGATAATAACCCTAACCCTAACCCTAACACTATCCTAGGCGTGATGCTAACCCTAACCCTAACCCTAACACTATCCTAGGCCTGATGATAACCCTAACCCTAACCCTAACACTATCCTAGGATTTATGTTAACCGTAACCCTAACACTATCCTAGGGCTGATGCTAACCCTAACCCTAACACTAACACTATCCTAGGCCTGATGCTAACCCTAGCCCTAACCCTAACACTATCCTAGGGCTGATGCTAACCCTAACCCTAACACTATCCTAGGGCTGATGCTAACCCTAACACTAACACTATCCTAGGGCGGATGCTAACCCTAACCTTAACCCTAACACTATCCTAGGGCTGATGCTAACCCTAACACTAACACTATCCTAGGCCTGATGCTAACCCTAGCCCTAACCCTAACACTATCCTAGGGCTGATGCTAACCCTAACCCTAACACTATCCTAGGGCTGATGCTAACCCTAACACTAACACTATCCTAGGGCTGATGCTAACCCTAACCCTAACCCTAACACTATCCTAGGCCTGATGCTAACCCTATGCCTAACCCTAACACTCTCCTAGGGCTGAGGCTAACCCTAACCCTAACACTATCCTAGGGCTCATGCTAACCCTAACCCTAACCCAAACACTATCCTAGGGTTGATGCTAACCCTAACCCTAACACTATCCTAGGGCTGATGCTAACCCTAACCCTAACCCTAACACTATCCTTGGGCTGATGCTAACCCTAACCCTAACACTATCCTGGGCCTGATGCTAACCCTAACCCTAACCCTAACACTATCCTAGGGCTGATGCTAACCCTAACCCTAAAACTATCCTTGGGCTGATGCTAACCCTAACCCTAAACCTAACACTATTCTAGGACTGATGCTAACCCTATCCCTAACCCTAACACTCTCCTAGGGCTGAGGCTAACCCTAACCCTAACACTATCCTAGGCCTGATGCTAACCCTAACCCTAACCCTAACACTATCCTAGGGCTGATGCTAACCCTAACCCTAACACTATCATAGGGCTGATGCTAACCCTAACCCTAACCCTAACACTATCCTAGGGCTGATGCTAACCCTAACCCTAACACTATCCTAGGCCTGATGGTAACCCTAACCCTAACCCTGACACTATCCTAGGGCTGATGTTAACCCTAACCCTAACACTATCCTAGGGCTGATGCTAACCCTAACCCTAACCCTAACACTATCCTAGGGCTGATGCTAACCCTAACGCTAACCCTAACACTATCCTTGAACTGATGCTAACCCTAACCCTATCCATAACACTATCGTAGGACTGATGATAACCCTAACCCTAACCCTAACACTATCCTAGGGTTTATGTTAACCCTAACCCTAACACTATCCTAGGGCTGATGCTAACCCTAACCCTAAACCTAACACTATCCTAGGGCGGATGCTAAACCTAACCCTAGCCCTAACACTATCCTAGGGCTGATGCTAACCCTAACACTAACACTATCCTAGGGCTGATGCTAACCCTAACCCTAACCCTAACACTCTCCAAGGGCTGATGCTAACCCTAACCCTAACCCTAACACTATCCTAGGGCTGATGCTAACCCTAACCCTAACTATAACACTATCTTAGGGCTGAGGCTAACCCTAACCCTAACACTATCCTACGGCTGATGCTAACCCGAACCCTAACCCTAACACTATCCTAGGGCTGATGCTAACCCTAACCCTAACACTATCCTAGGCCTGACGCTAACCCTAACCCTAACCCTAACTCTATCCTAGGGTTGATGCTAACCCTAACCCTGACACTATCCTAGGGCTGATGCTAACCCTAACCCTAACACTATCCTAGGGCTAATGCTAACCCTAACCCTAACCCTAACACTATCCTAGGCCTGATGCTAACAATATCCCTAACCCTAACACTCTCCCAGCGCTGAGGCTAACCCTAACCCTAACACTATCCTAGGGCTGATGCTAACCCTAACCCTAACCCAAACACTATCCTAGGGTTGAAGCTAACCCTAACCCTAACACTATCCTAGGGCTGATGATAACCCTAACCCTAACCCTAACACTATCCTTGGGCTGATGCTAACCCTAACCCTAACACTATCCTGGGCCTGATGCTAACCCTAACCCTAACCCTAACACTATCCTAGGGCTGATGCTAACCCTAACCCTAACACTATCCTTGGGCTGATGCTAACCCGAACCCTAACCCTAACACTATCCTAGGGCAGATGCTAACCCTTACCCTAACCCTAACACTATCCTAGGCGTGATGCTAACCCTAACCCTAACCCTAACACTATCCTAGGCCTGATGATTACCCTAACACTAACCCTAACACTATCCTAGGATTTATGTTAACCGTAACCCTATCACTATCCTAGGGCTGATGCTAACCCTAACACTAACACTAACACTATCCTAGGGCTGATGCTAACCCTAACCCTAACCCTAACACTATCCTAGGGCTGATGCTAACCCTAACACTAACACTATCCTAGGCCTGATGCTAACCCTAGCCCTAACCCTAACACTATCCTAGGGCTGATGCTAACCCTAACCCTACCACTATCCTAGGGCTGATGCTAACCCTAACACTAACACTATCCTAGGCCTGATGCTAACCCTAGCCCTAACCCTAACACTATCCTAGGGCTGATGCTAACCCTAACCCTAACACTATCCTAGGGCTGATGCTAACCCTAACACTAACACTATCCTAGGGCGGATGCTAACCCTAACCCTAACCCTAACACTATCCTAGGGCTGATGCTAACCCTAACACTAACACTATCTTAGGCCTGATGCTAACCCTAGCCCTAACCCTAACACTATCCTAGGGCTGATGCTAACCCTAACCCTAACACTATCCTAGGGCTGATGCTAACCCTAACACTAACACTATCCTAGGGCTGATGCTAACCCTAACCCTAACCCTAACACTCTCCAAGGGCTGATGCTAACCCTAACCCTAACCCTAACACTATCCTAGGGCTGATGCTAACCCTAACCCTAACTCTAACACTATCTTATGGCTGAGGCTAACCCTAACCCTAACACTATCCTACGGCTGATGCTAACCCTAACCCTAACCCTAACACTATCCTAGGGCTGAATCTAACCCTAACACTAACACTACCATAGACCTGATGATAACCCTAACCCTAACCCTAACACTATCCTAGGGCTGATGCTAACCCTAACCCTAACACTATCCTAGGGCTGATGCTAACCCTAACCCTAACCCTAACACTATCCTAGGGCTGATACTAACCCTAACCCTAACACTATCCTAGGCCTGAAGATAACCCTAACCCTAACCCTAACACTATCCTAGGGCTGATGCTAACCCTAACCCTAACACTATCCTAGGGCTGATGCTAACCCTAACCCTAACTCTATCCTTGGGCTGATGCTAAACCTAACACTAACCCTAACAATATCCTAGGGCAGATGCTAATCCTAACGCTAACCCTAACACTATCCTTGAACTGATACTAACCCTAACCCTAACCCTAACACTATCCTAGGCCTGATGATAACCCTAACCCTAACCCTAACACTATCCTAGGGTTTATGATAACCCTAACGCTAACACTATCCTAGGGCTGATGCTAACCCTAACGCTAACCCTAACACTATCCTAGGGCTGATGCTAACCCTAACACTAACACTATCCTAGGGCTGATGCTAACCGTAACCCTAACCCTAACATTATCCTAGGGCTGATGCTAACAATAACCCTAACTCTAACACTATCTTAGGGCTGAGGCTAACCCTAACCCTAACACTATCCTACGGCTGATGCTAACCCTAACCCTAACCCTAACACTCTCCTAGGGCTGATGCTAACCCTAACGTTAACCCTAACACTATCCTAGGGGTGATGCTAACCCTAACCCTAACCCTAACACTATCCTAGGGCTGATGCTAACCCTAACCCTAACCCTAACACTATCCTAGGCCTGCTGCTAACCCTATGCCTAACCCTAACACTCTCCTAGGGCTGAGGCTAACCCTAACCCTAACACTATCCTAGGGCTGATGCTAACCCTAACCCTAACCCAAACACTATCCTAGGGTTGATGCTAACCCTAACCCTAACACTATCCTAGGGCTGATGCTAACACTAACCCTAACCCTAACACTATCCTTGGGCTGATGCTAACCCTAACCCTAACACTATCCTGGGCCTGATGCTAACCCTAACCCTAACCCTAACACTATCCTAGGGCTGATGCTAACCCTAACCCTAAAACTATCCTTGGGCTGATGCTAACCCTAACCCTAAACCTAACACTATCCTAGGACTGATGCTAACCCTATCCCTAACCCTAACACTCTCCTAGGGCTGAGGCTAACCCTAACCCTAACACTATCCTAGGGCTGATGCTAACCCTAACCCTAACCCAAACACTATCCTAGGGTTGATGATAAGCCTAACAGTAACACTATCCTAGGGCTGATGCTAACCCTAACCCTAACCCTAACACTATCCTTGGGCTGATGCTAACCCTAACCCTAACACTATCCTGGGCCTGATGCTAACCCTAACCCTAACCCTAACACTATCCTAGGGCTGATGCTAACCCTAACCCTAACACTATCCTTGGGCTGATGCTAAACCTAACCCTAACCCTAACACTATCCTAGGGCAGATGCTAACCCTAACCCTAACCCTAACACTATCCTAGGCGTGATGCTAACCCTAACCCTAACCCTAACACTATCCTAGGCCTGATGATAACCCTAACCCTAACCCTAACACTATCCTAGGATTTATGTTAACCCTAACCCTAACACTATCCTAGGGCTGATGCTAACCCTAACCCTAACCCTAACACTATGCTAGGGCGGATGCTAACCCTAACCCTAACCCTAACACTATCCTAGGGCTGATGCTAACACTAACACTAACACTATCCTAGGGCTGATGCTAACCCTAAACCTAACCCTAACACTATCCTTGGGCTGATGCTAACCCTAACACTAACACTATCCTAGGCCTGATGCTAACCCTAGCCCTAACCCTAACACTATCCTAGGGCTGATGCTAACCCTAACCCTAACACTATCCTAGGGCTGATGCTAATCCTAACACTAACACTATCCTAGGCCTGATGCTAACCCTAGCCCTAACCCTAACACTATCCTAGGGCTGATGCTAACCCTAACCCTAACACTATCCTAGGGCTGATGCTAACCCTAACACTAACACTATCCTAGGGCGGATGCTAACCCTAACCCTAACCCTAACACTATCCTAGGGCTGATGCTAACCCTAACACTAACACTATCCTAGGCCTGATGCTAACCCTAGCCCTAACCCTAACACTATCCTAGGGCTGATGCTAACCCTAACCCTAACACTATCCTAGGGCTGATGCTAACCCTAACACTAACACTATCCTAGGGCTGATGCTTACCCTAACCCTAACCCTAACACTCTCCAAGGGCTGATGCTAACCCTAACCCTAACCCTAACACTATCCTAGGGCTGATGCTAACCCTAACCCTAACTCTAACACTATCTTATGGCTGAGGCTAACCCTAACCCTAACACTATCCTACGGCTGATGCTAACCCTAACCCTAAACCTAACACTATCCTAGGGCTGATGCTAACCCTAACACTAACACTACCCTAGGCCTGATGATAACCCTAACCCTAACCCTAACACTATCCTAGGGCTGATGCTAACCCTAACCCTAACACTATCCTAGGGCTGATGCTAACCCTAACCCTAACTCTATCCTTGGGCTGATGCTAAACCTAACACTAACCCTAACAATATCCTAGGGCAGATGCTAATCCTAACGCTAACCCTAACACTATCCTTGAACTGATACTAACCCTAACCCTAACCCTAACACTATCCTAGGCCTGATGCTAACCCTAACCCTAACCCTAACACTATCCTAGGGTTTATGTTAACCCTAACGCTAACACTATCCTAGGGCTGATGCTAACCCTAACGCTAACCCTAACACTATCCTAGGGCTGATGCTAACCCTAACACTAACACTATCCTAGGGCTGATGCTAACCGTAACCCTAACCCTAACATTATCCTAGGGCTGATGCTAACCCTAACCCTAACTCTAACACTATCTTAGGGCTGAGGCTAACCCTAACCCTAACACTATCCTACGGCTGATGCTAACCCTAACCCTAACGCTAACACTATCCCAGGGCTGATGCTAACCCTAACCCTAACACTATCCTAGGCCTGATGCTAACCCTAACCCTAACCCTAACACTATCCTAGGGCTGATGCTAACCCTAACCCTAACACTATCCTTGGGCTGATGCTAACCCTAACCCTAACCCTAACACTAGCCTAGGGCTGATGCTAACCCTAACCCTAACCCTAACACTATCCTAGGGCTGATGCTAACCCTAACGCTAACCCTAACACTATCCTAGGGGTGACGCTAACCCTAACCCTAACCCTAACACTATCCTAGGGCTGATGCTAACCCTAACCCTAACCCTAACACTATCCTAGGCCTGCTGCTAACCCTATGCCTAACCCTAACACTCTCCTAGGGCTGAGGCTAACCCTAACCCTAACACTATCCTAGGGCTGATGCTAACCCTAACCCTAACCCAAACACTATCCTAGGGTTGATGCTAACCCTAACCCTAACACTATCCTAGGGCTGATGCTAACACTAACCCTAACCCTAACACTATCCTTGGGCTGATGCTAACCCTAACCCTAACACTATCCTGGGCCTGATGCTAACCCTAACCCTAACCCTAACACTATCCTAGGGCTGATGCTAACCCTAACCCTAAAACTATCCTTGGGCTGATGCTAACCCTAACCCTAAACCTAACACTATCCTAGGACTGATGCTAACCCTATCCCTAACCCTAACACTCTCCTAGGGCTGAGGCTAACCCTAACCCTAACACTATCCTAGGGCTGATGCTAACCCTAACCCTAACCCAAACACTATCCTAGGGTTGATGATAAGCCTAACAGTAACACTATCCTAGGGCTGATGCTAACCCTAACCCTAACCCTAACACTATCCTTGGGCTGATGCTAACCCTAACCCTAACACTATCCTGGGCCTGATGCTAACCCTAACCCTAACCCTAACGCTATCCTAGGGCTGATGCTAACCCTAACCCTAACACTATCCTTGGGCTGATGCTAAACCTAACCCTAACCCTAACACTATCCTAGGGCAGATGCTAACCCTAACCCTAACCCTAACACTATCCTAGGCGTGATGCTAACCCTAACCCTAACCCTAACACTATCCTAGGCCTGATGATAACCCTAACCCTAACCCTAACACTATCCTAGGATTTATGTTAACCCTAACCCTAACACTATCCTAGGGCTGATGCTAACCCTAACCCTAACCCTAACACTATGCTAGGGCGGATGCTAACCCTAACCGTAACCCTAACACTATCCTAGGGCTGATGCTAACACTAACACTAACACTATCCTAGGCCTGATGCTAACCCTAGCCCTAACCCTAACACTATCCTAGGCCTGATGCTAACCCTAGCCCTAACCCTAACACTATCCTAGGGCTGATGCTAACCCTAACCCTAGCACTATCCTAGGGCTGATGCTAACCCTAACACTAACACTATCCTAGGCCTGATGCTAACCCTAGCCCTAACCCTAACACTATCCTAGGGCTGATGCTAACCCTAACCCTAACACTATCCTAGGGCTGATGCTAACCCTAACACTAACACTATCCTAGGGCGGATGCTAACCCTAACCCTAACCCTAACACTATCCTAGGGCTGATGCTAACCCTAACATTAACACTATCCTAGGCCTGATGCTAACCCTAGCCCTAACCCTAACACTATCCTAGGGCTGATGCTAACCCTAACCCTAACACTATCCTAGGGCTGATGCTAACCCTAACACTAACACTATCCTAGGGCTGATGCTTACCCTAACCCTAACCCTAACACTCTCCAAGGGCTGATGCTAACCCTAACCCTAACCCTAACACTATCCTAGGGCTGATGCTAACCCTAACCCTAACTCTAACACTATCTTATGGCTGAGGCTAACCCTAACCCTAACACTATCCTACGGCTGATGCTAACCCTAACCCTAAACCTAACACTATCCTAGGGCTGATGCTAACCCTAACAATAACACTACCCTAGGCCTGATGATAACCCTAACCCTAACCCTAACACTATCCTAGGGCTGATGCTAACCCTAACCCTAACAATATCCTAGGCCTGATGATAACCCTAACCCTAACCCTAACACTATCCTAGGGCTGATGCTAACCCTAACCCTAACACTATCCTAGGGCTGATGCTAACCCTAACCCTAACTCTATCCTTGGGCTGATGCTAAACCTAACACTAACCCTAACAATATCCTAGGGCAGATGCTAATCCTAACGCTAACCCTAACACTATCCTTGAACTGATACTAACCCTAACCCTAACCCTAACACTATCCTAGGCCTGATGCTAACCCTAACCCTAACCCTAACACTATCCTAGGGTTTATGTTAACCCTAACGCTAACACTATCCTAGGGCTGATGCTAACCCTAACGCTAACCCTAACACTACCCTAGGGCTGATGCTAACCCTAACACTAACACTATCCTAGGGCTGATGCTAACCGTAACCCTAACCCTAACATTATCCTAGGGCTGATGCTAACCCTAACCCTAACTCTAACACTATCTTAGGGCTGAGGCTAACCCTAACACTAACACTATCCTACGGCTGATGCTAACCCTAACCCTAACCCTAACACTATCCCAGGGCTGATGCTAACCCTAACCCTAACACTATCCTAGGCCTGATGCTAACCCTAACCCTAACCCTAACACTATCCTAGGGCTGATGCTAACCCTAACCCTAACACTATCCTTGGGCTGATGCTAACCCTAACCCTAACCCTAACACTATCCTAGGGCTGATGCTAACCCTAACCCTAACCCTAACACTATCCTAGGGCTGATGCTAACCCTAACGCTAACCCTAACACTATCCTAGGGGTGATGCTAACCCTAACCCTAACCCTAACACTATCCTAGGGCTGATGCTAACCCTAACCCTAACCCTAACACTATCCTAGGCATGATGATAACCCTAACCCTAACCCTAACACTATCCTAGGATTTATGTTAACCCTAACCCTAACACTATCCTAGGGCTGATACTAACCCTAACCCTAACCCAAACACTATCCTAGGGTTGATGCTAACCCTAACCCTAACACTATCCTAGGGCTGATGCTAACACTAACCCTAACCCTAACACTATCCTTGGGCTGATGCTAACCCTAACCCTAACACTATCCTGGGCCTGATGCTAACCCTAACCCTAACCCTAACACTATCCTAGGGCTGATGCTAACCCTAACCCTAAAACTATCCTTGGGCTGATGCTAACCCTAACCCTAAACCTAACACTATCCTAGGACTGATGCTAACCCTATCCCTAACCCTAACACTCTCCTAGGGCTGAGGCTAACCCTAACCCTAACACTATCCTAGGGCTGATGCTAACCCTAACCCTAACCCAAACACTATCCTAGGGTTGATGATAAGCCTAACAGTAACACTATCCTAGGGCTGATGCTAACCCTAACCCTAACCCTAACACTATCCTTGGGCTGATGCTAACCCTAACCCTAACACTATCCTGGGCCTGATGCTAACCCTAACCCTAACCCTAACACTATCCTAGGGCTGATGCTAACCCTAACCCTAACACTATCCTTGGGCTGATGCTAAACTTAACCCTAACCCTAACACTATCCTAGGGCAGATGCTAACCCTAACCCTAACCCTAACACTATCCTAGGCGTGATGCTAACCCTAACCCTAACCCTAACACTATCCTAGGCCTGATGATAACCCTAACCCTAACCCTAACACTATCCTAGGATTTATGTTAACCCTAACCCTAACACTATCCTAGGGCTGATGCTAACCCTAACCCTAACCCTAACACTATGCTAGGGCGGATGCTAACCCTAACCCTAACCCTAACACTATCCTAGGGCTGATGCTAACACTAACACTAACACTATCCTAGGGCTGATGTTAACCCTAAACCTAACCCTAACACTATCCTTGGGCTGATGCTAACCCTAACACTAACACTATCCTAGGCCTGATGCTAACCCTAGCCCTAACCCTAACACTATCCTAGGGCTGATGCTAACCCTAACCCTAACACTATCCTAGGGCTGATGCTAACCCTAACACTAACACTATCCTAGGGCAGATGCTAACCCTAACCCTAACCCTAACACTATCCTAGGCCTGATGATAACCCTAACCCTAACCCTAACACTATCCTAGGATTTATGTTAACCCTAACCCTAACACTATCCTAGGGCTGATGCTAACCCTAACCCTAACCCTAACACTATGCTAGGGCGGATGCTAACCCTAACCCTAACACTAACACTATCCTAGGGCTGATGCTAACACTAACACTAACACTATCCTAGGCCTGATGCTAACCCTAGCCCTAACCCTAACACTATCCTAGGGCTGATGCTAACCCTAACCCTAGCACTATCCTAGGGCTGATGCTAACCCTAACACTAACACTATCCTAGGCCTGATGCTAACCCTAGCCCTAACCCTAACACTATCCTAGGGCTGATGCTAACCCTAACCCTAACACTATCCTAGGGCTGATGCTAACCCTAACACTAACACTATCCTAGGGCGGATGCTCACCCTAACCCTAACCCTAACACTATCCTAGGGCTGATGCTAACCCTAACATTAACACTATCCTAGGCCTGATGCTAACCCTAGCCCTAACCCTAACACTATCCTAGGGCTGATGCTAACCCTAACCCTAACACTATCCTAGGGCTGATGCTAACCCTAACACTAACACTATCCTAGGGCTGATGCTTACCCTAACCCTAACCCTAACACTCTCCAAGGGCTGATGCTAACCCTAACCCTAACCCTAACACTATCCTAGGGCTGATGCTAACCCTAACCCTAACTCTAACACTATCTTATGGCTGAGGCTAACCCTAACCCTAACACTATCCTACGGCTGATGCTAACCCTAACCCTAAACCTAACACTATCCTAGGGCTGATGCTAACCCTAACACTAACACTACCCTAGGCCTGATGATAACCCTAACCCTAACCCTAACACTATCCTAGGGCTGATGCTAACCCTAACCCTAACACTATCCTAGGGCTGATGCTAACCCTAACCCTAACCCTAACACTATCCTAGGGCTGATGCTAACCCTAACCCTAACAATATCCTAGGCCTGATGATAACCCTAACCCTAACCCTAACACTATCCTAGGGCTGATGCTAACCCTAACCCTAACACTATCCTAGGGCTGATGCTAACCCTAACCCTAACTCTATCCTTGGGCTGATGCTAAACCTAACACTAACCCTAACAATATCCTAGGGCAGATGCTAATCCTAACGCTAACCCTAACACTATCCTTGAACTGATACTAACCCTAACCCTAACCCTAACACTATCCTAGGCCTGATGCTAACCCTAACCCTAACCCTAACACTATCCTAGGGTTTATGTTAACCCTAACGCTAACACTATCCTAGGGCTGATGCTAACCCTAACGCTAACCCTAACACTATCCTAGGGCTGATGCTAACCCTAACACTAACACTATCCTAGGGCTGATGCTAACCGTAACCCTAACCCTAACATTATCCTAGGGCTGATGCTAACCCTAACCCTAACTCTAACACTATCTTAGGGCTGAGGCTAACCCTAACCCTAACACTATCCTACGGCTGATGCTAACCCTAACCCTAACCCTAACACTATCCCAGGGCTGATGCTAACCCTAACCCTAACACTATCCTAGGCCTGATGCTAACCCTAACCCTAACCCTAACACTATCCTAGGGCTGATGCTAACCCTAACCCTAACACTATCCTTGGGCTGATGCTAACCCTAACCCTAACCCTAACACTATCCTAGGGCTGATGCTAACCCTAACCCTAACCCTAACACTATCCTAGGGCTGATGCTAACCCTAACGCTAACCCTAACACTATCCTAGGGGTGATGCTAACCCTAACCCTAACCCTAACACTATCCTAGGGCTGATGCTAACCCTAACCCTAACCCTAACACTATCCTAGGCCTGATGCTAACCCTATGCCTAACCCTAACACTCTCCTAGGGCTGAGGCTAACCCTAACCCTAACACTATCCTAGGGCTGATGCTAACCCTAACCCTAACCCAAACACTATCCTAGGATTGATGCTAACCCTAACCCTAACACTATCCTAGGGCTGATGCTAACACTAACCCTAACCCTAACACTATCCTTGGGCTGATGCTAACCCTAACCCTAACCCTAACACTATCCTAGGGCTGATGCTAACCCTAACCCTAAAACTATCCTTGGGCTGATGCTAACCCTAACCCTAAACCTAACACTATCCTAGGACTGATGCTAACCCTATCCCTAACCCTAACACTCTCCTAGGGCTGAGGCTAACCCTAACCCTAACACTATCCTAGGGCTGATGCTAACCCTAACCCTAACCCAAACACTATCCTAGGGTTGATGCTAAGCCTAACCCTAACACTATCCTAGGGCTGATGCTAACCCTAACCCTAACCCTAACACTATCCTTGGGCTGATGCTAACCCTAACCCTAACACTATCCTGGGCCTGATGCTAACCCTAACCCTAACCCTAACACTATACTAGGGCTGATGCTAACCCTAACCCTAACACTATCCTTGGGCTGATGCTAACCCTATCCCTAACCCTAACACTATCCTAGGGCAGATGCTAACCCTAACCCTAACCCTAACACTATCCTAGGCGTGATGCTAACCCTAACCCTAACCCTAACACTATCCTAGGCCTGATGATAACCCTAACCCTAACCCTAACACTATCCTAGGATTTATGTTAACCCTAACCCTAACACTATCCTAGGGCTGATGCTAACCCTAACCCTAACCCTAACACTATGCTAGGGCGGATGCTAACCCTAACCCTAACCCTAACACTATCCTAGGGCTGATGCTAACACTAACACTAACACTATCCTATGGCTGATGCTAACCCTAACCCTAACCCTAACACTATCCTAGGGCTGATGCTAACCCTAACACTAACACTATCCTAGGCCTGATGCTAACCCTAGCCCTAACCCTAACACTATCCTAGGGCTGATGCTAACCCTAACCCTAACACTATCCTAGGGCTGATGCTAACCCTAACACTAACACTATCCTAGGCCTGATGCTAACCCTAGCCCTAATGCTAACACTATCCTAGGGCTGATGCTAACCCTAACCCTAACACTATCCTAGGGCTGATGCTAACCCTAACACTAACACTATCCTAGGGCGGATGCTAACCCTAACCCTAACCCTAACACTATCCTAGGGCTGATGCTAACCCTAACACTAACACTATCCTAGGCCTGATGCTAACCCTAGCCCTAACCCTAACACTATCCTAGGGCTGATGCTAACCCTAACCCCAACACTATCCTAGGGCTGATGCTAACCCTAACACTAACACTATCCTAGGGCTGATGCTAACCCTAACCCTAACCCTAACACTCTCCAAGGGCTGATGCTAACCCTAACCCTAACCCTAACACTATCCTAGGGCTGATGCTAACCCTAACCCTAACTCTAACACTATCTTATGGCTGACGCTAACCCTAACCCTAACACTATCCTACGGCTGATGCTAACCCTAACCCTAACCCTAACACTATCCTAGGGCTGATGCTAACCCTAACACTAACACTACCCTAGGCCTGATGATAACCCTAACCCTAACCCTAACACTATCCTAGGGCTGATGCTAACCCTAACCCTAACACTATCCTAGGGCTGATGCTAACCCTAACCCTAACCCTAACACTATCCTAGGGCTGATGCTAACCCTAACCCTAACACTATCCTAGGCCTGATGATAACCCTAACCCTAACCCTAACACTATCCTAGGGCTGATCCTAACCCTAACACTATCCTAGGGCTCATGCTAACCCTAATCCTAACTCTATCCTTGGGCTGATGCTAAACCTAACACTAACCCTAACAATATCCTAGGGCAGATGCTAATCCTAACGCTAACCCTAACACTATCCTTGAACTGATACTAACCCTAATCCTAACCCTAACACTATCCTAGGCCTGATGATAACCCTAACCCTAACCCTAACACTATCCTAGGGTTTATGTTAACCCTAACGCTAACACTATCCTAGGGCTGATGCTAACCCTAACGCTAACCCTAACACTATCCTAGGGCTGATGCTAACCCTAACACTAACACTATCCTAGGGCTGATGCTAACCGTAACCCTAACCCTAACATTATCCTAGGGCTGATGCTAACCCTAACCCTAACTCTAACACTATCTTAGCGCTGAGGCTAACCCTAACCCTAACACTACCCTACGGCTGATGCTAACCCTAACCCTAACCCTAACACTATCCCAGGGCTGATGCTATCCCTAACCCTAACACTATCCTAGGCCTGATGCTAACCCTAACCCTAACCCTAACACTATCCTAGGGCTGATGCTAACCCTAAACCTAACACTATCCTTGGGCTGATGCTAACCCTAACGCTAACCCTAAGACTATCCTAGGGGTGATGCTAACCCTAACCCTAACCCTAACACTATCCTAGGGCTGATGCTAACCCTAACCCTAACCCTAACACTATCCTAGGCCTGATGCTAACCCTATGCCTAACCCTAACACTCTCCTAGGGCTGAGGCTAACCCTAACCCTAACACTATCCTAGGGCTGATGCTAACCCTTAACCCTAACCCAAACACTATCCTAGGGTTGATGCTAACCCTAACCCTAACACTATCCTAGGGCTGATGCTAACACTAACTCTAACCCTAACACTATCCTTGCGCTGATGCTAACTCTAACCCTAACACTATCCTGGGCCTGATGCTAACCCTAACGCTAACCCTAACACTATCCTAGGGCTGATGCTAACCCTAACCCTAAAACTATCCTTGGGCTGATGCTAACCCTAACCCTAAACCTAACACTATCCTAGGACTGATGCTAACCCTATCCCTAACCCTAACACTGTCCTAGGGCTGAGGCTAACCCTAACACTAACACTATCCTACGGCTGATGCTAACCCTAACCCTAACCGAAACACTATCCTAGGGTTGATGCTAAGCCTAACCCTAACACTATCCTAGGGCTGATGCTAACCCTAACCCTAACCCTAACACTATCCTTGGGCTGATGCTAACCCTAACCCTAACACTATCCTGGGCCTGATGCTAACCCTAACCCTAACCCTAACACTATCCTAGGGCTGATGCTAACCCTAACCCTAAAACTATCCTTGGGCTGATGCTAACCCTAACCCTAAACCTAACACTATCCTAGGACTGATGCTAACCCTATCCCTAACCCTAACACTCTCCTAGGGCTGAGGCTAACCCTAACCCTAACACTATCCTAGGGCTGATGCTAACCCTAACCCTAACCCTAACACTATCCTTGGGCTGATGCTAACCCTAACCCTAACACTATCCTGGGCCTGATGCTAACCCTAACCCTAACCCTAACACTATACTAGGGCTGATGCTAACCCTAACCCTAACCCTAACACTATCCTAGGGCAGATGCTAACCCTAACCCTAACCCTAACACTATCCTAGGCGTGATGCTAACCCTAACCCTAACCCTAACACTATCCTAGGCCTGATGATAACCCTAACCCTAACCCTAACACTATCCTAGGATTTATGTTAACCCTAACCCTAACACTATCCTAGGGCTGATGCTAACCCTAACCCTAACCCTAACACTATGCTAGGGCGGATGCTAACCCTAACCCTAACCCTAACACTATCCTAGGGCTGATGCTAACACTAACACTAACACTATCCTACGGCTGATGCTATCCCTAACCCTAACCCTAACACTATCCTAGGGCTGATGCTAACCCTAACACTAACACTATCCTAGGCCTGATGCTAACCCTAGCCCTAACCCTAACACTATCCTAGGGCTGATGCTAACCCTAACCCTAACACTATCCTAGGGCTGATGCTAACCCTAACACTAACACTATCCTAGGCCTGATGCTAACCCTAGCCCTAACGCTAACACTATCCTAGGGCTGATGCTAACCCTAACCCTAACACTATCCTAGGGCTGATGCTAACCCTAACACTAACACTATCCTAGGGAGGATGCTAACCCTAACCCTAACCCTAACACTATCCTAGGGCTGATGCTAACCCTAACACTAACACTATCCTAGGCCTGATGCTAACCCTAGCCCTAACCCTAACACTATCCTAGGGCTGATGCTAACCCTAACCCCAACACTATCCTAGGGCTGATGCTAACCCTAACACTAACACTATCCTAGGGCTGATGCTAACCCTAACCCTAACCCTAACACTATCCTAGGGCTGATGCTAACCCTAACCCTAACTCTAACACTATCTTATGGCTGACGCTAACCCTAACCCTAACACTATCCTACGGCTGATGCTAACCCTAACCCTAACCCTAACACTATCCTAGGGCTGATGCTAACCCTAACACTAACACTACCCTAGGCCTGATGATAACCCTAACCCTAACCCTAACACTATCCTAGGGCTGATGCTAACCCTAACCCTAACACTATCCTAGGGCTGATGCTAACCCTAACCCTAACCCTAACACTATCCTAGGGCTGATGCTAACCCTTACCCTAACACTATCCTATGCCTGATGATAACCCTAACCCTAACCCTAACACTATCCTAGGGCTGATCCTAACCCTAACCCTAACACTATCCTAGGGCTGATGCTAACCCTAATCCTAACTCTATCCTTGGGCTGATGCTAAACCTAACACTAACCCTAACAATATCCTAGGGCAGATGCTAATCCTAACGCTAACCCTAACACTATCCTTGAACTGATACTAACCCTAACCCTAACCCTAACACTATCCTAGGCCTGATGATAACCCTAACCCTAACCCTAACACTATCCTAGGGTTTATGTTAACCCTAACGCTAACACTATCCTAGGGCTGATGCTAACCCTAACGCTAACCCTAACACTATCCTAGGGCTGATGCTAACCCTAACACTAACACTATCCTAGGGCTGATGCTAACCGTAACCCTAACCCTAACATTATCCTAGGGCTGATGCTAACCCTAACCCTAACTCTAACACTATCTTAGGGCTGAGGCTAACCCTAACCCTAACACTACCCTACGGCTGATGCTAACCCTAACCCTAACCCTAACACTATCCCAGGGCTGATGCTAACCCTAACCCTAACACTATCCTAGGCCTGATGCTAACCCTAACCCTAACCCTAACACTATCCTAGGGCTGATGCTAACCCTAACCCTAACACTATCCTTGGGCTGATGCTAACCCTAACCCTAACCCTAACACTATCCTAGGGCTGATGCTAACCCTAACCCTAACCCTAACACTATCCTAGGGCTGATGCTAAGCCTAACACTAACACTATCCTAGGGCTGATGCTAACCGTAACCCTAACCCTTAACATTATCCTAGGGCTGATGCTAACCCTAACCCTAACTCTAACAATATCTTGGGCTGAGGCTAACCCTAACCCTAACACTATCCTACGGCTGATGCTAACCCTAACCCTAACCCTAACACTATCCTAGGGCTGATGCTAACCCTAACCCTAACACTATCCTAGGCCTGATGCTAACCCTAACCCTAACCCTAACACTATCCTAGGGCTGATGCTAACCCTAACCCTAACACTATCCTAGGGCTGATGCTAACCCTAACCCTAACCCTAACACTATCCTAGGCCTGATGATAACCCTAACCCTAACCCTGACACTATCCTAGACTGATGTTAACCCTAACCCTAACACTATCCTAGGGCTGATGCTAACCCTAACCCTAACCCTAACACTATCCTAGGGCTGATGCTAACCCTAACGCTAACCCTAACACTATCCTTGAACTGATGCTAACCCTAACCCTAACCATAACACTATCCTAGGCCTGATGATAACCCTAAACCTAACCCTAACACTATCCTAGGGTTTATGTTAACCCTAACCCTAACACTATCCTAGGGCTGATGCTAACCCTAACCCTAAAACTAACACTATCCTAGGGCGGATGCTAAACCTAACCCTAACCCTAACACTATCCTAGGGCTGATGCTACCCCTAACACTAACACTATCCTAGGGCTGATGCTAACCCTAACCCTAACCCTAACACTCTCCAAGGGCTGATGCTAACCCTAACCCTAACCCTAACACTATCCTAGGGCTGATGCTAACCCTAACCCTAACTATAACACTATCTTAGGGCTGAGGCTAACCCTAACCCTAACACTATGCTACGGCTGATGCTAACCCGAACCCTAACCCTAACACTATCCTAGGGCTGATGCTAACCCTAACCCTAACACTATCCTAGGCCTGACGCTAACCCTAACCCTAACCCTAACTCTATCCTAGGGTTGATGCTAACCCTAACCCTAACACTATCCTAGGGCTGATGCTAACCCTAACCCTAACCCTAACACTATACTAGGGCTGATGCTAACCCTAACCCTAACACTATCCTAGGCCTGATGATAACCCTAACCGTAACCCTGACACTATCCTAGGGCTGATGCTAACCCTAACCCTAACACTATCCTAGGGCTAATGCTAACCCTAACCCTAACCCTAACACTATCCTAGGCCTGATGCTAACCCTATCCCTAACCCTAACACTCTCCTAGGGCTGAGGCTAACCCTAACCCTAACACTATCCTAGGGCTGATGCTAACCCTAACCCTAACCCAAACACTATCCTAGGGTTGATGCTAACCCTAACCCTAACACTATCCTAGGGCTGATGATAACCCTAACCCTAACCCTAACAGTATCCTTGGGCTGATGCTAACCCTAACCCTAACACTATCCTGGGCCTGATGCTAACCCTAACCCTAACCCTAACACTATCCTAGGGCTGATGCTAACCCTAACCCTAACACTATCCTTGGGCTGATGCTAACCCTAACCCTAACCCTAACACTATCCTAGGGCAGATGCTAACCCTAACCCTAACCCTAACACTATCCTAGGCGTGATGCTAACCCTAACCCTAACCCTAACACTATCCTAGGCCTGATGATAACCCTAACCCTAACCCTAACACTATCCTAGGATTTATGTTAACCCTAACCCTAACACTATCCTAGGCCTGATGCTAACCCTAACCCTAACCCTAACACTATCCTAGGGTTTATGTTAACCCTAACGCTAACAATATCCTAGGGCTGATGCTAACCCTAACGCTAACCCTAACACTATCCTAGGGCTGATGCAAACCCTAACACTAACACTATCCTAGGGCTGATGCTAACCGTAACCCTAACCCTAACATTATCCTAGGGCTGATGCTAACCCTAACCCTAACTCTAACACTATCTTATTGCTGAGGCTAACCCTAACCCTAACACTATCCTACGGCTGATGCTAACCCTAACCCTAACCCTAACACTATCCCAGGGCTGATGCTAACCCTAACCCTAACACTATCCTAGGCCTGATGCTAACCCTAACCCTAACCCTAACACTATCCTAGGGCTGATGCTAACCCTAACCCTAACACTATCCTTGGGCTGATGCTAACCCTAACCCTAACCCTAACACTATCCTAGGGCTGATGCTAACCCTAACCCTAACCCTAACACTATCCTAGGGCTGATGCTAACCCTAACGCTAACCCTAACACTATCCTAGGGGTGATGCTAACCCTAACCCTAACCCTAACACTATCCTAGGGCTGATGCTAACCCTAACCCTAACCCTAACACTATCCTAGGGCTGATGCTAACCCTAACCCTAACTATAACACTATCTTAGGGCTGAGGCTAACCCTAACCCTAACACTATCCTACGGCTGATGCTAACCCGAACCCTAACCCTAACACTATCCTAGGGCTGATGCTAACCCTAACCCTAACACTATCCTAGGCCTGACGCTAACCCTAACCCTAACCCTAACTCTATCCTAGGGTTGATGCTAACCCTAACCCTAACACTATCCTAGGGCTGATGCTAACCCTAACCCTAACTCTAACACTATACTAGGGCTGATGCTAACCCTAACCCTAACACTATCCTAGGCCTGATGATAACCCTAACCCTAACCCTAACACTATCCTAGGGCTGATGCTAACCCTAACCCTAACACTATCCTAGGGCTGATGCTAACCCTAACCCTAACCCTAACACTATCCTAAGTCTGATGCTAACCCTAGCCCTCACACTACCCTAGGCCTGATTATAACCCTAACCCTAACCTTAACACTATCCTAGGGCTGATGCTAACCCTAACCCTAACCCTAACACTATCCTAGAGCTCATGCTAACCCTAACCCTAACACTATCCTAGGCCTGATGATAACCCTAACCGTAACCCTGACACTATCCTAGGGCTGAAGCTAACCCTAACCCTAACACTATCCTAGGGCTAATGCTAACCCTAACCCTAACCCTAACACTATCCTAGGCCTGATGCTAACCCTATCCCTAACCCTAACACTCTCCTAGCGCTGAGGCTAACCCTAACCCTAACACTATCCTTGGGCTGATGCTAACCCTAACCCTAACACTATCCTGGGCCTGATGCTAACCCTAACCCTAACCCTAACACTATCCTAGGGCTGATGCTAACCCTAACCCTAACACTATCCTTGGGCTGATGCTAACCCTAACCCTAACCCTAACACTATCCTAGGGCAGATGCTAACCCTAACCCTAACCCTAACACTATCCTAGGCGTGATGCTAACCCTAACCCTAACCCTAACACTATCCTAGGCCTGATGATTACCCTAACACTAACCCTAACACTATCCTAGGATTTATGTTAACCGTAACCCTATCACTATCCTAGGGCTGATGCTAACCCTAACCCTAACCCTAACACTATGCTAGGGCGGATGCTAACCCTAACCCTAACCCTAACACTATCCTAGGGCTGATGCTAACACTAACACTAACACTATCCTAGGGCTGATGCTAACCCTAACCCTAACCCTAACACTATCCTAGGGCTGATGCTAACCCTAACACTAACACTATCCTAGGCCTGATGCTAACCCTAGCCCTAACCCTAACACTATCCTAGGGCTGATGCTAACCCTAACCCTACCACTATCCTAGGGCTGATGCTAACCCTAACACTAACACTATCCTAGGCCTGATGCTAACCCTAGCCCCAACCCTAACACTATCCTAGGGCTGATGCTAACCCTAACCCTAACACTATCCTAGGGCTGATGCTAACCCTAACACTAACACTATCCTAGGGCGGATGCTAACCCTAACCCTAACCCTAACACTATCCTAGGGCTGATGCTAACCCTAACACTAACACTATCCTAGGCCTGATGCTAACCCTAACCCTAACCCTAACACTATCCTAGGGCTGATGCTAACCCTAACCCTAACACTATCCTTGGGCTGATGCTAACCCTAACCCTAACCCTAACACTATCCTAGGGCTGATGCTAACCCTAACCCTAACCCTAACACTATCCTAGGGCTGATGCTAAGCCTAACACTAACACTATCCTAGGGCTGATGCTAACCGTAACCCTAACCCTTAACATTATCCTAGGGCTGATGCTAACCCTAACCCTAACTCTAACAATATCTTGGGCTGAGGCTAACCCTAACCCTAACACTATCCTACGGCTGATGCTAACCCTAACCCTAACCCTAACACTATCCTAGGGCTGATGCTAACCCTAACCCTAACACTATCCTAGGCCTGATGCTAACCCTAACCCTAACCCTAACACTATCCTAGGGCTGATGCTAACCCTAACCCTAACACTATCCTAGGGCTGATGCTAACCCTAACCCTAACCCTAACACTATCCTAGGCCTGATGATAACCCTAACCCTAACCCTGACACTATCCTAGACTGATGTTAACCCTAACCCTAACACTATCCTAGGGCTGATGCTAACCCTAACCCTAACCCTAACACTATCCTAGGGCTGATGCTAACCCTAACGCTAACCCTAACACTATCCTTGAACTGATGCTAACCCTAACCCTAACCATAACACTATCCTAGGCCTGATGATAACCCTAAACCTAACCCTAACACTATCCTAGGGTTTATGTTAACCCTAACCCTAACACTATCCTAGGGCTGATGCTAACCCTAACCCTAAACCTAACACTATCCTAGGGCGGATGCTAAACCTAACCCTAACCCTAACACTATCCTAGGGCTGATGCTAACCCTAACACTAACACTATCCTAGGGCTGATGCTAACCCTAACCCTAACCCTAACACTCTCCAAGGGCTGATGCTAACCCTAACCCTAACCCTAACACTATCCTAGGGCTGATGCTAACCCTAACCCTAACTATAACACTATCTTAGGGCTGAGGCTAACCCTAACCCTAACACTATGCTACGGCTGATGCTAACCCGAACCCTAACCCTAACACTATCCTAGGGCTGATGCTAACCCTAACCCTAACACTATCCTAGGCCTGACGCTAACCCTAACCCTAACCCTAACTCTATCCTAGGGTTGATGCTAACCCTAACCCTAACACTATCCTAGGGCTGATGCTAACCCTAACCCTAACCCTAACACTATACTAGGGCTGATGCTAACCCTAACCCTAACACTATCCTAGGCCTGATGATAACCCTAACCGTAACCCTGACACTATCCTAGGGCTGATGCTAACCCTAACCCTAACACTATCCTAGGGCTAATGCTAACCCTAACCCTAACCCTAACACTATCCTAGGCCTGATGCTAACCCTATCCCTAACCCTAACACTCTCCTAGGGCTGAGGCTAACCCTAACCCTAACACTATCCTAGGGCTGATGCTAACCCTAACCCTAACCCAAACACTATCCTAGGGTTGATGCTAACCCTAACCCTAACACTATCCTAGGGCTGATGATAACCCTAACCCTAACCCTAACAGTATCCTTGGGCTGATGCTAACCCTAACCCTAACACTATCCTGGGCCTGATGCTAACCCTAACCCTAACCCTAACACTATCCTAGGGCTGATGCTAACCCTAACCCTAACACTATCCTTGGGCTGATGCTAACCCTAACCCTAACCCTAACACTATCCTAGGGCAGATGCTAACCCTAACCCTAACCCTAACACTATCCTAGGCGTGATGCTAACCCTAACCCTAACCCTAACACTATCCTAGGCCTGATGATAACCCTAACCCTAACCCTAACACTATCCTAGGATTTATGTTAACCCTAACCCTAACACTATCCTAGGCCTGATGCTAACCCTAACCCTAACCCTAACACTATCCTAGGGTTTATGTTAACCCTAACGCTAACAATATCCTAGGGCTGATGCTAACCCTAACGCTAACCCTAACACTATCCTAGGGCTGATGCAAACCCTAACACTAACACTATCCTAGGGCTGATGCTAACCGTAACCCTAACCCTAACATTATCCTAGGGCTGATGCTAACCCTAACCCTAACTCTAACACTATCTTATTGCTGAGGCTAACCCTAACCCTAACACTATCCTACGGCTGATGCTAACCCTAACCCTAACCCTAACACTATCCCAGGGCTGATGCTAACCCTAACCCTAACACTATCCTAGGCCTGATGCTAACCCTAACCCTAACCCTAACACTATCCTAGGGCTGATGCTAACCCTAACCCTAACACTATCCTTGGGCTGATGCTAACCCTAACCCTAACCCTAACACTATCCTAGGGCTGATGCTAACCCTAACCCTAACCCTAACACTATCCTAGGGCTGATGCTAACCCTAACGCTAACCCTAACACTATCCTAGGGGTGATGCTAACCCTAACCCTAACCCTAACACTATCCTAGGGCTGATGCTAACCCTAACCCTAACCCTAACACTATCCTAGGGCTGATGCTAACCCTAACCCTAACTATAACACATTCTTAGGGCTGAGGCTAACCCTAACCCTAACACTATCCTACGGCTGATGCTAACCCGAACCCTAACCCTAACACTATCCTAGGGCTGATGCTAACCCTAACCCTAACACTATCCTAGGCCTGACGCTAACCCTAACCCTAACCCTAACTCTATCCTAGGGTTGATGCTAACCCTAACCCTAACACTATCCTAGGGCTGATGCTAACCCTAACCCTAACTCTAACACTATACTAGGGCTGATGCTAACCCTAACCCTAACACTATCCTAGGCCTGATGATAACCCTAACCCTAACCCTAACACTATCCTAGGGCTGATGCTAACCCTAACCCTAACACTATCCTAGGGCTGATGCTAACCCTAACCCTAACCCTAACACTATCCTAAGTCTGATGCTAACCCTAGCCCTCACACTACCCTAGGCCTGATTATAACCCTAACCCTAACCTTAACACTATCCTAGGGCTGATGCTAACCCTAACCCTAACCCTAACACTATCCTAGAGCTCATGCTAACCCTAACCCTAACACTATCCTAGGCCTGATGATAACCCTAACCGTAACCCTGACACTATCCTAGGGCTGATGCTAACCCTAACCCTAACACTATCCTAGGGCTAATGCTAACCCTAACCCTAACCCTAACACTATCCTAGGCCTGATGCTAACCCTATCCCTAACCCTAACACTCTCCTAGCGCTGAGGCTAACCCTAACCCTAACACTATCCTAGGGCTGATGCTAACCCTAACCCTAACCCAAACACTATCCTAGGGTTGAAGCTAACCCTAACCCTAACACTATCCTAGGGCTGATGATAACCCTAACCCTAACCCTAACACTATCCTTGGGCTGATGCTAACCCTAACCCTAACACTATCCTGGGCCTGATGCTAACCCTAACCCTAACCCTAACACTATCCTAGGGCTGATGCTAACCCTAACCCTAACACTATCCTTGGGCTGATGCTAACCCTAACCCTAACCCTAACACTATCCTAGGGCAGATGCTAACCCTAACCCTAACCCTAACACTATCCTAGGCGTGATGCTAACCCTAACCCTAACCCTAACACTATCCTAGGCCTGATGATTACCCTAACACTAACCCTAACACTATCCTAGGATTTATGTTAACCGTAACCCTATCACTATCCTAGGGCTGATGCTAACCCTAACCCTAACCCTAACACTATGCTAGGGCGGATGCTAACCCTAACCCTAACCCTAACACTATCCTAGGGCTGATGCTAACACTAACACTAACACTATCCTAGGGCTGATGCTAACCCTAACCCTAACCCTAACACTATCCTAGGGCTGATGTTAACCCTAACACTAACACTATCCTAGGCCTGATGCTAACCCTAGCCCTAACCCTAACACTATCCTAGGGCTGATGCTAACCCTAACCCTACCACTATCCTAGGGCTGATGCTAACACTAACACTATCCTAGGCCTGATGCTAACCCTAGCCCTAACCCTAACACTATCCTAGGGCTGATGCTAACCCTAACCCTAACACTATCCTAGGGCTGATGCTAACCCTAACACTAACACTATCCTAGGGCGGATGCTAACCCTAACCCTAACCCTAACACTATCCTAGGGCTGATGCTAACCCTAAC
Source organism: Lemur catta (assembly GCF_020740605.2). Taxonomy (NCBI): domain Eukaryota; kingdom Metazoa; phylum Chordata; class Mammalia; order Primates; family Lemuridae; genus Lemur; species Lemur catta. Next base: position 1,970,190 of record NC_059134.1, read on the forward strand.
ACTAACACTATCTTAGGCCTGATGCTAACCCTAGCCCTAACCCTAACACTATCCTAGGGCTGATGCTAACCCTAACCCTAACACTATCCTAGGGCTGATGCTAACCCTAACACTAACACTATCCTAGGGCTGATGCTAACCCTAACCCTAACCCTAACACTCTCCAAGGGCTGATGCTAACCCTAACCCTAACCCTAACACTATCCTAGGGCTGATGCTAACCCTAACCCTAACTCTAACACTATCTTATGGCTGAGGCTAACCCTAACCCTAACACTATCCTACGGCTGATGCTAACCCTAACCCTAACCCTAACACTATCCTAGGGCTGAATCTAACCCTAACACTAACACTACCATAGGCCTGATGATAACCCTAACCCTAACCCTAACACTATCCTAGGGCTGATGCTAACCCTAACCCTAACACTATCCTAGGGCTGATGCTAACCCTAACCCTAACCCTAACACTATCCTAGGGCTGATACTAACCCTAACCCTAACACTATCCTAGGCCTGATGATAACCCTAACCCTAACCCTAACACTATCCTAGGGCTGATGCTAACCCTAACCCTAACACTATCCTAGGGCTGATGCTAACCCTAACCCTAACTCTATCCTTGGGCTGATGCTAAACCTAACACTAACCCTAACAATATCCTAGGGCAGATGCTAATCCTAACGCTAACCCTAACACTATCCTTGAACTGATACTAACCCTAACCCTAACCCTAACACTATCCTAGGCCTGATGATAACCCTAACCCTAACCCTAACACTATCCTAGGGTTTATGATAACCCTAACGCTAACACTATCCTAGGGCTGATGCTAACCCTAACGCTAACCCTAACACTATCCTAGGGCTGATGCTAACCCTAACACTAACACTATCCTAGGGCTGATGCTAACCGTAACCCTAACCCTAACATTATCCTAGGGCTGATGCTAACAATAACCCTAACTCTAACACTATCTTAGGGCTGAGGCTAACCCTAACCCTAACACTATCCTACGGCTGATGCTAACCCTAACCCTAACCCTAACACTATCCTAGGGCTGATGCTAACCCTAACGCTAACCCTAACACTATCCTAGGGGTGATGCTAACCCTAACCCTAACCCTAACACTATCCTAGGGCTGATGCTAACCCTAACCCTAACCCTAACACTATCCTAGGCCTGCTGCTAACCCTATGCCTAACCCTAACACTCTCCTAGGGCTGAGGCTAACCCTAACCCTAACACTATCCTAGGGCTGATGCTAACCCTAACCCTAACCCAAACACTATCCTAGGGTTGATGCTAACCCTAACCCTAACACTATCCTAGGGCTGATGCTAACACTAACCCTAACCCTAACACTATCCTTGGGCTGATGCTAACCCTAACCCTAACACTATCCTGGGCCTGATGCTAACCCTAACCCTAACCCTAACACTATCCTAGGGCTGATGCTAACCCTAACCCTAAAACTATCCTTGGGCTGATGCTAACCCTAACCCTAAACCTAACACTATCCTAGGACTGATGCTAACCCTATCCCTAACCCTAACACTCTCCTAGGGCTGAGGCTAACCCTAACCCTAACACTATCCTAGGGCTGATGCTAACCCTAACCCTAACCCAAACACTATCCTAGGGTTGATGATAAGCCTAACAGTAACACTATCCTAGGGCTGATGCTAACCCTAACCCTAACCCTAACACTATCCTTGGGCTGATGCTAACCCTAACCCTAACACTATCCTGGGCCTGATGCTAACCCTAACCCTAACCCTAACACTATCCTAGGGCTGATGCTAACCCTAACCCTAACACTATCCTTGGGCTGATGCTAAACCTAACCCTAACCCTAACACTATCCTAGGGAAGATGCTAACCCTAACCCTAACCCTAACACTATCCTAGGCGTGATGCTAACCCTAACCCTAACCCTAACACTATCCTAGGCCTGATGATAACCCTAACCCTAACCCTAACACTATCCTAGGATTTATGTTAACCCTAACCCTAACACTATCCTAGGGCTGATGCTAACACTAACCCTAACCCTAACACTATGCTAGGGCGGATGCTAACCCTAACCCTAACCCTAACACTATCCTAGGGCTGATGCTAACACTAACACTAACACTATCCTAGGGCTGATGGTAACCCTAAACCTAACCCTAACACTATCCTTGGGCTGATGCTAACCCTAACACTAACACTATCCTAGGCCTGATGCTAACCCTAGCCCTAACCCTAACGCTATCCTAGGGCTGATGCTAACCCTAACCCTAACACTATCCTAGGGCTGATGCTAACCCTAACACTAACACTATCCTAGGCCTGATGCTAACCCTAGCCCTAACCCTAACACTATCCTAGGGCTGATGCTAACCCTAACCCTAACACTATCCTAGGGCTGATGCTAACCCTAACACTAACACTATCCTAGGGCGGATGCTAACCCTAACCCTAACCCTAACACTATCCTAGGGCTGATGCTAACCCTAACACTAACACTATCCTAGGCCTGATGCTAACCCTAGCCCTAACCCTAACACTATCCTAGGGCTGATGCTAACCCTAACCCTAACACTATCCTAGGGCTGATGCTAACCCTAACACTAACACTATCCTAGGGCTGATGCTTACCCTAACCCTAACCCTAACACTCTCCAAGGGCTGATGCTAACCCTAACCCTAACCCTAACACTATCCTAGGGCTGATGCTAACCCTAACCCTAACTCTAACACTATCTTATGGCTGAGGCTAACCCTAACCCTAACACTATCCTACGGCTGATGCTAACCCTAACCCTAAACCTAACACTATCCTAGGGCTGATGCTAACCCTAACACTAACACTACCCTAGGCCTGATGATAACCCTAACCCTAACCCTAACACTATCCTAGGGCTGATGCTAACCCTAACCCTAACACTATCCTAGGGCTGATGCTAACCCTAACCCTAACCCTAACACTATCCTAGGGCTGATGCTAAACCTAACCCTAACACTATCCTAGGCCTGATGATAACCCTAACCCTAACCCTAACACTATCCTAGGGCTGATGCTAACCCTAACCCTAACACTATCCTAGGGCTGATGCTAACCCTAACCCTAACTCTATCCTTGGGCTGATGCTAAACCTAACACTAACCCTAACAATATCCTAGGGCAGATGCTAATCCTAACGCTAACCCTAACACTATCCTTGAACTGATACTAACCCTAACCCTAACCCTAACACTATCCTAGGCCTGATGCTAACCCTAACCCTAACCCTAACACTATCCTAGGGTTTATGTTAACCCTAACGCTAACACTATCCTAAGGCTGATGCTAACCCTAACGCTAACCCTAACACTATCCTAGGGCTGATGCTAACCCTAACACTAACACTATCCTAGGGCTGATGCTAACCGTAACCCTAACCCTAACATTATCCTAGGGCTGATGCTAACCCTAACCCTAACTCTAACACTATCTTAGGGCTGAGGCTAACCCTAACCCTAACACTATCCTACGGCTGATGCTAACCCTAACCCTAACCCTAACACTATCCCAGGGCTGATGCTAACCCTAACCCTAACACTATCCTAGGCCTGATGCTAACCCTAACCCTAACCCTAACACTATCCTAGGGCTGATGCTAAGACTAACCCTAACACTATCCTTGGGCTGATGCTAACCCTAACCCTAACCCTAACACTAGCCTAGGGCTGATGCTAACCCTAACCCTAACCCTAACACTATCCTAGGGCTGATGCTAACCCTAACGCTAACCCTAACACTATCCTAGGGGTGATGCTAACCCTAACCCTAACCCTAACACTATCCTAGGGCTGATGCTAACCCTAACCCTAACCCTAACACTATCCTAGGCCTGCTGCTAACCCTATGCCTAACCCTAACACTCTCCTAGGGCTGAGGCTAACCCTAACCCTAACACTATCCTAGGGCTGATGCTAACACTAACCCTAACTCTATCCTTGGGCTGATGCTAAACCTAACACTAACCCTAACAATATCCTAGGGCAGATGCTAATCCTAACGCTAACCCTAACACTATCCTTGAACTGATACTAACCCTAACCCTAACCCTAACACTATCCTAGGCCTGATGATAACCCTAACCCTAACCCTAACACTATCCTAGGGTTTATGATAACCCTAACGCTAACACTATCCTAGGGCTGATGCTAACCCTAACGCTAACCCTAACACTATCCTAGGGCTGATGCTAACCCTAACACTAACACTATCCTAGGGCTGATGCTAACCGTAACCCTAACCCTAACATTATCCTAGGGCTGATGCTAACAATAACCCTAACTCTAACACTATCTTAGGGCTGAGGCTAACCCTAACCCTAACACTATCCTACGGCTGATGCTAACCCTAACCCTAACCCTAACACTATCCTAGGGCTGATGCTAACCCTAACGCTAACCCTAACACTATCCTAGGGGTGATGCTAACCCTAACCCTAACCCTAACACTATCCTAGGGCTGATGCTAACCCTAACCCTAACCCTAACACTATCCTAGGCCTGCTGCTAACCCTATGCCTAACCCTAACACTCTCCTAGGGCTGAGGCTAACCCTAACCCTAACACTATCCTAGGGCTGATGCTAACCCTAACCCTAACCCAAACACTATCCTAGGGTTGATGCTAACCCTAACCCTAACACTATCCTAGGGCTGATGCTAACACTAACCCTAACCCTAACACTATCCTTGGGCTGATGCTAACCCTAACCCTAACACTATCCTGGGCCTGATGCTAACCCTAACCCTAACCCTAACACTATCCTAGGGCTGATGCTAACCCTAACCCTAAAACTATCCTTGGGCTGATGCTAACCCTAACCCTAAACCTAACACTATCCTAGGACTGATGCTAACCCTATCCCTAACCCTAACACTCTCCTAGGGCTGAGGCTAACCCTAACCCTAACACTATCCTAGGGCTGATGCTAACCCTAACCCTAACCCAAACACTATCCTAGGGTTGATGATAAGCCTAACAGTAACACTATCCTAGGGCTGATGCTAACCCTAACCCTAACCCTAACACTATCCTTGGGCTGATGCTAACCCTAACCCTAACACTATCCTGGGCCTGATGCTAACCCTAACCCTAACCCTAACACTATCCTAGGGCTGATGCTAACCCTAACCCTAACACTATCCTTGGGCTGATGCTAAACCTAACCCTAACCCTAACACTATCCTAGGGCAGATGCTAACCCTAACCCTAACCCTAACACTATCCTAGGCGTGATGCTAACCCTAACCCTAACCCTAACACTATCCTAGGCCTGATGATAACCCTAACCCTAACCCTAACACTATCCTAGGATTTATGTTAACCCTAACCCTAACACTATCCTAGGGCTGATGCTAACCCTAACCCTAACCCTAACACTATGCTAGGGCGGATGCTAACCCTAACCCTAACCCTAACACTATCCTAGGGCTGATGCTAACACTAACACTAACACTATCCTAGGGCTGATGCTAACCCTAAACCTAACCCTAACACTATCCTTGGGCTGATGCTAACCCTAACACTAACACTATCCTAGGCCTGATGCTAACCCTAGCCCTAACCCTAACGCTATCCTAGGGCTGATGCTAACCCTAACCCTAACACTATCCTAGGGCTGATGCTAACCCTAACACTAACACTATCCTAGGCCTGATGCTAACCCTAGCCCTAACCCTAACACTATCCTAGGGCTGATGCTAACCCTAACCCTAACACTATCCTAGGGCTGATGCTAACCCTAACACTAACAGTATCCTAGGGCGGATGCTAACCCTAACCCTAACCCTAACACTATCCTAGGGCTGATGCTAACCCTAACACTAACACTATCCTAGGCCTGATGCTAACCCTAGCCCTAACCCTAACACTATCCTAGGGCTGATGCTAACCCTAACCCTAACACTATCCTAGGGCTGATGCTAACCCTAACACTAACACTATCCTAGGGCTGATGCTTACCCTAACCCTAACGCTAACACTCTCCAAGGGCTGATGCTAACCCTAACCCTAACCCTAACACTATCCTAGGGCTGATGCTAACCCTAACCCTAACTCTAACACTATCTTATGGCTGAGGCTAACCCTAACCCTAACACTATCCTACGGCTGATGCTAACCCTAACCCTAAACCTAACACTATCCTAGGGCTGATGCTAACCCTAACACTAACACTACCCTAGGCCTGATGATAACCCTAACCCTAACCCTAACACTATCCTAGGGCTGATGCTAACCCTAACCCTAACACTATCCTAGGGCTGATGCTAACCCTAACCCTAACCCTAACACTATCCTAGGGCTGATGCTAAACCTAACACTAACACTATCCTAGGCCTGATGATAACCCTAACCCTAACCCTAACACTATCCTAGGGCTGATGCTAACCCTAACCCTAACACTATCCTAGGGCTGATGCTAACCCTAACCCTAACCCTAACACTATCCTAGGGCTGATGCTAACCCTAACCCTAACTCTAACACTATCTTAGGGCTGAGGCTAACCCTAACCCTAACACTATCCTACGGCTGATGCTAACCCTAACCCTAACCCTAACACTATCCCAGGGCTGATGCTAACCCTAACCCTAACACTATCCTAGGCCTGATGCTAACCCTAACCCTAACCCTAACACTATCCTAGGGCTGATGCTAACCCTAACCCTAACACTATCCTTGGGCTGATGCTAACCCTAACCCTAACCCTAACACTAGCCTAGGGCTGATGCTAACCCTAACCCTAACCCTAACACTATCCTAGGGCTGATGCTAACCCTAACGCTAACCCTAACACTATCCTAGGGGTGATGCTAACCCTAACCCTAACCCTAACACTATCCTAGGGCTGATGCTAACCCTAACCCTAACCCTAACACTATCCTAGGACTGCTGCTAACCCTATGCCTAACCCTAACACTCTCCTAGGGCTGAGGCTAACCCTAACCCTAACACTATCCTAGGGCTGATGCTAACCCTAACCCTAACCCAAACACTATCCTAGGGTTGATGCTAACCCTAACCCTAACACTATCCTAGGGCTGATGCTAACACTAACCCTAACCCTAACACTATCCTTGGGCTGATGCTAACCCTAACCCTAACACTATCCTGGGCCTGATGCTAACCCTAACCCTAACCCTAACACTATCCTAGGGCTGATGCTAACCCTAACCCTAAAACTATCCTTGGGCTGATGCTAACCCTAACCCTAAACCTAACACTATCCTAGGACTGATGCTAACCCTATCCCTAACCCTAACACTCTCCTAGGGCTGAGGCTAACCCTAACCCTAACACTATCCTAGGGCTGATGCTAACCCTAACCCTAACCCAAACACTATCCTAGGGTTGATGATAAGCCTAACAGTAACACTATCCTAGGGCTGATGCTAACCCTAACCCTAACCCTAACACTATCCTTGGGCTGATGCTAACCCTAACCCTAACACTATCCTGGGCCTGATGCTAACCCTAACCCTAACCCTAACACTATCCTAGGGCTGATGCTAACCCTAACCCTAACACTATCCTTGGGCTGATGCTAAACCTAACCCTAACCCTAACACTATCCTAGGGCAGATGCTAACCCTAACCCTAACCCTAACACTATCCTAGGCGTGATGCTAACCCTAACCCTAACCCTAACAGTATCCTAGGCCTGATGATAACCCTAACCCTAACCCTAACACTATCCTAGGATTTATGTTAACCCTAACCCTAACACTATCCTAGGGCTGATGCTAACCCTAACCCTAACCCTAACACTATGCTAGGGCGGATGCTAACCCTAACCCTAACCCTAACACTATCCTAGGGCTGATGCTAACACTAACACTAACACTATCCTAGGCCTGATGCTAACCCTAGCCCTAACCCTAACACTATCCTAGGGCTGATGCTAACCCTAACCCTAGCACTATCCTAGGGCTGATGCTAACCCTAACACTAACACTATCCTAGGCCTGATGCTAACCCTAGCACTAACCCTAACACTATCCTAGGGCTGATGCTAACCCTAATCCTAACACTATCCTAGGGCTGATGCTAACCCTAACACTAACACTATCCTAGGGCGGATGCTAACCCTAACCCTAACCCTAACACTATCCTAGGGCTGATGCTAACCCTAACATTAACACTATCCTAGGCCTGATGCTAACCCTAGCCCTAACCCTAACACTATCCTAGGGCTGATGCTAACCCTAACCCTAACACTATCCTAGGGCTGATGCTAACCCTAACACTAACACTATCCTAGGGCTGATGCTTACCCTAACCCTAACCCTAACACTCTCCAAGGGCTGATGCTAACCCTAACCCTAACCCTAACACTATCCTAGGGCTGATGCTAACCCTAACCCTAACTCTAACACTATCTTATGGCTGAGGCTAACCCTAACCCTAACACTATCCTACGGCTGATGCTAACCCTAACCCTAAACCTAACACTATCCTAGGGCTGATGCTAACCCTAACACTAACACTACCCTAGGCCTGATGATAACCCTAACCCTAACCCTAACACTATCCTAGGGCTGATGCTAACCCTAACCCTAACACTATCCTAGGGCTGATGCTAACCCTAACCCTAACCCTAACACTATCCTAGGGCTGATGCTAACCCTAACCCTAACAATATCCTAGGCCTGATGATAACCCTAACCCTAACCCTAACACTATCCTAGGGCTGATGCTAACCCTAACCCTAACACTATCCTAGGGCTGATGCTAACCCTAACCCTAACTCTATCCTTGGGCTGATGCTAAACCTAACACTAACCCTAACAATATCCTAGGGCAGATGCTAATCCTAACGCTAACCCTAACACTATCCTTGAACTGATACTAACCCTAACCCTAACCCTAACACTATCCTAGGCCTGATGCTAACCCTAACCCTAACCCTAACACTATCCTAGGGTTTATGTTAACCCTAACGCTAACACTATCCTAGGGCTGATGCTAACCCTAACGCTAACCCTAACACTATCCTAGGGCTGATGCTAACCCTAACACTAACACTATCCTAGGGCTGATGCTAACCGTAACCCTAACCCTAACATTATCCTAGGGCTGATGCTAACCCTAACCCTAACTCTAACACTATCTTAGGGCTGAGGCTAACCCTAACCCTAACACTATCCTACGGCTGATGCTAACCCTAACCCTAACCCTAACACTATCCCAGGGCTGATGCTAACCCTAACCCTAACACTATCCTAGGCCTGATGCTAACCCTAACCCTAACCCTAACACTATCCTAGGGCTGATGCTAACCCTAACCCTAACACTATCCTTGGGCTGATGCTAACCCTAACCCTAACCCTAACACTATCCTAGGGCTGATGCTAACCCTAACCCTAACCCTAACACTATCCTAGGGCTGATGCTAACCCTAACGCTAACCCTAACACTATCCTAGGGGTGATGCTAACCCTAACCCTAACCCTAACACTATCCTAGGGCTGATGCTAACCCTAACCCTAACCCTAACACTATCCTAGGCCTGATGATAACCCTAACCCTAACCCTAACACTATCCTAGGATTTATGTTAACCCTAACCCTAACACTATCCTAGGGCTGATACTAACCCTAACCCTAACCCAAACACTATCCTAGGGTTGATGCTAACCCTAACCCTAACACTATCCTAGGGCTGATGCTAACACTAACCCTAACCCTAACACTATCCTTGGGCTGATGCTAACCCTAACCCTAACACTATCCTGGGCCTGATGCTAACCCTAACCCTAACCCTAACACTATCCTAGGGCTGATGCTAACCCTAACCCTAAAACTATCCTTGGGCTGATGCTAACCCTAACCCTAAACCTAACACTATCCTAGGACTGATGCTAACCCTATCCCTAACACTAACACTCTTCTAGGGCTGAGGCTAACCCTAACCCTAACACTATCCTAGGGCTGATGCTAACCCTAACCCTAACCCAAACACTATCCTAGGGTTGATGATAAGCCTAACAGTAACACTATCCTAGGGCTGATGCTAACCCTAACCCTAACCCTAACACTATCCTTGGGCTGATGCTAACCCTAACCCTAACACTATCCTGGGCCTGATGCTAACCCTAACCCTAACCCTAACACTATCCTAGGGCTGATGCTAACCCTAACCCTAACACTATCCTTGGGCTGATGCTAAACCTAACCCTAACCCTAACACTATCCTAGGGCAGATGCTAACCCTAACCCTAACCCTAACACTATCCTAGGCGTGATGCTAACCCTAACCCTAACCCTAACACTATCCTAGGCCTGATGATAACCCTAACCCTAACCCTAACACTATCCTAGGATTTATGTTAACCCTAACCCTAACACTATCCTAGGGCTGATGCTAACCCTAACCCTAACCCTAACACTATGCTAGGGCGGATGCTAACCCTAACCCTAACCCTAACACTATCCTAGGGCTGATGCTAACACTAACACTAACACTATCCTAGGGCTGATGCTAACCCTAAACCTAACCCTAACACTATCCTTGGGCTGATGCTAACCCTAACACTAACACTATCCTAGGCCTGATGCTAACCCTAGCCCTAACCCTAACACTATCCTAGGGCTGATGCTAACCCTAACCCTAACACTATCCTAGGGCTGATGCTAACCCTAACACTAACACTATCCTAGGCCTGATGCTAACCCTAGCCCTAACCCTAACACTATCCTAGGGCTGATGCTAACCCTAACCCTAACACTATCCTAGGGCTGATGCTAACCCTAACAGTAACACTATCCTAGGGCGGATGCTAACCCTAACCCTAACCCTAACACTATCCTAGGGCTGATGCTAACCCTAACACTAACACTATCCTAGGCCTGATGCTAACCCTAGCCCTAACCCTAACACTATCCTAGGGCTGATGCTAACCCTAACCCTAACACTATCCTAGGGCTGATGCTAACCCTAACACTAACACTATCCTAGGGCTGATGCTTACCCTAACCCTAACCCTAACACTCTCCAAGGGCTGATGCTAACCCTAACCCTAACCCTAACACTATCCTAGGGCTGATGCTAACCCTAACCCTAACTCTAACACTATCTTATGGCTGAGGCTAACCCTAACCCTAACACTATCCTACGGCTGATGCTAACCCTAACCCTAAACCTAACACTATCCTAGGGCTGATGCTAACCCTAACACTAACACTACCCTAGGCCTGATGATAACCCTAACCCTAACCCTAACACTATCCTAGGGCTGATGCTAACCCTAACCCTAACACTATCCTAGGGCTGATGCTAACCCTAACCCTAACCCTAACACTATCCTAGGGCTGATGCTAAACCTAACCCTAACACTATCCTAGGCCTGATGATAACCCTAACCCTAACCCTAACACTATCCTAGGGCTGATGCTAACCCTAACCCTAACACTATCCTAGGGCTGATGCTAACCCTAACCCTAACTCTATCCTTGGGCTGATGCTAAACCTAACACTAACCCTAACAATATCCTAGGGCAGATGCTAATCCTAACGCTAACCCTAACACTATCCTTGAACTGATACTAACCCTAACCCTAACCCTAACACTATCCTAGGCCTGATGCTAACCCTAACCCTAACCCTAACACTATCCTAGGGTTTATGTTAACCCTAACGCTAACACTATCCTAAGGCTGATGCTAACCCTAACGCTAACCCTAACACTATCCTAGGGCTGATGCTAACCCTAACACTAACACTATCCTAGGGCTGATGCTAACCGTAACCCTAACCCTAACATTATCCTAGGGCTGATGCTAACCCTAACCCTAACTCTAACACTATCTTAGGGCTGAGGCTAACCCTAACCCTAACACTATCCTACGGCTGATGCTAACCCTAACCCTAACCCTAACACTATCCCAGGGCTGATGCTAACCCTAACCCTAACACTATCCTAGGCCTGATGCTAACCCTAACCCTAACCCTAACACTATCCTAGGGCTGATGCTAACCCTAACCCTAACACTATCCTTGGGCTGATGCTAACCCTAACCCTAACCCTAACACTAGCCTAGGGCTGATGCTAACCCTAACCCTAACCCTAACACTATCCTAGGGCTGATGCTAACCCTAACGCTAACCCTAACACTATCCTAGGGGTGATGCTAACCCTAACCCTAACCCTAACACTATCCTAGGGCTGATGCTAACCCTAACCCTAACCCTAACACTATCCTAGGCCTGCTGCTAACCCTATGCCTAACGCTAACACTCTCCTAGGGCTGAGGCTAACCCTAACCCTAACACTATCCTAGGGCTGATGCTAACCCTAACCCTAACCCAAACACTATCCTAGGGTTGATGCTAACCCTAACCCTAACACTATCCTAGGGCTGATGCTAACACTAACCCTAACCCTAACACTATCCTTGGGCTGATGCTAACCCTAACCCTAACACTATCCTGGGCCTGATGCTAACCCTAACCCTAACCCTAACACTATCCTAGGGCTGATGCTAACCCTAACCCTAAAACTATCCTTGGGCTGATGCTAACCCTAACCCTAAACCTAACACTATCCTAGGACTGATGCTAACCCTATCCCTAACCCTAACACTCTCCTAGGGCTGAGGCTAACCCTAACCCTAACACTATCCTAGGGCTGATGCTAACCCTAACCCTAACCCAAACACTATCCTAGGGTTGATGATAAGCCTAACAGTAACACTATCCTAGGGCTGATGCTAACCCTAACCCTAACCCTAACACTATCCTTGGGCTGATGCTAACCCTAACCCTAACACTATCCTGGGCCTGATGCTAACCCTAACCCTAACCCTAACACTATCCTAGGGCTGATGCTAACCCTAACCCTAACACTATCCTTGGGCTGATGCTAAACCTAACCCTAACCCTAACACTATCCTAGGGCAGATGCTAACCCTAACCCTAACCCTAACACTATCCTAGGCGTGATGCTAACCCTAACCCTAACCCTAACAGTATCCTAGGCCTGATGATAACCCTAACCCTAACCCTAACACTATCCTAGGATTTATGTTAACCCTAACCCTAACACTATCCTAGGGCTGATGCTAACCCTAACCCTAACCCTAACACTATGCTAGGGCGGATGCTAACCCTAACCCTAACCCTAACACTATCCTAGGGCTGATGCTAACACTAACACTAACACTATCCTAGGCCTGATGCTAACCCTAGCCCTAACCCTAACACTATCCTAGGGCTGATGCTAACCCTAACCCTAGCACTATCCTAGGGCTGATGCTAACCCTAACACTAACACTATCCTAGGCCTGATGCTAACCCTAGCACTAACCCTAACACTATCCTAGGGCTGATGCTAACCCTAATCCTAACACTATCCTAGGGCTGATGCTAACCCTAACATTAACACTATCCTAGGGCGGATGCTAACCCTAACCCTAACCCTAACACTATCCTAGGGCTGATGCTAACCCTAACATTAACACTATCCTAGGCCTGATGCTAACCCTAGCCCTAACCCTAACACTATCCTAGGGCTGATGCTAACCCTAACCCTAACACTATCCTAGGGCTGATGCTAACCCTAACACTAACACTATCCTAGGGCTGATGCTTAGCCTAACCCTAACCCTAACACTCTCCAAGGGCTGATGCTAACCCTAACCCTAACCCTAACACTATCCTAGGGCTGATGCTAACCCTAACCCTAACTCTAACACTATCTTATGGCTGAGGCTAACCCTAACCCTAACACTATCCTACGGCTGATGCTAACCCTAACCCTAAACCTAACACTATCCTAGGGCTGATGCTAACCCTAACACTAACACTACCCTAGGCCTGATGATAACCCTAACCCTAACCCTAACACTATCCTAGGGCTGATGCTAACCCTAACCCTAACACTATCCTAGGGCTGATGCTAACCCTAACCCTAACCCTAACACTATCCTAGGGCTGATGCTAACCCTAACCCTAACAATATCCTAGGCCTGATGATAACCCTAACCCTAACCCTAACACTATCCTAGGGCTGATGCTAACCCTAACCCTAACACTATCCTAGGGCTGATGCTAACCCTAACCCTAACTCTATCCTTGGGCTGATGCTAAACCTAACACTAACCCTAACAATATCCTAGGGCAGATGCTAATCCTATCGCTAACCCTAACACTATCCTTGAACTGATACTAACCCTAACCCTAACCATAACACTATCCTAGGCCTGATGCTAACCCTAACCCTAACCCTAACACTATCCTAGGGTTTATGTTAACCCTAACGCTAACACTATCCTAGGGCTGATGCTAACCCTAACGCTAACCCTAACACTATCCTAGGGCTGATGCTAACCCTAACACTAACACTATCCTAGGGCTGATGCTAACCGTAACCCTAACCCTAACATTATCCTAGGGCTGATGCTAACCCTAACCCTAACTCTAACACTATCTTAGGGCTGAGGCTAACCCTAACCCTAACACTATCCTACGGCTGATGCTAACCCTAACCCTAACCCTAACACTATCCCAGGGCTGATGCTAACCCTAACCCTAACACTATCCTAGGCCTGATGCTAACCCTAACCCTAACCCTAACACTATCCTAGGGCTGATGCTAACCCTAACCCTAACACTATCCTTGGGCTGATGCTAACCCTAACCCTAACCCTAACACTATCCTAGGGCTGATGCTAACCCTAACCCTAACCCTAACACTATCCTAGGGCTGATGCTAACCCTAACGCTAACCCTAACACTATCCTAGGGGTGATGCTAACCCTAACCCTAACCCTAACACTATCCTAGGGCTGATGCTAACCCTAACCCTAACCCTAACACTATCCTAGGCCTGATGATAACCCTAACCCTAACCCTAACACTATCCTAGGATTTATGTTAACCCTAACCCTAACACTATCCTAGGGCTGATACTAACCCTAACCCTAACCCAAACACTATCCTAGGGTTGATGCTAACCCTAACCCTAACACTATCCTAGGGCTGATGCTAACACTAACCCTAACCCTAACACTATCCTTGGGCTGATGCTAACCCTAACCCTAACACTATCCTGGGCCTGATGCTAACCCTAACCCTAACCCTAACACTATCCTAGGGCTGATGCTAACCCTAACCCTAAAACTATCCTTGGGCTGATGCTAACCCTAACCCTAAACCTAACACTATCCTAGGACTGATGCTAACCCTATCCCTAACACTAACACTCTTCTAGGGCTGAGGCTAACCCTAACCCTAACACTATCCTAGGGCTGATGCTAACCCTAACCCTAACCCAAACACTATCCTAGGGTTGATGATAAGCCTAACAGTAACACTATCCTAGGGCTGATGCTAACCCTAACCCTAACCCTAACACTATCCTTGGGCTGATGCTAACCCTAACCCTAACACTATCCTGGGCCTGATGCTAACCCTAACCCTAACCCTAACACTATCCTAGGGCTGATGCTAACCCTAACCCTAACACTATCCTTGGGCTGATGCTAAACCTAACCCTAACCCTAACACTATCCTAGGGCAGATGCTAACCCTAACCCTAACCCTAACACTATCCTAGGCGTGATGCTAACCCTAACCCTAACCCTAACACTATCCTAGGCCTGATGATAACCCTAACCCTAACCCTAACACTATCCTAGGATTTATGTTAACCCTAACCCTAACACTATCCTAGGGCTGATGCTAACCCTAACCCTAACCCTAACACTATGCTAGGGCGGATGCTAACCCTAACCCTAACCCTAACACTATCCTAGGGCTGATGCTAACACTAACACTAACACTATCCTAGGGCTGATGCTAACCCTAAACCTAACCCTAAGACTATCCTTGGGCTGATGCTAACCCTAACACTAACACTATCCTAGGCCTGATGCTAACCCTAGCCCTAACCCTAACACTATCCTAGGGCTGATGCTAACCCTAACCCTAACACTATCCTAGGGCTGATGCTAACCCTAACACTAACACTATCCTAGGCCTGATGCTAACCCTAGCCCTAACCCTAACACTATCCTAGGGCTGATGCTAACCCTAACCCTAACACTATCCTAGGGCTGATGCTAACCCTAACACTAACACTATCCTAGGGCGGATGCTAACCCTAACCCTAACCCTAACACTATCCTAGGGCTGATGCTAACCCTAACACTAACACTATCCTAGGCCTGATGCTAACCCTAGCCCTAACCCTAACACTATCCTAGGGCTGATGCTAACCCTAACCCTAACACTATCCTAGGGCTGATGCTAACCCTAACACTAACACTATCCTAGGGCTGATGCTTACCCTAACCCTAACCCTAACACTCTCCAAGGGCTGATGCTAACCCTAACCCTAACCCTAACACTATCCTAGGGCTGATGCTAACCCTAACCCTAACTCTAACACTATCTTATGGCTGAGGCTAACCCTAACCCTAACACTATCCTACGGCTGATGCTAACCCTAACCCTAAACCTAACACTATCCTAGGGCTGATGCTAACCCTAACACTAACACTACCCTAGGCCTGATGATAACCCTAACCCTAACCCTAACACTATCCTAGGGCTGATGCTAACCCTAACCCTAACACTATCCTAGGGCTGATGCTAACCCTAACCCTAACCCTAACACTATCCTAGGGCTGATGCTAACCCTAACCCTAACACTATCCTAGGCCTGATGATAACCCTAACCCTAACCCTAACACTATCCTAGGGCTGATGCTAACCCTAACCCTAACACTATCCTAGGGCTGATGCTAACCCTAACCCTAACTCTATCCTTGGGCTGATGCTAAACCTAACACTAACCCTAACAATATCCTAGGGCAGATGCTAATCCTAACGCTAACCCTAACACTATCCTTGAACTGATACTAACCCTAACCCTAACCCTAACACTATCCTAGGCCTGATGCTAACCCTAACCCTAACCCTAACACTATCCTAGGGTTTATGTTAACCCTAACGCTAACACTATCCTAGGGCTGATGCTAACCCTAACGCTAACCCTAACACTATCCTAGGGCTGATGCTAACCCTAACACTAACACTATCCTAGGGCTGATGCTAACCGTAACCCTAACCCTAACATTATCCTAGGGCTGATGCTAACCCTAACCCTAACTCTAACACTATCTTAGGGCTGAGGCTAACCCTAACCCTAACACTATCCTACGGCTGATGCTAACCCTAACCCTAACCCTAACACTATCCCAGGGCTGATGCTAACCCTAACCCTAACACTATCCTAGGCCTGATGCTAACCCTAACCCTAACCCTAACACTATCCTAGGGCTGATGCTAACCCTAACCCTAACACTATCCTTGGGCTGATGGTAACCCTAACCCTAACCCTAACACTATCCTAGGGCTGATGCTAACCCTAACCCTAACCCTAACACTATCCTAGGGCTGATGCTAACCCTAACGCTAACCCTAACACTATCCTAGGGGTGATGCTAACCCTAACCCTAACCCTAACACTATCCTAGGGCTGATGCTAACCCTAACCCTAACCCTAACACTATCCTAGGCCTGATGCTAACCCTATGCCTAACCCTAACACTCTCCTAGGGCTGAGGCTAACCCTAACCCTAACACTATCCTAGGGCTGATGCTAACCCTAACCCTAACCCAAACACTATCCTAGGGTTGATGCTAACCCTAACCCTAACACTATCCTAGGGCTGATGCTAACACTAACCCTAACCCTAACACTATCCTTGGGCTGATGCTAACCCTAACCCTAACCCTAACACTATCCTAGGGCTGATGCTAACCCTAACCCTAAAACTATCCTTGGGCTGATGCTAACCCTAACCCTAAACCTAACACTATCCTAGGACTGATGCTAACCCTATCCCTAACCCTAACACTCTCCTAGGGCTGAGGCTAACCCTAACCCTAACACTATCCTAGGGCTGATGCTAACCCTAACCCTAACCCAAACACTATCCTAGGGTTGATGCTAAGCCTAACCCTAACACTATCCTAGGGCTGATGCTAACCCTAACCCTAACCCTAACACTATCCTTGGGCTGATGCTAACCCTAACCCTAACACTATCCTGGGCCTGATGCTAACCCTAACCCTAACCCTAACACTATACTAGGGCTGATGCTAACCCTAACCCTAACACTATCCTTGGGCTGATGCTAACCCTAACCCTAACCCTAACACTATCCTAGGGCAGATGCTAACCCTAACCCTAACCCTAACACTATCCTAGGCGTGATGCTAACCCTAACCCTAACCCTAACACTATCCTAGGCCTGATGATAACCCTAACCCTAACCCTAACACTATCCTAGGATTTATGTTATCCCTAACCCTAACACTATCCTAGGGCTGATGCTAACCCTAACCCTAACCCTAACACTATGCTAGGGCGGATGCTAACCCTAACCCTAACCCTAACACTATCCTAGGGCTGATGCTAACACTAACACTAACACTATCCTATGGCTGATGCTAACCCTAACCCTAACCCTAACACTATCCTAGGGCTGATGCTAACCCTAACACTAACACTATCCTAGGCCTGATGCTAACCCTAGCCCTAACCCTAACACTATCCTAGGGCTGATGCTAACCCTAACCCTAACACTATCCTAGGGCTGATGCTAACCCTAACACTAACACTATCCTAGGCCTGATGCTAACCCTAGCCCTAACGCTAACACTATCCTAGGGCTGATGCTAACCCTAACCCTAACACTATCCTAGGGCTGATGCTAACCCTAACACTAACACTATCCTAGGGCGGATGCTAACCCTAACCCTAACCCTAACACTATCCTAGGGCTGATGCTAACCCTAACACTAACACTATCCTAGGCCTGATGCTAACCCTAGCCCTAACCCTAACACTATCCTAGGGCTGATGCTAACCCTAACCCCAACACTATCCTAGGGCTGATGCTAACCCTAACACTAACACTATCCTAGGGCTGATGCTAACCCTAACCCTAACCCTAACACTCTCCAAGGGCTGATGCTAACCCTAACCCTAACCCTAACACTATCCTAGGGCTGATGCTAACCCTAACCCTAACTCTAACACTATCTTATGGCTGACGCTAACCCTAACCCTAACACTATCCTACGGCTGATGCTAACCCTAACCCTAACCCTAACACTATCCTAGGGCTGATGCTAACCCTAACACTAACACTACCCTAGGCCTGATGATAACCCTAACCCTAACCCTAACACTATCCTAGGGCTGATGCTAACCCTAACCCTAACACTATCCTAGGGCTGATGCTAACCCTAACCCTAACCCTAACACTATCCTAGGGCTGATGCTAACCCTAACCCTAACACTATCCTATGCCTGATGATAACCCTAACCCTAACCCTAACACTATCCTAGGGCTGATCCTAACCCTAACCCTAACACTATCCTAGGGCTGATGCTAACCCTAATCCTAACTCTATCCTTGGGCTGATGCTAAACCTAACACTAACCCTAACAATATCCTAGGGCAGATGCTAATCCTAACGCTAACCCTAACACTATCCTTGAACTGATACTAACCCTAACCCTAACCCTAACACTATCCTAGGCCTGATGATAACCCTAACCCTAACCCTAACACTATCCTAGGGTTTATGTTAACCCTAACGCTAACACTATCCTAGGGCGGATGCTAACCCTAACGCTAACCCTAACACTATCCTAGGGCTGATGCTAACCCTAACACTAACACTATCCTAGGGCTGATGCTAACCGTAACCCTAACCCTAACATTATCCTAGGGCTGATGCTAACCCTAACCCTAACTCTAACACTATCTTAGGGCTGAGGCTAACCCTAACCCTAACACTACCCTACGGCTGATGCTAACCCTAACCCTAACCCTAACACTATCCCAGGGCTGATGCTAACCCTAACCCTAACACTATCCTAGGCCTGATGCTAACCCTAACCCTAACCCTAACACTATCCTAGGGCTGATGCTAACCCTAACCCTAACACTATCCTTGGGCTGATGCTAACCCTAACCCTAACCCTAACACTATCCTAGGGCTGATGCTAACCCTAACCCTAACCCTAACACTATCCTAGGGCTGATGCTAACCCTAACGCTAACCCTAACACTATCCTAGGGGTGATGCTAACCCTAACCCTAACCCTAACACTATCCTAGGGCTGATGTTAACCCTAACCCTAACCCTAACACTATCTTAGGCCTGATGCTAACCCTATGCCTAACACTAACACTCTCCTAGGGCTGAGGCTAACCCTAACCCTAACACTATCCTAGGGCTGATGCTAACCCTAACCCTAACCCAAACACTATCCTAGGGTTGATGCTAACCCTAACCCTAACACTATCCTAGGGCTGATGCTAACACTAACCCTAACCCTAACACTATCCTTGCGCTGATGCTAACCCTAACCCTAACACTATCCTGGGCCTGATGCTAACCCTAACCCTAACCCTAACACTATCCTAGGGCTGATGCTAACCCTAACCCTAAAACTATCCTTGGGCTGATGCTAACCCTAACCCTAAACCTAACACTATCCTAGGACTGATGCTAACCCTATCCCTAACCCTAACACTGTCCTAGGGCTGAGGCTAACCCTAACACTAACACTATCCTACGGCTGATGCTAACCCTAACCCTAACCGAAACACTATCCTAGGGTTGATGCTAAGCCTAACCCTAACACTATCCTAGGGCTGATGCTAACCCTAACCCTAACCCTATCACTATCCTTGGGCTGATGCTAACCCTAACCCTAACACTATCCTGGGCCTGATGCTAACCCTAACCCTAACACTATCCTAGGGCTGATGCTAACCCTAACCCTAAAACTATCCTTGGGCTGATGCTAACCCTAACCCTAAACCTAACACTATCCTAGGACTGATGCTAACCCTATCCCTAACCCTAACACTCTCCTAGGGCTGAGGCTAACCCTAACCCTAACACTATCCTAGGGCTGATGCTAACCCTAACCCTAACCCAAACACTATCCTAGGGTTGATGCTAAGCCTAACCATAACACTATCCTAGGGCTGATGCTAACCCTAACCCTAACCCTAACACTATCCTTGGGCTGATGCTAACCCTAACCCTAACACTATCCTGGGCCTGATGCTAACCCTAACCCTAACCCTAACACTATACTAGGGCTGATGCTAACCCTAACCCTAACACTATCCTTGGGCTGATGCTAACCCTAACCCTAACCCTAACACTATCCTAGGGCAGATGCTAACCCTAACCCTAACCCTAACACTATCCTAGGCGTGATGCTAACCCTAACCCTAACCCTAACACTATCCTAGGCCTGATGATAACCCTAACCCTAACCCTAACACTATCCTAGGATTTATGTTAACCCTAACCCTAACACTATCCTAGGGCTGATGCTAACCCTAACCCTAACCCTAACACTATGCTAGGGCGGATGCTAACCCTAACCCTAACCCTAACACTATCCTAGGGCTGATGCTAACACTAACACTAACACTATCCTAGGGCTGATGCTAACCCTAACCCTAACCCTAACACTATCCTAGGGCTGATGCTAACCCTAACACTAACACTATCCTAGGCCTGATGCTAACCCTAGCCCTAACCCTAACACTATCCTAGGGCTGATGCTAACCCTAACCCTAACACTATCCTAGGGCTGATGCTAACCCTAACACTAACACTATCCTAGGCCTGATGCTAACCCTAGCCCTAACGCTAACACTATCCTAGGGCTGATGCTAACCCTAACCCTAACACTATCCTAGGGCTGATGCTAACCCTAACACTAACACTATCCTAGGGAGGATGCTAACCCTAACCCTAACCCTAACACTATCCTAGAGCTGATGCTAACCCTAACACTAACACTATCCTAGGCCTGATGCTAACCCTAGCCCTAACCCTAACACTATCCTAGGGCTGATGCTAACCCTAACCCCAACACTATCCTAGGGCTGATGCTAACCCTAACACTAACACTATCCTAGGGCTGATGCTAACCCTAACCCTAACCCTAACACTATCCTAGGGCTGATGCTAACCCTAACCCTAACTCTAACACTGTCTTATGGCTGACGCTAACCCTAACCCTAACACTATCCTACGGCTGATGCTAACCCTAACCCTAACCCTAACACTATCCTAGGGCTGATGCTAACCCTAACACTAACACTACCCTAGGCCTGATGATAACCCTAACCCTAACCCTAACACTATCCTAGGGCTGATGCTAACCCTAACCCTAACACTATCCTAGGGCTGATGCTAACCCTAACCCTAACCCTAACACTATCCTAGGGCTGATGCTAACCCTAACCCTAACACTATCCTATGCCTGATGATAACCCTAACCCTAACCCTAACACTATCCTAGGGCTGATCCTAACCCTAACCCTAACACTATCCTAGGGCTGATGCTAACCCTAATCCTAACTCTATCCTTGGGCTGATGCTAAACCTAACACTAACCCTAACAATATCCTAGGGCAGATGCTAATCCTAACGCTAACCCTAACACTATCCTTGAACTGATACTAACCCTAACCCTAACCCTAACACTATCCTAGGCCTGATGATAACCCTAACCCTAACCCTAACACTATCCTAGGGTTTATGTTAACCCTAACGCTAACACTATCCTAGGGCTGATGCTAACCCTAACGCTAACCCTAACACTATCCTAGGGCTGATGCTAACCCTAACACTAACACTATCCTAGGGCTGATGCTAACCGTAACCCTAACCCTAACATTATCCTAGGGCTGATGCTAACCCTAAC
The DNA here is from genome assembly GCF_020740605.2 of Lemur catta. NCBI lineage: Eukaryota > Metazoa > Chordata > Mammalia > Primates > Lemuridae > Lemur > Lemur catta. The sequence goes on from NC_059134.1 coordinate 1,992,992, forward strand.
CCTAACTCTAACACTATCTTAGGGCTGAGGCTAACCCTAACCCTAACACTACCCTACGGCTGATGCTAACCCTAACCCTAACCCTAACACTATCCCAGGGCTGATGCTAACCCTAACCCTAACACTATCCTAGGCCTGATGCTAACCCTAACCCTAACCCTAACACTATCCTAGGGCTGATGCTAACCCTAACCCTAACACTATCCTTGGGCTGATGCTAACCCTAACCCTAACCCTAACACTATCCTAGGGCTGATGCTAACCCTAACCCTAACCCTAACACTATCCTAGGGCTGATGCTAAGCCTAACACTAACACTATCCTAGGGCTGATGCTATCCGTAACCCTAACCCTTAACATTATCCTAGGGCTGATGCTAACCCTAACCCTAACTCTAACAATATCTTGGGCTGAGGCTAACCCTAACCCTAACACTATCCTACGGCTGATGCTAACCCTAACCCTAACCCTAACACTATCCTAGGGCTGATGCTAACCCTAACCCTAACACTATCCTAGGCCTGATGCTAACCCTAACCCTAACCCTAACACTATCCTAGGGCTGATGCTAACCCTAACCCTAACACTGTCCTAGGGCTGATGCTAACCCTAACCCTAACCCTAACACTATCCTAGGGCTGATGCTAACCCTAACCCTAACACTATCCTAGGCCTGATGATAACCCTAACCCTAACCCTGACACTATCCTAGACTGATGTTAACCCTAACCCTAACACTATCCTAGGGCTGATGCTAACCCTAACCCTAACCCTAACACTATCCTAGGGCTGATGCTAACCCTAACGCTAACCCTAACACTATCCTTGAACTGATGCTAACCCTAACCCTAACCATAACACTATCCTAGGCCTGATGATAACCCTAAACCTAACCCTAACACTATCCTAGGGTTTATGTTAAGCCTATCCCTAACACTATCCTAGGGCTGATGCTAACCCTAACCCTAAACCTAACACTATCCTAGGGCGGATGCTAAACCTAACCCTAACCCTAACACTATCCTAGGGCTGATGCTAACCCTAACACTAACACTATCCTAGGGCTGATGCTAACCCTAACCCTAACCCTAACACTCTCCAAGGGCTGATGCTAACCCTAACCCTAACCCTAACACTATCCTAGGGCTGATGCTAACCCTAACCCTAACTATAACACTATCTTAGGGCTGAGGCTAACCCTAACCCTAACACTATCCTACGGCTGATGCTAACCCGAACCCTAACCCTAACACTATCCTAGGGCTGATGCTAACCCTAACCCTAACACTATCCTAGGCCTGACGCTAACCCTAACCCTAACCCTAACTCTATCCTAGGGTTGATGCTAACCCTAACCCTAACACTATCCTACGGCTGATGCTAACCCTAACCCTAACCCTAACACTATACTAGGGCTGATGCTAACCCTAACCCTAACACTATCCTAGGCCTGATGATAACCCTAACCGTAACCCTGACACTATCCTAGGGCTGATGCTAACCCTAACCCTAACACTATCCTAGGGCTAATGCTAACCCTAACCCTAACCCTAACACTATCCTAGGCCTGATGCTAACCCTATCCCTAACCCTAACACTCTCCTAGGGCTGAGGCTAACCCTAACCCTAACACTATCCTAGGGCTGATGCTAACCCTAACCCTAACCCAAACACTATCCTAGGGTTGATGCTAACCCTAACCCTAACACTATCCTAGGGCTGATGATAACCCTAACCCTAACCCTAACAGTATCCTTGGGCTGATGCTAACCCTAACCCTAACACTATCCTGGGCCTGATGCTAACCCTAACCCTAACCCTAACACTATCCTAGGGCTGATGCTAACCCTAACCCTAACACTATCCTTGGGCTGATGCTAACCCTAACCCTAACCCTAACACTATCCTAGGGCAGATGCTAACCCTAACCCTAACGCTAACACTATCCTAGGCGTGATGCTAACCCTAACCCTAACCCTAACACTATCCTAGGCCTGATGATAACCCTAACCCTAACCCTAACACTATCCTAGGATTTATGTTAACCCTAACCCTAACACTATCCTAGGCCTGATGCTAACCCTAACCCTAACCCTAACACTATCCTAGGGTTTATGTTAACCCTAACGCTAACACTATCCTAGGGCTGATGCTAACCCTAACGCTAACCCTAACACTATCCTAGGGCTGATGCAAACCCTAACACTAACACTATCCTAGGGCTGATGCTAACCGTAACCCTAACCCTAACATTATCCTAGGGCTGATGCTAACCCTAACCCTAACTCTAACACTATCTTAGGGCTGAGGCTAACCCTAACCCTAACACTATCCTACGGCTGATGCTAACCCTAACCCTAACCCTAACACTATCCCAGGGCTGATGCTAACCCTAACCCTAACACTATCCTAGGCCTGATGCTAACCCTAACCCTAACCCTAACACTATCCTAGGGCTGATGCTAACCCTAACCCTAACACTATCCTTGGGCTGATGCTAACCCTAACCCTAACCCTAACACTATCCTAGGGCTGATGCTAACCCTAACCCTAACCCTAACACTATCCTAGGGCTGATGCTAACCCTAACGCTAACCCTAACACTATCCTAGGGGTGATGCTAACCCTAACCCTAACCCTAACACTATCCTAGGGCTGATGCTAACCCTAACCCTAACCCTAACACTATCCTAGGCCTGATGCTAACCCTATGCCTAACCCTAACACTCTCCTAGGGCTGAGGCTAACCCTAACCCTAACACTATCCTAGGGCTGATGCTAACCCTAACCCTAACCCAAACACTATCCTAGGGTTGATGCTAACCCTAACCCTAACACTATCCTAGGGCTGATGCTAACACTAACCCTAACCCTAACACTATCCTTGCGCTGATGCTAACCCTAACCCTAACACTATCCTGGGCCTGATGCTAACCCTAACCCTAACCCTAACACTATCCTAGGGCTGATGCTAACCCTAACCCTAAAACTATCCTTGGGCTGATGCTAACCCTAACCCTAAACCTAACACTATCCTAGGACTGATGCTAACCCTATCCCTAACCCTAACACTGTCCTAGGGCTGAGGCTAACCCTAACACTAACACTATCCTACGGCTGATGCTAACCCTAACCCTAACCGAAACACTATCCTAGGGTTGATGCTAAGCCTAACCCTAACACTATCCTAGGGCTGATGCTAACCCTAACCCTAACCCTAACACTATCCTTGGGCTGATGCTAACCCTAACCCTAACACTATCCTAGGCCTGATGCTAACCCTAACCCTAACCCTAACACTATCCTAGGGCTGATGCTAACCCTAACCCTAACACTATCCTTGGGCTGATGCTAACCCTAACCCTAACCCTAACACTATCCTAGGGCAGATGCTAACCCTAACGCTAACCCTAACACTATCCTTGAACTGATGCTAAACCTAACCCTAACCCTAACACTATCCTAGGGCGGATGCTAACCCTAACCCTAACCCTAACACTATCCTAGGGCTGATGCTAAGCCTAACACTAACACTATCCTAGGGCTGATGCTAACCGTAACCCTAACCCTTAACATTATCCTAGGGCTGATGCTAACCCTAACCCTAACTCTAACAATATCTTGGGCTGAGGCTAACCCTAACCCTAACACTATCCTACGGCTGATGCTAACCCTAACCCTAACCCTAACACTATCCTAGGGCTGATGCTAACCCTAACCCTAACACTATCCTAGGCCTGATGCTAACCCTAACCCTAACCCTAACACTATCCTAGGGCTGATGCTAACCCTAACCCTAACACTATCCTAGGGCTGATGCTAACCCTAACCCTAACCCTAACACTATCCTAGGGCTGATGCTAACCCTAACCCTAACACTATCCTAGGCCTGATGATAACCCTAACCCTAACCCTGACACTATCCTAGGGCTGATGTTAACCCTAACCCTAACACTATCCTAGGGCTGATGCTAACCCTAACCCTAACCCTAACACTATCCTAGGGCTGATGCTAACCCTAACGCTAACCCTAACACTATCCTTGAACTGATGCTAACCCTAACCCTAACCATAACACTATCCTAGGCCTGATGATAACCCTAAACCTAACCCTAACACTATCCTAGGGTTTATGTTAACCCTAACCCTAACACTATCCTAGGGCTGATGCTAACCCTAACCCTAAACCTAACACTATCCTAGGGCGGATGCTAAACCTAACCCTAACCCTAACACTATCCTAGGGCTGATGCTAACCCTAACACTAACACTATCCTAGGGCTGATGCTAACCCTAACCCTAACCCTAACACTCTCCAAGGGCTGATGCTAACCCTAACCCTAATCCTAACACTATCCTAGGGCTGATGCTAACCCTAACCCTAACTATAAAACTATCTTAGGGCTGAGGCTAACCCTAACCCTAACACTATCCTACGGCTGATGCTAACCCGAACCCTAACCCTAACACTATCCTAGGGCTGATGCTAACCCTAACCCTAACACTATCCTAGGCCTGACGCTAACCCTAACCCTAACCCTAACTCTATCCTAGGGTTGATGCTAACCCTAACCCTAACACTATCCTACGGCTGATGCTAACCCTAACCCTAACCCTAACACTATACTAGGGCTGATGCTAACCCTAACCCTAACACTATCCTAGGCCTGATGATAACCCTAACCGTAACCCTGACACTATCCTAGGGCTGATGCTAACCCTAACCCTAACACTATCCTAGGGCTAATGCTAACCCTAACCCTAACCCTAACACTATCCTAGGCCTGATGCTAACCCTATCCCTAACCCTAACACTCTCCTAGGGCTGAGGCTAACCCTAACCCTAACACTATCCTAGGGCTGATGCTAACCCTAACCCTAACCCAAACACTATCCTAGGGTTGATGCTAACCCTAACCCTAACACTATCCTAGGGCTGATGATAACCCTAACCCTAACCCTAACAGTATCCTTGGGCTGATGCTAACCCTAACCCTAACACTATCCTGGGCCTGATGCTAACCCTAACCCTAACCCTAACACTATCCTAGGGCTGATGCTAACCCTAACCCTAACACTATCCTTGGGCTGATGCTAACCCTAACCCTAACCCTAACACTATCCTAGGGCAGATGCTAACCCTAACCCTAACCCTAACACTATCCTAGGCGTGATGCTAACCCTAACCCTAACCCTAACACTATCCTAGGCCTGATGATAACCCTAACCCTAACCCTAACACTATCCTAGGATTTATGTTAACCCTAACCCTAACACTATCCTAGGCCTGATGCTAACCCTAACCCTAACCCTAACACTATCCTAGGGTTTATGTTAACCCTAACGCTAACACTATCCTAGGGCTGATGCTAACCCTAACGCTAACCCTAACACTATCCTAGGGCTGATGCAAACCCTAACACTAACACTATCCTAGGGCTGATGCTAACCGTAACCCTAACCCTAACATTATCCTAGGGCTGATGCTAACCCTAACCCTAACTCTAACACTATCTTAGGGCTGAGGCTAACCCTAACCCTAACACTATCCTACGGCTGATGCTAACCCTAACCCTAACCCTAACACTATCCCAGGGCTGATGCTAACCCTAACCCTAACACTATCCTAGGCCTGATGCTAACCCTAACCCTAACCCTAACACTATCCTAGGCCTGATGCTAACCCTATGCCTAACCCTAACACTCTCCTAGGGCTGAGGCTAACCCTAACCCTAACACTATCCTAGGGCTGATGCTAACCCTAACCCTAACCCAAACACTATCCTAGGGTTGATGCTAACCCTAACCCTAACACTATCCTAGGGCTGATGCTAACACTAACCCTAACCCTAACACTATCCTTGGGCTGATGCTAACCCTAACCCTAACACTATCCTGGGCCTGATGCTAACCCTAACCCTAACCCTAACACTATCCTAGGGCTGATGCTAACCCTAACCCTAAAACTATCCTTTGGCTGATGCTAACCCTAACCCTAAACCTAACACTATCCTAGGACTGATGCTAACCCTATCCCTAACCCTAACACTCTCCTAGGGCTGAGGCTAACCCTAACCCTAACACTATCCTAGGGCTGATGCTAACCCTAACCCTAACCCAAACACTATCCTAGGGTTGATGCTAAGCCTAACCCTAACACTATCCTAGGGCTGATGCTAACCCTAACCCTAACCCTAACACTATCCTTGGGCTGATGCTAACCCTAACCCTAACACTATCCTGGGCCTGATGCTAACCCTAACCCTAACCCTAACACTATACTAGGGCTGATGCTAACCCTAACCCTAACACTATCCTTGGGCTGATGCTAACCCTAACCCTAACCCTAACACTATCCTAGGGCAGATGCTAACCCTAACCCTAACCCTAACACTATCCTAGGCGTGATGCTAACCCTAACCCTAACCCTAACACTATCCTAGGCCTGATGATAACCCTAACCCTAACCCTAACACTATCCTAGGATTTATGTTAACCCTAACCCTAACACTATCCTAGGGCTGATGCTAACCCTAACCCTAACCCTAACACTATGCTAGGGCGGATGCTAACCCTAACCCTAACCCTAACACTATCCTATGGCTGATGCTAACACTAACACTAACACTATCCTAGGGCTGATGCTAACCCTAACCCTAACCCTAACACTATCCTAGGGCTGATGCTAACCCTAACACTAACACTATCCTAGGCCTGATGCTAACCCTAGCCCTAACCCTAACACTATCCTAGGGCTGATGCTAACCCTAACCCTAACACTATCCTAGGGCTGATGCTAACCCTAACACTAACACTATCCTAGGCCTGATGCTAACCCTAGCCCTAACGCTAACACTATCCTAGGGCTGATGCTAACCCTAACCCTAACACTATCCTAGGGCTGATGCTAACCCTAACACTAACACTATCCTAGGGCGGATGCTAACCCTAACCCTAACCCTAACACTATCCTAGGGCTGATGCTAACCCTAACACTAACACTATCCTAGGCCTGATGCTAACCCTAGCCCTAACCCTAACACTATCCTAGGGCTGATGCTAACCCTAACCCCAACACTATCCTAGGGCTGATGCTAACCCTAACACTAACACTATCCTAGGGCTGATGCTAACCCTAACCCTAACCCTAACACTCTCCAAGGGCTGATGCTAACCCTAACCCTAACCCTAACACTATCCTAGGGCTGATGCTAACCCTAACCCTAACTCTAACACTATCTTATGGCTGACGCTAACCCTAACCCTAACACTATCCTACGGCTGATACTAACCCTAACCCTAACCCTAACACTATCCTAGGGCTGATGCTAACCCTAACACTAACACTACCCTAGGCCTGATGATAACCCTAACCCTAACCCTAACACTGTCCTAGGGCTGATGCTAACCCTAACCCTAACACTATCCTAGGGCTGATGCTAACCCTAACCCTAACCCTAACACTATCCTAGGGCTGATGCTAACCCTAACCCTAACACTATCCTCTGCCTGATGATAACCCTAACCCTAACCCTAACACTATCCTAGGGCTGATCCTAACCCTAACCCTAACACTATCCTAGGGCTGATGCTAACCCTAATCCTAACTCTATCCTTGGGCTGATGCTAAACCTAACACTAACCCTAACAATATCCTAGGGCAGATGCTAATCCTAACGCTAACCCTAACACTATCCTTGAACTGATACTAACCCTAACCCTAACCCTAACACTATCCTAGGCCTGATGATAAACCTAACCCTAACCCTAACACTATCCTAGGGTTTATGTTAACCCTAACGCTAACACTATCCTAGGGCTGATGCTAACCCTAACGCTAACCCTAACACTATCCTAGGGCTGATGCTAACCCTAACACTAACACTATCCTAGGGCTGATGCTAACCGTAACCCTAACCCTAACATTATCCTAGGGCTGATGCTAACCCTAACCCTAACTCTAACACTATCTTAGGGCTGAGGCTAACCCTAACCCTAACACTACCCTACGGCTGATGCTAACCCTAACCCTAACCCTAACACTATCCCAGGGCTGATGCTAACCCTAACCCTAACACTATCCTAGGCCTGATGCTAACCCTAACTCTAACCCTAACACTATCCTAGGGCTGATGCTAACCCTAACCCTAACACTATCCTTGTTCTGATGCTAACCCTAACCCTAACCCTAACACTATCCTAGGGCTGATGCTAACCCTAACCCTAACCCTAACACTATCCTAGGGCTGATGCTAACCCTAACGCTAACCCTAACACTATCCTAGGGGTGATGGTAACCCTAACCCTAACCCTAACACTATCCTAGGGCTGATGCTAACCCTAACCCTAACCCTAACACTATCCTAGGCCTGATGCTAACCCTATGCCTAACCCTAACACTCTCCTAGGGCTGAGGCTAACCCTAACCCTAACACTATCCTAGGGCTGATGCTAACCCTAACCCTAACCCAAACACTATCCTAGGGTTGATGCTAACCCTAACCCTAACACTATCCTAGGGCTGATGCTAACACTAACCCTAACCCTAACACTATCCTTGCGCTGATGCTAACCCTAACCCTAACACTATCCTGGGCCTGATGCTAACCCTAACCCTAACCCTAACACTATCCTAGGGCTGATGCTAACCCTAACCCTAAAACTATCCTTGGGCCGATGCTAACCCTAACCCTAAACCTAACACTATCCTAGGACTGATGCTAACCCTATCCCTAACCCTAACACTCTCCTAGGGCTGAGGCTAACCCTAACACTAACACTATCCTACGGCTGATGCTAACCCTAACCCTAACCGAAACACTATCCTAGGGTTGATGCTAAGCCTAACCCTAACACTATCCTAGGGCTGATGCTAACCCTAACCCTAACCCTAACACTATCCTTGGGCTGATGCTAACCCTAACCGTAACACTATCCTAGGCCTGATGCTAACCCTAACCCTAACCCTAACACTATCCTAGGGCTGATGCTAACCCTAACCCTAACACTATCCTTGGGCTGATGCTAACCCTAACCCTAACCCTAACACTATCCTAGGGCAGATGCTAACCCTAACGCTAACCCTAACACTATCCTTGAACTGATGCTAAACCTAACCCTAACCCTAACACTATCCTAGGGCGGATGCTAACCCTAACCCTAACCCTAACACTATCCTAGGGCTGATGCTAAGCCTAACACTAACACTATCCTAGGGCTGATGCTAACCGTAACCCTAACCCTTAACATTATCCTAGGGCTGATGCTAACCCTAACCCTAACTCTAACAATATCTTGGGCTGAGGCTAACCCTAACCCTAACACTGTCCTACGGCTGATGCTAACCCTAACCCTAACCCTAACACTATCCTAGGGCTGATGCTAACCCTAACCCTAACAATATCCTAGGCCTGATGCTAACCCTAACCCTAACCCTAACACTATCCTAGGGCTGATGCTAACCCTAACCCTAACACTATCCTAGGGCTGATGCTAACCCTAACCCTAACCCTAACACTATCCTAGGGCTGATGCTAACCCTAACCCTAACACTATCCTAGGCCTGATGATAACCCTAACCCTAACCCTGACACTATCCTAGGGCTGATGTTAACCCTAACCCTAACACTATCCTAGGGCTGATGCTAACCCTAACCCTAACCCTAACACTATCCTAGGGCTGATGCTAACCCTAACCCTAACCCTAACACTCTCCAAGGGCTGATGCTAACCCTAACCCTAACCCTAACACTATCCTAGGGCTGATGCTAACCCTAACCCTAACTATAACACTATCTTAGGGCTGAGGCTAACCCTAACCCTAACACTATCCTACGGCTGATGCTAACCCGAACCCTAACCCTAACACTATCCTAGGGCTGATGCTAACCCTAACCCTAACACTATCCTAGGCCTGACGCTAACCCTAACCCTAACCCTAACTCTATCCTAGGGTTGATGCTAACCCTAACCCTAACACTATCCTACGGCTGATGCTAACCCTAACCCTAACCCTAACACTATACTAGGGCTGATGCTAACCCTAACCCTAACACTATCCTAGGCCTGATGATAACCCTAACCGTAACCCTGACACTATCCTAGGGCTGATGCTAACCCTAACCCTAACACTATCCTAGGGCTAATGCTAACCCTAACCCTAACCCTAACACTATCCTAGGCCTGATGCTAACCCTATCCCTAACCCTAACACTCTCCTAGGGCTGAGGCTAACCCTAACCCTAACACTATCCTAGGGCTGATGCTAACCCTAACCCTAACCCAAACACTATCCTAGGGTTGATGCTAACCCTAACCCTAACACTATCCTAGGGCTGATGATAACCCTAACCCTAACCCTAACAGTATCCTTGGGCTGATGCTAACCCTAACCCTAACACTATCCTGGGCCTGATGCTAACCCTAACCCTAACCCTAACACTATCCTAGGGCTGATGCTAACCCTAACCCTAACACTATCCTTGGGCTGATGCTAACCCTAACCCTAACCCTAACACTATCCTAGGGCAGATGCTAACCCTAACCCTAACCCTAACACTATCCTAGGCGTGATGCTAACCCTAACCCTAACCCTAACACTATCCTAGGCCTGATGATAACCCTAACCCTAACCCTAACACTATCCTAGGATTTATGTTAACCCTAACCCTAACACTATCCTAGGCCTGATGCTAACCCTAACCCTAACCCTAACACTCTCCAAGGGCTGATGCTAACCCTAACCCTAACCCTAACACTATCCTAGGGCTGATGCTAACCCTAAGCCTAACTCTAACACTATCTTATGGCTGACGCTAACCCTAACCCTAACACTATCCTACGGCTGATGCTAACCCTAACCCTAACCCTAACACTATCCTAGGGCTGATGCTAACCCTAACACTAACACTACCCTAGGCCTGATGATAACCCTAACCCTAACCCTAACACTATCCTAGGGCTGATGCTAACCCTAACCCTAACACTATCCTAGGGCTGATGCTAACCCTAACCCTAACCCTAACACTATCCTAGGGCTGATGCTAACCCTAACCCTAACACTATCCTATGCCTGATGATAACCCTAACCCTAACCCTAACACTATCCTAGGGCTGATCCTAACCCTAACCCTAACACTATCCTAGGGCTGATGCTAACCCTAACACTAACACTATCCTAGGGCTGATGCTAACCGTAACCCTAACCCTAACATTATCCTAGGGCTGATGCTAACCCTAACCCTAACTCTAACACTATCTTAGGGCTGAGGCTAACCCTAACCCTAACACTACCCTACGGCTGATGCTAACCCTAACCCTAACCCTAACACTATCCCAGGGCTGATGCTAACCCTAACCCTAACACTATCCTAGGCCTGATGCTAACCCTAACCCTAACCCTAACACTATCCTAGGGCTGATGCTAACCCTAACCCTAACACTATCCTTGGGCTGATGCTAACCCTAACCCTAACCCTAACACTATCCTAGGGCTGATGCTAACCCTAACCCTAACCCTAACACTATCCTAGGGCTGATGCTAACCCTAACGCTAACCCTAACACTATCCTAGGGGTGATGCTAACCCTAACCCTAACCCTAACACTATCCTAGGGCTGATGCTAACCCTAACCCTAACCCTAACACTATCCTAGGCCTGATGCTAACCCTATGCCTAACCCTAACACTCTCCTAGGGCTGAGGCTAACCCTAACCCTAACACTATCCTAGGGCTGATGCTAACCCTAACCCTAACCCAAACACTATCCTAGGGTTGATGCTAACCCTAACCCTAACACTATCCTAGGGCTGATGCTAACACTAACCCTAACCCTAACACTATCCTTGCGCTGATGCTAACCCTAACCCTAACACTATCCTGGGCCTGATGCTAACCCTAACCCTAACCCTAACACTATCCTAGGGCTGATGCTAACCCTAACCCTAAAACTATCCTTGGGCTGATGCTAACCCTAACCCTAAACCTAACACTATCCTAGGACTGATGCTAACCCTATCCCTAACCCTAACACTCTCCTAGGGCTGAGGCTAACCCTAACCCTAACACTATCCTAGGGCAGATGCTAACCCTAACGCTAACCCTAACACTATCCTTGAACTGATGCTAAACCTAACCCTAACCCTAACACTATCCTAGGGCGGATGCTAACCCTAACCCTAACCCTAACACTATCCTAGGGCTGATGCTAAGCCTAACACTAACACTATCCTAGGGCTGATGCTAACCGTAACCCTAACCCTTAACATTATCCTAGGGCTGATGCTAACCCTAACCCTAACTCTAACAATATCTTGGGCTGAGGCTAACCCTAACCCTAACACTATCCTACGGCTGATGCTAACCCTAACCCTAACCCTAACACTATCCTAGGGCTGATGCTAACCCTAACCCTAACACTATCCTAGGCCTGATGCTAACCCTAACCCTAACCCTAACACTATCCTAGGGCTGATGCTAACCCTAACCCTAACACTATCCTAGGGCTGATGCTAACCCTAACCCTAACCCTAACACTATCCTAGGGCTGATGCTAACCCTAACCCTAACACTATCCTAGGCCTGATGATAACCCTAACCCTAACCCTGACACTATCCTAGGGCTGATGTTAACCCTAACCCTAACACTATCCTAGGGCTGATGCTAACCCTAACCCTAACCCTAACACTATCCTAGGGCTGATGCTAACCCTAACGCTAACCCTAACACTATCCTTGAACTGATGCTAACCCTAACCCTAACCATAACACTATCCTAGGCCTGATGATAACCCTAAACCTAACCCTAACACTATCCTAGGGTTTATGTTAACCCTAACCCTAACACTATCCTAGGGCTGATGCTAACCCTAACCCTAAACCTAACACTATCCTAGGGCGGATGCTAAACCTAACCCTAACCCTAACACTGTCCTAGGGCTGATGCTAACCCTAACACTAACACTATCCTAGGGCTGATGCTAACCCTAACCCTAACCCTAACACTCTCCAAGGGCTGATGCTAACCCTAACCCTAACCCTAACACTATCCTAGGGCTGATGCTAACCCTAACCCTAACTATAACACTATCTTAGGGCTGAGGCTAACCCTAACCCTAACACTATCCTACGGCTGATGCTAACCCGAACCCTAACCCTAACACTATCCTAGGGCTGATGCTAACCCTAACCCTAACACTACCCTAGGCCTGACGCTAACCCTAACCCTAACCCTAACTCTATCCTAGGGTTGATGCTAACCCTAACCCTAACACTATCCTACGGCTGATGCTAACCCTAACCCTAACCCTAACACTATACTAGGGCTGATGCTAACCCTAACCCTAACACTATCCTAGGCCTGATGATAACCCTAACCGTAACCCTGACACTATCCTAGGGCTGATGCTAACCCTAACCCTAACACTATCCTAGGGCTAATGCTAACCCTAACCCTAACCCTAACACTATCCTAGGCCTGATGCTAACCCTATCCCTAACCCTAACACTCTCCTAGGGCTGAGGCTAACCCTAACCCTAACACTATCCTAGGGCTGATGCTAACCCTAACCCTAACCCAAACACTATCCTAGGGTTGATGCTAACCCTAACCCTAACACTATCCTAGGGCTGATGATAACCCTAACCCTAACCCTAACAGTATCCTTGGGCTGATGCTAACCCTAACCCTAACACTATCCTGGGCCTGATGCTAACCCTAACCCTAACCCTAACAGTATCCTAGGGCTGATGCTAACCCTAACCCTAACACTATCCTTGGGCTGATGCTAACCCTAACCCTAACCCTAACACTATCCTAGGGCAGATGCTAACCCTAACCCTAACCCTAACACTATCCTAGGCGTGATGCTAACCCTAACCCTAACCCTAACACTATCCTAGGCCTGATGATAACCCTAACCCTAACCCTAACACTATCCTAGGATTTATGTTAACCCTAACCCTAACACTATCCTAGGGCTGATGCTAACCCTAACCCTAACCCTATCACTATGCTAGGGCGGATGCTAACCCTAACCCTAACCCTAACACTATCCTAGGGCTGATGCTAACACTAACACTAACACTATCCTAGGGCTGATGCTAACCCTAACCCTAACCCTAACATTATCCTAGGGCGGATGCTAACCCTAACCCTAACCCTAACACTATCCTAGGGCTGATGCTAACCCTAACACTAACACTATCCTAGGCCTGATGCTAACCCTAGCCCTAACCCTAACACTATCCTAGGGCTGATGCTAACCCTAACCCTAACACTATCCTAGGGCTGAATGCTAACCCTAACACTAACACTATCCTAGGGCTGATGCTAACCCTAACCCTAACCCTAACACTCTCCAAGGGCTGATGCTAACCCTAACCCTAACCCTAACACTATCCTAGGGCTGATGCTAACCCTAACCCTAACTCTAACACTATCTTATGGCTGAGGCTAACCCTAACCCTAACACTATCCTAGGGCTGATGCTAACCCTAACCCTAACACTATCCTTGGGCTGATGCTAACCCTAACCCTAACCCTAACACTATCCTAGGGCAGATGCTAACCCTAACGCTAACCCTAACACTATCCTTGAACTGATGCTAACCCTAACCCTAACCCTAACACTATCCTAGGGCGGACGCTAACCCTAACCCTAACCCTAACACTATCCTAGGGCTGATGCTAACCCTAACACTAACACTATCCTAGGGCTGATGCTAACCGTAACCCTTACCCTTAACATTATCCTAGGGCTGATGCTAACCCTAACCCTAACACTAACAATATCTTGGGCTGAGGCTAACCCTAACCCTAACACTATCCTACGGCTGATGCTAACCCTAACCCTAACCCTAACACTATCCTAGGGCTGATGCTAACCCTAACCCTAACACTATCCTGGGCCTGATGCTAACCCTAACCCTAACCCTAACACTATCCTAAGGCTGATGCTAACCCTAACCATAACACTATCCTAGGGCTGATGCTAATCCTAACCCTAACCCTAACACTATCCTAGGGCTGATGCTAACCCTAACCCTAACACTATCCTAGGCCTGATGATAACCCTAACCCTAACCCTGACACTATCCTAGGGCTGATGCTAACCCTAACCCTAACACTATCCTAGGGCTGATGCTAACCCTAACCCTAACCCTAACACTATCCTAAGTCTGATGCTAACCCTAGCCCTCACACTATCCTAGGCCTGATTATAACCCTAACCCTAACCTTAACACTATCCTAGGGCTGATGCTAACCCTAACCATAACCCTAACACTATACTAGAGCTCATGCTAACCCTAACCCTAACACTATCCTAGGCCTGATGATAACCCTAACCGTAACCCTGACACTATCCTAGGGCTGATGCTAACCCTAACACTAACACTATCCTAGGGCTGATGCTAACCCTAACCCTAACCCTAACACTCTCCAAGGGCTGATGCTAACCCTAACCCTAACCCTAACAATATCCTAGGGCTGATGCTAACCCTAACCCTAACACTATCCTAGGGCTGATGCTAACCCTAACCCTAACCCTAACACTATCCTAGGGTTGATGCTATCCCTAACCCTAACACTATCCTAGGGCTGATGCTAACCCTAACCCTAACCCTGTCACTATCCTAGGGCTGATGCTAACCCTAACGCTAACACTATCCTAGGGCTGATGCTAACCCTAACCCTAACAATATCCTGGGGCTGATGCTAACCCTAACCCTAACCCTAACACTATCCTAGGACTGATCCTAACCCTAACACTAACACTATCCTAGGGCTGATGCTAACCCTAACCCTAACCCTAACACTATCCTAGGGCTGATGCTAACCCTAACACTAACAGTATCCTAGGGCTGACGCTAACCCTAACCCTAACCCTAACACTATCCTAGGGCTGATGCTAACCCTAACCCTAACCCTAACACTATCCTAGGGCTGATGCTAACCCTAACCCACACACTATCCTAGGGCTGATGCTAACCCTAACCCTAACACTATTCTTGGGCTGATGCTAACCCTAACCCTAACACTATTCTGGTCCTGATGCTAACCCTAACCCTAACCCTAACACTATCATAGGGCTGATGCTAACCCTAACCCTAACACTATCCTTGGGCTGATGCTAACCCTAACCTTAACCCTAACACTATCCTAGGGCAGATGCTAACCCTAACGCTAACCCTAACACTATCCTTGAACTGATGCTAACCCTAACCCTAACCCTAACACTATCCTAGGCCTGATGATAACCCTAACCCTAACCCTAACACTATCCTAGGGTTTATGTTAACCCTAACCCTAACACTATCCTAGGGCTGATGCTAACCCTAACCCTAACCCTAACACTCTCCTAGGGCTGAGGCTAACCCTAACCCTAACACTATCCTAGGGCTGATGCTAACCCTAACCCTAACCCAAACACTATCCTCGGGTTGATGCTAACCCTAACCCTAACACTATCCTAGGGCTGATGCTAACCCTAACCCTAACCCTAACACTATCCTTGGGCTGATGCTAACCCTAACCCTAACACTATCCTGGGCCTGATGCTAACCCTAAACCTAACCCTAACACTATCCTAGGGCTGATGCTAACCCTAACCCTAACACTATCCTTGGGCTGATGCTAACCCTAACCCTAACCCTAACAATATCCTAGGGCAGATCCTAACCCTAACCCTAACCCTAACACTATCCTTGGGCTGATGCTAACCCTAACCCTAACACTATCCTGGGCCTGATGCTAACCCTAACCATAACCCTAACACTATCCTAGGGCTGATGCTAACCCTAACCCTAACTCTATCCTTGGGCTGATGCTAACCAAAATCCTAACCCTAACAATATCCTAGGGCAGATGCTAACCCTAACGCTAACCCTAACACTACCCTTGAACTGATGCTAACCCTAACCCTAACCCTAACACTATCCTAGGCGTGATGATAACCCTAACCCTAACCCTAACACTATCCTAGGGTTTATGTTAACCCTAACCCTAACACTATCCTAGGGCTGATGCTAACCCTAACCCTTACCCTAACACTATCCTAGGGCGGATGCTAACCCTATCCCTAACCCTAACACTATCCTAGGGTTTATGTTAACCCTAACCCTAACACTATCCTAGGGCTGATGCTAACCCTAACCCTAAACCTAACACTATCCTAGGGCGGATGCTAACCCTAACCCTAACCCTAACACTATCCTAGGGCTGATGCTAATCCTAACACTAACACTATCCTAGGGCTGATGCTAACCCTAACCCTAACCCTAACACTCTCCAAGGGCTGATGCTAACCCTAACCCTAACCCTAACAATATCCTAGGGCTGATGCTAACCCTAACCCTAACACTATCCTAGGGCTGATGCTAACCCTAACCCTAACCCTAACACTATCCTAGGCCTGATGCTAACCCTATCCCTAACCCTAACACTCTCCTAGGGCTGAGGCTAACCCTAACCCTAACACTATCCTAGGGCTGATGCTAACCGTAACCCTAACCCAAACACTATCCTAGGGTTGATGCTAACCCTAACCCTAACACTATCCTAGGGCTGATGATAACCCTAACCCTAACCCTAACAGTATCCTTGGGCTGATGCTAACCCTAACCCTAACACTATCCTGGGCCTGATGCTAACCCTAACCCTAACCCTAACAGTATCCTAGGGCTGATGCTAACCCTAACCCTAACACTATCCTTGGGCTGATGCTAACCCTAACCCTAACCCTAACACTATCCTAGGGCAGATGCTAACCCTAACCCTAACCCTAACACTATCCTAGGCGTGATGCTAACCCTAACCCTAACCCTAACACTATCCTAGGCCTGATGATAACCCTAACCCTAACCCTAACACTATCCTAGGATTTATGTTAACCCTAACCCTAACACTATCCTAGGGCTGATGCTAACCCTAACCCTAACCCTATCACTATGCTAGGGCGGATGCTAACCCTAACCCTAACCCTAACCCTAACACTATCCTAGGGCTGATGCTAACACTAACACTAACACTATCCTAGGGCTGATGCTAACCCTAACCCTAACCCTAACATTATCCTAGGGCGGATGCTAACCCTAACCCTAACCCTAACACTATCCTAGGGCTGATGCTAACCCTAACACTAACACTATCCTAGGCCTGATGCTAACCCTAGCCCTAACCCTAACACTATCCTAGGGCTGATGCTAACCCTAACCCTAACACTATCCTAGGGCTGAATGCTAACCCTAACACTAACACTATCCTAGGGCTGATGCTAACCCTAACCCTAACCCTAACACTCTCCAAGGGCTGATGCTAACCCTAACCCTAACCCTAACACTATCCTAGGGCTGATGCTAACCCTAACCCTAACTCTAACACTATCTTATGGCTGAGGCTAACCCTAACCCTAACACTATCCTAGGGCTGATGCTAACCCTAACCCTAACACTATCCTTGGGCTGATGCTAACCCTAACCCTAACCCTAACACTATCCTAGGGCAGATGCTAACCCTAACGCTAACCCTAACACTATCCTTGAACTGATGCTAACCCTAACCCTAACCCTAACACTATCCTAGGGCGGACGCTAACCCTAACCCTAACCCTAACACTATCCTAGGGCTGATGCTAACCCTAACACTAACACTATCCTAGGGCTGATGCTAACCGTAACCCTTACCCTTAACATTATCCTAGGGCTGATGCTAACCCTAACCCTAACACTAACAATATCTTGGGCTGAGGCTAACCCTAACCCTAACACTATCCTACGGCTGATGCTAACCCTAACCCTAACCCTAACACTATCCTAGGGCTGATGCTAACCCTAACCCTAACACTATCCTGGGCCTGATGCTAACCCTAACCCTAACCCTAACACTATCCTAAGGCTGATGCTAACCCTAACCATAACACTATCCTAGGGCTGATGCTAATCCTAACCCTAACCCTAACACTATCCTAGGGCTGATGCTAACCCTAACCCTAACACTATCCTAGGCCTGATGATAACCCTAACCCTAACCCTGACACTATCCTAGGGCTGATGCTAACCCTAACCCTAACACTATCCTAGGGCTGATGCTAACCCTAACCCTAACCCTAACACTATCCTAAGTCTGATGCTAACCCTAGCCCTCACACTATCCTAGGCCTGATTATAACCCTAACCCTAACCTTAACACTATCCTAGGGCTGATGCTAACCCTAACCATAACCCTAACACTATACTAGAGCTCATGCTAACCCTAACCCTAAGACTATCCTAGGCCTGATGATAACCCTAACCGTAACCCTGACACTATCCTAGGGCTGATGCTAACCCTAACACTAACACTATCCTAGGGCTGATGCTAACCCTAACCCTAACCCTAACACTCTCCAAGGGCTGATGCTAACCCTAACCCTAACCCTAACAATATCCTAGGGCTGATGCTAACCCTAACCCTAACACTATCCTAGGGCTGATGCTAACCCTAACCCTAACCCTAACACTATCCTAGGGTTGATGCTATCCCTAACCCTAACACTATCCTAGGGCTGATGCTAACCCTAACCCTAACCCTATCACTATCCTAGGGCTGATGCTAACCCTAACGCTAACACTATCCTAGGGCTGATGCTAACCCTAACCCTAACAATATCCTGGGGCTGATGCTAACCCTAACCCTAACCCTAACACTATCCTAGGACTGATCCTAACCCTAACACTAACACTATCCTAGGGCTGATGCTAACCCTAACCCTAACCCTAACACTATCCTAGGGCTGATGCTAACCCTAACACTAACAGTATCCTAGGGCTGACGCTAACCCTAACCCTAACCCTAACACTATCCTAGGGCTGATGCTAACCCTAACCCTAACCCTAACACTATCCTAGGGCTGATGCTAACCCTAACCCACACACTATCCTAGGGCTGATGCTAACCCTAACCCTAACACTATCCTTGGGCTGATGCTAACCCTAACCCTAACACTATTCTGGTCCTGATGCTAACCCTAACCCTAACCCTAACACTATCATAGGGCTGATGCTAACCCTAACCCTAACACTATCCTTGGGCTGATGCTAACCCTAACCTTAACCCTAACACTATCCTAGGGCAGATGCTAACCCTAACGCTAACCCTAACACTATCCTTGAACTGATGCTAACCCTAACCCTAACCCTAACACTATCCTAGGCCTGATGATAACCCTAACCCTAACCCTAACACTATCCTAGGGTTTATGTTAACCCTAACCCTAACACTATCCTAGGGCTGATGCTAACCCTAACCCTAACCCTAACACTCTCCTAGGGCTGAGGCTAACCCTAACCCTAACACTATCCTAGGGCTGATGCTAACCCTAACCCTAACCCAAACACTATCCTCGGGTTGATGCTAACCCTAACCCTAACACTATCCTAGGGCTGATGCTAACCCTAACCCTAACCCTAACACTATCCTTGGGCTGATGCTAACCCTAACCCTAACACTATCCTGGGCCTGATGCTAACCCTAAACCTAACCCTAACACTATCCTAGGGCTGATGCTAACCCTAACCCTAACACTATCCTTGGGCTGATGCTAACCCTAACCCTAACCCTAACAATATCCTAGGGCAGATCCTAACCCTAACCCTAACCCTAACACTATCCTTGGGCTGATGCTAACCCTAACCCTAACACTATCCTGGGCCTGATGCTAACCCTAACCATAACCCTAACACTATCCTAGGGCTGATGCTAACCCTAACCCTAACTCTATCCTTGGGCTGATGCTAACCAAAACCCTAACCCTAACAATATCCTAGGGCAGATGCTAACCCTAACGCTAACCCTAACACTACCCTTGAACTGATGCTAACCCTAACCCTAACCCTAACACTATCCTAGGCGTGATGATAACCCTAACCCTAACCCTAACACTATCCTAGGGTTTATGTTAACCCTAACCCTAACACTATCCTAGGGCTGATGCTAACCCTAACCCTTACCCTAACACTATCCTAGGGCGGATGCTAACCCTATCCCTAACCCTAACACTATCCTAGGGTTTATGTTAACCCTAACCCTAACACTATCCTAGGGCTGATGCTAACCCTAACCCTAAACCTAACACTATCCTAGGGCGGATGCTAACCCTAACCCTAACCCTAACACTATCCTAGGGCTGATGCTAATCCTAACACTAACACTATCCTAGGGCTGATGCTAACCCTAACCCTAACCCTAACACTCTCCAAGGGCTGATGCTAACCCTAACCCTAACCCTAACAATATCCTAGGGCTGATGCTAACCCTAACCCTAACACTATCCTAGGGCTGATGCTAACCCTAACCCTAAACCTAACACTATCCTAGGGTTGATGCTAACCCTAACCCTAACACTATCCTAGGGCTGATGCTAACCCTAACCCTAACCCTAACACTAGCCTAGGGCTGATGCTAACTCTAACGCTAACACTATCCTAGGGCTGATGCTAACCCTAACCCTAACCCTAACACTAACCTAGGGCTGATGCTAACCCTAACCATAACACTATCCTGGGGCTGATGCTAACCCTAACCCTAACCCTAACACTATCCTAGGGCTGATGCTAACCCTAACTCTAACACTATCCTAGGGCTGATGCTAACCCTAACCCTAACCCTAACACTATCCTAGGGCTGATGCTAACCCTAACACTAACACTATCCTAGGGCTGATGCTAACCCTAACCCTAACCCTAACACTATCCTAGGGCTGATGCTAACCCTAACCCTAACACTATCCTAGGGCTGATGCTAACCCTAACCCTAACCCTAACACTATCCTAGGGCTGATGCTAACCCTAACCCTAACCCTAACACTATCCTAGGGCTTTTGATAACCCTAACACTAACACTATCCTAGGGCTGATGATAACCCTAACCCTAACCCTAACACTCTCCAAGGGCTGATGCTAACCCTAACCCTAACCCTAACAATATCCTAGGGCTGATGCTAACCCTAACCCTAACACTATCCTAGGGCTGATGCTAACCCTAACATTAACACTATCCTAGGGCTGATGCTAACCCTAACCCTAACCCTAACCCTCTCCAAGTGCTGATGCTAACCCTAACCCTAACCCTAACACTATCCTAGAGCTGATGCTAACCCTAACCCTAACTCTAACACTATCTTAGGGCTGATGCTAACCCTAACCATAACACTATCCTACGGCTGATGCTAACCCTAACCCTAACCCTAACACTCTCCTAGGGCTGATGCTAACCCTAACCCTAACACTATCCTAGGCCTGATGATAACCCTAACCCTAACCCTAACACTATCCTATGGCTGATGCTAACCCTAACCCTAACACTATCCTAGGGCTGATGCTAACCCCAACCCTAACCCTAACACTATCCTAAGTCTGATGCTAACCCTAGACCTCACACTATACTAGGCCTGATGATAACCATAACCGTAACCTTAACACTATCCTACGGCTGATGCTAACCCTAACCCTAACCCTAACACTATCCTAGAGCTGATGCTAACCCTAACCCTAACACAATCCTAGGCCTGATGATAACCCTAACCCTAACCCTGACACTATCCTAGGGCTGATGCTAACCCTAACCCTAACACTTTCCTAGGGCTGATGCTAACCCTAACCCTAATACTAACACTATCCTAGGCCTGATGCTAACCCTATCCCTAACCCTAACACTCTCCTAGGGCTGAGGCTAACCCTAACCCTAACACGATCCTAGGGCTGATGCTAACCCTAACCCTAACACTAACACTATCCTAGGGCTGATGCTAACCCTAACCCTAACCCTAACATTATCCTAGGGCGGATGCTAACCCTAACCCTAACCCTAACACTATCCTAGAGCTGATGCTAACCCTACCACTAACACTATCCGGGCCTGATGATAACCCTAACCCTAACCCTAACACTATCCTAGGGCTGATGCTAACCCTAACCCTAACACTATCCTTGGGCTGATGCTAACCCTAACCCTAACCCTAACAATATCCTAGGGCAGATGCTAACCCTAACCCTAACCCTAACACTATCCTTGGGCTGATGCTAACCCTAACCCTAACACTACCCTGGGCCTGATGCTAACCCTAACCCTAACCCTAACACTATCCTAGGGCTGATGCTAACCCTAACCCTAACACTATCCTTGGGCTGATGCTAACCCTAACCCTAACCCTAACAATATCCTAGGGCAGATGCTAACCCTAACGCTAACCCTAACACTATCCTTGAACTGATGCTAACCCTAACCCTAACCCTAACACTATCCTAGGCCTGATGATAACCCTAACCCTAACCCTAACACTATCCTAGGGTTTATGTTAACCCTAACCCTAACACTATCCTACGGCTGATGCTAACCCTAACCCTAACCCTAACACTATCCTAGGGCTGATGCTAACCCTAACCCTAACACTATCCTAGGCCTGATGATAACCATAACCCTAACCCTAACACTATCCTAGGGCTGATGCTAACCCTAACCCTAACACTATCCTAGGGCTGATGCTAACCCTAAACCTAACCCTAACACTATCCCAGGGCTGATGCTAACCCTAACGATAACCCTAAAACTATCCTTGAACTGATGCTAACCCTAACCCTAACCCTAACACTATCCTAGGCCTGATGATAACCCTAACCCTAACCCTAACACTATCCTAGGGTTTATGTTAACCCTAACCCTAACACTATCCTAGGGCTGATGCTAACCCTAACCCTAAACCTAACACTATCCTAGGGGGGATGCTAACCCTAACCCTAACCCTAACACTATCCTAGGGCTGATGCTAACCCTAACACTAACACTATCCTAGGGCTGATACTAACCCTAACCCTAACCCTAACACTCTCCAAGGGCTGATGCTAACCCTAACCCTAACCCTAACACTATCCTAGGGCTGATGCTAACCCTAACCCTAACACTATCCTAGGGCTGATGCTAACCCTAACCCTAACCCTAACACTATCCTAGGGTTGATGCTAACCCTAACCCTAACACTATCCTAGGGCTGATGCTAACCCTAACCCTAACCCTAACACTATCTTAGGGCTGATGTTAACCCTAACCCTAACACTATCCTAGGGCTGATGCTAACCCTAACCCTAACCTTAACACTAACCTAGGGCTGATGCTAACCCTAACCCTATCCCGAACACTATCCTAGGGCTGATGCTAACCCTAACCCTAACACAATCCTAGGGCTGATGCTAACCCTAACCCTAAACCTAAAACTATCCTAGGGCTGATGCTAACCCTAACCCTAACCCTAACACTATCCTTGGGCTGATGCTAACCCTAACCCTAACACTATCCTGGGCCTGATGCTAACCCTAAACCTAAACCTAAAACTATCCTAGGGCTGATGCTAACCCTAACCCTAACACTATCCTTGGGCTGATGCTAACCCTAACCCTAACCCTAACACTATCCTAGGGGAGATGCTAACCCTAACGCTAACCCTAACACTATCTTTGAACTGATGCTAACCCTAACCCTAACCCTAACACTATCCTAGGCCTGATGATAACCCAAACCCTAACCCTAACACTATCCTAGGGTTTATGTTAACCCTAACCCTAACACTATCCTAGGGCTGATGCTAACCCTAACCCTAACCCTAACACTATGCTAGGGCGGATGCTAACCCTAACCCTATCCCTAACACTATCCTAGGGCTGATGCTAACCCTAACACTAACACTATCCTAGGGCTGATGCTAACCCTAACCCTAACCCTAACATTATCCTAGGGCGGATGCTAACCCTAACCCTAACCCTAACACTATCCTAGAGCTGATGCTAACCCTACCACTAACACTATCCTAGGCCTGATGATAACCCTAACCCTAACCCTGACACTATTCTAGGGCTGATGCTAACCCTAACCCTAACACTATCCTAGGGCTGATGCTAACCCTAACACTAACACTATCCTAGGGCTGATGCTAACCCTAAACCTAACCCTAACCCTCTCCAAGGGCTGATGCTAACCCTAACTCTAACCCTAACACTATCCTAGGGCTGATGCTAACCCTAACCCTAACTCTAACACTATCTTAGGGCTGAGGCTAACCCTAACCCTAACACTATCCTACGGCTGATGATAACCCTAACCCTAACCCTAACACTATCCTAGGGCTGATGCTAACCCTAACGCTAACCCTAACACTATCCTTGAACTGATGCTAACCCTAAACCTAACCCTAACACTATCCTAGGCCTGATGATAACCCTAACCCTAACCCTAACACTATCCTAGGCCTGATGATAACCCTAACCCTAACCCTGACACTATCCTAGGGCTGATGCTAACCCTAACCCTAACACTATCCTAGGGCTGATGCTAACCCTAACCCTAACCCTAACACTATCCTAGGGCTGATGCTAACCCTAACCCTAACACTATCCTTGGCCTGCTGCTAACCCTAACCCTAACCATAACAATATCCTAGGGCAGATGCTAACCATAACCCTAACCCTAACACTATCCTTGGGCTGATGCTAACCCTAACCCTAACACTATCCTGGGCCTGATGCTAACCCTAACCCTAACCCTAACACTATCCTAGGGCTGATGCTAACCCTAACCCTAACACTATCCTTGGGCTGATGCTAACCCTAACCCTAAGACTAACATTATCCTAGGGCAGATGCTAACCCTAACGCTAACCCTAACACTATCCTTGAACTGATGCTAACCCTAACCCTAACCCTAACACTATCCTAGCCCTGATGATAACCCTAACCCTAACAGTATCCTAGGGTTTATGTTAACCCTAACCCTAACAGTATCCTAGGGCTAATGCTAACCCTAACCCTAACCCTAACACTATCCTAGGGCGGATGCTAACCCTAACCGTAACCCTAACACTATCCTAGTAATGATGCTAACCCTAACAGTAACACTATCCTAGGGCTGATGCTAACCCTAACCCTAAACCTAACACTATCCTAGGGCTGATGCTAACCCTAACCCTAACCCTAACACTATCCTAGGGCGGATGCTAACCCTAACCCTAACCCTAACACTATCCTAGGGCTGATGCTAACCCTAACACTAACACTATCCTAGGGCTGATGCTAACCCTAACCCTAACCCTAACATTACCCTTGGGCGAATGCTAACCCTAACCCTAACCCAAACTCTATCCTAGGGCTGATGCTAACCCTAACACTAACACTATCCCAGGCCTGATGCTAACCCTAACCCTAACCCTGACACTATTCTAGGGCTGATGCTAACCCTAACCCTAACACTGTCCTAGGGCTGATGCTAACCCTAACCCTAACACTATCCTAGGGCTGATGCTAACCCTAACCCTAACACTAACACTATCCTAGGGCTGATGCTAACCCTAACACTAACACTATCCTAGGGCTGATGCTAACCCTAACCCTAACCCTAACACTATCCTAGGGCTGATGCTAACCCTAACACTAACACTATCCTAGGGCTGATGCTAACCCTAACCCTAACCCTAACATTACCCTTGGGCGAATGCTAACCCTAACCCTAACCCAAACTCTATCCTAGGGCTGATGCTAACCCTAACACTAACACTATCCTACGACTGATGCTAACCCTAACCCTAACCCTAACACTATCCTAGGGCTGATGCTAACCCTAACCCTAACACTATCCTAGGGCTGATGCTAACCCTAACCCTAACCCTAACACTATCCTAGGGCTGATGCTAACCGTAACCCTAACACTATCCTAGGCCTGATGATAACCCTAACCCTAACCCTAACACTACCCTAGGGCTGATGCTAACCCTAACCCTAACACTATCCTAGGGCTGATTCTAACCCTAACCCTAACCCTAACACTATCCTAGGGCTGATGCTAAGCCTAACGCTAACCCTAACACTATCCTTGAACTGATGCTAACCCTAACCCTAACCCTAACACTATCCTAGGCCTGATGATAACCCTAACCCTAACCCTAACACTATCCTAGGGTTTATGTTAACCCTAATCCTAACACTATCCTAGGGCTGATGCTAACCCTAACCCTAAACCTAACACTATCCTAGGGCGGATGCTAACCCTAACCCTAACCCTAACACTATCCTAGGGCTGATGCTAACCCTAAAACTAACACTATCCTAGGGCTGAAGCTAACCCTAACCCTAACCCTAACACTCTCCAAGGCCTGATGCTAACCCTAACCCTAACCCTAACACTATCCTAGGGCTGATGCTAACCCTAACCCTAACACTATCCTAGGGATGATGCTAACCCTAACCCTAACACTAACACTATCCTAGGGTTGATGCTAACCCTAACACTAACACTATGCTAGGGCTGATGCTAACCCTAACACTAACCCTAACACTATCCTAGGTCTGATGCTAACCCTAACCCTAACACTATCCTAGGGCTGATGCTAACCCTAAACCTAACCCTAATACTAACCTAGGGCTGATGCTAACCCTAACCCTAACACTATCCTAGGGCTGATGCTAACCCTAACCCTAACCCTAACACTATCCTAGGGCTGATGCTAACCCTAACCCTAACACTATCCTAGAGCTGATGGTAACCCTAACCCTAACACTATCCTAGGGCTGATGCTAACCCTAACCCTAAACCTAACACTATCCTAGGGCGGATGCTAACCCTAACCCTAACCCTAACACTATCCTAGGGCTGATGCTAACCCTAAAACTAACACTATCCTAGGGCTGAAGCTAACCCTAACCCTAACCCTAACACTCTCCAAGGCCTGATGCTAACCCTAACCCTAACCCTAACACTATCCTAGGGCTGATGCTAACCCTAACCCTAACACTATCCTAGGGATGATGCTAACCCTAACCCTAACACTAACACTATCCTAGGGTTGATGCTAACCCTAACACTAACACTATGCTAGGGCTGATGCTAACCCTAACACTAACCCTAACACTATCCTAGGTCTGATGCTAACCCTAACCCTAACACTATCCTAGGGCTGATGCTAACCCTAAACCTAACCCTAATACTAACCTAGGGCTGATGCTAACCCTAACCCTAACACTATCCTAGGGCTGATGCTAACCCTAACCCTAACCCTAACACTATCCTAGGGCTGATGCTAACCCTAACCCTAACACTATCCTAGGGCTGATGCTAACCCTAACCCTAACCCTAACACTATGCTAGGGCTGATGCTAACCCTAACAGTAACACTATCCTAGGGCTGATGCTAACCCTAACCCTAACCCTAACACTATCCTAGGGCTGATGCTAACCCTAACCCTAACCCAAACACTATCCTAGGGTTGATGCTAACCCTAACCCTAACACTATCCTAGGGCTGATGCTAACCCTAACCCTAACCCTAACACTATCCTTGGGCTGATGCTAACCCTAACCCTAACACTATCCTGGGCCTGATGCTAACCCTAACCCTAACCCTAACACTATCCTAGGGCTGATGCTAACCCTAACCCTAACACTATCCTTGGGATGATGCTAACCCTAACCCTAACCCTAACACTATCCTAGGGCAGATGCTAAACCTAACGCTAACCCTAACACTATCCTTGAACTGATGTGAACCCTAACCCTAACCCTAACACTATCCTAGGCCTGATGATAACCCTAACCCTAACCCTAACACTATCCTAGGGCTGATGCTAACCCTAACCCGAACACTATCCTAGGGCTGATTCTAACCCTAACCCTAACCCTAACACTATCCTAGGGCTGATGCTAAGCCTAACGCTAACCCTAACACTATCCTTGAACTGATGCTAACCCTAACCCTAACCCTAACACTATCCTAGGGTTTATGTTAACCCTAACCCTAACACTATCCTAGGGCTGATGCTAACCCTAACCCTAAACCTAACACTATCCTAGGGCGGATGCTAACCCTAACCCTAACCCAAACACTATCCTAGGGCTGATGCTAACCCTAACACTAACACTATCCTAGGGCTGAAGCTAACCCTAACCCTAACCCTAACACTCTCCAAAGGCTGATGCTAACCCTAACCCTAACACTAACACTATCCTAGGGCTGATGCTAATCCTAACCCTAACACTATCCTAGGTCTGATGCTAACCCTAACCCTAACACTATCCTAGGGCTGATGCTAACCCTAACCCTAACCCTAACACTATCCTAGGGCTGATACTAACACTAACCCTAACACTATCCTAGGCCTGATGATAACCCTAACCCTAACCCTAACACTATCCTAGGGCTGATGCTAACCCTAACCCCAACACTATCCTAGGGCTGATGCTAACCCTAACCCTAACCCTAACACTATCCTAAGTCTGATGCTAACCCTAGACCTCACACTATACTAGGCCTGATGATAACCATAACCCTAACCTTAACACTATCCTAGGGCTGATGCTAACCCTAACCCTAACCCTAACACTATCCTAGAGCTGATGCTAACCCTAACCCTAACACTATCCTAGGCCTGATGATAACCCTAACCCTAACCCTGACACTATCCTAGGGCTGATGCTAACCCTAACCCTAACCCTAACACTATCCTAGAGCTGATGCTAACCCTAACGCTAACACTATCCTAGGGCTGATGCTAACATTAACCCTAACCCTAACACTATCCTAGGCCTGATGCTAACCCTATCCGTAACCCTAACACTCTCCTAGGGCTGAGGCTAACCCTAACCCTAAAAATATCCTAGGGCTGATGCTAACCTTAACCCAAACCCTAACACTATCCTAGGGCGGATGCTAACCCTAACCGTAACCCTAACACTATCCTAGGGCTGATGCTAACCCTAACAGTAACACTATCCTAGGGCTGATGCTAACCCTAACCCTAAACCTAACACTATCCTAGGGCTGATGCTAACCCTAACCGTAACCCTAACACTATCCTAGGGCGGATGCTAACCCTAACCCTAACCCTAACACTATCCTAGGGCTGATGCTAACCCTAACACTAACACTATCCTAGGGCTGATGCTAACCCTAACCCTAACCCTAACATTATCCTTGGGCGAATGCTAACCCTAACCCTAACCCAAACACTATCCTAGGGCTGATGCTAACCCTAACACTAACACTATCCTAGGCCTGATGCTAACCCTAACCCTAACCCTGACACTATTCTAGGGCTGATGCTAACCCTAACCCTAACACTATCCTAGGGCTGATGCTAACCCTAACCCTAACACTATCCTAGGGCTGATGCTAACCCTAACCCTAACACTAACACTATCCTAGGGCGGATGCTAATCCTAACCCTAACCCTAACACTATCCTAGGGCTGATGCTAACCCTAACACTAACACTATCCTAGGGCTGATGCTAACCCTAACCCTAACCCTAACATTATCCTAGGGCTGATGCTAACCCTAACCCTAACTCTAACACTATCTTAGGGCTGAGGCTGACCCTAACACTAACACTATCCTACGACTGATGCTAACCCTAACCCTAACCCTAACACTATCCTAGGGCTGATGCTAACCCTAACCCTAACACTATCCTAGGGCTGATGCTAACCCTAACCCTAACCCTAACACTATCCTAGGGCTGATGCTAACCGTAACCCTAACACTATCCTAGGCCTGATGATAACCCTAACCCTAACCCTAACACTATCCTAGGGCTGATGCTAACCCTAACCCTAACACTATCCTAGGGCTGATGATAACCCTAACCCTAACCCTGACACTATCCTAGGGCTGATGCTAACCCTAACCCTAACCCTAACACTATCCTAGAGCTGATGGTAACCCTAACCCTAACACTATCCTAGGGCTGATGCTAACCCTAACCCTAAGCCTAACACTATCCTAGGCCTGATGCTAACCCTATCCGTAACCCTAACACTCTCCTAGGGCTGAGGCTAACCCTAACCCTAACAATATCCTAGGGCTGATGCTAACCCTAACCCTAACCCTAAAACTATCCTTGGGCTGATGCTAACCGTAACCCTAACACTATCCGGGGCCTGATGCTAACCCTAACCCTAAACCTAAAACTATCCTAGGGCTGATGCTAACCCTAACCCTAACACTATCCTTGGGCTGATGCTAACCCTAACCCTAACCCTAACACTATCCTAGGGCAGATGCTAACCCCATCGCTAACCCTAACACTATCTTTGAACTGATGCTAACCCTAACCCTAACCCTAACACTATCCTAGGCCTGATGATAACCCTAACCCTAACCCTAACACTATCCTAGGGTTTATGTTAACCCTAACCCTAACACTATCCTAGGGCTGATGCTAACTCTAACCCTAACCCTAACACTATCCTAGGGCGGATGCTAACCCTAACCCTAACCCTAACACTATCCTAGGGCTGATGCTAACCCTAACCCTAACTCTAACACTATCCTAGGGCTGATGCTAACCCTAACCCTAACACTATCCTAGGCCTGATGCTAACCCTAACCCTAACCCTAACACTATCCTACGGCTGATGCTAACCCTAACCCTAACACTATCCTAGGGCTGATGCTAACCCTAACCCGTAACCCTAACACTATCCTAGGGCTGATGCTAACCCTAACCCTAACACTATCCTAGGCCTGATGATAACCCTAACCCTAACCCTAACACTATCCTAGGGCTGATGCTAACCCTAACCCTAACCCTAACACTATCCTAAGTCTGATGCTAACCCTAGACCTCACACTATACTAGGCCTGATGATAACCATAACCCTAACCTTAACACTATCCTAGGGCTGATGCTAACCCTAACCCTAAACCTAACACTATCCTAGAGCTGATGCTAACCCTAACCCTAACACTATCCTTGGCCTGATGATAACCCTAACCCTGACACTATCCTAGGGCTGATGCTAACCCTAACCCTAACACTATCGTAGGGCTGATGCTAACCCTAACCCTAACCCTAACACTATCCTAGGCCTGATGCTAACCCTATCCGTAACCCTAACACTCTCCTAGGGCTGAGGCTAACCCTAACCCTAACAATATCCTAGGGCTGATGCTAACCCTAACCTTAACCCTAACACTATCCTTGGGCTGATGCTAACCCTAACCCTAACACTATCCGGGGCCTGATGCTAACCCTAACCCTAAACCTAAAACTATCCTAGGGCTGATGCTAACCCTAACCCTAACACTATCCTTGGGCTGATGCTAACCCTAACCCTAACCCTAACACTATCCTAGGGCAGATGCTAACCCTAACGCTAACCCTAACACTATCTTTGAACTGATGCTAACCCTAACCCTAACCCTAACACTATCCTAGGCCTGATGATAACCCTAACCCTAACCCTAACACTATCCTAGGGTTTATGTTAACCCTAACCCTAACACTATCCTAGGGCTGATGCTAACCCTAACCCTAACCCTAACACTATCCTAGGGCGCATGCTAACCCTAACCCTAACCCTAACACTATCCTAGGGCTGATGCTAACCCTAACACTAACACTATCCTAGGGCTGATGCTAACCCTAACCCTAACCCTAACATTATCCTAGGGCGGATGCTAACCCTAATCCTAACCCTAACACTATCCTAGGGCTGATGCTAACCCTAACACTAACACTATCCTAGGCCTGATGCTAACCCTAACCCTAACCCTGACACTATTCTAGGGCTGATGCTAACCCTAACCCTAACACTATCCTAGGGCTGATGCTAACCCTAACACTAACACTAACCTAGGGCTGATGCTAACCCTAACCCTAACCCTAACCCTCTCCAAGGGCTGATGCTAACCCTAACTCTAACCTTAACACTATCCTAGGGCTGATGCTAACCCTAACCCTAACTCTAACACTATCTTAGGGCTGAGGCTAACCCTAACCCTAACACTATCCTACGGCTGATGATATCCCTAACCCTAACCCTAACACTATCCTAGGGCTGATGCTAACCCTAACCCTAACACTATCCTAGTCCTGATGCTAACCCTAACCCTAACCCTAACACTATCCTAGGGCTGATGCTAACACTAACCCTAACACTATCCTAGGGCTGATGCTAACCCTAACGCTAACCCTAACACTATCCTTGAACTGATGCTAACCCTAACCCTAACCCTAACACTATCCTAGGCCTGATGATAACCCTAACCCTAACCCTAACACTATCCTAGGCCTGATGATAACCCTAACCCTAACCCTGACACTATCCTAGGGCTGATGCTAACCCTAACCCTAACACTATCCTAGGACTGATGCTAACCCTAACCCTAACCCTAACACTATCCTAGGCCTGATGCTAACCCTATCCCTAACCCTAACACTCTCCTAGGGCTGAGGCTAACCCTAACCCTAACACTATCCTAGGGCTGATGCTAACCCTAACCCTAACCCAAACACTATCCTAGGGTTGATGCTAACCCTAACCCTAACACTATCCTAGGGCTGATGCTAACCCTAAAACTAACCCTAACACTATCCTTGGGCTGATGCTAACCCTAACCCTAACACTGTCCTGGGCCTGATGCTAACCCTAACCCTAACCCTAACACTACCCTAGGGCTGATGCTAACCCTAACCCTAACACTATCCTTGGCCTGCTGCTAACCCTAACCCTAACCCTAACAATATCCTAGGGCAGATGCTAACCATAACCCTAACCCTAACACTATCCTTGGGCTGATGCTAACCCTAACCCTAACACTATCCTGGGCCTGATGCTAACCCTAACCCTAACCCTAACACTACCCTAGGGCTGATGCTAACCCTAACCCTAACACTATCCTAGGGCTGATGCTAACCCTAACCCTAACCCTAACACTATCCTAGGGCTGATGCTAACCGTAACCCTAACACTATCCTAGGCCTGATGATAACCCTAACCCTATCCCTAACACTATCCTAGGGCTGATGCTAACCCTAACCCTAACACTATCCTAGGGCTGATGATAACCCTAACCCTAACCCAAACACTATCCTAGGGTTGATGCTAACCCTAACCCTAACACTATCCTAGGGCTGATGCTAACCCTAACCCTAACCCTAACACTATCCTTGGGCTGATGCTAACCCTAACCCTAACACTATCCTGGGCCTGATGCTAACCCTAACCCTAACCCTAACACTATCCTAGGGCTGATGCTAACCCTAACCCTAACACTATCCTTGGGATGATGCTAACCCTA
This sequence comes from Lemur catta, assembly GCF_020740605.2. Lineage (NCBI taxonomy): Eukaryota > Metazoa > Chordata > Mammalia > Primates > Lemuridae > Lemur > Lemur catta. The sequence goes on from NC_059134.1 coordinate 2,027,083, forward strand.
ACCCTAACCCTAACACTATCCTAGGGCAGATGCTAAACCTAACGCTAACCCTAACACTATCCTTGAACTGATGTGAACCCTAACCCTAACCCTAACACTATCCTAGGCCTGATGATAACCCTAACCCTAACCCTAACACTATCCTAGGGCTGATGCTAACCCTAACCCGAACACTATCCTAGGGCTGATTCTAACCCTAACCCTAACCCTAACACTATCCTAGGGCTGATGCTAAGCCTAACGCTAACCCTAACACTATCCTTGAACTGATGCTAACCCTAACCCTAACCCTAACACTATCCTAGGGTTTATGTTAACCCTAACCCTAACACTATCCTAGGGCTGATGCTAACCCTAACCCTAAACCTAACACTATCCTAGGGCGGATGCTAACCCTAACCCTAACCCAAACACTATCCTAGGGCTGATGCTAACCCTAACACTAACACTATCCTAGGGCTGAAGCTAACCCTAACCCTAACCCTAACACTCTCCAAAGGCTGATGCTAACCCTAACCCTAACACTAACACTATCCTAGGGCTGATGCTAATCCTAACCCTAACACTATCCTAGGTCTGATGCTAACCCTAACCCTAACACTATCCTAGGGCTGATGCTAACCCTAACCCTAACCCTAACACTATCCTAGGGCTGATACTAACACTAACCCTAACACTATCCTAGGCCTGATGATAACCCTAACCCTAACCCTAACACTATCCTAGGGCTGATGCTAACCCTAACCCCAACACTATCCTAGGGCTGATGCTAACCCTAACCCTAACCCTAACACTATCCTAAGTCTGATGCTAACCCTAGACCTCACACTATACTAGGCCTGATGATAACCATAACCCTAACCTTAACACTATCCTAGGGCTGATGCTAACCCTAACCCTAACCCTAACACTATCCTAGAGCTGATGCTAACCCTAACCCTAACACTATCCTAGGCCTGATGATAACCCTAACCCTAACCCTGACACTATCCTAGGGCTGATGCTAACCCTAACCCTAACCCTAACACTATCCTAGAGCTGATGCTAACCCTAACGCTAACACTATCCTAGGGCTGATGCTAACATTAACCCTAACCCTAACACTATCCTAGGCCTGATGCTAACCCTATCCGTAACCCTAACACTCTCCTAGGGCTGAGGCTAACCCTAACCCTAAAAATATCCTAGGGCTGATGCTAACCTTAACCCAAACCCTAACACTATCCTAGGGCGGATGCTAACCCTAACCGTAACCCTAACACTATCCTAGGGCTGATGCTAACCCTAACAGTAACACTATCCTAGGGCTGATGCTAACCCTAACCCTAAACCTAACACTATCCTAGGGCTGATGCTAACCCTAACCGTAACCCTAACACTATCCTAGGGCGGATGCTAACCCTAACCCTAACCCTAACACTATCCTAGGGCTGATGCTAACCCTAACACTAACACTATCCTAGGGCTGATGCTAACCCTAACCCTAACCCTAACATTATCCTTGGGCGAATGCTAACCCTAACCCTAACCCAAACACTATCCTAGGGCTGATGCTAACCCTAACACTAACACTATCCTAGGCCTGATGCTAACCCTAACCCTAACCCTGACACTATTCTAGGGCTGATGCTAACCCTAACCCTAACACTATCCTAGGGCTGATGCTAACCCTAACCCTAACACTATCCTAGGGCTGATGCTAACCCTAACCCTAACACTAACACTATCCTAGGGCGGATGCTAATCCTAACCCTAACCCTAACACTATCCTAGGGCTGATGCTAACCCTAACACTAACACTATCCTAGGGCTGATGCTAACCCTAACCCTAACCCTAACATTATCCTAGGGCTGATGCTAACCCTAACCCTAACTCTAACACTATCTTAGGGCTGAGGCTGACCCTAACACTAACACTATCCTACGACTGATGCTAACCCTAACCCTAACCCTAACACTATCCTAGGGCTGATGCTAACCCTAACCCTAACACTATCCTAGGGCTGATGCTAACCCTAACCCTAACCCTAACACTATCCTAGGGCTGATGCTAACCGTAACCCTAACACTATCCTAGGCCTGATGATAACCCTAACCCTAACCCTAACACTATCCTAGGGCTGATGCTAACCCTAACCCTAACACTATCCTAGGGCTGATGATAACCCTAACCCTAACCCTGACACTATCCTAGGGCTGATGCTAACCCTAACCCTAACCCTAACACTATCCTAGAGCTGATGGTAACCCTAACCCTAACACTATCCTAGGGCTGATGCTAACCCTAACCCTAAGCCTAACACTATCCTAGGCCTGATGCTAACCCTATCCGTAACCCTAACACTCTCCTAGGGCTGAGGCTAACCCTAACCCTAACAATATCCTAGGGCTGATGCTAACCCTAACCCTAACCCTAAAACTATCCTTGGGCTGATGCTAACCGTAACCCTAACACTATCCGGGGCCTGATGCTAACCCTAACCCTAAACCTAAAACTATCCTAGGGCTGATGCTAACCCTAACCCTAACACTATCCTTGGGCTGATGCTAACCCTAACCCTAACCCTAACACTATCCTAGGGCAGATGCTAACCCCATCGCTAACCCTAACACTATCTTTGAACTGATGCTAACCCTAACCCTAACCCTAACACTATCCTAGGCCTGATGATAACCCTAACCCTAACCCTAACACTATCCTAGGGTTTATGTTAACCCTAACCCTAACACTATCCTAGGGCTGATGCTAACTCTAACCCTAACCCTAACACTATCCTAGGGCGGATGCTAACCCTAACCCTAACCCTAACACTATCCTAGGGCTGATGCTAACCCTAACCCTAACTCTAACACTATCCTAGGGCTGATGCTAACCCTAACCCTAACACTATCCTAGGCCTGATGCTAACCCTAACCCTAACCCTAACACTATCCTACGGCTGATGCTAACCCTAACCCTAACACTATCCTAGGGCTGATGCTAACCCTAACCCGTAACCCTAACACTATCCTAGGGCTGATGCTAACCCTAACCCTAACACTATCCTAGGCCTGATGATAACCCTAACCCTAACCCTAACACTATCCTAGGGCTGATGCTAACCCTAACCCTAACCCTAACACTATCCTAAGTCTGATGCTAACCCTAGACCTCACACTATACTAGGCCTGATGATAACCATAACCCTAACCTTAACACTATCCTAGGGCTGATGCTAACCCTAACCCTAAACCTAACACTATCCTAGAGCTGATGCTAACCCTAACCCTAACACTATCCTTGGCCTGATGATAACCCTAACCCTGACACTATCCTAGGGCTGATGCTAACCCTAACCCTAACACTATCGTAGGGCTGATGCTAACCCTAACCCTAACCCTAACACTATCCTAGGCCTGATGCTAACCCTATCCGTAACCCTAACACTCTCCTAGGGCTGAGGCTAACCCTAACCCTAACAATATCCTAGGGCTGATGCTAACCCTAACCTTAACCCTAACACTATCCTTGGGCTGATGCTAACCCTAACCCTAACACTATCCGGGGCCTGATGCTAACCCTAACCCTAAACCTAAAACTATCCTAGGGCTGATGCTAACCCTAACCCTAACACTATCCTTGGGCTGATGCTAACCCTAACCCTAACCCTAACACTATCCTAGGGCAGATGCTAACCCTAACGCTAACCCTAACACTATCTTTGAACTGATGCTAACCCTAACCCTAACCCTAACACTATCCTAGGCCTGATGATAACCCTAACCCTAACCCTAACACTATCCTAGGGTTTATGTTAACCCTAACCCTAACACTATCCTAGGGCTGATGCTAACCCTAACCCTAACCCTAACACTATCCTAGGGCGCATGCTAACCCTAACCCTAACCCTAACACTATCCTAGGGCTGATGCTAACCCTAACACTAACACTATCCTAGGGCTGATGCTAACCCTAACCCTAACCCTAACATTATCCTAGGGCGGATGCTAACCCTAATCCTAACCCTAACACTATCCTAGGGCTGATGCTAACCCTAACACTAACACTATCCTAGGCCTGATGCTAACCCTAACCCTAACCCTGACACTATTCTAGGGCTGATGCTAACCCTAACCCTAACACTATCCTAGGGCTGATGCTAACCCTAACACTAACACTAACCTAGGGCTGATGCTAACCCTAACCCTAACCCTAACCCTCTCCAAGGGCTGATGCTAACCCTAACTCTAACCTTAACACTATCCTAGGGCTGATGCTAACCCTAACCCTAACTCTAACACTATCTTAGGGCTGAGGCTAACCCTAACCCTAACACTATCCTACGGCTGATGATATCCCTAACCCTAACCCTAACACTATCCTAGGGCTGATGCTAACCCTAACCCTAACACTATCCTAGTCCTGATGCTAACCCTAACCCTAACCCTAACACTATCCTAGGGCTGATGCTAACACTAACCCTAACACTATCCTAGGGCTGATGCTAACCCTAACGCTAACCCTAACACTATCCTTGAACTGATGCTAACCCTAACCCTAACCCTAACACTATCCTAGGCCTGATGATAACCCTAACCCTAACCCTAACACTATCCTAGGCCTGATGATAACCCTAACCCTAACCCTGACACTATCCTAGGGCTGATGCTAACCCTAACCCTAACACTATCCTAGGACTGATGCTAACCCTAACCCTAACCCTAACACTATCCTAGGCCTGATGCTAACCCTATCCCTAACCCTAACACTCTCCTAGGGCTGAGGCTAACCCTAACCCTAACACTATCCTAGGGCTGATGCTAACCCTAACCCTAACCCAAACACTATCCTAGGGTTGATGCTAACCCTAACCCTAACACTATCCTAGGGCTGATGCTAACCCTAAAACTAACCCTAACACTATCCTTGGGCTGATGCTAACCCTAACCCTAACACTGTCCTGGGCCTGATGCTAACCCTAACCCTAACCCTAACACTACCCTAGGGCTGATGCTAACCCTAACCCTAACACTATCCTTGGCCTGCTGCTAACCCTAACCCTAACCCTAACAATATCCTAGGGCAGATGCTAACCATAACCCTAACCCTAACACTATCCTTGGGCTGATGCTAACCCTAACCCTAACACTATCCTGGGCCTGATGCTAACCCTAACCCTAACCCTAACACTACCCTAGGGCTGATGCTAACCCTAACCCTAACACTATCCTAGGGCTGATGCTAACCCTAACCCTAACCCTAACACTATCCTAGGGCTGATGCTAACCGTAACCCTAACACTATCCTAGGCCTGATGATAACCCTAACCCTATCCCTAACACTATCCTAGGGCTGATGCTAACCCTAACCCTAACACTATCCTAGGGCTGATGATAACCCTAACCCTAACCCTGACACTATCCTAGGGCTGATGCTAACCCTAACCCTAACCCTAACACTATCTTAGAGCTGATGCTAACCCTAACCCTAACACTATCCTAGGGCTGATGCTAACCCTAACCCTAACCCTAACACTATCCTAGGCCTGATGCTAACCCTATCCGTAACCCTAACACTCTCCTAGGGCTGAGGCTAACCCTAACCCTAACAATATCCTAGGGCTGATGCTAACCCTAACCCTAACCCTAAAACTATCCTTGGGCTGATGCTAACCGTAACCCTAACACTATCCTGGGCCTGATGCTAACCCTAACCCTAAACCTAAAACTATCCTAGGGCTGATGCTAACCCTAACCCTAACACTATCCTTGGGCTGATGCTAACCCTAACCCTAACCCTAACACTATCCTTGGGCAGATGCTAACCCTAACGCTAACCCTAACACTATCTTTGAACTGATGCTAACCCTAACCCTAACCCTAACACTATCCTAGGCCTGATGATAACCCTAACCCTAACCCTAACACTATCCTAGGGTTTATGTTAACCCTAACCCTAACACTATCCTAGGGCTGATGCTAACTCTAACCCTAACCCTAACACTATCCTAGGGCGGATGCTAACCCTAACCCTAACCCTAACACTATCCTAGGGCTGATGCTAACCCTAACCCTAACTCTAACACTATCCTAGGGCTGATGCTAACACTAACCCTAACACTATCCTAGGCCTGATGCTAACCCTAACCCTAACCCTAACACTATCCTAGGGCTGATGCTAACCCTAACCCTAACACTATCCTAGGGCTGATGCTAACCCTAACCCGTAACCCTAACACTATCCTAGGGCTGATGCTAACCCTAACCCTAACACTATCCTAGGCCTGATGATAACCCTAACCCTAACCCTAACACTATCCTAGGGCTGATGCTAACCCTAACCCTAACCCTAACACTATCCTAAGTCTGATGCTAACCCTAGACCTCACACTATACTAGGCCTGATGATAACCATAACCCTAACCTTAACACTATCCTAGGGCTGATGCTAACCGTAACCCTAAACCTAACACTATCCTAGAGCTGATGCTAACCCTAACCCTAACACTATCCTAGGCCTGATGATAACCCTAACCCTAACCCTGACACTATCCTAGGGCTGATGCTAACCCTAACCCTAACACTATCCTAGGGCTGATGCTAACCCTAACCCTAACCCTAACACTACCCTAGGCCTGATGCTAAACCTATCCGTAACCCTAACACTCTCCTAGGGCTGAGGCTAACCCTAACCCTAACAATATCCTAGGGCTGATGCTAACCCTAACCTTAACCCTAACACTATCCTTAGGCTGATGCTAACCCTAACCCTAACACTATCCTGGGCCTGATGCTAACCCTAACCCTAAACCTAAAACTATCCTAGGGCTGATGCTAACCCTAACCCTAACACTATCCTTGGGCTGATGCTAACCCTAACCCTAACCCTAACACTATCCTAGGGCAGATGCTAACCCTAACGCTAACCGTAACACTATCTTTGAACTGATGCTAACCCTAACCCTAACCCTAACACTATCCTAGGCCTGATGATAACCCTAACCCTAACCCTAACACTATCCTAGGGTTTATGTTAACCCTAAACCTAACACTATCCTTGGGCTGATGCTAACCCTAACCCTAACACTGTCCTGGGCCTGATGCTAACCCTAACCCTAACCCTAACACTACCCTAGGGCTGATGCTAACCCTAACCCTAACACTATGCTTGGCCTGCTGCTAACCCTAACCCTAACCCTAACAATATCCTGGGGCAGATGCTAACCATAACCCTAACCCTAACACTATCCTTGGGCTGATGCTAACCCTAACCCTAACACTATCCTGGGCCTGATGCTAACCCTAACCCTAACCCTAACACTATCCTAGGGCTGATGCTAACCCTAACCCTAACACTATCCTTGGGCTGATGCTAACCCTAACCCTAAGACTAACATTATCCTAGGGCAGATGCTAACCCTAACGCTAACCCTAACACTATCCTTGAACTGATGCTAACCCTAACCCTAACCCTAACACTATCCTAGCCCTGATGATAACCCTAACCCTAACAGTATCCTAGGGTTTATGTTAACCCTAACCCTAACAGTATCCTAGGGCTGATGCTAACCCTAACCCTAACCCTAACACTATCCTAGGGCGGATGCTAACCCTAACCCTAACCCTAACACTATCCTAGGGCTGATGCTAACCCTAACACTAACACTATCCTAGGGCTGATGCTAACCCTAACCCTAACCCTAACATTACCCTTGGGCGAATGCTAACCCTAACCCTAACCCAAACTCTATCCTAGGGCTGATGCTAACCCTAACACTAACACTATCCCAGGCCTGATGCTAACCCTAACCCTAACCCTGACACTATTCTAGGGCTGATGCTAACCCTAACCCTAACACTGTCCTAGGGCTGATGCTAACCCTAACCCTAACACTATCCTAGGGCTGATGCTAACCCTAACCCTAACACTAACACTATCCTAGGGCGGATGCTAACCCTAACCCTAACCCTAACACTATCCTAGGGCTGATGCTAACCCTAACACTAACACTATCCTAGGGCTGATGCTAACCCTAACCCTAACCTAACATTATCCTAGGGCTGATGCTAACCCTAACCCTAACTCTAACACTATCTTAGGGCTGAGGCTGACCCTAACCCTAACACTATCCTACGACTGATGCTAACCCTAACCCTAACCCTAACACTATCCTAGGGCTGATGCTAACCCTAACCCTAACACTATCCTAGGGCTGATGCTAACCCTAACCCTAACCCTAACACTATCCTAGGGCTGATGCTAACCGTAACCCTAACACTATCCTAGGCCTGATGATAACCCTAACCCTAACCCTAACACTACCCTAGGGCTGATGCTAACCCTAACCCTAACACTATCCTAGGGCTGATTCTAACCCTAACCCTAACCCTAACACTATCCTAGGGCTGATGCTAAGCCTAACGCTAACCCTAACACTATCCTTGAACTGATGCTAACCCTAACCCTAACCCTAACACTATCCTAGGCCTGATGATAACCCTAACCCTAACCCTAACACTATCCTAGGGTTTATGTTAACCCTAATCCTAACACTATCCTAGGGCTGATGCTAACCCTAACCCTAAACCTAACACTATCCTAGGGCGGATGCTAACCCTAACCCTAACCCTAACACTATCCTAGGGCTGATGCTAACCCTAAAACTAACACTATCCTAGGGCTGAAGCTAACCCTAACCCTAACCCTAACACTCTCCAAGGCCTGATGCTAACCCTAACCCTAACCCTAACACTATCCTAGGGCTGATGCTAACCCTAACCCTAACACTATCCTAGGGATGATGCTAACCCTAACCCTAACACTAACACTATCCTAGGGTTGATGCTAACCCTAACACTAACACTATGCTAGGGCTGATGCTAACCCTAACACTAACCCTAACACTATCCTAGGTCTGATGCTAACCCTAACCCTAACACTATCCTAGGGCTGATGCTAACCCTAAACCTAACCCTAATACTAACCTAGGGCTGATGCTAACCCTAACCCTAACACTATCCTAGGGCTGATGCTAACCCTAACCCTAACCCTAACACTATCCTAGGGCTGATGCTCACCCTAACCCTAACACTATCCTAGGGCTGATGCTAACCCTAACCCTAACCCTAACACTATGCTAGGGCTGATGCTAACCCTAACAGTAACACTATCCTAGGGCTGATGCTAACCCTAACCCTAACCCTAACACTATCCTAGGGCTGATGCTAACCCTAACCCTAACCCAAACACTATCCTAGGGTTGATGCTAACCCTAACCCTAACACTATCCTAGGGCTGATGCTAACCCTAACCCTAACCCTAACACTATCCTTGGGCTGATGCTAACCCTAACCCTAACACTATCCTGGGCCTGATGCTAACCCTAACCCTAACCCTAACACTATCCTAGGGCTGATGCTAACCCAAACCCTAACACTATCCTTGGGATGATGCTAACCCTAACCCTAACCCTAACACTAACCTAGGGCAGATGCTAAACCTAACGCTAACCCTAACACTATCCTTGAACTGATGTGAACCCTAACCCTAACCCTAACACTATCCTAGGCCTGATGATAACCCTAACCCTAACCCTAACACTATCCTAGGGCTGATGCTAACCTTAACCCGAACACTATCCTAGGGCTGATTCTAACCCTAACCCTAACCCTAACACTATCCTAGGGCTGATGCTAAGCCTAACGCTAACCCTAACACTATCCTTGAACTGATGCTAACCCTAACCCTAACCCTAACACTATCCTAGGGTTTATGTTAACCCTAACCCTAACACTATCCTAGGGCTGATGCTAACCCTAACCCTAAACCTAACACTATCCTAGGGCGGATGCTAACCCTAACCCTAACCCAAACACTATCCTAGGGCTGATGCTAACCCTAACACTAACACTATCCTAGGGCTGAAGCTAACCCTAACCGTAACCCTAACGCTCTCCAAAGGCTGATGCTAACCCTAACCCTAACACTAACACTATCCTAGGGCTGATGCTAATCCTAACCCTAACACTATCCTAGGTCTGATGCTAACCCTAACCCTAACACTATCCTAGGGCTGATGCTAACCCTAACCCTAACCCTAACACTATCCTAGGGCTGATACTAACGCTAACCCTAACACTATCCTAGGCCTGATGATAACCCTAACCCTAACCCTAACACTATCCTAGGGCTGATGCTAACCCTAACCCCAACACTATCCTAGGGCTGATGCTAACCCTAACCCTAACCCTAACACTATCCTAAGTCTGATGCTAACCCTAGACCTCACACTATACTAGGCCTGATGATAACCATAACCCTAACCTTAACACTATCCTAGGGCTGATGCTAACCCTAACCCTAACCCTAACACTATCCTAGAGCTGATGCTAACCCTAACCCTAACACTATCCTAGGCCTGATGATAACCCTAACCCTAACCCTGACACTATCCTAGGGCTGATGCTAACCCTAACCCTAACCCTAACACTATCCTAGAGCTGATGCTAACCCTAACGCTAACACTATCCTAGGGCTGATGCTAACATTAACCCTAACCCTAACACTATCCTAGGCCTGATGCTAACCCTATCCGTAACCCTAACACTCTCCTAGGGCTGAGGCTAACCCTAACCCTAACAATATCCTAGGGCTGATGCTAACCCTAACCCTAACCCTAACACTATCCTAGGGCGGATGCTAACCCTAACCCTAACCCTAACACTATCCTAGGGCTGATGCTAACCCTAACAGTAACACTATCCTAGGGCTGATGCTAACCCTAACCCTAAACCTAACACTATCCTAGGGCTGATGCTAACCCTAACCCTAACCCTAACACTATCCTAGGGCGGATGCTAACCCTAACCCTAACCCTAACACTGTCCTAGGGCTGATGCTAACCCTAACACTAACACTATCCTAGGGCTGATGCTAACCCTAACCCTAACCCTAACATTATCCTTGGGCGAATGCTAACCCTAACCCTAACCCAAACACTATCCTAGGGCTGATGCTAACCCTAACACTAACACTATCCTAGGCCTGATGCTAACCCTAACCCTAACCCTGACACTATTCTAGGGCTGATGCTAACCCTAACCCTAACACTATCCTAGGGCTGATGCTAACCCTAACCCTAACACTATCCTAGGGCTGATGCTAACCCTAACCCTAACACTAACACTATCCTAGGGCGGATGCTAACCCTAACCCTAACCCTAACACTATCCTAGGGCTGATGCTAACCCTAACACTAACACTATCCTAGGGCTGATGCTAACCCTAACCCTAACCCTAACATTATCCTAGGGCTGATGCTAACCCTAACCCTAACTCTAACACTATCTTAGGGCTGAGGCTGACCCTAACACTAACACTATCCTACGACTGACGCTAACCCTAACCCTAACCCTAACACTATCCTAGGGCTGATGCTAACCCTAACCCTAACACTATCCTAGGGCTGATGCTAACCCTAACCCTAACCCTAACACTATCCTAGGGCTGATGCTAACCGTAACCCTAACACTATCCTAGGCCTGATGATAACCCTAACCCTAACCCTAACACTATCCTAGGGCTGATGCTAACCCTAACCCTAACACTATCCTAGGGCTGATGATAACCCTAACCCTAACCCTGACACTATCCTAGGGCTGATGCTAACCCTAACCCTAACCCTAACACTATCCTAGAGCTGATGGTAACCCTAACCCTAACACTATCCTAGGGCTGATGCTAACCCTAACCCTAAGCCTAACACTATCCTAGGCCTGATGCTAACCCTATCCGTAACCCTAACACTCTCCTAGGGCTGAGGCTAACCCTAACCCTAACAATATCCTAGGGCTGATGCTAAACCTAACCCTAACCCTAAAACTATCCTTGGGCTGATGCTAACCGTAACCCTAACACTATCCGGGGCCTGATGCTAACCCTAACCCTAAACCTAAAACTATCCTAGGGCTGATGCTAACCCTAACCCTAACACTATCCTTGGGCTGATGCTAACCCTAACCCTAACCCTAACACTATCCTAGGGCAGATGCTAACCCCAACGCTAACCCTAACACTATCTTTGAACTGATGCTAACCCTAACCCTAACCCTAACACTATCCTAGGCCTGATGATAACCCTAACCCTAACCCTAACACTATCCTAGGGTTTATGTTAACCCTAACCCTAACACTATCCTAGGGCTGATGCTAACTCTAACCCTAACCCTAACACTATCCTAGGGCGGATGCTAACCCTAACCCTAACCCTAACACTATCCTAGGGCTGATGCTAACCCTAACCCTAACTCTAACACTATCCTAGGGCTGATGCTAACCCTAACCCTAACACTATCCTAGGCCTGATGCTAACCCTAACCCTAACCCTAACACTATCCTAGGGCTGATGCTAACCCTAATCCTAACACTATCCTAGGGCTGATGCTAACCCTAACCCGTAACCCTAACACTATCCTAGGGCTGATGCTAACCCTAACCCTAACACTATCCTAGGCCTGATGATAACCCTAACCCTAACCCTAACACTATCTTAGGGCTGATGCTAACCCTAACCCTAACCCTAACACTATCCTAAGTCTGATGCTAACCCTAGACCTCACACTATACTAGGCCTGATGATAACCATAACCCTAACCTTAACACTATCCTAGGGCTGATGCTAACCCTAACCCTAACCCTAACACTATCCTAGAGCTGATGCTAACCCTAACCCTAACACTATCCTTGGCCTGATGATAACCCTAACCCTGACACTATCCTAGGGATGATGCTAACCCTAACCCTAACACTATCCTAGGGCTGATGCTAACCCTAACCCTAACCCTAACACTATCATAGGCCTGATGCTAAACCTATCCGTAACCCTAACACTCTCCTAGGGCTGAGGCTAACCCTAACCCTAACAATATCCTAGGGCTGATGCTAACCCTAACCTTAACCCTAACACTATCCTTGGGCTGATGCTAACCCTAACCCTAACACTATCCTGGGCCTGATGCTAACCCTAACCCTAAACCTAAAACTATCCTAGGGCTGATGCTAACCCTAACCCTAACACTATCCTTGGGCTGATGCTAACCCTAACCCTAACCCTAACACTATCCTAGGGCAGATGCTAACCCTAACGCTAACCCTAACACTATCTTTGAACTGATGCTAACCCTAACCCTAACCCTAACACTATCCTAGGCCTGATGATAACCCTAACCCTAACCCTAACACTATTCTAGGGTTTATGTTAAACCTAACCCTAACACTATCCTAGGGCTGATGCTAACCCTAACCCTAACCCTAACACTATCCTAGGGCGGATGCTAACCCTAACCCTAACCCTAACACTATCCTAGGGCTGATGCTAACCCTAACACTAACACTATCCTAGGGCTGATGCTAACCCTAACCCTAACCCTAACATTATCCTAGGGCGGATGCTAACCCTAACCCTAACCCTAACACTATCCTAGGGCTGATGCTAACCCTAACACTAACACTATCCTAGGCCTGATGCTAACCCTAACCCTAACACTATCCTAGGCCTGATGATAACCCTAACCCTAACCCTAACACTATCCTAGGGCTGATGCTAACCCTAACCCTAACCCTAACACTATCCTAAGTCTGATGCTAACCCTAGACCTCACACTATACTAGGCCTGATGATAACCATAACCCTAACCTTAACACTATCCTAGGGCTGATGCTAACCGTAACCCTAAACCTAACACTATCCTAGAGCTGATGCTAACCCTAACCCTAACACTATCCTAGGCCTGATGATAACCCTAACCCTAACCCTGACACTATCCTAGGGCTGATGCTAACCCTAACCCTAACACTATCCTAGGGCTGATGCTAACCCTAACCCTAACCCTAACACTACCCTAGGCCTGATGCTAAACCTATCCGTAACCCTAACACTCTCCTAGGGCTGAGGCTAACCCTAACCCTAACAATATCCTAGGGCTGATGCTAACCCTAACCTTAACCCTAACACTATCCTTAGGCTGATGCTAACCCTAACCCTAACACTATCCTGGGCCTGATGCTAACCCTAACCCTAAACCTAAAACTATCCTAGGGCTGATGCTAACCCTAACCCTAACACTATCCTTGGGCTGATGCTAACCCTAACCCTAACCCTAACACTATCCTAGGGCAGATGCTAACCCTAACGCTAACCGTAACACTATCTTTGAACTGATGCTAACCCTAACCCTAACCCTAACACTATCCTAGGCCTGATGATAACCCTAACCCTAACCCTAACACTATCCTAGGGTTTATGTTAACCCTAAACCTAACACTATCCTTGGGCTGATGCTAACCCTAACCCTAACACTGTCCTGGGCCTGATGCTAACCCTAACCCTAACCCTAACACTACCCTAGGGCTGATGCTAACCCTAACCCTAACACTATCCTTGGCCTGCTGCTAACCCTAACCCTAACCCTAACAATATCCTGGGGCAGATGCTAACCATAACCCTAACCCTAACACTATCCTTGGGCTGATGCTAACCCTAACCCTAACACTATCCTGGGCCTGATGCTAACCCTAACCCTAACCCTAACACTATCCTAGGGCTGATGCTAACCCTAACCCTAACACTATCCTTGGGCTGATGCTAACCCTAACCCTAAGACTAACATTATCCTAGGGCAGATGCTAACCCTAACGCTAACCCTAACACTATCCTTGAACTGATGCTAACCCTAACCCTAACCCTAACACTATCCTAGCCCTGATGATAACCCTAACCCTAACAGTATCCTAGGGTTTATGTTAACCCTAACCCTAACAGTATCCTAGGGCTGATGCTAACCCTAACCCTAACCCTAACACTATCCTAGGGCGGATGCTAACCCTAACCCTAACCCTAACACTATCCTAGGGCTGATGCTAACCCTAACACTAACACTATCCTAGGGCTGATGCTAACCCTAACCCTAACCCTAACATTACCCTTGGGCGAATGCTAACCCTAACCCTAACCCAAACTCTATCCTAGGGCTGATGCTAACCCTAACACTAACACTATCCCAGGCCTGATGCTAACCCTAACCCTAACCCTGACACTATTCTAGGGCTGATGCTAACCCTAACCCTAACACTGTCCTAGGGCTGATGCTAACCCTAACCCTAACACTATCCTAGGGCTGATGCTAACCCTAACCCTAACACTAACACTATCCTAGGGCGGATGCTAACCCTAACCCTAACCCTAACACTATCCTAGGGCTGATGCTAACCCTAACACTAACACTATCCTAGGGCTGATGCTAACCCTAACCCTAACCTAACATTATCCTAGGGCTGATGCTAACCCTAACCCTAACTCTAACACTATCTTAGGGCTGAGGCTGACCCTAACCCTAACACTATCCTACGACTGATGCTAACCCTAACCCTAACCCTAACACTATCCTAGGGCTGATGCTAACCCTAACCCTAACACTATCCTAGGGCTGATGCTAACCCTAACCCTAACCCTAACACTATCCTAGGGCTGATGCTAACCGTAACCCTAACACTATCCTAGGCCTGATGATAACCCTAACCCTAACCCTAACACTACCCTAGGGCTGATGCTAACCCTAACCCTAACACTATCCTAGGGCTGATTCTAACCCTAACCCTAACCCTAACACTATCCTAGGGCTGATGCTAAGCCTAACGCTAACCCTAACACTATCCTTGAACTGATGCTAACCCTAACCCTAACCCTAACACTATCCTAGGCCTGATGATAACCCTAACCCTAACCCTAACACTATCCTAGGGTTTATGTTAACCCTAATCCTAACACTATCCTAGGGCTGATGCTAACCCTAACCCTAAACCTAACACTATCCTAGGGCGGATGCTAACCCTAACCCTAACCCTAACACTATCCTAGGGCTGATGCTAACCCTAAAACTAACACTATCCTAGGGCTGAAGCTAACCCTAACCCTAACCCTAACACTCTCCAAGGCCTGATGCTAACCCTAACCCTAACCCTAACACTATCCTAGGGCTGATGCTAACCCTAACCCTAACACTATCCTAGGGATGATGCTAACCCTAACCCTAACACTAACACTATCCTAGGGTTGATGCTAACCCTAACACTAACACTATGCTAGGGCTGATGCTAACCCTAACACTAACCCTAACACTATCCTAGGTCTGATGCTAACCCTAACCCTAACACTATCCTAGGGCTGATGCTAACCCTAAACCTAACCCTAATACTAACCTAGGGCTGATGCTAACCCTAACCCTAACACTATCCTAGGGCTGATGCTAACCCTAACCCTAACCCTAACACTATCCTAGGGCTGATGCTAACCCTAACCCTAACACTATCCTAGGGCTGATGCTAACCCTAACCCTAACCCTAACACTATGCTAGGGCTGATGCTAACCCTAACAGTAACACTATCCTAGGGCTGATGCTAACCCTAACCCTAACCCTAACACTATCCTAGGGCTGATGCTAACCCTAACCCTAACCCAAACACTATCCTAGGGTTGATGCTAACCCTAACCCTAACACTATCCTAGGGCTGATGCTAACCCTAACCCTAACCCTAACACTATCCTTGGGCTGATGCTAACCCTAACCCTAACACTATCCTGGGCCTGATGCTAACCCTAACCCTAACCCTAACACTATCCTAGGGCTGATGCTAACCCAAACCCTAACACTATCCTTGGGATGATGCTAACCCTAACCCTAACCCTAACACTAACCTAGGGCAGATGCTAAACCTAACGCTAACCCTAACACTATCCTTGAACTGATGTGAACCCTAACCCTAACCCTAACACTATCCTAGGCCTGATGATAACCCTAACCCTAACCCTAACACTATCCTAGGGCTGATGCTAACCCTAACCCGAACACTATCCTAGGGCTGATTCTAACCCTAACCCTAACCCTAACACTATCCTAGGGCTGATGCTAAGCCTAACGCTAACCCTAACACTATCCTTGAACTGATGCTAACCCTAACCCTAACCCTAACACTATCCTAGGGTTTATGTTAACCCTAACCCTAACACTATCCTAGGGCTGATGCTAACCCTAACCCTAAACCTAACACTATCCTAGGGCGGATGCTAACCCTAACCCTAACCCAAACACTATCCTAGGGCTGATGCTAACCCTAACACTAACACTATCCTAGGGCTGAAGCTAACCCTAACCGTAACCCTAACGCTCTCCAAAGGCTGATGCTAACCCTAACCCTAACACTAACACTATCCTAGGGCTGATGCTAATCCTAACCCTAACACTATCCTAGGTCTGATGCTAACCCTAACCCTAACACTATCCTAGGGCTGATGCTAACCCTAACCCTAACCCTAACACTATCCTAGGGCTGATACTAACGCTAACCCTAACACTATCCTAGGCCTGATGATAACCCTAACCCTAACCCTAACACTATCCTAGGGCTGATGCTAACCCTAACCCCAACACTATCCTAGGGCTGATGCTAACCCTAACCCTAACCCTAACACTATCCTAAGTCTGATGCTAACCCTAGACCTCACACTATACTAGGCCTGATGATAACCATAACCCTAACCTTAACACTATCCTAGGGCTGATGCTAACCCTAACCCTAACCCTAACACTATCCTAGAGCTGATGCTAACCCTAACCCTAACACTATCCTAGGCCTGATGATAACCCTAACCCTAACCCTGACACTATCCTAGGGCTGATGCTAACCCTAACCCTAACCCTAACACTATCCTAGAGCTGATGCTAACCCTAACGCTAACACTATCCTAGGGCTGATGCTAACATTAACCCTAACCCTAACACTATCCTAGGCCTGATGCTAACCCTATCCGTAACCCTAACACTCTCCTAGGGCTGAGGCTAACCCTAACCCTAACAATATCCTAGGGCTGATGCTAACCCTAACCCTAACCCTAACACTATCCTAGGGCGGATGCTAACCCTAACCCTAACCCTAACACTATCCTAGGGCTGATGCTAACCCTAACAGTAACACTATCCTAGGGCTGATGCTAACCCTAACCCTAAACCTAACACTATCCTAGGGCTGATGCTAACCCTAACCCTAACCCTAACACTATCCTAGGGCGGATGGTAACCCTAACCCTAACCCTAACACTGTCCTAGGGCTGATGCTAACCCTAACACTAACACTATCCTAGGGCTGATGCTAACCCTAACCCTAACCCTAACATTATCCTTGGGCGAATGCTAACCCTAACCCTAACCCAAACACTATCCTAGGGCTGATGCTAACCCTAACACTAACACTATCCTAGGCCTGATGCTAACCCTAACCCTAACCCTGACACTATTCTAGGGCTGATGCTAACCCTAACCCTAACACTATCCTAGGGCTGATGCTAACCCTAACCCTAACACTATCCTAGGGCTGATGCTAACCCTAACCCTAACACTAACACTATCCTAGGGCGGATGCTAACCCTAACCCTAACCCTAACACTATCCTAGGGCTGATGCTAACCCTAACACTAACACTATCCTAGGGCTGATGCTAACCCTAACCCTAACCCTAACATTATCCTAGGGCTGATGCTAACCCTAACCCTAACTCTAACACTATCTTAGGGCTGAGGCTGACCCTAACACTAACACTATCCTACGACTGACGCTAACCCTAACCCTAACCCTAACACTATCCTAGGGCTGATGCTAACCCTAACCCTAACACTATCCTAGGGCTGATGCTAACCCTAACCCTAACCCTAACACTATCCTAGGGCTGATGCTAACCGTAACCCTAACACTATCCTAGGCCTGATGATAACCCTAACCCTAACCCTAACACTATCCTAGGGCTGATGCTAACCCTAACCCTAACACTATCCTAGGGCTGATGATAACCCTAACCCTAACCCTGACACTATCCTAGGGCTGATGCTAACCCTAACCCTAACCCTAACACTATCCTAGAGCTGATGGTAACCCTAACCCTAACACTATCCTAGGGCTGATGCTAACCCTAACCCTAAGCCTAACACTATCCTAGGCCTGATGCTAACCCTATCCGTAACCCTAACACTCTCCTAGGGCTGAGGCTAACCCTAACCCTAACAATATCCTAGGGCTGATGCTAACCCTAACCCTAACCCTAAAACTATCCTTGGGCTGATGCTAACCGTAACCCTAACACTATCCGGGGCCTGATGCTAACCCTAACCCTAAACCTAAAACTATCCTAGGGCTGATGCTAACCCTAACCCTAACACTATCCTTGGGCTGATGCTAACCCTAACCCTAACCCTAACACTATCCTAGGGCAGATGCTAACCCCAACGCTAACCCTAACACTATCTTTGAACTGATGCTAACCCTAACCCTAACCCTAACACTATCCTAGGCCTGATGATAACCCTAACCCTAACCCTAACACTATCCTAGGGTTTATGTTAACCCTAACCCTAACACTATCCTAGGGCTGATGCTAACTCTAACCCTAACCCTAACACTATCCTAGGGCGGATGCTAACCCTAACCCTAACCCTAACACTATCCTAGGGCTGATGCTAACCCTAACCCTAACTCTAACACTATCCTAGGGCTGATGCTAACCCTAACCCTAACACTATCCTAGGCCTGATGCTAACCCTAACCCTAACCCTAACACTATCCTAGGGCTGATGCTAACCCTAACCCTAACACTATCCTAGGGCTGATGCTAACCCTAACCCGTAACCCTAACACTATCCTAGGGCTGATGCTAACCCTAACCCTAACACTATCCTAGGCCTGATGATAACCCTAACCCTAACCCTAACACTATCCTAGGGCTGATGCTAACCCTAACCCTAACCCTAACACTATCCTAAGTCTGATGCTAACCCTAGACCTCACACTATACTAGGCCTGATGATAACCATAACCCTAACCTTAACACTATCCTAGGGCTGATGCTAACCCTAACCCTAACCCTAACACTATCCTAGAGCTGATGCTAACCCTAACCCTAACACTATCCTTGGCCTGATGATAACCCTAACCCTGACACTATCCTAGGGATGATGCTAACCCTAACCCTAACACTATCCTAGGGCTGATGCTAACCCTAACCCTAACCCTAACACTATCATAGGCCTGATGCTAAACCTATCCGTAACCCTAACACTCTCCTAGGGCTGAGGCTAACCCTAACCCTAACAATATCCTAGGGCTGATGCTAACCCTAACCTTAACCCTAACACTATCCTTGGGCTGATGCTAACCCTAACCCTAACACTATCCTGGGCCTGATGCTAACCCTAACCCTAAACCTAAAACTATCCTAGGGCTGATGCTAACCCTAACCCTAACACTATCCTTGGGCTGATGCTAACCCTAACCCTAACCCTAACACTATCCTAGGGCAGATGCTAACCCTAACGCTAACCCTAACACTATCTTTGAACTGATGCTAACCCTAACCCTAACCCTAACACTATCCTAGGCCTGATGATAACCCTAACCCTAACCCTAACACTATTCTAGGGTTTATGTTAAACCTAACCCTAACACTATCCTAGGGCTGATGCTAACCCTAACCCTAACCCTAACACTATCCTAGGGCGGATGCTAACCCTAACCCTAACCCTAACACTATCCTAGGGCTGATGCTAACCCTAACACTAACACTATCCTAGGGCTGATGCTAACCCTAACCCTAACCCTAACATTATCCTAGGGCGGATGCTAACCCTAACCCTAACCCTAACACTATCCTAGGGCTGATGCTAACCCTAACACTAACACTATCCTAGGCCTGATGCTAACCCTAACCCTAACCCTGACACTATTCTAGGGCTGATGCTAACCCTAACCCTGACACTATCCTAGGGCTGATGCTAACCCTAACACTAACACTATCCTAGGGCTGATGCTAACCCTAACCCTAACCCTAACCCTCTCCAAGGGCTGATGCTAACCCTAACTCTAACCCTAACACTATCCTAGGGCTGATGCTAACCCTAACCCTAACTCTAACACTATCTTAGGGCTGAGGCTAACCCTAACCCTAACACTATCGTACGGCTGATGATAACCCTAACCCTAACCCTAACACTATCCTAGGGCTGATGCTAACCTTAACACTAACACTATCCTAGTCCTGAAGCTAACCCTAACCCTAACCCTAACACTATCCTAGGGCTGATGCTAACCCTAACCCTAACACTATCCTAGGGCTGATGCTAACCCTAACGCTAACCCTAACACTATCCTTGAACTGATGCTAACCCTAACCCTAACCCTAACACTATCCTAGGCCTGATGATAACCCTAACCCTAACCCTAACACTATCCTAGGCCTGATGATAACCCTAACCCTAACCCTGACACTATCCTAGGGCTGATGCTAACCCTAACCCTAACACTATCCTAGGGCTGATGCTAACCCTAACCCTAACCCTAACACTATCCTAGGCCTGATGCTAACCCTATCCCTAACCCTAACACTCTCCTAGGGCTGAGGCTAACCCTAACCCTAACACTATCCTAGGGCTGATGCTAACCCTAACCCTAACCCAAACACTATCCTAGGGTTGATGCTAACCCTAACCCTAACACTATCCTAGGGCTGATGCTAACCCTAAAACTAACCCTAACACTATCCTTGGGCTGATGCTAACCCTAACCCTAACACTGTCCTGGGCCTGATGCTAACCCTAACCCTAACCCTAACACTACCCTAGGGCTGATGCTAACCCTAACCCTAACACTATCCTTGGCCTGCTGCTAACCCTAACCCTAACCCTAACAATATCCTAGGGCAGATGCTAACCATAACCCTAACCCTAACACTATCCTTGGGCTGATGCTAACCCTAACCCTAACACTATCCTGGGCCTGATGCTAACCCTAACCCTAACCCTAACACTACCCTAGGGCTGATGCTAACCCTAACCCTAACACTATCCTAGGGCTGATGCTAACCCTAACCCTAACCCTAACACTATCCTAGGGCTGATGCTAACCGTAACCCTAACACTATCCTAGGCCTGATGATAACCCTAACCCTAACCCTAACACTATCCTAGGGCTGATGCTAACCCTAACCCTAACACTATCCTAGGGCTGATGATAACCCTAACCCTAACCCTGACACTATCCTAGGGCTGATGCTAACCCTAACCCTAACCCTAACACTATCCTAGAGCTGATGCTAACCCTAACCCTAACACTATCCTAGGGCTGATGCTAACCCTAACCCTAACCCTAACACTATCCTAGGCCTGATGCTAACCCTATCCGTAACCCTAACACTCTCCTAGGGCTGAGGCTAACCCTAACCCTAACAATATCCTAGGGCTGATGCTAACCCTAACCCTAACCCTAAAACTATCCTTGGGCTGATGCTAACCGTAACCCTAACACTATCCTGGGCCTGATGCTAACCCTAACCCTAAACCTAAAACTATCCTAGGGCTGATGCTAACCCTAACCCTAACACTATCCTTGGGCTGATGCTAACCCTAACCCTAACCCTAACACTATCCTTGGGCAGATGCTAACCCTAACGCTAACCCTAACACTATCTTTGAACTGATGCTAACCCTAACCCTAACCCTAACACTATCCTAGGCCTGATGATAACCCTAACCCTAACCCTAACACTATCCTAGGGTTTATGTTAACCCTAACCCTAACACTATCCTAGGGCTGATGCTAACTCTAACCCTAACCCTAACACTATCCTAGGGCGGATGCTAACCCTAACCCTAACCCTAACACTATCCTAGGGCTGATGCTAACCCTAACCCTAACTCTAACACTATCCTAGGGCTGATGCTAACACTAACCCTAACACTATCCTAGGCCTGATGCTAACGTAACCCTAACCCTAACACTATCCTAGGGCTGATGCTAACCCTAACCCTAACACTATCCTAGGGCTGATGCTAACCCTAACCCGTAACCCTAACACTATCCTAGGGCTGATGCTAACCCTAACCCTAACACTATCCTAGGCCTGATGATAACCCTAACCGTAACCCTAACACTATCCTAGGGCTGATGCTAACCCTAACCCTAACCCTAACACTATCCTAAGTCTGATGCTAACCCTAGACCTCACACTATACTAGGCCTGATGATAACCATAACCCTAACCTTAACACTATCCTAGGGCTGATGCTAACCGTAACCCTAAACCTAACACTATCCTAGAGCTGATGCTAACCCTAACCCTAACACTATCCTAGGCCTGATGATAACCCTAACCCTAACCCTGACACTATCCTAGGGCTGATGCTAACCCTAACCCTAACACTATCCTAGGGCTGATGCTAACCCTAACCCTAACCCTAACACTATCCTAGGCCTGATGCTAAACCTATCCGTAACCCTAACACTCTCCTAGGGCTGAGGCTAACCCTAACCCTAACAATATCCTAGGGCTGATGCTAACCCTAACATTAACCCTCACACTATCCTTAGGCTGATGCTAACCCTAACCCTAACACTATCCTGGGCCTGATGCTAACCCTAACCCTAAACCTAAAACTATCCTAGGGCTGATGCTAACCCTAACCCTAACACTATCCTTGGGCTGATGCTAACCCTAACCCTAACCCTAACACTATCCTAGGGCAGATGCTAACCCTAACGCTAACCGTAACACTATCTTTGAACTGATGCTAACCCTAACCCTAACCCTAACACTATCCTAGGCCTGATGATAACCCTAACCCTAACCCTAACACTATCCTAGGGTTTATGTTAACCCTAAACCTAACACTATCCTTGGGCTGATGCTAACCCTAACCCTAACACTGTCCTGGGCCTGATGCTAACCCTAACCCTAACCCTAACACTACCCTAGGGCTGATGCTAACCCTAACCCTAACACTATCCTTGGCCTGCTGCTAACCCTAACCCTAACCCTAACAATATCCTGGGGCAGATGCTAACCATAACCCTAACCCTAACACTCTCCTAGGGCTGATGCTAACCCTAACCCTAACACTATCCTGGGCCTGATGCTAACCCTAACCCTAACCCTAACACTATCCTAGGGCTGATGCTAACCCTAACCCTAACACTATCCTTGGGCTGATGCTAACCCTAACCCTAAGACTAACATTATCCTAGGGCAGATGCTAACCCTAACGCTAACCCTAACACTATCCTTGAACTGATGCTAACCCTAACCCTAACCCTAACACTATCCTAGCCCTGATGATAACCCTAACCCTAACAGTATCCTAGGGTTTATGTTAACCCTAACCCTAACAGTATCCTAGGGCTGATGCTAACCCTAACCCTAACCCTAACACTATCCTAGGGCGGATGCTAACCCTAACCCTAACCCTAACACTATCCTAGGGCTGATGCTAACCCTAACACTAACACTATCCTAGGGCTGATGCTAACCCTAACCCTAACCCTAACATTACCCTTGGGCGAATGCTAACCCTAACCCTAACCCAAACTCTATCCAAGGCTGATGCTAACCCTAACACTAACACTATCCCAGGCCTGATGCTAACCCTAACTCTAACCCTGACAATATTCTAGGGCTGATGCTAACCCTAACCCTAACACTGTCCTAGGGCTGATGCTAACCCTAACCCTAACACTATCCTAGGGCTGATGCTAACCCTAACCCTAACACTAACACTATCCTAGGGCGGATGCTAACCCTAACCCTAACCCTAACACTATCCTAGGGCTGATGCTAACCCTAACACTAACACTATCCTAGGGCTGATGCTAACCCTAACCCTAACCCTAACATTATCCTAGGGCTGATGCTAACCCTAACCCTAACTCTAACACTATCTTAGGGCTGAGGCTGACCCTAACCCTAACACTATCCTACGACTGATGCTAACCCTAACCCTAACCCTAACACTATCCTAGGGCTGATGCTAACCCTAACCCTAACACTATCCTAGGGCTGATGCTAACCCTAACCCTAACCCTAACACTATCCTAGGGCTGATGCTAACCGTAACCCTAACACTATCCTAGGCCTGATGATAACGCTAACCCTAACCCTAACACTACCCTAGGGCTGATGCTAACCCTAACCCTAACACTATCCTAGGGCTGATACTAACCCTAACCCTAACCCTAACACTATCCTAGGGCTGATGCTAAGCCTAACGCTAACCCTAACACTATCCTTGAACTGATGCTAACCCTAACCCTAACCCTAACACTATCCTAGGCCTGATGATAACCCTAACCCTAACCCTAACACTATCCTAGGGTTTATGTTAACCCTAATCCTAACACTATCCTAGGGCTGATGCTAACCCTAACCCTAAACCTAACACTATCCTAGGGCGGATGCTAACCCTAACCCTAACCCTAACACTATCCTAGGGCTGATGCTAACCCTAAAACTAACACTATCCTAGGGCTGAAGCTAACCCTAACCCTAACCCTAACACTCTCCAAGGCCTGATGCTAACCCTAACCCTAACCCTAACACTATCCTAGGGCTGATGCTAACCCTAACCCTAACACTATCCTAGGGATGATGCTAACCCTAACCCTAACACTAACACTATCCTAGGGTTGATGCTAACCCTAACACTAACACTATGCTAGGGCTGATGCTAACCCTAACACTAACCCTAACACTATCCTAGGTCTGATGCTAACCCTAACCCTAACACTATCCTAGGGCTGATGCTAACCCTAAACCTAACCCTAATACTAACCTAGGGCTGATGCTAACCCTAACCCTAACACTATCCTAGGGCTGATGCTAACCCTGACCCTAACCCTAACACTATCCTAGGGCTGATGCTAACCCTAACCCTAACACTATCCTAGGGCTGATGCTAACCCTAACCCTAACCCTAACACTATGCTAGGGCTGATGCTAACCCTAACAGTAACACTATCCTAGGGCTGATGCTAACCCTAACCCTAACCCTAACACTATCCTAGGGCTGATGCTAACCCTAACCCTAACCCAAACACTATCCTAGGGTTGATGCTAACCCTAACCCTAACACTATCCTAGGGCTGATGCTAACCCTAACCCTAACACTATCCTGGGCCTGATGCTAACCCTAACCCTAACCCTAACACTATCCTAGGGCTGATGCTAACCCTAACCCTAACACTATCCTTGGGATGATGCTAACCCTAACCCTAACCCTAACACTATCCTAGGGCAGATGCTAAACCTAACGCTAACCCTAACACTATCCTTGAACTGATGTGAACCCTAACCCTAACCCTAACACTATCCTAGGCCTGATGATAACCCTAACCCTAACCCTAACACTATCCTAGGGCTGATGCTAACCCTAACCCGAACACTATCCTAGGGCTGATTCTAACCCTAACCCTAACCCTAACACTATCCTAGGGCTGATGCTAAGCCTAACGCTAACCCTAACACTATCCTTGAACTGATGCTAACCCTAACCCTAACCCTAACACTATCCTAGGGTTTATGTTAACCCTAACCCTAACACTATCCTAGGGCTGATGCTAACCCTAACCCTAAACCTAACACTATCCTAGGGCGGATGCTAAACCTAACCCTAACCCAAACACTATCCTAGGGCTGATGCTAACCCTAACACTAACACTATCCTAGGGCTGAAGCTAACCCTAACCGTAACCCTAACGCTCTCCAAAGGCTGATGCTAACCCTAACCCTAACACTAACACTATCCTAGGGCTGATGCTAATCCTAACCCTAACACTATCCTAGGTCTGATGCTAACCCTAACCCTAACACTATCCTAGGGCTGATGCTAACCCTAACCCTAACCCTAACACTATCCTAGGGCTGATACTAACACTAACCCTAACACTATCCTAGGCCTGATGATAACCCTAACCCTAACCCTAACACTATCCTAGGGCTGATGCTAACCCTAACCCCAACACTATCCTAGGGCTGATGCTAACCCTAACCCTAACCCTAACACTATCCTAAGTCTGATGCTAACCCTAGACCTCACACTATACTAGGCCTGATGATAACCATAACCCTAACCTTAACACTATCCTAGGGCTGATGCTAACCCTAACCCTAACCCTAACACTATCCTAGAGCTGATGCTAACCCTAACCCTAACACTATCCTAGGCCTGATGATAACCCTAACCCTAACCCTGACACTATCCTAGGGCTGATGCTAACCCTAACCCTAACCCTAACACTATCCTAGAGCTGATGCTAACCCTAACGCTAACACTATCCTAGGGCTGATGCTAACATTAACCCTAACCCTAACACTATCCTAGGCCTGATGCTAACCCTATCCGTAACCCTAACACTCTCCTAGGGCTGAGGCTAACCCTAACCCTAACAATATCCTAGGGCTGATGCTAACCCTAACCCTAACCCTAACACTATCCTAGGGCGGATGCTAACCCTAACCCTAACCCTAACACTATCCTAGGGCTGATGCTAACCCTAACAGTAACACTATCCTAGGGCTGATGCTAACCCTAACCCTAAACCTAACACTATCCTAGGGCTGATGCTAACCCTAACCCTAACCCTAACACTATCCTAGGGCGGATGCTAACCCTAACCCTAACCCTAACACTATCCTAGGGCTGATGCTAACCCTAACACTAACACTATCCTAGGGCTGATGCTAACCCTAACCCTAACCCTAACATTATCCTTGGGCGAATGCTAACCCTAACCCTAACCCAAACACTATCCTAGGGCTGATGCTAACCCTAACACTAACACTATCCTAGGCCTGATGCTAACCCTAACCCTAACCCTGACACTATTCTAGGGCTGATGCTAACCCTAACCCTAACACTATCCTAGGGCTGATGCTAACCCTAACCCTAACACTATCCTAGGGCTGATGCTAACCCTAACCCTAACACTAACACTATCCTAGGGCGGATGCTAACCCTAACCCTAACCCTAACACTATCCTAGGGCTGATGCTAACCCTAACACTAACACTATCCTAGGGCTGATGCTAACCCTAACCCTAACCCTAACATTATCCTAGGGCTGATGCTAACCCTAACCCTAACTCTAACACTATCTTAGGGCTGAGGCTGACCCTAACACTAACACTATCCTACGACTGATGCTAACCCTAACCCTAACCCTAACACTATCCTAGGGCTGATGCTAACCCTAACCCTAACACTATCCTAGGGCTGATGCTAACCCTAACCCTAACCCTAACACTATCCTAGGGCTGATGATAACCCTAACCCTAACCCTAACACTATCCTAGGGCTGATGCTAACCCTAACCCTAACACTATCCTAGGGCTGATGCTAACCCTAACCCTAACCCTAACACTATCCTAGGCCTGATGATAACCCTAACCCTAACCCTAACACTATCCTAGGGCTGATGCTAACCCTAACCCTAACACTATCCTAGGGCTGATGATAACCCTAACCCTAACCCTGACACTATCCTAGGGCTGATGCTAACCCTAACCCTAACCCTAACACTATCCTAGAGCTGATGGTAACCCTAACCCTAACACTATCCTAGGGCTGATGCTAACCCTAACCCTAAGCCTAACACTATCCTAGGCCTGATGCTAACCCTATCCGTAACCCTAACACTCTCCTAGGGCTGAGGCTAACCCTAACCCTAACAATATCCTAGGGCTGATGCTAACCCTAACCCTAACCCTAAAACTATCCTTGGGCTGATGCTAACCGTAACCCTAACACTATCCGGGGCCTGATGCTAACCCTAACCCTAAACCTAAAACTATCCTAGGGCTGATGCTAACCCTAACCCTAACACTATCCTTGGGCTGATGCTAACCCTAACCCTAACCCTAACACTATCCTAGGGCAGATGCTAACCCCAACGCTAACCCTAACACTATCTTTGAACTGATGCTAACCCTAACCCTAACCCTAACACTATCCTAGGCCTGATGATAACCCTAACCCTAACCCTAACACTATCCTAGGGTTTATGTTAACCCTAACCCTAACACTATCCTAGGGCTGATGCTAACTCTAACCCTAACCCTAACACTATCCTAGGGCGGATGCTAACCCTAACCCTAACCCTAACACTATCCTAGGGCTGATGCTAACCCTAACCCTAACTCTAACACTATCCTAGGGCTGATGCTAACCCTAACCCTAACACTATCCTAGGCCTGATGCTAACCCTAACCCTAACCCTAACACTATCCTAGGGCTGATGCTAACCCTAACCCTAACACTATCCTAGGGCTGATGCTAACCCTAACCCGTAACCCTAACACTATCCTAGGGCTGATGCTAACCCTAACCCTAACACTATCCTAGGCCTGATGATAACCCTAACCCTAACCCTAACACTATCCTAGGGCTGATGCTAACCCTAACCCTAACCCTAACACTATCCTAAGTCTGATGCTAACCCTAGACCTCACACTATACTAGGCCTGATGATAACCATAACCCTAACCTTAACACTATCCTAGGGCTGATGCTAACCCTAACCCTAACCCTAACACTATCCTAGAGCTTATGCTAACCCTAACCCTAACACTATCCTAGGCCTGATGATAACCCTAACCCTAACCCTGACACTATCCTAGGGCTGATGCTAACCCTAACCCTAACACTATCGTAGGGCTGATGCTAACCCTAACCCTAACCCTAACACTATCCTAGGCCTGATGCTAACCCTATCCGTAACCCTAACACTCTCCTAGGGCTGAGGCTAACCCTAACCCTAACAATATCCTAGGGCTGATGCTAACCCTAACCTTAACCCTAACACTATCCTTGGGCTGATGCTAACCCTAACCCTAACACTATCCTGGGCCTGATGCTAACCCTAACCCTAAACCTAAAACTATCCTAGGGCTGATGCTAACCCTAACCCTAACACTATCCTTGGGCTGATGCTAACCCTAACCCTAACCCTAACACTATCCTAGGGCAGATGCTAACCCTAACGCTAACCCTAACACTATCTTTGAACTGATGCTAACCCTAACCCTAACCCTAACACTATCCTAGGCCTGATGATAACCCTAACCCTAACCCTAACACTATCCTAGGGTTTATGTTAACCCTAACCCTAACACTATCCTAGGGCTGATGCTAACCCTAACCCTAACCCTAACACTATCCTAGGGCGCATGCTAACCCTAACCCTAACCCTAACACTATCCTAGGGCTGATGCTAACCCTAACACTAACACTATCCTAGGGCTGATGCTAACCCTAACCCTAACCCTAACATTATCCTAGGGCGGATGCTAACCCTAACCCTAACACTAACACTATCCTAGGGCTGATGCTAACCCTAACACTAACACTATCCTAGGCCTGATGCTAACCCTAACCCTAACCCTGACACTATTCTAGGGCTGATGCTAACCCTAACCCTAACACTATCCTAGGGCTGATGCTAACCCTAACACTAACACTATCCTAGGGCTGATGCTAACCCTAACCCTAACCCTAACACTCTCCAAGGGCTGATGCTAACCCTAACTCTAACCCTAACACTATCCTAGGGCTGATGCTAACCCTAACCCTAACTCTAACACTATCTTAGGGCTGAGGCTAACCCTAACCCTAACACTATCGTACGGCTGATGATAACCCTAACCCTAACCCTAACACTATCCTAGGGCTGATGCTAACCTCAACCCTAACACTATCCTAGTCCTGATGCTAACCCTAACCCTAACCCTAACACTATCCTAGGGCTGATGCTAACCCTAACCCTAACACTATCCTAGGGCTGATGCTAACCCTAACGCTAACCCTAACACTATCCTTGAACTGATGCTAACCCTAACCCTAACCCTAACACTATCCTAGGGCGGATGCTAACCCTAACCCTAACCCAAACACTATCCTAGGGCTGATGCTAACCCTAACACTAACACTATCCTAGGGCTGAAGCTAACCCTAACACTAACCCTAACACTCTCCAAAGGCTGATGCTAACCCGAACCCTAACCCTAACACTATCCTAGGGCTGATGCTAACCCTAACCCTAACACTATCCTAGGTCTGATGCTAACCCTAACCCTAACACTATCCTAGGGCTGATGCTAACCCTAACCCTAACCCTAACACTATCCTAGGGCTGATGCTAACCCTAACCCTAACACTATCCTAGGCCTGATGATAACCCTAACCCTAACCCTAACACTATCCTAGGGCTGATGCTAACCCTAACCCCAACACTATCCTAGGGCTGATGCTAACCCTAACCCTAACCCTAACACTATCCTAAGTCTGATGCTAACCCTAGACCTCACACTATACTAGGCCTGATGATAACCATAACCCTAACCTTAACACTATCCTAGGGCTGATGCTAACCCTAACCCTAACCCTAACACTATCCTAGAGCTGATGCTAACCCTAACCCTAACACTATCCTAGGCCTGATGATAACCCTAACCCTAACCCTGACACTATCCTAGGGCTGATGCTAACCCTAACCCTAACCCTAACACTATCCTAGAGCTGATGCTAACCCTAACCCTAACACTATCCTAGGGCTGTTGCTAACCCTAACCCTAACCCTAACACTATCCTAGGCCTGATGCTAACCCTATCCGTAACCCTAACACTCTCCTAGGGCTGAGGCTAACCCTAACCCTAACAATATCCTAGGGCTGATGCTAACCCTAACCCTAACCCTAAAACTATCCTTGGGCTGATGCTAACCCTAACCCTAACACTATCCTGGGCCTGATGCTAACCCTAACCCTAAACCTAAAACTATCCTAGGGCTGATGCTAACCCTAACCCTAACACTATCCTTGGGATGATGCTAACCCTAACCCTAACCCTAACACTATCCTAGGGCAGATGCTAACCCTAACGCTAACCCTAACACTATCTTTGAACTGATGCTAACCCTAACCCTAACCCTAACACTATCCTAGGCCTGATGATAACCCTAACCCTAACCCTAACACTATCCTAGGGTTTATGTTAACCCTAACCCTAACACTATCCTAGGGCTGATGCTAACTCTAACCCTAACCCTAACAATATCCTAGGGCGGATGCTAACCCTAACCCTAACCCTAACACTATCCTAGGGCTGATGCTAACCCTAACCCTAACTCTAACACTATCCTAGGGCTGATGCTAACCCTAACCCTAACACTATCCTAGGCCTGATGCTAACCCTAACCCTAACCCTAACACTATCCTAGGGCTGATGCTAACCCTAACCCTAACACTATCCTAGGGCTGATGCTAACCCTAACCCGTAACCCTAACACTATCCTAGGGCTGATGCTAACCCTAACCCTAACACTATCCTAGGCCTGATGATAACCCTAACCCTAACCCTAACACTATCCTAGGGCTGATGCTAACCCTAACCCTAACCCTAACACTATCCTAAGTCTGATGCTAACCCTAGACCTCACACTATACTAGGCCTGATGATAACCATAACCCTAACCTTAACACTATCCTAGGGCTGATGCTAACCCTAACCCTAACCCTAACACTATCCTAGAGCTGATGCTAACCCTAACCCTAACACTATCCTAGGCCTGATGATAAGCCTAACCCTAACCCTGACACTATCCTAGGGCTGATGCTAACCCTAACCCTAACACTATCCTAGGGCTGATGCTAACCCTAACCCTAACCCTAACACTATCCTAGGCCTGATGCTAACCCTATCCGTAACCCTAACACTCTCCTAGGGCTGAGGCTAACCCTAACCCTAACAATATCCTAGGGCTGATGCTAACCCTAACCTTAACCCTAACACTATCCTTGGGCTGATGCTAACCCTAACCCTAACACTATCCTGGGCCTGATGCTAACCCTAACCCTAAACCTAAAACTATCCTAGGGCTGATGCTAACCCTAACCCTAACACTATCCTTGGGCTGATGCTAACCCTAACCCTAACCCTAACACTATCCTAGGGCAGATGCTAACCCTAACGCTAACCCTAACACTATCTTTGAACTGATGCTAACCCTAACCCTAACCCTAACACTATCCTAGGGCTGATGCTAACCGTAACCCTAACACTATCCTAGGCCTGATGATAACCCTAACCCTAACCCTAACACTATCCTAGGGCTGATGCTAACCCTAACCCTAACACTATCCTAGGGCTGATGATAACCCTAACCCTAACCCTGACACTATCCTAGGGCTGATGCTAACCCTAACCCTAACCCTAACACTATCCTAGAGCTGATGCTAACCCTAACCCTAACACTATCCTAGGGCTGATGCTAACCCTAACCCTAACCCTAACACTATCCTAGGCCTGATGCTAACCCTATCCGTAACCCTAACACTCTCCTAGGGCTGAGGCTAACCCTAACCCTAACAATATCCTAGGGCTGATGCTAACCCTAACCCTAACCCTTAAACTATCCTTGGGCTGATGCTAACCGTAACCCTAACACTATCCTGGGCCTGATGCTAACCCTAACCCTAAACCTAAAACTATCCTAGGGCTGATGCTAACCCTAACCCTAACACTATCCTTGGGCTGATGCTAACCCTAACCCTAACCCTAACACTATCCTTGGGCAGATGCTAACCCTAACGCTAACCCTAACACTATCTTTGAACTGATGCTAACCCTAACCCTAACCCTAACACTATCCTAGGCCTGATGATAACCCTAACCCTAACCCTAACACTATCCTAGGGTTTATGTTAACCCTAACCCTAACACTATCCTAGGGCTGATGCTAACTCTAACCCTAACCCTAACACTATCCTAGGGCGGATGCTAACCCTAACCCTAACCCTAACACTATCCTAGGGCTGATGCTAACCCTAACCCTAACTCTAACACTATCCTAGGGCTGATGCTAACACTAACCCTAACACTATCCTAGGCCTGATGCTAACCCTAACCCTAACCCTAACACTATCCTAGGGCTGATGCTAACCCTAACCCTAACACTATCCTAGGGCTGATGCTAACCCTAACCCGTAACCCTAACACTATCCTAGGGCTGATGCTAACCCTAACCCTAACACTATCCTAGGCCTGATGATAACCTTAACCCTAACCCTAACACTATCCTAGGGCTGATGCTAACCCTAACCCTAACCCTAACACTATCCTAAGTCTGATGCTAACCCTAGACCTCACACTATACTAGGCCTGATGATAACCATAACCCTAACCTTAACACTATCCTAGGGCTGATGCTAACCGTAACCCTAAACCTAACACTATCCTAGAGCTGATGCTAACCCTAACCCTAACACTATCCTAGGCCTGATGATAACCCTAACCCTAACCCTGACACTATCCTAGGGCTGATGCTAACCCTAACCCTAACACTATCCTAGGGCTGATGCTAACCCTAACCCTAACCCTAACACTATCCTAGGCCTGATGCTAAACCTATCCGTAACCCTAACACTCTCCTAGGGCTGAGGCTAACCCTAACCCTAACAATATCCTAGGGCTGATGCTAACCCTAACCTTAACCCTAACACTATCCTTAGGCTGATGCTAACCCTAACCCTAACACTATCCTGGGCCTGATGCTAACCCTAACCCTAAACCTAAAACTATCCTAGGGCTGATGCTAACCCTAACCCTAACACTAACCTTGGGCTGATGCTAACCCTAACCCTAACCCTACCACTATCCTAGGGCAGATGCTAACCCTAACGCTAACCGTAACACTATCTTTGAACTGATGCTAACCCTAACCCTAACCCTAACACTATCCTAGGCCTGATGATAACCCTAACCCTAACCCTAACACTATCCTAGGGTTTATGTTAACCCTAAACCTAACACTATCCTTGGGCTGATGCTAACCCTAACCCTAACACTGTCCTGGGCCTGATGCTAACCCTAACCCTAACCCTAACACTACCCTAGGGCTGATGCTAACCCTAACCCTAACACTATCCTTGGCCTGCTGCTAACCCTAACCCTAACCCTAACAATATCCTGGGGCAGATGCTAACCATAACCCTAACCCTAACACTATCCTTGGGCTGATGCTAACCCTAACCCTAACACTATCCTGGGCCTGATGCTAACCCTAACCCTAACCCTAACACTATCCTAGGGCTGATGCTAACCCTAACCCTAACACTATCCTTGGGCTGATGCTAACCCTAACCCTAAGACTAACATTATCCTAGGGCAGATGCTAACCCTAACGCTAACCCTAACACTATCCTTGAACTGATGCTAACCCTAACCCTAACCCTAACACTATCCTAGCCCTGATGATAACCCTAACCCTAACAGTATCCTAGGGTTTATGTTAACCCTAACCCTAACAGTATCCTAGGGCTGATGCTAACCCTAACCCTAACCCTAACACTATCCTAGGGCGGATGCTAACCCTAACCGTAACCCTAACACTATCCTAGGGCTGATGCTAACCCTAACAGTAACACTATCCTAGGCCTGATGCTAACCCTAACCCTAACCCTGACACTATTCTAGGGCTGATGCTAACCCTAACCCTAACACTATCCTAGGGCTGATGCTAACCCTAACACTAACACTATCCTAGGGCTGATGCTAACCCTAACCCTAACCCTAACCCTCTCCAAGGGCTGATGCTAACCCTAACTCTAACCCTAACACTATCCTAGGGCTGATGCTAACCCTAACCCTAACTCTAACACTATCTTAGGGCTGAGGCTAACCCTAACCCTAACACTATCCTACGGCTGATGATAACCCTAACCCTAACCCTAACACTATCCTAGGGCTGATGCTAACCCTAACCCTAACTCTAACACTATCTTAGGGCTGAGGCTAACCCTAACCCTAACACTATCCTACGGCTGATGATAACTCTAACCCTAACCCTAACACTATCCTAAGTCTGATGCTAACCCTAGACCTCACACTATACTAGGCCTGATGATAACCATAACCCTAACCTTAACACTATCCTAGGGCTGATGCTAACCGTAACCCTAAACCTAACACTATCCTAGAGCTGATGCTAACCCTAACACTAACACTATCCTAGGCCTGATGATAACCCTAACCCTAACCCTGACACTATCCTAGGGCTGATGCTAACCCTAACCCTAACACTATCCTAGGGCTGATGCTAACCCTAACCCTAACCCTAACACTATCCTAGGCCTGATGCTAAACCTATCCGTAACCCTAACACTCTCCTAGGGCTGAGGCTAACCCTAACCCTAACAATATCCTAGGGCTGATGCTAACCCTAACCTTAACCCTTACACTATCCTTAGGCTGATGCTAACCCTAACCCTAACACTATCCTGGGCCTGATGCTAACCCTAACCCTAAACCTAAAACTATCCTAGGGCTGATGCTAACCCTAACCCTAACACTATCCTTGGGCT
This sequence comes from Lemur catta, assembly GCF_020740605.2. Classification (NCBI taxonomy): domain Eukaryota; kingdom Metazoa; phylum Chordata; class Mammalia; order Primates; family Lemuridae; genus Lemur; species Lemur catta. The sequence continues at coordinate 2,063,337 of NC_059134.1, forward strand.
GATGCTAACCCTAACCCTAACCCTAACACTATCCTAGGGCAGATGCTAACCCTAACGCTAACCGTAACACTATCTTTGAACTGATGCTAACCCTAACCCTAACCCTAACACTATCCTAGGCCTGATGATAACCCTAACCCTAACCCTAACACTATCCTAGGGTTTATGTTAACCCTAAACCTAACACTATCCTTGGGCTGATGCTAACCCTAACCCTAACACTGTCCTGGGCCTGATGCTAACCCTAACCCTAACCCTAACACTACCCTAGGGCTGATGCTAACCCTAACCCTAACACTATCCTTGGCCTGCTGCTAACCCTAACCCTAACCCTAACAATATCCTGGGGCAGATGCTAACCATAACCCTAACCCTAACACTATCCTTGGGCTGATGCTAACCCTAACCCTAACACTATCCTGGGCCTGATGCTAACCCTAACCCTAACCCTAACACTATCCTAGGGCTGATGCTAACCCTAACCCTAACACTATCCTTGGGCTGATGCTAACCCTAACCCTAAGACTAACATTATCCTAGGGCAGATGCTAACCCTAACGCTAACCCTAACACTATCCTTGAACTGATGCTAACCCTAACCCTAACCCTAACACTATCCTAGCCCTGATGATAACCCTAACCCTAACAGTATCCTAGGGTTTATGTTAACCCTAACCCTAACAGTATCCTAGGGCTGATGCTAACCCTAACCCTAACCCTAACACTATCCTAGAGCTGATGCTAACCCTAACCCTAACACTATCCTAGGCCTGATGATAAGCCTAACCCTAACCCTGACACTATCCTAGGGCTGATGCTAACCCTAACCCTAACACTATCCTAGGGCTGATGCTAACCCTAACCCTAACCCTAACACTATCCTAGGCCTGATGCTAACCCTATCCGTAACCCTAACACTCTCCTAGGGCTGAGGCTAACCCTAACCCTAACAATATCCTAGGGCTGATGCTAACCCTAACCTTAACCCTAACACTATCCTTGGGCTGATGCTAACCCTAACCCTAACACTATCCTGGGCCTGATGCTAACCCTAACCCTAAACCTAAAACTATCCTAGGGCTGATGCTAACCCTAACCCTAACACTATCCTTGGGCTGATGCTAACCCTAACCCTAACCCTAACACTATCCTAGGGCAGATGCTAACCCTAACGCTAACCCTAACACTATCTTTGAACTGATGCTAACCCTAACCCTAACCCTAACACTATCCTAGGCCTGATGATAACCCTAACCCTAACCCTAACACTATCCTAGGGTTTATGTTAACCCTAACCCTAACAGTATCCTAGGGCTGATGCTAACCCTAACCCTAACCCTAACACTATCCTAGGGCGCATGCTAACCCTAACCCTAACCCTAACACTATCCTAGGGCTGATGCTAACCCTAACACTAACACTATCCTAGGGCTGATGCTAACCCTAACCCTAACCCTAACATTATCCTAGGGCGGATGCTAACCCTAATCCTAACCCTAACACTATCCTAGGGCTGATGCTAACCCTAACACTAACACTATCCTAGGCCTGATGCTAACCCTAACCCTAACCCTGACACTATTCTAGGGCTGATGCTAACCCTAACCCTAACACTATCCTAGGGCTGATGCTAACCCTAACACTAACACTATCCTAGGGCTGATGCTAACCCTAACCCTAACCCTAACCCTCTCCAAGGGCTGATGCTAACCCTAACTCTAACCTTAACACTATCCTAGGGCTGATGCTAACCCTAACCCTAACTCTAACACTATCTTAGGGCTGAGGCTAACCCTAACCCTAACACTATCCTACGGCTGATGATAACCCTAACCCTAACCCTAACACTATCCTAGGGCTGATGCTAACCCTAACCCTAACACTATCCTAGTACTGATGCTAACCCTAACCCTAACCCTAACACTATCCTAGGGCTGATGCTAACCCTAACCCTAACACTATCCTAGGGCTGATGCTAACCCTAACGCTAACCCTAACACTATCCTTGAACTGATGCTAACCCTAACCCTAACCCTAACACTATCCTAGGCCTGATGATAACCCTAACCCTAACCCTAACACTATCCTAAGCCTGATGATAACCCTAACCCTAACCCTGACACTATCCTAGGGCTGATGCTAACCCTAACCCTAACACTATCCTAGGGCTGATGCTAACCCTAACCCTAACCCTAACACTATCCTAGGCCTGATGCTAACCCTATCCCTAACCCTAACACTCTCCTAGGGCTGAGGCTAACCCTAACCCTAACACTATCCTAGGGCTGATGCTAACCCTAACCCTAACCCAAACACTATCCTAGGGTTGATGCTAACCCTAACCCTAACACTATCCTAGGGCTGATGCTAACCCCAAAACTAACCCTAACACTATCCTTGGGCTGATGCTAACCCTAACCCTAACACTGTCCTGGGCCTGATGCTAACCCTAACCCTAACCCTAACACTACCCTAGGGCTGATGCTAACCCTAACCCTAACACTATCCTTGGCCTGCTGCTAACCCTAACCCTAACCCTAACAATATCCTAGGGCAGATGCTAACCATAACCCTAACCCTAACACTATCCTTGGGCTGATGCTAACCCTAACCCTAACACTATCCTGGGCCTGATGCTAACCCTAACCCTAACCCTAACACTACCCTAGGGCTGATGCTAACCCTAACCCTAACACTATCCTAGGGCTGATGCTAACCCTAACCCTAACCCTAACACTATCCTAGGGCTGATGCTAACCGTAACCCTAACACTATCCTAGGCCTGATGATAACCCTAACCCTAACCCTAACACTATCCTAGGGCTGATGCTAACCCTAACCCTAACACTATCCTAGGGCTGATGATAACCCTAACCCTAACCCTGACACTATCCTAGGGCTGATGCTAACCCTAACCCTAACCCTAACACTATCCTAGAGCTGATGCTAACCCTAACCCTAACACTATCCTAGGGCTGATGCTAACCCTAACCCTAACCCTAACACTATCCTAGGCCTGATGCTAACCCTATCCGTAACCCTAACACTCTCCTAGGGCTGAGGCTAACCCTAACCCTAACAATATCCTAGGGCTGATGCTAACCCTAACCCTAACCCTAAAACTATCCTTGGGCTGATGCTAACCGTAACCCTAACACTATCCTGGGCCTGATGCTAACCCTAACCCTAAACCTAAAACTATCCTAGGGCTGATGCTAACCCTAACCCTAACACTATCCTTGGGCTGATGCTAACCCTAACCCTAACCCTAACACTATCCTTGGGCAGATGCTAACCCTAACGCTAACCCTAACACTATCTTTGAACTGATGCTAACCCTAACCCTAACCCTAACACTATCCTAGGCCTGATGATAACCCTAACCCTAACCCTAACACTATCCTAGGGTTTATGTTAACCCTAACCCTAACACTATCCTAGGGCTGATGCTAACTCTAACCCTAACCCTAACACTATCCTAGGGCGGATGCTAACCCTAACCCTAACCCTAACACTATCCTAGGGCTGATGCTAACCCTAACCCTAACTCTAACACTATCCTAGGGCTGATGCTAACACTAACCCTAACACTATCCTAGGCCTGATGCTAACCCTAACCCTAACCCTAACACTATCCTAGGGCTGATGCTAACCCTAACCCTAACACTATCCTAGGGCTGATGCTAACCCTAACCCGTAACCCTAACACTATCCTAGGGCTGATGCTAACCCTAACCCTAACACTATCCTAGGCCTGATGATAACCCTAACCCTAACCCTAACACTATCCTAGGGCTGATGCTAACCCTAACCCTAACCCTAACACTATCCTAAGTCTGATGCTAACCCTAGACCTCACACTATACTAGGCCTGATGATAACCATAACCCTAACCTTAACACTATCCTAGGGCTGATGCTAACCGTAACCCTAAACCTAACACTATCCTAGAGCTGATGCTAACCCTAACCCTAACACTATCCTAGGCCTGATGATAACCCTAACCCTAACCCTGACACTATCCTAGGGCTGATGCTAACCCTAACCCTAACACTATCCTAGGGCTGATGCTAACCCTAACCCTAACCCTAACACTATCCTAGGCCTGATGCTAAACCTATCCGTAACCCTAACACTCTCCTAGGGCTGAGGCTAACCCTAACCCTAACAATATCCTAGGGCTGATGCTAACCCTAACCTTAACCCTAACACTATCCTTAGGCTGATGCTAACCCTAACCCTAACACTATCCTGGGCCTGATGCTAACCCTAACCCTAAACCTAAAACTATCCTAGGGCTGATGCTAACCCTAACCCTAACACTATCCTTGGGCTGATGCTAACCCTAACCCTAACCCTAACACTATCCTAGGGCAGATGCTAACCCTAACGCTAACCGTAACACTATCTTTGAACTGATGCTAACCCTAACCCTAACCCTAACACTATCCTAGGCCTGATGATAACCCTAACCCTAACCCTAACACTATCCTAGGGTTTATGTTAACCCTAAAACTAACACTACCCTAGGGCTGATGCTAACCCTAACCCTAACACTATCCTTGGCCTGCTGCTAACCCTAACCCTAACCCTAACAATATCCTGGGGCAGATGCTAACCATAACCCTAACCCTAACACTATCCTTGGGCTGATGCTAACCCTAACCCTAACACTATCCTGGGCCTGATGCTAACCCTAACCCTAACCCTAACACTATCCTAGGGCTGATGCTAACCCTAACCCTAACACTATCCTTGGGCTGATGCTAACCCTAACCCTAAGACTAACATTATCCTAGGGCAGATGCTAACCCTAACGCTAACCCTAACACTATCCTTGAACTGATGCTAACCCTAACCCTAACCCTAACACTATCCTAGCCCTGATGATAACCCTAACCCTAACAGTATCCTAGGGTTTATGTTAACCCTAACCCTAACAGTATCCTAGGGCTGATGCTAACCCTAACCCTAACCCTAACACTATCCTAGGGCGGATGCTAACCCTAACCGTAACCCTAACACTATCCTAGGGCTGATGCTAACCCTAACAGTAACACTATCCTAGGCCTGATGCTAACCCTAACCCTAACCCTGACACTATTCTAGGGCTGATGCTAACCCTAACCCTAACACTATCCTAGGGCTGATGCTAACCCTAACACTAACACTATCCTAGGGCTGATGCTAACCCTAACCCTAACCCTAACCCTCTCCAAGGGCTGATGCTAACCCTAACTCTAACCCTAACACTATCCTAGGGCTGATGCTAACCCTAACCCTAACTCTAACACTATCTTAGGGCTGAGGCTAACCCTAACCCTAACACTATCCTACGGCTGATGATAACCCTAACCCTAACCCTAACACTATCCTAGGGCTGATGCTAACCCTAACCCTAACACTATCCTAGTCCTGATGCTAACCCAAACCCTAACCCTAACACTATCCTAGGGCTGATGCTAACCCTAACCCTAACACTATCCTAGGGCTGATGCTAACCCTAACGCTAACCCTAACACTATCCTTGAACTGATGCTAACCCTAACCCTAACCCTAACACTATCCTAGGCCTGATGATAACCCTAACCCTAACCCTAACACTATCCTAGGCCTGATGATAACCCTAACCCTAACGCTGACACTATCCTAGGGCTGATGCTAACCCTAACCCTAACACTATCCTAGGGCTGATGCTAACCCTAACCCTAACCCTAACACTATCCTAGGCCTGATGCTAACGCTATCCCTAACCCTAACACTCTCCTAGGGCTGAGGCTAACCCTAACCCTAACACTATCCTAGGGCTGATGCTAACCCTAACCCTAACCCAAACACTATCCTAGGGTTGATGCTAACCCTAACCCTAACACTATCCTAGGGCTGATGCTAACCCTAACCCTAACCCTAACACTATCCTTGGGCTGATGCTAACCCTAACCCTAACACTGTCCTGGGCCTGATGCTAACCCTAACCCTAACCCTAACACTACCCTAGGGCTGATGCTAACCCTAACCCTAACACTATCCTTGGCGTGCTGCTAACCCTAACCCTAACCCTAACAATATCCTAGGGCAGATGCTAACCATAACCCTAACCCTAACACTATCCTTGGGCTGATGCTAACCCTAACCCTAACACTATCCTAGGCCTGATGCTAACCCTAACCCTAACCCTAACACTATCCTAGGGCTGATGCTAACCCTAAGCCTAACACTATCCTTGGGCTGATGCTAACCCTAACCCTAAGACTAACATTATCCTAGGGCACATGCTAACCCTAACGCTAACCCTAACACTATCCTTGAACTGATGCTAACCCTAACCCTAACCCTAACACTATCCTAGCCCTGATGATAACCCTAACCCTAACAGGATCCTAGGGTTTATGTTAACCCTAACCCTAACAGTATCCTAGGGCTGATGCTAACCCTAACCCTAACCCTAACACTATCCTAGGGCGGATGCTAACCCTAACCGTAACCCTAACACTATCCTAGGGCTGATGCTAACCCTAACAGTAACACTATCCTAGGGCTGATGCTAACCCTAACCCTAAACCTAACACTATCCTAGGGCTGATGCTAACCCTAACCCTAACCCTAACACTATCCTAGGGCGGATGCTAACCCTAACCCTAACCCTAACACTATCCTAGGGCTGATGCTAACCCTAACACTAACACTATCCTAGGGCTGATGCTAACCCTAACCCTAACCCTAACATTATCCTTGGGTGAATGCTAACCCTAACCCTAACCCAAACACTATCCTAGGGCTGATGCTAACCCTAACACTAACACTATCCTAGGCCTGATGCTAACCCTAACCCTAACCCTGACACTATTCTAGGGCTGATGCTAACCCTAACCCTAACACTATCCTAGGGCTGATGCTAACCCTAACCCTAACCCTAACAGTATCCTAGGGCTGATGCTAACCCTAACTGTAACACTATCCTAGGGCTGATGCTAACCCTAACCCTAACCCTAACACTATCCTAGGGCTGATGCTAACCCTAACCCTAACCCAAACACTATCCTAGGGTTGATGCTAACCCTAACCCTAACACTATCCTAGGGCTGATGCTAACCCTAACCCTAACCCTAACACTATCCTTGGGCTGATGCTAACCCTAACCCTAACACTATCCTGGGCCTGATGCTAACCCTAACCCTAACCCTAACACTATCCTAGGGCTGATGCTAACCCTAACCCTAACACTATCCTTGGGCTGATGCTAACCCTAACCCTAACCCTAACACTATCCTAGGGCAGATGCTAAACCTAACGCTAACCCTAACACTATCCTTGAACTGATGTGAACCCTAACCCTAACCCTAACACTATCCTAGGGTTTATGTTAACCCCAACCCTAACACTATCCTAGGGCTGATGCTAACCCTAACACTAACACTATCCTAGGGCTGATGCTAACCCTAACCCTAACCCTAACATTATCCTAGGGCGGATGCTAACCCTAACCCTAACCCTAACACTATCCTAGGGCTGATGCTAACCCTAACACTAACACTATCCTAGGCCTGATGCTAACCCTAACCCTAACCCTAACACTATCCTAGGGCTGATGCTAACCCTAACCCTAACACTATCCTAGGGCTGATGCTAAACCTAACACTAACACTATCCTAGGGCTGATGCTAACCCTAACCCTAACCCTAAAACTATCCTAGGGCTGATGCTAACCGTAACCCTAACACTATCCTAGGCCTGATGATAACCCTAACCCTAACCCTAACACTATCCTAGGGCTGATGCTAAGCCTAACGCTAACCCTAACACTATCCTTGAACTGATGCTAACCCTAACCCTAACCCTAACACTATCCTAGGGTTTATGTTAACCCTAACCCTAACACTATCCTAGGGCTGATGCTAACCCTAACCCTAAACCTAACACTATCCTAGGGCGGATGCTAACCCTAACCCTAACCCAAACACTATCCTAGGGCTGATGCTAACCCTAACACTAACAGTATCCTAGGGCTGAAGCTAACCCTAACCCTAACCCTAACACTCTCCAAAGGCTGATGCTAACCCTAACCCTAACCCTAACACTATCCTAGGGCTGATGCTAACCCTAACCCTAACACTATCCTAGGGATGATGCTAACCCTAACCCTAACCCTAACACTATCCTAGGGTTGATGCTAACCCTAACCCTAACACTATCCTAGGGCTGATGGTAACCCTAACCCTAACCCTAACACTATCCTAGGTCTGATGCTAACCCTAACCCTAACACTATCCTAGGGCTGATGCTAACCCTAAACCTAACCCTAATACTAACCTAGGGCTGATGCTAACCCTAACCCTAACACTATCCTAGGGCTGATGCTAACCCTAACCCTAACCCTAACACTATCCTAGGGCTGATGCTAACCCTAACCCTAACACTATCCTAGGGCTGATGCTAACCCTAACCCTAACCCTAACACTATCCTAGGGCTGATGCTAACCCTAACAGTAACACTATCCTAGGGCTGATGCTAACCCTAACCCTAACCCTAACACTATCCTAGGGCTGATGCTAACCCTAACCCTAACCCAAACACTATCCTAGGGTTGATGCTAACCCTAACCCTAACACTAATCTAGGGCTGATGCTAACCCTAACCCTAACCCTAACACTATCCTTGGGCTGATGCTAACCCTAACCCTAACACTATCCTGGGCCTGATGCTAACCCTAACCCTAACCCTAACACTATCCTAGGGCTGATGCTAACCCTAAACCTAACACGATCCTTGGGCTGATGCTAACCCTAACCCTAACCCTAACACTATCCTAGGGCAGATGCTAAACCTAACGCTAACCCTAACACTATCCTTGAACTGATGTTAACCCTAACCCTAACCCTAACTCTATCCTAGGCCTGATGATAACCCTAACCCTAACCCTAACACTATCCTAGGGTTTATGTTAACCCTAACCCTAACACTATCCTAGGGCTGATGCTAAACCTAACCCTAACCCTAACACTATCCTAGGTCGGATGCTAACCCTAACCCTAACCCTAACACTATCCTAGGGCTGATGCTAACCCTAACACTAACACTATCCTAGGGCTGATGCTAACCCTAACCCTAACCATAACATTATCCTAGGGCGGATGCTAACCCTAACCCTAACCCTAACACTATCCTAGGGCTGATGCTAACCCTAACACTAACACTATCCTAGGCCTGATGCTAACCCTAACCCTAACTCTAACACTATCCTAGGGCTGATGCTAACCCTAACCCTAACTCTATCCTAGGGCTGATGCTAACCCTAACACTAACACTATCCTAGGGCTGATGCTAACCCTAACCCTAACCCTAACACTCTCCAAGGGCTGATGCTAACCCTAACCCTAACCCTAACACTATCCTAGGGCTGATGCTAACCCTAACCCTAACCCTAACACTATCCTAGGGCTGATGCTAACCCTAACCCTAACACTATCCTAGGGCTGATGCTAACCCTAACCCTAACCCTAACAGTATCCTTGGTCTGATGCTAACCCTAACAGTAACACTATCCTAGGGCTGATGCTAACCCTAACCCTAACCCAAACACTATCCTAGGGTTGATGCTAACCCTAACCCTAACACTATCCTAGGGCTGATGCTAACCCTAACCCTAACCCTAACACTATCCTTGGGCTGATGCTAACCCTAACCCTAACACTATCCTGGGCCTGATGCTAACCCTAACACTAACCCTAACACTATCCTAGGGCTGATGCTAACCCTAACCCTAACACTATCCTTGGACTGATGCTAACCCTAACCCTAACACTATCCTGAGCCTGATGCTAACCCTAACCCTAACCCTAACACTATCCTAGGGCTGATACTAACCCTAACACTAACACTATCCTTGGGCTGATGCTAACCCTAAACCTAACCCTAACACTATCCTAGGGCTGATGCTAACCCTAACCCTAACACTATCCTAGGGCTGATTCTAACCCTAACCCTAACCCTAACACTATCCTAGGGCTGATGCTAAGCCCAACGCTAACCCTAACACTATCCTTGAACTGATGCTAACCCTAACCCTAACCCTAACACTATCCTAGGCCTGATGATAACCCTAACCCTAACCCTAACACTATCCTAGGGCTGATGCTAACCCTAACCCTAACACTATCCTAGGGCTGATGCTAACCCTAACCCTAACCCTAACACTATCCTAGGGCTGATGCTACCCCTAACAGTAACACTATCCTAGGGCTGATGCTAACCCTAACCCTAACCCTAACACTATCCTAGGGCTGATGCTAACCCTAACCCTAACCCAAACACTATCCTAGGGTTGATGCTAACCCTAACCCTAACACTATCCTAGGGCTGATGCTAACCCTAACCCTAACCCTAACACTATCCTTGGGCTGATGCTAACCCTAACACTAACACTATCCTAGGGCTGATGCTAACCCTAACGCTAAACCTAACACTATCCTAGGGCGGATGCTAACCCTAACCCTAACCCTAACACTATCCTAGGGCTGATGCTAACCCTAACACTAACACTATCCTAGGGCTGATGCTAACCCTAACCCTAACCCTAACGTTATCCTAGGGCTGATGCTAACCCTAACCCTAACTCTAACACTATCTTAGGGCTGAGGCTAACCCTAACCCTAAAACTATCCTACGGCTGATGCTAACCCTAACCCTAACCCTAACCCTATCCTAGGCCTGATGCTAACCCTAACCCTAACACTATCCTATTCCTGATGCTAACCCTAACCCTAACCCTAACACTATCCTAGAGCTGATGCTATCCCTAACCCTAACACTATCCTAGGGCTGATGCTAACCCTAACCCTAACCCTAACACTATCCTAGGGCTGATGCTAACCCTAACCCTAACACTATCCTAGGCCTGATGATAACCCTAACCCTAACCCTAACACTATCCTAGGGCTCATGCTAACCCTAACCCTAACACTATCCTAGGGCTGATGCTAACCCTAATCCTAACCCTAACACTATCCTAGGGCTGATGCTAACCCTAACACTAACCCTAACACTATCCTTGAACTGATGCTACCCCTAACCCTAACCCTAACACTATCCTAGGCCTGATGATAACCCTAACCCTAACCCTAACACTATCCTAGGGTTTATTTTAACCCTAACCCTAACACTATCCAAGGGCTGATGCTAACCCTAACCCTAACCCTAACACTATCCTAGGGCTGATGCTAACCCTAACCCTAACACTATCCTAGGCCTGATGATAACCCTAACCCTAACCCTAACACTATCCTTGGGCTGATGCTAACCCTAACCCTAACACTATCCTGGGCCTGATGCTAACCCTAACCCTAACCCTAACACTATCCTAGGGCTGATGCTAACCCTAACCCTAACACTATCATTGGGCTGATGCTAACCCTAACCCTAACCCTAACACTATCCTAGGGCAGATGCTAAACCTAACGCTAACCCTAACGCTATCCTTGAACTGATGCTAACCCTAACCCTAACCCTAACACTATCCTAGGCCTGATGATAACCCTAACCCTAACCCTAACACTATCCTAGGGTTGATGTTAACCCTAACCCTAACACTATGCTAGGGCTGATGCTAACCCTAACCCTAACCCTAACACTATCCTAGGGCAGATGCTAACCCTAACCCTAACCCTAACACTATCCTAGGGCTGATGCTAACCCTAACACTAACACTATCCTAGGGCTGATGCTAACACTAACCCTAACCCTTAACATTATCCTAGGGCTGATGCTAACCCTAAACCTAACTCTAACACTATCTTAGGGCTGAGGCTAACCCTAACCCTAACACTATCCTAGGGCTGATGCTAACCCTAACCCTAACACTATCATAGGCCTGATGCTAACCCTAACACTATCCTAGGGCTGATGCTAACCCTAACCCTAACACTATCCAAGGCTGATGCTAACCCTAACCCTAACCCTAACGGTATCCTAGGGCTGATGCTAACCCTAACCCTAACACTATCCTAGGCCTGATGATAACCCTAACCCTAACCCTGACACTATCCTAGGGCTGATTCTAACCCTAACCCTAACACTATCCTAGGGCTGATGCTAACCCTAACCCTAACCCTAACACTATCCTAGGGCTGATGCTAACCCTAACGCTAACCCTAACACTATCCTTGAACTGATGCTAACCCTAACCCTAACCATAACACTATCCTAGGCCTGATGATAACCCTAACCCTAACCCTAACACTATCCTAGGGTTTATGTTAACCCTAACCCTAACACTATCCTAGGGCTGATGCTAACCCTAACCCTAAACCTAACACTATCCTAGGGCGGATGCTAAACCTAACCCTAACCCTAACACTATCCTAGGGCTGATGCTAACCCTAACACTAACACTACCCTTGGGCTGATGCTAACCCTAACCCTAACCCTAACACTCTCCAAGGGCTGATGCTAACCCTAACCCTAACACTATCCTAGGGCTGATGCTAACCCTAACCCTAACCCTAACACTATCCTAGGATTGATGCTAACCCTAACCCTAACCCTAACACTATCCTAGGGCGGATGCTAACCCTAACCCTAACCCTAACACTATCCTAGGGTTGATGCTTACCCTAACACTAACACTATCCTAGGGCTGATGCTAACCCTAACCCTAACCCTAACATTATCCTAGGGCGGATGCTAACCCTAACCCTAACCCTAACACTATCCTAGGGCTCATGCTACCCTAACACTAACACTATCCTAGGCCTGATGCTAACCCTAAACCTAACCCTAACACTATCCTAGGGCTGATGCTAACCCTAACCCTAACACTATCCTAGGGCTGATGCTAACCCTAACCCTAACCCTAACACTATCCTAGGGCTGATGCTAACCCTAACCCTAACACTATCCTAGGCCTGATGATAACCCTAACCCTAACCCTAACACTATCCTAGGGCTGATGCTAACCCTAACCCTAACAGTATCCTAGGGCTGATGCTAACCCTAACCCTAACCCTAACACTATCCTAAGTCTGATGCTAACCCTAGCCCTCACACTATACTAGGCCTGATGATAACCCTAACCCCAACCTTAACACTATCCTAGGGCTGATGCTAACCCTAACCCTAACCCTAACACTATCCTAGAGCTGATGCTAACCCTAACCCTAACACTATCCTAGGCCTGATGATAACCCTAACCCTAACCCTGACACTATCCAAAGGCTGATGCTAACACTAACCCTAACACTATCCTAGCGCTGATGCTAACCCTAACCCTAACCCTAACACTATCCTAGGCCTAATTCTAACCCTATCCCTAACCCTAACACTCTTCTAGGGCTGAGGCTAACCCTAACCCTAACACTATCCTAGGGCTGATGCTAACCCTAACCCTAACCCAAACACTATCCTAGGGTTGATGCTAACCCTAACCCTAACACTATCCTAGGGCTGATGCTAACCCTAACCCTAACCCTAACACTATCCTTGGGCTGATGCTAACCCTAACCCTAACACTATCATGGGCCTGATGCTAACCCTAACCCTAACCCTAACACTATCCTAGGGCTGATGCTAACCCTAACCCTAACACTATCCTTGGGCTGATGCTAATCCTAACCCTAACCCTAACAATATCCTCGGGCAGATGCTAACGCTAACGCTAACCCTAACACTATCCTTGAACTGATGCCAACCCTAACCCTAACCCTAACACTATCCTAGGCCTGATGATAACCCTAACCCTAACCCTAACACTATCCTAGGGTTTATGTTAACCCTAACCCTAACACTATCCTAGGGCTGATGCTAACCCTAACCCTAACCCTAACACTATCCTAAGGCGGATGCTAACCCTAACCCTAACCCTAACACTATCCTAGGGCTGATGCTAACCCTAACACTAACACTATCCTAGGGCTGATGCTAACCCTAACCCTAACCCTAACATTATCCTAGGGCTGATGCTAACCCTAACCCTAACTCTAACAGTATCTTAGGGCTGAGGCTAACCCTAACCCTAACACTATCCTACGGCTGATGCTAACCCTAACCCTAACACTATTTTAAGGCTGATGCTATCCCTAACCCTAACCCTAACACTATCCTAGGCCTGATGCTAACCCTATCCGTAACCCTAACACTCTCCTAGGGCTGAGGCTATCCCTAACCCTAACACTCTCCTAGGGCTGAGGCTAACCCTAACCCTAACACTATCCTAGGGCTGATGCTAACCCTAACCCTAACCCAAACACTATCCTAGGGTTGATGCTAACCCTAACCCTAACACTATCCTAGGGCTGATGCTAACCCTAACCCTAACCCTAACACTATCCTGGGGCTGATGCTAACCCTAACCCTAACACTATCCTAGGGCTGATGCTAACCCTAACCCTAACCCTAACACTATCCTAGGGCTGATGCTAACCCTAACCCTAACACTATCCTAGGGCTGATGCTAACCCTAACCCTAACCCTAACACTATCCTAGGGCTGATGCTAACCCTAACAGTAACACTATCCTAGGGCTGATGCTAACCCTAACCCTAACCCTAACACTATCCTAGGGCTGATGCTAACCCTAACCCTAACCCAAACACTATCCTAGGGTTGATGCTAACCCTAACCCTAACACTAATCTAGGGCTGATGCTAACCCTAACCCTAACCCTAACACTATCCTTGGGCTGATGCTAACCCTAACCCTAACACTATCCTGGGCCTGATGCTAACCCTAACCCTAACCCTAACACTATCCTAGGGCTGATGCTAACCCTAAACCTAACACGATCCTTGGGCTGATGCTAACCCTAACCCTAACCCTAACACTATCCTAGGGCAGATGCTAAACCTAACGCTAACCCTAACACTATCCTTGAACTGATGTTAACCCTAACCCTAACCCTAACTCTATCCTAGGCCTGATGATAACCCTAACCCTAACCCTAACACTATCCTAGGGTTTATGTTAACCCTAACCCTAACACTATCCTAGGGCTGATGCTAAACCTAACCCTAACCCTAACACTATCCTAGGTCGGATGCTAACCCTAACCCTAACCCTAACACTATCCTAGGGCTGATGCTAACCCTAACACTAACACTATCCTAGGGCTGATGCTAACCCTAACCCTAACCATAACATTATCCTAGGGCGGATGCTAACCCTAACCCTAACCCTAACACTATCCTAGGGCTGATGCTAACCCTAACACTAACACTATCCTAGGCCTGATGCTAACCCTAACCCTAACTCTAACACTATCCTAGGGCTGATGCTAACCCTAACCCTAACTCTATCCTAGGGCTGATGCTAACCCTAACACTAACACTATCCTAGGGCTGATGCTAACCCTAACCCTAACCCTAACACTCTCCAAGGGCTGATGCTAACCCTAACCCTAACCCTAACACTATCCTAGGGCTGATGCTAACCCTAACCCTAACCCTAACACTATCCTAGGGCTGATGCTAACCCTAACCCTAACACTATCCTAGGGCTGATGCTAACCCTAACCCTAACCCTAACAGTATCCTTGGTCTGATGCTAACCCTAACAGTAACACTATCCTAGGGCTGATGCTAACCCTAACCCTAACCCAAACACTATCCTAGGGTTGATGCTAACCCTAACCCTAACACTATCCTAGGGCTGATGCTAACCCTAACCCTAACCCTAACACTATCCTTGGGCTGATGCTAACCCTAACCCTAACACTATCCTGGGCCTGATGCTAACCCTAACACTAACCCTAACACTATCCTAGGGCTGATGCTAACCCTAACCCTAACACTATCCTTGGACTGATGCTAACCCTAACCCTAACACTATCCTGAGCCTGATGCTAACCCTAACCCTAACCCTAACACTATCCTAGGGCTGATACTAACCCTAACACTAACACTATCCTTGGGCTGATGCTAACCCTAACCCTAACCCTAACACTATCCTAGGGCTGATGCTAACCCTAACCCTAACACTATCCTAGGGCTGATTCTAACCCTAACCCTAACCCTAACACTATCCTAGGGCTGATGCTAAGCCCAACGCTAACCCTAACACTATCCTTGAACTGATGCTAACCCTAACCCTAACCCTAACACTATCCTAGGCTTGATGATAACCCTAACCCTAACCCTAACACTATCCTAGGGCTGATGCTAACCCTAACCCTAACACTATCCTAGGGCTGATGCTAACCCTAACCCTAACCCTAACACTATCCTAGGGCTGATGCTACCCCTAACAGTAACACTATCCTAGGGCTGATGCTAACCCTAACCCTAACCCTAACACTATCCTAGGGCTGATGCTAACCCTAACCCTAACCCAAACACTATCCTAGGGTTGATGCTAACCCTAACCCTAACACTATCCTAGGGCTGATGCTAACCCTAACCCTAACCCTAACACTATCCTTGGGCTGATGCTAACCCTAACACTAACACTATCCTAGGGCTGATGCTAACCCTAACGCTAAACCTAACACTATCCTAGGGCGGATGCTAACCCTAACCCTAACCCTAACACTATCCTAGGGCTGATGCTAACCCTAACACTAACACTATCCTAGGGCTGATGCTAACCCTAACCCTAACCCTAACGTTATCCTAGGGCTGATGCTAACCCTAACCCTAACTCTAACACTATCTTAGGGCTGAGGCTAACCCTAACCCTAAAACTATCCTACGGCTGATGCTAACCCTAACCCTAACCCTAACCCTATCCTAGGCCTGATGCTAACCCTAACCCTAACACTATCCTATTCCTGATGCTAACCCTAACCCTAACCCTAACACTATCCTAGAGCTGATGCTATCCCTAACCCTAACACTATCCTAGGGCTGATGCTAACCCTAACCCTAACCCTAACACTATCCTAGGGCTGATGCTAACCCTAACCCTAACACTATCCTAGGCCTGATGATAACCCTAACCCTAACCCTAACACTATCCTAGGGCTCATGCTAACCCTAACCCTAACACTATCCTAGGGCTGATGCTAACCCTAATCCTAACCCTAACACTATCCTAGGGCTGATGCTAACCCTAACACTAACCCTAACACTATCCTTGAACTGATGCTACCCCTAACCCTAACCCTAACACTATCCTAGGCCTGATGATAACCCTAACCCTAACCCTAACACTATCCTAGGGTTTATTTTAACCCTAACCCTAACACTATCCAAGGGCTGATGCTAACCCTAACCCTAACCCTAACACTATCCTAGGGCTGATGCTAACCCTAACCCTAACACTATCCTAGGCCTGATGATAACCCTAACCCTAACCCTAACACTATCCTTGGGCTGATGCTAACCCTAACCCTAACACTATCCTGGGCCTGATGCTAACCCTAACCCTAACCCTAACACTATCCTAGGGCTGATGCTAACCCTAACCCTAACACTATCATTGGGCTGATGCTAACCCTAACCCTAACCCTAACACTATCCTAGGGCAGATGCTAAACCTAACGCTAACCCTAACGCTATCCTTGAACTGATGCTAACCCTAACCCTAACCCTAACACTATCCTAGGCCTGATGATAACCCTAACCCTAACCCTAACACTATCCTAGGGTTGATGTTAACCCTAACCCTAACACTATGCTAGGGCTGATGCTAACCCTAACCCTAACCCTAACACTATCCTAGGGCAGATGCTAACCCTAACCCTAACCCTAACACTATCCTAGGGCTGATGCTAACCCTAACACTAACACTATCCTAGGGCTGATGCTAACACTAACCCTAACCCTTAACATTATCCTAGGGCTGATGCTAACCCTAAACCTAACTCTAACACTATCTTAGGGCTGAGGCTAACCCTAACCCTAACACTATCCTAGGGCTGATGCTAACCCTAACCCTAACACTATCATAGGCCTGATGCTAACCCTAACACTATCCTAGGGCTGATGCTAACCCTAACCCTAACACTATCCAAGGCTGATGCTAACCCTAACCCTAACCCTAACGGTATCCTAGGGCTGATGCTAACCCTAACCCTAACACTATCCTAGGCCTGATGATAACCCTAACCCTAACCCTGACACTATCCTAGGGCTGATTCTAACCCTAACCCTAACACTATCCTAGGGCTGATGCTAACCCTAACCCTAACCCTAACACTATCCTAGGGCTGATGCTAACCCTAACGCTAACCCTAACACTATCCTTGAACTGATGCTAACCCTAACCCTAACCATAACACTATCCTAGGCCTGATGATAACCCTAACCCTAACCCTAACACTATCCTAGGGTTTATGTTAACCCTAACCCTAACACTATCCTAGGGCTGATGCTAACCCTAACCCTAAACCTAACACTATCCTAGGGCGGATGCTAAACCTAACCCTAACCCTAACACTATCCTAGGGCTGATGCTAACCCTAACACTAACACTACCCTTGGGCTGATGCTAACCCTAACCCTAACCCTAACACTCTCCAAGGGCTGATGCTAACCCTAACCCTAACACTATCCTAGGGCTGATGCTAACCCTAACCCTAACCCTAACACTATCCTAGGATTGATGCTAACCCTAACCCTAACCCTAACACTATCCTAGGGCGGATGCTAACCCTAACCCTAACCCTAACACTATCCTAGGGTTGATGCTTACCCTAACACTAACACTATCCTAGGGCTGATGCTAACCCTAACCCTAACCCTAACATTATCCTAGGGCGGATGCTAACCCTAACCCTAACCCTAACACTATCCTAGGGCTCATGCTACCCTAACACTAACACTATCCTAGGCCTGATGCTAACCCTAAACCTAACCCTAACACTATCCTAGGGCTGATGCTAACCCTAACCCTAACACTATCCTAGGGCTGATGCTAACCCTAACCCTAACCCTAACACTATCCTAGGGCTGATGCTAACCCTAACCCTAACACTATCCTAGGCCTGATGATAACCCTAACCCTAACCCTAACACTATCCTAGGGCTGATGCTAACCCTAACCCTAACAGTATCCTAGGGCTGATGCTAACCCTAACCCTAACCCTAACACTATCCTAAGTCTGATGCTAACCCTAGCCCTCACACTATACTAGGCCTGATGATAACCCTAACCCCAACCTTAACACTATCCTAGGGCTGATGCTAACCCTAACCCTAACCCTAACACTATCCTAGAGCTGATGCTAACCCAAACCCTAACACTATCCTAGGCCTGATGATAACCCTAACCCTAACCCTGACACTATCCAAAGGCTGATGCTAACACTAACCCTAACACTATCCTAGCGCTGATGCTAACCCTAACCCTAACCCTAACACTATCCTAGGCCTAATTCTAACCCTATCCCTAACCCTAACACTCTTCTAGGGCTGAGGCTAACCCTAACCCTAACACTATCCTAGGGCTGATGCTAACCCTAACCCTAACCCAAACACTATCCTAGGGTTGATGCTAACCCTAACCCTAACACTATCCTAGGGCTGATGCTAACCCTAACCCTAACCCTAACACTATCCTTGGGCTGATGCTAACCCTAACCCTAACACTATCATGGGCCTGATGCTAACCCTAACCCTAACCCTAACACTATCCTAGGGCTGATGCTAACCCTAACCCTAACACTATCCTTGGGCTGATGCTAATCCTAACCCTAACCCTAACAATATCCTCGGGCAGATGCTAACGCTAACGCTAACCCTAACACTATCCTTGAACTGATGCCAACCCTAACCCTAACCCTAACACTATCCTAGGCCTGATGATAACCCTAACCCTAACCCTAACACTATCCTAGGGTTTATGTTAACCCTAACCCTAACACTATCCTAGGGCTGATGCTAACCCTAACCCTAACCCTAACACTATCCTAAGGCGGATGCTAACCCTAACCCTAACCCTAACACTATCCTAGGGCTGATGCTAACCCTAACACTAACACTATCCTAGGGCTGATGCTAACCCTAACCCTAACCCTAACATTATCCTAGGGCTGATGCTAACCCTAACCCTAACTCTAACAGTATCTTAGGGCTGAGGCTAACCCTAACCCTAACACTATCCTACGGCTGATGCTAACCCTAACCCTAACACTATTTTAAGGCTGATGCTATCCCTAACCCTAACCCTAACACTATCCTAGGCCTGATGCTAACCCTATCCGTAACCCTAACACTCTCCTAGGGCTGAGGCTATCCCTAACCCTAACACTCTCCTAGGGCTGAGGCTAACCCTAACCCTAACACTATCCTAGGGCTGATGCTAACCCTAACCCTAACCCAAACACTATCCTAGGGTTGATGCTAACCCTAACCCTAACACTATCCTAGGGCTGATGCTAACCCTAACCCTAACCCTAACACTATCCTGGGGCTGATGCTAACCCTAACCCTAACACTATCCTAGGGCTGATGCTAACCCTAACCCTAACCCTAACACTATCCTAGGGCTGATGCTAACCCTAACCCTAACACTATCCTAGGGCTGATGCTAACCCTAACCCTAACCCTAACACTATCCTAGGGCTGATGCTAACCCTAACAGTAACACTATCCTAGGGCTGATGCTAACCCTAACCCTAACCCTAACACTATCCTAGGGCTGATGCTAACCCTAACCCTAACCCAAACACTATCCTAGGGTTGATGCTAACCCTAACCCTAACACTAATCTAGGGCTGATGCTAACCCTAACCCTAACCCTAACACTATCCTTGGGCTGATGCTAACCCTAACCCTAACACTATCCTGGGCCTGATGCTAACCCTAACCCTAACCCTAACACTATCCTAGGGCTGATGCTAACCCTAAACCTAACACGATCCTTGGGCTGATGCTAACCCTAACCCTAACCCTAACACTATCCTAGGGCAGATGCTAAACCTAACGCTAACCCTAACACTATCCTTGAACTGATGTTAACCCTAACCCTAACCCTAACTCTATCCTAGGCCTGATGATAACCCTAACCCTAACCCTAACACTATCCTAGGGTTTATGTTAACCCTAACCCTAACACTATCCTAGGGCTGATGCTAAACCTAACCCTAACCCTAACACTATCCTAGGTCGGATGCTAACCCTAACCCTAACCCTAACACTATCCTAGGGCTGATGCTAACCCTAACACTAACACTATCCTAGGGCTGATGCTAACCCTAACCCTAACCATAACATTATCCTAGGGCGGATGCTAACCCTAACCCTAACCCTAACACTATCCTAGGGCTGATGCTAACCCTAACACTAACACTATCCTAGGCCTGATGCTAACCCTAACCCTAACTCTAACACTATCCTAGGGCTGATGCTAACCCTAACCCTAACTCTATCCTAGGGCTGATGCTAACCCTAACACTAACACTATCCTAGGGCTGATGCTAACCCTAACCCTAACCCTAACACTCTCCAAGGGCTGATGCTAACCCTAACCCTAACCCTAACACTATCCTAGGGCTGATGCTAACCCTAACCCTAACCCTAACACTATCCTAGGGCTGATGCTAACCCTAACCCTAACACTATCCTAGGGCTGATGCTAACCCTAACCCTAACCCTAACAGTATCCTTGGTCTGATGCTAACCCTAACAGTAACACTATCCTAGGGCTGATGCTAACCCTAACCCTAACCCAAACACTATCCTAGGGTTGATGCTAACCCTAACCCTAACACTATCCTAGGGCTGATGCTAACCCTAACCCTAACCCTAACACTATCCTTGGGCTGATGCTAACCCTAACCCTAACACTATCCTGGGCCTGATGCTAACCCTAACACTAACCCTAACACTATCCTAGGGCTGATGCTAACCCTAACCCTAACACTATCCTTGGACTGATGCTAACCCTAACCCTAACACTATCCTGAGCCTGATGCTAACCCTAACCCTAACCCTAACACTATCCTAGGGCTGATACTAACCCTAACACTAACACTATCCTTGGGCTGATGCTAACCCTAACCCTAACCCTAACACTATCCTAGGGCTGATGCTAACCCTAACCCTAACACTATCCTAGGGCTGATTCTAACCCTAACCCTAACCCTAACACTATCCTAGGGCTGATGCTAAGCCCAACGCTAACCCTAACACTATCCTTGAACTGATGCTAACCCTAACCCTAACCCTAACACTATCCTAGGCCTGATGATAACCCTAACCCTAACCCTAACACTATCCTAGGGCTGATGCTAACCCTAACCCTAACACTATCCTAGGGCTGATGCTAACCCTAACCCTAACCCTAACACTATCCTAGGGCTGATGCTACCCCTAACAGTAACACTATCCTAGGGCTGATGCTAACCCTAACCCTAACCCTAACACTATCCTAGGGCTGATGCTAACCCTAACCCTAACCCAAACACTATCCTAGGATTGATGCTAACCCTAACCCTAACACTATCCTAGGGCTGATGCTAACCCTAACCCTAACCCTAACACTATCCTTGGGCTGATGCTAACCCTAACACTAACACTATCCTAGGGCTGATGCTAACCCTAACGCTAAACCTAACACTATCCTAGGGCGGATGCTAACCCTAACCCTAACCCTAACACTATCCTAGGGCTGATGCTAACCCTAACACTAACACTATCCTAGGGCTGATGCTAACCCTAACCCTAACCCTAACGTTATCCTAGGGCTGATGCTAACCCTAACCCTAACTCTAACACTATCTTAGGGCTGAGGCTAACCCTAACCCTAAAACTATCCTACGGCTGATGCTAACCCTAACCCTAACCCTAACCCTATCCTAGGCCTGATGCTAACCCTAACCCTAACACTATCCTATTCCTGATGCTAACCCTAACCCTAACCCTAACACTATCCTAGAGCTGATGCTATCCCTAACCCTAACACTATCCTAGGGCTGATGCTAACCCTAACCCTAACCCTAACACTATCCTAGGGCTGATGCTAACCCTAACCCTAACACTATCCTAGGCCTGATGATAACCCTAACCCTAACCCTAACACTATCCTAGGGCTCATGCTAACCCTAACCCTAACACTATCCTAGGGCTGATGCTAACCCTAATCCTAACCCTAACACTATCCTAGGGCTGATGCTAACCCTAACGCTAACCCTAACACTATCCTTGAACTGATGCTACCCCTAACCCTAACCCTAACACTATCCTAGGCCTGATGATAACCCTAACCCTAACCCTAACACTATCCTAGGGTTTATTTTAACCCTAACCCTAACACTATCCAAGGGCTGATGCTAACCCTAACCCTAACCCTAACACTATCCTAGGGCTGATGCTAACCCTAACCCTAACACTATCCTAGGCCTGATGATAACCCTAACCCTAACCCTAACACTATCCTTGGGCTGATGCTAACCCTAACCCTAACACTATCCTGGGCCTGATGCTAACCCTAACCCTAACCCTAACACTATCCTAGGGCTGATGCTAACCCTAACCCTAACACTATCATTGGGCTGATGCTAACCCTAACCCTAACCCTAACACTATCCTAGGGCAGATGCTAAACCTAACGCTAACCCTAACGCTATCCTTGAACTGATGCTAACCCTAACCCTAACCCTAACACTATCCTAGGCCTGATGATAACCCTAACCCTAACCCTAACACTATCCTAGGGTTGATGTTAACCCTAACCCTAACACTATGCTAGGGCTGATGCTAAACCTAACCCTAACCCTAACACTATCCTAGGGCAGATGCTAACCCTAACCCTAACCCTAACACTATCCTAGGGCTGATGCTAACCCTAACACTAACACTATCCTAGGGCTGATGCTAACACTAACCCTAACCCTTAACATTATCCTAGGGCTGATGCTAACCCTAAACCTAACTCTAACACTATCTTAGGGCTGAGGCTAACCCTAACCCTAACACTATCCTAGGGCTGATGCTAACCCTAACCCTAACACTATCATAGGCCTGATGCTAACCCTAACACTATCCTAGGGCTGATGCTAACCCTAACCCTAACACTATCCAAGGCTGATGCTAACCCTAACCCTAACCCTAACGGTATCCTAGGGCTGATGCTAACCCTAACCCTAACACTATCCTAGGCCTGATGATAACCCTAACCCTAACCCTGACACTATCCTAGGGCTGATTCTAACCCTAACCCTAACACTATCCTAGGGCTGATGCTAACCCTAACCCTAACCCTAACACTATCCTAGGGCTGATGCTAACCCTAACGCTAACCCTAACACTATCCTTGAACTGATGCTAACCCTAACCCTAACCATAACACTATCCTAGGCCTGATGATAACCCTAACCCTAACCCTAACACTATCCTAGGGTTTATGTTAACCCTAACCCTAACACTATCCTAGGGCTGATGCTAACCCTAACCCTAAACCTAACACTATCCTAGGGCGGATGCTAAACCTAACCCTAACCCTAACACTATCCTAGGGCTGATGCTAACCCTAACACTAACACTACCCTTGGGCTGATGCTAACCCTAACCCTAACCCTAACACTCTCCAAGGGCTGATGCTAACCCTAACCCTAACACTATCCTAGGGCTGATGCTAACCCTAACCCTAACCCTAACACTATCCTAGGATTGATGCTAACCCTAACCCTAACCCTAACACTATCCTAGGGCGGATGCTAACCCTAACCCTAACCCTAACACTATCCTAGGGTTGATGCTTACCCTAACACTAACACTATCCTAGGGCTGATGCTAACCCTAACCCTAACCCTAACATTATCCTAGGGCGGATGCTAACCCTAACCCTAACCCTAACACTATCCTAGGGCTCATGCTACCCTAACACTAACACTATCCTAGGCCTGATGCTAACCCTAAACCTAACCCTAACACTATCCTAGGGCTGATGCTAACCCTAACCCTAACACTATCCTAGGGCTGATGCTAACCCTAACCCTAACCCTAACACTATCCTAGGGCTGATGCTAACCCTAACCCTAACAGTATCCTAGGGCTGATGCTAACCCTAACCCTAACCCTAACACTATCCTAAGTCTGATGCTAACCCTAGCCCTCACACTATACTAGGCCTGATGATAACCCTAACCCCAACCTTAACACTATCCTAGGGCTGATGCTAACCCTAACCCTAACCCTAACACTATCCTAGAGCTGATGCTAACCCTAACCCTAACACTATCCTAGGCCTGATGATAACCCTAACCCTAACCCTGACACTATCCAAAGGCTGATGCTAACACTAACCCTAACACTATCCTAGCGCTGATGCTAACCCTAACCCTAACCCTAACACTATCCTAGGCCTAATTCTAACCCTATCCCTAACCCTAACACTCTCCTAGGGCTGAGGCTAACCCTAACCCTAACACTATCCTAGGGCTGATGCTAACCCTAACCCTAACCCAAACACTATCCTAGGGTTGATGCTAACCCTAACCCTAACACTATCCTAGGGCTGATGCTAACCCTAACCCTAACCCTAACACTATCCTGGGGCTGATGCTAACCCTAACCCTAACACTATCCTGGGCCTGATGCTAACCCTAACCCTAACCCTAACACTATCCTAGGGCTGATGCTAACCCTAACCCTAACACTATCCTTGGGCTGATGCTAACCCTAACCCTAACCCTAACAATATCCTCGGGCAGATGCTAACGCTAACGCTAACCCTAACACTATCCTTGAACTGATGCCAACCCTAACCCTAACCCTAACACTATCCTAGGCCTGATGATAACCCTAACCCTAACCCTAACACTATCCTAGGGTTTATGTTAACCCTAACCCTAACACTATCCTAGGGCTGATGCTAACCCTAACCCTAACCCTAACACTATCCTAAGGCGGATGCTAACCCTAACCCTAACCCTAACACTATCCTAGGGCTGATGCTAACCCTAACACTAACACTATCCTAGGGCTGATGCTAACCCTAACCCTAACCCTAACATTATCCTAGGGCTGATGCTAACCCTAACCCTAACTCTAACAGTATCTTAGGGCTGAGGCTAACCCTAACCCTAACACTATCCTACGGCTGATGCTAACCCTAACCCTAACACTATTTTAAGGCTGATGCTATCCCTAACCCTAACCCTAACACTATCCTAGGCCTGATGCTAACCCTATCCGTAACCCTAACACTCTCCTAGGGCTGAGGCTATCCCTAACCCTAACACTCTCCTAGGGCTGAGGCTAACCCTAACCCTAACACTATCCTAGGGCTGATGCTAACCCTAACCCTAACCCAAACACTATCCTAGGGTTGATGCTAACCCTAACCCTAACACTATCCTAGGGCTGATGCTAACCCTAACCCTAACCCTAACACTATCCTGGGGCTGATGCTAACCCTAACCCTAACACTATCCTGGGCCTGATGCTAACCCTAACCCTAACCCTAACACTATCCTAGGGCTGATGCTAACCCTAACCCTAACACTATCCTTGGGCTGATGCTAACCCTAACCCTAACCCTAACAATATCCTAGGGCAGATGCTAACCCTAACGCTAACCCTAACACTATCCTTGAAGTGATGCTAACCCTAACCCTAACCCTAACACTATCCTAGGCCTGATGATAACCCTAACCCTAACCCTAACACTATCCTAGGGTTTATGTTAACCCTAGACCTAACACTATCCTAGGGCTGATGCTAACCCTAACGCTAAACCTACCACTATCCTAGGGCGGATGCTAACCCTAACCCTAACCCTAACACTATCCTAGCGCTGATGCTAACCCTAACACTAACACTATCCTAGGGCTGATGCTAACCCTAACCCTAACCCTAACATTATCCTACGGCTGATGCTAACCCTAACCCTAACTCTAACACTATCTTAGGGCTGAGGATAACCCTAACCCTAACACTATCCTACGGCTGATGCTAACCCTAACCCTAACCCTAACACTATCCTAGGCCTGATGCTAACCCTAACCCTAACACTATCCTAGGCCTGATGCTAACCCTAACCCTAACCCTAACACTATCCTAGGGCTGATTCTAACCCTAACCCTAACACTATCCTAGGGCTGATGCTAACGCTAACCCTAACCCTAACACTATCCTAGGGCTGATGCTAACCCTAACCCTAACACTATCCTAGGCCTGATGATAACCCTAACCCTAACCCTAACACTATCCTAGGGCTCATGCTAACCCTAACCCTAACACTATCCTAGGGCTGATGCTAACCCTAACCCTAACCCTAACACTATCCTAGGGCTGATGCTAACCCTAACGCTAACCCTAACACTATCCTTGAACTGATGCTAACCCTAACCCTAACCCTAACACTATCCTAGGCCTGATGATAACCCTAACCCTAACCCTAACACTATCCTAGGGTTTATGTTAACCCTAACCCTAACACTATCCTAGGGCTGATGCTAACCCTAACCCTAACCCTAACACTATCCTAGGGCTGATGCTAACCCTAACCCTAACACTATCCTAGGCCTGATGATAACCCTAACCCTAACCCTAACACTATCCTTGGGCTGATGCTAACCCTAACCCTAACACTATCCTGGGCCTGATGCTAACCCTAACCCTAACCCTAACACTATCCTAGGGTTGATGTTAACCCTAACCCTAACACTATGCTAGGGCTGATGCTAACCCTAACCCTAACCCTAACACTATCCTAGGGCAGATGCTAACCCTAACCCTAACCCTAACACTATCCTAGGGCTGATGCTAACCCTAACACTAACACTATCCTAGGGCTGATGCTAACACTAACCCTAACCCTTAACATTATCCTAGGGCTGATGCTAACCCTAAACCTAACTCTAACACTATCTTAGGGCTGAGGCTAACCCTAACCCTAACACTATCCTAGGGCTGATGCTAACCCTAACCCTAACACTATCCTAGGCCTGATGCTAACCCTAACACTATCCTAGGGCTGATGCTAACCCTAACCCTAACACTATCCAAGGCTGATGCTAACCCTAACCCTAACCCTAACGGTATCCTAGGGCTGATGCTAACCCTAACCCTAACACTATCCTAGGCCTGATGATAACCCTAACCCTAACCCTGACACTATCCTAGGGCTGATTCTAACCCTAACCCTAACCCTAACATTATCCTAGGGCGGATGCTAACCCTAACCCTAACCCTAACTCTATCCTAGGGCTCATGCTACCCTAACACTAACACTATCCTAGGCCTGATGCTAACCCTAACCCTAACCCTAACACTATCCTAGGGCTGATGCCAACCCTAACCCTAACACTATCCTAGGGCTGATGCTAACCCTAACCCTAACCCTAACACTATCCTAGGGCTCATGCTAACCCTAACCCTAACACTATCCTAGGCCTGATGATAACCCTAACCCTAACCCTAACACTATCCTAGGGCTGATGCTAACCCTAACCCTAACAGTATCCTAGGGCTGATGCTAACCCTAACCCTAACCCTAACACTATCCTAAGTCTGATGCTAACCCTAGCCCTCACACTATACTAGGCCTGATGATAACCCTAACCCCAACCTTAACACTATCCTAGGGCTGATGCTAACCCTAACCATAACCCTAACACTATCCTAGAGCTGATGCTAACCCTAACCCTAACACTATCCTAGGCCTGATGATAACCCTAACCCTAACCCTGACACTATCCAAAGGCTGATGCTAACACTAACCCTAACACTATCCTAGGGCTGATGCTAACCCTAACCCTAACACTAACACTATCCTAGGCCTAATTCTAACCCTATCACTAACCCTAACACTCTCCTAGGGCTGAGGCTAACCCTAACCCTAACACTATCCTAGGGCTGATGCTAACCCTAACCCTAACCCAAACACTATCCTAGGGTTGATGCTAACCCTAACCCTAACACTATCCTAGGGCTGATGCTAACCCTAACCCTAACCCTAACACTATCCTTGGGCTGATGCTAACCCTAACCCTAACACTATCATGGGCCTGATGCTAACCCTAACCCTAACCCTAACACTATCCTAGGGCTGATGCTAACCCTAACCCTAACACTATCCTTGTGCTGATGCTAACCCTATCCCTAACCCTAACAATATCCTAGGGCAGATGCTAACGCTAACGCTAACCCTAACACAATCCTTGAAGTGATGCCAACCCTAACCCTAACCCTAACACTATCCTAGGCCTGATGATAACCCTAACCCTAACCCTAACACTATCCTAGGGTTTATGTTAACCCTAACCCTAACACTATCCTAGGGCTGATGCTAACCCTAACCCTAACCCTAACACTATCCTAAGGCGGATGCTAACCCTAACCCTAACCCTAACACTATCCTAGGGCTGATGCTAACCCTAACACTAACACTATCCTAGGGCTGATGCTAACCCTAACCCTAACCCTAACATTATCCTAGGGCTGATGCTAACCCTAACCCTAACACTAAAACTATCTTAGGGCTGAGGCTAACCCTAACCCTAACACTATCCTACGGCTGATCCTAACCCTAACCCTAACCCTAACACTATCCTAGGGCTGATGCTAACCCTAACCCTAACACTATCCTAGGCCTGATGCTAACCCTAACACTATCCTAGGGCTGATGCTAACCCTAACCCTAACACTATCCTAGGGCTGATGCTAACCCTAACCCTAACCCTAACACTATCCTAGGGCTGATGCTAACCCTAACCCTAACAATATCCTAGGCCTGATGATAACCCTAACCCTAACCCTAACACTATCCTAGGGTTTATGTTAACCCTAACCCTAACACTATCCTAGGGCTGATGCTAACCCTAACCCTAAACCTAACACTATCCTAGGGCGGATGCTAAACCTAACCCTAACCCTAACACTATCCTAGGGCTGATGCTAACCCTAACACTAACACTACCCTTGGGCTGATGCTAACCCTAACCCTAACCCTAACACTCTCCAAGGGCTGATGCTAACCCTAACCCTAACACTATCCTAGGGCTGATGCTAACCCTAACCCTAACCCTAACACTATCCTAGGATTGATGCTAACCCTAACCCTAACCCTAACACTATCCTAGGGCGGATGCTAACCCTAACCCTAACCCTAACACTATCCTAGGGTTGATGCTTACCCTAACACTAACACTATCCTAGGGCTGATGCTAACCCTAACCCTAACCCTAACATTATCCTAGGGCGGATGCTAACCCTAACCCTAACCCTAACACTATCCTAGGGCTCATGCTACCCTAACACTAACACTATCCTAGGCCTGATGCTAACCCTAAACCTAACCCTAACACTATCCTAGGGCTGATGCTAACCCTAACCCTAACACTATCCTAGGGCTGATGCTAACCCTAACCCTAACCCTAACACTATCCTAGGGCTGATGCTAACCCTAACCCTAACAGTATCCTAGGGCTGATGCTAACCCTAACCCTAACCCTAACACTATCCTAAGTCTGATGCTAACCCTAGCCCTCACACTATACTAGGCCTGATGATAACCCTAACCCCAACCTTAACACTATCCTAGGGCTGATGCTAACCCTAACCCTAACCCTAACACTATCCTAGAGCTGATGCTAACCCTAACCCTAACACTATCCTAGGCCTGATGATAACCCTAACCCTAACCCTGACACTATCCAAAGGCTGATGCTAACACTAACCCTAACACTATCCTAGCGCTGATGCTAACCCTAACCCTAACCCTAACACTATCCTAGGCCTAATTCTAACCCTATCCCTAACCCTAACACTCTCCTAGGGCTGAGGCTAACCCTAACCCTAACACTATCCTAGGGCTGATGCTAACCCTAACCCTAACCCAAACACTATCCTAGGGTTGATGCTAACCCTAACCCTAACACTATCCTAGGGCTGATGCTAACCCTAACCCTAACCCTAACACTATCCTGGGGCTGATGCTAACCCTAACCCTAACACTATCCTGGGCCTGATGCTAACCCTAACCCTAACCCTAACACTATCCTAGGGCTGATGCTAACCCTAACCCTAACACTATCCTTGGGCTGATGCTAACCCTAACCCTAACCCTAACAATATCCTCGGGCAGATGCTAACGCTAACGCTAACCCTAACACTATCCTTGAACTGATGCCAACCCTAACCCTAACCCTAACACTATCCTAGGCCTGATGATAACCCTAACCCTAACCCTAACACTATCCTAGGGTTTATGTTAACCCTAACCCTAACACTATCCTAGGGCTGATGCTAACCCTAACCCTAACCCTAACACTATCCTAAGGCGGATGCTAACCCTAACCCTAACCCTAACACTATCCTAGGGCTGATGCTAACCCTAACACTAACACTATCCTAGGGCTGATGCTAACCCTAACCCTAACCCTAACATTATCCTAGGGCTGATGCTAACCCTAACCCTAACTCTAACAGTATCTTAGGGCTGAGGCTAACCCTAACCCTAACACTATCCTACGGCTGATGCTAACCCTAACCCTAACACTATTTTAAGGCTGATGCTATCCCTAACCCTAACCCTAACACTATCCTAGGCCTGATGCTAACCCTATCCGTAACCCTAACACTCTCCTAGGGCTGAGGCTATCCCTAACCCTAACACTCTCCTAGGGCTGAGGCTAACCCTAACCCTAACACTATCCTAGGGCTGATGCTAACCCTAACCCTAACCCAAACACTATCCTAGGGTTGATGCTAACCCTAACCCTAACACTATCCTAGGGCTGATGCTAACCCTAACCCTAACCCTAACACTATCCTGGGGCTGATGCTAACCCTAACCCTAACACTATCCTGGGCCTGATGCTAACCCTAACCCTAACCCTAACACTATCCTAGGGCTGATGCTAACCCTAACCCTAACACTATCCTTGGGCTGATGCTAACCCTAACCCTAACCCTAACAATATCCTAGGGCAGATGCTAACCCTAACGCTAACCCTAACACTATCCTTGAAGTGATGCTAACCCTAACCCTAACCCTAACACTATCCTAGGCCTGATGATAACCCTAACCCTAACCCTAACACTATCCTAGGGTTTATGTTAACCCTAGACCTAACACTATCCTAGGGCTGATGCTAACCCTAACGCTAAACCTACCACTATCCTAGGGCGGATGCTAACCCTAACCCTAACCCTAACACTATCCTAGCGCTGATGCTAACCCTAACACTAACACTATCCTAGGGCTGATGCTAACCCTAACCCTAACCCTAACATTATCCTACGGCTGATGCTAACCCTAACCCTAACTCTAACACTATCTTAGGGCTGAGGATAACCCTAACCCTAACACTATCCTACGGCTGATGCTAACCCTAACCCTAACCCTAACACTATCCTAGGCCTGATGCTAACCCTAACCCTAACACTATCCTAGGCCTGATGCTAACCCTAACCCTAACCCTAACACTATCCTAGGGCTGATTCTAACCCTAACCCTAACACTATCCTAGGGCTGATGCTAACGCTAACCCTAACCCTAACACTATCCTAGGGCTGATGCTAACCCTAACCCTAACACTATCCTAGGCCTGATGATAACCCTAACCCTAACCCTAACACTATCCTAGGGCTCATGCTAACCCTAACCCTAACACTATCCTAGGGCTGATGCTAACCCTAACCCTAACCCTAACACTATCCTAGGGCTGATGCTAACCCTAACGCTAACCCTAACACTATCCTTGAACTGATGCTAACCCTAACCCTAACCCTAACACTATCCTAGGCCTGATGATAACCCTAACCCTAACCCTAACACTATCCTAGGGTTTATGTTAACCCTAACCCTAACACTATCCTAGGGCTGATGCTAACCCTAACCCTAACCCTAACACTATCCTAGGGCTGATGCTAACCCTAACCCTAACACTATCCTAGGCCTGATGATAACCCTAACCCTAACCCTAACACTATCCTTGGGCTGATGCTAACCCTAACCCTAACACTATCCTGGGCCTGATGCTAACCCTAACCCTAACCCTAACACTATCCTAGGGTTGATGTTAACCCTAACCCTAACACTATGCTAGGGCTGATGCTAACCCTAACCCTAACCCTAACACTATCCTAGGGCAGATGCTAACCCTAACCCTAACCCTAACACTATCCTAGGGCTGATGCTAACCCTAACACTAACACTATCCTAGGGCTGATGCTAACACTAACCCTAACCCTTAACATTATCCTAGGGCTGATGCTAACCCTAAACCTAACTCTAACACTATCTTAGGGCTGAGGCTAACCCTAACCCTAACACTATCCTAGGGCTGATGCTAACCCTAACCCTAACACTATCCTAGGCCTGATGCTAACCCTAACACTATCCTAGGGCTGATGCTAACCCTAACCCTAACACTATCCAAGGCTGATGCTAACCCTAACCCTAACCCTAACGGTATCCTAGGGCTGATGCTAACCCTAACCCTAACACTATCCTAGGCCTGATGATAACCCTAACCCTAACCCTGACACTATCCTAGGGCTGATTCTAACCCTAACCCTAACCCTAACATTATCCTAGGGCGGATGCTAACCCTAACCCTAACCCTAACTCTATCCTAGGGCTCATGCTACCCTAACACTAACACTATCCTAGGCCTGATGCTAACCCTAACCCTAACCCTAACACTATCCTAGGGCTGATGCCAACCCTAACCCTAACACTATCCTAGGGCTGATGCTAACCCTAACCCTAACCCTAACACTATCCTAGGGCTCATGCTAACCCTAACCCTAACACTATCCTAGGCCTGATGATAACCCTAACCCTAACCCTAACACTATCCTAGGGCTGATGCTAACCCTAACCCTAACAGTATCCTAGGGCTGATGCTAACCCTAACCCTAACCCTAACACTATCCTAAGTCTGATGCTAACCCTAGCCCTCACACTATACTAGGCCTGATGATAACCCTAACCCCAACCTTAACACTATCCTAGGGCTGATGCTAACCCTAACCATAACCCTAACACTATCCTAGAGCTGATGCTAACCCTAACCCTAACACTATCCTAGGCCTGATGATAACCCTAACCCTAACCCTGACACTATCCAAAGGCTGATGCTAACACTAACCCTAACACTATCCTAGGGCTGATGCTAACCCTAACCCTAACACTAACACTATCCTAGGCCTAATTCTAACCCTATCACTAACCCTAACACTCTCCTAGGGCTGAGGCTAACCCTAACCCTAACACTATCCTAGGGCTGATGCTAACCCTAACCCTAACCCAAACACTATCCTAGGGTTGATGCTAACCCTAACCCTAACACTATCCTAGGGCTGATGCTAACCCTAACCCTAACCCTAACACTATCCTTGGGCTGATGCTAACCCTAACCCTAACACTATCATGGGCCTGATGCTAACCCTAACCCTAACCCTAACACTATCCTAGGGCTGATGCTAACCCTAACCCTAACACTATCCTTGTGCTGATGCTAACCCTATCCCTAACCCTAACAATATCCTAGGGCAGATGCTAACGCTAACGCTAACCCTAACACAATCCTTGAAGTGATGCCAACCCTAACCCTAACCCTAACACTATCCTAGGCCTGATGATAACCCTAACCCTAACCCTAACACTATCCTAGGGTTTATGTTAACCCTAACCCTAACACTATCCTAGGGCTGATGCTAACCCTAACCCTAACCCTAACACTATCCTAAGGCGGATGCTAACCCTAACCCTAACCCTAACACTATCCTAGGGCTGATGCTAACCCTAACACTAACACTATCCTAGGGCTGATGCTAACCCTAACCCTAACCCTAACATTATCCTAGGGCTGATGCTAACCCTAACCCTAACACTAAAACTATCTTAGGGCTGAGGCTAACCCTAACCCTAACACTATCCTACGGCTGATCCTAACCCTAACCCTAACCCTAACACTATCCTAGGGCTGATGCTAACCCTAACCCTAACACTATCCTAGGCCTGATGCTAACCCTAACACTATCCTAGGGCTGATGCTAACCCTAACCCTAACACTATCCTAGGGCTGATGCTAACCCTAACCCTAACCCTAACACTATCCTAGGGCTGATGCTAACCCTAACCCTAACAATATCCTAGGCCTGATGATAACCCTAACCTTAACCCTAACACTGTCCTAGGGCTGATGCTAACCCTAACCCTAACACTATCCTAGGGCTGATGCTAACCCTAACCCTAACCCTAACACTATCCTAGGGCTGATGCTAACCACAACGCTAACCCTGACACTATCCTTGAACTGATGCTAACCCTAACCCTAACCCTAACACTATCCTAGGCCTGATGATAACCCTAACCCTAACCCTAACACTATCCTAGGGTTTTTGTTAACCCTAACCCTAACACTATCCTAGGGCTGATGCTAACCCTAACCCTAACTCTAACACTATCCTAGGGCTTATGCTAACCCTAACCCTAACACTATCCTAGGCCTGATGATAACCCTAACCCGAACCCTAACTCTATCCTTGGGCTGATGCTAACCCTAACCCTAACACTATCCTGGGCCTGATGCTAACCCTAACCCTAACCCTAACACTATCCTAGGGCTGATGCTAACCCTAACCCTAACACTATCCTTGGGCTCATGCTAACCCTAACCCTAACCCTAACACTATCCTAGGGCAGATGCTAACCCTAACGCTAACCCTAACACTATCCTTGAACTGATGCTAACCCTAACCGTAACCCTAACACTATCCTAGGCCTGATGATAACCCTAACCCTAACCCTATCACTATCCTAGGGTTTATGTTAACCCTAACCCTAAGACTATCCTAGGGCTGATGCTAACCCTAACCCTAACCCTAACACTATCCTAGGGCGGATGCTAACCGTAACCCTAACCCTAAAAAATCCTAGGGCTGATGCTAACCCTAACACTAACACTATCCTAAGGCTGATGCTAACCCTAACCCTAACCCTAACACTATCCTAGGGCAGATGCTAACCCTAACGCTAACCCTAACACTATCCTTGAACTGATGCTAACCCTAACCCTAACCCTAACACTATCCTAGGCCTGATTATATCCCTAACCCTAACCCTAACACTATCCTAGGGTTTATGTTAACCCTAACCCTAACACTATCCTAGGGCTGATGCTAACCCTAACCCTAACCCTAACACTATCCTAGGGCGGATGCTAACCCTAACCCTAACACTAACACTAACACTATCCTAGGGCTGATGCTAACCCTAACCCTAACTCTAACACTATCTTAGGGCTGAGGCTAACCCTAACCCTAACACTATCCTACGGCTGATGCTAACCCTAACCCTAACCCTAACACTATCCTAGGGCTGATGCTAACCCTAACCCTAACACTATCCTAGGCCTGATGCTAACCCTAACCCTAACCCTAACACTATCCTAGGGCTGATGTTAACCGAACCCTAACACTATCCTAGGGCTGATGCTAACCCTAACACTAACACTATCCTAGGGCTGATGCTAACCCTAACCCTAACCCTAACACTATCCTAGGGCTGATGCTAACCCTAACCCTAACACTATCCTAGGCCTGATGATAACCCTAACCCTAACACTGACACTATCCTAGGGCTGATGCTAACCCTAACCCTAACACTATCCTAGGGCTGATGCTAACCCTAACCCTAACACTATCCTAGGGCTGATGCTAACCCTAACCCTAAACCTAACACTATCCTAGGGCGGATATTAACCTAACCCTAAACCTAACACTATCCTAGGGCGGATGCTAACCCTAACCCTAACCCTAACACTCTCCAAGGGCTGATGCTAACCCTAACCCTAACCCTAACACTATCCTAGGATTGATGCTAACCCTAACCCTAACCCTAACACTATCCTAGGGCGGATGCTAACCCTAACCCTAACCCTAACACTATCCTAGGGCTGATGCTAACCCTAACACTAACACTATCCTAGGGCTGATGCTAACCCTAACCCTAACCCTAACATTATCCTAGGGCGGATGCTAACCCTAACCCTAACCCTAACACTATCCTAGGGCTCATGCTAACCCTAACACTAACACTATCCTATGCCTCATGCTAACCCTAACCCTAACCCTAACACTATCCTAGGGCTGATGCTAACCCTAACCCTAACACAATCCTAGGGCTGATGCTAACCCTAACCCTAACCCTAACACTATCCTAGGGCTGATGCTAACCCTAACCCTAACACTATCCTAGGCCTGATGATAACCCTAACCCTAACCCTAACACTATCCTAGGGCTGATGCTAACCCTAACCCTAACAGTATCCTAGGGCTGATGCTAACCCTAACCCTAACCCTAACACTATCCTAAGTCTGATGCTAACCCTAGCCCTCACACTATACTAGGCCTGATGATAACACTAACCCTAACCTTAACACTATCCTAGGGCTGATGCTAACCCTAACCCTAACCCTAACACTATCCTAGAGCTGATGCTAACCCTAACCCTAACACTATCCTACGCCTGATGGTAACCCTAACCCTAACCCTGACACTATCCTAAGGCTGATGCTAACACTAACCCTAACACTATCCTAGGGCTGATGCTAAGCCTAACCCTAACCCTAACACTATCCTAGGCCTAATGCTAACCCTATCCCTAACCCTAACACTCTCCTAGGGCTGAGGCTAACCCTAACCCTAACACTATCCTAGGGCTGATGCTAACCCTAACCCTAACCCAAACACTATCCTAGGGTTGATGCTAACCCTAACCCTAACACTATCCTAGGGCTGATGCTAACCCTAACCCTAACCCTAACACTATCCTTGGGCTGATGCTAACCATAACCCTAACACTATCCTGGGCCTGATGCTAACCCTAACCCTAACCCTAAGACTATCCTAGGGCTGATGCTAACCCTAACCCTAACACTATCCTTGGGCTGATGCTAACCCTAACCCTAACCCTAACAATATCCTAGGGCAGATGCTAACGCTAACGCTAACCCTAACACTATCCTTGAACTGATGCTAACCCTAACCCTAACCCTAACACTATCCTAGGCCTGATGATAACCCTAACCCTAACGCTAACACTATCCTAGGGTTTATGTTAACCCTAACCCTAACACTATCCTAGGGCTGATGCTAACCCAGCCCTAACCCTAACACTATCCTAAGGCGGATGCTAACCCTAACCCTAACCCTAACACTATCCTAGGGCTGATGCTAACCCTAACACTAACACTATCCTAGGGCTGATGCTAACCCTAACCCTAACCATAACATTATCCTAGGGCTGATGCTAACCCTAACACTAACACTATCTTAGGGCTGAGGCTAACCCTAACCCTAACACTATCCTACGGCTGATCCTAACCCTAACCCTAACCCTAACACTATCCTAGGGCTGATGCTAACCCTAACCCTAACACTATCCTAGGCCTGATGCTAACCCTAACCCTAACCCTAACACTATCCTAGGGCTGATGCTAACCCTAACCCTAACACTATTATAGGGCTGATGCTAACCCTAACCCTAACCCTAACACTATCCTAGGGCTGATGCTAACCCTAACCCTAACACTATCCTAGGCCTGATGATAACCCTAACCCTAACCCTAACACTATCCTAGGGCTGATGCTAACCCTAACCCTAACACTGTCCTAGGGCTGATGCTAACCCTAACCCTAACCCTAACACTAACCTAGGGCTGATGCTAACCACAACGCTAACCCTGACACTATCCTTGAACTGATGCTAACCCTAACCCTAACCCTAACACTATCCTAGGCCTGATGATAACCCTAACCCTAACCCTAACACTATCCTAGGGTTTATGTTAACCCTAACCCTAACACTATCCTAGGGCTGATGCTAAACCCTAACCCTAACCCTAACACTATCCTAGGGCTTATGCTAACCCTAACCCTAACACTGTCCTAGGCCTGATGATAACCCTAACCCGAACCCTAACTCTATCCTTGGGCTGATGCTAACCCTAACCCTAAGACTATCCTGGGCCTGATGCTAACCCTAACCCTAACCCTAACACTATCCTAGGGCTGATGCTAACCCTAACCCTAACACTATCCTTGGGCTCATGCTAACCCTAACCCTAACCCTAACACTATCCTAGGGCAGATGCTAACCCTAACGCTAACCCTAACACTATCCTTGAACTGATGCTAACACTAACCGTAACCCTAACACTATCCTAGGCCTGATGATAACCCTAACCCTAACCCTAACACTATCCTAGGGTTTATGTTATCCCTAACCCTAACACTATCCTAGGGCTGATGCTAAACCTAACCCTAACCCTAACACTATCCTAGGGCGGATGCTAACCGTAACCCTAACCCTAACACTATCCTAGGGCTGATGCTAACCCTAACACTAACACTATCCTAGGGCTGATGCTAACCCTAACCCTAACCCTAACACTATCCTAGGGCTGATGCTAACCCTAACCCTAACACTATCCTAGGCCTGATGATAACCCTAACCCTAACACTGACACTATCCTAGGGCTGATGCTAACCCTAACCCTGACACTATCCTAGGGCTGATGCTAACCCTAACCCTAACACTATCCTAGGGCTGATGCTAACCCTAACCCTAACCCTAACACTATCCTAGGGCGGATGCTAACCCTAACCCTAAACCTAACACTATCCTAGGGCTAATGCTAACCCTAACACTAACACTATCCTAGGGCTGATGCTAACCCTAACCCTAACCCTTAACATTATCCTAGGGCTGATGCTAACCCTAACCCTAACTCTAACACTATCTTAGGGCTGAGGCTAACCCTAACCCTAACACTATCCTACGGCTGATGCTAACCCTAACCCTAACCCTAACACTATCCTAGGGCTGATGTTAACCGAACCCTAACACTATCCTAGGGCTGATGCTAACCCTAACCCTAACACTAACACTATCCTAGGGCTGATGCTAACCCTAACCCTAACACTATCCTAGGCCTGATGATAACCCTAACCCTAACACTGACACTATCCTATGGCTGATTCTAACCCTAACCCTAACACTATCCTAGGGCTGATGCTAACCCTAACCCTAACCCTAACACTATCCTAGGGCTGATGCTAACCCTAACGCTAACCCTAACACTATCCTTGTACTGATGCTAACCCTAACCCTAACCATAACACTATCCTAGGCCTGATGATAACCCTAACCCTAACCCTAACACTATCCTAGTGTTTATGTTAACCCTAACCTTAACACTATCCTAGGGCTGATGCTAACCCTAACCCTAAACCTAACACTATCCTAGGGCGGATGCTAAACCTAACCCTAACCCTAACACTATCCTAGGGCTGCTGCTAACCCTAACACTAACACTATCCTAGGGCTGATGCTAACCCTAACCCTAACCCTAACACTCTCCAAGGGCTGATGCTAACCCTAACCCTAACCCTAACACTATCCTAGGGCTGATGCTAACCCTAACCCTAACTCTAACACTATCTTAGGGCTGAGGCTAACCCTAACCCTAACACTATCCTACGGCTGATGCTAACCCTAACCCTAACCCTAACACTATCCTAGGGCTGATGCTAACCCTAACCCTAACACTATCCTAGGGCTGATGCTAACCCTAACCCTAACCCTAACACTATCCTAGGGCTGATGCTAACCCTAACCCTAACCCTACCACTATCCTAGTGCTGATGCTAACCCTAACACTAACACTATCCTAGGGCTGATGCTAACCCTAACCCTAACCCTAACATTATCCTAGGGCGGATGCTAACCCTAACCCTAACCCTAACACTATCCTAGGGCTCATGCTAAACCTAACATTAACACTATCCTAGGCCTGATGCTAACCCTAACCCTAACCCTAACACTATCCTAGGGCTGATGCTAACCCTAACCCTAACACTATCCTAGGGCTGATGCTAACCCTAACCCTAACCCTAACACTATCCTAGGGCTGATGCTAACCCTAACCCTAATCATAACACTATCCGAGGCCTGATGCTAACCCTATCCCTACCCCTAACACTCTCCTAGGGTTTATGTTAACCCTAACCCTAACACTATCCTAGGGCTGATGCTAACCCTAAACCTAAACCTAACACTATCCTAGGGCGGATGCTAAACCTAACCCTAACCCTAACACTATCCTAGGGCTGATGCTAACCCTAACACTAACACTATCCTAGGGCTGATGCTAACCCTAACCCTAACCCTAACACTCTCCAAGGACTGATGCTAACCCTAACCCTAACACTATCCTAGGGCTGATGCTAACCCTAACCCTAAACCTAACACTATCCTAGGGCGGATATTAACCTAACCCTAAACCTAACACTATCCTAGGGCGGATGCTAACCCTAACCCTAACCCTAACACTCTCCAAGGGCTGATGCTAACCCTAACCCTAACCCTAACACTATCCTAGGATTGATGCTAACCCTAACCCTAACCCTAACACTATCCTAGGGCGGATGCTAACCCTAACCCTAACCCTAACACTATCCTAGGGCTGATGCTAACCCTAACACTAACACTATCCTAGGGCTGATGCTAACCCTATCCCTAACCCTAACATTATCCTAGGGCGGATGCTAACCCTAACCCTAACCCTAACACTATCCTAGGGCTCATGCTAACCCTAACACTAACACTATCCTATGCCTGATGCTAACCCTAACCCTAACCCTAACACTATCCTAGGGCTGATGCTAACCCTAACCCTAACACAATCCTAGGGCTGATGCTAACCCTAACCCTAACCCTAACACTATCCTAGGGCTGATGCTAACCCTAACCCTAACACTATCCTAGGCCTGATGATAACCCTAACCCTAACCCTAACACAATCCTAGGGCTGATGCTAACCCTAACCCTAACAGTATCCTAGGGCTGATGCTAACCCTAACCCTAACCCTAACACTATCCTAAGTCTGATGCTAACCCTAGCCCTCACACTATACTAGGCCTGATGATAACACTTACCCTAACCTTAACACTATCCTAGGGCTGATGCTAACCCTAACCCTAACCCTAACACTATCCTAGAGCTGATGCTAACCCTAACCCTAACACTATCCTACGCCTGATGGTAACCCTAACCCTAACCCTGACACTATCCTAAGGCTGATGCTAACACTAACCCTAACACTATCCTAGGGCTGATGCTAACCCTAACCCTAACCCTAACACTATCCTAGGCCTAATGCTAACCCTATCCCTAACCCTAACACTCTCCTAGGGCTGAGGCTAACCCTAACCCTAACACTATCCTAGGGCTGATGCTAACCCTAACCCTAACCCAAACACTATCCTAGGGTTGATGCTAACCCTAACCCTAACACTATCCTAGGGCTGATGCTAACCCTAACCCTAACCCTAACACTATCCTTGGGCTGATGCTAACCATAACCCTAACACTATCCTGGGCCTGATGCTAACCCTAACCCTAACCCTAACACTATCCTAGGGCTGATGCTAACCCTAACCCTAACACTATCCTTGGGCTGATGCTAACCCTAACCCTAACCCTAACAATATCCTAGGGCAGATGCTAACGCTAACGCTAACCCTAACACTATCCTTGAACTGATGCTAACCCTAACCCTAACCCTAACACTATCCTAGGCCTGATGATAACCCTAACCCTAACGCTAACACTATCCTAGGGTTTATGTTAACCCTAACCCTAACACTATCCTAGGGCTGATGCTAACCCAGCCCTAACCCTAACACTATCCTAAGGCGGATGCTAACCCTAACCCTAACCCTAACACTATCCTAGGGCTGATGCTAACCCTAACACTAACACTATCCTAGGGCTGATGCTAACCCTAACCCTAACCATAACATTATCCTAGGGCTGATGCTATCCCTAACCCTAACACTAACACTATCTTAGGGCTGAGGCTAACCCTAACCCTAACACTATTCTACGGCTGATCCTAACCCTAACCCTAACCCTAACACTATCCTAGGGCTGATGCTAACCCTAACCCTAACACTATCCTAGGCCTGATGCTAACCCTAACCCTAACCCTAACACTATCCTAGGGCTGATGCTAACCCTAACCCTAACACTATCCTAGGGCTGATGCTAACCCTAACCCTAACCCTAACACTATCCTAGGGCTGATGCTAACCCTAACCCTAACACTATCCTAGGCCTGATGATAACCCTAACCCTAACCCTAACACTATCCTAGGGCTGATGCTAACCCTAACCCTAACACTGTCCTAGGGCTGATGCTAACCCTAACCCTAACCCTAACACTAACCTAGGGCTGATGCTAACCACAACGCTAACCCTGACACTATCCTTGAACTGATGCTAACCCTAACCCTAACCCTAACACTATCCTAGGCCTGATGATAACCCTAACCCTAACCCTAACACTATCCTAGGGTTTATGTTAACCCTAACCCTAACACTATCCTAGGGCTGATGCTAAACCCTAACCCTAACCCTAACACTATCCTAGGGCTTATGCTAACCCTAACCCTAACACTGTCCTAGGCCTGATGATAACCCTAACCCGAACCCTAACTCTATCCTTGGGCTGATGCTAACCCTAACCCTAAGACTATCCTGGGCCTGATGCTAACCCTAACCCTAACCCTAACACTATCCTAGGGCTGATGCTAACCCTAACCCTAACACTATCCTTGGGCTCATGCTAACCCTAACCCTAACCCTAACACTATCCTAGGGCAGATGCTAACCCTAACGCTAACCCTAACACTATCCTTGAACTGATGCTAACCCTAACCGTAACCCTAACACTATCCTAGGCCTGATGATAACCCTAACCCTAACCCTAACACTATCCTAGGGTTTATGTTATCCCTAACCCTAACACTATCCTAGGGCTGATGCTAAACCTAACCCTAACCCTAACACTATCCTAGGGCGGATGCTAACCGTAACCCTAACCCTAACACTATCCTAGGGCTGATGCTAACCCTAACACTAACACTATCCTAGGGCTGATGCTAACCCTAACCCTAACCCTAACACTATCCTAGGGCTGATGCTAACCCTAACCCTAACACTATCCTAGGCCTGATGATAACCCTAACCCTAACACTGACACTATCCTAGGGCTGATGCTAACCCTAACCCTAACACTATCCTAGGGCTGATGCTAACCCTAACCCTAACACTATCCTAGGGCTGATGCTAACCCTAACCCTAAACCTAACACTATCCTAGGGCGGATATTAACCTAACCCTAAACCTAACACTATCCTAGGGCGGATGCTAACCCTAACCCTAACCCTAACACTCTCCAAGGGCTGATGCTAACCCTAACCCTAACCCTAACACTATCCTAGGATTGATGCTAACCCTAACCCTAACCCTAACACTATCCTAGGGCTGATGCTAACCCTAACACTAACACTATCCTAGGGCTGATGCTAACCCTAACCCTAACCCTAACATTATCCTAGGGCGGATGCTAACCCTAACCCTAACCCTAACACTATCCTAGGGCTCATGCTAACCCTAACACTAACACTATCCTATGCCTGATGCTAACCCTAACCCTAACCCTAACACTATCCTAGGGCTGATGCTAACCCTAACCCTAACACAATCCTAGGGCTGATGCTAACCCTAACCCTAACCCTAACACTATCCTAGGGCTGATGCTAACCCTAACCCTAACACTATCCTAGGCCTGATGATAACCCTAACCCTAACCCTAACACTATCCTAGGGCTGATGCTAACCCTAACCCTAACAGTATCCTAGGGCTGATGCTAACCCTAACCCTAACCCTAACACTATCCTAAGTCTGATGCTAACCCTAGCCCTCACACTATACTAGGCCTGATGATAACACTAACCCTAACCTTAACACTATCCTAGGGCTGATGCTAACCCTAACCCT
Organism: Lemur catta; assembly: GCF_020740605.2. Lineage (NCBI taxonomy): Eukaryota > Metazoa > Chordata > Mammalia > Primates > Lemuridae > Lemur > Lemur catta. The sequence continues at coordinate 2,108,074 of NC_059134.1, forward strand.
AACCCTAACACTATCCTAGAGCTGATGCTAACCCTAACCCTAACACTATCCTACGCCTGATGGTAACCCTAACCCTAACCCTGACACTATCCTAAGGCTGATGCTAACACTAACCCTAACACTATCCTAGGGCTGATGCTAACCCTAACCCTAACCCTAACACTATCCTAGGCCTAATGCTAACCCTATCCCTAACCCTAACACTCTCCTAGGGCTGAGGCTAACCCTAACCCTAACACTATCCTAGGGCTGATGCTAACCCTAACCCTAACCCAAACACTATCCTAGGGTTGATGCTAACCCTAACCCTAACACTATCCTAGGGCTGATGCTAACCCTAACCCTAACCCTAACACTATCCTTGGGCTGATGCTAACCATAACCCTAACACTATCCTGGGCCTGATGCTAACCCTAACCCTAACCCTAACACTATCCTAGGGCTGATGCTAACCCTAACCCTAACACTATCCTTGGGCTGATGCTAACCCTAACCCTAACCCTAACAATATCCTAGGGCAGATGCTAACGCTAACGCTAACCCTAACACTATCCTTGAACTGATGCTAACCCTAACCCTAACCCTAACACTATCCTAGGCCTGATGATAACCCTAACCCTAACGCTAACACTATCCTAGGGTTTATGTTAACCCTAACCCTAACACTATCCTAGGGCTGATGCTAACCCAGCCCTAACCCTAACACTATCCTAAGGCGGATGCTAACCCTAACCCTAACCCTAACACTATCCTAGGGCTGATGCTAACCCTAACACTAACACTATCCTAGGGCTGATGCTAACCCTAACCCTAACCATAACATTATCCTAGGGCTGATGCTAACCCTAACACTAACACTATCTTAGGGCTGAGGCTAACCCTAACCCTAACACTATCCTACGGCTGATCCTAACCCTAACCCTAACCCTAACACTATCCTAGGGCTGATGCTAACCCTAACCCTAACACTATCCTAGGCCTGATGCTAACCCTAACCCTAACCCTAACACTATCCTAGGGCTGATGCTAACCCTAACCTTAACACTATCCTAGGGCTGATGCTAACCCTAACCCTAACCCTAACACTATCCTAGGGCTGATGCTAACCCTAACCCTAACACTATCCTAGGCCTGATGATAACCCTAACCCTAACCCTAACACTATCCTAGGGCTGATGCTAACCCTAACCCTAACACTGTCCTAGGGCTGATGCTAACCCTAACCCTAACCCTAACACTAACCTAGGGCTGATGCTAACCACAACGCTAACCCTGACACTATCCTTGAACTGATGCTAACCCTAACCCTAACCCTAACACTATCCTAGGCCTGATGATAACCCTAACCCTAACCCTAACACTATCCTAGGGTTTATGTTAACCCTAACCCTAACACTATCCTAGGGCTGATGCTAAACCCTAACCCTAACCCTAACACTATCCTAGGGCTTATGCTAACCCTAACCCTAACACTGTCCTAGGCCTGATGATAACCCTAACCCGAACCCTAACTCTATCCTTGGGCTGATGCTAACCCTAACCCTAAGACTATCCTGGGCTTGATGCTAACCCTAACCCTAACCCTAACACTATCCTAGGGCTGATGCTAACCCTAACCCTAACACTATCCTTGGGCTCATGCTAACCCTAACCCTAACCCTAACACTATCCTAGGGCAGATGCTAACCCTAACGCTAACCCTAACACTATCCTTGAACTGATGCTAACCCTAACCGTAACCCTAACACTATCCTAGGCCTGATGATAACCCTAACCCTAACCCTAACACTATCCTAGGGTTTATGTTATCCCTAACCCTAACACTATCCTAGGGCTGATGCTAAACCTAACCCTAACCCTAACACTATCCTAGGGCGGATGCTAACCGTAACCCTAACCCTAACACTATCCTAGGGCTGATGCTAACCCTAACACTAACACTATCCTAGGGCTGATGCTAACCCTAACCCTAACCCTAACACTATCCTAGGGCTGATGCTAACCCTAACCCTAACACTATCCTAGGCCTGATGATAACCCTAACCCTAACACTGACACTATCCTAGGGCTGATGCTAACCCTAACCCTAACACTATCCTAGGGCTGATGCTAACCCTAACCCTAACACTATCCTTGGGCTGATGCTAACCCTAACCCTAACCCTAACACTATCCTAGGGCAGATGCTAACCCTAACGCTAACCCTAACACTATCCTTGAACTGATGCTAACCCTAACCCTAACCCTAAAACTATCCTAGGCCTGATGATATCCCTAACCCTAACCCTAACACTATCCTAGGGTTTATGTTAACCCTAACCCTAACACTATCCTAGGGCTGATGCTAACCCTAACCCTAACCCTAACACTATCCTAGGGCGGATGCTAACCCTAACCCTAACCCTAACACTATCCTAGGGCTAATGCTAACCCTAACACTAACACTATCCTAGGGCTGATGCTAACCCTAACCCTAACCCTTAACATTATCCTAGAGCTGATGCTAACCCTAACCCTAACTCTAACACTATCTTAGGGCTGAGGCTAACCCTAACCCTAACACTATCCTACGGCTGATGCTAACCCTAACCCTAACCCTAACACTATCCTAGGGCTGATGTTAACCGAACCCTAACACTATCCTAGGGCTGATGCTAACCCTAACCCTAACACTAACACTATCCTAGGGCTGATGCTAACCCTAACCCTAACACTATCCTAGGCCTGATGATAACCCTAACCCTAACCCTGACACTATCCTAGGGCTGATTCTAACCCTAACCCTAACACTATCCTAGGGCTGATGCTAACCCTAACCCTAACCCTAACACTATCCTAGGGCTGATGCTAACCCTATCGCTAACCCTAACACTATCCTTGTACTGATGCTAACCCTAACCCTAACCATAACACTATCCTAGGCCTGATGATAACCCTAACCCTAACCCTAACACTATCCTAGTGTTTATGTTAACCCTAACCTTAACACTATCCTAGGGCTGATGCTAACCCTAACCCTAAACCTAACACTATCCTAGGGCGGATGCTAAACCTAACCCTAACCCTAACACTATCCTAGGGCTGATGCTAACCCTAACCCTAACCCTAACACTCTCCAAGGGCTGATGCTAACCCTAACCCTAACCCTAACACTATCCTAGGGATGATGCTAACCCTAACCCTAACTCTAACACTATCTTAGGGCTGAGGCTAACCCTAACCCTAACACTATCCTACGGCTGATGCTAACCCTAACCCTAACCCTAACACTATCCTAGGGATGATGCTAACCCTAACCCTAACACTATCCTTGGGCTTATGCTAACCCTAACCCTAACCCTAACACTATCCTAGGGCAGATGCTAACCCTAACGCTAACCCTAACACTATCTTTGAACTGATGCTAACCCTAACCCTAACACAAACACTATCCTAGGCCTGATGATAACCCTAACCCTAACCCTAACACTATCCTAGGGTTTATGTTAACCCTAACCCTAACACTATCCTAGGGCTGATGCTAACCCCAACCCTAACCCTAACACTATCCTAGGGCTGATGCTAACCCTAACCCTAACCCTAACACTATCCTAGGGCTGATGCTAACCCTAACACTAACACTATCCTAGGGCTGATGCTAACCCTAACCCTAACCCTAACATTATCCTAGGGCGGATGCTAACCCTAACCCTAACCCTAACACTATCCTAGGGCTCATGCTAACCCTAACATTAACACTATCCTAGGCCTGACTCTAACCCTAACCCTAACCCTAACACTATCCTAGGGCTGATGCTAACCCTAACCCTAACACTATCCTAGGGCTGATGCTAACCCTAACCCTAACCCTAACACTATCCTAAGGCTGATGCTAACCCTAACCCTAACACTATCCTAGGCCTGATGATAACCCTAACCTTAACCCTAACACTATCCTAGGGCTGATGCTAACCCTAACCCTAACAATATCCTAGGGCTGATGCTAACCCTAACCCTAACCCTAACACTATCCTAAGTCTGATGCTAACCCTAGCCCTCACACTATACTAGGCCTGATGATAACCCTAACCCTAACCTTAACACTATCCTAGGGCTGATGCTAACCCTAACCATAACCCTAACACTATCCTAGAGCTGATGCTAACCCTAACCCTAACACTATCCTAGGCCTGATGATAACCCTAACCCTAACCCTGACACTATCCTAGTGCTGATGGTAACCCTAACCCTAACACTATCCTGGGGCTGATGCTAACCCTAACCCTAATCATAACACTATCCGAGGCCTGATGCTAACCCTATCCCTACCCCTAACACTCTCCTAGGGCTGAGGCTAACCCTAACCCTAACACTATCCTAGAGCTGATGCTAACCCTAACCCTAACACTATCCTACGCCTGATGGTAACCCTAACCCTAACCCTGACACTATCCTAAGGCTGATGCTAACACTAACCCTAACACTATCCTAGGGCTGATGCTAACCCTAACCCTAACCCTAACACTATCCTAGGCCTAATGCTAACCCTATCCCTAACCCTAACACTCTCCTAGGGCTGAGGCTAACCCTAACCCTAACACTATCCTAGGGCTGATGCTAACCCTAACCCTAACCCAAACACTATCCTAGGGTTGATGCTAACCCTAACCCTAACACTATCCTAGGGCTGATGCTAACCCTAACCCTAACCCTAACACTATCCTTGGGCTGATGCTAACCATAACCCTAACACTATCCTGGGCCTGATGCTAACCCTAACCCTAACCCTAACACTATCCTAGGGCTGATGCTAACCCTAACCCTAACACTATCCTTGGGCTGATGCTAACCCTAACCCTAACCCTAACAATATCCTAGGGCAGATGCTAACGCTAACGCTAACCCTAACACTATCCTTGAACTGATGCTAACCCTAACCCTAACCCTAACACTATCCTAGGCCTGATGATAACCCTAACCCTAACGCTAACACTATCCTAGGGTTTATGTTAACCCTAACCCTAACACTATCCTAGGGCTGATGCTAACCCAGCCCTAACCCTAACACTATCCTAAGGCGGATGCTAACCCTAACCCTAACCCTAACACTATCCTAGGGCTGATGCTAACCCTAACACTAACACTATCCTAGGGCTGATGCTAACCCTAACCCTAACCATAACATTATCCTAGGGCTGATGCTAACCCTAACCCTAACACTAACACTATCTTAGGGCTGAGGCTAACCCTAACCCTAACACTATCCTACGGCTGATCCTAACCCTAACCCTAACCCTAACACTATCCTAGGGCTGATGCTAACCCTAACCATAACATTATCCTAGGGCGGATGCTAACCCTAACCCTAACCCTAACACTATCCTAGGGCTAATGCTAACCCTAACCCTAACACTATCCTAGGCCTGATGATAACCCTAACCCTAACACTGACACTATCCTAGGGCTGATGCTAACCCTAACCCTAACACTATCCTAGGGCTGATGCTAACCCTAACCCTAACACTATCCTAGGGCTGATGCTAACCCTAACCCTAAACCTAACACTATCCTAGGGCGGATATTAACCTAACCCTAAACCTAACACTATCCTAGGGCGGATGCTAACCCTAACCCTAACCCTAACACTCTCCAAGGGCTGATGCTAACCCTAACCCTAACCCTAACACTATCCTAGGATTGATGCTAACCCTAACCCTAACCCTAACACTATCCTAGGGCGGATGCTAACCCTAACCCTAACCCTAACACTATCCTAGGGCTGATGCTAACCCTAACACTAACACTATCCTAGGGCTGATGCTAACCCTAACCCTAACCCTAACATTATCCTAGGGCGGATGCTAACCCTAACCCTAACCCTAACACTATCCTAGGGCTTATGCTAACCCTAACACTAACACTATCCTATGCCTGATGCTAACCCTAACCCTAACCCTAACACTATCCTAGGGCTGATGCTAACCCTAACCCTAACACAATCCTAGGGCTGATGCTAACCCTAACCCTAACCCTAACACTATCCTAGGGCTGATGCTAACCCTAACCCTAACACTATCCTAGGCCTGATGATAACCCTAACCCTAACCCTAACACTATCCTAGGGCTGATGCTAACCCTAACCCTAACAGTATCCTAGGGCTGATGCTAACCCTAACCCTAACCCTAACACTATCCTAAGTCTGATGCTAACCCTAGCCCTCACACTATACTAGGCCTGATGATAACACTAACCCTAACCTTAACACTATCCTAGGGCTGATGCTAACCCTAACCCTAACCCTAACACTATCCTAGAGCTGATGCTAACCCTAACCCTAACACTATCCTACGCCTGATGGTAACCCTAACCCTAACCCTGACACTATCCTAAGGCTGATGCTAACACTAACCCTAACACTATCCTAGGGCTGATGCTAAGCCTAAACCTAACCCTAACACTATCCTAGGCCTAATGCTAACCCTATCCCTAACCCTAACACTCTCCTAGGGCTGAGGCTAACCCTAACACTAACACTATCCTAGGGCTGATGCTAACCCTAACCCTAACCCTAACACTATCCTAGGGTTGATGCTAACCCTAACCCTAACACTATCCTAGGGCTGATGCTACCCCTAACCCTAACCCTAACACTATCCTTGGGCTGATGCTAACCATAACCCTAACACTATCCTGGGCCTGATGCTAACCCTAACCCTAACCCTAACACTATCCTAGGGCTGATGCTAACCCTAACCCTAACACTATCCTTGGGCTGATGCTAACCCTAACCCTAACCCTAACAATATCCTAGGGCAGATGCTAACGCTAACGCTAACCCTAACACTATCCTTGAACTGATGCTAACCCTAACCCTAACCCTAACACTATCCTAGGCCTGATGATAACCCTAACCCTAACGCTAACACTATCCTAGGGTTTATGTTAACCCTAACCCTAACACTATCCTAGGGCTGATGCTAACCCAGCCCTAACCCTAACACTATCCTAAGGCGGATGCTAACCCTAACCCTAACCCTAACACTATCCTAGGGCTGATGCTAACCCTAACACTAACACTATCCTAGGGCTGATGCTAACCCTAACCCTAACCATAACATTATCCTAGGGCTGATGCTAACCCTAACCCTAACACTAACACTATCTTAGGGCTGAGGCTAACCCTAACCCTAACACTATCCTACGGCTGATCCTAACCCTAACCCTAACCCTAACACTATCCTAGGGCTGATGCTAACCCTAACCCTAACACTATCCTAGGCCTGATGCTAACCCTAACCCTAACCCTAACACTATCCTAGGGCTGATGCTAACCCTAACCCTAACATTATCCTAGGGCTGATGCTAACCCTAACCCTAACCCTAACACTATCCTAGGGCTGATGCTAACCCTAACCCTAACACTATCCTAGGCCTGATGATAACCCTAACCCTAACCCTAACACTATCCTAGGGCTGATGCTAACCCTAACCCTAACACTGTCCTAGGGCTGATGCTAACCCTAACCCTAACCCTAACACTAACCTAGGGCTGATGCTAACCACAACGCTAACCCTGACACTATCCTTGAACTGATGCTAACCCTAACCCTAACCCTAACACTATCCTAGGCCTGATGATAACCCTAACCCTAACCCTAACACTATCCTAGGGTTTATGTTAACCCTAACCCTAACACTATCCTAGGGCTGATGCTAAACCCTAACCCTAACCCTAACACTATCCTAGGGCTTATGCTAACCCTAACCCTAACACTGTCCTAGGCCTGATGATAACCCTAACCCGAACCCTAACTCTATCCTTGGGCTGATGCTAACCCTAACCCTAAGACTATCCTGGGCCTGATGCTAACCCTAACCCTAACCCTAACACTATCCTAGGGCTGATGCTAACCCTAACCCTAACACTATCCTTGGGCTCATGCTAACCCTAACCCTAACCCTAACACTATCCTAGGGCAGATGCTAACCCTAACGCTAACCCTAACACTATCCTTGAACTGATGCTAACCCTAACCGTAACCCTAACACTATCCTAGGCCTGATGATAACCCTAACCCTAACCCTAACACTATCCTAGGGTTTATGTTATCCCTAACCCTAACACTATCCTAGGGCTGATGCTAAACCTAACCCTAACCCTAACACTATCCTAGGGCGGATGCTAACCGTAACCCTAACCCTAACACTATCCTAGGGCTGATGCTAACCCTAACACTAACACTATCCTAGGGCTGATGCTAACCCTAACCCTAACCCTAACACTATCCTAGGGCTGATGCTAACCGTAACCCTAACACTATCCTAGGCCTGATGATAACCCTAACCCTAACACTGACACTATCCTAGGGCTGATGCTAACCCTAACCCTAACACTATCCTAGGGCTGATGCTAACCCTAACCCTAACACTATCCTTGGGCTGATGCTAACCCTAACCCTAACCCTAACACTATCCTAGGGCAGATGCTAACCCTAACGCTAACCCTAACACTATCCTTGAACTGAAGCTAACCCTAACCCTAACCCTAAAACTATCCTAGGCCTGATGATATCCCTAACCCTAACCCTAACACTATCCTAGGGTTTATGTTAACCCTAACCCTAACACTATCCTAGGGCTGATGCTAACCCTAACCCTAACCCTAACACTATCCTAGGGCGGATGCTAACCCTAACCCTAACCCTAACACTATCCTAGGGCTAATGCTAACCCTAACACTAACACTATCCTAGGGCTGATGCTAACCCTAACCCTAACCCTTAACATTATCCTAGGGCTGATGCTAACCCTAACCCTAACTCTAACACTATCTTAGGGCTGAGGCTAACCCTAACCCTAACACTATCCTACGGCTGATGCTAACCCTAACCCTAACCCTAACACTATCCTAGGGCTGATGTTAACCGAACCCTAACACTATCCTAGGGCTGATGCTAACCCTAACCCTAACACTAACACTATCCTAGGGCTGATGCTAACCCTAACCCTAACACTATCCTAGGCCTGATGATAACCCTAACCCTAACCCTGACACTATCCTAGGGCTGATTCTAACCCTAACCCTAACACTATCCTAGGGCTGATGCTAACCCTAACCCTAACCCTAACACTATCCTAGGGCTGATGCTAACCCTAACGCTAACCCTAACACTATCCTTGTACTGATGCTAACCCTAACCCTAACCATAACACTATCCTAGGCCTGATGATAACCCTAACCCTAACCCTAACACTATCCTAGTGTTTATGTTAACCCTAACCTTAACACTATCCTAGGGCTGATGCTAACCCTAACCCTAAACCTAACACTATCCTAGGGCGGATGCTAAACCTAACCCTAACCCTAACACTATCCTAGGGCTGCTGCTAACCCTAACACTAACACTATCCTAGGGCTGATGCTAACCCTAACCCTAACCCTAACACTCTCCAAGGGCTGATGCTAACCCTAACCCTAACCCTAACACTATCCTAGGGATGATGCTAACCCTAACCCTAACTCTAACACTATCTTAGGGCTGAGGCTAACCCTAACCCTAACACTATCCTACGGCTGATGCTAACCCTAAGCCTAACCCTAACACTATCCTAGGGATGATGCTAACCCTAACCCTAACACTATCCTTGGGCTTATGCTAACCCTAACCCTAACCCTAACACTATCCTAGGGCAGATGCTAACCCTAACGCTAACCCTAACACTATCTTTGAACTGATGCTAACCCTAACCCTAACACAAACACTATCCTAGGCCTGATGATAACCCTAACCCTAACCCTAACACTATCCTAGGGTTTATGTTAACCCTAACCCTAACACTATCCTAGGGCTGATGCTAACCCTAACCCTAACCCTAACACTATCCTAGGGCTGATGCTAACCCTAACCCTAACCCTAACACTATCCTAGGGCTGATGCTAACCCTAACACTAACACTATCCTAGGGCTGATGCTAACCCTAACCCTAACCCTAACATTATCCTAGGGCGGATGCTAACCCTAACCCTAACCCTAACACTATCCTAGGGCTCATGCTAACCCTAACATTAACACTATCCTAGGCCTGACTCTAACCCTAACCCTAACCCTAACACTATCCTAGGGCTGATGCTAACCCTAACCCTAACACTATCCTAGGGCTGATGCTAACCCTAACCCTAACCCTAACACTATCCTAAGGCTGATGCTAACCCTAACCCTAACACTATCCTAGGCCTGATGATAACCCTAACCTTAACCCTAACACTATCCTAGGGCTGATGCTAACCCTAACCCTAACAATATCCTAGGGCTGATGCTAACCCTAACCCTAACCCTAACACTATCCTAAGTCTGATGCTAACCCTAGCCCTCACACTATACTAGGCCTGATGATAACCCTAACCCTAACCTTAACACTATCCTAGGGCTGATGCTAACCCTAACCATAACCCTAACACTATCCTAGAGCTGATGCTAACCCTAACCCTAACACTATCCTAGGCCTGATGATAACCCTAACCCTAACCCTGACACTATCCTAGTGCTGATGGTAACCCTAACCCTAACACTATCCTGGGGCTGATGCTAACCCTAACCCTAATCATAACACTATCCGAGGCCTGATGCTAACCCTATCCCTACCCCTAACACTCTCCTAGGGCTGAGGCTAACCCTAACCCTAACACTATCCTAGAGCTGATGCTAACCCTAACCCTAACACTATCCTACGCCTGATGGTAACCCTAACCCTAACCCTGACACTATCCTAAGGCTGATGCTAACACTAACCCTAACACTATCCTAGGGCTGATGATAACCCTAACCCTAACCCTAACACTATCCTAGGCCTAATGCTAACCCTATCCTTAACCCTAACACTCTCCTAGGGCTGAGGCTAACCCTAACCCTAACACTATCCTAGGGCTGATGCTAACCCTAACCCTAACCCAAACACTATCCTAGGGTTGATGCTAACCCTAACCCTAACACTATCCTAGGGCTGATGCTAACCCTAACCCTAACCCTAACACTATCCTTGGGCTGATGCTAACCATAACCCTAACACTATCCTGGGCCTGATGCTAACCCTAACCCTAACCCTAACACTATCCTAGGGCTGATGCTAACCCTAACCCTAACACTATCCTTGGGCTGATGCTAACCGTAACCCTAACCCTAACAATATCCTAGGGCAGATGCTAACGCTAACGCTAACCTTAAAACTATCCTTGAACTGATGCTAACCCTAACCCTAACCCTAACACTATCCTAGGCCTGATGATAACCCTAACCCTAACGCTAACACTATCCTAGGGTTTATGTTAACCCTAACCCTAACACTATCCTAGGGCTGATGCTAACCCAGCCCTAACCCTAACACTATCCTAAGGCGGATGCTAACCCTAACCCTAACCCTAACACTATCCTAGGGCTGATGCTAACCCTAACACTAACACTATCCTAGGGCTGATGCTAACCCTAACCCTAACCATAACATTATCCTAGGGCTGATGCTAACCCTAACCCTAACACTAACACTATCTTAGGGCTGAGGCTAACCCTAACCCTAACACTATCCTACGGCTGATCCTAACCCTAACCCTAACCCTAACACTATCCTAGGGCTGATGCTAACCCTAACCCTAACACTATCCTAGGCCTGATGCTAACCCTAACCCTAACCCTAACACTATCCTAGGGCTGATGCTAACCCTAACCCTAACACTATCCTAGGGCTGATGCTAACCCTAACCCTAACCCTAACACTATCCTAGGGCTGATGCTAACCCTAACCCTAACACTATCCTAGGCCTGATGATAACCCTAACCCTAACCCTAACACTATCCTAGGGCTGATGCTAACCCTAACCCTAACACTGTCCTAGGGCTGATGCTAACCCTAACCCTAACCCTAACACTAACCTAGGGCTGATGCTAACCACAACGCTAACCCTGACACTATCCTTGAACTGATGCTAACCCTAACCCTAACCCTAACACTATCCTAGGCCTGATGATAACCCTAACCCTAACCCTAACACTATCCTAGGGTTTATGTTAACCCTAACCCTAACACTATCCTAGGGCTGATGCTAAACCCTAACCCTAACCCTAACACTATCCTAGGGCTTATGCTAACCCTAACCCTAACACTGTCCTAGGCCTGATGATAACCCTAACCCGAACCCTAACTCTATCCTTGGGCTGTTGCTAACCCTAACCCTAAGACTATCCTGGGCCTGATGCTAACCCTAACCCTAACCCTAACACTATCCTAGGGCTGATGCTAACCCTAACCCTAACACTATCCTTGGGCTCATGCTAACCCTAACCCTAACCCTAACACTATCCTAGGCCAGATGCTAACCCTAACGCTAACCCTAACACTATCCTTGAACTGATGCTAACCCTAACCGTAACCCTAACACTATCCTAGGCCTGATGATAACCCTAACCCTAACCCTAACACTATCCTAGGGTTTATGTTATCCCTAACCCTAACACTATCCTAGGGCTGATGCTAAACCTAACCCTAACCCTAACACTATCCTAGGGCGGATGCTAACCGTAACCCTAACCCTAACACTATCCTAGGGCTGATGCTAACCCTAACACTAACACTGTCCTAGGGCTGATGCTAACCCTAACCCTAACCCTAACACTATCCTAGGGCTGATGCTAACCCTAACCCTAACACTATCCTAGGCCTGATGATAACCCTAACCCTAACACTGACACTATCCTAGGGCTGATGCTAACCCTAACCCTAACACTATCCTAGGGCTGATGCTAACCCTAACCCTAACACTATCCTTGGGCTGATGCTAACCCTAACCCTAACCCTAACACTATCCTAGGGCAGATGCTAACCCTAACGCTAACCCTAACACTATCCTTGAACTGATGCTAACCCTAACCCTAACCCTAAAACTATCCTAGGCCTGATGATATCCCTAACCCTAACCCTAACACTATCCTAGGGCTGATGCTAACCCTAACCCTAACCCTAACACTATCCTAGGGCGGATGCTAACCCTAACCCTAACCCTAACACTATCCTAGGGCTAATGCTAACCCTAACACTAACACTATCCTAGGGCTGATGCTAACCCTAACCCTAACCCTTAACATTATCCTAGGGCTGATGCTAACCCTAACCCTAACTCTAACACTATCTTAGGGCTGAGGCTAACCCTAACCCTAACACTATCCTACGGCTGATGCTAACCCTAATCCTAACCCTAACATTATCCTAGGGCTGATGTTAACCGAACCCTAACACTATCCTAGGGCTGATGCTAACCCTAACCCTAACACTAACACTATCCTAGGGCTGATGCTAACCCTAACCCTAACACTATCCTAGGCCTGATGATAACCCTAACCCTAACCCTGACACTATCCTAGGGCTGATTCTAACCCTAACCCTAACACTATCCTAGGGCTGATGCTAACCCTAACCCTAACCCTAACACTATCCTAGGGCTGATGCTAACCCTAACGCTAACCCTAACACTATCCTTGTACTGATGCTAACCCTAACCCTAACCATAACACTATCCTAGGCCTGATGATAACCCTAACCCTAACCCTAACACTATCCTAGTGTTTATGTTAACCCTAACCTTAACACTATCCTAGGGCTGATGCTAACCCTAATCCTAAACCTAACACTATCCTAGGGCGGATGCTAAACCTAACCCTAACCCTAACACTATCCTAGGGCTGCTGCTAACCCTAACACTAACACTATCCTAGGGCTGATGCTAACCCTAACCCTAACCCTAACACTCTCCAAGGGCTGATGCTAACCCTAACCCTAACCCTAACACTATCCTAGGGATGATGCTAACCCTAACCCTAACTCTAACACTATCTTAGGGCTGAGGCTAACCCTAACCCTAACACTATCCTACGGCTGATGCTAACCCTAACCCTAACCCTAACACTATCCTAGGGATGATGCTAACCCTAACACTAACACTATCCTAGGGCTGATGCTAACCCTAACCCTAACCCTAACACTATCCTTGGGCTGATGCTAACCATAACCCTAACACTATCCTGGGCCTGATGCTAACCCTAACCCTAACCCTAACACTATCCTAGGGCTGATGCTAACCCTAACCCTAACACTATCCTTGGGCTGATGCTAACCCTAACCCTAACCCTAACAATATCCTAGGGCAGATGCTAACGCTAACGCTAACCCTAACACTATCCTTGAACTGATGCTAACCCTAACCCTAACCCTAACACTATCCTAGGCCTGATGATAACCCTAACCCTAACGCTAACACTATCCTAGGGTTTATGTTAACCCTAACCCTAACACTATCCTAGGGCTGATGCTAACCCAGCCCTAACCCTAACACTATCCTAAGGCGGATGCTAACCCTAACCCTAACCCTAACACTATCCTAGGGCTGATGCTAACCCTAACACTAACACTATCCTAGGGCTGATGCTAACCCTAACCCTAACCATAACATTATCCTAGGGCTGATGCTAACCCTAACCCTAACACTAACACTATCTTAGGGCTGAGGCTAACCCTAACCCTAACACTATCCTACGGCTGATCCTAACCCTAACCCTAACCCTAACACTATCCTAGGGCTGATGCTAACCCTAACCCTAACACTATCCTAGGCCTGATGCTAACCCTAACCCTAACCCTAACACTATCCTAGGGCTGATGCTAACCCTAACCCTAACACTATCCTAGGGCTGATGCTAACCCTAACCCTAACCCTAACACTATCCTAGGGCTGATGCTAACCCTAACCCTAACACTATCCTAGGCCTGATGATAACCCTAACCCTAACCCTAACACTATCCTAGGGCTGATGCTAACCCTAACCCTAACACTGTCCTAGGGCTGATGCTAACCCTAACCCTAACCCTAACACTAACCTAGGGCTGATGCTAACCACAACGCTAACCCTGACACTATCCTTGAACTGATGCTAACCCTAACCCTAACCCTAACACTATCCTAGGCCTGATGATAACCCTAACCCTAACCCTAACACTATCCTAGGGTTTATGTTAACCCTAACCCTAACACTATCCTAGGGCTGATGCTAAACCCTAACCCTAACCCTAACACTATCCTAGGGCTTATGCTAACCCTAACCCTAACACTGTCCTAGGCCTGATGATAACCCTAACCCGAACCCTAACTCTATCCTTGGGCTGATGCTAACCCTAACCCTAAGACTATCCTGGGCCTGATGCTAACCCTAACCCTAACCCTAACACTATCCTAGGGCTGATGCTAACCCTAACCCTAACACTATCCTTGGGCTCATGCTAACCCTAACCCTAACCCTAACACTATCCTAGGCCAGATGCTAACCCTAACGCTAACCCTAACACTATCCTTGAACTGATGCTAACCCTAACCGTAACCCTAACACTATCCTAGGCCTGATGATAACCCTAACCCTAACCCTAACACTATCCTAGGGTTTATGTTATCCCTAACCCTAACACTATCCTAGGGCTGATGCTAAACCTAACCCTAACCCTAACACTATCCTAGGGCGGATGCTAACCGTAACCCTAACCCTAACACTATCCTAGGGCTGATGCTAACCCTAACACTAACACTATCCTAGGGCTGATGCTAACCCTAACCCTAACCCTAACACTATCCTAGGGCTGATGCTAACCCTAACCCTAACACTATCCTAGGCCTGATGATAACCCTAACCCTAACACTGACACTATCCTAGGGCTGATGCTAACCCTAACCCTAACACTATCCTAGGGCTGATGCTAACCCTAACCCTAACACTATCCTTGGGCTGATGCTAACCCTAACCCTAACCCTAACACTATCCTAGGGCAGATGCTAACCCTAACGCTAACCCTAACACTATCCTTGAACTGATGCTAACCCTAACCCTAACCCTAAAACTATCCTAGGCCTGATGATATCCCTAACCCTAACCCTAACACTATCCTAGGGTTTATGTTAACCCTAACCCTAACACTATCCTAGGGCTGATGCTAACCCTAACCCTAACCCTAACACTATCCTAGGGCGGATGCTAACCCTAACCCTAACCCTAACACTATCCTAGGGCTAATGCTAACCCTAACACTAACACTATCCTAGGGCTGATGCTAACCCTAACCCTAACCCTTAACATTATCCTAGGGCTGATGCTAACCCTAACCCTAACTCTAACACTATCTTAGGGCTGAGGCTAACCCTAACCCTAACACTATCCTACGGCTGATGCTAACCCTAACCCTAACCCTAACACTATCCTAGGGCTGATGTTAACCGAACCCTAACACTATCCTAGGGCTGATGCTAACCCTAACCCTAACACTAACACTATCCTAGGGCTGATGCTAACCCTAACCCTAACACTATCCTAGGCCTGATGATAACCCTAACCCTAACCCTGACACTATCCTAGGGCTGATTCTAACCCTAACCCTAACACTATCCTAGGGCTGATGCTAACCCTAACCCTAACCCTAACACTATCCTAGGGCTGATGCTAACCCTAACGCTAACCCTAACACTATCCTTGTACTGATGCTAACCCTAACCCTAACCATAACACTATCCTAGGCCTGATGATAACCCTAACCCTAACCCTAACACTATCCTAGTGTTTATGTTAACCCTAACCTTAACACTATCCTAGGGCTGATGCTAACCCTAACCCTAAACCTAACACTATCCTAGGGCGGATGCTAAACCTAACCCTAACCCTAACACTATCCTAGGGCTGCTGCTAACCCTAACACTAACACTATCCTAGGGCTGATGCTAACCCTAACCCTAACCCTAACACTCTCCAAGGGCTGATGCTAACCCTAACCCTAACCCTAACACTATCCTAGGGATGATGCTAACCCTAACCCTAACTCTAACACTATCTTAGGGCTGAGGCTAACCCTAACCCTAACACTATCCTACGGCTGATGCTAACCCTAACCCTAACCCTAACACTATCCTAGGGATGATGCTAACCCTAACCCTAACACTATCCTTGGGCTTATGCTAACCCTAACCCTAACCCTAACACTATCCTAGGGCAGATGCTAACCCTAACGCTAACCCTAACACTATCTTTGAACTGATGCTAACCCTAACCCTAACACAAACACTATCCTAGGCCTGATGATAACCCTAACCCTAACCCTAACACTATCCTAGGGTTTATGTTAACCCTAACCCTAACACTATCCTAGGGCTGATGCTAACCCTAACCCTAACCCTAACACTATCCTAGGGCTGATGCTAACCCTAACCCTAACCCTAACACTATCCTAGGGCTGATGCTAACCCTAACACTAACACTATCCTAGGGCTGATGCTAACCCTAACCCTAACCCTAACATTATCCTAGGGCGGATGCTAACCCTAACCCTAACCCTAACACTATCCTAGGGCTCATGCTAACCCTAACATTAACACTATCCTAGGCCTGACGCTAACCCTAACCCTAACCCTAACACTATCATAGGGCTGATGCTAACCCTAACCCTAACACTATCCTAGGGCTGATGCTAACCCTAACCCTAACCCTAACACTATCCTAAGGCTGATGCTAACCCTAACCCTAACACTATCCTAGGCCTGATGATAACCCTAACCTTAACCCTAACACTATCCTAGGGCTGATGCTAACCCTAACCCTAACAATATCCTAGGGCTGATGCTAACCCTAACCCTAACCCTAACACTATCCTAAGTCTGATGCTAACCCTAGCCCTCACACTATACTAGGCCTGATGATAACCCTAACCCTAACCTTAACACTATCCTAGGGCTGATGCTAACCCTAACCCTAACCCTAACACTATCCTAGAGCTGATGCTAACCCTAACCCTAACACTATCCTAGGCCTGATGATAACCCTAACCCTAACCCTGACACTATCCTAGTGCTGATGGTAACCCTAACCCTAACACTATCCTGGGGCTGATGCTAACCCTAACCCTAATCATAACACTATCCGAGGCCTGATGCTAACCCTATCCCTACCCCTAACACTCTCCTAGGGCTGAGGCTAACCCTAACCCTAACACTATCCTAGAGCTGATGCTAACCCTAACCCTAACACTATCCTACGCCTGATGGTAACCCTAACCCTAACCCTGACACTATCCTAAGGCTGATGCTAACACTAACCCTAACACTATCCTAGGGCTGATGCTAACCCTAACCCTAACCCTAACACTATCCTAGGCCTAATGCTAACCCTATCCCTAACCCTAACACTCTCCTAGGGCTGAGGCTAACCCTAACCCTAACACTATCCTAGGGCTGATGCTAACCCTAACCCTAACCCAAACACTATCCTAGGGTTGATGCTAACCCTAACCCTAACACTATCCTAGGGCTGATGCTAACCCTAACCCTAACCCTAACACTATCCTTGGGCTGATGCTAACCATAACCCTAACACTATCCTGGGCCTGATGCTAACCCTAACCCTAACCCTAACACTATCCTAGGGCTGATGCTAACCCTAACCCTAACACTATCCTTGGGCTGATGCTAACCCTAACCCTAACCCTAACAATATCCTAGGGCAGATGCTAACGCTAACGCTAACCCTAACACTATCCTTGAACTGATGCTAACCCTAACCCTAACCCTAACACTATCCTAGGCCTGATGATAACCCTAACCCTAACGCTAACACTATCCTAGGGTTTATGTTAACCCTAACCCTAACACTATCCTAGGGCTGATGCTAACCCAGCCCTAACCCTAACACTATCCTAAGGCGGATGCTAACCCTAACCCTAACCCTAACACTATCCTAGGGCTGATGCTAACCCTAACACTAACACTATCCTAGGGCTGATGCTAACCCTAACCCTAACCATAACATTATCCTAGGGCTGATGCTAACCCTAACCCTAACACTAACACTATCTTAGGGCTGAGGCTAACCCTAACCCTAACACTATCCTACGGCTGATCCTAACCCTAACCCTAACCCTAACACTATCCTAGGGCTGATGCTAACCCTAACCCTAACACTATCCTAGGCCTGATGCTAACCCTAACCCTAACCCTAACACTATCCTAGGGCTGATGCTAACCCTAACCCTAACACTATCCTAGGGCTGATGCTAACCCTAACCCTAACCCTAACACTATCCTAGGGCTGATGCTAACCCTAACCCTAACACTATCCTAGGCCTGATGATAACCCTAACCCTAACCCTAACACTATCCTAGGGCTGATGCTAACCCTAACCCTAACACTGTCCTAGGGCTGATGCTAACCCTAACCCTAACCCTAACACTAACCTAGGGCTGATGCTAACCACAACGCTAACCCTGACACTATCCTTGAACTGATGCTAACCCTAACCCTAACCCTAACACTATCCTAGGCCTGATGATAACCCTAACCCTAACCCTAACACTATCCTAGGGTTTATGTTAACCCTAACCCTAACACTATCCTAGGGCTGATGCTAAACCCTAACCCTAACCCTAACACTATCCTAGGGCTTATGCTAACCCTAACCCTAACACTGTCCTAGGCCTGATGATAACCCTAACCCGAACCCTAACTCTATCCTTGGGCTGATGCTAACCCTAACCCTAAGACTATCCTGGGCCTGATGCTAACCCTAACCCTAACCCTAACACTATCCTAGGGCTGATGCTAACCCTAACCCTAACACTATCCTTGGGCTCATGCTAACCCTAACCCTAACCCTAACACTATCCTAGGGCAGATGCTACCCCTAACGCTAACCCTAACACTATCCTTGAACTGATGCTAACCCTAACCGTAACCCTAACACTATCCTAGGCCTGATGATAACCCTAACCCTAACCCTAACACTATCCTAGGGTTTATGTTATCCCTAACCCTAACACTATCCTAGGGCTGATGCTAACCCTAACCCTAACCCTAACACTATCCTAGGGCGGATGCTAACCGTAACCCTAACCCTAACACTATCCTAGGGCTGATGCTAACCCTAACACTAACACTATCCTAGGGCTGATGCTAACCCTAACCCTAACCCTAACACTATCCTAGGGCTGATGCGAACCCTAACCCTAACACTATCCTAGGCCTGATGATAACCCTAACCCTAACACTGACACTATCCTAGGGCTGATGCTAACCCTAACCCTAACACTATCCTAGGGCTGATGCTAACCCTAACCCTAACACTATCCTTGGGCTGATGCTAACCCTAACCCTAACCCTAACACTATCCTAGGGCAGATGCTAACCCTAACGCTAACCCTAACACTATCCTTGAACTGATGCTAACCCTAACCCTAACCCTAACACTATCCTAGGCCTGATGATATCCCTAACCCTAACCCTAACACTATCCTAGAGTTTATGTTAACCCTAACCCTAACACTATCCTAGGGCTGATGCTAACCCTAACCCTAACCCTAACACTATCCTAGGGCGGATGCTAACCCTAACCCTAACCCTAACACTATCCTAGGGCTAATGCTAACCCTAACACTAACACTATCCTAGGGCTGATGCTAACCCTAACCCTAACCCTTAACATTATCCTAGGGCTGATGCTAACCCTAACCCTAACTCTAACACTATCTTAGGGCTGAGGCTAACCCTAACCCTAACACTATCCTACGGCTGATGCTAACCCTAACCCTAACCCTAACACTATCCTAGGGCTGATGTTAACCGAACCCTAACACTATCCTAGGGCTGATGCTAACCCTAACCCTAACACTAACACTATCCTAGGGCTGATGCTAACCCTAACCCTAACACTATCCTAGGCCTGATGATAACCCTAACACTAACCCTGACACTATCCTAGGGCTGATTCTAACCCTAACCCTAACACTATCCTAGGGCTGATGCTAACCCTAACCCTAACCCTAACACTATCCTAGGGCTGATGCTAACCCTAACGCTAACCCTAACACTATCCTTGTACTGATGCTAACCCTAACCCTAACCCTAACACTATCCTAGTGTTTATGTTAACCCTAACCTTAACACTATCCTAGGGCTGATGCTAACCCTAACCCTAAACCTAACACTATCCTAGGGCGGATGCTAAACCTAACCCTAACCCTAACACTATCCTAGGGCTGCTGCTAACCCTAACACTAACACCATCCTAGGGCTGATGCTAACCCTAACCCTAACCCTAACACTCTCCAAGGGCTGATGCTAACCCTAACCCTAACCCTAACACTATCCTAGGGATGATGCTAACCCTAACCCTAACTCTAACACTATCTTAGGGCTGAGGCTAACCCTAACCCTAACACTATCCTACGGCCGATGCTAACCCTAACCCTAACCCTAACACTATCCTAGGGATGATGCTAACCCTAACCCTAACACTATCCTTGGGCTTATGCTAACCCTAACCCTAACCCTAACACTATCCTAGGGCAGATGCTAACCCTAACGCTAACCCTAACACTATCTTTGAACTGATGCTAACCCTAACCCTAACACAAACACTATCCTAGGCCTGATGATAACCCTAACCCTAACCCTAACACTATCCTAGGGTTTATGTTAACCCTAACCCTAACACTATCCTAGGGCTGATGCTAACCCTAACCCTAACCCTAACACTATCCTAGGGCTGATGCTAACCCTAACCCTAACCCTAACACTATCCTAGGGCTGATGCTAACCCTAACACTAACACTATCCTAGGGCTGATGCTAACCCTAACCCTAACCCTAACATTATCCTAGGGCGGATGCTAACCCTAACCCTAACCCTAACACTATCCTAGGGCTCATGCTAAACCTAACATTAACACTATCCTAGGCCTGACGCTAACCCTAACCCTAACCCTAACACTATCCTAAGTCTGATGCTAACCCTAGCCCTCACACTATACTAGGCCTGATGATAACCCTAACCCTAACCTTAACACTATCCTAGGGCTGATGCTAACCCTAACCCTAACCCTAACACTATCCTAGAGCTGATGCTAACCCTAACCCTAACACTATCCTAGGCCTGATGATAACCCTAACCCTAACCCTGACACTATCCTAGTGCTGATGGTAACCCTAACCCTAACACTATCCTGGGGCTGATGCTAACCCTAACCCTAATCATAACACTATCCGAGGCCTGATGCTAACCCTATCCCTACCCCTAACACTCTCCTAGGGCTGAGGCTAACCCTAACCCTAACACTATCCTAGAGCTGATGCTAACCCTAACCCTAACACTATCCTACGCCTGATGGTAACCCTAACCCTAACCCTGACACTATCCTAAGGCTGATGCTAACACTAACCCTAACACTATCCTAGGGCTGATGCTAACCCTAACCCTAACCCTAACACTATGCTAGGCCTAATGCTAACCCTATCCCTAACCCTAACACTCTCCTAGGGCTGAGGCTAACCCTAACCCTAACACTATCCTAGGGCTGATGCTAACCCTAACCCTAACCCAAACACTATCCTAGGGTTGATGCTAACCCTAACCCTAACACTATCCTAGGGCTGATGCTAACCCTAACCCTAACCCTAACACTATCCTTGGGCTGATGCTAACCATAACCCTAACACTATCCTGGGCCTGATGCTAACCCTAACCCTAACCCTAACACTATCCTAGGGCTGATGCTAACCCTAACCCTAACACTATCCTTGGGCTGATGCTAACCCTAACCCTAACCCTAACAATATCCTAGGGCAGATGCTAACGCTAACGCTAACCCTAACACTATCCTTGAACTGATGCTAACCCTAACCCTAACCCTAACACTATCCTAGGCCTGATGATAACCCTAACCCTAACGCTAACACTATCCTAGGGTTTATGTTAACCCTAACCCTAACACTATCCTAGGGCTGATGCTAACCCTAACCCTAACCCTAACACTATCCTAAGGCGGATGCTAACCCTAACCCTAACCCTAACACTATCCTAGGGCTGATGCTAACCCTAACACTAACACTATCCTAGGGCTGATGCTAACCCTAACCCTAACCATAACATTATCCTAGGGCTGATGCTAACCCTAACCCTAACACTAACACTATCTTAGGGCTGAGGCTAACCCTAACACTAACACTATCCTACGGCTGATCCTAACCCTAACCCTAACCCTAACACTATCCTAGGGCTGATGCTAACCCTAACCCTAACACTATCCTAGGCCTGATGCTAACCCTAACCCTAACCCTAACACTATCCTAGGGCTGATGCTAACCCTAACCCTAACACTATCCTAGGGCTGATGCTAACCCTAACCCTAACCCTAACACTATCCTAGGGCTGATGCTAACCCTAACCCTAACACTATCCTAGGCCTGATGATAACCCTAACCCTAACCCTAACACTATCCTAGGGCTGATGCTAACCCTAACCCTAACACTATCCTAGGGCTGATGCTAACCCTAACCCTAACCCTAAGACTATCCTAGGGCTGATGCTAACCACAACGCTAACCCTGACACTATCCTTGAACTGATGCTAACCCTAACCCTAACCCTAACACTATCCTAGGCCTGATGATAACCCTAACCCTAACCCTAACACTATCCTAGGGTTTATGTTAACCCTAACCCTAACACTATCCTAGGGCTGATGCTAACCCTAACCCTAACCCTAACACTATCCTAGGGCTTATGCTAACCCTAACCCTAACACTGTCCTAGGCCTGATGATAACCCTAACCCGAACCCTAACTCTATCCTTGGGCTGATGCTAACCCTAACCCTAAGACTATCCTGGGCCTGATGCTAACCCTAACCCTAACCCTAACACTATCCTAGGGCTGATGCTAACCCTAACCCTAACACTATCCTTGGGCTCATGCTAACCCTAACCCTAACCCTAACACTATCCTAGGCCAGATGCTAACCCTAACGCTAACCCTAACACTATCCTTGAACTGATGCTAACCCTAACCGTAACCCTAACACTATCCTAGGCCTGATGATAACCCTAACCCTAACCCTAACACTATCCTAGGGTTTATGTTATCCCTAACCCTAACACTATCCTAGGGCTGATGCTAAACCTAACCCTAACCCTAACACTATCCTAGGGCGGATGCTAACCGTAACCCTAACCCTAACACTATCCTAGGGCTGATGCTAACCCTAACACTAACACTGTCCTAGGGCTGATGCTAACCCTAACCCTAACCCTAACACTATCCTAGGGCTGATGCTAACCCTAACCCTAACACTATCCTAGGCCTGATGATAACCCTAACCCTAACACTGACACTATCCTAGGGCTGATGCTAACCCTAACCCTAACACGATCCTAGGGCTGATGCTAACCCTAACCCTAACACTATCCTTGGGCTGATGCTAACCCTAACCCTAACCCTAACACTATCCTAGGGCAGATGCTAACCCTAACGCTAACCCTAACACTATCCTTGAACTGATGCTAACCCTAACCCTAACCCTAAAACTATCCTAGGCCTGATGATATCCCTAACCCTAACCCTAACACTATCCTAGGGTTTATGTTAACCCTAACCCTAACACTATCCTAGGGCTGATGCTAACCCTAACCCTAACCCTAACACTATCCTAGGGCGGATGCTAACCCTAACCCTAACCCTAACACTATCCTAGGGCTAATGCTAACCCTAACACTAACACTATCCTAGGGCTGATGCTAACCCTAACCCTAACCCTTAACATTATCCTAGGGCTGATGCTAACCCTAACCCTAACTCTAACACTATCTTAGGGCTGAGGCTAACCCTAACCCTAACACTATCCTACGGCTGATGCTAACCCTAACCCTAACCCTAACATTATCCTAGGGCTGATGTTAACCGAACCCTAACACTATCCTAGGGCTGATGCTAACCCTAACCCTAACACTAACACTATCCTAGGGCTGATGCTAACCCTAACCCTAACACTATCCTAGGCCTGATGATAACCCTAACCCTAACCCTGACACTATCCTAGGGCTGATTCTAACCCTAACCCTAACACTATCCTAGGGCTGATGCTAACCCTAACCCTAACCCTAACACTATCCTAGGGCTGATGCTAACCCTAACGCTAACCCTAACACTATCCTTGTACTGATGCTAACCCTAACCCTAACCATAACACTATCCTAGGCCTGATGATAACCCTAACCCTAACCCTAACACTATCCTAGTGTTTATGTTAACCCTAACCTTAACACTATCCTAGGGCTGATGCTAACCCTAATCCTAAACCTAACACTATCCTAGGGCGGATGCTAAACCTAACCCTAACCCTAACACTATCCTAGGGCTGCTGCTAACCCTAACACTAACACTATACTAGGGCTGATGCTAACCCTAACCCTAACCCTAACACTCTCCAAGGGCTGATGCTAACCCTAACCCTAACCCTAACACTATCCTAGGGATGATGCTAACCCTAACCCTAACTCTAACACTATCTTAGGGCTGAGGCTAACCCTAACCCTAACACTATCCTACGGCTGATGCTAACCCTAACCCTAACCCTAACACTATCCTAGGGATGATGCTAACCCTAACCCTAACACTATCCTTGGGCTTATGCTAACCCTAACCCTAACCCTAACACTATCCTAGGGCAGATGCTAACCCTAACGCTAACCCTAACACTATCTTTGAACTGATGCTAACCCTAACCCTAACACAAACACTATCCTAGGCCTGATGATAACCCTAACCCTAACCCTAACACTATCCTAGGGTTTATGTTAACCCTAACCCTAACACTATCCTAGGGCTGATGCTAACCCTAACCCTAACCCTAACACAATCCTAGGGCTGATGCTAACCCTAACCCTAACCCTAACACTATCCTAGGGCTGATGCTAACCCTAACACTAACACTATCCTAGGGCTGATGCTAACCCTAACCCTAACCCTAACATTATCCTAGGGCGGATGCTAACCCTAACCCTAACCCTAACACTATCCTAGGGCTCATGCTAACCCTAACATTAACACTATCCTAGGCCTGACTCTAACCCTAACCCTAACCCTAACACTATCCTAGGGCTGATGCTAACCCTAACCCTAACACTATCCTAGGGCTGATGCTAACCCTAACCCTAACCCTAACACTATCCTAAGGCTGATGCTAACCCTAACCCTAACACTATCCTAGGCCTGATGATAACCCTAACCTTAACCCTAACACTATCCTAGGGCTGATGCTAACCCTAACCCTAACAATATCCTAGGGCTGATGCTAACCCTAACCCTAACCCTAACACTATCCTAAGTCTGATGCTAACCCTAGCCCTCACACTATACTAGGCCTGATGATAACCCTAACCCTAACCTTAACACTATCCTAGGGCTGATGCTAACCCTAACCATAACCCTAACACTATCCTAGAGCTGATGCTAACCCTAACCCTAACACTATCCTAGGCCTGATGATAACCCTAACCCTAACCCTGACACTATCCTAGTGCTGATGGTAACCCTAACCCTAACACTATCCTGGGGCTGATGCTAACCCTAACCCTAATCATAACACTATCCGAGGCCTGATGCTAACCCTATCCCTACCCCTAACACTCTCCTAGGGCTGAGGCTAACCCTAACCCTAACACTATCCTAGAGCTGATGCTAACCCTAACCCTAACACTATCCTACGCCTGATGGTAACCCTAACCCTAACCCTGACACTATCCTAAGGCTGATGCTAACACTAACCCTAACACTATCCTAGGGCTGATGCTAACCCTAACCCTAACCCTAACACTATCCTAGGCCTAATGCTAACCCTATCCTTAACCCTAACACTCTCCTAGGGCTGAGGCTAACCCTAACCCTAACACTATCCTAGGGCTGATGCTAACCCTAACCCTAACCCAAACACTATCCTAGGGTTGATGCTAACCCTAACCCTAACACTATCCTAGGGCTGATGCTAACCCTAACCCTAACCCTAACACTATCCTTGGGCTGATGCTAACCATAACCCTAACACTATCCTGGGCCTGATGCTAACCCTAACCCTAACCCTAACACTATCCTAGGGCTGATGCTAACCCTAACCCTAACACTATCCTTGGGCTGATGCTAACCCTAACCCTAACCCTAACAATATCCTAGGGCAGATGCTAACGCTAACGCTAACCCTAACACTATCCTTGAACTGATGCTAACCCTAACCCTAACCCTAACACTATCCTAGGCCTGATGATAACCCTAACCCTAACGCTAACACTATCCTAGGGTTTATGTTAACCCTAACCCTAACACTATCCTAGGGCTGATGCTAACCCAGCCCTAACCCTAACACTATCCTAAGGCGGATGCTAACCCTAACCCTAACCCTAACACTATCCTAGGGCTGATGCTAACCCTAACACTAACACTATCCTAGGGCTGATGCTAACCCTAACCCTAACCATAACATTATCCTAGGGCTGATGCTAACCCTAACCCTAACACTAACACTATCTTAGGGCTGAGGCTAACCCTAACCCTAACACTATCCTACGGCTGATCCTAACCCTAACCCTAACCCTAACACTATCCTAGGGCTGATGCTAACCCTAACCCTAACACTATCCTAGGCCTGATGCTAACCCTAACCCTAACCCTAACACTATCCTAGGGCTGATGCTAACCCTAACCCTAACACTATCCTAGGGCTGATGCTAACCCTAACCCTAACCCTAACACTATCCTAGGGCTGATGCTAACCCTAACCCTAACACTATCCTAGGCCTGATGATAACCCTAACCCTAACCCTAACACTATCCTAGGGCTGATGCTAACCCTAACCCTAACACTGTCCTAGGGCTGATGCTAACCCTAACCCTAACCCTAACACTAACCTAGGGCTGATGCTAACCACAACGCTAACCCTGACACTATCCTTGAACTGATGCTAACCCTAACCCTAACCCTAACACTATCCTAGGCCTGATGATAACCCTAACCCTAACCCTAACACTATCCTAGGGTTTATGTTAACCCTAACCCTAACACTATCCTAGGGCTGATGCTAAACCCTAACCCTAACCCTAACACTATCCTAGGGCTTATGCTAACCCTAAACATAACACTGTCCTAGGCCTGATGATAACCCTAACCCGAACCCTAACTCTATCCTTGGGCTGATGCTAACCCTAACCCTAAGACTATCCTGGGCCTGATGCTAACCCTAACCCTAACCCTAACACTATCCTAGGGCTGATGCTAACCCTAACCCTAACACTATCCTTGGGCTCATGCTAACCCTAACCCTAACCCTAACACTATCCTAGGCCAGATGCTAACCCTAACGCTAACCCTAACACTATCCTTGAACTGATGCTAACCCTAACCGTAACCCTAACACTATCCTAGGCCTGATGATAACCCTAACCCTAACCCTAACACTATCCTAGGGTTTATGTTATCCCTAACCCTAACACTATCCTAGGGCTGATGCTAAACCTAACCCTAACCCTAACACTATCCTAGGGCGGATGCTAACCGTAACCCTAACCCTAACACTATCCTAGGGCTGATGCTAACCCTAACACTAACACTATCCTAGGGCTGATGCTAACCCTAACCCTAACCCTAACACTATCCTAGGGCTGATGCTAACCCTAACCCTAACACTATCCTAGGCCTGATGATAACCCTAACCCTAACACTGACACTATCCTAGGGCTGATGCTAACCCTAACCCTAACACTATCCTAGGGCTGATGCTAACCCTAACCCTAACACTATCCTTGGGCTGATGCTAACCCTAACCCTAACCCTAACACTATCCTAGGGCAGATGCTAACCCTAACGCTAACCCTAACACTATCCTTGAACTGATGCTAACCCTAACCCTAACCCTAAAACTATCCTAGGCCTGATGATATCCCTAACCCTAACCCTAACACTATCCTAGGGTTTATGTTAACCCTAACCCTAACACTATCCTAGGGCTGATGCTAACCATAACCCTAACCCTAACACTATCCTAGGGCGGATGCTAACCCTAACCCTAACCCTAACACTATCCTAGGGCTAATGCTAACCCTAACACTAACACTATCCTAGGGCTGATGCTAACCCTAACCCTAACCCTTAACATTATCCTAGGGCTGATGCTAACCCTAACCCTAACTCTAACACTATCTTAGGGCTGAGGCTAACCCTAACCCTAACACTATCCTACGGCTGATGCTAACCCTAACCCTAACCCTAACACTATCCTAGGGCTGATGTTAACCGAACCCTAACACTATCCTAGGGCTGATGCTAACCCTAACCCTAACACTAACACTATCCTAGGGCTGATGCTAACCCTAACCCTAACACTATCCTAGGCCTGATGATAACCCTAACCCTAACCCTGACACTATCCTAGGGCTGATTCTAACCCTAACCCTAACACTATCCTAGGGCTGATGCTAACCCTAACCCTAACCCTAACACTATCCTAGGGCTGATGCTAACCCTAACGCTAACCCTAACACTATCCTTGTACTGATGCTAACCCTAACCCTAACCATAACACTATCCTAGGCCTGATGATAACCCTAACCCTAACCCTAACACTATCCTAGTGTTTATGTTAACCCTAACCTTAACACTATCCTAGGGCTGATGCTAACCCTAACCCTAAACCTAACACTATCCTAGGGCGGATGCTAAACCTAACCCTAACCCTAACACTATCCTAGGGCTGCTGCTAACCCTAACACTAACACTATCCTAGGGCTGATGCTAACCCTAACCCTAACCCTAACACTCTCCAAGGGCTGATGCTAACCCTAACCCTAACCCTAACACTATCCTAGGGATGATGCTAACCCTAACCCTAACTCTAACACTATCTTAGGGCTGAGGCTAACCCTAACCCTAACACTATCCTACGGCTGATGCTAACCCTAACCCTAACCCTAACACTATCCTAGGGATGATGCTAACCCTAACCCTAACACTATCCTTGGGCTTATGCTAACCCTAACCCTAACCCTAACACTATCCTAGGGCAGATGCTAACCCTAACGCTAACCCTAACACTATCTTTGAACTGATGCTAACCCTAACCCTAACACAAACACTATCCTAGGCCTGATGATAACCCTAACCCTAACCCTAACACTATCCTAGGGTTTATGTTAACCCTAACCCTAACACTATCCTAGGGCTGATGCTAACCCTAACCCTAACCCTAACACTATCCTAGGGCTGATGCTAACCCTAACCCTAACCCTAACACTATCCTAGGGCTGATGCTAACCCTAACACTAACACTATCCTAGGGCTGATGCTAACCCTAACCCTAACCCTAACATTATCCTAGGGCGGATGCTAACCCTAACCCTAACCCTAACACTATCCTAGGGCTCATGCTAACCCTAACATTAACACTATCCTAGGCCTGACGCTAACCCTAACCCTAACCCTAACACTATCCTAGGGCTGATGCTAACCCTAACCCTAACACTATCCTAGGGCTGATGCTAACCCTAACCCTAACCCTAACACTATCCTAAGGCTGATGCTAACCCTAACCCTAACACTATCCTAGGCCTGATGATAACCCTAACCTTAACCCTAACACTATCCTAGGGCTGATGCTAACCCTAACCCTAACAATATCCTAGGGCTGATGCTAACCCTAACCCTAACCCTAACACTATCCTAAGTCTGATGCTAACCCTAGCCCTCACACTATACTAGGCCTGATGATAACCCTAACCCTAACCTTAACACTATCCTAGGGCTGATGCTAACCCTAACCCTAACCCTAACACTATCCTAGAGCTGATGCTAACCCTAACCCTAACACTATCCTAGGCCTGATGATAACCCTAACCCTAACCCTGACACTATCCTAGTGCTGATGGTAACCCTAACCCTAACACTATCCTGGGGCTGATGCTAACCCTAACCCTAATCATAACACTATCCGAGGCCTGATGCTAACCCTATCCCTACCCCTAACACTCTCCTAGGGCTGAGGCTAACCCTAACCCTAACACTATCCTAGAGCTGATGCTAACCCTAACCCTAACACTATCCTACGCCTGATGGTAACCCTAACCCTAACCCTGACACTATCCTAAGGCTGATGCTAACACTAACCCTAACACTATCCTAGGGCTGATGCTAACCCTAACCCTAACCCTAACACTATCCTAGGCCTAATGCTAACCCTATCCCTAACCCTAACACTCTCCTAGGGCTGAGGCTAACCCTAACCCTAACACTATCCTAGGGCTGATGCTAACCCTAACCCTAACCCAAACACTATCCTAGGGTTGATGCTAACCCTAACCCTAACACTATCCTAGGGCTGATGCTAACCCTAACCCTAACCCTAACACTATCCTTGGGCTGATGCTAACCATAACCCTAACACTATCCTGGGCCTGATGCTAACCCTAACCCTAACCCTAACACTATCCTAGGGCTGATGCTAACCCTAACCCTAACACTATCCTTGGGCTGATGCTAACCCTAACCCTAACCCTAACAATATCCTAGGGCAGATGCTAACGCTAACGCTAACCCTAACACTATCCTTGAACTGATGCTAACCCTAACCCTAACCCTAACACTATCCTAGGCCTGATGATAACCCTAACCCTAACGCTAACACTATCCTAGGGTTTATGTTAACCCTAACCCTAACACTATCCTAGGGCTGATGCTAACCCAGCCCTACCCTAACACTATCCTAAGGCGGATGCTAACCCTAACCCTAACCCTAACACTATCCTAGGGCTGATGCTAACCCTAACACTAACACTATCCTAGGGCTGATGCTAACCCTAACCCTAACCATAACATTATCCTAGGGCTGATGCTAACCCTAACCCTAACACTAACACTATCTTAGGGCTGAGGCTAACCCTAACCCTAACACTATCCTACGGCTGATCCTAACCCTAACCCTAACCCTAACACTATCCTAGGGCTGATGCTAACCCTAACCCTAACACTATCCTAGGCCTGATGCTAACCCTAACCCTAACCCTAACACTATCCTAGGGCTGATGCTAACCCTAACCCTAACACTATCCTAGGGCTGATGCTAACCCTAACCCTAACCCTAACACTATCCTAGGGCTGATGCTAACCCTAACCCTAACACTATCCTAGGCCTGATGATAACCCTAACCCTAACCCTAACACTATCCTAGGGCTGATGCTAACCCTAACCCTAACACTGTCCTAGGGCTGATGCTAACCCTAACCCTAACCCTAACACTAACCTAGGGCTGATGCTAACCACAACGCTAACCCTGACACTATCCTTGAACTGATGCTAACCCTAACCCTAACCCTAACACTATCCTAGGCCTGATGATAACCCTAACCCTAACCCTAACACTATCCTAGGGTTTATGTTAACCCTAACCCTAACACTATCCTAGGGCTGATGCTAAACCCTAACCCTAACCCTAACACTATCCTAGGGCTTATGCTAACCCTAACCCTAACACTGTCCTAGGCCTGATGATAACCCTAACCCGAACCCTAACTCTATCCTTGGGCTGATGCTAACCCTAACCCTAAGACTATCCTGGGCCTGATGCTAACCCTAACCCTAACCCTAACACTATCCTAGGGCTGATGCTAACCCTAACCCTAACACTATCCTTGGGCTCATGCTAACCCTAACCCTAACCCTAACACTATCCTAGGGCAGATGCTAACCCTAACGCTAACCCTAACACTATCCTTGAACTGATGCTAACCCTAACCGTAACCCTAACACTATCCTAGGCCTGATGATAACCCTAACCCTAACCCTAACACTATCCTAGGGTTTATGTTATCCCTAACCCTAACACTATCCTAGGGCTGATGCTAACCCTAACCCTAACCCTAACACTATCCTAGGGCGGATGCTAACCGTAACCCTAACCCTAACACTATCCTAGGGCTGATGCTAACCCTAACACTAACACTATCCTAGGGCTGATGCTAACCCTAACCCTAACCCTAACACTATCCTAGGGCTGATGCTAACCCTAACCCTAACACTATCCTAGGCCTGATGATAACCCTAACCCTAACACTGACACTATCCTAGGGCTGATGCTAACCCTAACCCTAACACTATCCTAGGGCTGATGCTAACCCTAACCCTAACACTATCCTTGGGCTGATGCTAACCCTAACCCTAACCCTAACACTATCCTAGGGCAGATGCTAACCCTAACGCTAACCCTAACACTATCCTTGAACTGATGCTAACCCTAACCCTAACCCTAACACTATCCTAGGCCTGATGATATCCCTAACCCTAACCCTAACACTATCCTAGGGTTTATGTTAACCCTAACCCTAACACTATCCTAGGGCTGATGCTAACCCTAACCCTAACCCTAACACTATCCTAGGGCGGATGCTAACCCTAACCCTAACCCTAACACTATCCTAGGGCTAATGCTAACCCTAACACTAACACTATCCTAGGGCTGATGCTAACCCTAACCCTAACCCTTAACATTATCCTAGGGCTGATGCTAACCCTAACCCTAACTCTAACACTATCTTAGGGCTGAGGCTAACCCTAACCCTAACACTATCCTACGGCTGATGCTAACCCTAACCCTAACCCTAACACTATCCTAGGGCTGATGTTAACCGAACCCTAACACTATCCTAGGGCTGATGCTAACCCTAACCCTAACACTAACACTATCCTAGGGCTGATGCTAACCCTAACCCTAACACTATCCTAGGCCTGATGATAACCCTAACCCTAACCCTGACACTATCCTAGGGCTGATTCTAACCCTAACCCTAACACTATCCTAGGGCTGATGCTAACCCTAACCCTAACCCTAACACTATCCTAGGGCTGATGCTAACCCTAACGCTAACCCTAACACTATCCTTGTACTGATGCTAACCCTAACCCTAACCCTAACACTATCCTAGTGTTTATGTTAACCCTAACCTTAACACTATCCTAGGGCTGATGCTAACCCTAACCCTAAACCTAACACTATCCTAGGGCGGATGCTAAACCTAACCCTAACCCTAACACTATCCTAGGGCTGCTGCTAACCCTAACACTAACACTATCCTAGGGCTGATGCTAACCCTAACCCTAACCCTAACACTCTCCAAGGGCTGATGCTAACCCTAACCCTAACCCTAACACTATCCTAGGGATGATGCTAACCCTAACCCTAACTCTAACACTATCTTAGGGCTGAGGCTAACCCTAACCCTAACACTATCCTACGGCCGATGCTAACCCTAACCCTAACCCTAACACTATCCTAGGGATGATGCTAACCCTAACCCTAACACTATCCTTGGGCTTATGCTAACCCTAACCCTAACCGTAACACTATCCTAGGGCAGATGCTAACCCTAACGCTAACCCTAACACTATCTTTGAACTGATGCTAACCCTAACCCTAACACAAACACTATCCTAGGCCTGATGATAACCCTAACCCTAACCCTAACACTATCCTAGGGTTTATGTTAACCCTAACCCTAACACTATCCTAGGGCTGATGCTAACCCTAACCCTAACCCTAACACTATCCTAGGGCTGATGCTAACCCTAACCCTAACCCTAACACTATCCTAGGGCTGATGCTAACCCTAACACTAACACTATCCTAGGGCTGATGCTAACCCTAACCCTAACCCTAACATTATCCTAGGGCGGATGCTAACCCTAACCCTAACCCTAACACTATCCTAGGGCTCATACTAAACCTAACATTAACACTATCCTAGGCCTGACGCTAACCCTAACCCTAACCCTAACACTATCCTAAGTCTGATGCTAACCCTAGCCCTCACACTATACTAGGCCTGATGATAACCCTAACCCTAACCTTAACACTATCCTAGGGCTGATGCTAACCCTAACCCTAACCCTAACACTATCCTAGAGCTGATGCTAACCCTAACCCTAACACTATCCTAGGCCTGATGATAACCCTAACCCTAACCCTGACACTATCCTAGTGCTGATGGTAACCCTAACCCTAACACTATCCTGGGGCTGATGCTAACCCTAACCCTAATCATAAAACTATCCGAGGCCTGATGCTAACCCTATCCCTACCCCTAACACTCTCCTAGGGCTGAGGCTAACCCTAACCCTAACACTATCCTAGAGCTGATGCTAACCCTAACCCTAACACTATCCTACGCCTGATGGTAACCCTAACCCTAACCCTGACACTATCCTAAGGCTGATGCTAACACTAACCCTAACACTATCCTAGGGCTGATGCTAACCCTAACCCTAACCCTAACACTATCCTAGGGCTAATGCTAACCCTAACACTAACACTATCCTAGGGCTGATGCTAACCCTAACCCTAACCCTTAACATTATCCTAGGGCTGATGCTAACCCTAACCCTAACTCTAACACTATCTTAGGGCTGAGGCTAACCCTAACCCTAACACTATCCTACGGCTGATGCTAACCCTAACCCTAACCCTAACACTATCCTAGGGCTGATGTTAACCGAACCCTAACACTATCCTAGGGCTGATGCTAACCCTAACCCTAACACTAACACTATCCTAGGGCTGATGCTAACCCTAACCCTAACACTATCCTAGGCCTGATGATAACCCTAACCCTAACCCTGACACTATCCTAGGGCTGATTCTAACCCTAACCCTAACACTATCCTAGGGCTGATGCTAACCCTAACCCTAACCCTAACACTATCCTAGGGCTGATGCTAACCCTAACGCTAACCCTAACACTATCCTTGTACTGATGCTAACCCTAACCCTAACCCTAACACTATCCTAGTGTTTATGTTAACCCTAACCTTAACACTATCCTAGGGCTGATGCTAACCCTAACCCTAAACCTAACACTATCCTAGGGCGGATGCTAAACCTAACCCTAACCCTAACACTATCCTAGGGCTGCTGCTAACCCTAACACTAACACTATCCTAGGGCTGATGCTAACCCTAACCCTAACCCTAACACTCTCCAAGGGCTGATGCTAACCCTAACCCTAACCCTAACACTATCCTAGGGATGATGCTAACCCTAACCCTAACTCTAACACTATCTTAGGGCTGAGGCTAACCCTAACCCTAACACTATCCTACGGCCGATGCTAACCCTAACCCTAACCCTAACACTATCCTAGGGATGATGCTAACCCTAACCCTAACACTATCCTTGGGCTTATGCTAACCCTAACCC
Source organism: Lemur catta (assembly GCF_020740605.2). Classification (NCBI taxonomy): domain Eukaryota; kingdom Metazoa; phylum Chordata; class Mammalia; order Primates; family Lemuridae; genus Lemur; species Lemur catta. The sequence continues at coordinate 2,144,171 of NC_059134.1, forward strand.
TAACCCTAACACTATCCTAGGGCAGATGCTAACCCTAACGCTAACCCTAACACTATCTTTGAACTGATGCTAACCCTAACCCTAACACAAACACTATCCTAGGCCTGATGATAACCCTAACCCTAACCCTAACACTATCCTAGGGTTTATGTTAACCCTAACCCTAACACTATCCTAGGGCTGATGCTAACCCTAACCCTAACCCTAACACTATCCTAGGGCTGATGCTAACCCTAACCCTAACCCTAACACTATCCTAGGGCTGATGCTAACCCTAACACTAACACTATCCTAGGGCTGATGCTAACCCTAACCCTAACCCTAACATTATCCTAGGGCGGATGCTAACCCTAACCCTAACCCTAACACTATCCTAGGGCTCATACTAAACCTAACATTAACACTATCCTAGGCCTGACGCTAACCCTAACCCTAACCCTAACACTATCCTAAGTCTGATGCTAACCCTAGCCCTCACACTATACTAGGCCTGATGATAACCCTAACCCTAACCTTAACACTATCCTAGGGCTGATGCTAACCCTAACCCTAACCCTAACACTATCCTAGAGCTGATGCTAACCCTAACCCTAACACTATCCTAGGCCTGATGATAACCCTAACCCTAACCCTGACACTATCCTAGTGCTGATGGTAACCCTAACCCTAACACTATCCTGGGGCTGATGCTAACCCTAACCCTAATCATAAAACTATCCGAGGCCTGATGCTAACCCTATCCCTACCCCTAACACTCTCCTAGGGCTGAGGCTAACCCTAACCCTAACACTATCCTAGAGCTGATGCTAACCCTAACCCTAACACTATCCTACGCCTGATGGTAACCCTAACCCTAACCCTGACACTATCCTAAGGCTGATGCTAACACTAACCCTAACACTATCCTAGGGCTGATGCTAACCCTAACCCTAACCCTAACACTATGCTAGGCCTAATGCTAACCCTATCCCTAACCCTAACACTCTCCTAGGGCTGAGGCTAACCCTAACCCTAACACTATCCTAGGGCTGATGCTAACCCTAACCCTAACCCAAACACTATCCTAGGGTTGATGCTAACCCTAACCCTAACACTATCCTAGGGCTGATGCTAACCCTAACCCTAACCCTAACACTATCCTTGGGCTGATGCTAACCATAACCCTAACACTATCCTGGGCCTGATGCTAACCGTAACCCTAACCCTAACACTATCCTAGGGCTGATGCTAACCCTAACCCTAACACTATCCTTGGGCTGATGCTAACCCTAACCCTAACCCTAACAATATCCTAGGGCAGATGCTAACGCTAACGCTAACCCTAACACTATCCTTGAACTGATGCTAACCCTAACCCTAACCCTAACACTATCCTAGGCCTGATGATAACCCTAACCCTAACGCTAACACTATCCTAGGGTTTATGTTAACCCTAACCCTAACACTATCCTAGGGCTGATGCTAACCCTAACCCTAACCCTAACACTATCCTAAGGCGGATGCTAACCCTAACCCTAACCCTAACACTATCCTAGGGCTGATGCTAACCCTAACACTAACACTATCCTAGGGCTGATGCTAACCCTAACCCTAACCATAACATTATCCTAGGGCTGATGCTAACCCTAACCCTAACACTAACACTATCTTAGGGCTGAGGCTAACCCTAACACTAACACTATCCTACGGCTGATCCTAACCCTAACCCTAACCCTAACACTATCCTAGGGCTGATGCTAACCCTAACCCTAACACTATCCTAGGCCTGATGCTAACCCTAACCCTAACCCTAACACTATCCTAGGGCTGATGCTAACCCTAACCCTAACACTATCCTAGGGCTGATGCTAACCCTAACCCTAACCCTAACACTATCCTAGGGCTGATGCTAACCCTAACCCTAACACTATCCTAGGCCTGATGATAACCCTAACCCTAACCCTAACACTATCCTAGGGCTGATGCTAACCCTAACCCTAACACTATCCTAGGGCTGATGCTAACCCTAACCCTAACCCTAAGACTATCCTAGGGCTGATGCTAACCACAACGCTAACCCTGACACTATCCTTGAACTGATGCTAACCCTAACCCTAACCCTAACACTATCCTAGGCCTGATGATAACCCTAACCCTAACCCTAACACTATCCTAGGGTTTATGTTAACCCTAACCCTAACACTATCCTAGGGCTGATGCTAACCCTAACCCTAACCCTAACACTATCCTAGGGCTTATGCTAACCCTAACCCTAACACTGTCCTAGGCCTGATGATAACCCTAACCCGAACCCTAACTCTATCCTTGGGCTGATGCTAACCCTAACCCTAAGACTATCCTGGGCCTGATGCTAACCCTAACCCTAACCCTAACACTATCCTAGGGCTGAAGCTAACCCTAACCCTAACACTATCCTTGGGCTCATGCTAACCCTAACCCTAACCCTAACACTATCCTAGGGCAGATGCTAACCCTAACGCTAACCCTAACACTATCCTTGAACTGATGCTAACCCTAACCGTAACCCTAACACTATCCTAGGCCTGATGATAACCCTAACCCTAACCCTAACACTATCCTAGGGTTTATGTTAACCCTAACCCTAACACTATCCTAGGGCTGATGCTAACCCTAACCCTAACCCTAACACTATCCTAGGGCGGATGCTAACCGTAACCCTAACCCTAACACTATCCTAGGGCTGATGCTAACCCTAACATTAACACTATCCTAGGGCTGATGCTAACCCTAACCCTAACCCTAACACTATCCTAGGGCTGATGCTAACCCTAACCCTAACACTATCCTAGGCCTGATGATAACCCTAACCCTAACACTGACACTATCCTAGGGCTGATGCTAACCCTAACCCTAACACTATCCTAGGGCTGATGCTAACCCTAACCCTAACACTATCCTTGGGCTGATGCTAACCCTAACCCTAACCCTAACACTATCCTAGGGCAGATGCTAACCCTAACGCTAACCCTAACACTATCCTTGAACTGATGCTAACCCTAACCCTAACCCTAACACTATCCTAGGCCTGATGATATCCCTAACCCTAACCCTAACACTATCCTAGGGTTTATGTTAACCCTAACCCTAACACTATCCTAGGGCTGATGCTAACCCTAACCCTAACCCTAACACTATCCTAGGGCGGATGCTAACCCTAACCCTAACCCTAACACTATCCTAGGGCTAATGCTAACCCTAACCCTAACCCAAACACTAACCTAGGGTTGATGCTAACCCTAACCCTAACACTATCCTAGGGCTGATGCTAACCCTAACCCTAACCCTAACACTATCCTAGGGCTGATGCTAACCCTAACCCTAACACTATCCTAGGCCTGATGATAACCCTAACCCTAACACTAACACTATCCTAGGGCTGATTCTAACCCTAACCCTAACCCTAACATTATCCTAGGGCGGATGCTAACCCTAACCCTAACCCTAACACTATCCTAGGGCTCATGCTAACCCTAACACTAACACTATCCTATGCCTGATGCTAACCCTAACCCTAACCCTAACACTATCTTAGGGCTGATGCTAACCCTAACCCTAACACAATCCTAGGGCAGATGCTAACCCTAACCCTAACCCTAACACTATCCTAGGGCTGATGCTAACCCTAACCCTAACACTATCCTAGGCCTGATGATAACCCTAACCCTAACCCTAACACTATCCTAGGGCTGATGCTAACCCTAACCCTAACAGTATCCTAGGGCTGATGCTAACCCTTACCCTAACCCTAACACTATCCTAAGTCTGAAGCTAACCCTAGCCCTCACACTATACTAGGCCTGATGATAACACTAACCCTAACCTTAACACTATCCTAGGGCTGATGCTAACCCTAACCCTAACCCTAACACTATCCTAGAGCTGATGCTAACCCTAACCCTAACACTATCCTACGCCTGATGGTAACCCTAACCCTAACCCTGACACTATCCTAAGGCTGATGCTAACACTAACCCTAACACTATCCTAGGGCTGATGCTAACCCTAACCCTAACCCTAACACTATCCTAGGCCTAATGCTAACCCTATCCCTAACCCTAACACTCTCCTAGGGCTGAGGCTAACCCTAACCCTAACACTATCCTAGGGCTGATGCTAACCCTAACCCTAACCCAAACACTATCCTAGGGTTGATGCTAACCCTAACCCTAACACTATCCTAGGGCTGATGCTAACCCTAACCCTAACCCTAACACTATCCTTGGGCTGATGCTAACCATAACCCTAACACTATCCTGGGCCTGATGCTAACCCTAACCCTAACCCTAACACTATCCTAGGGCTGATGCTAACCCTAACCCTAACACTATCCTTGGGCTGATGCTAACCCTAACCCTAACCCTAACAATATCCTAGGGCAGATGCTAACGCTAACGCTAACCCTAACACTATCCTTGAACTGATGCTAACCCTAACCCTAACCCTAACACTATCCTAGGCCTGATGATAACCCTAACCCTAACGCTAACACTATCCTAGGGTTTATGTTAACCCTAACCCTAACACTATCCTAGGGCTGATGCTAACCCTAACCCTAACCCTAACACTATCCTAAGGCGGATGCTAACCCTAACCCTAACCCTAACACTATCCTAGGGCTGATGCTAACCCTAACACTAACACTATCCTAGGGCTGATGCTAACCCTAACCCTAACCATAACATTATCCTAGGGCTGATGCTAACCCTAACCCTAACACTAACACTATCTTAGGGCTGAGGCTAACCCTAACCCTAACACTATCCTACGGCTGATCCTAACCCTAACCCTAACCCTAACACTATCCTAGGGCTGATGCTAACCCTAACCCTAACACTATCCTAGGCCTGATGCTAACCCTAACCCTAACCCTAACACTATCCTAGCGCTGATGCTAACCCTAACCCTAACACTATCCTAGGGCTGATGCTAACCCTAACCCTAACCCTAACACTATCCTAGGGCTGATGCTAACCCTAACCCTAACACTATCCTAGGCCTGATGATAACCCTAACCCTAACCCTAACACTATCCTAGGGCTGATGCTAACCCTAACCCTAACACTATCCTAGGGCTGATGCTAACCCTAACCCTAACCCTAAGACTATCCTAGGGCTGATGCTAACCACAACGCTAACCCTGACACTATCCTTGAACTGATGCTAACCCTAACCCTAACCCTAACACTATCCTAGGCCTGATGATAACCCTAACCCTAACCCTAACACTATCCTAGGGTTTATGTTAACCCTAACCCTAACACTATCCTAGGGCTGATGCTAACCCTAACCCTAACCCTAACACTATCCTAGGGCTTATGCTAACCCTAACCCTAACACTGTCCTAGGCCTGATGATAACCCTAACCCGAACCCTAACTCTATCCTTGGGCTGATGCTAACCCTAACCCTAAGACTATCCTGGGCCTGATGCTAACCCTAACCCTAACCCTAACACTATCCTAGGGCTGATGCTAACCCTAACCCTAACACTATCCTTGGGCTCATGCTAACCCTAACCCTAACCCTAACACTATCCTAGGGCAGATGCTAACCCTAACGCTAACCCTAACACTATCCTTGAACTGATGCTAACCCTAACCGTAACCCTAACACTATCCTAGGCCTGATGATAACCCTAACCCTAACCCTAACACTATCCTAGGGTTTATGTTAACCCTAACCCTAACACTATCCTAGGGCTGATGCTAACCCTAACCCTAACCCTAACACTATCCTAGGGCGGATGCTAACCGTAACCCTAACCCTAACACTATCCTAGGGCTGATGCTAACCCTAACATTAACACTATCCTAGGGCTGATGCTAACCCTAACCCTAACCCTAACACTATCCTAGGGCTGATGCTAACCCTAACCCTAACACTATCCTAGGCCTGATGATAACCCTAACCCTAACACTGACACTATCCTAGGGCTGATGCTAACCCTAACCCTAACACTATCCTAGGGCTGATGCTAACCCTAACCCTAACACTATCCTTGGGCTGATGCTAACCCTAACCCTAACCCTAACACTATCCTAGGGCAGATGCTAACCCTAACGCTAACCCTAACACTATCCTTGAACTGATGCTAACCCTAACCCTAACCCTAACACTATCCTAGGCCTGATGATATCCCTAACCCTAACCCTAACACTATCCTAGGGTTTATGTTAACCCTAACCCTAACACTATCCTAGGGCTGATGCTAACCCTAACCCTAACCCTAACACTATCCTAGGGCGGATGCTAACCCTAACCCTAACCCTAACACTATCCTAGGGCTAATGCTAACCCTAACACTAACACTATCCTAGGGCTGATGCTAACCCTAACCCTAACCCTAACACTATCCTAGGATTGATGCTAACCCTAACCCTAACCCTAACACTATCCTAGGGCGGATGCTAACCCTAACCCTAACCCTAACACTATCCTAGGGCTGATGCTAACCCTAACACTAACACTATCCTAGGGCTGATTCTAACCCTAACCCTAACCCTAACATTATCCTAGGGCGGATGCTAACCCTAACCCTAACCCTAACACTATCCTAGGGCTCATGCTAACCCTAACACTAACACTATCCTATGCCTGATGCTAACCCTAACCCTAACCCTAACACTATCCTAGGGCTGATGCTAACCCTAACCCTAACACAATCCTAGGGCAGATGCTAACCCTAACCCTAACCCTAACACTATCCTAGGGCTGATGCTAACCCTAACCCTAACACTATCCTAGGCCTGATGATAACCCTAACCCTAACCCTAACACTATCCTAGGGCTGATGCTAACCCTAACCCTAACAGTATCCTAGGGCTGATGCTAACCCTTACCCTAACCCTAACACTATCCTAAGTCTGAAGCTAACCCTAGCCCTCACACTATACTAGGCCTGATGATAACACTAACCCTAACCTTAACACTATCCTAGGGCTGATGCTAACCCTAACCCTAACCCTAACACTATCCTAGAGCTGATGCTAACCCTAACCCTAACACTATCCTACGCCTGATGGTAACCCTAACCCTAACCCTGACACTATCCTAAGGCTGATGCTAACACTAACCCTAACACTATCCTAGGGCTGATGCTAACCCTAACCCTAACCCTAACACTATCCTAGGCCTAATGCTAACCCTATCCCTAACCCTAACACTCTCCTAGGGCTGAGGCTAACCCTAACCCTAACACTATCCTAGGGCTGATGCTAACCCTAACCCTAACCCAAACACTATCCTAGGGTTGATGCTAACCCTAACCCTAACACTATCCTAGGGCTGATGCTAACCCTAACCCTAACCCTAACACTATCCTTGGGCTGATGCTAACCATAACCCTAACACTATCCTGGGCCTGATGCTAACCCTAACCCTAACCCTAACACTATCCTAGGGCTGATGCTAACCCTAACCCTAACACTATCCTTGGGCTGATGCTAACCCTAACCCTAACCCTAACAATATCCTAGGGCAGATGCTAACGCTAACGCTAACCCTAACACTATCCTTGAACTGATGCTAACCCTAACCCTAACCCTAACACTATCCTAGGCCTGATGATAATCCTAACCCTAACGCTAACACTATCCTAGGGTTTATGTTAACCCTAACCCTAACACTATCCTAGGGCTGATGCTAACCCTAACCCTAACCCTAACACTATCCTAAGGCGGATGCTAACCCTAACCCTAACCCTAACACTATCCTAGGGCTGATGCTAACCCTAACACTAACACTATCCTAGGGCTGATGCTAACCCTAACCCTAACCATAACATTATCCTAGGGCTGATGCTAACCCTAACCCTAACACTAACACTATCTTAGGGCTGAGGCTAACCCTAACCCTAACACTATCCTACGGCTGATCCTAACCCTAACCCTAACCCTAACACTATCCTAGGGCTGATGCTAACCCTAACCCTAACACTATCCTAGGCCTGATGCTAACCCTAACCCTAACCCTAACACTATCCTAGGGCTGATGCTAACCCTAACCCTAACACTATCCTAGGGCTGATGCTAACCCTAACCCTAACCCTAACACTATCCTAGGGCTGATGCTAACCCTAACCCTAACACTATCCTAGGCCTGATGATAACCCTAACCCTAACCCTAACACTATCCTAGGGCTGATGCTAACCCTAACCCTAACACTATCCTAGGGCTGATGCTAACCCTAACCCTAACCCTAAGACGATCCTAGGGCTGATGCTAACCACAACGCTAACCCTGACACTATCCTTGAACTGATGCTAACCCTAACCCTAACCCTAACACTATCCTAGGCCTGATGATAACCCTAACCCTAACCCTAACACTATCCTTGGGTTTATGTTAACCCTAACCCTAACACTATCCTAGGGCTGATCTAACCCTAACCCTAACCCTAACACTATCCTAGGGCTTATGCTAACCCTAACCCTAACACTGTCCTAGGCCTGATGATAACCCTAACCCGAACCCTAACTCTATCCTTGGGCTGATGCTAACCCTAACCCTAAGACTATCCTGGGCCTGATGCTAACCCTAACCCTAACCCTAACACTATCCTAGGGCTGATGCTAACCCTAACCCTAACACTATCCTTGGGCTCATGCTAACCCTAACCCTAACCCTAACACTATCCTAGGGCAGATGCTAACCCTAACGCTAACCCTAACACTATCCTTGAACTCATGCTAACCCTAACCGTAACCCTAACACTATCCTAGGCCTGATGATAACCCTAACCCTAACCCTAACACTATCCTAGGGTTTATGTTAACCCTAACCCTAACACTATCCTAGGGCTGATGCTAACCCTAACCCTAACCCTAACACTATCCTAGGGCGGATGCTAACCGTAACCCTAACCCTAACACTATCCTAGGGCTGATGCTAACCCTAACATTAACACTATCCTAGGGCTGATGCTAACCCTAACCCTAACCCTAACACTATCCTAGGGCTGATGCTAACCCTAACCCTAACACTATCCTAGGCCTGATGATAACCCTAACCCTAACACTGACACTATCCTAGGGCTGATGCTAACCCTAACCCTAACACTATCCTAGGGCTGATGCTAACCCTAACCCTAACACTATCCTTGGGCTGATGCTAACCCTAACCCTAACCCTAACACTATCCTAGGGCAGATGCTAACCCTAACGCTAACCCTAACACTATCCTTGAACTGATGCTAACCCTAACCCTAACCCTAACACTATCCTAGGCCTGATGATATCCCTAACCCTAACCCTAACACTATCCTAGGGTTTATGTTAACCCTAACCCTAACACTATCCTAGGGCTGATGCTAACCCTAACCCTAACCCTAACACTATCCTAGGGCGGATGCTAACCCTAACCCTAACCCTAACACTATCCTAGGGCTAATGCTAACCCTAACACTAACACTATCCTAGGGCTGATGCTAACCCTAACCCTAACCCTAACACTATCCTAGGATTGATGCTAACCCTAACCCTAACCCTAACACTATCCTAGGGCGGATGCTAACCCTAACCCTAACCCTAACACTATCCTAGGGCTGATGCTAACCCTAACACTAACACTATCCTAGGGCTGATTCTAACCCTAACCCTAACCCTAACATTATCCTAGGGCGGATGCTAACCCTAACCCTAACCCTAACACTATCCTAGGGCTCATGCTAACCCTAACACTAACACTATCCTATGCCTGATGCTAACCCTAACCCTAACCCTAACACTATCCTAGGGCTGATGCTAACCCTAACCCTAACACAATCCTAGGGCAGATTCTAACCCTAACCCTAACCCTAACACTATCCTAGGGCTGATGCTAACCCTAACCCTAACACTATCCTAGGCCTGATGATAACCCTAACCCTAACCCTAACACTATCCTAGGGCTGATGCTAACCCTAACCCTAACAGTATCCTAGGGCTGATGCTAACCCTTACCCTAACCCTAACACTATCCTAAGTCTGAAGCTAACCCTAGCCCTCACACTATACTAGGCCTGATGATAACACTAACCCTAACATTAACACTATCCTAGGGCTGATGCTAACCCTAACCCTAACCCTAACACTATCCTAGAGCTGATGCTAACCCTAACCCTAACACTATCCTACGCCTGATGGTAACCCTAACCCTAACCCTGACACTATCCTAAGGCTGATGCTAACACTAACCCTAACACTATCCTAGGGCTGATGCTAACCCTAACCCTAACCCTAACACTATCCTAGGCCTAATGCTAACCCTATCCCTAACCCTAACACTCTCCTAGGGCTGAGGCTAACCCTAACCCTAACACTATCCTAGGGCTGATGCTAACCCTAACCCTAACCCAAACACTATCCTAGGGTTGATGCTAACCCTAACCCTAACACTATCCTAGGGCTGATGCTAACCCTAACCCTAACCCTAACACTATCCTAGGGCTGATGCTAACCCTAACCCTAACACTATCCTTGGGCTGATGCTAACCCTAACCCTAACCCTAACAATATCCTAGGGCAGATGCTAACGCTAACGCTAACCCTAACACTATCCTTGAACTGATGCTAACCCTAACCCTAACCCTAACACTATCCTAGGCCTGATGATAACCCTAACCCTAACGCTAACACTATCCTAGGGTTTATGTTAACCCTAACCCTAACACTATCCTAGGGCTGATGCTAACCCTAACCCTAACCCTAACACTATCCTAAGGCGGATGCTAACCCTAACCCTAACCCTAACACTATCCTAGGGCTGATGCTAACCCTAACACTAACACTATCCTAGGGCTGATGCTAACCCTAACCCTAACCATAACATTATCCTAGGGCTGATGCTAACCCTAACCCTAACACTAACACTATCTTAGGGCTGAGGCTAACCCTAACCCTAACACTATCCTACGGCTGATCCTAACCCTAACCCTAACCCTAACACTATCCTAGGGCTGATGCTAACCCTAACCCTAACACTATCCTAGGCCTGATGCTAACCCTAACCCTAACCCTAACACTATCCTAGCGCTGATGCTAACCCTAACCCTAACACTATCCTAGGGCTGATGCTAACCCTAACCCTAACCCTAACACTATCCTAGGGCTGATGCTAACCCTAACCCTAACACTATCCTAGGCCTGATGATAACCCTAACCCTAACCCTAACACTATCCTAGGGCTGATGCTAACCCTAACCCTAACACTATCCTAGGGCTGATGCTAACCCTAACCCTAACCCTAAGACTATCCTAGGGCTGATGCTAACCACAACGCTAACCCTGACACTATCCTTGAACTGATGCTAACCCTAACCCTAACCCTAACACTATCCTAGGCCTGATGATAACCCTAACCCTAACCCTAACACTATCCTAGGGTTTATGTTAACCCTAACCCTAACACTATCCTAGGGCTGATGCTAACCCTAACCCTAACCCTAACACTATCCTAGGGCTTATGCTAACCCTAACCCTAACACTGTCCTAGGCCTGATGATAACCCTAACCCGAACCCTAACTCTATCCTTGGGCTGATGCTAACCCTAACCCTAAGACTATCCTGGGCCTGATGCTAACCCTAACCCTAACCCTAACACTATCCTAGGGCTGATGCTAACCCTAACCCTAACACTATCCTTGGGCTCATGCTAACCCTAACCCTAACCCTAACACTATCCTAGGGCAGATGCTAACCCTAACGCTAACCCTAACACTATCCTTGAACTGATGCTAACCCTAACCGTAACCCTAACACTATCCTAGGCCTGATGATAACCCTAACCCTAACCCTAACACTATCCTAGGGTTTATGTTAACCCTAACCCTAACACTATCCTAGGGCTGATGCTAACCCTAACCCTAACCCTAACACTATCCTAGGGCGGATGCTAACCGTAACCCTAACCCTAACACTATCCTAGGGCTGATGCTAACCCTAACATTAACACTATCCTAGGGCTGATGCTAACCCTAACCCTAACCCTAACACTATCCTAGGGCTGATGCTAACCCTAACCCTAACACTATCCTAGGCCTGATGATAACCCTAACCCTAACACTGACACTATCCTAGGGCTGATGCTAACCCTAACCCTAACACTATCCTAGGGCTGATGCTAACCCTAACCCTAACACTATCCTTGGGCTGATGCTAACCCTAACCCTAACCCTAACACTATCCTAGGGCAGATGCTAACCCTAACGCTAACCCTAACACTATCCTTGAACTGATGCTAACCCTAACCCTAACCCTAACACTATCCTAGGCCTGATGATATCCCTAACCCTAACCCTAACACTATCCTAGGGTTTATGTTAACCCTAACCCTAACACTATCCTAGGGCTGATGCTAACCCTAACCCTAACCCTAACACTATCCTAGGGCGGATGCTAACCCTAACCCTAACCCTAACACTATCCTAGGGCTAATGCTAACCCTAACACTAACACTATCCTAGGGCTGATGCTAACCCTAACCCTAACCCTAACACTATCCTAGGATTGATGCTAACCCTAACCCTAACCCTAACACTATCCTAGGGCGGATGCTAACCCTAACCCTAACCCTAACACTATCCTAGGGCTGATGCTAACCCTAACACTAACACTATCCTAGGGCTGATTCTAACCCTAACCCTAACCCTAACATTATCCTAGGGCGGATGCTAACCCTAACCCTAACCCTAACACTATCCTAGGGCTCATGCTAACCCTAACACTAACACTATCCTATGCCTGATGCTAACCCTAACCCTAACCCTAACACTATCCTAGGGCTGATGCTAACCCTAACCCTAACACAATCCTAGGGCAGATGCTAACCCTAACCCTAACCCTAACACTATCCTAGGGCTGATGCTAACCCTAACCCTAACACTATCCTAGGCCTGATGATAACCCTAACCCTAACCCTAACACTATCCTAGGGCTGATGCTAACCCTAACCCTAACAGTATCCTAGGGCTGATGCTAACCCTTACCCTAACCCTAACACTATCCTAAGTCTGAAGCTAACCCTAGCCCTCACACTATACTAGGCCTGATGATAACACTAACCCTAACCTTAACACTATCCTAGGGCTGATGCTAACCCTAACCCTAACCCTAACACTATCCTAGAGCTGATGCTAACCCTAACCCTAACACTATCCTACGCCTGATGGTAACCCTAACCCTAACCCTGACACTATCCTAAGGCTGATGCTAACACTAACCCTAACACTATCCTAGGGCTGATGCTAACCCTAACCCTAACCCTAACACTATCCTAGGCCTAATGCTAACCCTATCCCTAACCCTAACACTCTCCTAGGGCTGAGGCTAACCCTAACCCTAACACTATCCTAGGGCTGATGCTAACCCTAACCCTAACCCAAACACTATCCTAGGGTTGATGCTAACCCTAACCCTAACACTATCCTAGGGCTGATGCTAACCCTAACCCTAACCCTAACACTATCCTTGGGCTGATGCTAACCATAACCCTAACACTATCCTGGGCCTGATGCTAACCCTAACCCTAACCCTAACACTATCCTAGGGCTGATGCTAACCCTAACCCTAACACTATCCTTGGGCTGATGCTAACCCTAACCCTAACCCTAACAATATCCTAGGGCAGATGCTAACGCTAACGCTAACCCTAACACTATCCTTGAACTGATGCTAACCCTAACCCTAACCCTAACACTATCCTAGGCCTGATGATAATCCTAACCCTAACGCTAACACTATCCTAGGGTTTATGTTAACCCTAACCCTAACACTATCCTAGGGCTGATGCTAACCCTAACCCTAACCCTAACACTATCCTAAGGCGGATGCTAACCCTAACCCTAACCCTAACACTATCCTAGGGCTGATGCTAACCCTAACACTAACACTATCCTAGGGCTGATGCTAACCCTAACCCTAACCATAACATTATCCTAGGGCTGATGCTAACCCTAACCCTAACACTAACACTATCTTAGGGCTGAGGCTAACCCTAACCCTAACACTATCCTACGGCTGATCCTAACCCTAACCCTAACCCTAACACTATCCTAGGGCTGATGCTAACCCTAACCCTAACACTATCCTAGGCCTGATGCTAACCCTAACCCTAACCCTAACACTATCCTAGGGCTGATGCTAACCCTAACCCTAACACTATCCTAGGGCTGATGCTAACCCTAACCCTAACCCTAACACTATCCTAGGGCTGATGCTAACCCTAACCCTAACACTATCCTAGGCCTGATGATAACCCTAACCCTAACCCTAACACTATCCTAGGGCTGATGCTAACCCTAACCCTAACACTATCCTAGGGCTGATGCTAACCCTAACCCTAACCCTAAGACGATCCTAGGGCTGATGCTAACCACAACGCTAACCCTGACACTATCCTTGAACTGATGCTAACCCTAACCCTAACCCTAACACTATCCTAGGCCTGATGATAACCCTAACCCTAACCCTAACACTATCCTTGGGTTTATGTTAACCCTAACCCTAACACTATCCTAGGGCTGATCTAACCCTAACCCTAACCCTAACACTATCCTAGGGCTTATGCTAACCCTAACCCTAACACTGTCCTAGGCCTGATGATAACCCTAACCCGAACCCTAACTCTATCCTTGGGCTGATGCTAACCCTAACCCTAAGACTATCCTGGGCCTGATGCTAACCCTAACCCTAACCCTAACACTATCCTAGGGCTGATGCTAACCCTAACCCTAACACTATCCTTGGGCTCATGCTAACCCTAACCCTAACCCTAACACTATCCTAGGGCAGATGCTAACCCTAACGCTAACCCTAACACTATCCTTGAACTCATGCTAACCCTAACCGTAACCCTAACACTATCCTAGGCCTGATGATAACCCTAACCCTAACCCTAACACTATCCTAGGGTTTATGTTAACCCTAACCCTAACACTATCCTAGGGCTGATGCTAACCCTAACCCTAACCCTAACACTATCCTAGGGCGGATGCTAACCGTAACCCTAACCCTAACACTATCCTAGGGCTGATGCTAACCCTAACATTAACACTATCCTAGGGCTGATGCTAACCCTAACCCTAACCCTAACACTATCCTAGGGCTGATGCTAACCCTAACCCTAACACTATCCTAGGCCTGATGATAACCCTAACCCTAACACTGACACTATCCTAGGGCTGATGCTAACCCTAACCCTAACACTATCCTAGGGCTGATGCTAACCCTAACCCTAACACTATCCTTGGGCTGATGCTAACCCTAACCCTAACCCTAACACTATCCTAGGGCAGATGCTAACCCTAACGCTAACCCTAACACTATCCTTGAACTGATGCTAACCCTAACCCTAACCCTAACACTATCCTAGGCCTGATGATATCCCTAACCCTAACCCTAACACTATCCTAGGGTTTATGTTAACCCTAACCCTAACACTATCCTAGGGCTGATGCTAACCCTAACCCTAACCCTAACACTATCCTAGGGCGGATGCTAACCCTAACCCTAACCCTAACACTATCCTAGGGCTAATGCTAACCCTAACACTAACACTATCCTAGGGCTGATGCTAACCCTAACCCTAACCCTAACACTATCCTAGGATTGATGCTAACCCTAACCCTAACCCTAACACTATCCTAGGGCGGATGCTAACCCTAACCCTAACCCTAACACTATCCTAGGGCTGATGCTAACCCTAACACTAACACTATCCTAGGGCTGATTCTAACCCTAACCCTAACCCTAACATTATCCTAGGGCGGATGCTAACCCTAACCCTAACCCTAACACTATCCTAGGGCTCATGCTAACCCTAACACTAACACTATCCTATGCCTGATGCTAACCCTAACCCTAACCCTAACACTATCCTAGGGCTGATGCTAACCCTAACCCTAACACAATCCTAGGGCAGATTCTAACCCTAACCCTAACCCTAACACTATCCTAGGGCTGATGCTAACCCTAACCCTAACACTATCCTAGGCCTGATGATAACCCTAACCCTAACCCTAACACTATCCTAGGGCTGATGCTAACCCTAACCCTAACAGTATCCTAGGGCTGATGCTAACCCTTACCCTAACCCTAACACTATCCTAAGTCTGAAGCTAACCCTAGCCCTCACACTATACTAGGCCTGATGATAACACTAACCCTAACATTAACACTATCCTAGGGCTGATGCTAACCCTAACCCTAACCCTAACACTATCCTAGAGCTGATGCTAACCCTAACCCTAACACTATCCTACGCCTGATGGTAACCCTAACCCTAACCCTGACACTATCCTAAGGCTGATGCTAACACTAACCCTAACACTATCCTAGGGCTGATGCTAACCCTAACCCTAACCCTAACACTATCCTAGGCCTAATGCTAACCCTATCCCTAACCCTAACACTCTCCTAGGGCTGAGGCTAACCCTAACCCTAACACTATCCTAGGGCTGATGCTAACCCTAACCCTAACCCAAACACTATCCTAGGGTTGATGCTAACCCTAACCCTAACACTATCCTAGGGCTGATGCTAACCCTAACCCTAACCCTAACACTATCCTTGGGCTGATGCTAACCATAACCCTAACACTATCCTGGGCCTGATGCTAACCCTAACCCTAACCCTAACACTATCCTAGGGCTGATGCTAACCCTAACCCTAACACTATCCTTGGGCTGATGCTAACCCTAACCCTAACCCTAACAATATCCTAGCGCAGATGCTAACGCTAACGCTAACCCTAACACTATCCTTGAACTGATGCTAACCCTAACCCTAACCCTAACACTATCCTAGGCCTGATGATAACCCTAACCCTAACGCTAACACTATCCTAGGGTTTATGTTAACCCTAACCCTAACACTATCCTAGGGCTGATGCTAACCCTAACCCTAACCTTAACACTATCCTAAGGCGGATGCTAACCCTAACCCTAACCCTAACACTATCCTAGGGCTGATGCTAACCCTAACACTAACACTATCCTAGGGCTGATGCTAACCCTAACCCTAACCATAACATTATCCTAGGGCTGATGCTAACCCTAACCCTAACACTAACACTATCTTAGGGCTGAGGCTAACCCTAACCCTAACACTATCCTACGGCTGATCCTAACCCTAACCCTAACCCTAACACTATCCTAGGGCTGATGCTAACCCTAACCCTAACACTATCCTAGGCCTGATGCTAACCCTAACCCTAACCCTAACACTATCCTAGGGCTGATGCTAACCCTAACCCTAACACTATCCTAGGGCTGATGCTAACCCTAACCCTAACCCTAACACTATCCTAGGGCTGATGCTAACCCTAACCCTAACACTATCCTAGGCCTGATGATAACCCTAACCCTAACCCTAACACTATCCTAGGGCTGATGCTAACCCTAACCCTAACACTATCCTAGGGCTGATGCTAACCCTAACCCTAACCCTAACACTATCCTAGGGCTGATGCTAACCACAACGCTAACCCTGACACTCTCCTTGAACTGATGCTAACCCTAACCCTAACCCTAACACTATCCTAGGCCTGATGATAACCCTAACCCTAACCCTAACACTATCCTAGGGTTTATGTTAACCCTAACCCTAACACTATCCTAGGGCTGATGCTAACCCTAACCCTAACCCTAACACTATCCTAGGGCTTATGCTAACCCTAACCCTAACACTGTCCTAGGCCTGATGATAACCCTAACCCGAACCCTAACTCTATCCTTGGGCTGATGCTAACCCTAACCCTAAGACTATCCTGGGCCTGATGCTAACCCTAACCCTAACCCTAACACTATCCTAGGGCTGATGCTAACCCTAACCCTAACACTATCCTTGGGCTCATGCTAACCCTAACCCTAACCCTAACACTATCCTAGGGCAGATGCTAACCCTAACGCTAACCCTAACACTATCCTTGAACTGATGCTAACCCTAACCGTAACCCTAACACTATCCTAGGCCTGATGATAACCCTAACCCTAACCCTAACACTATCCTAGGGTTTATGTTAACCCTAACCCTAACACTATCCTAGGGCTGATGCTAACCCTAACCGTAACCCTAACACTATCCTAGGGCGGATGCTAACCGTAACCCTAACCCTAACACTATCCTAGGGCTGATGCTAACCCTAACATTAACACTATCCTAGGGCTGATGCTAACCCTAACCCTAACCCTAACACTATCCTAGGGCTGATGCTAACCCTAACCCTAACACTATCCTAGGCCTGATGATAACCCTAACCATAACACTGACACTATCCTAGGGCTGATGCTAACCCTAACCCTAACACTATCCTAGGGCTGATGCTAACCCTAACCCTAACACTATCCTTGGGCTGATGCTAACCCTAACCCTAACCCTAACACTATCCTAGGGCAGATGCTAAACCTAACGCTAACCCTAACACTATCCTTGAACTGATGCTAACCCTAACCCTAACCCTAACACTATCCTAGGCCTGATGATATCCCTAACCCTAACCCTAACACTATCCTAGGGTTTATGTTAACCCTAACCCTAACACTATCCTAGGGCTGATGCTAACCCTAACCCTAACCCTAACACTATCCTAGGGCGGATGCTAACCCTAACCCTAACCCTAACACTATCCTAGGGCTAATGCTAACCCTAACACTAACACTATCCTAGGGCTGATGCTAACCCTAACCCTAACCCTTAACATTATCCTAGGGCTGATGCTAACCCTAACCCTAACTCTAACACTATCTTAGGGCTGAGGCTAACCCTAACCCTAACACTATCCTACGGCTGATGCTAACCCTAACCCTAACCCTAACACTATCCTAGGGGTGATGCTAACCCTAACCCTAACACTATCCTAGGCCTGATGCTAACCCTAACCCTAACCCTAACACTATCCTAGGGCTGATGATAACCGAACCCTAACACTATCCTAGGGCTGATGCTAACCCTAACCCTAACACTAACACTATCCTAGGGCTGATGCTAACCCTAACCCTAACACTATCCTAGGCCTGATGATAACCCTAACCCTAACCCTGACACTATCCTAGGGCTGATTCTAAACCTAACCCTAACACTATCCTAGGGCTGATGCTAACCCTAACCCTAACCCTAACACTATCCTAGGGCTGATGCTAACCCTAACGCTAACCCTAACACTATCCTTGTACTGATGCTAACCCTAACCCTAACCATAACACTATCCTAGGCCTGATGATAACCCTAACCCTAACCCTAACACTATCCTAGTGTTTATGTTAACCCTAACCTTAACACTATCCTAGGGCTGATGCTAACCCTAACCCTAACCCTAACACTATCCTAGGGCTGATGCTAACCCTAACCCTAATCATAACACTATCCGAGGCCTGATGCTAACCCTATCCATACCCCTAACACTCTCCTAGGGCTGAGGCTAACCCTAACCCTAACACTATCCTAGAGCTGATGCTAACCCTAACCCTAACCCAAACACTAACCTAGGGTTGATGCTAACCCTAAACCTAACACTATCCTAGGGCTGATGCTAACCCTAACCCTAACCCTAACACTATACTTGGGCTGATGCTAACCCTAACCCTAACACTATCCTGGGCCTGATGCTAACCCTAACCCTAACCCTAACACTATCCTAGGGCTGATGCTAACCCTAACCCTAACACTATCCTTGGGCTGATGCTAACCCTAACCCTAACCATAACACTATCCTAGGCCTGATGATAACCCTAACCCTAACCCTAACACTATCCTAGGGTTTATGTTAACCCTAACCCTAACACTATCCTAGGGCTGATGCTAACCCTAAACCTAAACCTAACACTATCCTAGGGCGGATGCTAAACCTAACCCTAACCCTAACACTATCCTAGGGCTGATGCTAACCCTAACACTAACACTATCCTAGGGCTGATGCTAACCCTAACCCTAACCCTAACACTCTCCAAGGGCTGATGCTAACCCTAACCCTAACACTATCCTAGGGCTGATGCTAACCCTATCCCTAAACCTAACACTATCCTAGGGCGGATATTAACCTAACCCTAACCCTAACACTATCCTAGGGCGGATGCTAACCCTAACCCTAACCCTAACACTCTCCAAGGGCTGATGCTAACCCTAACCCTAACCCTAACACTATCCTAGGATTGATGCTAACCCTAACCCTAACCCTGACACTATCCTAGGGCTGATGCTAACCCTAACCCTAACACAATCCTAGGGCTGATGCTAACCCTAACCCTAACCCTAACACTATCCTAGGGCTGATGCTAACCCTAACCCTAACACTATCCTAGGCCTGATGATAACCCTAACCCTAACCCTAACACTATCCTAGGGCTGATGCTAACCCTAACCCTAACAGTATCCTAGGGCTGATGCTAACCCTAACCCTAACCCTAACACTATCCTAAGTCTGATGCTAACCCTAGCCCTCACACTATACTAGGCCTGATGATAACACTAACACTAACCTTAACACTATCCTAGGGCTGATGCTAACCCTAACCCTAACCCTAACACTATCCTAGGCCTAATGCTAACCCTATCCCTAACCCTAACACTCTCCTAGGGCTGAGGCTAACCCTAACCCTAACACTATCCTAGGGCTGATGCTAACCCTAACCCTAACCCAAACACTATCCTAGGGTTGATGCTAACCCTAACCCTAACACTATCCTAGGGCTGATGCTAACCCTAACCCTAACCCTAACACTATCCTTGGGCTGATGCTAACCATAACCCTAACACTATCCTGGGCCTGATGCTAACCCTAACCCTAACCCTAACACTATCCTAGGGCTGATGCTAACCCTAACCCTAACACTATCCTTGGGCTGATGCTAACCCTAACCCTAACCCTAACAATATCCTAGGGCAGATGCTAACGCTAACGCTAACCCTAACACTATCCTTGAACTGATGCTAACCCTAACCCTAACCCTAACACTATCCTAGGCCTGATGATAACCCTAACCCTAACGCTAACACTATCCTAGGGTTTATGTTAACCCTAACCCTAACACTATCCTAGGGCTGATGCTAACCCTAACCCTAACCCTAACACTATCCTAAGGCGGATGCTAACCCTAACCCTAACCCTAACACTATCCTAGGGCTGATGCTAACCCTAACACTAACAGTATCCTAGGGCTGATGCTAACCCTAACCCTAACCATAACATTATCCTAGGGCTGATGCTAACCCTAACCCTAACACTAACACTATCTTAGGGCTGAGGCTAACCCTAACCCTAACACTATCCTACGGCTGATCCTAACCCTAACCCTAACCCTAACACTATCCTAGGGCTGATGCTAACCCTAACCCTAACACTATCCTAGGCCTGATGCTAACCCTAACCCTAACCCTAACACTATCCTAGGGCTGATGCTAACCCTAACCCTAACACTATCCTAGGGCTGATGCTAACCCTAACCCTAACCCTAACACTATCCTAGGGCTGATGCTAACCCTAACCCTAACACTATCCTAGGCCTGATGATAACCCTAACCCTAACCCTAACACTATCCTAGGGCTGATGCTAACCCTAACCCTAACACTATCCTAGGGCTGATGCTAACCCTAACCCTAACCCTAACACTATCCTAGGGCTGATGCTAACCACAACGCTAACCCTGACACTCTCCTTGAACTGATGCTAACCTAACCCTAACCCTAACACTATCCTAGGCCTGATGATAACCCTAACCCTAACCCTAACACTATCCTAGGGTTTATGTTAACCCTAACCCTAACACTATCCTAGGGCTGATGCTAACCCTAACCCTAACCCTAACACTATCCTAGGGCTTATGCTAACCCTAACCCTAACACTGTCCTAGGCCTGATGATAACCCTAACCCGAACCCTAACTCTATCCTTGGGCTGATGCTAACCCTAACCCTAAGACTATCCTGGGCCTGATGCTAACCCTAACCCTAACCCTAACACTATCCTAGGGCTGATGCTAACCCTAACCCTAACACTATCCTTGGGCTCATGCTAACCCTAACCCTAACCCTAACACTATCCTAGGGCAGATGCTAACCCTAACGCTAACCCTAACACTATCCTTGAACTGATGCTAACCCTAACCGTAACCCTAACACTATCCTAGGCCTGATGATAACCCTAACCCTAACCCTAACACTATCCTAGGGTTTATGTTATCCCTAACCCTAACACTATCCTAGGGCTGATGCTAACCCTAACCGTAACCCTAACACTATCCTAGGGCGGATGCTAACCGTAACCCTAACCCTAACACTATCCTAGGGCTGATGCTAACCCTAACATTAACACTATCCTAGGGCTGATGCTAACCCTAACCCTAACACTATCCTAGGCCTGATGATAACCCTAACCCTAACACTGACACTATCCTAGGGCTGATGCTAACCCTAACCCTAACACTATCCTAGGGCTGATGCTAACCCTAACCCTAACACTATCCTTGGGCTGATGCTAACCCTAACCCTAACCCTAACACTATCCTAGGGCAGATGCTAAACCTAACGCTAACCCTAACACTATCCTTGAACTGATGCTAACCCTAACCCTAACCCTAACACTATCCTAGGCCTGATGATATCCCTAACCCTAACCCTAACACTATCCTAGGGTTTATGTTAACCCTAACCCTAACACTATCCTAGGGCTGATGCTAACCCTAACCCTAACCCTAACACTATCCTAGGGCGGATGCTAACCCTAACCCTAACCCTAACACTATCCTAGGGCTAATGCTAACCCTAACACTAACACTATCCTAGGGCTGATGCTAACCCTAACCCTAACCCTTAACATTATCCCAGGGCTGATGCTAACCCTAACCCTAACTCTAACACTATCTTAGGGCTGAGGCTAACCCTAACCCTAACACTATCCTACGGCTGATGCTAACCCTAACCCTAACCCTAACACTATCCTAGGGGTGATGCTAACCCTAACCCTAACACTATCCTAGGCCTGATGCTAACCCTAACCCTAACCCTAACACTATCCTAGGGCTGATGATAACCGAACCCTAACACTATCCTAGGGCTGATGCTAACCCTAACCCTAACACTAACACTATCCTAGGGCTGATGCTAACCCTAACCCTAACACTATCCTAGGCCTGATGATAACCCTAACCCTAACCCTGACACTATCCTAGGGCTGATTCTAAACCTAACCCTAACACTATCCTAGGGCTGATGCTAACCCTAACCCTAACCCTAACACTATCCTAGGGCTGATGCTAACCCTAACGCTAACCCTAACACTATCCTTGTACTGATGCTAACCCTAACCCTAACCATAACACTATCCTAGGCCTGATGATAACCCTAACCCTAACCCTAACACTATCCTAGTGTTTATGTTAACCCTAACCTTAACACTATCCTAGGGCTGATGCTAACCCTAACCCTAACCCTAACACTATCCTAGGGCTGATGCTAACCCTAACCCTAATCATAACACTATCCGAGGCCTGATGCTAACCCTATCCATACCCCTAACACTCTCCTAGGGCTGAGGCTAACCCTAACCCTAACACTATCCTAGAGCTGATGCTAACCCTAACCCTAACCCAAACACTAACCTAGGGTTGATGCTAACCCTAAACCTAACACTATCCTAGGGCTGATGCTAACCCTAACCCTAACCCTAACACTATACTTGGGCTGATGCTAACCCTAACCCTAACACTATCCTGGGCCTGATGCTAACCCTAACCCTAACCCTAACACTATCCTAGGGCTGATGCTAACCCTAACCCTAACACTATCCTTGGGCTGATGCTAACCCCAACCCTAACCATAACACTATCCTAGGCCTGATGATAACCCTAACCCTAACCCTAACACTATCCTAGGGTTTATGTTAACCCTAACCCTAACACTATCCTAGGGCTGATGCTAACCCTAAACCTAAACCTAACACTATCCTAGGGCGGATGCTAAACCTAACCCTAACCCTAACACTATCCTAGGGCTGATGCTAACCCTAACACTAACACTATCCTAGGGCTGATGCTAACCCTAACCCTAACCCTAACACTCTCCAAGGGCTGATGCTAACCCTAACCCTAACACTATCCTAGGGCTGATGCTAACCCTATCCCTAAACCTAACACTATCCTAGGGCGGATATTAACCTAACCCTAACCCTAACACTATCCTAGGGCGGATGCTAACCCTAACCCTAACCCTAACACTCTCCAAGGGCTGATGCTAACCCTAACCCTAACCCTAACACTATCCTAGGATTGATGCTAACCCTAACCCTAACCCTGACACTATCCTAGGGCTGATGCTATCCCTAACCCTAACACAATCCTAGGGCTGATGCTAACCCTAACCCTAACCCTAACACTATCCTAGGGCTGATGCTAACCCTAACCCTAACACTATCCTAGGCCTGATGATAACCCTAACCCTAACCCTAACACTATCCTAGGGCTGATGCTAACCCTAACCCTAACAGTATCCTAGGGCTGATGCTAACCCTAACCCTAACCCTAACACTATCCTAAGTCTGATGCTAACCCTAGCCCTCACACTATACTAGGCCTGATGATAACACTAACACTAACCTTAACACTATCCTAGGGCTGATGCTAACCCTAACCCTAACCCTAACACTATCCTAGAGCTGATGCTAACCCTAACCCTAACACTATCCTACGCCTGATGGTAACCCTAACCCTAACCCTGACACTATCCTAATGCTGATGCTAACACTAACCCTAACACTATCCTAGGGCTGATGCTAACCCTAACCCTAACCCTAACACTATCCTAGGCCTAATGCTAACCCTATCCCTAACCCTAACACTCTCCTAGGGCTGAGGCTAACCCTAACCCTAACACTATCCTAGGGCTGATGCTAACCCTAACCCTAACCCAAACACTATCCTAGGGTTGATGCTAACCCTAACCCTAACACTATCCTAGGGCTGATGCTAACCCTAACCCTAACCCTAACACTATCCTTGGGCTGATGCTAACCATAACCCTAACACTATCCTGGGCCTGATGCTAACCCTAACCCTAACCCTAACACTATCCTAGGGCTGATGCTAACCCTAACCCTAACACTATCCTTGGGCTGATGCTAACCCTAACCCTAACCCTAACAATATCCTAGGGCAGATGCTAACGCTAACGCTAACCCTAACACTATCCTTGAACTGATGCTAACCCTAACCCTAACCCTAACACTATCCTAGGCCTGATGATAACCCTAACCCTAACGCTAACACTATCCTAGGGTTTATGTTAACCCTAACCCTAACACTATCCTAGGGCTGATGCTAACCCAGCCCTAACCCTAACACTATCCTAAGGCGGATGCTAACCCTAACCCTAACCCTAACACTATCCTAGGGCTGATGCTAACCCTAACACTAACACTATCCTAGGGCTGATGCTAACCCTAACCCTAACCATAACATTATCCTAGGGCTGATGCTAACCCTAACCCTAACACTAACACTATCTTAGGGCTGAGGCTAACCCTAACCCTAACACTATCCTACGGCTGATCCTAACCCTAACCCTAACCCTAACACTATCCTAGGGCTGATGCTAACCCTAACCCTAACACTATCCTAGGCCTGATGCTAACCCTAACCCTAACCCTAACACTATCCTAGGGCTGATGCTAACCCTAACCCTAACACTATCCTAGGGCTGATGCTAACCCTAACCCTAACCCTAACACTATCCTAGGGCTGATGCTAACCCTAACCCTAACACTATCCTAGGCCTGATGATAACCCTAACCCTAACCCTAACACTATCCTAGGGCTGATGCTAACCCTAACCCTAACACTGTCCTAGGGCTGATGCTAACCCTAACCCTAACCCTAACACTAACCTAGGGCTGATGCTAACCACAACGCTAACCCTGACACTATCCTTGAACTGATGCTAACCCTAACCCTAACCCTAACACTATCCTAGGCCTGATGATAACCCTAACCCTAACCCTAACACTATCCTAGGGTTTATGTTAACCCTAACCCTAACACTATCCTAGGGCTGATGCTAAACCCTAACCCTAACCCTAACACTATCCTAGGGCTTATGCTAACCCTAACCCTAACACTGTCCTAGGCCTGATGATAACCCTAACCCGAACCCTAACTCTATCCTTGGGCTGATGCTAACCCTAACCCTAAGACTATCCTGGGCCTGATGCTAACCCTAACCCTAACCCTAACACTATCCTAGGGCTGATGCTAACCCTAACCCTAACACTATCCTTGGGCTCATGCTAACCCTAACCCTAACCCTAACACTATCCTAGGGCAGATGCTAACCCTAACGCTAACCCTAACACTATCCTTGAACTGATGCTAACCCTAACCGTAACCCTAACACTATCCTAGGCCTGATGATAACCCTAACCCTAACCCTAACACTATCCTAGGGTTTATGTTATCCCTAACCCTAACACTATCCTAGGGCTGATGCTAACCCTAACCCTAACCCTAACACTATCCTAGGGCGGATGCTAACCGTAACCCTAACCCTAACACTATCCTAGGGCTGATGCTAACCCTAACACTAACACTATCCTAGGGCTGATGCTAACCCTAACCCTAACCCTAACACTATCCTAGGGCTGATGCTAACCCTAACCCTAACACTATCCTAGGCCTGATGATAACCCTAACCCTAACACTGACACTATCCTAGGGCTGATGCTAACCCTAACCATAACACTATCCTAGGGCTGATGCTAACCCTAACCCTAACACTATCCTTGGGCTGATGCTAACCCTAACCCTAACCCTAACACTATCCTAGGGCAGATGCTAACCCTAACGCTAACCCTAACACTATCCTTGAACTGATGCTAACCCTAACCCTAACCCTAACACTATCCTAGGCCTGATGATATCCCTAACCCTAACCCTAACACTATCCTAGGGTTTATGTTAACCCTAACCCTAACACTATCCTAGGGCTGATGCTAACCCTAACCCTAACCCTAACACTATCCTAGGGCGGATGCTAACCCTAACCCTAACCCTAACACTATCCTAGGGCTAATGCTAACCCTAACACTAACACTATCCTAGGGCTGATGCTAACCCTAACCCTAACCCTTAACATTATCCTAGGGCTGATGCTAACCCTAACCCTAACTCTAACACTATCTTAGGGCTGAGGCTAACCCTAACCCTAACACTATCCTACGGCTGATGCTAACCCTAACCCTAACCCTAACACTATCCTAGGGCTGATGTTAACCGAACCCTAACACTATCCTAGGGCTGATGCTAACCCTAACCCTAACACTAACACTATCCTAGGGCTGATGCTAACCCTAACCCTAACACTATCCTAGGCCTGATGATAACCCTAACCCTAACCCTGACACTATCCTAGGGCTGATTCTAACCCTAACCCTAACACTATCCTAGGGCTGATGCTAACCCTAACCCTAACCCTAACACTATCCTAGGGCTGATGCTAACCCTAACGCTAACCCTAACACTATCCTTGTACTGATGCTAACCCTAACCCTAACCATAACACTATCCTAGGCCTGGTGATAACCCTAACCCTAACCCTAACACTATCCTAGTGTTTATGTTAACCCTAACCTTAACACTATCCTAGGGCTGATGCTAACCCTAACCCTAAACCTAACACTATCCTAGGGCGGATGCTAAACCTAACCCTAACCCTAACACTATCCTAGGGCTGCTGCTAACCCTAACACTAACACTATCCTAGGGCTGATGCTAACCCTAACCCTAACCCTAACACTCTCCAAGGGCTGATGCTAACCCTAACCCTAACCCTAACACTATCCTAGGGATGATGCTAACCCTAACCCTAACTCTAACACTATCTTAGGGCTGAGGCTAACCCTAACCCTAACACTATCCTACGGCTGATGCTAACCCTAACCCTAACCCTAACACTATCCTAGGGATGATGCTAACCCTAACCCTAACACTATCCTTGGGCTTATGCTAACCCTAACCCTAACCCTAACACTATCCTAGGGCAGATGCTAACCCTAACGCAAACCCTAACACAATCTTTGAACTGATGCTAACCCTAACCCTAACACAAACACTATCCTAGGCCTGATGATAACCCTAACCCTAACCCTAACACTATCCTAGGGTTTATGTTAACCCTAACCCTAACACTATCCTAGGGCTGATGCTAACCCTAACCCTAACCCTAACACTATCCTAGGGCTGATGCTAACCCTAACCCTAACCCTAACACTATCCTAGGGCTGATGCTAACCCTAACACTAACACTATCCTAGGGCTGATGCTAACCCTAACCCTAACCCTAACATTATCCTAGGGCGGATGCTAACCCTAACCCTAACCCTAACACTATCCTAGGGCTCATGCTAACCCTAACATTAACACTATCCTAGGCCTGACGCTAACCCTAACCCTAACCCTAACACTATCCTAGGGCTGATGCTAACCCTAACCCTAACACTATCCTAGGGCTGATGCTAACCCTAACCCTAACCCTAACACTATCCTAGGGCTGATGCTAACCCTAACCCTAACACTATCCTAGGCCTGATGATAACCCTAACCCTAACCCTAACACTATCCTAGGGCTGATGCTAACCCTAACCCTAACAATATCCTAGGGCTGATGCTAACCCTAACCCTAACCCTAACACTATCCTAAGTCTGATGCTAACCCTAGCCCTCACACTATACTAGGCCTGATGATAACCCTAACCCTAACCTTAACACTATCCTAGGGCTGATGCTAACCCTAACCCTAACCCTAACACTATCCTAGAGCTGATGCTAACCCTAACCCTAACACTATCCTAGGCCTGATGATAACCCTAACCCTAACCCTGACACTATCCTAGTGCTGATGGTAACCCTAACCCTAACACTATCCTGGGGCTGATGCTAACCCTAACCCTAATCATAACACTATCCGAGGCCTGATGCTAACCCTATCCCTACCCCTAACACTCTCCTAGGGCTGAGGCTAACCCTAACCCTAACACTATCCTAGGGCTGATGCTAACCCTAACGCTAACCCAAACACTAACCTAGGGTTGATGCTAACCCTAAACCTAACACTATCCTAGGGCTGATGCTAACCCTAACCCTAACACTAACACTATACTTGGGCTGATGCTAACCCTAACCCTAACACTATCCTGGGCCTGATGCTAACCCTAACCCTAACCCTAACACTATCCTAGGGCTGATGCTAACCCTAACACTAACACTATCCTTGGGCTGATGCTAACCCTAACCCTAACCATAACACTATCCTAGGCCTGATGATAACCCTAACCCTAACCCTAACACTATCCTAGGGTTTATGTTAACCCTAACCCTAACACTATCCTAGGGCTGATGCTAACCCTAAACCTAAACCTAACACTATCCTAGGGCGGATGCTGAACCTAACCCTGACCCTAACACTATCCTAGGGCTGATGCTAACCCTAACACTAACACTATCCTAGGGCTGATGCTAACCCTAACCCTAACCTTAACACTCTCCAAGGGCTGATGCTAACCCTAACCCTAACGCTATCCTAGGGCTGATGCTAACCCTAACCCTAAACCTAACACTATCCTAGGGCGGATATTAACCTAACCCTAACCCTAACACTATCCTAGGGCGGATGCTAACCCTAACCCTAACCCTAACACTCTCCAAGGGCTGATGCTAACCCTAACCCTAACCCTAACACTATCCTAGGATTGATGCTAACCCTAACCCTAACCCTAACACTATCCTAGGGCGGATGCTAACCCTAACCCTAACCCTAACACTATCCTAGGGCTGATGCTAACCCTAACACTAACACTATCCTAGGGCTGATTCTAACCCTAACCCTAACCCTAACATTATCCTAGGGCGGATGCTAACCCTAACCCTAACGCTAACACTATCCTAGGGCTCATGCTAACCCTAACACTAACACTATCCTATGCCTGATGCTAACCCTAACCCTAACCCTAACACTATCCTAGGGCTGATGCTAACCCTAACCCTAACACAATCCTAGGGCAGATGCTAACCCTAACCCTAACCCTAACACTATCCTAGGGCTGATGCTAACCCTAACATTAACACTATCCTAGGCCTGATGATAACCCTAACCCTAACCCTAACACTATCCTAGGGCTGATGCTAACCCTAACCCTAACAGTATCCTAGGGCTGAGCTAACCCTTACCCTAACCCTAACACTATCCTAAGTCTGAAGCTAACCCTAGCCCTCACACTATACTAGGCCTGATGATAACACTAACCCTAACCTTAACACTATCCTAGGGCTGATGCTAACCCTAACCCTAACCCTAACACTATCCTAGAGCTGATGCTAACCCTAACCCTAACACTATCCTACGCCTGATGGTAACCCTAACCCTAACCCTGACACTATCCTAAGGCTGATGCTAACACTAACCCTAACACTATCCTAGGGCTGATGCTAACCCTAACCCTAACCCTAACACTATCCTAGGCCTAATGCTAACCCTATCCCTAACCCTAACACTCTCCTAGGGCTGAGGCTAACCCTAACCCTAACACTATCCTAGGGCTGATGCTAACCCTAACCCTAACCCAAACACTATCCTAGGGTTGATGCTAACCCTAACCCTAACACTATCCTAGGGCTGATGCTAACCCTAACCCTAACCCTAACACTATCCTTGGGCTGATGCTAACCATAACCCTAACACTATCCTGGGCCTGATGCTAACCCTAACCCTAACCCTAACACTATCCTAGGGCTGATGCTAACCCTAACCCTAACACTATCCTTGGGCTGATGCTAACCCTAACCCTAACCCTAACAATATCCTAGGGCAGATGCTAACGCTAACGCTAACCCTAACACTATCCTTGAACTGATGCTAACCCTAACCCTAACCCTAACACTATCTTAGGCCTGATGATAACCCTAAACCTAACGCTAACACTATCCTAGGGTTTATGTTAACCCTAACCCTAACACTATCCTAGGGCTGATGCTAACCCTAACCCTAACCCTAACACTATCCTAGGGCTGATGCTAACCCTAACACTAACACTATCCTAGGGCTGATGCTAACCCTAACCCTAACCATAACATTATCCTAGGGCTGATGCTAACCCTAACCCTAACACTAACACTATCTTAGGGCTGAGGCTAACCCTAACCCTAACACTATCCTACGGCTGATCCTAACCCTAACCCTAACCCTAACACTATCCTAGGGCTGATGCTAACCCTAACCCTAACACTATCCTAGGCCTGATGCTAACCCTAACCCTAACCCTAACACTATCCTAGGGCTGATGCTAACCCTAACCCTAACACTATCCTAGGGCTGATGCTAACCCTAACCCTAACCCTAACACTATCCTAGGGCTGATGCTAACCGTAACCCTAACACTATCCTAGGCCTGATGATAACCCTAACCCTAACCCTAACACTATCCTAGGGTTTATGTTATCCCTAACCCTAACACTATCCTAGGGCTGATGCTAACCCTAACCGTAACCCTAACACTATCCTAGGGCGGATGCTAACCGTAACCCTAACCCTAACACTATCCTAGGGCTGATGCTAACCCTAACATTAACACTATCCTAGGGCTGATGCTAACCCTAACCCTAACACTATCCTAGGCCTGATGATAACCCTAACCCTAACACTGACACTATCCTAGGGCTGATGCTAACCCTAACCCTAACACTATCCTAGGGCTGATGCTAACCCTAACCCTAACACTATCCTTGGGCTGATGCTAACCCTAACCCTAACCCTAACACTATCCTAGGGCAGATGCTAAACCTAACGCTAACCCTAACACTATCCTTGAACTGATGCTAACCCTAACCCTAACCCTAACACTATCCTAGGCCTGATGATATCCCTAACCCTAACCCTAACACTATCCTAGGGTTTATGTTAACCCTAACCCTAACACTATCCTAGGGCTGATGCTAACCCTAACCCTAACCCTAACACTATCCTAGGGCGGATGCTAACCCTAACCCTAACCCTAACACTATCCTAGGGCTAATGCTAACCCTAACACTAACACTATCCTAGGGCTGATGCTAACCCTAACCCTAACCCTTAACATTATCCTAGGGCTGATGCTAACCCTAACCCTAACTCTAACACTATCTTAGGGCTGAGGCTAACCCTAACCCTAACACTATCCTACGGCTGATGCTAACCCTAACCCTAACCCTAACACTATCCTAGGGGTGATGCTAACCCTAACCCTAACACTATCCTAGGCCTGATGCTAACCCTAACCCTAACCCTAACACTATCCTAGGGCTGATGATAACCGAACCCTAACACTATCCTAGGGCTGATGCTAACCCTAACCCTAACACTAACACTATCCTAGGGCTGATGCTAACCCTAACCCTAACACTATCCTAGGCCTGATGATAACCCTAACCCTAACCCTGACACTATCCTAGGGCTGATTCTAAACCTAACCCTAACACTATCCTAGGGCTGATGCTAACCCTAACCCTAACCCTAACACTATCCTAGGGCTGATGCTAACCCTAACGCTAACCCTAACACTATCCTTGTACTGATGCTAACCCTAACCCTAACCATAACACTATCCTAGGCCTGATGATAACCCTAACCCTAACCCTAACACTATCCTAGTGTTTATGTTAACCCTAACCTTAACACTATCCTAGGGCTGATGCTAACCCTAACCCTAACCCTAACACTATCCTAGGGCTGATGCTAACCCTAACCCTAATCATAACACTATCCGAGGCCTGATGCTAACCCTATCCATACCCCTAACACTCTCCTAGGGCTGAGGCTAACCCTAACCCTAACACTATCCTAGAGCTGATGCTAACCCTAACCCTAACCCAAACACTAACCTAGGGTTGATGCTAACCCTAAACCTAACACTATCCTAGGGCTGATGCTAACCCTAACCCTAACCCTAACACTATACTTGGGCTGATGCTAACCCTAACCCTAACACTATCCTGGGCCTGATGCTAACCCTAACCCTAACCCTAACACTATCCTAGGGCTGATGCTAACCCTAACCCTAACACTATCCTTGGGCTGATGCTAACCCCAACCCTAACCATAACACTATCCTAGGCCTGATGATAACCCTAACCCTAACCCTAACACTATCCTAGGGTTTATGTTAACCCTAACCCTAACACTATCCTAGGGCTGATGCTAACCCTAAACCTAAACCTAACACTATCCTAGGGCGGATGCTAAACCTAACCCTAACCCTAACACTATCCTAGGGCTGATGCTAACCCTAACACTAACACTATCCTAGGGCTGATGCTAACCCTAACCCTAACCCTAACACTCTCCAAGGGCTGATGCTAACCCTAACCCTAACACTATCCTAGGGCTGATGCTAACCCTATCCCTAAACCTAACACTATCCTAGGGCGGATATTAACCTAACCCTAACCCTAACACTATCCTAGGGCGGATGCTAACCCTAACCCTAACCCTAACACTCTCCAAGGGCTGATGCTAACCCTAACCCTAACCCTAACACTATCCTAGGATTGATGCTAACCCTAACCCTAACCCTGACACTATCCTAGGGCTGATGCTAACCCTAACCCTAACACAATCCTAGGGCTGATGCTAACCCTAACCCTAACCCTAACACTATCCTAGGGCTGATGCTAACCCTAACCCTAACACTATCCTAGGCCTGATGATAACCCTAACCCTAACCCTAACACTATCCTAGGGCTGATGCTAACCCTAACCCTAACAGTATCCTAGGGCTGATGCTAACCCTAACCCTAACCCTAACACTATCCTAAGTCTGATGCTAACCCTAGCCCTCACACTATAGTAGGCCTGATGATAACACTAACACTAACCTTAACACTATCCTAGGGCTGATGCTAACCCTAACCCTAACCCTAACACTATCCTAGAGCTGATGCTAACCCTAACCCTAACACTATCCTACGCCTGATGGTAACCCTAACCCTAACCCTGACACTATCCTAATGCTGATGCTAACACTAACCCTAACACTATCCTAGGGCTGATGCTAACCCTAACCCTAACCCTAACACTATCCTAGGCCTAATGCTAACCCTATCCCTAACCCTAACACTCTCCTAGGGCTGAGGCTAACCCTAACCCTAACACTATCCTAGGGCTGATGCTAACCCTAACCCTAACCCAAACACTATCCTAGGGTTGATGCTAACCCTAACCCTAACACTATCCTAGGGCTGATGCTAACCCTAACCCTAACCCTAACACTATCCTTGGGCTGATGCTAACCATAACCCTAACACTATCCTGGGCCTGATGCTAACCCTAACCCTAACCCTAACACTATCCTAGGGCTGATGCTAACCCTAACCCTAACACTATCCTTGGGCTGATGCTAACCCTAACCCTAACCCTAACAATATCCTAGGGCAGATGCTAACGCTAACGCTAACCCTAACACTATCCTTGAACTGATGCTAACCCTAACCCTAACCCTAACACTATCCTAGGCCTGATGATAACCCTAACCCTAACGCTAACACTATCCTAGGGTTTATGTTAACCCTAACCCTAACACTATCCTAGGGCTGATGCTAACCCAGCCCTAACCCTAACACTATCCTAAGGCGGATGCTAACCCTAACCCTAACCCTAACACTATCCTAGGGCTGATGCTAACCCTAACACTAACACTATCCTAGGGCTGATGCTAACCCTAACCCTAACCATAACATTATCCTAGGGCTGATGCTAACCCTAACCCTAACACTAACACTATCTTAGGGCTGAGGCTAACCCTAACCCTAACACTATCCTACGGCTGATCCTAACCCTAACCCTAACCCTAACACTATCCTAGGGCTGATGCTAACCCTAACCCTAACACTATCCTAGGCCTGATGCTAACCCTAACCCTAACCCTAACACTATCCTAGGGCTGATGCTAACCCTAACCCTAACACTATCCTAGGGCTGATGCTAACCCTAACCCTAACCCTAACACTATCCTAGGGCTGATGCTAACCCTAACCCTAACACTATCCTAGGCCTGATGATAACCCTAACCCTAACCCTAACACTATCCTAGGGCTGATGCTAACCCTAACCCTAACACTGTCCTAGGGCTGATGCTAACCCTAACCCTAACCCTAACACTAACCTAGGGCTGATGCTAACCACAACGCTAACCCTGACACTATCCTTGAACTGATGCTAACCCTAACCCTAACCCTAACACTATCCTAGGCCTGATGATAACCCTAACCCTAACCCTAACACTATCCTAGGGTTTATGTTAACCCTAACCCTAACACTATCCTAGGGCTGATGCTAAACCCTAACCCTAACCCTAACACTATCCTAGGGCTTATGCTAACCCTAACCCTAACACTGTCCTAGGCCTGATGATAACCCTAACCCGAACCCTAACTCTATCCTTGGGCTGATGCTAACCCTAACCCTAAGACTATCCTGGGCCTGATGCTAACCCTAACCCTAACCCTAACACTATCCTAGGGCTGATGCTAACCCTAACCCTAACACTATCCTTGGGCTCATGCTAACCCTAACCCTAACCCTAACACTATCCTAGGGCAGATGCTAACCCTAACGCTAACCCTAACACTATCCTTGAACTGATGCTAACCCTAACCGTAACCCTAACACTATCCTAGGCCTGATGATAACCCTAACCCTAACCCTAACACTATCCTAGGGTTTATGTTATCCCTAACCCTAACACTATCCTAGGGCTGATGCTAACCCTAACCCTAACCCTAACACTATCCTAGGGCGGATGCTAACCGTAACCCTAACCCTAACACTATCCTAGGGCTGATGCTAACCCTAACACTAACACTATCCTAGGGCTGATGCTAACCCTAACCCTAACCCTAACACTATCCTAGGGCTGATGCTAACCCTAACCCTAACACTATCCTAGGCCTGATGATAACCCTAACCCTAACACTGACACTATCCTAGGGCTGATGCTAACCCTAACCATAACACTATCCTAGGGCTGATGCTAACCCTAACCCTAACACTATCCTTGGGCTGATGCTAACCCTAACCCTAACCCTAACACTATCCTAGGGCAGATGCTAACCCTAACGCTAACCCTAACACTATCCTTGAACTGATGCTAACCCTAACCCTAACCCTAACACTATCCTAGGCCTGATGATATCCCTAACCCTAACCCTAACACTATCCTAGGGTTTATGTTAACCCTAACCCTAACACTATCCTAGGGCTGATGCTAACCCTAACCCTAACCCTAACACTATCCTAGGGCGGATGCTAACCCTAACCCTAACCCTAACACTATCCTAGGGCTAATGCTAACCCTAACACTAACACTATCCTAGGGCTGATGCTAACCCTAACCCTAACCCTTAACATTATCCTAGGGCTGATGCTAACCCTAACCCTAACTCTAACACTATCTTAGGGCTGAGGCTAACCCTAACCCTAACACTATCCTACGGCTGATGCTAACCCTAACCCTAACCCTAACACTATCCTAGGGCTGATGTTAACCGAACCCTAACACTATCCTAGGGCTGATGCTAACCCTAACCCTAACACTAACACTATCCTAGGGCTGATGCTAACCCTAACCCTAACACTATCCTAGGCCTGATGATAACCCTAACCCTAACCCTGACACTATCCTAGGGCTGATTCTAACCCTAACCCTAACACTATCCTAGGGCTGATGCTAACCCTAACCCTAACCCTAACACTATCCTAGGGCTGATGCTAACCCTAACGCTAACCCTAACACTATCCTTGTACTGATGCTAACCCTAACCCTAACCATAACACTATCCTAGGCCTGATGATAACCCTAACCCTAACCCTAACACTATCCTAGTGTTTATGTTAACCCTAACCTTAACACTATCCTAGGGCTGATGCTAACCCTAACCCTAAACCTAACACTATCCTAGGGCGGATGCTAAACCTAACCCTAACCCTAACACTATCCTAGGGCTGCTGCTAACCCTAACACTAACACTATCCTAGGGCTGATGCTAACCCTAACCCTAACCCTAACACTCTCCAAGGGCTGATGCTAACCCTAACCCTAACCCTAACACTATCCTAGGGATGATGCTAACCCTAACCCTAACTCTAACACTATCTTAGGGCTGAGGCTAACCCTAACCCTAACACTATCCTACGGCTGATGCTAACCCTAACCCTAACCCTAACACTATCCTAGGGATGATGCTAACCCTAACCCTAACACTATCCTTGGGCTTATGCTAACCCTAACCCTAACCCTAACACTATCCTAGGGCAGATGCTAACCCTAACGCAAACCCTAACACAATCTTTGAACTGATGCTAACCCTAACCCTAACACAAACACTATCCTAGGCCTGATGATAACCCTAACCCTAACCCTAACACTATCCTAGGGTTTATGTTAACCCTAACCCTAACACTATCCTAGGGCTGATGCTAACCCTAACCCTAACCCTAACACTATCCTAGGGCTGATGCTAACCCTAACCCTAACCCTAACACTATCCTAGGGCTGATGCTAACCCTAACACTAACACTATCCTAGGGCTGATGCTAACCCTAACCCTAACCCTAACATTATCCTAGGGCGGATGCTAACCCTAACCCTAACCCTAACACTATCCTAGGGCTCATGCTAACCCTAACATTAACACTATCCTAGGCCTGACGCTAACCCTAACCCTAACCCTAACACTATCCTAGGGCTGATGCTAACCCTAACCCTAACACTATCCTAGGGCTGATGCTAACCCTAACCCTAACCCTAACACTATCCTAGGGCTGATGCTAACCCTAACCCTAACACTATCCTAGGCCTGATGATAACCCTAACCCTAACCCTAACACTATCCTAGGGCTGATGCTAACCCTAACCCTAACAATATCCTAGGGCTGATGCTAACCCTAACCCTAACCCTAACACTATCCTAAGTCTGATGCTAACCCTAGCCCTCACACTATACTAGGCCTGATGATAACCCTAACCCTAACCTTAACACTATCCTAGGGCTGATGCTAACCCTAACCCTAACCCTAACACTATCCTAGAGCTGATGCTAACCCTAACCCTAACACTATCCTAGGCCTGATGATAACCCTAACCCTAACCCTGACACTATCCTAGTGCTGATGGTAACCCTAACCCTAACACTATCCTGGGGCTGATGCTAACCCTAACCCTAATCATAACACTATCCGAGGCCTGATGCTAACCCTATCCCTACCCCTAACACTCTCCTAGGGCTGAGGCTAACCCTAACCCTAACACTATCCTAGGGCTGATGCTAACCCTAACGCTAACCCAAACACTAACCTAGGGTTGATGCTAACCCTAAACCTAACACTATCCTAGGGCTGATGCTAACCCTAACCCTAACACTAACACTATACTTGGGCTGATGCTAACCCTAACCCTAACACTATCCTGGGCCTGATGCTAACCCTAACCCTAACCCTAACACTATCCTAGGGCTGATGCTAACCCTAACACTAACACTATCCTTGGGCTGATGCTAACCCTAACCCTAACCATAACACTATCCTAGGCCTGATGATAACCCTAACCCTAACCCTAACACTATCCTAGGGTTTATGTTAACCCTAACCCTAACACTATCCTAGGGCTGATGCTAACCCTAAACCTAAACCTAACACTATCCTAGGGCGGATGCTAAACCTAACCCTGACCCTAACACTATCCTAGGGCTGATGCTAACCCTAACACTAACACTATCCTAGGGCTGATGCTAACCCTAACCCTAACCTTAACACTCTCCAAGGGCTGATGCTAACCCTAACCCTAACGCTATCCTAGGGCTGATGCTAACCCTAACCCTAAACCTAACACTATCCTAGGGCGGATATTAACCTAACCCTAACCCTAACACTATCCTAGGGCGGATGCTAACCCTAACCCTAACCCTAACACTCTCCAAGGGCTGATGCTAACCCTAACCCTAACCCTAACACTATCCTAGGATTGATGCTAACCCTAACCCTAACCCTAACACTATCCTAGGGCGGATGCTAACCCTAACCCTAACCCTAACACTATCCTAGGGCTGATGCTAACCCTAACACTAACACTATCCTAGGGCTGATTCTAACCCTAACCCTAACCCTAACATTATCCTAGGGCGGATGCTAACCCTAACCCTAACGCTAACACTATCCTAGGGCTCATGCTAACCCTAACACTAACACTATCCTATGCCTGATGCTAACCCTAACCCTAACCCTAACACTATCCTAGGGCTGATGCTAACCC
Source organism: Lemur catta (assembly GCF_020740605.2). Taxonomy (NCBI): domain Eukaryota; kingdom Metazoa; phylum Chordata; class Mammalia; order Primates; family Lemuridae; genus Lemur; species Lemur catta. The sequence goes on from NC_059134.1 coordinate 2,183,474, forward strand.
TAACCCTAACACAATCCTAGGGCAGATGCTAACCCTAACCCTAACCCTAACACTATCCTAGGGCTGATGCTAACCCTAACATTAACACTATCCTAGGCCTGATGATAACCCTAACCCTAACCCTAACACTATCCTAGGGCTGATGCTAACCCTAACCCTAACAGTATCCTAGGGCTGAGCTAACCCTTACCCTAACCCTAACACTATCCTAAGTCTGAAGCTAACCCTAGCCCTCACACTATACTAGGCCTGATGATAACACTAACCCTAACCTTAACACTATCCTAGGGCTGATGCTAACCCTAACCCTAACCCTAACACTATCCTAGAGCTGATGCTAACCCTAACCCTAACACTATCCTACGCCTGATGGTAACCCTAACCCTAACCCTGACACTATCCTAAGGCTGATGCTAACACTAACCCTAACACTATCCTAGGGCTGATGCTAACCCTAACCCTAACCCTAACACTATCCTAGGCCTAATGCTAACCCTATCCCTAACCCTAACACTCTCCTAGGGCTGAGGCTAACCCTAACCCTAACACTATCCTAGGGCTGATGCTAACCCTAACCCTAACCCAAACACTATCCTAGGGTTGATGCTAACCCTAACCCTAACACTATCCTAGGGCTGATGCTAACCCTAACCCTAACCCTAACACTATCCTTGGGCTGATGCTAACCATAACCCTAACACTATCCTGGGCCTGATGCTAACCCTAACCCTAACCCTAACACTATCCTAGGGCTGATGCTAACCCTAACCCTAACACTATCCTTGGGCTGATGCTAACCCTAACCCTAACCCTAACAATATCCTAGGGCAGATGCTAACGCTAACGCTAACCCTAACACTATCCTTGAACTGATGCTAACCCTAACCCTAACCCTAACACTATCCTAGGCCTGATGATAACCCTAAACCTAACGCTAACACTATCCTAGGGTTTATGTTAACCCTAACCCTAACACTATCCTAGGGCTGATGCTAACCCTAACCCTAACCCTAACACTATCCTAGGGCTGATGCTAACCCTAACACTAACACTATCCTAGGGCTGATGCTAACCCTAACCCTAACCATAACATTATCCTAGGGCTGATGCTAACCCTAACCCTAACACTAACACTATCTTAGGGCTGAGGCTAACCCTAACCCTAACACTATCCTACGGCTGATCCTAACCCTAACCCTAACCCTAACACTATCCTAGGGCTGATGCTAACCCTAACCCTAACACTATCCTAGGCCTGATGCTAACCCTAACCCTAACCCTAACACTATCCTAGGGCTGATGCTAACCCTAACCCTAACACTATCCTAGGGCTGATGCTAACCCTAACCCTAACCCTAACACTATCCTAGGGCTGATGCTAACCCTAACCCTAACACTATCCTAGGCCTGATGATAACCCTAACCCTAACCCTAACACTATCCTAGGGCTGATGCTAACCCTAACCCTAACACTATCCTAGGGCTGATGCTAACCCTAACCCTAACCCTAACACTATCCTAGGGCTGATGCTAACCACAACGCTAACCCTGACACTATCCTTGAACTGATGCTAACCCTAACCCTAACCCTAACACTATCCTAGGCCTGATGATAACCCTAACCCTAACCCTAACACTATCCTACGGCTGATGCTAACCCTAACCCTAACCCTAACACTATCCTGGGGCTGATGTTAACCGAACCCTAACACTATCCTAGGGCTGATGCTAACCCTAACCCTAACACTAACACTATCCTAGGGCTGATGCTAACCCTAACCCTAACACTATCCTAGGCCTGATGATAACCCTAACCCTAACCCTGACACTATCCTAGGGCTGATTCTAACCCTAACCCTAACACTATCCTAGGGCTGATGCTAACCCTAACCCTAACCCTAACACTATCCTAGGGCTGATGCTAACCCTAACGCTAACCCTAACACTATCCTTGTACTGATGCTAACACTAACCCTAACCATAACACTATCCTAGGCCTGATGATAACCCTAACCCTAACCCTAACACTATCCTAGTGTTTATGTTAACCCTAACCTTAACACTATCCTAGGGCTGATGCTAACCCTAACCCTAAACCTAACACTATCCTAGGGCGGATGCTAAACCTAACCCTAACCCTAACACTATCCTAGGGCTGCTGCTAACCCTAACACTAACACTATCCTAGGGCTGATGCTAACCCTAACCCTAACCCTAACACTCTCCAAGGGCTGATGCTAACCCTAACCCTAACCCTAACACTATCCTAGGGATGATGCTAACCCTAACCCTAACTCTAACACTATCTTAGGGCTGAGGCTAACCCTAACCGTAACACTATCCTACGGCTGATGCTAACCCTAACCCTAACCCTAACACTATCCTAGGGATGATGCTAACCCTAACCCTAACACTATCCTTGGGCTTATGCTAACCCTAACCCTAACCCTAACACTATCCTAGGGCAGATGCTAACCCTAACGCAAACCCTAACACAATCTTTGAACTGATGCTAACCCTAACCCTAACACAAACACTATCCTAGGCCTGATGATAACCCTAACCCTAACCCTAACACTATCCTAGGGTTTATGTTAACCCTAACCCTAACACTATCCTAGGGCTGATGCTAACCCTAACCCTAACCCTAACACTATCCTAGGGCTGATGCTAACCCTAACCCTAACCCTAACACTATCCTAGGGCTGATGCTAACCCTAACACTAACACTATCCTAGGGCTGATGCTAACCCTAACCCTAACCCTAACATTATCCTAGGGCGGATGCTAACCCTAACCCTAACCCTAACACTATCCTAGGGCTCATGCTAACCCTAACATTAACACTATCCTAGGCCTGACGCTAACCCTAACCCTAACCCTAACACTATCCTAGGGCTGATGCTAACCCTAACCCTAACACTATCCTAGGGCTGATGCTAACCCTAAACCTAAACCTAACACTATCCTAGGGCGGATGCTAAACCTAACCCTAACCCTAACACTATCCTAGGGCTGATGCTAACCCTAACACTAACACTATCCTAGGGCTGATGCTAACCCTAACCCTAACCTTAACACTCTCCAAGGGCTGATGCTAACCCTAACCCTAACGCTATCCTAGGGCTGATGCTAACCCTAACCCTAAACCTAACACTATCCTAGGGCGGATATTAACCTAACCCTAACCCTAACACTATCCTAGGGCGGATGCTAACCCTAACCCTAACCCTAACACTATCCTAGGGCTGATGCTAACCCTAACACTAACACTATCCTAGGGCTGATGCTAACCCTAACGCTAACACTATCCTAGGGTTTATGTTAACCCTAACCCTAACACTATCCTAGGGCTGATGCTAACCCAGCCCTAACCCTAACACTATCCTAAGGCGGATGCTAACCCTAACCCTAACCCTAACACTATCCTAGGGCTGATGCTAACCCTAACACTAACACTATCCTAGGGCTGATGCTAACCCTAACCCTAACCATAACATTATCCTAGGGCTGATGCTAACCCTAACCCTAACACTAACACTATCTTAGGGCTGAGGCTAACCCTAACCCTAACACTATCCTACGGCTGATCCTAACCCTAACCCTAACCCTAACACTATCCTAGGGCTGATGCTAACCCTAACCCTAACACTATCCTAGGCCTGATGCTAACCCTAACCCTAACCCTAACACTATCCTAGGGCTGATGCTAACCCTAACCCTAACACTATCCTAGGGCTGATGCTAACCCTAACCCTAACCCTAACACTATCCTAGGGCTGATGCTAACCCTAACCCTAACACTATCCTAGGCCTGATGATAACCCTAACCCTAACCCTAACACTATCCTAGGGCTGATGCTAACCCTAACCCTAACACTGTCCTAGGGCTGATGCTAACCCTAACCCTAACCCTAACACTAACCTAGGGCTGATGCTAACCACAACGCTAACCCTGACACTATCCTTGAACTGATGCTAACCCTAACCCTAACCCTAACACTATCCTAGGCCTGATGATAACCCTAACCCTAACCCTAACACTATCCTAGGGTTTATGTTAACCCTAACCCTAACACTATCCTAGGGCTGATGCTAAACCCTAACCCTAACCCTAACACTATCCTAGGGCTTATGCTAACCCTAACCCTAACACTGTCCTAGGCCTGATGATAACCCTAACCCGAACCCTAACTCTATCCTTGGGCTGATGCTAACCCTAACCCTAAGACTATCCTGGGCCTGATGCTAACCCTAACCCTAACCCTAACACTATCCTAGGGCTGATGCTAACCCTAACCCTAACACTATCCTTGGGCTCATGCTAACCCTAACCCTAACCCTAACACTATCCTAGGGCAGATGCTAACCCTAACGCTAACCCTAACACTATCCTTGAACTGATGCTAACCCTAACCGTAACCCTAACACTATCCTAGGCCTGATGATAACCCTAACCCTAACCCTAACACTATCCTAGGGTTTATGTTATCCCTAACCCTAACACTATCCTAGGGCTGATGCTAACCCTAACCCTAACCCTAACACTATCCTAGGGCGGATGCTAACCGTAACCCTAACCCTAACACTATCCTAGGGCTGATGCTAACCCTAACACTAACACTATCCTAGGGCTGATGCTAACCCTAACCCTAACCCTAACACTATCCTAGGGCTGATGCTAACCCTAACCCTAACACTATCCTAGGCCTGATGATAACCCTAACCCTAACACTGACACTATCCTAGGGCTGATGCTAACCCTAACCATAACACTATCCTAGGGCTGATGCTAACCCTAACCCTAACACTATCCTTGGGCTGATGCTAACCCTAACCCTAACCCTAACACTATCCTAGGGCAGATGCTAACCCTAACACTAACCCTAACACTATCCTTGAACTGATGCTAACCCTAACCCTAACCCTAACACTATCCTAGGCCTGATGATATCCCTAACCCTAACCCTAACACTATCCTAGGGTTTATGTTAACCCTAACCCTAACACTATCCTAGGGCTGATGCTAACCCTAACCCTAACCCTAACACTATCCTAGGGCGGATGCTAACCCTAACCCTAACCCTAACACTATCCTAGGGCTAATGCTAACCCTAACACTAACACTATCCTAGGGCTGATGCTAACCCTAACCCTAACCCTTAACATTATCCTAGGGCTGATGCTAACCCTAACCCTAACTCTAACACTATCTTAGGGCTGAGGCTAACCCTAACCCTAACACTATCCTACGGCTGATGCTAACCCTAACCCTAACCCTAACACTATCCTAGGGCTGATGTTAACCGAACCCTAACACTATCCTAGGGCTGATGCTAACCCTAACCCTAACACTAACACTATCCTAGGGCTGATGCTAACCCTAACCCTAACACTATCCTAGGCCTGATGATAACCCTAACCCTAACCCTGACACTATCCTAGGGCTGATTCTAACCCTAACCCTAACACTATCCTAGGGCTGATGCTAACCCTAACCCTAACCCTAACACTATCCTAGGGCTGATGCTAACCCTAACGCTAACCCTAACACTATCCTTGTACTGATGCTAACCCTAACCCTAACCATAACACTATCCTAGGCCTGATGATAACCCTAACCCTAACCCTAACACTATCCTAGTGTTTATGTTAACCCTAACCTTAACACTATCCTAGGGCTGATGCTAACCCTAACCCTAAACCTAACACTATCCTAGGGCGGATGCTAAACCTAACCCTAACCCTAACACTATCCTAGGGCTGCTGCTAACCCTAACACTAACACTATCCTAGGGCTGATGCTAACCCTAACCCTAACCCTAACACTCTCCAAGGGCTGATGCTAACCCTAACCCTAACCCTAACACTATCCTAGGGATGATGCTAACCCTAACCCTAACTCTAACACTATCTTAGGGCTGAGGCTAACCCTAACCCTAACACTATCCTACGGCTGATGCTAACCCTAACCCTAACCCTAACACTATCCTAGGGATGATGCTAACCCTAACCCTAACACTATCCTTGGGCTTATGCTAACCCTAACCCTAACCCTAACACTATCCTAGGGCAGATGCTAACCCTAACGCAAACCCTAACACAATCTTTGAACTGATGCTAACCCTAACCCTAACACAAACACTATCCTAGGCCTGATGATAACCCTAACCCTAACCCTAACACTATCCTAGGGTTTATGTTAACCCTAACCCTAACACTATCCTAGGGCTGATGCTAACCCTAACCCTAACCCTAACACTATCCTAGGGCTGATGCTAACCCTAACCCTAACCCTAACACTATCCTAGGGCTGATGCTAACCCTAACACTAACACTATCCTAGGGCTGATGCTAACCCTAACCCTAACCCTAACATTATCCTAGGGCGGATGCTAACCCTAACCCTAACCCTAACACTATCCTAGGGCTCATGCTAACCCTAACATTAACACTATCCTAGGCCTGACGCTAACCCTAACCCTAACCCTAACACTATCCTAGGGCTGATGCTAACCCTAACCCTAACACTATCCTAGGGCTGATGCTAACCCTAACCCTAACCCTAACACTATCCTAGGGCTGATGCTAACCCTAACCCTAACACTATCCTAGGCCTGATGATAACCCTAACCCTAACCCTAACACTATCCTAGGGCTGATGCTAACCCTAACCCTAACAATATCCTAGGGCTGATGCTAACCCTAACCCTAACCCTAACACTATCCTAAGTCTGATGCTAACCCTAGCCGTCACACTATACTAGGCCTGATGATAACCCTAACCCTAACATTAACACTATCCTAGGGCTGATGCTAACCCTAACCCTAACCCTAACACTATCCTAGAGCTGATGCTAACCCTAACCCTAACACTATCCTAGGCCTGATGATAACCCTAACCCTAACCCTGACACTATCCTAGTGCTGATGGTAACCCTAACCCTAACACTATCCTGGGGCTGATGCTAACCCTAACCCTAATCATAACACTATCCGAGGCCTGATGCTAACCCTATCCCTACCCCTAACACTCTCCTAGGGCTGAGGCTAACCCTAACCCTAACACTATCCTAGGGCTGATGCTAACCCTAACGCTAACCCAAACACTAACCTAGGGTTGATGCTAACCCTAAACCTAACACTATCCTAGGGCTGATGCTAACCCTAACCCTAACACTAACACTATACTTGGGCTGATGCTAACCCTAACCCTAACACTATCCTGGGCCTGATGCTAACCCTAACCCTAACCCTAACACTATCCTAGGGCTGATGCTAACCCTAACACTAACACTATCCTTGGGCTGATGCTAACCCTAACCCTAACCATAACACTATCCTAGGCCTGATGATAACCCTAACCCTAACCCTAACACTATCCTAGGGTTTATGTTAACCCTAACCCTAACACTATCCTAGGGCTGATGCTAACCCTAAACCTAAACCTAACACTATCCTAGGGCGGATGCTAAACCTAACCCTGACCCTAACACTATCCTAGGGCTGATGCTAACCCTAACACTAACACTATCCTAGGGCTGATGCTAACCCTAACCCTAACCTTAACACTCTCCAAGGGCTGATGCTAACCCTAACCCTAACGCTATCCTAGGGCTGATGCTAACCCTAACCCTAAACCTAACACTATCCTAGGGCGGATATTAACCTAACCCTAACCCTAACACTATCCTAGGGCGGATGCTAACCCTAACCCTAACCCTAACACTCTCCAAGGGCTGATGCTAACCCTAACCCTAACCCTAACACTATCCTAGGATTGATGCTAACCCTAACCCTAACCCTAACACTATCCTAGGGCGGATGCTAACCCTAACCCTAACCCTAACACTATCCTAGGGCTGATGCTAACCCTAACACTAACACTATCCTAGGGCTGATTCTAACCCTAACCCTAACCCTAACATTATCCTAGGGCGGATGCTAACCCTAACCCTAACGCTAACACTATCCTAGGGCTCATGCTAACCCTAACACTAACACTATCCTATGCCTGATGCTAACCCTAACCCTAACCCTAACACTATCCTAGGGCTGATGCTAACCCTAACCCTAACACAATCCTAGGGCAGATGCTAACCCTAACCCTAACCCTAACACTATCCTAGGGCTGATGCTAACCCTAACATTAACACTATCCTAGGCCTGATGATAACCCTAACCCTAACCCTAACACTATCCTAGGGCTGATGCTAACCCTAACCCTAACAGTATCCTAGGGCTGAGCTAACCCTTACCCTAACCCTAACACTATCCTAAGTCTGAAGCTAACCCTAGCCCTCACACTATACTAGGCCTGATGATAACACTAACCCTAACCTTAACACTATCCTAGGGCTGATGCTAACCCTAACCCTAACCCTAACACTATCCTAGAGCTGATGCTAACCCTAACCCTAACACTATCCTACGCCTGATGGTAACCCTAACCCTAACCCTGACACTATCCTAAGGCTGATGCTAACACTAACCCTAACACTATCCTAGGGCTGATGCTAACCCTAACCCTAACCCTAACACTATCCTAGGCCTAATGCTAACCCTATCCCTAACCCTAACACTCTCCTAGGGCTGAGGCTAACCCTAACCCTAACACTATCCTAGGGCTGATGCTAACCCTAACCCTAACCCAAACACTATCCTAGGGTTGATGCTAACCCTAACCCTAACACTATCCTAGGGCTGATGCTAACCCTAACCCTAACCCTAACACTATCCTTGGGCTGATGCTAACCATAACCCTAACACTACCCTGGGCCTGATGCTAACCCTAACCCTAACCCTAACACTATCCTAGGGCTGATGCTAACCCTAACCCTAACACTATCCTTGGGCTGATGCTAACCCTAACCCTAACCCTAACAATATCCTAGGGCAGATGCTAACGCTAACGCTAACCCTAACACTATCCTTGAACTGATGCTAACCCTAACCCTAACCCTAACACTATCCTAGGCCTGATGATAACCCTAAACCTAACGCTAACACTATCCTAGGGTTTATGTTAACCCTAACCCTAACACTATCCTAGGGCTGATGCTAACCCTAACCCTAACCCTAACACTATCCTAGGGCTGATGCTAACCCTAACACTAACACTATCCTAGGGCTGATGCTAACCCTAACCCTAACCATAACATTATCCTAGGGCTGATGCTAACCCTAACCCTAACACTAACACTATCTTAGGGCTGAGGCTAACCCTAACCCTAACACTATCCTACGGCTGATCCTAACCCTAACCCTAACCCTAACACTATCCTAGGGCTGATGCTAACCCTAACCCTAACACTATCCTAGGCCTGATGCTAACCCTAACCCTAACCCTAACACTATCCTAGGGCTGATGCTAACCCTAACCCTAACACTATCCTAGGGCTGATGCTAACCCTAACCCTAACCCTAACACTATCCTAGGGCTGATGCTAACCCTAACCCTAACACTATCCTAGGCCTGATGATAACCCTAACCCTAACCCTAACACTATCCTAGGGCTGATGCTAACCCTAACCCTAACACTATCCTAGGGCTGATGCTAACCCTAACCCTAACCCTAACACTATCCTAGGGCTGATGCTAACCACAACGCAAACCCTGACACTATCCTTGAACTGATGCTAACCCTAACCCTAACCCTAACACTATCCTAGGCCTGATGATAACCCTAACCCTAACCCTAACACTATCCTGGGGCTGATGTTAACCGAACCCTAACACTATCCTAGGGCTGATGCTAACCCTAACCCTAACACTAACACTATCCTAGGGCTGATGCTAACCCTAACCCTAACACTATCCTAGGCCTGATGATAACCCTAACCCTAACCCTGACACTATCCTAGGGCTGATTCTAACCCTAACCCTAACACTATCCTAGGGCTGATGCTAACCCTAACCCTAACCCTAACACTATCCTAGGGCTGATGCTAACCCTAACGCTAACCCTAACACTATCCTTGTACTGATGCTAACACTAACCCTAACCATAACACTATCCTAGGCCTGATGATAACCCTAACCCTAACCCTAACACTATCCTAGTGTTTATGTTAACCCTAACCTTAACACTATCCTAGGGCTGATGCTAACCCTAACCCTAAACCTAACACTATCCTAGGGCGGATGCTAAACCTAACCCTAACCCTAACACTATCCTAGGGCTGCTGCTAACCCTAACACTAACACTATCCTAGGGCTGATGCTAACCCTAACCCTAACCCTAACACTCTCCAAGGGCTGATGCTAACCCTAACCCTAACCCTAACACTATCCTAGGGATGATGCTAACCCTAACCCTAACTCTAACACTATCTTAGGGCTGAGGCTAACCCTAACCGTAACACTATCCTACGGCTGATGCTAACCCTAACCCTAACCCTAACACTATCCTAGGGATGATGCTAACCCTAACCCTAACACTATCCTTGGGCTTATGCTAACCCTAACCCTAACCCTAACACTATCCTAGGGCAGATGCTAACCCTAACGCAAACCCTAACACAATCTTTGAACTGATGCTAACCCTAACCCTAACACAAACACTATCCTAGGCCTGATGATAACCCTAACCCTAACCCTAACACTATCCTAGGGTTTATGTTAACCCTAACCCTAACACTATCCTAGGGCTGATGCTAACCCTAACCCTAACCCTAACACTATCCTAGGGCTGATGCTAACATTAACCCTAACCCTAACACTATCCTAGGGCTGATGCTAACCCTAACACTAACACTATCCTAGGGCTGATGCTAACCCTAACCCTAACCCTAACATTATCCTAGGGCGGATGCTAACCCTAACCCTAACCCTAACACTATCCTAGGGCTCATGCTAACCCTAACATTAACACTATCCTAGGCCTGACGCTAACCCTAACCCTAACCCTAACACTATCCTAGGGCTGATGCTAACCCTAACCCTAACACTATCCTAGGGCTGATGCTAACCCTAAACCTAAACCTAACACTATCCTAGGGCGGATGCTAAACCTAACCCTAACCCTAACACTATCCTAGGGCTGATGCTAACCCTAACACTAACACTATCCTAGGGCTGATGCTAACCCTAACCCTAACCTTAACACTCTCCAAGGGCTGATGCTAACCCTAACCCTAACGCTATCCTAGGGCTGATGCTAACCCTAACCCTAATCCTAACACTATCCTAGGGCGGATATTAACCTAACCCTAACCCTAACACTATCCTAGGGCGGATGCTAACCCTAACCCTAACCCTAACACTCTCCAAGGGCTGATGCTAACCCTAACCCTAACCCTAACACTATCCTAGGATTGATGCTAACCCTAACCCTAACCCTAACACTATCCTAGGGCGGATGCTAACCCTAACCCTAACCCTAACACTATCCTAGGGCTGATGCTAACCCTAACACTAACACTATCCTAGGGCTGATTCTAACCCTAACCCTAACCCTAACATTATCCTAGGGCGGATGCTAACCCTAACCCTAACGCTAACACTATCCTAGGGCTCATGCTAACCCTAACACTAACACTATCCTATGCCTGATGCTAACCCTAACCCTAACCCTAACACTATCCTAGAGCTGATGCTAACCCTAACCCTAACACAATCCTAGGGCAGATGCTAACCCTAACCCTAACCCTAACACTATCCTAGGGCTGATGCTAACCCTAACATTAACACTATCCTAGGCATGATGATAACCCTAACCCTAACCCTAACACTATCCTAGGGCTGATGCTAACCCTAACCCTAACAGTATCCTAGGGCTGAGCTAACCCTTACCCTAACCCTAACACTATCCTAAGTCTGAAGCTAACCCTAGCCCTCACACTATACTAGGCCTGATGATAACACTAACCCTAACCTTAACACTATCCTAGGGCTGATGCTAACCCTAACCCTAACCCTAACACTATCCTAGAGCTGATGCTAACCCTAACCCTAACACTATCCTACGCCTGATGGTAACCCTAACCCTAACCCTGACACTATCCTAAGGCTGATGCTAACACTAACCCTAACACTATCCTAGGGCTGATGCTAACCCTAACCCTAACCCTAACACTATCCTAGGCCTAATGCTAACCCTATCCCTAACCCTAACACTCTCCTAGGGCTGAGGCTAACCCTAACCCTAACACTATCCTAGGGCTGATGCTAACCCTAACCCTAACCCAAACACTATCCTAGGGTTGATGCTAACCCTAACCCTAACACTATCCTAGGGCTGATGCTAACCCTAACCCTAACCCTAACACTATCCTTGGGCTGATGCTAACCATAACCCTAACACTATCCTGGGCCTGATGCTAACCCTAACCCTAACCCTAACACTATCCTAGGGCTGATGCTAACCCTAACCCTAACACTATCCTTGGGCTGATGCTAACCCTAACCCTAACCCTAACAATATCCTAGGGCAGATGCTAACGCTAACGCTAACCCTAACACTATCCTTGAACTGATGCTAACCCTAACCCTAACCCTAACACTATCCTAGGCCTGATGATAACCCTAAACCTAACGCTAACACTATCCTAGGGTTTATGTTAACCCTAACCCTAACACTATCCTAGGGCTGATGCTAACCCTAACCCTAACCCTAACACTATCCTAGGGCTGATGCTAACCCTAACACTAACACTATCCTAGGGCTGATGCTAACCCTAACCCTAACCATAACATTATCCTAGGGCTGATGCTAACCCTAACCCTAACACTAACACTATCTTAGGGCTGAGGCTAACCCTAACCCTAACACTATCCTAGGGCTGATGCTAACCCTAACCCTAACCCTAACACTATCCTAGGGCTGATGCTAACCCTAACCCTAACACTATCCTAGGCCTGATGATAACCCTAACCCTAACCCTAACACTATCCTAGGGCTGATGCTAACCCTAACCCTAACACTATCCTAGGGCTGATGCTAACCCTAACCCTAACCCTAACACTATCCTAGGGCTGATGCTAACCACAACGCTAACCCTGACACTATCCTTGAACTGATGCTAACCCTAACCCTAACCCTAACACTATCCTAGGCCTGATGATAACCCTAACCCTAACCCTAACACTATCCTACGGCTGATGCTAACCCTAACCCTAACCCTAACACTATCCTGGGGCTGATGTTAACCGAACCCTAACACTATCCTAGGGCTGATGCTAACCCTAACCCTAACACTAACACTATCCTAGGGCTGATGCTAACCCTAACCCTAACACTATCCTAGGCCTGATGATAACCCTAACCCTAACCCTGACACTATCCTAGGGCTGATTCTAACCCTAACCCTAACACTATCCTAGGGCTGATGCTAACCCTAACCCTAACCCTAACACTATCCTAGGGCTGATGCTAACCCTAACGCTAACCCTAACACTATCCTTGTACTGATGCTAACACTAACCCTAACCATAACACTATCCTAGGCCTGATGATAACCCTAACCCTAACCCTAACACTATCCTAGTGTTTATGTTAACCCTAACCTTAACACTATCCTAGGGCTGATGCTAACCCTAACCCTAAACCTAACACTATCCTAGGGCGGATGCTAAACCTAACCCTAACCCTAACACTATCCTAGGGCTGCTGCTAACCCTAACACTAACACTATCCTAGGGCTGATGCTAACCCTAACCCTAACCCTAACACTCTCCAAGGGCTGATGCTAACCCTAACCCTAACCCTAACACTATCCTAGGGATGATGCTAACCCTAACCCTAACTCTAACACTATCTTAGGGCTGAGGCTAACCCTAACCGTAACACTATCCTACGGCTGATGCTAACCCTAACCCTAACCCTAACACTATCCTAGGGATGATGCTAACCCTAACCCTAACACTATCCTTGGGCTTATGCTAACCCTAACCCTAACCCTAACACTATCCTAGGGCAGATGCTAACCCTAACGCAAACCCTAACACAATCTTTGAACTGATGCTAACCCTAACCCTAACACAAACACTATCCTAGGCCTGATGATAACCCTAACCCTAACCCTAACACTATCCTAGGGTTTATGTTAACCCTAACCCTAACACTATCCTAGGGCTGATGCTAACCCTAACCCTAACCCTAACACTATCCTAGGGCTGATGCTAACCCTAACCCTAACCCTAACACTATCCTAGGGCTGATGCTAACCCTAACCCTAACCCTAACATTATCCTAGGGCGGATGCTAACCCTAACCCTAACCCTAACACTATCCTAGGGCTCATGCTAACCCTAACATTAACACTATCCTAGGCCTGACGCTAACCCTAACCCTAACCCTAACACTATCCTAGGGCTGATGCTAACCCTAACCCTAACACTATACTAGGGCTGATGCTAACCCTAACCCTAACCCTAACACTATCCTAGGGCTGATGCTAACCCTAACCCTAACACTATCCTAGGCCTGATGATAACCCTAACCCTAACCCTAACACTATCCTAGGGCTGATGCTAACCCTAACCCTAACAATATCCTAGGGCTGATGCTAACCCTAACCCTAACCCTAACACTATCCTAAGTCTGATGCTAACCCTAGCCGTCACACTATACTAGGCCTGATGATAACCCTAACCCTAACCTTAACACTATCCTAGGGCTGATGCTAACCCTAACCCTAACCCTAACACTATCCTAGAGCTGATGCTAACCCTAACCCTTACACTATCCTAGGCCTGATGATAACCCTAACCCTAACCCTGACACTATCCTAGTGCTGATGGTAACCCTAACCCTAACACTATCCTGGGGCTGATGCTAACCCTAACCCTAATCATAACACTATCCGAGGCCTGATGCTAACCCTATCCCTACCCCTAACACTCTCCTAGGGCTGAGGCTAACCCTAACCCTAACACTATCCTAGGGCTGATGCTAACCCTAACGCTAACCCAAACACTAACCTAGGGTTGATGCTAACCCTAAACCTAACACTATCCTAGGGCTGATGCTAACCCTAACCCTAACACTAACACTATACTTGGGCTGATGCTAACCTTAACCCTAACACTATCCTGGGCCTGATGCTAACCCTAACCCTAACCCTAACACTATCCTAGGGCTGATGCTAACCCTAACCCTAACACTATCCTTGGGCTCATGCTAACCCTAACCCTAACCATAACATTATCCTAGGCCTGATGATAACCCTAACCCTAACCCTAACAGTATCCTAGGGTTTATGTTAACCCTAACCCTAACACTATCCTAGGGCTGATGCTAACCCTAAACCTAAACCTAACACTATCCTAGGGCGGATGCTAAACCTAACCCTAACCCTAACACTATCCTAGGGCTGATGCTAACCCTAACACTAACACTATCCTAGGGCTGATGCTAACCCTAACCCTAACCTTAACACTCTCCAAGGGCTGATGCTAACCCTAACCCTAACACTATCCTAGGCCTGATGATAACCCTAACCCTAACCCTAACACTATCCTAGGGCTGATGCTAACCCTAACCCTAACAGTATCCTAGGGCTGAGCTAACCCTTACCCTAACCCTAACACTATCCTAAGTCTGAAGCTAACCCTAGCCCTCACACTATACTAGGCCTGATGATAACACTAACCCTAACCTTAACACTATCCTAGGGCTGATGCTAACCCTAACCCTAACCCTAACACTATCCTAGAGCTGATGCTAACCCTAACCCTAACACTATCCTACGCCTGATGGTAACCCTAACCCTAACCCTGACACTATCCTAAGGCTGATGCTAACACTAACCCTAACACTATCCTAGGGCTGATGCTAACCCTAACCCTAACCCTAACACTATCCTAGGCCTAATGCTAACCCTATCCCTAACCCTAACACTCTCCTAGGGCTGAGGCTAACCCTAACCCTAACACTATCCTAGGGCTGATGCTAACCCTAACCCTAACCCAAACACTATCCTAGGGTTGATGCTAACCCTAACCCTAACACTATCCTAGGGCTGATGCTAACCCTAACCCTAACCCTAACACTATCCTTGGGCTGATGCTAACCATAACCCTAACACTATCCTGGGCCTGATGCTAACCCTAACCCTAACCCTAACACTATCCTAGGGCTGATGCTAACCCTAACCCTAACACTATCCTTGGGCTGATGCTAACCCTAACCCTAACCCTAACAATATCCTAGGGCAGATGCTAACGCTAACGCTAACCCTAACACTATCCTTGAACTGATGCTAACCCTAACCCTAACCCTAACACTATCCTAGGCCTGATGATAACCCTAACCCTAACGCTAACACTATCCTAGGGTTTATGTTAACCCTAACCCTAACACTATCCTAGGGCTGATGCTAACCCTAACCCTAACCCTAACACTATCCTAGGGCTGATGCTAACCCTAACACTAACACTATCCTAGGGCTGATGCTAACCCTAACCCTAACCATAACATTATCCTAGGGCTGATGCTAACCCTAACCCTAACACTAACACTATCTTAGGGCTGAGGCTAACCCTAACCCTAACACTATCCTACGGCTGATCCTAACCCTAACCCTAACCCTAACACTATCCTAGGGCTGATGCTAACCCTAACCCTAACACTATCCTAGGCCTGATGCTAACCCTAACCCTAACCCTAACACTATCCTAGGGCTGATGCTAACCCTAACCCTAACACTATCCTAGGGCTGATGCTAACCCTAACCCTAACCCTAACACTATCCTAGGGCTGATGCTAACCCTAACCCTAACACTATCCTAGGCCTGATGATAACCCTAACCCTAACCCTAACACTATCCTAGGGCTGATGCTAACCCTAACCCTAACACTATCCTAGGGCTGATGCTAACCCTAACCCTAACCCTAACACTATCCTAGGGCTGATGCTAACCACAACGCTAACCCTGACACTATCCTTGAACTGATGCTAACCCTAACCCTAACCCTAACACTATCCTAGGCCCGATGATAACCCTAACCCTAACCCTAACACTATCCTAGGGTTTATGTTAACCCTAACCCTAACACTATCCTAGGGCTGATGCTAACCCTAACCCTAACCCTAACACTATCCTAGGGCTTATGCTAACCCTAACCCTAACACTGTCCTAGGCCTGATGATAACTCTAACCCGAACCCTAACTCTATCCTTGGGCTGATGCTAACCCTAACCCTAAGACTATCCTGGGCCTGATGCTAACCCTAACCCTAACCCTAACACTATCCTAGGGCTGATGCTAACCCTAACCCTAACACTATCCTTGGGCTCATGCTAACCCTAACCCTAACCCTAACACTATCCTAGGGCAGATGCTAACCCTAACGCTAACCCTAACACTATCCTTGAACTGATGCTAACCCTAACCGTAACCCTAACACTATCCTAGGCCTGATGATAACCCTAACCCTAACCCTAACACTATCCTAGGGTTTATGTTAACCCTAACCCTAACACTATCCTAGGGCTGATGCTAACCCTAACCCTAACCCTAACACTATCCTAGGGCGGATGCTAACCGTAACCCTAACCCTAACACTATCCTAGGGCTGATGCTAACCCTAACATTAACACTATCCTAGGGCTGATGCTAACCCTAACCCTAACCCTAACACTATCCTAGGGCTGATGCTAACCCTAACCCTAACACTATCCTAGGCCTGATGATAACCCTAACCCTAACACTGACACTATCCTAGGGCTGATGCTAACCCTAACCCTAACACTATCCTAGGGTTTATGTTAACCCTAACCCTAACACTATCCTAGGGCTGATGCTAACCCTAACCCTAACCCTAACACTATCCTAGGGCGGATGCTAACCCTAACCCTAACCCTAACACTATCCTAGGGCTAATGCTAACCCTAACACTAACACTATCCTAGGGCTGATGCTAACCCTAACCCTAACCCTTAACATTATCCTAGGGCTGATGCTAACCCTAACCCTAACTCTAACACTATCTAGGGCTGAGGCTAACCCTAACCCTAACACTATCCTACGGCTGATGCTAACCCTAACCCTAACCCTAACACTATCCTAGGGGTGATGCTAACCCTAACCCTAACACTATCCTAGGCCTGATGCTAACCCTAACCCTAACCCTAACACTATCCTAGGGCTGATGTTAACCGAACCCTAACACTATCCTAGGGCTGATGCTAACCCTAACCCTAACACTAACACTATCCTAGGGCTGATGCTAACCCTAACCCTAACACTATCCTAGGCCTGATGATAACCCTAACCCTAACCCTGACACTATCCTAGGGCTGATTCTAAACCTAACCCTAACACTATCCTAGGGCTGATGCTAACCCTAACCCTAACCCTAACACTATCCTAGGGCTGATGCTAACCCTAACGCTAACCCTAACACTATCCTTGTACTGATGCTAACCCTAACCCTAACCATAACACTATCCTAGGCCTGATGATAACCCTAACCCTAACCCTAACACTATCCTAGTGTTTATGTTAACCCTAACCTTAACACTATCCTAGGGCTGATGCTAACCCTAACCCTAAACCTAACACTATCCTAGGGCGGATGCTAAACCTAACCCTAACCCTAACACTATCCTAGGGCTGCTGCTAACCCTAACACTAACACTATCCTAGGGCTGATGCTAACCCTAACCCTAACCCTAACACTCTCCAAGGGCTGATGCTAACCCTAACCATAACCCTAACACTATCCTAGGGATGATGCTAACCCTAACCCTAACTCTAACACTATCTTAGGGCTGAGGCTAACCCTAACCCTAACACTATCCTACGGCTGATGCTAACCCTAACCCTAACCCTAACACTATCCTAGGGCTGATGCTAACCCTAACCCTAACACTATCCTTGGGCTGATGCTAACCCTAACCCTAACCATAACACTATCCTAGGGCAGATGCTAACCCTAACGCTAACCCTAACACTATCTTTGAACTGATGCTAACCCTAACCCTAACACAAACACTATCCTAGGCCTGATGATAACCCTAACCCTAACCCTAACACTATCCTAGGGTTTATGTTAACCCTAACCCTAACACTATCCTAGGGCTGATGCTAACCCTAACCCTAACCCTAACACTATCCTAGGGCTGATGCTAACCCTAACCCTAACCCTAACACTATCCTAGGGCTGATGCTAACCCTAACACTAACACTATCCTAGGGCTGATGCTAACCCTAACCCTAACCTTAACACTCTCCAAGGGCTGATGCTAACCCTAACCCTAACGCTATCCTAGGGCTGATGCTAACCCTAACCCTAAACCTAACACTCTCCTAGGGCGGATATTAACCTAACCCTAACCCTAACACTATCCTAGGGCGGATGCTAACCCTAACCCTAACCCTAACACTCTCCAAGGGCTGATGCTAACCCTAACCCTAACCCTAACACTATCCTAGGATTGATGCTAACCCTAACCCTAACCCTAACACTATCCTAGGGCGGATGCTAACCCTAACCCTAACCCTAACACTATCCTAGGGCTGATGCTAACCCTAACACTAACACTATCCTAGGGCTGATTCTAACCCTAAACCTAACCCTAACATTATCCTATGGCGGATGCTAACCCTAACCCTAACCCTAACACTATCCTAGGGCTCATGCTAACCCTAACACTAACACTATCCTATGCCTGATGCTAACCCTAACCCTAACCCTAACACTATCCTAGGGCTGATGCTAACCCTAACCCTAACACAATCCTAGGGCAGATGCTAACCCTAACCCTAACCCTAACACTATCCTAGGGCTGATGCTAACCCTAACCCTAACACTATCCTAGGCCTGATGATAACCCTAACCCTAACCCAAACACTATCCTAGGGCTGATGCTAACCCTAACCCTAACAGTATCCTAGGGCTGAGCTAACCCTTACCCTAACCCTAACACTATCCTAAGTCTGAAGCTAACCCTAGCCCTCACACTATACTAGGCCTGATGATAACACTAACCCTAACCTTAACACTATCCTAGGGCTGATGCTAACCCTAACCCTAACCCTAACACTATCCTAGAGCTGATGCTAACCCTAACCCTAACACTATCCTACGCCTGATGGTAACCCTAACCCTAACCCTGACACTATCCTAAGGCTGATGCTAACACTAACCCTAACACTATCCTAGGGCTGATGCTAACCCTAACCCTAACCCTAACACTATCCTAGGCCTAATGCTAACCCTATCCCTAACCCTAACACTCTCCTAGGGCTGAGGCTAACCCTAACCCTAACACTATCCTAGGGCTGATGCTAACCCTAACCCTAACCCAAACACTATCCTAGGGTTGATGCTAACCCTAACCCTAACACTATCCTAGGGCTGATGCTAACCCTAACCCTAACCCTAACACTATCCTTGGGCTGATGCTAACCATAACCCTAACACTATCCTGGGCCTGATGCTAACCCTAACCCTAACCCTAACACTATCCTAGGGCTGATGCTAACCCTAACCCTAACACTATCCTTGGGCTGATGCTAACCCTAACCCTAACCCTAACAATATCCTAGGGCAGATGCTAACGCTAACGCTAACCCTAACACTATCCTTGAACTGATGCTAACCCTAACCCTAACCCTAACACTATCCTAGGCCTGATGATAACCCTAACCCTAACGCTAACACTATCCTAGGGTTTATGTTAACCCTAACCCTAACACTATCCTAGGGCTGATGCTAACCCTAACCCTAACCCTAACACTATCCTAGGGCTGATGCTAACCCTAACCCTAACACTATCCTAGGGCTGATGCTAACCCTAACCCTAACCATAACATTATCCTAGGGCTGATGCTAACCCTAACCCTAACACTAACACTATCTTAGGGCTGAGGCTAACCCTAACCCTAACACTATCCTACGGCTGATCCTAACCCTAACCCTAACCCTAACACTATCCTAGGGCTGATGCTAACCCTAACCCTAACACTATCCTAGGCCTGATGCTAACCCTAACCCTAACCCTAACACTATCCTAGGGCTGATGCTAACCCTAACCCTAACACTATCCTAGGGCTGATGCTAACCCTAACCCTAACCCTAACACTATCCTAGGGCTGATGCTAACCCTAACCCTAACACTATCCTAGGCCTGATGATAACCCTAACCCTAACCCTAACACTATCCTAGGGCTGATGCTAACCCTAACCCTAACACTATCCTAGGGCTGATGCTAACCCTAACCCTAACCCTAACACCATCCTAGGGCTGATGCTAACCACAACGCTAACCCTGACACTATCCTTGAACTGATGCTAACCCTAACCCTAACCCTAACACTATCCTAGGCCTGATGATAACCCTAACCCTAACCCTAACACTATCCTAGGGTTTATGTTAACCCTAACCCTAACACTATCCTAGGGCTGATGCTAACCCTAACCCTAACCCTAACACTATCCTAGGGCTTATGCTAACCCTAACCCTAACACTGTCCTAGGCCTGATGATAACCCTAACCCGAACCCTAACTCTATCCTTGGGCTGATGCTAACCCTAACCCTAAGACTATCCTGGGCCTGATGCTAACCCTAACCCTAACCCTAACACTATCCTAGGGCTGATGCTAACCCTAACCCTAACACTATCCTTGGGCTCATGCTAACCCTAACCCTAACCCTAACACTATCCTAGGGCAGATGCTAACCCTAACGCTAACCCTAACACTATCCTTGAACTGATTCTAACCCTAACCGTAACCCTAACACTATCCTAGGCCTGATGATAACCCTAACCCTAACCCTAACACTATCCTAGGGTTTATGTTAACCCTAACCCTAACACTATCCTAGGGCTGATGCTAACCCTAACCCTAACCCTAACACTATCCTAGGGCGGATGCTAACCGTAACCCTAACCCTAACACTATCCTAGGGCTGATGCTAACCCTAACATTAACACTATCCTAGGGCTGATGCTAACCCTAACCCTAACCCTAACACTATCCTAGGGCTGATGCTAACCCTAACCCTAACACTATCCTAGGCCTGATGATAACCCTAACCCTAACACTGACACTATCCTAGGGCTGATGCTAACCCTAACCCTAACACTATCCTAGGGTTTATGTTAACCCTAACCCTAACACTATCCTAGGGCTGATGCTAACCCTAACCCTAACCCTAACACTATCCTAGGGCGGATGCTAACCCTAACCCTAACCCTAACACTATCCTAGGGCTAATGCTAACCCTAACACTAACACTATCCTAGGGCTGATGCTAACCCTAACCCTAACCCTTAACATTATCCTAGGGCTGATGCTAACCCTAACCCTAACTCTAACACTATCTAGGGCTGAGGCTAACCCTAACCCTAACACTATCCTACGGCTGATGCTAACCCTAACCCTAACCCTAACACTATCCTAGGGGTGATGCTAACCCTAACCCTAACACTATCCTAGGCCTGATGCTAACCCTAACCCTAACCCTAACACTATCCTAGGGCTGATGTTAACCGAACCCTAACACTATCCTAGGGCTGATGCTAACCCTAACCCTAACACTAACACTATCCTAGGGCTGATGCTAACCCTAACCCTAACACTATCCTAGGCCTGATGATAACCCTAACCCTAACCCTGACACTATCCTAGGGCTGATTCTAAACCTAACCCTAACACTATCCTAGGGCTGATGCTAACCCTAACCCTAACCCTAACACTATCCTAGGGCTGATGCTAACCCTAACGCTAACCCTAACACTATCCTTGTACTGATGCTAACCCTAACCCTAACCATAACACTATCCTAGGCCTGATGATAACCCTAACCCTAACCCTAACACTATCCTAGTGTTTATGTTAACCCTAACCTTAACACTATCCTAGGGCTGATGCTAACCCTAACCCTAAACCTAACACTATCCTAGGGCGGATGCTAAACCTAACCCTAACCCTAACACTATCCTAGGGCTGCTGCTAACCCTAACACTAACACTATCCTAGGGCTGATGCTAACCCTAACCCTAACCCTAACACTCTCCAAGGGCTGATGCTAACCCTAACCATAACCCTAACACTATCCTAGGGATGATGCTAACCCTAACCCTAACTCTAACACTATCTTAGGGCTGAGGCTAACCCTAACCCTAACACTATCCTACGGCTGATGCTAACCCTAACCCTAACCCTAACACTATCCTAGGGCTGATGCTAACCCTAACCCTAACACTATCCTTGGGCTGATGCTAACCCTAACCCTAACCCTAACACTATCCTAGGGCAGATGCTAACCCTAACGCTAACCCTAACACTATCTTTGAACTGATGCTAACCCTAACCCTAACACAAACACTATCCTAGGCCTGATGATAACCCTAACCCTAACCCTAACACTATCCTAGGGTTTATGTTAACCCTAACCCTAACACTATCCTAGGGCTGATGCTAACCCTAACCCTAACCCTAACACTATCCTAGGGCTGATGCTAACCCTAACCCTAACCCTAACACTATCCTAGGGCTGATGCTAACCCTAACACTAACACTATCCTAGGGCTGATGCTAACCCTAACCCTAACCCTAACATTATCCTAGGGCGGATGCTAACCCTAACCCTAACCCTAACACAATCCTAGGGCTCATGCTAACCCTAACATTAACACTATCCTAGGCCTGACGCTAACCCTAACCCTAACCCTAACACTATCCTAGGGCTGATGCTAACCCTAACCCTAACACTATCCTAGGGCTGATGCTAACCCTAACCCTAACCCTAACACTATCCTAGGGCTGATGCTAACCTTAACCCTAACACTATCCTAGGCCTGATGATAACCCTAACCCTAACCCTAACACTATCCTAGGGCTGATGCTAACCCTAACCCTAACAATATCCTAGGGCTGATGCTAACCCTAACCCTAACCCTAACACTATCCTAAGTCTGATGCTAACCCTAGCCCTCACACTATACTAGGCCTGATGATAACCCTAACCCTAACCTTAACACTATCCTAGCGCTGATGCTAACCCTAACCCTAACCCTAACACTATCCTAGAGCTGATGCTAACCCTAACCCTAACACTATCCTAGGCCTGATGATAACCCTAACCCTAACCCTGACACTATCCTAGGGCTGATGGTAACCCTAACCCTAACACTATCCTAGGGCTGATGCTAACCCTAACCCTAATCCTAACACTATCCTAGGCCTGATGCTAACCCTATCCCTACCCCTAACACTCTCCTAGGGCTGAGGCTAACCCTAACCCTAACACTATCCTAGGGCTGATGCTAACCCTAACCCTAACCCAAACACTAACCTAGGGTTGATGCTAACCCTAACCCTAACACTATCCTAGGGCTGATGCTAACCCTAACCGTAACCCTAACACTATCCTTGGGCTGATGCTAACCCTAACCCTAACACTATCCTGGGCCTGATGCTAACCCTAACCCTAACCCTAACACTATCCTAGGGCTGATGCTAACCCTAACCCTAACACTATCCTTGGGCTGATGCTAACACTAACCCTAACCCTAACAATATCCTGTGGCAGATGCTAACCCTAACGCTAACCCTAACGCTATCCTTGAACTGATGCTAACCCTAACCCTAACCCTAACACTATCCTAGGCCTGATGATAACCCTAACCCTAACCCTAACACTATCCTAGGGTTTATGTTAACCCTAACCCTAGCACTATCCTAGGGCTGATGCTAACCCTAACCCTAACCCTAACACTATCCTAGGGTGGATGCTAACCCTAACCCTAACCCTAACACTATCCTAGGGCTGATGCTAACCCTAACACTAACACTATCCTAGGGCTGATGCTAACCCTAACCCTAACCCTAACATTATCCTAGGGCTGATGATAACCCTAACCATAACTCTAACACTATCTTAGGGCTGAGGCTAACCCTAACCCTAACACTATCCTACGGCTGAACCTAACCCTAACCCCAACCCTAACTCTATCCTAGGGCTGATGCTAACCCTAACCCTAACACTATCCTAGGCCTGATGCTAACCCTAACCCTAACCCTATCACTATCCTAGGGCTGATGCTAACCCTAACCCTAACACTATCCTAGGGCTGATGCTAACCCTAACCCTAACCCTAACACTATCCTAGGGCTGATGCTAACCCTAACCCTAACACTATCCTAGGCCTGATGATAACCATAACACTAACCCTAACACTATCCTAGGCCTGATGATAACCCTAACCCTAACCCTAACACTATCCTTGGGCTGATGCTAACCCTAACCCTAACACTATCCTGGGCCTGATGCTAACCCTAACCCTAACCCTAACACTATCCTAGGGCTGATGCTAACACTAACCCTAACACTATCCTTCTGCTCATGCTAACCCTAACCCTAACCCTAACACTATCCTAGGGCAGATGCTAACCCTAACGCTAACCCTAACACTATCCTTGAACTGATGCTAACCCTAACCCTAACCCTAACACTATCCTAGGCCTGATGATAACCCTAACCCTAACCCTAACACTATCCTAGGGTTTATGTTAACCCTAACCCTAACACTATCCTAGGGCTGATGCTAACCCTAACCCTAACCCTAACACTATCCTAGGGCGGATGCTAACCCTAACCCTAACCCTAACACTATCCTAGGGCTGATGCTAACCCTAACACTAACACTATCCTAGGGGTGATGCTAACCCTAACCCTAACCCTTAATATTATCCTAGGGCTGATGCTAACCCTAACCCTAACTCTAACACTATCTTAGGGCTGAGGCTAACCCTAACCCTAACACTATCCTACGGCTGATGCTAACCCTAACCCTAACACTAACACTATCCTAGGGCTAATGCTAACCCTAACCCTAACACTATCCTAGGCCTGATGCTAACCCTAACACTAACCCTAACACTATCCTAGGGCTGATGCTAACCCTAACCCTAACACTATCCTAGGGCTGATGCTAACCCTAACCCTAACCCTAACACTATCCTAGGGCTGATGTTAACCCTAACCCTAACACTATCCTAGGCCTGATGATAACCCTAACCCTAACCCTGACACTATCCTAGGGCTGATGCTAACCCTAACCCTAACACTATCCTAGGGCTGATGCTAACCCTAACCCTAACCGTAACACTATCCTAGGGCTGATGCCAACCCTAAAACTAACCCTAACACTATCCTTGAACTGATGCTAACCCTAACCCTAACCCTAACACTATCCTGGGCCTGATGATAACCCTAACCCTAACCCTAACACTATCCTAGGGTTTATGTTAACCCTAACCCTAACACTATCCTAGGGCTGATGCTAACCCTAACCCTAAACCTAACACTATCCTAGGGCGGATGCTAACCCTAACCCTAACCCTAACACTATCCTAGTGCTGATGCTAACCCTAACACTAACACTATCCTAGGGCTGATGCTAACCCTAACCCTAACCCTAACACTCTCCAAGGGCTGATGCTAACCCTAACCCTAACCCTAACACTATCCTAGGGCTGATGCTAACCATAACCCTAACTCTAACACTATCTTAGGGCTGAGGCTAACCCTAACCCTAACACTATCCTACGGCTGATGCTAACCCTAACCCTAACCCTAACACTATCCTAGGGCTGATGCTAACCCTAACCCTAACACTATCCTAGGCCTGATGCTAACCCTAACCCTAACCCTAACACTATCCTAGGGCTGATGCTAACCCTAACCCTAACACTATCCTAGGGCTGATGCTAACCCTAACCCTAACCCTAACACTATCCTAGGGGTGATGCTAAGCCTAACCCTAACACTATCCTAGGCTTGATGATAACCCTAACCCTAACCCTAACACTATCCTAGGGCTGATGCTAACCCTAACCCTAACACTATCCTAGAGCTGATGCTAACCCTAACCCTAACCCTAACACTATCCTAAGTCTGATGCTAACCCTAGCCCTCACACTATCCTAGGCCTGATGATAACCCTAACCCTAACATTAACACTATCCTAGGGCTGATGCTAACCCTAACCCTAACCCTAACACTATCCTAGAGCTGATGCTAACGCTAACCCTAACACTATCCTAGGCCTGATGATAACCCTAACCCTAACCCTGACACTATCCTAGGGCTCATGCTAACCCTAACCCTAACACTATCCTAGGGCTGATGCTAACCCTAACCCTAACCCTAACCCTAACACTATCCTAGGCCTGATGCTAACCCTATCCCTAACCGTAACACTCTCCTAGGGCTGAGGATAACCCTAACCCTAACACTATCCTAGGGCTGATGCTAACGCTAACCCTAACCCAAACGCCATCCTAGGGTTGATGCTAACTCTAACCCGAACACTATCCTAGGGCTGATGCTAACCCTAACCCTAACCCTAACACTATCCTTGGGCTGATGCTAACCCTAACCCTAACACTATCCTGGGGCTGATGCTAACCCTAACCCTAACCCTAACACTATCCTAGGGCTGATGCTAACCCTAACCCTAACACTATCCTTGGGCTGATGCTAACCCTAACCCTAACCCTAACACTATCCTAGGTCAGATGCTAACCCTAACGCTAACCCTAACACTATCCTTTAACTGATGTTAACCCTAACCCTAACCCTAACACTATCCTAGGCCTGATGATAACCCTAACCCTAACCCTAACACTATCCTAGGGTTTATGTTAACCCTAACCCTAACACTATCCTAGGGCTGATGCTAACCCTAACCCTAACCCTAACACTATCCTAGGGCGGATGATAACCCTAACCCTAACCCTAACACTATCCTAGGGCTGATGCTAACCCTAACACTAACACTATCCCAGGGCTGATGCTAACCCTAACCCTAACCCTAACATTATCCTAGGGCGGATGCTAACCCTAACCCTAACCCTAACACTATCCTTGGGCTCATGCTAACCCTAACACTAACACTATCCTAGGCCTGATGCTAACCCTAACCCTAAACCTAACACTATCCTAGGGCTGATACTAACCCTAACCCTAACATTATCCTAGGGCTGATGCTAACCCTAACACTAACACTATCCTAGGGCTGATGCTAACCCTAACCCTAAACCTAACATTATCCTATGGTGGATGCTAACCCTAACCCTAAACCTAACACTATCCTAGGGCTGATGCTAACCCTAACACTAACACTATCCTAGGGCTGATGCTAACCCTAACCCTAACCCTAACATTATCCTAGGGCTGATGCTAACCCTAACCCTAACTCTAACACTATCTTAGGGCTGAGGCTAACCCTAACATTAACACTATCCTAGGGCTGATGCTAACCCTAACCCTAACCCTAACACTATCCTAGGGCTGATGCTAACCCTAACCCTAACACTATCCTAGGCCTGATGATAACCCTAACCCTAACACTGACACTATCCTAGGGCTGATGCTAACCCTAACCCTAACACTATCCTAGGGCTGATGCTAACCCTAACCCTAACACTATCCTTGGGCTGATGCTAACCCTAACCCTAACCCTAACACTATCCTAGGGCAGATGCTAACCCTAACGCTAACCCTAACACTATCCTTGAACTGATGCTAACCCTAACCATAACCCTAACACTATCCTAGGCCTGATGATATCCCTAACCCTAACCCTAACACTATCCTAGGGTTTATGTTAACCCTAACCCTAACACTATCCTAGGGCTGATGCTAACCCTAACCCTAACCCTAACACTATCCTAGGGCGGATGCTAACCCTAACCCTAACCCTAACACTATCCTAGGGCTAATGCTAACCCTAACACTAACACTATCCTAGGGCTGATGCTAACCCTAACCCTAACCCTTAACATTATCCTAGGGCTGATGCTAACCCTAACCCTAACTCTAACACTATCTTAGGGCTGAGGCTAACCCTAACCCTAACACTATCCTACGGCTGATGCTAACCCTAACCCTAACACTAACACTATCCTAGGGGTGATGCTAACCCTAACCCTAACACTATCCTAGGCCTGATGCTAACCCTAACCCTAACCCTAACACTATCCTAGGGCTGATGTTAACCGAACCCTAACACTATCCTAGGGCTGATGCTAACCCTAACCCTAACACTAACACTATCCTAGGGCTGATGCTAACCCTAACCCTAACACTATCCTAGGCCTGATGATAACCCTAACCCTAACCCTGACACTATCCTAGGGCTGATTCTAAACCTAACCCTAACACTATCCTAGGGCTGATGCTAACCCTAACCCTAACCCTAACACTATCCTAGGGCTGATGCTAACCCTAACGCTAACCCTAACACTATCCTTGTACTGATGCTAACCCTAACCCTAACCATAACACTATCCTAGGCCTGATGATAACCCTAACCCTAACCCTAACACTATCCTAGTGTTTATGTTAACCCTAACCTTAACACTATCCTAGGGCTGATGCTAACCCTAACCCTAAACCTAACACTATCCTAGGGCGGATGCTAAACCTAACCCTAACCCTAACACTATCCTAGGGCTGCTGCTAACCCTAACACTAACACTATCCTAGGGCTGATGCTAACCCTAACCCTAACCCTAACACTCTCCAAGGGCTGATGCTAACCCTAACCATAACCCTAACACTATCCTAGGGATGATGCTAACCCTAACCCTAACTCTAACACTATCTTAGGGCTGAGCCTAACCCTAACCCTAACACTATCCTACGGCTGATGCTAACCCTAACCCTAACCCTAACACTATCCTAGGGCTGAGGCTAACCCTAACATTAACACTATCCTAGGGCTGATGCTAACCCTAACCCTAACCCTAACACTATCCTAGGGTTTATGTTAACCCTAACCCTAACACTATCCTAGGGATGATGCTAACCCTAACCCTAACCCTAACACTATCCTAGGGCTGATGCTAACCCTAACCCTAACCCTAACACTATCCTAGGGCTGATGCTAACCCTAACACTAACACTATACTAGGGCTGATGCTAACCCTAACCCTAACCCTAACATTATCCTAGGGCGGATGCTAACCCTAACCCTAACCCTAACACTATCCTAGGGCTCATGCTAACCCTAACATTAACACTATCCTAGGCCTGACGCTAACCCTAACCCTAACCCTAACACTATCCTAGGGCTGATGCTAACCCTAACCCTAACACTATCCTAGGGCTGATGCTAACCCTAACCCTAACCCTAACACTATCCTAGGGCTGACGCTAACCCTAACCCTAACACTATCCTAGGCCTGATGATAACCCTAACCCTAACCCTAACACTATCCTAGGGCTGATGCTAACCCTAACCCTAACAATATCCTAGGGCTGATGCTAACCCTAACCCTAACCCTAACACTATCCTAAGTCTGATGCTAACCCTAGCCCTCACACTATACTAGGCCTGATGATAACCCTAACCCTAACCTTAACACTATCCTAGGGCTGATGCTAACCCTAACCCTAACCCTAACACTATCCTAGAGCTGATGCTAACCCTAACCCTAACACTATCCTAGGCCTGATGATAACCCTAACCCTAACCCTGACACTATCCTAGGGCTGATGGTAACCCTAACCCTAACACTATCCTAGGGCTGATGCTAACCCTAACCCTAATCCTAACACTATCCTAGGCCTGATGCTAACCCTATCCCTACCCCTAACACTCTCCTAGGGCTGAGGCTAACCCTAACCCTAACACTATCCTAGGGCTGATGCTAACCCTAACCCTAACCCAAACACTAACCTAGGGTTGATGCTAACCCTAACCCTAACACTATCCTAGGGCTGATGCTAACCCTAACCCTAACCCTAACACTATCCTTGGGCTGATGCTAACCCTAACCCTAACACTATCCTGGGCCTGATGCTAACCCTAACCCTAACCCTAACACTATCCTAGGACTGATGCTAACCCTAACCCTAACACTATCCTTGGGCTGATGCTAACACTAACCCTAACCCTAACAATATCCTGTGGCAGATGCTAACCCTAACGCTAACCCTATCGCTATCCTTGAACTGATGCTAACCCTAACCCTAACCCTAACACTATCCTAGGCCTGATGATAACCCTAACCCTAACCCTAACACTATCCTAGGGTTTATGTTAACCCTAACCCTAGCACTATCCTAGGGCTGATGCTAACCCTAACCCTAACCCTAACACTATCCTAGGGTGGATGCTAACCCTAACCCTAACCCTAACACTATCCTAGGGCTGATGCTAACCCTAACACTAACACTATCCTAGGGCTGATGCTAACCCTAACCCTAACCCTAACATTATCCTAGGGCTGATGATAACCCTAACCATAACTCTAACACTATCTTAGGGCTGAGGCTAACCCTAACCCTAACACTATCCTACGGCTGAACCTAACCCTAACCCTAACCCTAACACTATCCTAGGGCTGATGCTAACCCTAACCCTAACACTATCCTAGGCCTGATGCTAACCCTAACCCTAACCCTATCACTATCCTAGGGCTGATGCTAACCCTAACCCTAACACTATCCTAGGGCTGATGCTAACCCTAACCCTAACCCTAACACTATCCTAGGGGTGATGCTAACCCTAACCCTAACAATATCCTAGGCCTGATGATAACCCTAACACTAACCCTAACACTATCCTAGGGCTGATGCTAACCCTAACCCTAACACTATCCTAGGGCTGATGCTAACCCTAACCCTAACCCTAACACTATCCTAGGGCTGATGCTAAACACAACGCTAAACCTAACACTATCCTTGAACTGATGCTAACACTAACCCTAACCCTAACACTATCCTAGGCCTGATGATAACCCTATCCCTAACCCTAACACTATCCTAGGGTTTATGTTAACCCTAACCCTAACAGTATCCTAGGGCTGATGCTAACCCTAACCCTAACCCTAACACTATCCTAGGGCTGATGCTAACCCTAACCCTAACACTATCCTAGGCCTGATGATAACCCTAACCCTAACCCTAACACTATCCTTGGGCTGATGCTAACCCTAACCCTAACACTATCCTGGGCCTGATGCTAACCCTAACCCTAACCCTAACACTATCCTAGGGCTGATGCTAACACTAACCCTAACACTATCCTTCTGCTCATGCTAACCCTAACCCTAACCCTAACACTATCCTAGGGCAGATGCTAACCCTAACGCTAACCCTAACACTATCCTTGAACTGATGCTAACCCTAACCCTAACCCTAACACTATCCTAGGCCTGATGATAACCCTAACCCTAACCCTAACACTATCCTAGGGTTTATGTTAACCCTAACCCTAACACTATCCTAGGGCTGATGCTAACCCTAACCCTAACCCTAACACTATCCTAGGGCGGATGCTAACCCTAACCCTAACCCTAACACTATCCTTGAACTGATGCTAACCCTAACCCTAACCCTAACACTATCCTGGGCCTGATGATAACCCTAACCCTAACCCTAACACTATCCTAGGGTTTATGTTAACCCTAACCCTAACACTATCCTAGGGCTGATGCTAACCCTAACCCTAAACCTAACACTATCCTAGGGCGGATGCTAACCCTAACCCTAACCCTAACACTATCCTAGTGCTGATGCTAACCCTAACACTAACACTATCCTAGGGCTGATGCTAACCCTAACCCTAACCCTAACACTCTCCAAGGGCTGATGCTAACCCTAACCCTAACCCTAACACTATCCTAGGGCTGATGCTAACCCTAACCCTAACTCTAACACTATCTTAGGGCTGAGGCTAACCCTAACCCTAACACTATCCTACGGCTGATGCTAACCCTAACCCTAACCCTAACACTATCCTAGGGCTGATGCTAACCCTAACCCTAACACTATCCTAGGCCTGATGCTAACCCTAACCCTAACCCTAACACTATCCTAGGGCTGATGCTAACCCTAACCCTAACACTATCCTAGGGCTGATGCTAACCCTAACCCTAACACTATCCTAGGGGTGATGCTAAGCCTAACCCTAACACTATCCTAGGCTTGATGATAACCCTAACCCTAACCCTAACACTATCCTAGGGCTGATGCTAACCCTAACCCTAACACTATCCTAGAGCTGATGCTAACCCTAACCCTAACCCTAACACTATCCTAAGTCTGATGCTAACCCTAGCCCTCACACTATCCTAGGCCTGATGATAACCCTAACCCTAACATTAACACTATCCTAGGGCTGATGCTAACCCTAACCCTAAACCTAACACTATCCTAGAGCTGATGCTAACGCTAACCCTAACACTATCCTAGGCCTGATGATAACCCTAACCCTAACCCTGACACTATCCTAGGGCTCATGCTAACCCTAACCCTAACACTATCCTAGGGCTGATGCTAACCCTAACCCTAACCCTAACCCTAACACTATCCTAGGCCTGATGCTAACCCTATCCCTAACCGTAACACTCTCCTAGGGCTGAGGATAACCCTAACCCTAACACTATCCTAGGGCTGATGCTAACGCTAACCCTAACCCAAACGCCATCCTAGGGTTGATGCTAACTCTAACCCGAACACTATCCTAGGGCTGATGCTAACCCTAACCCTAACCCTAACACTATCCTTGGGCTGATGCTAACCCTAACCCTAACACTATCCTGGGGCTGATGCTAACCCTAACCCTAACCCTAACACTATCCTAGGGCTGATGCTAACCCTAACCCTAACACTATCCTTGGGCTGATGCTAACCCTAACCCTAACCCTAACACTATCCTAGGTCAGATGCTAACCCTAACGCTAACCCTAACACTATCCTTTAACTGATGTTAACCCTAACCCTAACCCTAACACTATCCTAGGCCTGATGATAACCCTAACCCTAACCCTAACACTATCCTAGGGTTTATGTTAACCCTAACCCTAACACTATCCTAGGGCTGATGCTAACCCTAACCCTAACACTAACACTATCCTAGGGCGGATGCTAACCCTAACCCTAACCCTAAC
This sequence comes from Lemur catta, assembly GCF_020740605.2. Taxonomy (NCBI): domain Eukaryota; kingdom Metazoa; phylum Chordata; class Mammalia; order Primates; family Lemuridae; genus Lemur; species Lemur catta. The sequence continues at coordinate 2,217,338 of NC_059134.1, forward strand.
ACTATCCTAGGGCTGATGCTAACCCTAACACTAACACTATCCTAGGGCTGATGCTAACCCTAACCCTAACCCTAACATTATCCTAGGGCGGATGCTAACCCTAACCCTAACCCTAACACTATCCTTGGGCTCATGCTAACCCTAACACTAACACTATCCTAGGCCTGATGCTAACCCTAACCCTAACCCTAACACTATCCTAGGGCTGATCCTAACCCTAACCCTAACATTATCCTAGGGCTGATGCTAACCCTAACACTAACACTATCCTAGGGATGATGCTAACCCTAACCCTAAACCTAACATTATCCTATGGTGGATGCTAACCCTAACCCTAACCCTAACACTATCCTAGGGCTGATGCTAACCCTAACACTAACACTATCCTAGGGCTGATGCTAACCCTAACCCTAACCCTAACATTATCCTAGGGCTGATGCTAATCCTAACCCTAACTCTAACACTATCTTAGGGCTGAGGCTAACCCTAACCCTAACACTATCCTAGCCCTGATGCTAACCCTAACCCTAACCCTAACACTACCCTAGGGCTGATGCTAACCCTAACCCTAACACTATCCTAGCCCTGATGCTAACCCTAACCCTAACCCTAACACTATCCTAGGGCTAATGCTAACCCTAACCCTAACACTATCCTAGGGCTGATGCTAACCCTAACCCTAACCCTAACACTATCCTAGGGCTGATGCTAACCCTAACCCTTACACTATCCTAGGCCTGATGATAACCCTAACCCTAACCCTAACACTATCCTAGGGCTGATGCTAACCCTAACCCTAACAGTATCCTAGGGCTGATGCTAACCCTAACCCTAACACTAACACTATCCCAGGCCTGATGCTAACCCTAACCCTAACCCTAACACTATCCTAGGGCTGATGCTAACCCTAACCCTAACACTATCCTAGGGCTGATGCTAACCCTAACCCTAACCCTAACACTATCCTAGGGCTGATGCTAACCCTAACCCTAACACTATCCTAGGCCTGATGATAACCCTAACCCTAACCCTTACACTATCCTAGGGCTGATGCTAACCCTAACCCTAACAGTATCCTAGGGCTGATGCTAACCCTAACCCTAACCCTAACACTATCCTAAGTCTGATGCTAACCCTAGCCCTCACACTATACTAGGCCTGATGATAACCCTAACCCTAACCTTAACACTATCCTAGCGCTGATGCTAACCCTAACCCTAACCCTAACACTATCCTAGAGCTGATGCTAACCCTAACCCTAACACTATCCTAGGGCTGATGCTAACCCTAACCCTAACCCTAACACTATCCTAGGCCTGATGCTAACCCTATCCCTAACCCTAACACTCTCCTAGGGCTGAGGCTAACCCTAACCCTAACACTATCCTGGGCCTGATGCTAACCCTAACCCTAACCCTAACACTACCCTAGGGCTGATGCTAACACTAACCCTAACACTATCCTTCTGCTCATGCTAACCATAACCCTAACCCTAACACTATCCTAGGGCAGATGCTAACCCTAACGCTAACCCTAACACTATCCTTGAACTGATGCTAACCCTAACCCTAACCCTAACACTATCCTAGGCCTGATGATAACCCTAACCCTAACCCTAGCACTATCCTAGGGTTTATGTTAACCCTAACCCTAACACTATCCTAGGGCTGATGCTAACCCTAACCCTAACACTAACACTATCCTAGGGCGGATGCTAACCCTAACCCTAACCCTAACACTATCCTAGGGCTGATGCTAACCCTAACACTAACACTATCCTAGGGCTGATGCTAACCCTAACCCTAACCCTTAACATTATCCTAGGGCTGATGCTAACCCTAACCCTAACTCTAACACTATCTTAGGGCTGAGGCTAACCCTAACCCTAACACTATCCTACGGCTGATGCTAACCCTAACCCTAACCCTAACACTATCCTAGGGCTAATGCTAACCCTAACCCTAACACTATCCTACGGCTGATGCTAACCCTAACCCTAACCCTAACACTATCCTAGGGCTGATGCTAACCCTAACCCTAACACTATCCTAGGGCTGATGCTAACCCTAACCCTAACCCTAACACTATCCTAGGGCTGATGCTAACCCTAACCCTAACACTATCCTAGGCCTGATGATAACCCTAACCCTAACCCTGACACTATCCTAGGGCTGATGCTAACCCTAACCCTAACACTATCCTAGGGCTGATGCTAACCCTAACCCTAACCCTAACACTATCCTAGGGCTGATGCTAACCCTAAAGCTAACCTTAACACTATCCTTGAACTGATGCTAACCCTAACCCTAACGCTAACACTATCCTAGGCCTGATGATAACCCTAACCCTAACCCTAACACTATCCTAGGGTTTATGTTAACCCTAACCCTAACACTATCCTAGGGCTGATGCTAACCCTACCCTAAACCTAACACTATCCTAGGGCGGATGCTAACCCTAACCCTAACCCTAACACTATCCTAGTGCTGATGCTAACCCTAACACTAACACTATCCATCCTAGGGCTGATGCTAACCCTAACCCTAACCCTAACACTCTCCAAGGGCTGATGCTAACCCTAACCCTAAAGCTAACACTATCCTAGGGCTGATGCTAACCCTAACCCTAACTCTAACACTATCTTAGGTCTGAGGCTAACCCTAACCCTAACACTATCCTACGGCTGATGCTAACCCTAACCCTAACCCTAACAATATCCTAGGGCTGATGCTAACCCTAACCCTAACACTATCCTTGGGCTGATGCTAACCCTAACCCTAACCCTAACAATATCCTAGGGCAGATGCTAAACCTAACGCTAACCCTAACACTATCCTTGAATGATGCTAACCCTAACCCTAACCCTAACACTATCCTAGGCCTGATGATAACCCTAACCCTAACCCTAACACTATCCTAGGGTTTATGTTAACCCTAACCCTAACACTATCCTAGGGCTGATGCTAACCCTAACCCTAACCCTAACACTATCCTAGTGCGGATGCTAACCCTAACCCTAACCCTAACACTATCCTAGGGCTGATGCTAACCCTAACACTAACACTATCCTAGGGCTGATGCTAACCCTAACCCTAACCCTAACATTATCCTAGGGCTGATGCTAACCCTAACCCTAACACTAGCACTATTACGTCTGAGGCTAACCCTAACCCTAACACTATCCTACGGCTGATCCTAACCCTAACCCTAACCCTAACACTATCCTAGGTCTGAGGCTAACCCTAACCCTAACACTATCCTAGGGCTCATGCTAACCCTAACCCTAACCCTAACACTATCCTAGGGCTGATGCTAACCCTAACCCTAACACTATCCTTGGGCTCATGCTAACCCTAACCCTAACCCTAACACTATCCTAGGGCAGATGCTAACCCTAACGCTAACCCTAACACTATCCTTGAACTGATGCTAACTCTAACCGTAACCCTAACACTATCCTAGGCCTGATGATAACCCTAACCCTAACCCTAACACTATCCTAGGGTTTATGTTAACCCTAACCCTAACACTATCCTAGGGCTGATGCTAACCCTAACCCTAACCCTAACACTATCCTTGGGCGGATGCTAACCCTAACCCTAACCCTAACACTATCCTAGGGCTGATGCTAACCCTAACACTGACACTATCCTAGGGCTGATGCTAACCCTAACCCTAACACTACCCTAGGCCTGATGATAACCCTAACCCTAACCCTGACACTATCCTAGGGCTGATTCTAACCCTAACCCTAACACTATCCTAGGGCTGATGCTAACCCTAACCCTAACCCTAACACTATCCTAGGGCTGATGCTAACCCTAACGCTAACCCTAACACTATCCTTGAACTGATGCTAACCCTAACCCTAACCATAACACTATCCTAGGCCTGATGATAACCCTAACCCTAACCCTAACACTATCCTAGGGTTTATGTTAACCCTAACCCTAACACTATCCTAGGGCTGATGCTAACCCTAACCCTAAACCTAACAGTATCCTAGGGCGGATGCTAACCCTAACCCTAACCCTAACACTATCCTAGGCCTGCTGCTAACCCTAACACTAACACTATCCTAGGACTGATGCTAACCCTAACCCTAACCCTAACACTCTCCAAGGGCTGATGCTAACCCTAACCCTAACCCTAACACTATCCTAGGGCTGATGCTAACCCTAACCCTAACTCTAACACTATCTTAGGGCTGAGGCTAACCCTAACGCTAACACTATCCTACGGCTGATGCTAACCCTAACCCTAACCCTAACACTATCCTAGGGCTGATGCTAACCCTAACCCTAACACTATCCTATGCCTGATGCTAACCCTAACCCTAACACTAACACTATCCTAGGGCTGATGCTAACCCTAACCCTAACACTATCCTAGGCCTGATGATAACCCTAACCCTAACCCTGACACTATCCTAGGGCTGATTCTAACCCTAACCCTAACACTATCTTAGGGCTGATGCTAACCCTAACCCTAACCCTAACACTATCCTAGGGCTGATGCTAACCCTAACGCTAACCCTAACACTATCCTTGAACTGATGCTAACCCTAACCCTAACCATAACACTATCCTAGGGTTTATGTTAACCCTAACCCTAACACTATCCTAGGGCTGATGCTAACCCTAACCCTGACCCTAACACTATCCTAGGGCGGATGCTAACCCTAACCCTAACCCTAACACTATCCTAGGGCTGATGCTAACCCTAACACTGACACTATCCTAGGGCTGATGCTAACCCTAACCCTAACACTACCCTAGGCCTGATGATAACCCTAACCCTAACCCTGACACTATCCTAGGGCTGATTCTAACCCTAACCCTAACACTATCTTAGGGCTGATGCTAACCCTAACCCTAACCCTAACACTATCCTAGGGCTGATGCTAACCCTAACGCTAACCCTAACACTATCCTTGAACTGATGCTAACCCTAAACCTAACCCTAACACTATCCTAGGGTTTATGTTAACCCTAACCCTAACACTATCCTAGGGCTGATGCTAACCCTAACCCTAACCCTAACACTATCCTAGGGCTGATGCTAACCCTAACACTGACACTATCCTAGGGCTGATGCTAACCCTAACCCTAACACTACCCTAGGCCTGATGATAACCCTAACCCTAACCCTGACACTATCCTAGGGCTGATTCTAACCCTAACCCTAACACTATCCTAGGGCTGATGCTAACCCTAACCCTAACCCTAACACTATCCTAGGGCTGATGCTAACCCTAACGCTAACCCTAACACTATCCTTGAACTGATGCTAACCCTAACCCTAACCATAACACTATCCTAGGCCTGATGATAACCCTAACCCTAACCCTAACACTATCCTAGGGTTTATGTTAACCCTAACCCTAACACTATCCTAGGGCTGATGCTAACCCTAACCCTAAACCTAACAGTATCCTAGGGCGGATGCTAACCCTAACCCTAACCCTAACACTATCCTAGGCCTGCTGCTAACCCTAACACTAACACTATCCTAGGACTGATGCTAACCCTAACCCTAACCCTAACACTCTCCAAGGGCTGATGCTAACCCTAACCCTAACCCTAACACTATCCTAGGGCTGATGCTAACCCTAACCCTATCTCTAACACTATCTTAGGGCTGAGGCTAACCCTAACCCTAACACTATCCTACGGCTGATGCTAACCCTAACCCTAACCCTAACACTATCCTAGGGCTGATGCTAACCCTAACCCTAACACTATCCTATGCCTGATGCTAAACCTAACCCTAACCCTAACACTATCCTAGGGCTGATGTTAACCGAACCCTAACACTATCCTAGGGCTGATGCTAACCCTAACCCTAACACTAACACTATCCTAGGGCTGATGCTAACCCTAACCCTAACACTATCCTAGGCCTGATGATAACCCTAACCCTAACCCTGACACTATCCTAGGGCTGATTCTAACCCTAACCCTAACACTATCTTAGGGCTGATGCTAACCCTAACCCTAACCCTAACACTATCCTAGGGTTGATGCTAACCCTAACGCTAACCCTAACACTATCCTTGAACTGATGCTAACCCTAACCCTAACCATAACACTATCCTAGGCCTGATGATAACCCTAACCCTAACCCTAACACTATCCTAGGGTTTATGTTAACCCTAACCCTAACACTATCCTAGGGCTGATGCTAACCCTAACCCTAAACCTAACACTATCCTAGGGCGGATGCTAACCCTAACCCTAACCCTAACACTATCCTAGGGCTGCTGCTAACCCTAACACTAACACTATCCTAGGGCTGATGCTAACCCTAACACTAACCCTAACACTCTCCAAGGGCTGATGCTAACCCTAACCCTAACCCTAACACTATCCTAGGGCTGATGCTATCCCTAACCCTAACTCTAACACTATCTTAGGGCTGAGGCTAACCCTAACCCTAACACTATCCTACGGCTGATGCTAACCCTAACCCTAACCCTAACACTATCCTAGGGCTGATGCTAACCCTAACCCTAATACTATCCTTGGGTTGATGCTAACCCTAACCCTAACCCTAACACTATCCTAGGGCAGATGCTAACCCTAACGCTAACCCTAACACTATCTTTGAACTGATGCTAACCCTAACGCTAACCCAAACACTATCATAGGCCTGATGCTAACACTAACCCTAACCCTAACACTATCCTAAGTCTGATGCTAACCCTAGCCCTCACACTATCCTAGGCCTGATTATAACCCTAACCCTAACCTTAACACTATCCTAGGGCTGATGCTAACCCTAACCCTAACCCTAACACTATCCTAGAGCTGATGCTAACCCTAACCCTAACACTATCCTAGGCCTGATGATAACCCTAACCCTAACTCTGACACTATCCTAGGGCTGATGCTAACCCTCACCCTAACACTATCCTAGGGCTGATGCTAACCCTAACCCTAACCCTAACACTATCCTAGGCCTGATGCTAACCCTATCCCTAACCCTAACACTCTCCTAGGGCTGAGGCTAACCCTAACCCTAACACTATCCTGGGCCTGATGCTAACCCTAACCCTAACCCTAACACTATCCTAGGGCTGATGCTAACACTAACCCTAACACTATCCTTCTGCTCATGCTAACCATAACCCTAACCCTAACACTATCCTAGGGCAGATGCTAACCCTAACGCTAACCCTAACACTATCCTTGAACTGATGCTAACCCTAACCCTAACACTAACACTATCCTAGGCCTGATGATAACCCTAACCCTAACCCTAACACTATCCTAGGGTTTATGTTAACCCTAACCCTAACACTATCCTAGGGCTGATGCTAACCCTAACCCTAACCCTAACACTATCCTAGGGCGGATGCTAACCCTAACCCTAACCCTAACACTATCCTAGGGCTGATGCTAACCCTAACCCTAACACTATCCTAGGCCTGATGCTAAACCTAACCCTAACCCTTAACATTATCCTAGGGCTGATGCTAACCCTAACCCTAACTCTAACACTATCTTAGGGCTGAGGCTAACCCTAACCCTAACACTATCCTACGGCTGATGCTAACCCTAACCCTAACCCTAACACTATCCTAGGGCTAATGCTAACCCTAACCCTAACACTATCCTAGGCCTGATGCTAACCCTAACCCTAACCCTAACACTATCCTAGGGCTGATGCTAACCCTAACCCTAACACTATCCTAGGGCTGATGCTAACCCTAACCCTAACCCTAACACTATCCTAGGGCTGATGCTAACCCTAACCCTAACACTATCCTAGGCCTGATGATAACCCTAACCCTAACCCTGACACTATCCTAGGGCTGATGCTAACCCTAACCCTAACACTATCCTAGGGCTGATGCTAACCCTAACCCTAACCCTAACACTATCCTAGGGCTGATGCTAACCCTAAAGCTAACCTTAACACTATCCTTGAACTGATGCTAACCCTAACCCTAACGCTAACACTATCCTAGGCCTGATGATAACCCTAACCCTAACCCTAACACTATCCTAGGGTTTATGTTAACCCTAACCCTAACACTATCCTAGGGCTGATGCTAACCCTACCCTAAACCTAACACTATCCTAGGGCGGATGCTAACCCTAACCCTAACCCTAACACTATCCTAGGGTTTATGTTAACCCTAACCCTAACACTATCCTAGGGCTGATGCTAACCCTAACCCTAAACCTAACACTATCCTAGGCCTGATGCTAACCCTAACCCTAACTCTAACACTATCTTAGGTCTGAGGCTAACCCTAACCCTAACACTATCCTACGGCTGATGCTAACCCTAACCCTAACCCTAACACTATCCTAGGACTGATGCTAACCCTAACCCTAACACTATCCTTGGGCTGATGCTAACCCTAACCCTAACCCTAACAATATCCTAGGGCAGATGCTAAACCTAACGCTAACCCTAACACTATCCTTGAACTGATGCTAACCCTAACCCTAACCCTAACACTATCCTAGGCCTGATGATAACCCTAACCCTAACCCTAACACTATCCTAGGGTTTATGTTAACCCTAACCCTAACACTATCCTAGGGCTGATGCTAACCCTAACCCTAACCCTAACACTATCCTAGTGCGGATGCTAACCCTAACCCTAACCCTAACAGTATCCTAGGGCTGATGCTAACCCTAACACTAACACTATCCTAGGGCTGATGCTAACCCTAACCCTAACCCTAACATTATCCTAGGGCTGATGCTAACCCTAACCCTAACACTAGCACTATCTTAGGGCTGAGGCTAACCCTAACCCTAACACTATCCTACGGCTGATCCTAACCCTAACCCTAACCCTAACACTATCCTAGGGCTGATGCTAACCCTAACCCTAACACTATCCTAGGCCTGATGCTAACCCTAACCCTAACCCTAACACTATCCTAGGGCTGATGCTAACCCTAACCCTAACACTATCCTAGGGCTCATGCTAACCCTAACCCTAACCCTAACACTATCCTAGGGCTGATGCTAACCCTAACCCTAACACTATCCTTGGGCTCATGCTAACCCTAACCCTAACCCTAACACTATCCTAGGGCAGATGCTAACCCTAACGCTAACCCTAACACTATCCTTGAACTGATGCTAACTCTAACCGTAACCCTAACACTATCCTAGGCCTGATGATAACCCTAACCCTAACCCTAACACTATCCTAGGGTTTATGTTAACCCTAACCCTAACACTATCCTAGGGCTGATGCTAACCCTAACCCTAACCCTAACACTATCCTAGGGCGGATGCTAACCCTAACCCTAACCCTAACACTATCCTAGGGCTGATGCTAACCCTAACACTAACACTATCCTAGGGCTGATGCTAACCCTAACCCTAACCCTAACACTATCCTAGGGCTGATGCTCACCCTAACCCTAACACTATCCTAGGCCTGATGATAACCCTAACCCTAACACTGACACTATCCTAGGGCTGATGCTAACCCTAACACTAACACTACCCTAGGCCTGATGATAACCCTAACCCTAACCCTGACACTATCCTAGGGCTGATTCTAACCCTAACCCTAACACTATCCTAGGGCTGATGCTAACCCTAACCCTAACCCTAACACTATCCTAGGGCTGATGCTAACCCTAACGCTAACCCTAACACTATCCTTGAACTGATGCTAACCCTAACCCTAACCATAACACTATCCTAGGCCTGATGATAACCCTAACCCTAACCCTAACACTATCCTAGGGCTGATGCTAACACTAACCCTAAACCTAACAGTATCCTAGGGCGGATGCTAACCCTAACCCTAACCCTAACACTATCCTAGGCCTGCTGCTAACCCTAACACTAACACTATCCTAGGGCTGATGCTAACCCTAACCCTAACCCTAACACTCTCCAAGGGCTGATGCTAACCCTAACACTAACCCTAACACTATCCTAGGGCTGATGCTAACCCTAACCCTAACTCTAACACTATCTTAGGGCTGATGCTAACCCTAACCCTAAACCTAACACTATCCTAGGGCGGATGCTAACCCTAACCCTAACCCTAACACTATCCTAGGGCTGCTGCTAACCCTAACACTAACACTATCCTAGGGCTGATGCTAACCCTAACCCTAACCCTAACACTCTCCAAGGGCTGATGCTAACCCTAACCCTAACCCTAACACTATCCTAGGGCTGATGCTAACCCTAACCCTAACTCTAACACTATCTTAGGGCTGAGGCTAACCCTAACCCTAACACTATCCTACGGCTGATGCTATCCCTAACCCTAACCCTAACACTATCCTAGGGCTGATGCTAACCCTAACCCTAATACTATCCTTGGGTTGATGCTAACCCTAACCCTAACCCTAACACTATCCTAGGGCAGATGCTAACCCTAACGCTAACCCTAACACTATCTTTGAACTGATGCTAACCCTAACGCTAACCCAAACACTATCCTATGCCTGATGATAACCCTAACCCTAACCCTAACACTATCCTAGGGTTTATGTTAACCCTAACCCTAACGCTATCCTAGGGCTGATGCTAACCCTAACCCTAACCCTAACACTATCCTAGGGTTGATGCTAACCCTAACACTACCACTATCCTAGGGCTGATGCTAACCCTAACCGTAACCCTTAACATTATCCTAGGACTGATGCTAACCCTAACCCTAACTCTAACAGTATCTTAGGGCTGAGGCTAACCCTAACCCTAACACTATCCTACGGCTGATGCTAACCCTAACCCTAACCCTAACACTATCCTAGGGCTGATGCTAACCCTAACCCTAACACTATCCTAGGCCTGATGCTAACCCTAACCCTAACCCTAACACTATCCTAGGGCTGATGTTAACCGAACACTAACACTAGCCTAGGGCTGATGCTAACCCTAACCCTAACACTAACACTATCCTAGGGCTGATGCTAACCCTAACTCTAACACTATCCTAGGCCTGATGATAACCCTAACCCTAACCCTGACACTATCCTAGGGCTGATTCTAACCCTAACCCTAACACTATCTTAGGGCTGATGCTAACCCTAACCCTAACCCTAACACTATCCTAGGGCTGATGCTAACCCTAATGCTAACCCTAACACTATCCTTGAACTGATGCTAAACCTAACCCTAACCATAACACTATCCTAGGCCTGATGATAACCCTAACCCTAACCCTAACACTATCCTAGGGTTTATGTTAACCCTAACCCTAACACTATCCTAGGGCTGATGCTAACCCTAACCCTAAACCTAACACTATCCTAGGGCGGATGCTAACCCTAACCCTAACCCTAACACTATCCTAGGGCTGCTGCTAACCCTAACACTAACACTATCCTAGGGCTGATGCTAACCCTAACCCTAACCCTAACACTCTCCAAGGGCTGATGCTAACCCTAACCCTAACCCTAACACTATCCTAGGGCTGATGCTAACCCTAACCCTAACTCTAACACTATCTTAGGGCTGAGGCTAACCCTAACCCTAACACTATCCTACGGCTGATGCTAACCCTAACCCTAACCCTAACACTATCCTGGACCTGATGCTAACCCTAACCCTAACCCTAACACTATCCTAGGGCAGATGCTAACCCTAACCCTAACACTATCCTTGGGCTGATGCTAACCCTAACCCTAACCCTAACACTATCCTAGGGCAGATGCTAACCCTAACGCTAACCCTAACACTATCCTTGAACTGATGCTAAACCTAACCCTAACCCTAACACTATCCTAGGGCGTATGCTAACCCTAACCCTAACCCTAACCCTATCCTAGGGCTGATGCTAACCCTAACCCTAACACTATCCTAGGCCTGATGATAACCCTAACCCTAACACTATCCTAGGGCTGATGCTAACCCTAACCCTAACACTATCCTAGGGCTGATGCTAACCCTAACCCTAACCCTAACACTATCCTAAGTCTGATGCTAACCCTAGCCCTCACACTATCCTAGGCCTGATTATAACCCTAACCCTAGCCTTAACACTATCCTAGGGCTGATGCTAACCCTAACCCTAACCCTAACACTATCCTAGAGCTCATGCTAACCCTAACCTTAACACTATCCTAGGGCTAATGCTAACCCTAACCCTAACCCTAACACTATCCTAGGCCTGATGCTAACCCTATCCCTAACCCTAACACTCTCCTAGGGCTGAGGCTAACCCTAACCCTAACACTATCCTAGGGCTGATGCTAACCCTAACCCTAACCCAAACACTATCCTAGGGTTGATGCTAACCCTAACCCTAACACTATCCTAGGGCTGATGATAACCCTAACCCTAACCCTAACACTATCCTTGGGCTGATGCTAACCCTAACCCTAACACTATCCTGGGCCTGATGCTAACCCTAACCCTAACCCTAACACTATCCTAGGGCAGATGCTAACCCTAACGCTAACCCTAACACTATCTTTGAACTGATGCTAACCCTAACGCTAACCCAAACACTATCCTATGCCTGATGATAACCCTAACCCTAACCCTAACACTATCCTAGGGTTTATGTTAACCCTAACCCTAACGCTATCCTAGGGCTGATGCTAACCCTAACCCTAACCCTAACACTATCCTAGGGCTGATGCTAACCCTAACCCTAACCCTAACACTATCCTAGGGCTGATGCTAACCCTAACACTAACACTATCCTAGGGCTGATGCTAACCCTAACCGTAACCCTTAACATTATCCTAGGACTGATGCTAACCCTAACCCTAACTCTAACAGTATCTTAGGGCTGAGGCTAACCCTAACCCTAACACTATCCTACGGCTGATGCTAACCCTAACCCTAACCCTAACACTATCCTAGGGCTGATGCTAACCCTAACCCTAACACTATCCTAGGCCTGATGCTAACCCTAACCCTAACCCTAACACTATCCTAGGGCTGATGTTAACCGAACACTAACACTAGCCTAGGGCTGATGCTAACCCTAACCCTAACACTAACACTATCCTAGGGCTGATGCTAACCCTAACTCTAACACTATCCTAGGCCTGATGATAACCCTAACCCTAACCCTGACACTATCCTAGGGCTGATTCTAACCCTAACCCTAACACTATCTTAGGGCTGATGCTAACCCTAACCCTAACCCTAACACTATCCTAGGGCTGATGCTAACCCTAATGCTAACCCTAACACTATCCTTGAACTGATGCTAACCCTAACCCTAACCATAACACTATCCTAGGCCTGATGATAACCCTAACCCTAACCCTAACACTATCCTAGGGTTTATGTTAACCCTAACCCTAACACTATCCTAGGGCTGATGCTAACCCTAACCCTAAACCTAACACTATCCTAGGGCGGATGCTAACCCTAACCCTAACCCTAACACTATCCTAGGGCTGCTGCTAACCCTAACACTAACACTATCCTAGGGCTGATGCTAACCCTAACCCTAACCCTAACACTCTCCAAGGGCTGATGCTAACCCTAACCCTAACCCTAACACTATCCTAGGGCTGATGCTAACCCTAACCCTAACTCTAACACTATCTTAGGGCTGAGGCTAACCCTAACCCTAACACTATCCTACGGCTGATGCTAACCCTAACCCTAACCCTAACACTATCCTGGACCTGATGCTAACCCTAACCCTAACCCTAACACTATCCTAGGGCAGATGCTAACCCTAACCCTAACACTATCCTTGGGCTGATGCTAACCCTAACCCTAACCCTAACACTATCCTAGGGCAGATGCTAACCCTAACGCTAACCCTAACACTATCCTTGAACTGATGCTAAACCTAACCCTAACCCTAACACTATCCTAGGGCGTATGCTAACCCTAACCCTAACCCTAACCCTATCCTAGGGCTGATGCTAACCCTAACCCTAACACTATCCTAGGCCTGATGATAACCCTAACCCTAACACTATCCTAGGGCTGATGCTAACCCTAACCCTAACACTATCCTAGGGCTGATGCTAACCCTAACCCTAACCCTAACACTATCCTAAGTCTGATGCTAACCCTAGCCCTCACACTATCCTAGGCCTGATTATAACCCTAACCCTAGCCTTAACACTATCCTAGGGCTGATGCTAACCCTAACCCTAACCCTAACACTATCCTAGAGCTCATGCTAACCCTAACCTTAACACTATCCTAGGGCTAATGCTAACCCTAACCCTAACCCTAACACTATCCTAGGCCTGATGCTAACCCTATCCCTAACCCTAACACTCTCCTAGGGCTGAGGCTAACCCTAACCCTAACACTATCCTAGGGCTGATGCTAACCCTAACCCTAACCCAAACACTATCCTAGGGTTGATGCTAACCCTAACCCTAACACTATCCTAGGGCTGATGATAACCCTAACCCTAACCCTAACACTATCCTTGGGCTAATGCTAACCCTAACCCTAACACTATCCTGGGCCTGATGCTAACCCTAACCCTAACCCTAACACTATCCTAGGGCTGATGCTAACCCTAACCCTAACACTATCCTTGGGCTGATGCTAACCCTAACCCTAACCCTAACACTATCCTAGGGCAGATGCTAACCCTAACCCTAACCCTAACACTATCCTAGGCGTGATGCTAACCCTAACCCTAACCCTAACACTATCCTAGGCCTGATGATAACCCTAACCCTAACCCTAACACTATCCTAGGATTTATGTTAACCCTAACCCTAACACTATCCTAGGGCTGATGCTAACCCTAACCCTAACCCTAACACTATGCTAGGGCGGATGCTAACCCTAACCCTAACCCTAACACTATCCTAGGGATGATGCTAACACTAACACTAACACTATCCTAGAGCTGATGCTAACCCTAACCCTAACCCTAACATTATCCTAGGGCGGATGCTAACCCTAACCCTAACACTATCCTAGGGCTGATGCTAACCCTAACACTAACACTATCCTAGGGCTGATGCTAACCCTAACCCTAACCCTAACACTCTCCAAGGGCTGATGCTAACCCTAACCCTAACCCTAACACTATCCTAGGGCTGATGCTAACCCTAACCCTAACTCTAACACTATCTTATGGCTGAGGCTAACCCTAACCCTAACACTATCCTACGGCTGATGCTAACCCTAACCCTAACCCTAACACTATCCTAGGGCTGATGCTAACCCTAACCCTAACACTACCCTAGGCCTGATGATAACCCAAACCCTAACCCTAACACTATCCCAGGGCTGATGCTAACCCTAACCCTAACACTATCCTAGGGCTGATGCTAACCCTAACCCTAACCCTAACACTATCCTAGGGCTGATGCTAACCCTAACCCTAACACTATCCTAGGCCTGATGATAACCCTAACCCTAACCCTAACACTATCCTAGGGCTGATGCTAACCCTAACCCTAACACTATCCTATGGCTGATGCTAACCCTAACCCTAACTCTATCCTTGGGCTGATGCTAACCCTAACACTAACCCTAACAATATCCTAGGGCAGATGCTAATCCTAACGCTAACCCTAAAACTATCCTTGAACTGATACTAACCCTAACCCTAACCCTAACACTATCCTAGGCCTGATGATAACCCTAACCCTAACCCTAACACTATCCTAGGGTTTATGTTAACCCTAACGCTAACACTATCCTAGGGCTGATGCTAACCCTAACGCTAACCCTAACACTATCCTAGGGCTGATGCTAACCCTAACACTAACACTATCCTAGGGCTGATGCTAACCGTAACCCTAACCCTAACATTATCCTAGGGCTGATGCTAACCCTAACCCTAACTCTAACACTATCTTAGGGCTGAGGCTAACCCTAACCCTAACACTATCCTACGGCTGATGCTAACCCTAACCCTAACCCTAACACTATCCCAGGGCTGATGCTCTCCCTAACCCTAACACTGTCCTAGGCCTGATGCTAACCCTAACCCTAACCCTAACACTATCCTAGGGCTGATGCTAACCCTAACCCTAACACTATCCTTCGGCTGATGCTAACCCTAACCCTAACCCTAACACTATCCTAGGGCTGATGCTAACCCTAACCCTAACCCTAACACTATCCTAGGGCTGATGCTAACCCTAACGCTAACCCTAACACTATCCTAGGGGTGATGCTAACCCTAACCCTAACCCTAACACTATCCTAGGGCTGATGCTAACCCTAACCCTAACCCTAACACTATCCTATGCCTGATCCTAACCCTATGCCTAACCCTAACACTCTCCTAGGGCTCAGGCTAACCCTAACCCTAACACTATCCTAGTGCTGATGCTAACCCTAACCCTAACCCAAACACTATCCTAGGGTTGATGCTAACCCTAACCCTAACACTATCCTAGGGCTGATGCTAACACTAACCCTAACCCTAACACTATCCTTGGGCTGATGCTAACCCTAACCCTAACACTATCCTGGGCCTGATGCTAACCCTAACCCTAACCCTAACACTATCCTAGGGCTGATGCTAACCCTAACCCTAAAACTATCCTTGGGCTGATGCTAACCCTAACCCTAAACCTAACACTATCCTAGGACTGATGCTAACCCTATCCCTAACCCTAACACTCTCCTAGGGCTGAGGCTAACCCTAACCCTAACCCTAACACTATCCTAGGGCTGCTGCTAACCCTAACACTAACACTATCCTAGGGCTGATGCTAACCCTAACCCTAACCCTAACACTCTCCAAGGGCTGATGCTAACCCTAACCCTAACCCTAACACTATCCTAGGGCTGATGCTAACCCTAACCCTAACTCTAACACTATCTTAGGGCTGAGGCTAACCCTAACCCTAACACTATCCTATGGCTGATGCTAACCCTAACCCTAACCCTAACACTATCCTGGACCTGATGCTAACCCTAACCCTAACCCTAACACTATCCTAGGGCAGATGCTAACCCTAACCCTAACACTATCCTTGGGCTGATGCTAACCCTAACCCTAACCCTAACACTATCCTAGGGCAGATGCTAACCCTAACGCTAACCCTAACACTATCCTTGAACTGATGCTAAACCTAACCCTAACCCTAACACTATCCTAGGGCGGATGCTAACCCTAACCCTAACCCTAACACTATCCTAGGGCTGATGCTAACCCTAACCCTAACACTATCCTAGGCCTGATGCTAACCCTAACCCTAACCCTAACACTATCCTAGGGATGATGCTAACACTAACACTAACACTATCCTAGAGCTGATGCTAACCCTAACCCTAACCCTAACATTATCCTAGGGCGGATGCTAACCCTAACCCTAACACTATCCTAGGGCTGATGCTAACCCTAACACTAACACTATCCTAGGGCTGATGCTAACCCTAACCCTAACCCTAACACTCTCCAAGGGCTGATGCTAACCCTAACCCTAACCCTAACACTATCCTAGGGCTGATGCTAACCCTAACCCTAACTCTAACACTATCTTATGGCTGAGGCTAACCCTAACCCTAACACTATCCTACGGCTGATGCTAACCCTAACCCTAACCCTAACACTATCCTAGGGCTGATGCTAACCCTAACCCTAACACTACCCTAGGCCTGATGATAACCCAAACCCTAACCCTAACACTATCCCAGGGCTGATGCTAACCCTAACCCTAACTCTATCCTTGGGCTGATGCTAACCCTAACACTAACCCTAACAATATCCTAGGGCAGATGCTAATCCTAACGCTAACCCTAAAACTATCCTTGAACTGATACTAACCCTAACCCTAACCCTAACACTATCCTAGGCCTGATGATAACCCTAACCCTAACCCTAACACTATCCTAGGGTTTATGTTAACCCTAACGCTAACACTATCCTAGGGCTGATGCTAACCCTAACGCTAACCCTAACACTATCCTAGGGCTGATGCTAACCCTAACACTAACACTATCCTAGGGCTGATGCTAACCGTAACCCTAACCCTAACATTATCCTAGGGCTGATGCTAACCCTAACCCTAACTCTAACACTATCTTAGGGCTGAGGCTAACCCTAACCCTAACACTATCCTACGGCTGATGCTAACCCTAACCCTAACCCTAACACTATCCCAGGGCTGATGCTCTCCCTAACCCTAACACTGTCCTAGGCCTGATGCTAACCCTAACCCTAACCCTAACACTATCCTAGGGCTGATGCTAACCCTAACCCTAACACTATCCTTCGGCTGATGCTAACCCTAACCCTAACCCTAACACTATCCTAGGGCTGATGCTAACCCTAACCCTAACCCTAACACTATCCTAGGGCTGATGCTAACCCTAACGCTAACCCTAACACTATCCTAGGGGTGATGCTAACCCTAACCCTAACCCTAACACTATCCTAGGGCTGATGCTAACCCTAACCCTAACCCTAACACTATCCTATGCCTGATCCTAACCCTATGCCTAACCCTAACACTCTCCTAGGGCTCAGGCTAACCCTAACCCTAACACTATCCTAGTGCTGATGCTAACCCTAACCCTAACCCAAACACTATCCTAGGGTTGATGCTAACCCTAACCCTAACACTATCCTAGGGCTGATGCTAACACTAACCCTAACCCTAACACTATCCTTGGGCTGATGCTAACCCTAACCCTAACACTATCCTGGGCCTGATGCTAACCCTAACCCTAACCCTAACACTATCCTAGGGCTGATGCTAACCCTAACCCTAAAACTATCCTTGGGCTGATGCTAACCCTAACCCTAAACCTAACACTATCCTAGGACTGATGCTAACCCTATCCCTAACCCTAACACTCTCCTAGGGCTGAGGCTAACCCTAACCCTAACCCTAACACTATCCTAGGGCTGCTGCTAACCCTAACACTAACACTATCCTAGGGCTGATGCTAACCCTAACCCTAACCCTAACACTCTCCAAGGGCTGATGCTAACCCTAACCCTAACCCTAACACTATCCTAGGGCTGATGCTAACCCTAACCCTAACTCTAACACTATCTTAGGGCTGAGGCTAACCCTAACCCTAACAC
Organism: Lemur catta; assembly: GCF_020740605.2. Classification (NCBI taxonomy): domain Eukaryota; kingdom Metazoa; phylum Chordata; class Mammalia; order Primates; family Lemuridae; genus Lemur; species Lemur catta. The sequence goes on from NC_059134.1 coordinate 2,236,275, forward strand.
TATCCTACGGCTGATGCTAACCCTAACCCTAACCCTAACACTATCCTGGACCTGATGCTAACCCTAACCCTAACCCTAACACTATCCTAGGGCAGATGCTAACCCTAACCCTAACACTATCCTTGGGCTGATGCTAACCCTAACCCTAACCCTAACACTATCCTAGGGCAGATGCTAACCCTAACGCTAACCCTAACACTATCCTTGAACTGATGCTAAACCTAACCCTAACCCTAACACTATCCTAGGGCGGATGCTAACCCTAACCCTAACCCTAACACTATCCTAGGGCTGATGCTAACCCTAACCCTAACACTATCCTAGGCCTGATGCTAACCCTAACCCTAACCCTAACACTATCCTAGGGCTGATTCTAACCCTAACCCTAACACTATCCTAGGGCTGATGCTAACCCTAACCCTAACCCTAACACTATCCTAGGGCTGATGCTAACCCTAACCCTAACACTATCCTAGGCCTGATGATAACCCTAACCCTAACCCTGACACTATCCTAGGGCTGATGTTAACCCTAACCCTAACACTATCCTAGGGCTGATGCTAACCCTAACCCTAACCCTAACACTATCCTAGGGCTGATGCTAACCCTAACGCTAACCCTAACACTATCCTTGAACTGATGCTAACCCTAACCCTAACCATAACACTATCCTAGGCCTGATGATAACCCTAACCCTAACCCTAACACTATCCTAGGGTTTATGTTAACCCTAACCCTAACACTATCCTAGGGCTGATGCTAACCCTAACCCTAAACCTAACACTATCCTAGGGCGGATGCTAAACCTAACCCTAACCCTAACACTATCCTAGGGCTGATGCTAACCCTAACACTAACAATATCCTAGGGCTGATGCTAACCCTAACCCTAACCCTAACACTCTCCAAGGGCTGATGCTAACCCTAACCCTAACCCTAACACTATCCTAGGGCTGATGCTAACCCTAACCCTAACTATAACACTATCTTAGGGCTGAGGCTAACCCTAACCCTAACACTATCCTACGGCTGATGCTAACCCGAACCCTAACCCTAACACTATCCTAGGGCTGATGCTAACCCTAACCCTAACACTATCCTAGGCCTGACGCTAACCCTAACCCTAACCCTAACTCTATCCTAGGGTTGATGCTAACCCTAACCCTAACACTATCCTAGGGCTGACGCTAACCCTAACCCTAACCCTAACACTATACTAGGGCTGATGCTAACCCTAACCCTAACACTATCCTAGGCCTGATGATAACCCTAACCCTAACACTATCCTAGGGCTGATGCTAACCCTAACCCTAACACTATCCTAGGGCTGATGCTAACCCTAACCCTAACCCTAACACTATCCTAAGTCTGATGCTAACCCTAGCCCTCACACTATCCTAGGCCTGATTATAACCCTAACCCTAACCTTAACACTATCCTAGGGCTGATGCTAACCCTAACCCTAACCCTAACACTATCCTAGAGCTCATGCTAACCCTAACCCTAACACTATCCTAGGCCTGATGATAACCCTAACCGTAACCCTGACACTATCCTAGGGCTGATGCTAACCCTAACCATAACACTATCCTAAGGCTAATGCTAACCCTAACCCTAACCCTAACACTATCCTAGGCCTGATGCTAACCCTATCCCTAACCCTAACACTCTCCTAGGGCTGAGGCTAACCCTAACCCTAACACTATCCTAGGGCTGATGCTAACCCTAACCCTAACCCAAACACTATCCTAGGGTTGATGCTAACCCTAACCCTAACACTATCCTAGGGCTGATGATAACCCTAACCCTAACCCTAACACTATCCTTGGGCTGATGCTAACCCTAACCCTAACACTATCCTGGGCCTGATGCTAACCCTAACCCTAACCCTAACACTATCCTAGGGCTGATGCTAACCCTAACCCTAACACTATCCTTGGGCTGATGCTAACCCTAACCCTAACCCTAACACTATCCTAGGCGTGATGCTAACCCTAACCCTAACCCTAACACTATCCTAGGCCTGATGATAACCCTAACCCTAACCCTAACAATATCCTAGGATTTATGTTAACCCTAACCCTAACACTATCCTAGGGCTGATGCTAACCCTAACCCTAACCCTAACACTATGCTAGGGCGGATGCTAACCCTAACCCTAACCCTAACACCATCCTAGGGCTGATGCTAACACTAACACTAACACTATCCTAGGGCTGATGCTAACCCTAACCCTAACCCTAACATTATCCTAGGGCGGATGCTAACCCTAACCCTAACACTATCCTAGGGCTCATGCTAACCCTAACACTAACACTATCCTAGGGCTGATGCTAACCCTAACCCTAACCCTAACACTCTCCAAGGGCTGATGCTAACCCTAACCCTAACCCTAACACTATCCTAGGGCTGATGCTAACCCTAACCCTAACTCTAACACTATCTTATGGCTGAGGCTAACCCTAACCCTAACACTATCCTACGGCTGATGCTAACCCTAACCCTAACCCTAACACTATCCTAGGGCTGATGCTAACCCTAACCCTAACACTACCCTAGGCCTGATGATAACCCTAACCCTAACCCTAACACTATCCTAGGGCTGATGCTAACCCTAACCCTAACACTATCCTAGGGCTGATGCTAACCCTAACCCTAACCCTAACACTATCCTAGGGCTGATGCTAACCCTAACCCTAACACTATCCTAGGCCTGATGATAACCCTAACCCTAACCCTGACACTATCCTAGGGCTGATGTTAACCCTAACCCTAACACTATCCTAGGGCTGATGCTAACCCTAACCCTAACCCTAACACTATCCTAGGGCTGATGCTAACCCTAACGCTAACCCTAACACTATCCTTGAACTGATGCTAACCCTAACCCTAACCATAACACTATCCTAGGCCTGATGATAACCCTAACCCTAACCCTAACACTATCCTAGGGTTTATGTTAACCCTAACCCTAACACTATCCTAGGGCTGATGCTAACCCTAACCCTAAACCTAACACTATCCTTGGGCGGATGCTAAACCTAACCCTAACCCTAACACTATCCTAGGGCTGATGCTAACCCTAACACTAACAATATCCTAGGGCTGATGCTAACCCTAACCCTAACCCTAACACTCTCCAAGGGCTGATGCTAACCCTAACCCTAACCCTAACACTATCCTAGGGCTGATGCTAACCCTAACCCTAACTATAACACTATCTTAGGGCTGAGGCTAACCCTAACCCTAACACTATCCTACGGCTGATGCTAACCCGAACCCTAACCCTAACACTATCCTAGGGCTGATGCTAACCCTAACCCTAACACTATCCTAGGCCTGACGCTAACCCTAACCCTAACCCTAACTCTATCCTAGGGTTGATGCTAACCCTAACCCTAACACTATCCTAGGGCTGACGCTAACCCTAACCCTAACCCTAACACTATACTAGGGCTGATGCTAACCCTAACCCTAACACTATCCTAGGCCTGATGATAACCCTAACCCTAACACTATCCTAGGGCTGATGCTAACCCTAACCCTAACACTATCCTAGGGCTGATGCTAACCCTAACCCTAACCCTAACACTATCCTAAGTCTGATGCTAACCCTAGCCCTCACACTATCCTAGGCCTGATTATAACCCTAACCCTAACCTTAACACTATCCTAGGGCTGATGCTAACCCTAACCCTAACCCTAACACTATCCTAGAGCTCATGCTAACCCTAACCCTAACACTATCCTAGGCCTGATGATAACCCTAACCGTAACCCTGACACTATCCTAGGGCTGATGCTAACCCTAACCATAACACTATCCTAAGGCTAATGCTAACCCTAACCCTAACCCTAACACTATCCTAGGCCTGATGCTAACCCTATCCCTAACCCTAACACTCTCCTAGGGCTGAGGCTAACCCTAACCCTAACACTATCCTAGGGCTGATGCTAACCCTAACCCTAACCCAAACACTATCCTAGGGTTGATGCTAACCCTAACCCTAACACTATCCTAGGGCTGATGATAACCCTAACCCTAACCCTAACACTATCCTTGGGCTGATGCTAACCCTAACCCTAACACTATCCTGGGCCTGATGCTAACCCTAACCCTAACCCTAACACTATCCTAGGGCTGATGCTAACCCTAACCCTAACACTATCCTTGGGCTGATGCTAACCCTAACCCTAACCCTAACACTATCCTAGGCGTGATGCTAACCCTAACCCTAACCCTAACACTATCCTAGGCCTGATGATAACCCTAACCCTAACCCTAACAATATCCTAGGATTTATGTTAACCCTAACCCTAACACTATCCTAGGGCTGATGCTAACCCTAACCCTAACCCTAACACTATGCTAGGGCGGATGCTAACCCTAACCCTAACCCTAACACTATCCTAGGGCTGATGCTAACACTAACACTAACACTATCCTAGGGCTGATGCTAACCCTAACCCTAACCCTAACATTATCCTAGGGCGGATGCTAACCCTAACCCTAACACTATCCTAGGGCTCATGCTAACCCTAACACTAACACTATCCTAGGGCTGATGCTAACCCTAACCCTAACCCTAACACTCTCCAAGGGCTGATGCTAACCCTAACCCTAACCCTAACACTATCCTAGGGCTGATGCTAACCCTAACCCTAACTCTAACACTATCTTATGGCTGAGGCTAACCCTAACCCTAACACTATCCTACGGCTGATGCTAACCCTAACCCTAACCCTAACACTATCCTAGGGCTGATGCTAACCCTAACCCTAACACTACCCTAGGCCTGATGATAACCCTAACCCTAACCCTAACACTATCCTAGGGCTGATGCTAACCCTAACCCTAACACTATCCTAGGGCTGATGCTAACCCTAACCCTAACCCTAACACTATCCTAGGGCTGATGCTAACCCTAACCCTAACACTATCCTAGGCCTGATGATAACCCTAACCCTAACCCTAACACTATCCTAGGGCTGATGCTAACCCTAACCCTAACACTATCCTAGGGCTGATGCTAACCCTAACCCTAACTCTATCCTTGGGCTGATGCTAACCCTAACACTAACCCTAACAATATATTAGGGCAGATGCTAATCCTAACGCTAACCCTAAAACTATCCTTGAACTGATACTAACCCTAACCCTAACCCTAACACTATCCTAGGCCTGATGATAACCCTAACCCTAACCCTAACACTATCCTAGGGTTTATGTTAACCCTAACGCTAACACTATCCTAGGGCTGATGCTAACCCTAACGCTAACCCTAACACTATCCTAGGGCTGATGCTAACCCTAACACTAACACTATCCTAGGGCTGATGCTAACCGTAACCCTAACCCTAACATTATCCTAGGGCTGATGCTAACCCTAACCCTAACTCTAACACTATCTTAGGGCTGAGGCTAACCCTAACCCTAACACTATCCTACGGCTGATGCTAACCCTAACCCTAACCCTAACACTATCCCAGGGCTGATGCTATCCCTAACCCTAACACTGTCCTAGGCCTGATGCTAACCCTAACCCTAACAGTAACACTATCCTAGGGCTGATGCTAACCCTAACCCTAACACTATCCTTGGGCTGATGCTAACCCTAACCCTAACCCTAACACTATCCTAGGGCTGATGCTAACCCTAACCCTAAACCTAACACTATCCTAGGGCTGATGCTAACCCTAACGCTAACCCTAACACTATCCTAGAGGTGATGCTAACCCTAACCCTAACCCTAACACTATCCTAGGGCTGATGCTAACCCTAACCCTAACCCTAACACTATCCTATGCCTGATGCTAACCCTATGCCTAACCCTAACACTCTCCTAGGGCTCAGCCTAACCCTAACCCTAACACTATCCTAGTGCTGATGCTAACCCTAACCCTAACCCAAACACTATCCTAGGGTTGATGCTAAGCCTAACCCTAACACTATCCTAGGGCTGATGCTAACCCTAACCCTAACCCTAACACTATCCTTGGGCTGATGATAACCCTAACCCTAACACTATCCTGGGCCTGATGCTAACCCTAACCCTAACCCTAACACTATCCTAGGGCTGATGCTAACCCTAACCCTAACACTATCCTTGGGCTGATGCTAACCCTAACCCTAACCCTAACACTATCCTAGGGCAGATGCTAACCCTAACGCTAACCCTAACACTATCCTTGAACTGATGCTAAACCTAACCCTAACCCTAACACTATCCTAGGGCGGATGCTAACCCTAACCCTAACCCTAACACTATCCTAGGGCTGATGCTAACCCTAACACTAACACTATCCTAGGGCTGATGCTAACCGTAACCCTAACCCTTAACATTATCTTAGGGCTGATGCTAACCCTAACCCTAACTCTAACAATATCTTGGGCTGAGGCTAACCCTAACCCTAACACTATTCTACGGCTGATGCTAACCCTAACCCTAACCCTAACACTATCCTAGGGCTGAGGCTAACCGTAACCCTAACACTATCCTAGGCCTGATGCTAACCCTAAACCTAACCCTAACACTATCCTAGGGCTGATGCTAACCCTAACCCTAACACTATCCTAGGGCTGATGCTAACCCTAACCCTAACCCTAACACTATCCTAGGGCTGATGCTAACCCTAACCCTAACACTATCCTAGGCCTGATGATAACCCTAACCCTAACCCTGACACTATCCTAGGGCTGATGTTAACCCTAACCCTAACACTATCCTAGGGCTGATGCTAACCCTAACCCTAACCCTAACACTATCCTAGGGCTGATGCTAACCCTAACGCTAACCCTAACACTATCCTTGAACTGATGCTAACCCTAACCCTAACCATAACACTATCCTAGGCCTGATGATAACCCTAACCCTAACCCTAACACTATCTTAGGGTTTATGTTAACCCTAACCCTAACACTATCCTAGGGCTGATCCTTACCGTAACCCTAAACCTAACACTATCCTAGAGCGGATGCTAAACCTAACCCTAACCCTAACACTATCCTAGGGCTGATGCTAACCCTAACACTAACACTATCCTAGGGCTGATGCTAACCCTAACCCTAACCCTAACACTCTCCAAGGGCTGATGCTAACACTAACCCTAACCCTAACACTATCCTAGGGTTGATGCTAACCCTAACCCTAACTATAACACTATCTTAGGGCTGAGGCTAACCCTAACCCTAACACTATCCTACGGCTGATGCTAACCCTAACCCTAACCCTAACACTATACTAGGGCTGATGCTAACCCTAACCCTAACACTATCCTAGGCCTGATGATAACCCTAACCCTAACCCTAACACTATCCTATGGCTGATGCTAACCCTAACCCTAACACTATCCTAGGGCTGATGCTAACCCTAACCCTAACCCTAACACTATCCTAAGTCTGATGCTAACCCTAGCCCTCACACTATCCTAGGCCTGATTATAACCCTAACCCTAACCTTAACACTATCCTAGGGCTGATGCTAACCCTAACCCTAACCCTAACACTATCCTAGAGCTCATGCTAACCCTAACCCTAACACTATCCTAGGCGTGATGCTAACCCTAACCCTCACCCTAACACTATCCTAGGCCTGATGATAACCCTAACCCTAACACTAACACTATCCTAGGATTTATGTTAACCCTAACCCTAACACTATCCTAGGGCTGATGCTAACCCTAACCCTAACCCTATCACTATGCTAGGGCGGATGCTAACCCTAACCCTAACCCTAACACTATCCTAGGGCTGATGCTAACACTAACACTAACACTATCCTAGGGCTGATGCTAACCCTAACCCTAACCCTAACATTATCCTAGGGCGGATGCTAACCCTAACCCTAACCCTAACACTATCCTAGGGCTGATGCTAACCCTAACACTAACACTATCCTAGGCCTGATGCTAACCCTAGCCCTAACCCTAACACTATCCTAGGGCTGATGCTAACCCTAACCCTAACACTATCCTAGGGCTGATGCTAACCCTAACACTAACACTATCCTAGGGCTGATGCTAACCCTAACCCTAACACTATCCTAGGCCTGATGATAACCCTAACCCTAACCCTAACACTATCCTAGGGCTGATGCTAATCCTAACCCTAACACTATCCTAGGGCTGATGCTAACCCTAACCCTAACCCTAACACTATCCTAGGGCTGATGCTAACCCTAACCCTAACACTATCCTAGGCCTGATGATAACCCTAACCCTAACCCTAACACTATCCTAGGGCTGATGCTAACCCTAACCCTAACACTATCCTAGGGCTGATGCTAACCCTAACCCTAACGCTAACACTATCCTAAGTCTGATGCTAACCCTAGACCTCACACTATACTAGGCCTGATGATAACCATAACCCTAACCTTAACACTATCCTAGGGCTGATGCTAACCCTAACCCTAACCCAAACACTATCCTAGGCCTGATGCTAACCCTATGCCTAACCCTAACACTCTCCTAGGGCTGAGGCTAACCCTAACCCTAACACTATCCTAGGCCTGATGCTAACCCTAAACCTAACCCTAACACTATCCTAGGGCTGATGCTAACCCTAACCCTAACACTATCCTAGGGCTGATGCTAACCCTAACCCTAACCCTAACACTATCCTAGGGCTGATGCTAACCCTAACCCTAACACTATCCTAGGCCTGATGATAACCCTAACCCTAACCCTGACACTATCCTAGGGCTGATGTTAACCCTAACCCTAACACTATCCTAGGGCTGATGCTAACCCTAACCCTAACCCTAACACTATCCTAGGGCTGATGCTAACCCTAACGCTAACCCTAACACTATCCTTGAACTGATGCTAACCCTAACCCTAACCATAACACTATCCTAGGCCTGATGATAACCCTAAACCTAACCCTAACACTATCTTAGGGTTTATGTTAACCCTAACCCTAACACTATCCTAGGGCTGATGCTTACCCTAACCCTAAACCTAACACTATCCTAGGGCGGATGCTAAACCTAACCCTAACCCTAACACTATCCTAGGGCTGATGCTAACCCTAACACTAACACTATCCTAGGGCTGATGCTAACCCTAACCCTAACCCTAACACTCTCCAAGGGCTGATGCTAACCCTAACCCTAACCCTAACACTATCCTAGGGCTGATGCTAACCCTAACCCTAACTATAACACTATCTTAGGGCTGAGGCTAACCCTAACCCTAACACTATCCTACGGCTGATGCTAACCCGAACCCTAACCCTAACACTATCCTAGGGCTGATGCTAACCCTAACCCTAACACTATCCTAGGCCTGACGCTAACCCTAACCCTAACCCTAACTCTATCCTAGGGTTGATGCTAACCCTAACCCTAACACTATCCTACGGCTGATGCTAACCCTAACCCTAACCCTAACACTATACTAGGGCTGATGCTAACCCTAACCCTAACACTATCCTAGGCCTGATGATAACCCTAACCCTAACCCTAACACTATCCTATGGCTGATGCTAACCCTAACCGTAACACTATCCTAGGGCTGACGCTAACCCTAACCCTAACCCTAACACTATACTAGGGCTGATGCTAACCCTAACCCTAACACTATCCTAGGCCTGATGATAACCCTAACCCTAACACTATCCTAGGGCTGATGCTAACCCTAACCCTAACACTATCCTAGGGCTGATGCTAACCCTAACCCTAACCCTAACACTATCCTAAGTCTGATGCTAACCCTAGCCCTCACACTATCCTAGGCCTGATTATAACCCTAACCCTAACCTTAACACTATCCTAGGGCTGATGCTAACCCTAACCCTAACCCTAACACTATCCTAGAGCTCATGCTAACCCTAACCCTAACACTATCCTAGGCCTGATGATAACCCTAACCGTAACCCTGACACTATCCTAGGGCTGATGCTAACCCTAACCATAACACTATCCTAGGGCTAATGCTAACCCTAACCCTAACCCTAACACTATCCTAGGCCTGATGCTAACCCTATCCCTAACCCTAACACTCTCCTAGGGCTAAGGCTAACCCTAACCCTAACACTATCCTAGGGCTGATGCTAACCCTAACCCTAACCCAAACACTATCCTAGGGTTGATGCTAACCCTAACCCTAACACTATCCTAGGGCTGATGATAACCCTAACCCTAACCCTAACACTATCCTTGGGCTGATGCTAACCCTAACCCTAACACTATCCTGGGCCTGATGCTAACCCTAACCCTAACCCTAACACTATCCTAGGGCTGATGCTAACCCTAACCCTAACACTATCCTTGGGCTGATGCTAACCCTAACCCTAACCCTAACACTATCCTAGGCGTGATGCTAACCCTAACCCTAACCCTAACACTATCCTAGGCCTGATGATAACCCTAACCCTAACCCTAACAATATCCTAGGATTTATGTTAACCCTAACCCTAACACTATCCTAGGGCTGATGCTAACCCTAACCCTAACCCTAACACTATGCTAGGGCGGATGCTAACCCTAACCCTAACCCTAACACTATCCTAGGGCTGATGCTAACACTAACACTAACACTATCCTAGGGCTGATGCTAACCCTAACCCTAACCCTAACATTATCCTAGGGCGGATGCTAACCCTAACCCTAACACTATCCTAGGGCTCATGCTAACCCTAACACTAACACTATCCTAGGGCTGATGCTAACCCTAACCCTAACCCTAACACTCTCCAAGGGCTGATGCTAACCCTAACCCTAACCCTAACACTATCCTAGGGCTGATGCTAACCCTAACCCTAACTCTAACACTATCTTATGGCTGAGGCTAACCCTAACCCTAACACTATCCTACGGCTGATGCTAACCCTAACCCTAACCCTAACACTATCCTAGGGCTGATGCTAACCCTAACCCTAACACTACCCTAGGCCTGATGATAACCCTAACCCTAACCCTAACACTATCCTAGGGCTGATGCTAACCCTAACCCTAACACTATCCTAGGGCTGATGCTAACCCTAACCCTAACCCTAACACTATCCTAGGGCTGATGCTAACCCTAACCCTAACACTATCCTAGGCCTGATGATAACCCTAACCCTAACCCTAACACTATCCTAGGGCTGATGCTAACCCTAACCCTAACACTATCCTAGGGCTGATGCTAACCCTAACCCTAACTCTATCCTTGGGCTGATGCTAACCCTAACACTAACCCTAACAATATATTAGGGCAGATGCTAATCCTAACGCTAACCCTAAAACTATCCTTGAACTGATACTAACCCTAACCCTAACCCTAACACTATCCTAGGCCTGATGATAACCCTAACCCTAACCCTAACACTATCCTAGGGTTTATGTTAACCCTAACGCTAACACTATCCTAGGGCTGATGCTAACCCTAACGCTAACCCTAACACTATCCTAGGGCTGATGCTAACCCTAACACTAACACTATCCTAGGGCTGATGCTAACCGTAACCCTAACCCTAACATTATCCTAGGGCTGATGCTAACCCTAACCCTAACTCTAACACTATCTTAGGGCTGAGGCTAACCCTAACCCTAACACTATCCTACGGCTGATGCTAACCCTAACCCTAACCCTAACACTATCCCAGGGCTGATGCTATCCCTAACCCTAACACTGTCCTAGGCCTGATGCTAACCCTAACCCTAACAGTAACACTATCCTAGGGCTGATGCTAACCCTAACCCTAACACTATCCTTGGGCTGATGCTAACCCTAACCCTAACCCTAACACTATCCTAGGGCTGATGCTAACCCTAACCCTAAACCTAACACTATCCTAGGGCTGATGCTAACCCTAACGCTAACCCTAACACTATCCTAGAGGTGATGCTAACCCTAACCCTAACCCTAACACTATCCTAGGGCTGATGCTAACCCTAACCCTAACCCTAACACTATCCTATGCCTGATGCTAACCCTATGCCTAACCCTAACACTCTCCTAGGGCTCAGCCTAACCCTAACCCTAACACTATCCTAGTGCTGATGCTAACCCTAACCCTAACCCAAACACTATCCTAGGGTTGATGCTAAGCCTAACCCTAACACTATCCTAGGGCTGATGCTAACCCTAACCCTAACCCTAACACTATCCTTGGGCTGATGATAACCCTAACCCTAACACTATCCTGGGCCTGATGCTAACCCTAACCCTAACCCTAACACTATCCTAGGGCTGATGCTAACCCTAACCCTAACACTATCCTTGGGCTGATGCTAACCCTAACCCTAACCCTAACACTATCCTAGGGCAGATGCTAACCCTAACGCTAACCCTAACACTATCCTTGAACTGATGCTAAACCTAACCCTAACCCTAACACTATCCTAGGGCGGATGCTAACCCTAACCCTAACCCTAACACTATCCTAGGGCTGATGCTAACCCTAACACTAACACTATCCTAGGGCTGATGCTAACCGTAACCCTAACCCTTAACATTATCTTAGGGCTGATGCTAACCCTAACCCTAACTCTAACAATATCTTGGGCTGAGGCTAACCCTAACCCTAACACTATTCTACGGCTGATGCTAACCCTAACCCTAACCCTAACACTATCCTAGGGCTGAGGCTAACCGTAACCCTAACACTATCCTAGGCCTGATGCTAACCCTAAACCTAACCCTAACACTATCCTAGGGCTGATGCTAACCCTAACCCTAACACTATCCTAGGGCTGATGCTAACCCTAACCCTAACCCTAACACTATCCTAGGGCTGATGCTAACCCTAACCCTAACACTATCCTAGGCCTGATGATAACCCTAACCCTAACCCTGACACTATCCTAGGGCTGATGTTAACCCTAACCCTAACACTATCCTAGGGCTGATGCTAACCCTAACCCTAACCCTAACACTATCCTAGGGCTGATGCTAACCCTAACGCTAACCCTAACACTATCCTTGAACTGATGCTAACCCTAACCCTAACCATAACACTATCCTAGGCCTGATGATAACCCTAACCCTAACCCTAACACTATCTTAGGGTTTATGTTAACCCTAACCCTAACACTATCCTAGGGCTGATCCTTACCGTAACCCTAAACCTAACACTATCCTAGAGCGGATGCTAAACCTAACCCTAACCCTAACACTATCCTAGGGCTGATGCTAACCCTAACACTAACACTATCCTAGGGCTGATGCTAACCCTAACCCTAACCCTAACACTCTCCAAGGGCTGATGCTAACCCTAACCCTAACCCTAACACTATCCTAGGGCTGATGCTAACCCTAACCCTAACTATAACACTATCTTAGGGCTGAGGCTAACCCTAACCCTAACACTATCCTACGGCTGATGCTAACCCGAACCCTAACCCTAACACTATCCTAGGGCTGATGCTAACCCTAACCCTAACACTATCCTAGGCCTGACGCTAACCCTAACCCTAACCCTAACTCTATCCTAGGGTTGATGCTAACCCTAACCCTAACACTATCCTACGGCTGATGCTAACCCTAACCCTAACCCTAACACTATACTAGGGCTGATGCTAACCCTAACCCTAACACTATCCTAGGCCTGATGATAACCCTAACCCTAACCCTAACACTATCCTATGGCTGATGCTAACCCTAACCCTAACACTATCCTAGGGCTGACGCTAACCCTAACCCTAACCCTAACACTATACTAGGGCTGATGCTAACCCTAACCCTAACACTATCCTAGGCCTGATGATAACCCTAACCCTAACACTATCCTAGGGCTGATGCTAACCCTAACCCTAACACTATCCTAGGGCTGATGCTAACCCTAACCCTAACCCTAACACTATCCTAAGTCTGATGCTAACCCTAGCCCTCACACTATCCTAGGCCTGATTATAACCCTAACCCTAACCTTAACACTATCCTAGGGCTGATGCTAACCCTAACCCTAACCCTAACACTATCCTAGAGCTCATGCTAACCCTAACCCTAACACTATCCTAGGCCTGATGATAACCCTAACCGTAACCCTGACACTATCCTAGGGCTGATGCTAACCCTAACCATAACACTATCCTAGGGCTAATGCTAACCCTAACCCTAACCCTAACACTATCCTAGGCCTGATGCTAACCCTATCCCTAACCCTAACACTCTCCTAGGGCTGAGGATAACCCTAACCCTAACACTATCCTAGGGCTGATGCTAACCCTAACCCTAACCCAAACACTATCCTAGGGTTGATGCTAACCCTAACCCTAACACTATCCTAGGGCTGATGATAACCCTAACCCTAACCCTAACACTATCCTTGGGCTGATGCTAACCCTAACCCTAACACTATCCTGGGCCTGATGCTAACCCTAACCCTAACCCTAACACTATCCTAGGGCTGATGCTAACCCTAACCCTAACACTATCCTTGGGCTGATGCTAACCCTAACCCTAACCCTAACACTATCCTAGGCGTGATGCTAACCCTAACCCTAACCCTAACACTATCCTAGGCCTGATGATAACCCTAACCCTAACCCTAACAATATCCTAGGATTTATGTTAACCCTAACCCTAACACTATCCTAGGGCTGATGCTAACCCTAACCCTAACCCTAACACTATGCTAGGGCGGATGCTAACCCTAACCCTAACCCTAACACTATCCTAGGGCTGATGCTAACACTAACACTAACACTATCCTAGGGCTGATGCTAACCCTAACCCTAACCCTAACATTATCCTAGGGCGGATGCTAACCCTAACCCTAACACTATCCTAGGGCTCATGCTAACCCTAACACTAACACTATCCTAGGGCTGATGCTAACACTAACCCTAACCCTAACACTCTCCAAGGGCTGATGCTAACCCTAACCCTAACCCTAACACTATCCTAGGGCTGATGCTAACCCTAACCCTAACTCTAACACTATCTTATGGCTGAGGCTAACCCTAACCCTAACACTATCCTACGGCTGATGCTAACCCTAACCCTAACCCTAACACTATCCTAGGGCTGATGCTAACCCTAACCCTAACTCTAACACTATCTTATGGCTGAGGCTAACCCTAACCCTAACACTATCCTACGGCTGATGCTAACCCTAACCCTAACCCTAACACTATCCTAGGGCTGATGCTAACCCTAACCCTAACTCTAACACTATCTTATGGCTGAGGCTAACCCTAACCCTAACACTATCCTACGGCTGATGCTAACCCTAACCCTAACCCTAACACTATCCTAGGGCTGATGCTAACCCTAACCCTAACACTACCCTAGGCCTGATGATAACCCTAACCCTAACCCTAACACTGTCCTAGGCCTGATGCTAACCCTAACCCTAACAGTAACACTATCCTAGGGCTGATGCTAACCCTAACCCTAACACTATCCTTGGGCTGATGCTAACCCTAACCCTAACCCTAACACTATCCTAGGGCTGATGCTAACCCTAACCCTAAACCTAACACTATCCTAGGGCTGATGCTAACCCTAACCCTAACCCTAACACTATCCTAGGCGTGATGCTAACCCTAACCCTAACCCTAACACTATCCTAGGCCTGATGATAACCCTAACCCTAACCCTAACACTATCCTAGGGTTTATGTTAACCCTAACGCTAACACTATCCTAGGGCTGATGCTAACCCTAACGCTAACCCTAACACTATCCTAGGGCTGATGCTAACCCTAACACTAACACTATCCTAGGGCTGATGCTAACCGTAACCCTAACCCTAACATTATCCTAGGGCTGATGCTAACCCTAACCCTAACTCTAACACTATCTTAGGGCTGAGGCTAACCCTAACCCTAACACTATCCTACGGCTGATGCTAACCCTAACCCTAACCCTAACACTATCCCAGGGCTGATGCTATCCCTAACCCTAACACTGTCCTAGGCCTGATGCTAACCCTAACCCTAACAGTAACACTATCCTAGGGCTGATGCTAACCCTAACCCTAACACTATCCTTGGGCTGATGCTAACCCTAACCCTAACCCTAACACTATCCTAGGGCTGATGCTAACCCTAACCCTAAACCTAACACTATCCTAGGGCTGATGCTAACCCTAACGCTAACCCTAACACTATCCTAGAGGTGATGCTAACCCTAACCCTAACCCTAACACTATCCTAGGGCTGATGCTAACCCTAACCCTAACCCTAACACTATCCTATGCCTGATGCTAACCCTATGCCTAACCCTAACACTCTCCTAGGGCTCAGCCTAACCCTAACCCTAACACTATCCTAGTGCTGATGCTAACCCTAACCCTAACCCAAACACTATCCTAGGGTTGATGCTAAGCCTAACCCTAACACTATCCTAGGGCTGATGCTAACCCTAACCCTAACCCTAACACTATCCTTGGGCTGATGATAACCCTAACCCTAACACTATCCTGGGCCTGATGCTAACCCTAACCCTAACCCTAACACTATCCTAGGGCTGATGCTAACCCTAACCCTAACACTATCCTTGGGCTGATGCTAACCCTAACCCTAACCCTAACACTATCCTAGGGCAGATGCTAACCCTAACGCTAACCCTAACACTATCCTTGAACTGATGCTAAACCTAACCCTAACCCTAACACTATCCTAGGGCGGATGCTAACCCTAACCCTAACCCTAACACTATCCTAGGCTGATGCTAACCCTAACACTAACACTATCCTAGGGCTGATGCTAACCGTAACCCTAACCCTTAACATTATCTTAGGGCTGATGCTAACCCTAACCCTAACTCTAACAATATCTTGGGCTGAGGCTAACCCTAACCCTAACACTATTCTACGGCTGATGCTAACCCTAACCCTAACCCTAACACTATCCTAGGGCTGAGGCTAACCGTAACCCTAACACTATCCTAGGCCTGATGCTAACCCTAAACCTAACCCTAACACTATCCTAGGGCTGATGCTAACCCTAACCCTAACACTATCCTAGGGCTGATGCTAACCCTAACCCTAACCCTAACACTATCCTAGGGCTGATGCTAACCCTAACCCTAACACTATCCTAGGCCTGATGATAACCCTAACCCTAACCCTGACACTATCCTAGGGCTGATGTTAACCCTAACCCTAACACTATCCTAGGGCTGATGCTAACCCTAACCCTAACCCTAACACTATCCTAGGGCTGATGCTAACCCTAACGCTAACCCTAACACTATCCTTGAACTGATGCTAACCCTAACCCTAACCATAACACTATCCTAGGCCTGATGATAACCCTAACCCTAACCCTAACACTATCTTAGGGTTTATGTTAACCCTAACCCTAACACTATCCTAGGGCTGATCCTTACCGTAACCCTAAACCTAACACTATCCTAGAGCGGATGCTAAACCTAACCCTAACCCTAACACTATCCTAGGGCTGATGCTAACCCTAACACTAACACTATCCTAGGGCTGATGCTAACCCTAACCCTAACCCTAACACTCTCCAAGGGCTGATGCTAACACTAACCCTAACCCTAACACTATCCTAGGGTTGATGCTAACCCTAACCCTAACTATAACACTATCTTAGGGCTGAGGCTAACCCTAACCCTAACACTATCCTACGGCTGATGCTAACCCTAACCCTAACCCTAACACTATACTAGGGCTGATGCTAACCCTAACCCTAACACTATCCTAGGCCTGATGATAACCCTAACCCTAACCCTAACACTATCCTATGGCTGATGCTAACCCTAACCCTAACACTATCCTAGGGCTGATGCTAACCCTAACCCTAACCCTAACACTATCCTAAGTCTGATGCTAACCCTAGCCCTCACACTATCCTAGGCCTGATTATAACCCTAACCCTAACCTTAACACTATCCTAGGGCTGATGCTAACCCTAACCCTAACCCTAACACTATCCTAGAGCTCATGCTAACCCTAACCCTAACACTATCCTAGGCGTGATGCTAACCCTAACCCTCACCCTAACACTATCCTAGGCCTGATGATAACCCTAACCCTAACACTAACACTATCCTAGGATTTATGTTAACCCTAACCCTAACACTATCCTAGGGCTGATGCTAACCCTAACCCTAACCCTATCACTATGCTAGGGCGGATGCTAACCCTAACCCTAACCCTAACACTATCCTAGGGCTGATGCTAACACTAACACTAACACTATCCTAGGGCTGATGCTAACCCTAACCCTAACCCTAACATTATCCTAGGGCGGATGCTAACCCTAACCCTAACCCTAACACTATCCTAGGGCTGATGCTAACCCTAACACTAACACTATCCTAGGCCTGATGCTAACCCTAGCCCTAACCCTAACACTATCCTAGGGCTGATGCTAACCCTAACCCTAACACTATCCTAGGGCTGATGCTAACCCTAACACTAACACTATCCTAGGGCTGATGCTAACCCTAACCCTAACACTATCCTAGGCCTGATGATAACCCTAACCCTAACCCTAACACTATCCTAGGGCTGATGCTAATCCTAACCCTAACACTATCCTAGGGCTGATGCTAACCCTAACCCTAACCCTAACACTATCCTAGGGCTGATGCTAACCCTAACCCTAACACTATCCTAGGCCTGATGATAACCCTAACCCTAACCCTAACACTATCCTAGGGCTGATGCTAACCCTAACCCTAACACTATCCTAGGGCTGATGCTAACCCTAACCCTAACGCTAACACTATCCTAAGTCTGATGCTAACCCTAGACCTCACACTATACTAGGCCTGATGATAACCATAACCCTAACCTTATCACTATCCTAGGGCTGATGCTAACCCTAACCCTAACCCAAACACTATCCTAGGCCTGATGCTAACCCTATGCCTAACCCTAACACTCTCCTAGGGCTGAGGCTAACCCTAACCCTAACACTATCCTAGGCCTGATGCTAACCCTAAACCTAACCCTAACACTATCCTAGGGCTGATGCTAACCCTAACCCTAACACTATCCTAGGGCTGATGCTAACCCTAATCCTAACCCTAACACTATCCTAGGGCTGATGCTAACCCTAACCCTAACACTATCCTAGGCCTGATGATAACCCTAACCCTAACCCTGACACTATCCTAGGGCTGATGTTAACCCTAACCCTAACACTATCCTAGGGCTGATGCTAACCCTAACCCTAACCCTAACACTATCCTAGGGCTGATGCTAACCCTAACGCTAACCCTAACACTATCCTTGAACTGATGCTAACCCTAACCCTAACCATAACACTATCCTAGGCCTGATGATAACCCTAACCCTAACCCTAACACTATCTTAGGGTTTATGTTAACCCTAACCCTAACACTATCCTAGGGCTGATGCTTACCCTAACCCTAAACCTAACACTATCCTAGGGCGGATGCTAAACCTAACCCTAACCCTAACACTATCCTAGGGCTGATGCTAACCCTAACACTAACACTATCCTAGGGCTGATGCTAACCCTAACCCTAACCCTAACACTCTCCAAGGGCTGATGCTAACCCTAACCCTAACCCTAACACTATCCTAGGGCTGATGCTAACCCTAACCCTAACTATAACACTATCTTAGGGCTGAGGCTAACCCTAACCCTAACACTATCCTACGGCTGATGCTAACCCGAACCCTAACCCTAACACTATCCTAGGGCTGATGCTAACCCTAACCCTAACACTATCCTAGGCCTGACGCTAACCCTAACCCTAACCCTAACTCTATCCTAGGGTTGATGCTAACCCTAACCCTAACACTATCCTACGGCTGATGCTAACCCTAACCCTAACCCTAACACTATACTAGGGCTGATGCTAACCCTAACCCTAACACTATCCTAGGCCTGATGATAACCCTAACCCTAACCCTAACACTATCCTATGGCTGATGCTAACCCTAACCCTAACACTATCCTAGGGCTGATGCTAACCCTAACCCTAACCCTAACACTATCCTAAGTCTGATGCTAACCCTAGCCCTCACACTATCCTAGGCCTGATTATAACCCTAACCCTAACCTTAACACTATCCTAGGGCTGATGCTAACCCTAACCCTAACCCTAACACTATCCTAGAGCTCATGCTAACCCTAACACTAACACTATCCTAGGCCTGATGATAACCCTAACCGTAACCCTGACACTATCCTAGGGCTGATGCTAACCCTAACCCTAACACTATCCTAGGGCTAATGCTAACCCTAACCCTAACCCTAACACTATCCTAGGCCTGATGCTAACCCTATCCCTAACCCTAACACTCTCCTAGGGCTGAGGCTAACCCTAACCCTAACACTATCCTAGGGCTGATGCTAACCCTAACCCTAACCCAAACACTATCCTAGGGTTGATGCTAACCCTAACCCTAACACTATCCTAGGGCTGATGATAACCCTAACCCTAAGCCTAACACTATCCTAGGGCTGATGCTAACCCTAACCCTAACACTATCCTGGGCCTGATGCTAACCCTAACCCTAACCCTAACACTATCCTAGGGCTGATGCTAACCCTAACCCTAACAGTATCCTTGGGCTGATGCTAACCCTAACCCTAACCCTAACACTATCCTAGGGCAGATGCTAACCCTAACCCTAACCCTAACACTATCCTAGGCGTGATGCTAACCCTAACCCTAACCCTAACACTATCCTAGGCCTGATGATAACCCTAACCCTAACACTAACACTATCCTAGGATTTATGTTAACCCTAACCCTAACACTATCCTAGGGCTGATGCTAACCCTAACCCTAACCCTATCACTATGCTAGGGCGGATGCTAACCCTAACCCTAACCCTAACACTATCCTAGGGCTGATGCTAACACTAACACTAACACTATCCTAGGGCTGATGCTAACCCTAACCCTAACCCTAACATTATCCTAGGGCGGATGCTAACCCTAACCCTAACCCTAACACTATCCTAGGGCTGATGCTAACCCTAACACTAACACTATCCTAGGCCTGATGCTAACCCTAGCCCTAACCCTAACACTATCCTAGGGCTGATGCTAACCCTAACCCTAACACTATCCTAGGGCTGATGCTAACCCTAACACTAACACTATCCTAGGGCTGATGCTAACCCTAACCCTAACACTATCCTAGGCCTGATGATAACCCTAACCCTAACCCTAACACTATCCTAGGGCTGATGCTAACCCTAACCCTAACACTATCCTAGGGCTGATGCTAACCCTAACCCTAACCCTAACACTATCCTAGGGCTGATGCTAACCCTAACCCTAACACTATCCTAGGCCTGATGATAACCCTAACCCTAACCCTAACACTATCCTAGGGCTGATGCTAACCCTAACCCTAACGCTATCCTAGGGCTGATGCTAACCCTAACCCTAACACTAACACTATCCTAAGTCTGATGCTAACCCTAGACCTCACACTATACTAGGCCTGATGATAACCATAACCCTAACCTTAACACTATCCTAGGGCTGATGCTAACCCTAACCCTAACCCAAACACTATCCTAGGCCTGATGCTAACCCTATGCCTAACCCTAACACTCTCCTAGGGCTGAGGCTAACCCTAACCCTAACACTATCCTAGGGCTGATGCTAACCCTAACCCTAACCCAAACGATATCCTAGGGTTGATGCTAACCCTAACCCTAACACAATCCTAGGGCTGATGCTAACCCTAATCCTAACCCTAACACTATCCTTGGGCTGATGCTAACACTAACCCTAACACTATCCTGGGCCTGATGCTAACCCTAACCCTAACGCTAACACTATCCTAGGGCTGATTCTAACCCTAACCCTAACACTATCCTTGGGCTGATGCTAACCCTAACCCTAAACCTAACACTATCCTAGGACTGATGCTAACCCTAACCCTAACCCTAACTCTATCCTAGGGTTGATGCTAACTCTAACCCTAACACTATCCTAGGGCTGATGCTAACCCTAACCCTAACCCTAACACTATACTAGGGCTGATGCTAACCCTAACCCTAACACTATCCTAGGCCTGATGATAACCCTAACCCTAACCCTAACACTATCCTAGGGCTGATGCTAACCCTAACCCTAACACTATCCTAGGGCTGATGCTAACCCTAACCCTAACCCTAACACTATCCTAAGTCTGATGCTAACCCTAGCCCTCACACTATCCTAGGCCTGATGATAACCCTAACCCTAACCTTAACATTATCCTAGGGCTGATGCTAACCCTAACCCTAACCCTAACAGTATCCTAGAGCTGATGCTAACCCTAACCCTAACACTATCCTAGGCCTGATGATAACCCTAACCGTAACCCTGACACTATCCTAGGGCTGATGCTAACCCTAACCCTAACACTATCCTAGGGCTAATGCTAACCCTAACCCTAACCCTAACACTATCCTAGGCCTGATGCTAACCCTATCCCTAACCCTAACACTCTCCTAGGGCTGAGGCTAACCCTAACCCTAACACTATCCTAGGGCTGATGCTAACCCTAACCCTAACCCAAACACTATCCTAGGGTTGATGCTAACCCTAAACCTAACACTATCCTAGGGCTGATGCTAACCCTAACCCTAACCCTAAAACTATCCTTGGGCTGATGCTAACCCTAACCCTAACACTGTCCTAGGGCTTATGCTAACCCTAACCCTAACACTAACACTATCCTAGGGCTGATTCTAACCCTAACCCTAACACTATCCTTGGGCTGATGCTAACCCTAACCCTAACCCTAACACTATCCTAGGGCAGATGCTAACCCTAACGCTAACCCTAACACTATCCTTGAACTGATGCTAACCCTAACCCTAACCCTAACACTATCCTAGGCCTGATGATAACCCTAACCCTAACCCTAACACTATCCTAGGATTTATGTTAACCCTAACCCTAACACTATCCTAGGGCTGATGCTAACCCTAACCCTAACCCTAACACTATCCTAGGGCAGATGCTAACCCTAACCCTAACCCTAACACTGTCCTAGGGCTGATGCTAACCCGAACACTTACAGTATCCTAGGGCTGATGCTAACCCTAACCCTAACCCTAACATTATCCTAGGGCGGATGCTAACCCTAACCCTAACCCTAACACTATCCTAGGGCTGATGCTAACCCTAACACTAACACTATCCTAGGCCTGATGCTAACCCCAACCCTAACCCTAACACTATCCTAGGGCTGATGCTAACCCTAACCCTAACACTATCCTAGGGCTGATGCTAACCCTAACCCTAACCCTAACACTATCCTAAGTCTGATGCTAACCCTAGCCCTCACACTATCCTAGGCCTGATTATAACCCTAACCCTAACCTTAACACTATCCTAGGGCTGATGCTAACCCTAACCCTAACCCTAACACTATCCTAGAGCTCATGCTAACCCTAACCCTAACACTATCCTAGGCCTGATGATAACCCTAACCGTAACCCTGACACTATCCTAGGGCTGATGCTATCCCTAACCCTAACACTATCCTAGGGCTAATGCTAACCCTAACCCTAACCCTAACACTATCCTAGGCCTGATGCTAACCCTATCCCTAACCCTAACACTCTCCTAGGGCTGAGGCTAACCCTAACCCTAACACTATCCTAGGGCTGATGCTAACCCTAACCCTAACCCAAACACTATCCTAGGGTTGATGCTAACCCTAACCCTAACACTATCCTAGGGCTGATGATAACCCTAACCCTAACCCTAACACTATCCTTGGGCTGATGCTAACCCTAACCCTAACACTATCCTGGGCCTGATGCTAACCCTAACCCTAACCCTAACACTATCCTAGGGCTGATGCTAACCCTAACCCTAACACTATCCTTGGGCTGATGCTAACCCTAACCCTAACCCTAACACTATCCTAGGGCAGATGCTAACCCTAACCCTAACCCTAACACTATCCTAGGGCTGATGCTAACACTAACACTAACACTATCCTAGGGCTGATGCTAACCCTAACCCTAACAATAACATTATCCTAGGGCGGATGCTAACCCTAACCCTAACCCTAACACTATCCTAGGGCTGATGCTAACCCTAACACTAACACTATCCTAGGCCTGATGCTAACCCTAGCCCTAACCCTAACACTATCCTAGGGCTGATGCTAACCCTAACCCTAACACTATCCTAGGGCTGATGCTAACCCTAACACTAACACTATCCTAGGGCTGATGCTAACCCTAACCCTAACACTATCCTAGGCCTGATGATAACCCTAACCCTAACCCTAACACTCTCCTAGGGCTGATGCTAACCCTAACCCTAACACTATCCTAGGGCTGATGCTAACCCTAACCCTAACCCTAACACTATCCTAGGGCTGATGCTAACCCTAACCCTAACACTATCCTAGGCCTGATGATAACCCTAACCCTAACCCTAACACTATCCTAGGGCTGATGCTAACCCTAACCCTAACACTATCCTAGGGCTGATGCTAACCCTAACCCTAACACTAACACTATCCTAAGTCTGATGCTAACCCTAGACCTCACACTATACTAGGCCTGATGATAACCATAACCCTAACCTTAACACTATCCTAGGGCTGATGCTAACCCTAACCCTAACCCAAACACTATCCTAGGCCTGATGCTAACCCTATGCCTAACCCTAACACTCTCCTAGGGCTGAGGCTAACCCTAACCCTAACACTATCCTAGGCCTGATGCTAACCCTAAACCTAACCCTAACACTATCCTAGGGCTGATGCTAACCCTAACCCTAACACTATCCTAGGGCTGATGCTAACCCTAACCCTAACCCTAACACTATCCTAGGGCTGATGCTAACCCTAACCCTAACACTATCCTAGGCCTGATGATAACCCTAACCCTAACCCTGACACTATCCTAGGGCTGATGTTAACCCTAACCCTAACACTATCCTAGGGCTGATGCTAACCCTAACCCTAACCCTAACACTATCCTAGGGCTGATGCTAACCCTAACGCTAACCCTAACACTATCCTTGAACTGATGCTAACCCTAACCCTAACCATAACACTATCCTAGGCCTGATGATAACCCTAACCCTAACCCTAACACTATCTTAGGGTTTATGTTAACCCTAACCCTAACACTATCCTAGGGCTGATGCTTACCCTAACCCTAAACCTAACACTATCCTAGGGCGGATGCTAAACCTAACCCTAACCCTAACACTATCCTAGGGCTGATGCTAACCCTAACACTAACACTATCCTAGGGCTGATGCTAACCCTAACCCTAACCCTAACACTCTCCAAGGGCTGATGCTAACCCTAACCCTAACCCTAACACTATCCTAGGGCTGATGCTAACCCTAACCCTAACTATAACACTATCTTAGGGCTGAGGCTAACCCTAACACTAACACTATCCTACGGCTGATGCTAACCCGAACCCTAACCCTAACACTATCCTAGGGCTGATGCTAACCCTAACCCTAACACTATCCTAGGCCTGACGCTAACCCTAACCCTAACCCTAACTCTATCCTAGGGTTGATGCTAACCCTAACCCTAACACTATCCTACGGCTGATGCTAACCCTAACCCTAACCCTAACACTATACTAGGGCTGATGCTAACCCTAACCCTAACACTATCCTAGGCCTGATGATAACCCTAACCCTAACCCTAACACTATCCTATGGCTGATGCTAACCCTAACCCTAACACTATCCTAGGGCTGATGCTAACCCTAACCCTAACCCTAACACTATCCTAAGTCTGATGCTAACCCTAGCCCTCACACTATCCTAGGCCTGATTATAACCCTAACCCTAACCTTAACACTATCCTAGGGCTGATGCTAACCCTAACCCTAACCCTAACACTATCCTAGAGCTCATGCTAACCCTAACCCTAACACTATCCTAGGCCTGATGATAACCCTAACCGTAACCCTGACACTATCCTAGGGCTGATGCTAACCCTAACCCTAACACTATCCTAGGGCTAATGCTAACCCTTACCCTAACCCTAACACTATCCTAGGCCTGATGCTAACCCTATCCCTAACCCTAACACTCTCCTAGGGCTAAGGCTAACCCTAACCCTAACACTATCCTAGGGCTGATGCTAACCCTAACCCTAACCCAAACACTATCCTAGGGTTGATGCTAACCCTAACCCTAACACTATCCTAGGGCTGATGATAACCCTAACCCTAACCCTAACACTATCCTTGGGCTGATGCTAACCCTAACCCTAACACTATCCTGGGCCTGATGCTAACCCTAACCCTAACCCTAACACTATCCTAGGGCTGATGCTAACCCTAACCCTAACACTATCCTTGGGCTGATGCTAACCCTAACCCTAACCCTAACCCTAACACTATCCTAGGGCAGATGCTAACCCTAACCCTAACCCTAACACTATCCTAGGCGTGATGCTAACCCTAACCCTAACCCTAACACTATCCTAGGCCTGATGATAACCCTAACCCTAACACTAACACTATCCTAGGATTTATGTTAACCCTAACCCTAACACTATCCTAGGGCTGATGCTAACCCTAACCCTAACCCTATCACTATGCTAGGGCGGATGCTAACCCTAACCCTAACCCTAACACTATCCTAGGGCTGATGCTAACACTAACACTAACACTATCCTAGGGCTGATGCTAACCCTAACCCTAACCCTAACATTATCCTAGGGCGGATGCTAACCCTAACCCTAACCCTAACACTATCCTAGGGCTGATGCTAACCCTAACACTAACACTATCCTAGGCCTGATGCTAACCCTAGCCCTAACCCTAACACTATCCTAGGGCTGATGGTAACCCTAACCCTAACACTATCCTAGGGCTGATGCTAACCCTAACACTAACACTATCCTAGGGCTGATGCTAACCCTAACCCTAACACTATCCTAGGCCTGATGATAACCCTAACCCTAACCCTAACACTATCCTAGGGCTGATGCTAACCCTAACCCTAACACTATCCTAGGGCTGATGCTAACCCTAACCCTAACCCTAACACTATCCTAGGGCTGATGCTAACCCTAACCCTAACACTATCCTAGGCCTGATGATAACCCTAACCCTAACCCTAACACTATCCTAGGGCTGATGCTAACCCTAACCCTAACACTATCCTAGGGCTGATGCTAACCCTAACCCTAACACTAACACTATCCTAAGTCTGATGCTAACCCTAGACCTCACACTATACTAGGCCTGATGATAACCATAACCCTAACCTTAACACTATCCTAGGGCTGATGCTAACCCTAACCCTAACCCTAACACTATCCTAGGCCTGATGCTAACCCTATGCCTAACCCTAACACTCTCCTAGGGCTGAGGCTAACCCTAACCCTAACACTATCCTAGGGCTGATGCTAACCCTAACCCTAACCCAAACACTATCCTAGGGTTGATGCTAACCCTAACCCTAACACAATCCTAGGGCTGATGCTAACCCTAACTCTAACCCTAACACTATCCTTGGGCTGATGCTAACCCTAACCCTAACACTATCCTGGGCCTGATGCTAACCCTAACCCTAACCCTAACACTATCCTAGGGCTGATGCTAACCCTAACCCTAACACTATCCTAGGGCTGATGGTAACCCTAACCCTAACCCTAGCACTATACTAGGGCTGATGCTAACCCTAAAACTAACACTATCCTAGGCCTGATGATAACCCTAACCCTAACCCTAACACTATCCTAGGGCTGATGCTAACCCTAACCCTAACACTATCCTAGGGCTGATGCTAACCGTAACCCTAACCCTAACACTATCCTAAGTCTGATGCTAACCCTAGCCCTCACACTATCCTAGGCCTGATGATAACCCTAACCCTAACCTTAACATTATCCTAGGGCTGATGCTAACCCTAACCCTAACCCTAACACTATCCTAGAGCTGATGCTAACCCTAACCCTAACACTATCCTAGGCCTGATGATAACCCTAACCGTAACCCTGACACTATCCTAGGGCTGATGCTAACCCTAACCCTAACACTATCCTAGGGCTAATGCTAACCCTAACCCTAACCCTAACACTATCCTAGGCCTGATGCTAACCCTATCCCTAACCCTAACACTCTCCTAGGGCTGAGGCTAACCCTAACCCTAACACTATCCTAGGGCTGATGCTAACCCTAACCCTAACCCAAACACTATCCTAGGGTTGATGCTAACCCTAAACCTAACACTATCCTAGGGCTGATGCTAACCCTAACCCTAACCCTAACACTATCCTTGGGCTGATGCTAACCCTAACCCTAACACTGTCCTAGGGCTGATGCTAACCCTAACCCTAACCCTAACACTATCCTAGGGCTGATGCTAACCCTAACCCTAACACTATCCTTGGGCTGATGCTAACCCTAACCCTAACCCTAACACTATCCTAGGGCAGATGCTAACCCTAACGCTAACCCTAACACTATCCTTGAACTGATGCTAACCCTAACCCTAACCCTAACACTATCCTAGGCCTGATGATAACCCTAACCCTAACCCTAACACTATCCTAGGATTTATGTTAACCGTAACCCTAACACTATCCTAGGGCTGATGCTAACCCTAACCCTAACCCTAACACTATCCTAGGGCAGATGCTAACCCTAACCCTAACCCTAACACTGTCCTAGGGCTGATGCTAACCCGAACACTTACAGTATCCTAGGGCTGATGCTAACCCTAAACCTAACCCTAACATTATCCTAGGGCGGATGCTAACCCTAACCCTAACCCTAACACTATCCTAGGGCTGATGCTAACCCTAACACTAACACTATCCTAGGCCTGATGGTAACCCCAACCCTAACCCTAACACTATCCTAGGGCGGATGCTAACCCTAACCCTAACTCTATCCTAGGGCTGATGCTAACCCTAACACTAACACTATCCTAGGGCTGATGCTAACCATAACCCTAACCCTAACACTCTCCAAGGCCTGATGCTAACCCTAACCCTAACCCTAACACTATCCTAGGGCTGATGCTAACCCTAACCCTAACTCTAACACTATCTTAGGGTTGAGGCTAACCCTAACTCTAACACTTTCCTACGGCTGATGCTAACCCTAACCCTAACCCTAACACTATCCTAGGCCTGATGATAACCCTAACCCTAACACTATCCTAGGCCTGATGATAACCCTAACCCTAACCCTAACACTATCCTAGGGCTGATGCTAACCCTAACCCTAACACTATCCTAGGGCTGATGCTAACCCTAACCCTAACCCTAACACTATACTAGGGCTGATGCTAACCCTAACCCTAACACTATCCTAGGCCTGATGATAACCCTAACCCTAACCCTAATACTATCCTAGGGCTGATGCTAACCCTAACCCTAACACTATCCTAGGGCTGATGCTAACCCTAACCCTAACCCTAACACTATCCTAAGTCTGATGCTAACCCTAGACCTCACACTATACTAGGCCTGATGATAACCATAACCCTAACCTTAACACTATCCTAGGGCTGATGCTAACCCTAACCCTAACCCTAACACTATCCTAGAGCTGATGCTAACCCTAACCCTAACACTATCCTAGGCCTGATGATAACCCTAACCCTAACCCTGACACTATCCTAGGGCTGATGCTAACCCTAACCCTAACACTATCCTTGGGCTGATGCTAACCCTAACCCTAACACTATCCTGGGCCTGATGCTAACCCTAACCCTAACCCTAACACTATCCTAGGGCTGATGCTAACCCTAACCCTAACTCTATCCTAGGGCTGATGCTAACCCTAACACTAACCCTAACAATATCCTAGGGCAGATGCTAATCCTAACGCTAACCCTAACAATATCCTTGAACTGATACTAACCCTAACCCTAACCCTAACACTATCCTAGGCCTGATGATAACCCTAACCCTAACCCTAACACTATCCTAGGGTTTATGTTAACCCTAACGCTAACACTATCCTAGGGCTGATGCTAACCCTAACGCTAACCCTAACACTATCCTAGGGCTGATGCTAACCCTAACACTAACACTATCCTAGGGCTGATGCTAACCGTAACCCTAACCCTAACATTATCCTAGGGCTGATGCTAATCCTAACCCTAACTCTAACACTATCTTAGGGCTGAGGCTAACCCTAACCCTAACACTATCCTACGGCTGATGCTAACCCTAACCCTAACCCTAACACTATCCCAGGGCTGATGCTAACCCTAACCCTAACACTATCCTAGGCCTGATGCTAACCCTAACCCTAACCCTAACCCTAACACTATCCTACGGCTGATGCTAACCCTAACCCTAACACTATCCTTGGGCTGATGCTAACCCTAAACCTAACCCTAACACTATCCTAGGGCTGATGCTAACCCTAACCCTAACCCTAACACTATCCTAGGGCTGATGCTAACCCTAACGCTAACCCTAACACTATCCTAGGGGTGATGCTAACCCTAACCCTAACCCTAACACTATCCTAGGGCTGATGCTAACCCTAACCCTAACCCTAACACTATCCTAGGCCTGATGCTAACCCTATGCCTAACCCTAACACTCTCCTAGGGCTGAGGCTAACCCTAACCCTAACACTATCCTAGGGCTGATGCTAACCCTAACCCTAACCCAAACACTATCCTAGGGTTGATGCTAACCCTAACCCTAACACTATCCTAGGGCTGATGCTAACACTAACCCTAACCCTAACACTATCCTGGGCCTGATGCTAACCCTAACCCTAACCCTAACACTATCCTAGGGCTGATGCTAACCCTAACCCTAAAACTATCCTTGGGCTGATGCTAACCCTAACCCTAAACCTAACACTATCCTAGGACTGATGCTAACCCTATCCCTAACCCTAACACTCTCCTAGGGCTGAGGCTAACCCTAACCCTAACACTATCCTACGGCTGATGCTAACCCTAACACTAACCCAAACACTATCCTAGGGTTGATGCTAAGCCTAACCCTAACACTATCCTAGGGCTGATGCTAACCCTAACCCTAACCCTAACACTATCCTTGGGCTGATGCTAACCCTAACCCTAACACTATCCTGGACCTGATGCTAACCCTAACCCTAACTCTAACACTATCCTAGGGCTGATGCTAACCCTAACCCTAACACTATCCTAGGCCTGATGCTAACCCTAACCCTAACCCTAACACTATCCTAGGGCTGATGCTAACCCTAACCCTAACACTATCCTAGGGTTGATGCTAACCCTAACACTAACACTATCCTAGGGCTGATGCTAACC
This sequence comes from Lemur catta, assembly GCF_020740605.2. Lineage (NCBI taxonomy): Eukaryota > Metazoa > Chordata > Mammalia > Primates > Lemuridae > Lemur > Lemur catta. Next base: position 2,267,381 of record NC_059134.1, read on the forward strand.
ATAACCCTAACCCTAACACTCTCCAAGGGCTGATGCTAACCCTAACCCTAACCCTAACACTATCCTAGGGCTGATGCTAACCCTAACCCTAACTCTAACACTATCTTAGGGTTGAGGCTAACCCTAACTCTAACACTATCCTACGGCTGATGCTAACCCTAACTCTAACCCTAACACTATCCTAGGCCTGATGATAACCCTAACCCTAACACTATCCTAGGCCTGATGATAACCCTAACCCTAACCCTAACACTATCCTAGGGCTGATGCTAACCCTAACCCTAACACTATCCTAGGGCTGATGCTAACCCTAACCCTAACCCTAACACTATCCTAAGTCTGATGCTAACCCTAGACCTCACACTATAGTAGGCCTGATGATAACCATAACCCTAACCTTAACACTATCCTAGGGCTGATGCTAACCCTAACCCTAACCCTAACACTATCCTAGAGCTGATGCTAACCCTATCCCTAACACTATCCTAGGCCTGATGATAACCCTAACCCTAACCCTGACACTATCCTAGGGCTGATGCTAACCCTAACCCTAACACTATCCTAGGGCTGATGCTAACCCTAACCCTAACCCTAACACTATCCTAGGCCTGATGCTAACCCTATCCCTAACCCTAACACTCTCCTAGGGCTGAGGCTAACCCTAACCCTAACACTATCCTAGGGCTGAATGCTAACCCTAACCCTAACCCAAACACTATCCTAGGGTTGATGCTAACCCTAACCCGAACACTATCCTAGGGCTGATGCTAACCCTAACCCTAACCCTAACACTATCCTTGGGCTGATGCTAACCCTAACCCTAACACTATCCTGGGCCTGATGCTAACCCTAACCCTAACCCTAACACTATCCTAGGGCTGATGCTAATCCTAACCCTAACACTATCCTTGGGCTGATGCTAACCCTAACCCTAACCCTAACAATATCCTAGGGCTGATGCTAACCCTAACCCTAACTCTAACACTATCCTAGGGCTGATGCTAACCCTAACCCTAACACTATCCTAGGCCTGATGCTAACCCTAACCCTAACCCTAACACTATCCTAGGGCTGATGCTAACCCTAACCCTAACTCTATCCTTGGGCTGATGCTAACCCTAACACTAACCCTAACAATATCCTAGGGCAGATGCTAATCCTAACGCTAACCCTAACAACATCCTTGAACTGATACTAACCCTAACCCTAACCCTAACACTATCCTAGGCCTGATGATAACCCTAACCCTAACCCTAACACTATCCTAGGGTTTATGTTAACCCTAACGCTAACACTATCCTAGGGCTGATGCTAACCCTAACGCTAACCCTAACACTATCCTAGGGCTGATGCTAACCCTAACACTAACACTATCCTAGGGCTGATGCTAACCGTAACCCTAACCCTAACATTATCCTAGGGCTGATGCTAATCCTAACCCTAACTCTAACACTATCTTAGGGCTGAGGCTAACCCTAACCCTAACACTATCCTACGGCTGATGCTAACCCTAACCCTAACCCTAACACTATCCCAGGGCTGATGCTAACCCTAACCCTAACACTATCCTAGGCCTGATGCTAACCCTAACCCTAACCCTAACACTATCCTAGGGCTGATGCTAACCCTAACCCTAACACTATCCTTGGGCTGATGCTAACCCTAAACCTAACCCTAACACTATCCTAGGGCTGATGCTAACCCTAACCCTAACCCTAACACTATCCTAGGGCTGATGCTAACCCTAACGCTAACCCTAACACTATCCTAGGGGTGATGCTAACCCTAACCCTAACCCTAACACTATCCTAGGGCTGATGCTAACCCTAACCCTAACCCTAACACTATCCTAGGCCTGATGCTAACCCTATGCCTAACCCTAACACTCTCCTAGGGCTGAGGCTAACCCTAACCCTAACAATATCCTAGGGCTGATGCTAACCCTAACCCTAACCCAAACACTATCCTAGGGTTGATGCTAACCCTAACCCTAACACTATCCTAGGGCTGATGCTAACACTAACCCTAACCCTAACACTATCCTTGGGCTGATGCTAACCCTAACCCTAACACTATCCTGGGCCTGATGCTAACCCTAACCCTAACCCTAACACTATCCTAGGGCTGATGCTAACCCTAACCCTAAAACTATCCTTGGGCTGATGCTAACCCTAACCCTAAACCTAACACTATCCTAGGACTGATGCTAACCCTATCCCTAACCCTAACACTCTCCTAGGGCTGAGGCTAACCCTAACCCTAACACTATCCTACGGCTGATGCTAACCCTAACACTAACCCAAACACTATCCTAGGGTTGATGCTAAGCCTAACCCTAACACTATCCTAGGGCTGATGCTAACCCTAACCCTAACCCTGACACTATCCTAGGGCTGATGCTAACCCTAACCCTAACACTATCCTGGACCTGATGCTAACCCTAACCCTAACTCTAACACTATCCTAGGGCTGATGCTAACCCTAACCCTAACACTATCCTAGGCCTGATGCTAACCCTAACCCTAACCCTAACACTATCCTAGGGCTGATGCTAACCCTAACACTAACACTATCCTAGGGCTGATGCTAACCCTAACCCTAACCCTAACACTCTCCAAGGGCTGATGCTAACCCTAACCCTAACCCTAACACTATCCTAGGGCTGATGCTAACCCTAACCCTAACTATAACACTATCTTAGGGCTGAGGCTAACCCTAACCCTAACACTATCCTACGGCTGATGCTAACCCGAACCCTAACCCTAACACTATCCTAGGGCTGATGCTAACCCTAACCCTAACACTATCCTAGGCCTGACGCTAACCCTAACCCTAACCCTAACTCTATCCTGGGGTTGATGCTAACCCTAACCCTAACACTATCCTAGGGCTGATGCTAACCCTAACCCTAACCCTAACACTATACTAGGGCTGATGCTAACCCTAACCCTAACACTATCCTAGGCCTGATGATAACCCTAACCCTAACCCTAACACTATCCTAGGGCTGATGCTAACCCTAACCCTAACACTATCCTAGGGCTGATGCTAACCCTAACCCTAACCCTAACACTATCCTAAGTCTGATGCTAACCCTAGCCCTCACACTATCCTAGGCCTGATTATAACCCTAACCCTAACCTTAACACTATCCTAGGGCTGATGCTAACCCTAACCCTAACACTATCCTTGGGCTGATGCTAACCCTAACCCTAACCCTAACACTATCCTAGGGCAGATAATAACCCTAACCCTAACCCTAACACTATCCTAGGCGTGATGCTAACCCTAACCCTAACCCTAACACTATCCTAGGCCTGATGATAACCCTAACCCTAACCCTAACACTATCCTAGGATTTATGTTAACCGTAACCCTAACACTATCCTAGGGCTGATGCTAACCCTAACCCTAACCCTAACACTATGCTAGGGCGGATGTTAACCCTAACCCTAACCCTAACACTATCCTAGGGCTGATGCTAACACTAACACTAACACTATCCTAGGGCTGATGCTAACCCTAACCCTAACCCTAACACTATCCTAGGGCTGATGCTAACCCTAACACTAACACTATCCTAGGCCTGATGCTAACCCTAGCCCTAACCCTAACACTATCCTAGGGCTGATGCTAACCCTAACCCTAACACTATCCTAGGGCTGATGCTAACCCTAACACTAACACTATCCTAGGCCTGATGCTAACCCTAGCCCTAACCCTAACACTATCCTAGGGCTGATGCTAACCCTAACCCTAACACTATCCTAGGGCTGATGCTAACCCTAACACTAACACTATCCTAGGGCGGATGCTAACCCTAACCTTAACCCTAACACTATCCTAGGGCTGATGCTAACCCTAACACTAACACTATCCTAGGCCTGATGCTAACCCTAGCCCTAACCCTAACACTATCCTAGGGCTGATGCTAACCCTAACCCTAACACTATCCTAGGGCTGATGCTAACCCTAACACTAACACTATCCTAGGGCTGATGCTAACCCTAACCCTAACCCTAACACTATCCTAGGCCTCATGCTAACCCTATGCCTAACCCTAACACTCTCCTAGGGCTGAGGCTAACCCTAACCCTAACACTATCCTAGGGCTGATGCTAACCCTAACCCTAACCCAAACACTATCCTAGGGTTGATGCTAACCCTAACCCTAACACTATCCTAGGGCTGATGCTAACCCTAACCCTAACCCTAACACTATCCTTGGGCTGATGCTAACCCTAACCCTAACACTATCCTGGGCCTGATGCTAACCCTAACCCTAACCCTAACACTATCCTAGGGCTGATGCTAACCCTAACCCTAAAACTATCCTTGGGCTGATGCTAACCCTAACCCTAAACCTAACACTATTCTAGGACTGATGCTAACCCTATCCCTAACCCTAACACTCTCCTAGGGCTGAGGCTAACCCTAACCCTAACACTATCCTAGGCCTGATGCTAACCCTAACCCTAACCCTAACACTATCCTAGGGCTGATGCTAACCCTAACCCTAACACTATCATAGGGCTGATGCTAACCCTAACCCTAACCCTAACACTATCCTAGGGCTGATGCTAACCCTAACCCTAACACTATCCTAGACCTGATGGTAACCCTAACCCTAACCCTGACACTATCCTAGGGCTGATGTTAACCCTAACCCTAACACTATCCTAGGGCTGATGCTAACCCTAACCCTAACCCTAACACTATCCTAGGGCTGATGCTAACCCTAACGCTAACCCTAACACTATCCTTGAACTGATGCTAACCCTAACCCTATCCATAACACTATCCTAGGACTGATGATAACCCTAACCCTAACCCTAACACTATCCTAGGGTTTATGTTAACCCTAACCCTAACACTATCCTAGGGCTGATGCTAACCCTAACCCTAAACCTAACACTATCCTAGGGCGGATGCTAAACCTAACCCTAGCCCTAACACTATCCTAGGGCTGATGCTAACCCTAACACTAACACTATCCTAGGGCTGATGCTAACCCTAACCCTAACCCTAACACTCTCCAAGGGCTGATGCTAACCCTAACCCTAACCCTAACACTATCCTAGGGCTGATGCTAACCCTAACCCTAACTATAACACTATCTTAGGGCTGAGGCTAACCCTAACCCTAACACTATCCTACGGCTGATGCTAACCCGAACCCTAACCCTAACACTATCCTAGGGCTGATGCTAACCCTAACCCTAACACTATCCTAGGCCTGACGCTAACCCTAACCCTAACCCTAACTCTATCCTAGGGTTGATGCTACCCCTAACCCTAACACTATCCTAGGGCTGATGCTAACCCTAACCCTAACTCTAACACTATACTAGGGCTGATGCTAACCCTAACCCTAACACTATCCTAGGCCTGATGATAACCCTAACCCTAACCCTAACACTATCCTAGGGCTGATGCTAACCCTAACCCTAACACTATCCTAGGGCTGATGCTAACCCTAACCCTAACCCTAACACTATCCTAAGTCTGATGCTAACCCTAGCCCTCACACTACCCTAGGCCTGATTATAACCCTAACCCTAACCTTAACACTATCCTAGGGCTGATGCTAACCCTAACCCTAACCCTAACACTATCCTAGAGCTCATGCTAACCCTAACCCTAACACTATCCTAGGCCTGATGATAACCCTAACCGTAACCCTGACACTATCCTAGGGCTGATGCTAACCCTAACCCTAACACTATCCTAGGGCTAATGCTAACCCTAACCCTAACCCTAACACTATCCTAGGCCTGATGCTAACCCTATCCCTAACCCTAACACTCTCCTAGCGCTGAGGCTAACCCTAACCCTAACACTATCCTAGGGCTGATGCTAACCCTAACCCTAACCCAAACACTATCCTAGGGTTGAAGCTAACCCTAACCCTAACACTATCCTAGGGCTGATGATAACCCTAACCCTAACCCTAACACTATCCTTGGGCTGATGCTAACCCTAACCCTAACACTATCCTGGGCCTGATGCTAACCCTAACCCTAACCCTAACACTATCCTAGGGCTGATGCTAACCCTAACCCTAACACTATCCTTGGGCTGATGCTAACCCGAACCCTAACCCTAACACTATCCTAGGGCAGATGCTAACCCTAACCCTAACCCTAACACTATCCTAGGCGTGATGCTAACCCTAACCCTAACCCTAACACTATCCTAGGCCTGATGATTACCCTAACACTAACCCTAACACTATCCTAGGATTTATGTTAACCGTAACCCTATCACTATCCTAGGGCTGATGCTAACCCTAACCCTAACCCTAACACTATGCTAGGGCGGATGCTAACCCTAACCCTAACCCTAACACTATCCTAGGGCTGATGCTAACACTAACACTAACACTATCCTAGGGCTGATGCTAACCCTAACCCTAACCCTAACACTATCCTAGGGCTGATGCTAACCCTAACACTAACACTATCCTAGGCCTGATGCTAACCCTAGCCCTAACCCTAACACTATCCTAGGGCTGATGCTAACCCTAACCCTACCACTATCCTAGGGCTGATGCTAACCCTAACACTAACACTATCCTAGGCCTGATGCTAACCCTAGCCCTAACCCTAACACTATCCTAGGGCTGATGCTAACCCTAACCCTAACACTATCCTAGGGCTGATGCTAACCCTAACACTAACACTATCCTAGGGCGGATGCTAACCCTAACCCTAACCCTAACACTATCCTAGGGCTGATGCTAACCCTAACACTAACACTATCTTAGGCCTGATGCTAACCCTAGCCCTAACCCTAACACTATCCTAGGGCTGATGCTAACCCTAACCCTAACACTATCCTAGGGCTGATGCTAACCCTAACACTAACACTATCCTAGGGCTGATGCTAACCCTAACCCTAACCCTAACACTCTCCAAGGGCTGATGCTAACCCTAACCCTAACCCTAACACTATCCTAGGGCTGATGCTAACCCTAACCCTAACTCTAACACTATCTTATGGCTGAGGCTAACCCTAACCCTAACATTATCCTACGGCTGATGCTAACCCTAACCCTAACCCTAACACTATCCTAGGGCTGAATCTAACCCTAACACTAACACTACCATAGGCCTGATGATAACCCTAACCCTAACCCTAACACTATCCTAGGGCTGATGCTAACCCTAACCCTAACACTATCCTAGGGCTGATGCTAACCCTAACCCTAACCCTAACACTATCCTAGGGCTGATACTAACCCTAACCCTAACACTATCCTAGGCCTGATGATAACCCTAACCCTAACCCTAACACTATCCTAGGGCTGATGCTAACCCTAACCCTAACACTATCCTAGGGCTGATGCTAACCCTAACCCTAACTCTATCCTTGGGCTGATGCTAAACCTAACACTAACCCTAACAATATCCTAGGGCAGATGCTAATCCTAACGCTAACCCTAACACTATCCTTGAACTGATACTAACCCTAACCCTAACCCTAACACTATCCTAGGCCTGATGATAACCCTAACCCTAACCCTAACACTATCCTAGGGTTTATGATAACCCTAACGCTAACACTATCCTAGGGCTGATGCTAACCCTAACGCTAACCCTAACACTATCCTTGGGCTGATGCTAACCCTAACACTAACACTATCCTAGGGCTGATGCTAACCGTAACCCTAACCCTAACATTATCCTAGGGCTGATGCTAACAATAACCCTAACTCTAACACTATCTTAGGGCTGAGGCTAACCCTAACCCTAACACTATCCTACGGCTGATGCTAACCCTAACCCTAACCCTAACACTATCCTAGGGCTGATGCTAACCCTAACGCTAACCCTAACACTATCCTAGGGGTGATGCTAACCCTAACCCTAACCCTAACACTATCCTAGGGCTGATGCTAACCCTAACCCTAACCCTAACACTATCCTAGGCCTTCTGCTAACCCTATGCCTAACCCTAACACTCTCCTAGGGCTGAGGCTAACCCTAACCCTAACACTATCCTAGGGCTGATGCTAACCCTAACCCTAACCCAAACACTATCCTAGGGTTGATGCTAACCCTAACCCTAACACTATCCTAGGGCTGATGCTAACACTAACCCTAACCCTAACACTATCCTTGGGCTGATGCTAACCCTAACCCTAACACTATCCTGGGCCTGATGCTAACCCTAACCCTAACCCTAACACTATCCTAGGGCTGATGCTAACCCTAACCCTAAAACTATCCTTGGGCTGATGCTAACCCTAACCCTAAACCTAACACTATCCTAGGACTGATGCTAACCCTATCCCTAACCCTAACACTCTCCTAGGGCTGAGGCTAACCCTAACCCTAACACTATCCTAGGGCTGATGCTAACCCTAACCCTAACCCAAACACTATCCTAGGGTTGATGATAAGCCTAACAGTAACACTATCCTAGGGCTGATGCTAACCCTAACCCTAACCCTAACACTATCCTTGGGCTGATGCTAACCCTAACCCTAACACTATCCTGGGCCTGATGCTAACCCTAACCCTAACCCTAACACTATCCTAGGGCTGATGCTAACCCTAACCCTAACACTATCCTTGGGCTGATGCTAAACCTAACCCTAACCCTAACACTATCCTAGGGCAGATGCTAACCCTAACCCTAACCCTAACACTATCCTAGGCGTGATGCTAACCCTAACCCTAACCCTAACACTATCCTAGGCCTGATGATAACCCTAACCCTAACCCTAACACTATCCTAGGATTTATGTTAACCCTAACCCTAACACTATCCTAGGGCTGATGCTAACCCTAACCCTAACCCTAACACTATGCTAGGGCGGATGCTAACCCTAACCCTAACCCTAACACTATCCTAGGGCTGATGCTAACACTAACACTAACACTATCCTAGGGCTGATGCTAACCCTAAACCTAACCCTAACACTATCCTTGGGCTGATGCTAACCCTAACACTAACACTATCCTAGGCCTGATGCTAACCCTAGCCCTAACCCTAACACTATCCTAGGGCTGATGCTAACCCTAACCCTAACACTATCCTAGGGCTGATGCTAACCCTAACACTAACACTATCCTAGGCCTGATGCTAACCCTAGCCCTAACCCTAACACTATCCTAGGGCTGATGCTAACCCAAACCCTAACACTATCCTAGGGCTGATGCTAACCCTAACACTAACACTATCCTAGGGCGGATGCTAACCCTAACCCTAACCCTAACACTATCCTAGGGCTGATGCTAACCCTAACACTAACACTATCCTAGGCCTGATGCTAACCCTAGCCCTAACCCTAACACTATCCTAGGGCTGATGCTAACCCTAACCCTAACACTATCCTAGGGCTGATGCTAACCCTAACACTAACACTATCCTAGGGCTGATGCTTACCCTAACCCTAACCCTAACACTCTCCAAGGGCTGATGCTAACCCTAACCCTAACCCTAACACTATCCTACTGCTGATGCTAACCCTAACCCTAACTCTAACACTATCTTATGGCTGAGGCTAACCCTAACCCTAACACTATCCTACGGCTGATGCTAACCCTAACCCTAAACCTAACACTATCCTAGGGCTGATGCTAACCCTAACACTAACACTACCCTAGGCCTGATGATAACCCTAACCCTAACCCTAACACTATCCTAGGGCTGATGCTAACCCTAACCCTAACACTATCCTAGGGCTGATGCTAACCCTAACCCTAACCCTAACACTATCCTAGGGCTGATGCTAACCCTAACCCTAACACTATCCTAGGCCTGATGATAACCCTAACCCTAAGCCTAACACTATCCTAGGGCTGATGCTAACCCTAACCCTAACACTATCCTAGGGCTGATGCTAACCCTAACCCTAACTCTATCCTTGGGCTGATGCTAAACCTAACACTAACCCTAACAATATCCTAGGGCAGATGCTAATCCTAACGCTAACCCTAACACTATCCTTGAACTGATACTAACCCTAACCCTAACCCTAACACTATCCTAGGCCTGATGCTAACCCTAACCCTAACCCTAACACTATCCTAGGGTTTATGTTAACCCTAACGCTAACACTATCCTAGGGCTGATGCTAACCCTAACGCTAACCCTAACACTATCCTAGGGCTGATGCTAACCCTAACACTAACACTATCCTAGGGCTGATGCTAACCGTAACCCTAACCCTAACATTATCCTAGGGCTGATGCTAACCCTAACCCTAACTCTAACACTATCTTAGGGCTGAGGCTAACCCTAACCCTAACCCTAACACTAGCCTAGGGCTGATGCTAACCCTAACCCTATCCCTAACACTATCCTAGGGCTGATGCTAACCCTAACGCTAACCCTAACACTATCCTAGGGGTGATGCTAACCCTAACCCTAACCCTAACACTATCCTAGGGCTGAGGCTAACCCTAACCCTAACACTATCCTAGGGCTGATGCTAACCCTAACCCTAACCCAAACACTATCCTAGGGTTGATGATAAGCCTAACAGTAACACTATCCTAGGACTGATGCTAACCCTAACCCTAACCCTAACACTATCCTTGGGCTGATGCTAACCCTAACCCTAACACTATCCTGGGCCTGATGCTAACCCTAACCCTAACCCTAACGCTATCCTAGGGCTGATGCTAACCCTAACCCTAACACTATCCTTGGGCTGATGCTAAACCTAACCCTAACCCTAACACTATCCTAGGGCAGATGCTAACCCTAACCCTAACCCTAACACTATCCTAGGCGTGATGCTAACCCTAACCCTAACCCTAACACTATCCTAGGCCTGATGATAACCCTAACCCTAACCCTAACACTATCCTAGGATTTATGTTAACCCTAACCCTAACACTATCCTAGGGCTGATGCTAACCCTAACCCTAACCCTAACACTATGCTAGGGCGGATGCTAACCCTAACCGTAACCCTAACACTATCGTAGGGCTGATGCTAACACTAACACTAACACTATCCTAGGCCTGATGCTAACCCTAGCCCTAACCCTAACACTATCCTAGGGCTGATGCTAACCCTAACCCTAACACTATCCTAGGGCTGATGCTAACCCTAACACTAACACTATCCTAGGGCGGATGCTAACCCTAACCCTAACCCTAACACTATCCTAGGGCTGATGCTAACCCTAACATTAACACTATCCTAGGCCTGATGCTAACCCTAGCCCTAACCCTAACACTATCCTAGGGCTGATGCTAACCCTAACCCTAACACTATCCTAGGGCTGATGCTAACCCTAACACTAACACTATCCTAGGGCTGATGCTTACCCTAACCCTAACCCTAACACTTCCAAGGGCTGATGCTAACCCTAACCCTAACCCTAACACTATCCTAGGGCTGATGCTAACCCTAACCCTAACTCTAACACTATCTTATGGCTGAGGCTAACCCTAACCCAAACACTATCCTACGGCTGAGGCTAACCCTAACCCTAAACCTAACACTATCCTAGGGCTGATGCTAACCCTAACACTAACACTACCCTAGGCCTGATGATAACCCTAACCCTAACCCTAACACTATCCTAGGGCTGATGCTAACCCTAACCCTAACACTATCCTAGGGCTGATGCTAACCCTAACCCTAACCCTAACACTATCCTAGGGCAGATGCTAACCCTAACCCTAACAATATCCTAGGCCTGATGATAACCCTAACCCTAACCCTAACACTATCCTAGGGCTGATGCTAACCCTAACCCTAACACTATCCTAGGGCTGATGCTAACCCTAACCCTAACTCTATCCTTGGGCTGATGCTAAACCTAACACTAACCCTAACAATATCCTAGGGCAGATGCTAATCCTAACGCTAACCCTAACACTATCCTTGAACTGATACTAACCCTAACCCTAACCCTAACACTATCCTAGGCCTGATGCTAACCCTAACCCTAACCCTAACACTATCCTAGGGTTTATGTTAACCCTAACGCTAACACTATCCTAGGGCTGATGCTAACCCTAACGCTAACCCTAACACTATCCTAGGGCTGATGCTAACCCTAACACTAACACTATCCTAGGGCTGATGCTAACCGTAACCCTAACCCTAACATTATCCTAGGGCTGATGCTAACCCTAACCCTAACTCTAACACTATCTTAGGGCTGAGGCTAACCCTAACCCTAACACTATCCTACGGCTAATGCTAACCCTAACCCTAACCCTAACACTATCCCAGGGCTGATGCTAACCCTAACCCTAACACTATCCTAGGCCTGATGCTAACCCTAACCCTAACCCTAACACTATCCTAGGGCTGATGCTAACCCAAACCCTAACACTATCCTTGGGCTGATGCTAACCCTAACCCTAACCCTAACACTATCCTAGGGCTGATGCTAACCCTAACCCTAACCCTAACACTATCCTAGGGCTGATGCTAACCCTAACGCTAACCCTAACACTATCCTAGGGGTGATGCTAACCCTAACCCTAACCCTAACACTATCCTAGGGCTGATGCTAACCCTAACCCTAACCCTAACACTATCCTAGGCCTGATGATAACCCTAACCCTAACCCTAACACTATCCTAGGATTTATGTTAACCCTAACCCTAACACTATCCTAGGGCTGATACTAACCCTAACCCTAACCCAAACACTATCCTAGGGTTGATGCTAACCCTAACCCTAACACTATCCTAGGGCTGATGCTAACACTAACCCTAACCCTAACACTATCCTTGGGCTGATGCTAACCCTAACCCTGACACTATCCTGGGCCTGATGCTAACCCTAACCCTAACCCTAACACTATCCTAGGGCTGATGCTAACCCTAACCCTAAAACTATCCTTGGGCTGATGCTAACCCTAACCCTAAACCTAACACTATCCTAGGACTGATGCTAACCCTATCCCTAACCCTAACACTCTCCTAGGGCTGAGGCTAACCCTAACCCTAACACTATCCTAGGGCTGATGCTAACCCTAACCCTAACCCAAACACTATCCTAGGGTTGATGATAAGCCTAACAGTAACACTATCCTAGGGCTGATGCTAACCCTAACCCTAACCCTAACACTATCCTTGGGCTGATGCTAACCCTAACCCTAACACTATCCTGGGCCTGATGCTAACCCTAACCCTAACCCTAACACTATCCTAGGGCTGATGCTAACCCTAACCCTAACACTATCCTTGGGCTGATGCTAAACCTAACCCTAACCCTAACACTATCCTAGGGCAGATGCTAACCCTAACCCTAACCCTAACACTATCCTAGGCGTGATGCTAACCCTAACCCTAACCCTAACACTATCCTAGGCCTGATGATAACCCTAACCCTAACCCTAACACTATCCTAGGATTTATGTTAACCCTAACCCTAACACTATCCTAGGGCTGATGCTAACCCTAACCCTAACCCTAACACTATGCTAGGGCGGATGCTAACCCTAACCCTAACCCTAACACTATCCTAGGGCTGATGCTAACACTAACACTAACACTATCCTAGGGCTGATGCTAACCCTAAACCTAACCCTAACACTATCCTTGGGCTGATGCTAACCCTAACACTAACACTATCCTAGGCCTGATGCTAACCCTAGCCCTAACCCTAACACTATCCTAGGGCTGATGCTAACCCTAACCCTAACACTATCCTAGGGCTGATGCTAACCCTAACACTAACACTATCCTAGGCCTGATGCTAACCCTAGCCCTAACCCTAACACTATCCTAGGGCTGATGCTAACCCTAACCCTAACACTATCCTAGGGCTGATGCTAACCCTAACACTAACACTATCCTAGGGCGGATGCTAACCCTAACCCTAACCCTAACACTATCCTAGGGCTGATGCTAACCCTAACACTAACACTATCCTAGGCCTGATGCTAACCCTAGCCCTAACCCTAACACTATCCTAGGGCTGATGCTAACCCTAACCCTAACACTATCCTAGGGCTGATGCTAACCCTAACACTAACACTATCCTAGGGCTGATGCTTACCCTAACCCTAACCCTAACACTCTCCAAGGGCTGATGCTAACCCTAACCCTAACCCTAACACTATCCTAGGGCTGATGCTAACCCTAACCCTAACTCTAACACTATCTTATGGCTGAGGCTAACCCTAACCCTAACACTATCCTACGGCTGATGCTAACCCTAACCCTAAACCTAACACTATCCTAGGGCTGATGCTAACCCTAACACTAACACTACCCTAGGCCTGATGATAACCCTAACCCTAACCCTAACACTATCCTAGGGCTGATGCTAACCCTAACCCTAACACTATCCTAGGGCTGATGCTAACCCTAACCCTAACCCTAACACTATCCTAGGGCTGATGCTAACCCTAACCCTAACACTATCCTAGGCCTGATGATAACCCTAACCCTAACCCTAACACTATCCTAGGGCTGATGCTAACCCTAACCCTAACACTATCCTAGGGCTGATGCTAACCCTAACCCTAACTCTATCCTTGGGCTGATGCTAAACCTAACACTAACCCTAACAATATCCTAGGGCAGATGCTAATCCTAACGCTAACCCTAACACTATCCTTGAACTGATACTAACCCTAACCCTAACCCTAACACTATCCTAGGCCTGATGCTAACCCTAACCCTAACCCTAACACTATCCTAGGGTTTATGTTAACCCTAACGCTAACACTATCCTAGGGTGATGCTAACCCTAACGCTAACCCTAACACTATCCTAGGGCTGATGCTAACCCTAACACTAACACTATCCTAGGGCTGATGCTAACCGTAACCCTAACCCTAACATTATCCTAGGGCTGATGCTAACCCTAACCCTAACTCTAACACTATCTTAGGGCTGAGGCTAACCCTAACCCTAACACTATCCTACGGCTGATGCTAACCCTAACCCTAACCCTAACACTATCCCAGGCCTGATGCTAACCCTAACCCTAACACTATCCTAGGCCTGATGCTAACCCTAACCCTAACCCTAACACTATCCTAGGGGTGATGCTAACCCTAACCCTAACCCTAACACTATCCTAGGGCTGATGCTAACCCTAACCCTAACCCTAACACTATCCTAGGCCTGCTGCTAACCCTATGCCTAACCCTAACACTCTCCTAGGGCTGAGGCTAACCCTAACCCTAACACTATCCTAGGGCTGATGCTAACCCTAACCCTAACCCAAACACTATCCTAGGGTTGATGCTAACCCTAACCCTAACACTATCCTAGGGCTGATGCTAACACTAACCCTAACCCTAACACTATCCTTGGGCTGATGCTAACCCTAACCCTAACACTATCCTGGGCCTGATGCTAACCCTAACCCTAACCCTAACACTATCCTAGGGCTGATGCTAACCCTAACCCTAACACTATCCTTGGGCTGATGCTAAACCTAACCCTAACCCTAACACTATCCTAGGGCAGATGCTAACCCTAACCCTAACCCTAACACTATCCTAGGCGTGATGCTAACCCTAACCCTAACCCTAACACTATCCTAGGCCTGATGATAACCCTAACCCTAACCCTAACACTATCCTAGGATTTATGTTAACCCTAACCCTAACACTATCCTAGGGCTGATGCTAACCCTAACCCTAACCCTAACACTATGCTAGGGCGGATGCTAACCCTAACCCTAACCCTAACACTATCCTAGGGCTGATGCTAACACTAACACTAACACTATCCTAGGCCTGATGCTAACCCTAGCCCTAACCCTAACACTATCCTAGGGCTGATGCTAACCCTAACCCTAGCACTATCCTAGGGCTGATGCTAACCCTAACACTAACACTATCCTAGGCCTGATGCTAACCCTAGCCCTAACCCTAACACTATCCTAGGGCTGATGCTAACCCTAACCCTAACACTATCCTAGGGCTGATGCTAACCCTAACACTAACACTATCCTAGGGCGGATGCTCACCCTAACCCTAACCCTAACACTATCCTAGGGCTGATGCTAACCCTAACATTAACACTATCCTAGGCCTGATGCTAACCCTAGCCCTAACCCTAACACTATCCTAGGGCTGATGCTAACCCTAACCCTAACACTATCCTAGGGCTGATGCCAACCCTAACACTAACACTATCCTAGGGCTGATGCTTACCCTAACCCTAACCCTAACACTCTCCAAGGGCTGATGCTAACCCTAACCCTAACCCTAACACTATCCTAGGGCTGATGCTAACCCTAACCCTAACTCTAACACTATCTTATGGCTGAGGCTAACCCTAACCCTAACACTATCCTACGGCTGATGCTAACCCTAACCCTAAACCTAACACTATCCTAGGGCTGATGCTAACCCTAACACTAACACTACCCTAGGCCTGATGATAACCCTAAACCTAACCCTAACACTATCCTAGGGCTGATGCTAACCCTAACCCTAACACTATCCTAGGGCTGATGCTAACCCTAACCCTAACCCTAACACTATCCTAGGGCTGATGCTAACCCTAACCCTAACAATATCCTAGGCCTGATGATAACCCTAACCCTAACCCTAACACTATCCTAGGGCTGATGCTAACCCTAACCCTAACACTATCCTAGGGCTGATGCTAACCCTAACCCTAACTCTATCCTTGGGCTGATGCTAAACCTAACACTAACCCTAACAATATCCTAGGGCAGATGCTAATCCTAACGCTAACCCTAACACTATCCTTGAACTGATACTAACCCTAACCCTAACCCTAACACTATCCTAGGCCTGATGCTAACCCTAACCCTAACCCTAACACTATCCTAGGGTTTATGTTAACCCTAACGCTAACACTATCCTAGGGCTGATGCTAACCCTAACGCTAACCCTAACACTATCCTAGGGCTGATGCTAACCCTAACACTAACACTATCCTAGGGCTGATGCTAACCGTAACCCTAACCCTAACATTATCCTAGGGCTGATGCTAACCCTAACCCTAACTCTAACACTATCTTAGGGCTGAGGCTAACCCTAACCCTAACACTATCCTACGGCTGATGCTAACCCTAACCCTAACCCTAACACTATCCCAGGGCTGATGCTAACCCTAACCCTAACACTATCCTAGGCCTGATGCTAACCCTAACCCTAACCCTAACACTGTCCTAGGGCTGATGCTAACCCTAACCCTAACACTATCCTTGGGCTGATGCTAACCCTAACCCTAACCCTAACACTATCCTAGGGCTGATGCTAACCCTAACCCTAACCCTAACACTATCCTAGGGCTGATGCTAACCCTAACGCTAACCCTAACACTATCCTAGGGGTGATGCTAACCCTAACCCTAACCCTAACACTATCCTAGGGCTGATGCTAACCCTAACCCTAACCCTAACACTATCCTAGGCCTGATGCTAACCCTATGCCTAACCCTAACACTCTCCTAGGGCTGAGGCTAACCCTAACCCTAACACTATCCTAGGGCTGATGCTAACCCTAACCCTAACCCAAACACTATCCTAGGGTTGATGCTAACCCTAACCCTAACACTATCCTAGGGCTGATGCTAACACTAACCCTAACCCTAACACTATCCTTGGGCTGATGCTAACCCTAACCCTAACCCTAACACTATCCTAGGGCTGATGCTAACCCTAACCCTAAAACTATCCTTGGGCTGATGCTAACCCTAACCCTAAACCTAACACTATCCTAGGACTGATGCTAACCCTATCCCTAACCCTAACACTCTCCTAGGGCTGAGGCTAACCCTAACCCTAACACTATCCTAGGGCTGATGCTAACCCTAACCCTAACCCAAACACTATCCTAGGGTTGATGCTAAGCCTAACCCTAACACTATCCTAGGGCTGATGCTAACCCTAACCCTAACCCTAACACTATCCTTGGGCTGATGCTAACCCTAACCCTAACACTATCCTGGGCCTGATGCTAACCCTAACCCTAACCCTAACACTATACTAGGGCTGATGCTAACCCTAACCCTAACACTATCCTTGGGCTGATGCTAACCCTAACCCTAACCCTAACACTATCCTAGGGCAGATGCTAACCCTAACCCTAACCCTAACACTATCCTAGGCGTGATGCTAACCCTAACCCTAACCCTAACACTATCCTAGGCCTGATGATAACCCTAACCCTAACCCTAACACTATCCTAGGATTTATGTTAACCCTAACCCTAACACTATCCTAGGGCTGATGCTAACCCTAACCCTAACCCTAACACTATGCTAGGGCGGATGCTAACCCTAACCCTAACCCTAACACTATCCTAGGGCTGATGCTAACACTAACACTAACACTATCCTATGGCTGATGCTAACCCTAACCCTAACCCTAACACTATCCTAGGGCTGATGCTAACCCTAACACTAACACTATCCTAGGCCTGATGCTAACCCTAGCCCTAACCCTAACACTATCCTAGGGCTGATGCTAACCCTAACCCTAACACTATCCTAGGGCTGATGCTAACCCTAACACTAACACTATCCTAGGCCTGATGCTAACCCTAGCCCTAATGCTAACACTATCCTAGGGCTGATGCTAACCCTAACCCTAACACTATCCTAGGGCTGATGCTAACCCTAACACTAACACTATCCTAGGGCGGATGCTAACCCTAACCCTAACCCTAACACTATCCTAGGGCTGATGCTAACCCTAACACTAACACTATCCTAGGCCTGATGCTAACCCTAGCCCTAACCCTAACACTATCCTAGGGCTGATGCTAACCCTAACCCCAACACTATCCTAGGGCTGATGCTAACCCTAACACTAACACTATCCTAGGGCTGATGCTAACCCTAACCCTAACCCTAACACTCTCCAAGGGCTGATGCTAACCCTAACCCTAACCCTAACACTATCCTAGGGCTGATGCTAACCCTAACCCTAACTCTAACACTATCTTATGGCTGACGCTAACCCTAACCCTAACACTATCCTACGGCTGATGCTAACCCTTACCCTAACCCTAACACTATCCTAGGGCTGATGCTAACCCTAACACTAACACTACCCTAGGCCTGATGATAACCCTAACCCTAACCCTAACACTATCCTAGGGCTGATGCTAACCCTAACCCTAACACTATCCTAGGGCTGATGCTAACCCTAACCCTAACCCTAACACTATCCTAGGGCTGATGCTAACCCTAACCCTAACACTATCCTATGCCTGATGATAACCCTAACCCTAACCCTAACACTATCCTAGGGCTGATCCTAACCCTAACACTATCCTAGGGCTGATGCTAACCCTAATCCTAACTCTATCCTTGGGCTGATGCTAAACCTAACACTAACCCTAACAATATCCTAGGGCAGATGCTAATCCTAACGCTAACCCTAACACTATCCTTGAACTGATACTAACCCTAACCCTAACCCTAACACTATCCTAGGCCTGATGATAACCCTAACCCTAACCCTAACACTATCCTAGGGTTTATGTTAACCCTAACGCTAACACTATCCTAGGGCTGATGCTAACCCTAACGCTAACCCTAACACTATCCTAGGGCTGATGCTAACCCTAACACTAACACTATCCTAGGGCTGATGCTAACCGTAACCCTAACCCTAACATTATCCTAGGGCTGATGCTAACCCTAACCCTAACTCTAACACTATCTTAGGGCTGAGGCTAACCCTAACCCTAACACTACCCTACGGCTGATGCTAACCCTAACCCTAACCCTAACACTATCCCAGGGCTGATGCTAACCCTAACCCTAACACTATCCTAGGCCTGATGCTAACCCTAACCCTAACCCTAACACTATCCTAGGGCTGATGCTAACCCTAAACCTAACACTATCCTTGGGCTGATGCTAACCCTAACCCTAACCCTAACACTATCCTAGGGCTGATGCTAACCCTAACCCTAACCCTAACACTATCCTAGGGCTGATGCTAACCCTAACGCTAACCCTAACACTATCCTAGGGGTGATGCTAACCCTAACCCTAACCCTAACACTATCCTAGGGCTGATGCTAACCCTAACCCTAACCCTAACACTATCCTAGGCCTGATGCTAACCCTATGCCTAACCCTAACACTCTCCTAGGGCTGAGGACAACCCTAACCCTAACACTATCCTAGGGCTGATGCTAACCCTAACCCTAACCCAAACACTATCCTAGGGTTGATGCTAACCCTAACCCTAACACTATCCTAGGGCTGATGCTAACACTAACCCTAACCCTAACACTATCCTTGCGCTGATGCTAACCCTAACCCTAACACTATCCTGGGCCTGATGCTAACCCTAACGCTAACCCTAACACTATCCTAGGGCTGATGCTAACCCTAACCCTAAAACTATCCTTGGGCTGATGCTAACCCTAACCCTAAACCTAACACTATCCTAGGACTGATGCTAACCCTATCCCTAACCCTAACACTGTCCTAGGGCTGAGGCTAACCCTAACACTAACACTATCCTACGGCTGATGCTAACCCTAACCCTAACCGAAACACTATCCTAGGGTTGATGCTAAGCCTAACCCTAACACTATCCTAGGGCTGATGCTAACCCTAACCCTAACCCTAACACTATCCTTGGGCTGATGCTAACCCTAACCCTAACACTATCCTGGGCCTGATGCTAACCCTAACCCTAACCCTAACACTATCCTAAGGCTGATGCTAACCCTAACCCTAAAACTATCCTTGGGCTGATGCTAACCCTAACCCTAAACCTAACACTATCCTAGGACTGATGCTAACCCTATCCCTAACCCTAACACTCTCCTAGGGCTGAGGCTAACCCTAACCCTAACACTATCCTAGGGCTGAGGCTAACCCTAACCCTAACCCAAACACTATCCTAGGGTTGATGCTAAGCCTAACCCTAACACTATCCTAGGGCTGATGCTAACCCTAACCCTAACCCTAACACTATCCTTGGGCTGATGCTAACCCTAACCCTAACACTATCCTGGGCCTGATGCTAACCCTAACCCTAACCCTAACACTATACTAGGGCTGATGCTAACCCTAACCCTAACCCTAACACTATCCTAGGGCAGATGCTAACCCTAACCCTAACCCTAACACTATCCTAGGCGTGATGCTAACCCTAACCCTAACCCTAACACTATCCTAGGCCTGATGATAACCCTAACCCTAACCCTAACACTATCCTAGGATTTATGTTAACCCTAACCCTAACACTATCCTAGGGCTGATGCTAACCCTAACCCTAACCCTAACACTATGCTAGGGCGGATGCTAACCCTAACCCTAACCCTAACACTATCCTAGGGCTGATGCTAACACTAACACTAACACTATCCTATGGCTGATGCTAACCCTAACCCTAACCCTAACACTATCCTAGGGCTGATGCTAACCCTAACACTAACACTATCCTAGGCCTGATGCTAACCCTAGCCCTAACCCTAACACTATCCTAGGGCTGATGCTAACCCTAAGCCTAACACTATCCTAGGGCTGATGCTAACCCTAACACTAACACTATCCTAGGCCTGATGCTAACCCTAGCCCTAACGCTAACACTATCCTAGGGCTGATGCTAACCCTAACCCTAACACTATCCTAGGGCTGATGCTAACCCTAACACTAACACTATCCTAGGGAGGATGCTAACCCTAACCCTAACCCTAACACTATCCTAGGGCTGATGCTAACCCTAACACTAACACTATCCTAGGCCTGATGCTAACCCTAGCCCTAACCCTAACACTATCCTAGGGCTGATGCTAACCCTAACCCCAACACTATCCTAGGGCTGATGCTAACCCTAACACTAACACTATCCTAGGGCTGATGCTAACCCTAACCCTAACCCTAACACTATCCTAGGGCTGATGCTAACCCTAACCCTAACTCTAACACTATCTTATGGCTGACGCTAACCCTAACCCTAACACTATCCTACGGCTGATGCTAACCCTAACCCTAACCCTAACACTATCCTAGGGCTGATGCTAACCCTAACACTAACACTACCCTAGGCCTGATGATAACCCTAACCGTAACCCTAACACTATCCTAGGGCTGATGCTAACCCTAACCCTAACACTATCCTAGGGCTGATGCTAACCCTAACCCTAACCCTAACACTATCCTAGGGCTGATGCTAACCCTTACCCTAACACTATCCTTGGGCTGATGATAACCCTAACCCTAACCCTAACACTATCCTAGGGCTGATCCTAACCCTAACCCTAACACTATCCTAGGGCTGATGCTAACCCTAATCCTAACTCTATCCTTGTGCTGATGCTAAACCTAACACTAACCCTAACAATATCCTAGGGCAGATGCTAATCCTAACGCTAACCCTAACACTATCCTTGAACTGATACTAACCCTAACCCTAACCCTAACACTACCCTAGGCCTGATGATAACCCTAACCCTAACCCTAACACTATCCTAGGGTTTATGTTAACCCTAACGCTAACACTATCCTAGGGCTGATGCTAACCCTAACGCTAACCCTAACACTATCCTAGGGCTGATGCTAACCCTAACACTAACACTATCCTAGGGCTGATGCTCACCGTAACCCTAACCCTAACATTATCCTAGGGCTGATGCTAACCCTAACCCTAACTCTAACACTATCTTAGGGCTGAGGCTAACCCTAACCCTAACACTACCCTACGGCTGATGCTAACCCTAACCCTAACCCTAACACTATCCCAGGGCTGATGCTAACCCTAACCCTAACACTATCCTAGGCCTGATGCTAACCCTAACCCTAACCCTAACAGTATCCTAGGGCTGATGCTAACCCTAACCCTAACACTATCCTTGGGCTGATGCTAACCCTAACCCTAACCCTAACACTATCCTAGGGCTGATGCTAACCCTAACCCTAACCCTAACACTATCCTAGGGCTGATGCTAAGCCTAACACTAACACTATCCTAGGGCTGATGCTAACCGTAACCCTAACCCTTAACATTATCCTAGAGCTGATGCTAACCCTAACCCTAACTCTAACAATATCTTGGGCTGAGGCTAACCCTAACCCTAACACTATCCCACGGCTGATGCTAACCCTAACCCTAACCCTAACACTATCCTAGGGCTGATGCTAACCCTAACCCTAACACTATCCTAGGCCTGATGCTAACCCTAACCCTAACCCTAACACTATCCTAGGGCTGATGCTAACCCTAACCCTAACACTATCCTAGGGCTGATGCTAACCCTAACCCTAACCCTAACACTATCCTAGGGCTGATGCTAACCTTAACCCTAACACTATCCTAGGCCTGATGATAACCCTAACCCTAACCCTGACACTATCCTAGACTGATGTTAACCCTAACCCTAACACTATCCTAGGGCTGATGCTAACCCTAACCCTAACCCTAACACTATCCTAGGGCTGATGCTAACCCTAACGCTAACCCTAACACTATCCTTGAACTGATGCTAACCCTAACCCTAACCATAACACTATCCTAGGCCTGATGATAACCCTAAACCTAACCCTAACACTGTCCTAGGGTTTATGTTAACCCTAACCCTAACACTATCCTAGGGCTGATGCTAACCCTAACCCTAAACCTAACACTATCCTAGGGCGGATGCTAAACCTAACCCTAACCCTAACACTATCCTAGGGCTGATGCTAACCCTAACACTAACACTATCCTAGGGCTGATGCTAACCCTAACCCTAACCCTAACACTCTCCAAGGGCTGATGCTAACCCTAACCCTAACCCTAACACTATCCTAGGGCTGATGCTAACCCTAACCCTAACTATAACACTATCTTAGGGCTGAGGCTAACCCTAACCCTAACACTATGCTACGGCTGATGCTAACCCGAACCCTAACCCTAACACTATCCTAGGGCTGATGCTAACCCTAACCCTAACACTATCCTAGGCCTGACGCTAACCCTAACCCTAACCCTAACTCTATCCTAGGGTTGATGCTAACCCTAACCCTAACACTATCCTACGGCTGATGCTAACCCTAACCCTAACCCTAACACTATACTAGGGCTGATGCTAACCCTAACCCTAACACTATCCTAGGCCTGATGATAACCCTAACCGTAACCCTGACACTATCCTAGGGCTGATGCTAACCCTAACCCTAACACTATCCTAGGGCTAATGCTAACCCTAACCCTAACCCTAACACTATCCTAGGCCTGATGCTAACCCTATCCCTAACCCTAACACTCTCCTAGGGCTGAGGCTAACCCTAACCCTAACACTATCCTAGGGCTGATGCTAACCCTAACCCTAACCCAAACACTATCCTAGGGTTGATGCTAACCCTAACCCTAACACTATCCTAGGGCTGATGATAACCCTAACCCTAACCCTAACAGTATCCTTGGGCTGATGCTAACCCTAACCCTAACACTATCCTGGGCCTGATGCTAACCCTAACCCTAACCCTAACACTATCCTAGGGCTGATGCTAACCCTAACCCTAACACTATCCTTGGGCTGATGCTAACCCTAACCCTAACCCTAACACTATCCTAGGGCAGATGCTAACCCTAACCCTAACCCTAACACTATCCTAGGCGTGATGCTAACCCTAACCCTAACCCTAACACTATCCTAGGCCTGATGATAACCCTAACCCTAACCCTAACACTATCCTAGGATTTATGTTAACCCTAACCCTAACACTATCCTAGGCCTGATGCTAACCCTAACCCTAACCCTAACACTATCCTAGGGTTTATGTTAACCCTAACGCTAACACTATCCTAGGGCTGATGCTAACCCTAACGCTAACCCTAACACTATCCTAGGGCTGATGCAAACCCTAACACTAATACTATCCTAGGGCTGATGCTAACCGTAACCCTAACCCTAACATTATCCTAGGGCTGATGCTAACCCTAACCCTAACTCTAACACTATCTTATTGCTGAGGCTAACCCTAACCCTAACACTATCCTACGGCTGATGCTAACCCTAACCCTAACCCTAACACTATCCCAGGGCTGATGCTAACCCTAACCCTAACACTATCCTAGGCCTGATGCTAACCCTAACCCTAACCCTAACACTATCCTAGGGCTGATGCTAACCCTAACCCTAACACTATCCTTGGGCTGATGCTAACCCTAACCCTAACCCTAACACTATCCTAGGGCTGATGCTAACCCTAACCCTAACCCTAACACTATCCTAGGGCTGATGCTAACCCTAACGCTAACCCTAACACTATCCTAGGGGTGATGCTAACCCTAACCCTAACCCTAACACTATCCTAGGGCTGATGCTAACCCTAACCCTAACCCTAACACTATCCTAGGGCTGATGCTAACCCTAACCCTAACTATAACACTATCTTAGGGCTGAGGCTAACCCTAACCCTAACACTATCCTACGGCTGATGCTAACCCGAACCCTAACCCTAACACTATCCTAGGGCTGATGCTAACCCTAACCCTAACACTATCCTAGGCCTGACGCTAACCCTAACCCTAACCCTAACTCTATCCTAGGGTTGATGCTAACCCTAACCCTAACACTATCCTAGGGCTGATGCTAACCCTAACCCTAACTCTAACACTATACTAGGGCTGATGCTAACCCTAACCCTAACACTATCCTAGGCCTGATGATAACCCTAACCCTAACCCTAACACTATCCTAGGGCTGATGCTAACCCTAACCCTAACACTATCCTAGGGCTGATGCTAACCCTAACCCTAACCCTAACACTATCCTAAGTCTGATGCTAACCCTAGCCCTCACACTACCCTAGGCCTGATTATAACCCTAACCCTAACCTTAACACTATCCTAGGGCTGATGCTAACCCTAACCCTAACCCTAACACTATCCTAGAGCTCATGCTAACCCTAACCCTAACACTATCCTAGGCCTGATGATAACCCTAACCGTAACCCTGACACTATCCTAGGGCTGATGCTAACCCTAACCCTAACACTATCCTAGGGCTAATGCTAACCCTAACCCTAACCCTAACACTATCCTAGGCCTGATGCTAACCCTATCCCTAACCCTAACACTCTCCTAGCGCTGAGGCTAACCCTAACCCTAACACTATCCTAGGGCTGACGCTAACCCTAACCCTAACCCAAACACTATCCTAGGGTTGAAGCTAACCCTAACCCTAACACTATCCTAGGGCTGATGATAACCCTAACCCTAACCCTAACACTATCCTTGGGCTGATGCTAACCCTAACCCTAACACTATCCTGGGCCTGATGCTAACCCTAACCCTAACCCTAACACTATCCTAGGGCTGATGCTAACCCTAACCCTAACACTATCCTTGGGCTGATGCTAACCCTAACCCTAACCCTAACACTATCCTAGGGCAGATGCTAACCCTAACCCTAACCCTAACACTATCCTAGGCGTGATGCTAACCCTAACCCTAACCCTAACACTATCCTAGGCCTGATGATTACCCTAACACTAACCCTAACACTATCCTAGGATTTATGTTAACCGTAACCCTATCACTATCCTAGGGCTGATGCTAACCCTAACCCTAACCCTAACACTATGCTAGGGCGGATGCTAACCCTAACCCTAACCCTAACACTATCCTAGGGCTGATGCTAACACTAACACTAACACTATCCTAGGGCTGATGCTAACCCTAACCTAACCCTAACACTATCCTAGGGCTGATGCTAACCCTAACACTAACACTATCCTAGGCCTGATGCTAACCCTAGCCCTAACCCTAACACTATCCTAGGGCTGATGCTAACCCTAACCCTACCACTATCCTAGGGCTGATGCTAACCCTAACACTAACACTATCCTAGGCCTGATGCTAACCCTAGCCCTAACCCTAACACTATCCTAGGGCTGATGCTAACCCTAACCCTAACACTATCCTAGGGCTGATGCTAACCCTAACACTAACACTATCCTAGGGCGGATGCTAACCCTAACCCTAACCCTAACACTATCCTAGGGCTGATGCTAACCCTAACACTAACACTATCTTAGGCCTGATGCTAACCCTAGCCCTAACCCTAACACTATCCTAGGGCTGATGCTAACCCTAACCCTAACACTATCCTAGGGCTGATGCTAACCCTAACACTAACACTATCCTAGGGCTGATGCTAACCCTAACCCTAACCCTAACACTCTCCAAGGGCTGATGCTAACCCTAACCCTAACCCTAACACTATCCTAGGGCTGATGCTAACCCTAACCCTAACTCTAACACTATCTTATGGCTGAGGCTAACCCTAACCCTAACACTATCCTACGGCTGATGCTAACCCTAACCCTAACCCTAACACTATCCTAGGGCTGAATCTAACCCTAACACTAACACTACCATAGGCCTGATGATAACCCTAACCCTAACCCTAACACTATCCTAGGGCTGATGCTAACCCTAACCCTAACACTATCCTAGGGCTGATGCTAACCCTAACCCTAACCCTAACACTATCCTAGGGCTGATACTAACCCTAACCCTAACACTATCCTAGGCCTGATGATAACCCTAACCCTAACCCTAACACTATCCTAGGGCTGATGCTAACCCTAACCCTAACACTATCCTAGGGCTGATGCTAACCCTAACCCTAACTCTATCCTTGGGCTGATGCTAAACCTAACACTAACCCTAACAATATCCTAGGGCAGATGCTAATCCTAACGCTAACCCTAACATTATCCTTGAACTGATACTAACCCTAACCCTAACCCTAACACTATCCTAGGCCTGATGATAACCCTAACCCTAACCCTAACACTATCCTAGGGTTTATGATAACCCTAACGCTAACACTATCCTAGGGCTGATGCTAACCCTAACGCTAACCCTAACACTATCCTAGGGCTGATGCTAACCCTAACACTAACACTATCCTAGGGCTGATGCTAACCGTAACCCTAACCCTAACATTATCCTAGGGCTGATGCTAACAATAACCCTAACTCTAACACTATCTTAGGGCTGAGGCTAACCCTAACCCTAACACTATCCTACGGCTGATGCTAACCCTAACCCTAACCCTAACACTATCCTAGGGCTGATGCTAACCCTAACGCTAACCCTAACACTATCCTAGGGGTGATGCTAACCCTAACCCTAACCCTAACCCTAACACTATCCTAGGGCTGATGCTAACCCTAACCCTAACCCTAACACTATCCTAGGCCTGCTGCTAACCCTATGCCTAACCCTAACACTCTCCTAGGGCTGAGGCTAACCCTAACCCTAACACTATCCTAGGGCTGATGCTAACCCTAACCCTAACCCAAACACTATCCTAGGGTTGATGCTAACCCTAACCCTAACACTATCCTAGGGCTGATGCTAACACTAACCCTAACCCTAACACTATCCTTGGGCTGATGCTAACCCTAACCCTAACACTATCCTGGGCCTGATGCTAACCCTAACCCTAACCCTAACACTATCCTAGGGCTGATGCTAACCCTAACCCTAAAACTATCCTTGGGCTGATGCTAACCCTAACCCTAAACCTAACACTATCCTAGGACTGATGCTAACCCTATCCCTAACCCTAACACTCTCCTAGGGCTGAGGCTAACCCTAACCCTAACACTATCCTAGGGCTGATGCTAACCCTAACCCTAACCCAAACACTATCCTAGGGTTGATGATAAGCCTAACAGTAACACTATCCTAGGGCTGATGCTAACCCTAACCCTAACCCTAACACTATCCTTGGGCTGATGCTAACCCTAACCCTAACACTATCCTGGGCCTGATGCTAACCCTAACCCTAACCCTAACACTATCCTAGGGCTGATGCTAACCCTAACCCTAACACTATCCTTGGGCTGATGCTAAACCTAACCCTAACCCTAACACTATCCTAGGGCAGATGCTAACCCTAACCCTAACCCTAACACTATCCTAGGCGTGATGCTAACCCTAACCCTAACCCTAACACTATCCTAGGCCTGATGATAACCCTAACCCTAACCCTAACACTATCCTAGGATTTATGTTAACCCTAACCCTAACACTATCCTAGGGCTGATGCTAACCCTAACCCTAACCCTAACACTATGCTAGGGCGGATGCTAACCCTAACCCTAACCCTAACACTATCCTAGGGCTGATGCTAACACTAACACTAACACTAGCCTAGGGCTGATGCTAACCCTAAACCTAACCCTAACACTATCCTTGGGCTGATGCTAACCCTAACACTAACACTATCCTAGGCCTGATGCTAACCCTAGCCCTAACCCTAACACTATCCTAGGGCTCATGCTAACCCTAACCCTAACACTATCCTAGGGCTGATGCTAACCCTAACACTAACACTATCCTAGGCCTGATGCTAACCCTAGCCCTAACCCTAACACTATCCTAGGGCTGATGCTAACCCTAACCCTAACACTATCCTAGGGCTGATGCTAACCCTAACACTAACACTATCCTAGGGCGGATGCTAACCCTAACCCTAACCCTAACACTATCCTAGGGCTGATGCTAACCCTAACACTAACACTATCCTAGGCCTGATGCTAACCCTAGCCCTAACCCTAACACTATCCTAGGGCTGATGCTAACCCTAACCCTAACACTATCCTAGGGCTGATGCTAACCCTAACACTAACACTATCCTAGGGCTGATGCTTACCCTAACCCTAACCCTAACACTCTCCAAGGGCTGATGCTAACCCTAACCCTAACCCTAACACTATCCTAGGGCTGATGCTAACCCTAACCCTAACTCTAACACTATCTTATGGCTGAGGCTAACCCTAACCCTAACACTATCCTACGGCTGATGCTAACCCTAACCCTAAACCTAACACTATCCTAGGGCTGATGCTAACCCTAACACTAACACTACCCTAGGCCTGATGATAACCCTAACCCTAACCCTAACACTATCCTAGGGCTGATGCTAACCCTAACCCTAACACTATCCTAGGGCTGATGCTAACCCTAACCCTAACCCTAACACTATCCTAGGGCTGATGCTAAACCTAACCCTAACACTATCCTAGGCCTGATGATAACCCTAACCCTAACCCTAACACTATCCTAGGGCTGATGCTAACCCTAACCCTAACACTATCCTAGGGCTGATGCTAACCCTAACCCTAACTCTATCCTTGGGCTGATGCTAAACCTAACACTAACCCTAACAATATCCTAGGGCAGATGCTAATCCTAACGCTAACCCTAACACTATCCTTGAACTGATACTAACCCTAACCCTAACCCTAACACTATCCTAGGCCTGATGCTAACCCTAACCCTAACCCTAACACTATCCTAGGGTTTATGTTAACCCTAACGCTAACACTATCCTAAGGCTGATGCTAACCCTAACGCTAACCCTAACACTATCCTAGGGCTGATGCTAACCCTAACACTAACACTATCCTAGGGCTGATGCTAACCGTAACCCTAACCCTAACATTATCCTAGGGCTGATGCTAACCCTAACCCTAACTCTAACACTATCTTAGGGCTGAGGCTAACCCTAACCCTAACACTATCCTACGGCTGATGCTAACCCTAACCCTAACCCTAACACTATCCCAGGGCTGATGCTAACCCTAACCCTAACACTATCCTAGGCCTGATGCTAACCATAACCCTAACCCTAACACTATCCTAGGGCTGATGCTAACCCTAACCCTAACACTATCCTTGGGCTGATGCTAACCCTAACCCTAACCCTAACACTATCCTAGGGCTGATGCTAACCCTAACCCTAACCCTAACACTATCCTAGGGCTGATGCTAACCCTAACGCTAACCCTAACACTATCCTAGGGGTGATGCTAACCCTAACCCTAACCCTAACACTATCCTAGGGCTGATGCTAACCCTAACCCTAACCCTAACACTATCCTAGGCCTGCTGCTAACCCTATGCCTAACCCTAACACTCTCCTAGGGTTGAGGCTAACCCTAACCCTAACACTATCCTAGGGCTGATGCTAACCCTAACCCTAACCCAAACACTATCCTAGGGTTGATGCTAACCCTAACCCTAACACTATCCTAGGGCTGATGCTAACACTAACCCTAACCCTAACACTATCCTTGGGCTGATGCTAACCCTAACCCTAACACTATCCTGGGCCTGATGCTAACCCTAACCCTAACCCTAACACTATCCTAGGGCTGATGCTAACCCTAACCCTAAAACTATCCTTGGGCTGATGCTAACCCTAACCCTAAACCTAAGACTATCCTAGGACTGATGCTAACCCTATCCCTAACCCTAACACTCTCCTAGGGCTGAGGCTAACCCTAACCCTAACACTATCCTAGGGCTGATGCTAACCCTAACCCTAACCCAAACACTATCCTAGGGTTGATGATAAGCCTAACAGTAACACTATCCTAGGGCTGATGCTAACCCTAACACTAACACTATCCTAGGCCTGATGCTAACCCTAGCACTAACCCTAACACTATCCTAGGGCTGATGCTAACCCTAACCCTAACCCTAACAGTATCCTAGGCCTGATGATAACCCTAACCCTAACCCTAACACTACCCTAGGATTTATGTTAACCGTAACCCTAACACTATCCTAGGGCTGATGCTAACCCTAACCCTAACCCTAACACTATGCTAGGGCGGATGCTAACCCTAACCCTAACCCTAACACTATCCTAGGGCTGATGCTAACACTAACACTAACACTATCCTAGGCCTGATGCTAACCCTAGCCCTAACCCTAACACTATCCTAGGGCTGATGCTAACCCTAACCCTAGCACTATCCTAGGGCTGATGCTAACCCTAACACTAACACTATCCTAGGCCTGATGCTAACCCTAGCACTAACCCTAACACTATCCTAGGGCTGATGCTAACCCTAATCCTAACACTATCCTAGGGCTGATGCTAACCCTAACACTAACACTATCCTAGGGCGGATGCTAACCCTAACACTAACCCTAACACTATCCTAGGGCTGATGCTAACCCTAACATTAACACTATCCTAGGCCTGATGCTAACCCTAGCCCTAACCCTAACACTATCCTAGGGCTGATGCTAACCCTAACCCTAACACTATACTAGGGCTGATGCTAACCCTAACCCTAACACTATCCTTGGGCTGATGCTAACCCTAACCCTAACCCTAACACTATCCTAGGGCAGATGCTAACCCTAACCCTAACCCTAACACTATCCTAGGCGTGATGCTAACCCTAACCCTAACCCTAACACTATCCTAGGCCTGATGATAACCCTAACCCTAACCCTAACACTATCCTAGGATTTATGTTAACCCTAACCCTAACACTATCCTAGGGCTGATGCTAACCCTAACCCTAACCCTAACACTATGCTAGGGCGGATGCTAACCCTAACCCTAACCCTAACACTATCCTAGGGCTGATGCTAACACTAACACTAACACTATCCTATGGCTGATGCTAACCCTAACCCTAACCCTAACACTATCCTAGGGCTGATGCTAACCCTAACACTAACACTATCCTAGGCCTGATGCTAACCCTAGCCCTAACCCTAACACTATCCTAGGGCTGATGCTAACCCTAACCCTAACACTATCCTAGGGCTGATGCTAACCCTAACACTAACACTATCCTAGGCCTGATGCTAACCCTAGCCCTAACGCTAACACTATCCTAGGGCTGATGCTAACCCTAACCCTAACACTATCCTAGGGCTGATGCTAACCCTAACACTAACACTATCCTAGGGCGGATGCTAACCCTAACCCTAACCCTAACACTATCCTAGGGCTGATGCTAACCCTAACACTAACACTATCCTAGGCCTGATGCTAACCCTAGCCCTAACCCTAACACTATCCTAGGGCTGATGCTAACCCTAACCCCAACACTATCCTAGGGCTGATGCTAACCCTAACACTAACACTATCCTAGGGCTGATGCTAACCCTAACCCTAACCCTAACACTCTCCAAGGGCTGATGCTAACCCTAACCCTAACCCTAACACTATCCTAGGGCTGATGCTAACCCTAACCCTAACTCTAACACTATCTTATGGCTGACGCTAACCCTAACCCTAACACTATCCTACGGCTGATGCTAACCCTAACCCTAACCCTAACACTATCCTAGGGCTGATGCTAACCCTAACACTAACACTACCCTAGGCCTGATGATAACCCTAACCCTAACCCTAACACTATCCTAGGGCTGATGCTAACCCTAACCCTAACACTATCCTAGGGCTGATGCTAACCCTAACCCTAACCCTAACACTATCCTAGGGCTGATGCTAACCCTAACCCTAACACTATCCTATGCCTGATGATAACCCTAACCCTAACCCTAACACTATCCTAGGGCTGATCCTAACCCTAACCCTAACACTATCCTAGGGCTGATGCTAACCCTAATCCTAACTCTATCCTTGGGCTGATGCTAAACCTAACACTAACCCTAACAATATCCTAGGGCAGATGCTAATCCTAACGCTAACCCTAACACTATCCTTGAACTGATACTAACCCTAACCCTAACCCTAACACTATCCTAGGCCTGATGATAACCCTAACCCTAACCCTAACACTATCCTAGGGTTTATGTTAACCCTAACGCTAACACTATCCTAGGGCTGATGCTAACCCTAACGCTAACCCTAACACTATCCTAGGGCTGATGCTAACCCTAACACTAACACTATCCTAGGGCTGATGCTAACCGTAACCCTAACCCTAACATTATCCTAGGGCTGATGCTAACCCTAACCCTAACTCTAACACTATCTTAGGGCTGAGGCTAACCCTAACCCTAACACTACCCTACGGCTGATGCTAACCCTAACCCTAACCCTAACACTATCCCAGGGCTGATGCTAACCCTAACCCTAACACTATCCTAGGCCTGATGCTAACCCTAACGCTAACCCTAACACTATCCTAGGGCTGATGCTAACCCTAACCCTAACACTATCCTTGGGCTGATGCTAACCCTAACCCTAACCCTAACACTATCCTAGGGCTGATGCTAACCCTAACCCTAACCCTAACACTACCCTGGGCTGATGCTAACCCTAACGCTAACCCTAACACTATCCTAGGGGTGATGCTAACCCTAACCCTAACCCTAACACTATCCTAGGGCTGATGCTAACCCTAACCCTAACCCTAACACTATCCTAGGCCTGATGCTAACCCTATGCCTAACCCTAACACTCTCCTAGGGCTGAGGCTAACCCTAACCCTAACACTATCCTAGGGCTGATGCTAACCCTAACCCTAACCCAAACACTATCCTAGGGTTGATGCTAACCCTAACCCTAACACTATCCTAGGGCTGATGCTAACCCTAACCCTAACCCTAACACTATCCTTGCGCTGATGCTAACCCTAACCCTAACACTATCCTGGGCCTGATGCTAACCCTAACGCTAACCCTAACACTATCCTAGGGCTGATGCTAACCCTAACCCTAAAACTATCCTTGGGCTGATGCTAACCCTAACCCTAAACCTAACACTATGCTAGGACTGATGCTAACCCTATCCCTAACCCTAACACTGTCCTAGGGCTGAGGCTAACCCTAACACTAACACTATCCTACGGCTGATGCTAACCCTAACCCTAACCGAAACACTATCCTAGGGTTGATGCTAAGCCTAACCCTAACACTATCCTAGGGCTGATGCTAACCCTAACCCTAACCCTAACACTATCCTTGGGCTGATGCTAACCCTAACCCTAACACTATCCTGGGCCTGATGCTAACCCTAACCCTAACACTATCCTAGGGCTGATGCTAACCCTAACCCTAAAACTATCCTTGGGCTGATGCTAACCCTAACCCTAAACCTAACACTATCCTAGGACTGATGCTAACCCTATCCCTAACCCTAACACTCTCCTAGGGCGGAGGCTAACACTAACCCTAACACTATCCTAGGGCTGATGCTAACCCTAACCCTAACCCAAACACTATCCTAGGGTTGATGCTAAGCCTAACCCTAACACTATCCTAGGGCTGATGCTAACCCTAACCCTAACCCTAACACTATCCTTGGGCTGATGCTAACCCTAACCCTAACACTATCCTGGGCCTGATGCTAACCCTAACCCTAACCCTAACACTATACTAGGGCTGATGCTAACCCTAACCCTAACACTATCCTTGGGCTGATGCTAACCCTAACCCTAACCCTAACACTATCCTAGGGCAGATGCTAACCCTAACCCTAACCCTAACACTATCCTAGGCGTGATGCTAACCCTAACCCTAACCCTAACACTATCCTAGGCCTGATGATAACCCTAACCCTAACCCTAACACTATCCTAGGATTTATGTTAACCCTAACCCTAACACTATCCTAGGGCTGATGCTAACCCTAACCCTAACCCTAACACTATGCTAGAGCGGATGCTAACCCTAACCCTAACCCTAACACTATCCTAGGGCTGATGCTAACACTAACACTAACACTATCCTAGGGCTGATGCTAACCCTAACCCTAACCCTAACACTATCCTAGGGCTGATGCTAACCCTAACACTAACACTATCCTAGGCCTGATGCTAACCC
Organism: Lemur catta; assembly: GCF_020740605.2. Classification (NCBI taxonomy): domain Eukaryota; kingdom Metazoa; phylum Chordata; class Mammalia; order Primates; family Lemuridae; genus Lemur; species Lemur catta. The sequence goes on from NC_059134.1 coordinate 2,302,818, forward strand.
TAGCCCTAACCCTAACACTATCCTAGGGCTGATGCTAACCCTAACCCTAACACTATCCTAGGGCTGATGCTAACCCTAACACTAACACTATCCTAGGCCTGATGCTAACCCTAGCCCTAACGCTAACACTATCCTAGGGCTGATGCTAACCCTAACCCTAACACTATCCTAGGGCTGATGCTAACCCTAACACTAACACTGTCCTAGGGAGGATGCTAACCCTAACCCTAACCCTAACACTATCCTAGGGCTGATGCTAACCCTAACACTAACACTATCCTAGGCCTGATGCTAACCCTAGCCCAAACCCTAACACTATCCTAGGGCTGATGCTAACCCTAACCCCAACACTATCCTAGGGCTGATGCTAACCCTAACACTAACACTATCCTAGGGCTGATGCTAACCCTAACCCTAACCCTAACACTATCCTAGGGCTGATGCTAACCCTAACCCTAACTCTAACACTATCTTATGGCTGACGCTAACCCTAACCCTAACACTATCCTACGGCTGATGCTAACCCTAACCCTAACCCTAACACTATCCTAGGGCTGATGCTAACCCTAACACTAACACTACCCTAGGCCTGATGATAACCCTAACCCTAACCCTAACACTATCCTAGGGCTGATGCTAACCCTAACCCTAACACTATCCTAGGGCTGATGCTAACCCTAACCCTAACCCTAACACTATCCTAGGGCTGATGCTAACCCTAACCCTAACACTATCCTATGCCTGATGATAACCCTAACCCTAACCCTAACACTATCCTAGGGCTGATCCTAACCCTAACCCTAACACTATCCTAGGGCTGATGCTAACCCTAATCCTAACTCTATCCTTGGGCTGATGCTAAACCTAACACTAACCCTAACAATATCCTAGGGCAGATGCTAATCCTAACGCTAACCCTAACACTATCCTTGAACTGATACTAACCCTAACCCTAACCCTAACACTATCCTAGGCCTGATCATAACCCTAACCCTAACCCTAACACTATCCTAGGGTTTATGTTAACCCTAACGCTAACACTATCCTAGGGCTGATGCTAACCCTAACGCTAACCCTAACACTATCCTAGGGCTGATGCTAACCCTAACACTAACACTATCCTAGGGCTGATGCTAACCGTAACCCTAACCCTAACATTATCCTAGGGCTGATGCTAACCCTAACCCTAACTCTAACACTATCTTAGGGCTGAGGCTAACCCTAACCCTAACACTACCCTACGGCTGATGCTAACCCTAACCCTAACCCTAACACTATCCCAGGGCTGATGCTAACCCTAACCCTAACACTATCCAAGGCCTGATGCTAACCCTAACCCTAACCCTAACACTATCCTAGGGCTGATGCTAACCCTAACCCTAACACTATCCTAGGGCTGATGCTAACCCTAACCCTAACCCTAACACTATCCTAGGGCTGATGCTAACCCTAACCCTAACACTATCCTAGGCCTGATGATAACCCTAACCCTAACCCTGACACTATCCTAGACTGATGTTAACCCTAACCCTAACACTATCCTAGGGCTGATGCTAACCCTAACCCTAACCCTAACACTATCCTAGGGCTGATGCTAACCCTAACGCTAACCCTAACACTATCCTTGAACTGATGCTAACCCTAACCCTAACCATAACACTATCCTAGGCCTGATGATAACCCTAAACCTAACCCTAACACTATCCTAGGGTTTATGTTAACCCTAACCCTAACACTATCCTAGGGCTGATGCTAACCCTAACCCTAAAACTAACACTATCCTAGGGCGGATGCTAAACCTAACCCTAACCCTAACACTATCCTAGGGCTGATGCTAACCCTAACACTAACACTATCCTAGGGCTGATGCTAACCCTAACCCTAACCCTAACACTCTCCAAGGGCTGATGCTAACCCTAACCCTAACCCTAACACTATCCTAGGGCTGATGCTAACCCTAACCCTAACTATAACACTATCTTAGGGCTGAGGCTAACCCTAACCCTAACACTATCCTACGGCTGATGCTAACCCGAACCCTAACCCTAACACTATCCTAGGGCTGATGCTAACCCTAACCCTAACACTATCCTAGGCCTGACGCTAACCCTAACCCTAACCCTAACTCTATCCTAGGGTTGATGCTAACCCTAACCCTAACACTATCCTACGGCTGATGCTAACCCTAACCCTAACCCTAACACTATACTAGGGCTGATGCTAACCCTAACCCTAACACTATCCTAGGCCTGATGATAACCCTAACCGTAACCCTGACACTATCCTAGGGCTGATGCTAACCCTAACCCTAACACTATCCTAGGGCTAATGCTAACCCTAACCCTAACCCTAACACTATCCTAGGCCTGATGCTAACCCTATCCCTAACCCTAACACTCTCCTAGGGCTGAGGCTAACCCTAACCCTAACACTATCCTAGGGCTGATGCTAACCCTAACCCTAACCCAAACACTATCCTAGGGTTGATGCTAACCCTAACCCTAACACTATCCTAGGGCTGATGATAACCCTAACCCTAACCCTAACAGTATCCTTGGGCTGATGCTAACCCTAACCCTAACACTATCCTGGGCCTGATGCTAACCCTAACCCTAACCCTAACACTATCCTAGGGCTGATGCTAACCCTAACCCTAACACTATCCTTGGGCTGATGCTAACCCTAACCCTAACCCTAACACTATCCTAGGGCAGATGCTAACCCTAACCCTAACCCTAACACTATCCTAGGCGTGATGCTAACCCTAACCCTAACCCTAACACTATCCTAGGCCTGATGATAACCCTAACCCTAACCCTAACACTATCCTAGGATTTATGTTAACCCTAACCCTAACACTATCCTAGGCCTGATGCTAACCCTAACCCTAACCCTAACACTATCCTAGGGTTTATGTTAACCCTAACGCTAACACTATCCTAGGGCTGATGCTAACCCTAACGCTAACCCTAACACTATCCTAGGGCTGATGCAAACCCTAACACTAACACTATCCTAGGGCTGATGCTAACCGTAACCCTAACCCTAACATTATCCTAGGGCTGATGCTAACCCTAACCCTAACCCTAACACTATCCCAGGGCTGATGCTAACCCTAACCCTAACACTATCCTAGGCCTGATGCTAACCCTAACCCTAACCCTAACACTATCCTAGGGCTGATGCTAACCCTAACCCTAACACTATCCTTGGGCTGATGCTAACCCTAACCCTAACCCTAACACTATCCTAGGGCTGATGCTAACCCTAACCCTTACCCTAACACTATCCTAGGGCTGATGCTAACCCTAACGCTAACCCTAACACTATCCTAGGGGTGATGCTAACCCTAACCCTAACCCTAACACTATCCTAGGGCTGATGCTAACCCTAACCCTAACCCTAACACTATCCTAGGCCTGATGCTAACCCTATGCCTAACCCTAACACTCTCCTAGGGCTGAGGCTAACCCTAACCCTAACACTATCCTAGGGCTGATGCTAACCCTAACCCTAACCCAAACACTATCCTAGGGTTGATGCTAACCCTAACCCTAACACTATCCTAGGGCTGATGCTAACACTAACCCTAACCCTAACACTATCCTTGCGCTGATGCTAACCCTAACCCTAACACTATCCTGGGCCTGATGCTAACCCTAACCCTAACCCTAACACTATCCTAGGGCTGATGCTAACCCTAACCCTAAAACTATCCTTGGGCTGATGCTAACCCTAACCCTAAACCTAACACTATCCTAGGACTGATGCTAACCCTATCCCTAACCCTAACACTGTCCTAGGGCTGAGGCAAACCCTAACACTAACACTATCCTACGGCTGATGCTAACCCTAACCCTAACCGAAACACTATCCTAGGGTTGATGCTAAGCCTAACCCTAACACTATCCTAGGGCTGATGCTAACCCTAACCCTAACCCTAACACTATCCTTGGGCTGATGCTAACCCTAACCCTAACACTATCCTAGGCCTGATGCTAACCCTAACCCTAACCCTAACACTATCCTAGGGCTGATGCTAACCCTAACCCTAACACTATCCTTGGGCTGATGCTAACCCTAACCCTAACCCTAACACTATCCTAGGGCAGATGCTAACCCTAACGCTAACCCTAACACTATCCTTGAACTGATGCTAAACCTAACCCTAACCCTAACACTATCCTAGGGCGGATGCTAACCCTAACCCTAACCCTAACACTATCCTAGGGCTGATGCTAAGCCTAACACTAACACTATCCTAGGGCTGATGCTAACCGTAACCCTAACCCTTAACATTATCCTAGGGCTGATGCTAACCCTAACCCTAACTCTAACAATATCTTGGGCTGAGGCTAACCCTAACCCTAACACTATCCTACGGCTGATGCTAACCCTAACCCTAACCCTAACACTATCCTAGGGCTGATGCTAACCCTAACCCTAACACTATCCTAGCCCTGATGCTAACCCTAACCCTAACCCTAACACTATCCTAGGGCTGATGCTAACCCTAACCCTAACACTATCCTAGGGCTGACGCTAACCCTAACCCTAACCCTAACACTATCCTAGGGCTGATGCTAACCCTAACCCTAACACTATCCTAGGCCTGATGATAACCCTAACCCTAACCCTGACACTATCCTAGGGCTGATGTTAACCCTAACCCTAACACTATCCTAGGGCTGATGCTAACCCTAACCCTAACCCTAACACTATCCTAGGGCTGATGCTAACCCTAACGCTAACCCTAACACTATCCTTGAACTGATGCTAACCCTAACCCTAACCATAACACTATCCTAGGCCTGATGATAACCCTAAACCTAACCCTAACACTATCCTAGGGTTTATGTTAACCCTAACCCTAACACTATCCTAGGGCTGATGCTAACCCTAACCCTAAACCTAACACTATCCTAGGGCGGATGCTAAACCTAACCCTAACCCTAACACTATCCTAGGGCTGATGCTAACCCTAACACTAACACTATCCTAGGGCTGATGCTAACCCTAACCCTAACCCTAACACTCTCCAAGGGCTGATGCTAACCCTAACCCTAACCCTAACACTATCCTAGGGCTGATGCTAACCCTAACCCTAACTATAACACTATCTTAGGGCTGAGGCTAACCCTAACCCTAACACTATCCTACGGCTGATGCTAACCCGAACCCTAACCCTAACACTATCCTAGGGCTGATGCTAACCCTAACCCTAACACTATCCTAGGCCTGACGCTAACCCTAACCCTAACACTAACTCTATCCTAGGGTTGATGCTAACCCTAACCCTAACACTATCCTACGGCTGATGCTAACCCTAACCCTAACCCTAACTCTATACTAGGGCTGATGCTAACCCTAACCCTAACACTATCCTAGGCCTGATGATAACCCTAACCGTAACCCTGACACTATCCTAGGGCTGATGCTAACCCTAACCCTAACACTATCCTAGGGCTAATGCTAACCCTAACCCTAACCCTAACACTATCCTAGGCCTGATGCTAACCCTATCCCTAACCCTAACACTCTCCTAGGGCTGAGGCTAACCCTAACCCTAACACTATCCTAGGGCTGATGCTAACCCTAACCCTAACCCAAACACTATCCTAGGGTTGATGCTAACCCTAACCCTAACACTATCCTAGGGCTGATGATAACCCTAACCCTAACCCTAACAGTATCCTTGGGCTGATGCTAACCCTAACCCTAACACTATCCTGGGCCTGATGCTAACCCTAACCCTAACCCTAACACTATCCTAGGGCTGATGCTAACCCTAACCCTAACACTATCCTTGGGCTGATGCTAACCCTAACCCTAACCCTAACACTATCCTAGGGCAGATGCTAACCCTAACCCTAACCCTAACACTATCCTAGGCGTGATGCTAACCCTAACCCTAACCCTAACACTATCCTAGGCCTGATGATAACCCTAACCCTAACCCTAACACTATCCTAGGATTTATGTTAACCCTAACCCTAACACTATCCTAGGCCTGATGCTAACCCTAACCCTAACCCTAACACTATCCTAGGGTTTATGTTAACCCTAACGCTAACACTATCCTAGGGCTGATGCTAACCCTAACGCTAACCCTAACACTATCCTAGGGCTGATGCAAACCCTAACACTAACACTATCCTAGGGCTGATGCTAACCGTAACCCTAACCCTAACATTATCCTAGGGCTGATGCTAACCCTAACCCTAACTCTAACACTATCTTAGGGCTGAGGCTAACCCTAACCCTAACACTATCCTACGGCTGATGCTAACCCTAACCCTAACCCTAACACTATCCCAGGGCTGATGCTAACCCTAACCCTAACACTATCCTAGGCCTGATGCTAACCCTAACCCTAACCCTAACACTATCCTAGGGCTGATGCTAACCCTAACCCTAACACTATCCTTGGGCTGATGCTAACCCTAACCCTAACCCTAACACTATCCTAGGGCTGATGCTAACCCTAACCCTAACCCTAACACTATCCTAGGGCTGATGCTAACCCTAACGCTAACCCTAACACTATCCTAGGGGTGATGCTAACCCTAACCCTAACCCTAACACTATCCTAGGGCTGATGCTAACCCTAACACTAACCCTAACACTATCCTAGGCCTGATGCTAACCCTATGCCTAACCCTAACACTCTCCTAGGGCTGAGGCTAACCCTAACCCTAACACTATCCTAGGGCTGATGCTAACCCTAACCCTAACCCAAACACTATCCTAGGGTTGATGCTAACCCTAACCCTAACACTATCCTAGGGCTGATGCTAACACTAACCCTAACCCTAACACTATCCTTGGGCTGATGCTAACCCTAACCCTAACACTATCCTGGGCCTGATGCTAACCTTAACCCTAACCCTAACACTATCCTAGGGCTGATGCTAACCCTAACCCTAAAACTATCCTTGGGCTGATGCTAACCCTAACCCTAAACCTAACACTATCCTAGGACTGATGCTAACCCTATCCCTAACCCTAACACTCTCCTAGGGCTGAGGCTAACCCTAACCCTAACACTATCCTAGGGCTGATGCTAACCCTAACCCTAACCCAAACACTATCCTAGGGTTGATGCTAAGCCTAACCCTAACACTATCCTAGGGCTGATGCTAACCCTAACCCTAACCCTAACACTATCCTAGGGCTGATGCTAACCCTAACACTAACACTATCCTAGGCCTGATGCTAACCCTAGCCCTAACGCTAACACTATCCTAGGGCTGATGCTAACCCTAACCCTAACACTATCCTAGGGCTGATGCTAACCCTAACACTAACACTATCCTAGGGCGGATGCTAACCCTAACCCTAACCCTAACACTATCCTAGGGCTGATGCTAACCCTAACACTAACACTATCCTAGGCCTGATGCTAACCCTAGCCCTAACCCTAACACTATCCTAGGGCTGATGCTAACCGTAACCCCAACACTATCCTAGGGCTGATGCTAACCCTAACACTAACACTATCCTAGGGCTGATGCTAACCCTAACCCTAACCCTAACACTCTCCAAGGGCTGATGCTAACCCTAACCCTAACCCTAACACTATCCTAGGGCTGATGCTAACCCTAACCCTAACTCTAACACTATCTTATGGCTGACGCTAACCCTAACCCTAACACTATCCTACGGCTGATGCTAACCCTAACCCTAACCCTAACACTATCCTAGGGCTGATGCTAACCCTAACACTAACACTACCCTAGGCCTGATGATAACCCTAACCCTAACCCTAACACTATCCTAGGGCTGATGCTAACCCTAACCCTAACACTATCCTAGGGCTGATGCTAACCCTAACCCTAACCCTAACACTATCCTAGGGCTGATGCTAACCCTAACCCTAACACTATCCTCTGCCTGATGATAACCCTAACCCTAACCCTAACACTATCCTAGGGCTGATCCTAACCCTAACCCTAACACTATCCTAGGGCTGATGCTAACCCTAATCCTAACTCTATCCTTGGGCTGATGCTAAACCTAACACTAACCCTAACAATATCCTAGGGCAGATGCTAATCCTAACGCTAACCCTAACACTATCCTTGAACTGATACTAACCCTAACCCTAACCCTAACACTATCCTAGGCCTGATGATAACCCTAACCCTAACCCTAACACTATCCTAGGGTTTATGTTAACCCTAACGCTAACACTATCCTAGGGCTGATGCTAACCCTAACGCTAACCCTAACACTATCCTAGGGCTGATGCTAACCCTAACACTAACACTATCCTAGGGCTGATGCTAACCGTAACCCTAACCCTAACATTATCCTAGGGCTGATGCTAACCCTAACCCTAACTCTAACACTATCTTAGGGCTGAGGCTAACCCTAACCCTAACACTACCCTACGGCTGATGCTAACCCTAACCCTAACCCTAACACTATCCCAGGGCTGATGCTAACCCTAACCCTAACACTATCCTAGGCCTGATGCTAACCCTAACCCTAACCCTAACACTATCCTAGGGCTGATGCTAACCCTAACCCTAACACTATCCTTGGGCTGATGCTAACCCTAACCCTAACCCTAACACTATCCTAGGGCTGATGCTAACCCTAACCCTAACCCTAACACTATCCTAGGGCTGATGCTAACCCTAACGCTAACCCTAACACTATCCTAGGGGTGATGCTAACCCTAACCCTAACCCTAACACTATCCTAGGGCTGATGCTAACCCTAACCCTAACCCTAACACTATCCTAGGCCTGATGCTAACCCTATGCCTAACCCTAACACTCTCCTAGGGCTGAGGCTAACCCTAACCGTAACACTATCCTAGAGCTGATGCTAACCCTAACCCTAACCCAAACACTATCCTAGGGTTGATGCTAACCCTAACCCTAACACTATCCTAGGGCTGATGCTAACACTAACCCTAACCCTAACACTATCCTTGCGCTGATGCTAACCCTAACCCTAACACTATCCTGGGCCTGATGCTAACCCTAACCCTAACCCTAACACTATCCTAGGGCTGATGCTAACCCTAACCCTAAAACTATCCTTGGGCCGATGCTAACCCTAACCCTAAACCTAACACTATCCTAGGACTGATGCTAACCCTATCCCTAACCCTAACACTCTCCTAGGGCTGAGGCTAACCCTAACACTAACACTATCCTACGGCTGATGCTAACCCTAACCCTAACCGAAACACTATCCTAGGGTTGATGCTAAGCCTAACCCTAACACTATCCTAGGGCTGATGCTAACCCTAACCCTAACCCTAACACTATCCTTGGGCTGATGCTAACCCTAACCGTAACACTATCCTAGGCCTGATGCTAACCCTAACCCTAACCGTAACACTATCCTAGGGCTGATGCTAACCCTAACCCTAACACTATCCTTGGGCAGATGCTAACCCTAACCCTAACCCTAACACTATCCTAGGGCAGATGCTAACCCTAACGCTAACCCTAACACTATCCTTGAACTGATGCTAAACCTAACCCTAACCCTAACACTATCCTAGGGCGGATGCTAACCCTAACCCTAACCCTAACACTATCCTAGGGCTGATGCTAAGCCTAACACTAACACTATCCTAGGGCTGATGCTAACCGTAACCCTAACCCTTAACATTATCCTAGGGCTGATGCTAACCCTAACCCTAACTCTAACAATATCTTGGGCTGAGGCTAACCCTAACCCTAACACTGTCCTACGGCTGATGCTAACCCTAACCCTAACCCTAACACTATCCTAGGGCTGATGCTAACCCTAACCCTAACAATATCCTAGGCCTGATGCTAACCCTAACCCTAACCCTAACACTATCCTAGGGCTGATGCTAACCCTAACCCTAACACTATCCTAGGGCTGATGCTAACCCTAACCCTAACCCTAACACTATCCTAGGGCTGATGCTAACCCTAACCCTAACACTATCCTAGGCCTGATGATAACCCTAACCCTAACCCTGACACTATCCTAGGGCTGATGTTAACCCTAACCCTAACACTATCCTAGGGCTGATGCTAACCCTAACCCTAACCCTAACACTATCCTAGGGCTGATGCTAACCCTAACGCTAACCCTAACACTATCCTTGAACTGATGCTAACCCTAACCCTAACCATAACACTATCCTAGGCCTGATGATAACCCTAAACCTAACCCTAACACTATCCTAGGGTTTATGTTAACCCTAACCCTAACACTATCCTAGGGCTGATGCTAACCCTAACCCTAAACCTAACACTATCCTAGGGCGGATGCTAAACCTAACCCTAACCCTAACACTATCCTAGGGCTGATGCTAACCCTAACACTAACACTATCCTAGGGCTGATGCTAACCCTAACCCTAACCCTAACACTCTCCAAGGGCTGATGCTAACCCTAACCCTAACCCTAACACTATCCTAGGGCTGATGCTAACCCTAACCCTAACTATAACACTATCTTAGGGCTGAGGCTAACCCTAACCCTAACACTATCCTACGGCTGATGCTAACCCGAACCCTAACCCTAACACTATCCTAGGCCTGACGCTAACCCTAACCCTAACCCTAACTCTATCCTAGGGTTGATGCTAACCCTAACCCTAACACTATCCTACGGCTGATGCTAACCCTAACCCTAACCCTAACACTATACTAGGGCTGATGCTAACCCTAACCCTAACACTATCCTAGGCCTGATGATAACCCTAACCGTAACCCTGACACTATCCTAGGGCTGATGCTAACCCTAACCCTAACACTATCCTAGGGCTAATGCTAACCCTAACCCTAACCCTAACACTATCCTAGGCCTGATGCTAACCCTATCCCTAACCCTAACACTCTCCTAGGGCTGAGGCTAACCCTAACCCTAACACTATCCTAGGGCTGATGCTAACCCTAACCCTAACCCAAACACTATCCTAGGGTTGATGCTAACCCTAACCCTAACACTATCCTAGGGCTGAAGATAACCCTAACCCTAACCCTAACAGTATCCTTGGGCTGATGCTAACCCTAACCCTAACACTATCCTGGGCCTGATGCTAACCCTAACCCTAACCCTAACACTATCCTAGGGCTGATGCTAACCCTAACCCTAACACTATCCTTGGGCTGATGCTAACCCTAACCCTAACCCTAACACTATCCTAGGGCAGATGCTAACCCTAACCCTAACCCTAACACTATCCTAGGCGTGATGCTAACCCTAACCCTAACCCTAACACTATCCTAGGGCTGATGCTAACCCTAACACTAACACTACCCTAGGCCTGATGATAACCCTAACCCTAACCCTAACACTATCCTAGGGCTGATGCTAACCCTAACCCTAACACTATCCTAGGGCTGATGCTAACCCTAACCCTAACCCTAACACTATCCTAGGGCTGATGCTAACCCTAACCCTAACACTATCCTATGCCTGATGATAACCCTAACCCTAACCCTAACACTATCCTAGGGCTGATCCTAACCCTAACCCTAACACTATCCTAGGGCTGATGCTAACCCTAATCCTAACTCTATCCTTGGGCTGATGCTAAACCTAACACTAACCCTAACAATATCCTAGGGCAGATGCTAATCCTAACGCTAACCCTAACACTATCCTTGAACTGATACTAACCCTAACCCTAACCCTAACACTATCCTAGGCCTGATGATAACCCTAACCCTAACCCTAACACTATCCTAGGGTTTATGTTAACCCTAACGCTAACACTATCCTAGGGCTGATGCTAACCCTAACGCTAACCCTAACACTATCCTAGGGCTGATGCTAACCCTAACACTAACACTATCCTAGGGCTGATGCTAACCGTAACCCTAACCCTAACATTATCCTAGGGCTGATGCTAACCCTAACCCTAACTCTAACACTATCTTAGGGCTGAGGCTAACCCTAACCCTAACACTACCCTACGGCTGATGCTAACCCTAACCCTAACCCTAACACTATCCCAGGGCTGATGCTAACCCTAACCCTAACACTATCCTAGGCCTGATGCTAACCCTAACCCTAACCCTAACACTATCCTAGGGCTGATGCTAACCCTAACCCTAACACTATCCTTGGGCTGATGCTAACCCAAACCCTAACCCTAACACTATCCTAGGGCTGATGCTAACCCTAACCCTAACCCTAACACTATCCTAGGGCTGATGCTAACCCTAACGCTAACCCTAACACTATCCTAGGGGTGATGCTAACCCTAACCCTAACCCTAACACTATCCTAGGGCTGATGCCAACCCTAACCCTAACCCTAACACTATCCTAGGCCTGATGCTAACCCTATGCCTAACCCTAACACTCTCCTAGGGCTGAGGCTAACCCTAACGCTAACACTATCCTAGGGCTGATGCTAACCCTAACCCTAACCCAAACACTATCCTAGGGTTGATGCTAACCCTAACCCTAACACTATCCTAGGGCTGATGCTAACACTAACCCTAACCCTAACACTATCCTTGCGCTGATGCTAACCCTAACCCTAACACTATCCTGGGCCTGATGCTAACCCTAACCCTAACCCTAACACTATCCTAGGGCTGATGCTAACCCTAACCCTAAAACTATCCTTGGGCTGATGCTAACCCTAACCCTAAACCTAACACTATCCTAGGACTGATGCTAACCCTATCCCTAACCCTAACACTCTCCTAGGGCTGAGGCTAACCATAACCCTAACACTATCCTAGGCCTGATGCTAACCCTAACCCTAACCCTAACACTATCCTAGGGCTGATGCTAACCCTAACCCTAACACTATCCTTGGGCTGATGCTAACCCTAACCCTAACCCTAACACTATCCTAGGGCAGATGCTAACCCTAACGCTAACCCTAACACTATCCTTGAACTGATGCTAAACCTAACCCTAACCCTAACACTATCCTAGGGCGGATGCTAACCCTAACCCTAACCCTAACACTATCCTAGGGCTGATGCTAAGCCTAACACTAACACTATCCTAGGGCTGATGCTAACCGTAACCCTAACCCTTAACATTATCCTAGGGCTGATGCTAACCCTAACCCTAACTCTAACAATATCTTGGGCTGAGGCTAACCCTAACCCTAACACTATCCTACGGCTGATGCTAACCCTAACCCTAACCCTAACACTATCCTAGGGCTGATGCTAACCCTAACCCTAACACTATCCTAGGCCTGATGCTAACCCTAACCCTAACCCTAACACTATCCTAGGGCTGATGCTAACCCTAACCCTAACACTATCCTAGGGCTGATGCTAACCCTACCCTAACCCTAACACTATCCTAGGGCTGATGCTAACCCTACCCTAACCCTAACACTATCCTAGGGCTGATGCTAACCCTAACCCTAACACTATCCTAGGCCTGATGATAACCCTAACCCTAACCCTGACACTATCCTAGGGCTGATGTTAACCGTAACCCTAACACTATCCTAGGGCTGATGCTAACCCTAACCCTAACCCTAACACTATCCTAGGGCTGATGCTAACCCTAACGCTAACCCTAACACTATCCTTGAACTGATGCTAACCGTAACCCTAACCATAACACTATCCTAGGCCTGATGATAACCCTAAACCTAACCCTAACACTATCCTAGGGTTTATGTTAACCCTAACCCTAACACTATCCTAGGGCTGATGCTAACCCTAACCCTAAACCTAACACTATCCTAGGGCGGATGCTAAACCTAACCCTAACCCTAACACTGTCCTAGGGCTGATGCTAACCCTAACACTAACACTATCCTAGGGCTGATGCTAACCCTAACCCTAACCCTAACACTCTCCAAGGGCTGATGCTAACCCTAACCCTAACCCTAACACTATCCTAGGGCTGATGCTAACCCTAACCCTAACTATAACACTATCTTAGGGCTGAGGCTAACCCTAACCCTAACACTATCCTACGGCTGATGCTAACCCGAACCCTAACCCTAACACTATCCTAGGGCTGATGCTAACCCTAACCCTAACACTACCCTAGGCCTGACGCTAACCCTAACCCTAACCCTAACTCTATCCTAGGGTTGATGCTAACCCTAACCCTAACACTATCCTACGGCTGATGCTAACCCTAACCCTAACCCTAACACTATACTAGGGCTGATGCTAACCCTAACCCTAACACTATCCTAGGCCTGATGATAACCCTAACCGTAACCCTGACACTATCCTAGGGCTGATGCTAACCCTAACCCTAACACTATCCTAGGGCTAATGCTAACCCTAACCCTAACCCTAACACTATCCTAGGCCTGATGCTAACCCTATCCCTAACCCTAACACTCTCCTAGGGCTGAGGCTAACCCTAACCCTAACACTATCCTAGGGCTGATGCTAACCCTAACCCTAACCCAAACACTATCCTAGGGTTGATGCTAACCCTAACCCTAACACTATCCTAGGGCTGATGATAACCCTAACCCTAACCCTAACAGTATCCTTGGGCTGATGCTAACCCTAACTCTAACACTATCCTGGGCCTGATGCTAACCCTAACCCTAACCCTAACACTATCCTAGGGCTGATGCTAACCCTAACCCTAACACTATCCTTGGGCTGATGCTAACCCTAACCCTAACCCTAACACTATCCTAGGGCAGATGCTAACCCTAACCCTAACCCTAACACTATCCTAGGCGTGATGCTAACCCTAACCCTAACCCTAACACTATCCTAGGCCTGATGATAACCCTAACCCTAACCCTAACACTATCCTAGGATTTATGTTAACCCTAACCCTAACACTATCCTAGGGCTGATGCTAACCCTAACCCTAACCCTATCACTATGCTAGGGCGGATGCTAACCCTAACCCTAACCCTAACACTATCCTAGGGCTGATGCTAACACTAACACTAACACTATCCTAGGGCTGATGCTAACCCTAACCCTAACCCTAACATTATCCTAGGGCGGATGCTAACCCTAACCCTAACCCTAACACTATCCTAGGGCTGATGCTAACCCTAACACTAACACTATCCTAGGCCTGATGCTAACCCTAGCCCTAACCCTAACACTATCCTAGGGCTGATGATAACCCTAACCCTCACCCTAACACTCTCCAAGGGCTGATGCTAACCCTAACCCTAACCCTAACAATATCCTAGGGCTGATGCTAACACTAACCCTAACACTATCCTAGGGCTGATGCTAACCCTAACATTAACACTATCCTAGGGCTGATGCTAACCCTAACCCTAACCCTAACCCTCTCCAAGTGCTGATGCTAACCCTAACCCTAACCCTAACACTATCCTAGAGCTGATGCTAACCCTAACCCTAACTCTAACACTATCTTAGGGCTGATGCTAACCCTAACCATAACACTATCCTACGGCTGATGCTAACCCTAACCCTAACCCTAACACTCTCCTAGGGCTGATGCTAACCCTAACCCTAACACTATCCTAGGCCTGATGATAACCCTAACCCTAACCCTAACACTATCCTATGGCTGATGCTAACCCTAACCCTAACACTATCCTAGGGCTGATGCTAACCCTAACCCTAACCCTAACACTATCCTAAGTCTGATGCTAACCCTAGGCCTCACACTATACTAGGCCTGATGATAACCATAACCGTAACCTTAACACTATCCTACGGCTGATGCTAACCCTAACCCTAACCCTAACACTATCCTAGAGCTGATGCTAACCCTAACCCTAACACAATCCTAGGCCTGATGATAACCCTAACCCTAACCCTGACACTATCCTAGGGCTGATGCTAACCCTAACCCTAACACTTTCCTAGGGCTGATGCTAACCCTAACCCTAATACTAACACTATCCTAGGCCTGATGCTAACCCTATCCCTAACCCTAACACTCTCCTAGGGCTGAGGCTAACCCTAACCCTAACACGATCCTAGGGCTGATGCTAACCCTAACCCTAACCCAAACACTATCCTAGGGTTGATGCTAACCCTAACCCTAACACTATCCTAGGCCTGATGATAACCCTAACCCTAACCCTAACACTATCCTAGGGCTGATGCTAACCCTAACCCTAACACTATCCTTGGGCTGATGCTAACCCTAACCCTAACCCTAACAATATCCTAGGGCAGATGCTAACCCTAACCCTAACCCTAACACTATCCTTGGGCTGATGCTAACCCTAACCCTAACACTATCCTGGGCCTGATGCTAACCCTAACCCTAACCCTAACACTATCCTAGGGCTGATGCTAACCCTAACCCTAACACTATCCTTGGGCTGATGCTAACCCTAACCCTAACCCTAACAATATCCTAGGGCAGATGCTAACCCTAACGCTAACCCTAACAATATCCTTGAACTGATGCTAACCCTAACCCTAACCCTAACACTATCCTAGGCCTGATGATAACCCTAACCCTAACCCTAACACTATCCTAGGGTTTATGTTAACCCTAACCCTAACACTATCCTACGGCTGATGCTAACCCTAACCCTAACCCTAACACTATCCTAGGGCTGATGCTAACCCTAACCCTAACACTATCCTAGGCCTGATGATAATCATAACCCTAACCCTAACACTATCCTAGGGCTGATGCTAACCCTAACCCTAACACTATCCTAGGGCTGATGCTAACCCTAAACCTAACCCTAACACTATCCCAGGGCTGATGCTAACCCTAACCATAACCCTAAAACTATCCTTGAACTGATGCTAACCCTAACCCTAACCCTAACACTATCCTAGGCCTGATGATAACCCTAACCCTAACCCTAACACTATCCTAGGGTTTATGTTAACCCTAACCCTAACACTATCCTAGGGCTGATGCTAACCCTAACCCTAAACCTAACACTATCCTAGGGGGGATGCTAACCCTAACCCTAACCCTAACACTATCCTAGGGCTGATGCTAACCCTAACACTAACACTATCCTAGGGCTGATACTAACCCTAACCCTAACCCTAACACTCTCCAAGGGCTGATGCTAACCCTAACCCTAACCCTAACACTATCCTAGGGCTGATGCTAACCCTAACCCTAACACTATCCTAGGGCTGATGCTAACCCTAACCCTAACCCTAACACTATCCTAGGGTTGATGCTAACCCTAACCCTAACACTATCCTAGGGCTGATGCTAACCCTAACCCTAACCCTAACACTATCCTTGGGCTGATGCTAACCCTAACCCTAACACTATCCTGGGCCTGATGCTAACCCTAACCCTAAACCCAAAACTATCCTAGGGCTGATGCTAACCCTAACCCTAACACTATCCTTGGGCTGATGCTAACCCTAACCCTAACCCTAACACTATCCTAGGGCAGATGCTAACCCTAACGCTAACCCTAACACTATCTTTGAACTGATGCTAACCCTAACCCTAACCCTAACACTATCCTAGGCCTGATGATAACCCAAACCCTAACCCTAACACTATCCTAGGGTTTATGTTAACCCTAACCCTAACACTATCCTAGGGCTGATGCTAACCCTAACCCTAACCCTAACACTATGCTAGGGCGGATGCTAACCCTAACCCTATCCCTAACACTATCCTAGGGCTGATGCTAACCCTAACACTAACACTATCCTAGGGCTGATGCTAACCCTAACCCTAACCCTAACATTATCCTAGGGCGGATGCTAACCCTAACCCTAACCCTAACACTATCCTAGAGCTGATGCTAACCCTACCACTAACACTATCCTAGGCCTGATGATAACCCTAACCCTAACCCTGACACTATTCTAGGGCTGATGCTAACCCTAACCCTAACACTATCCTAGGGCTGATGCTAACCCTAACACTAACACTATCCTAGGGCTGATGCTAACCCTAAACCTAACCCTAACCCTCTCCAAGGGCTGATGCTAACCCTAACTCTAACCCTAACACTATCCTAGGGCTGATGCTAACCCTAACCCTAACTCTAACACTATCTTAGGGCTGAGGCTAACCCTAACCCTAACACTATCCTACGGCTGATGATAACCCTAACGCTAACCCTAACACTATCCTTGAAATGATGCTAACCCTAAACCTAACCCTAACACTATCCTAGGCCTGATGATAACCCTAACCCTAACCCTAACACTATCCTAGGCCTGATGATAACCCTAACCCTAACCCTGACACTATCCTAGGGCTGATGCTAACCCTAACCCTAACACTATCCTAGGGCTGATGCTAACCCTAACCCTAACCCTAACACTATCCTAGGGCTGATGCTAACCCTAACCCTAACACTATCCTTGGCCTGCTGCTAACCCTAACCCTAACCATAACAATATCCTAGGGCAGATGCTAACCATAACCCTAACCCTAACACTATCCTTGGGCTGATGCTAACCCTAACCCTAACACTATCCTGGGCCTGATGCTAACCCTAACCCTAACCCTAACACTATCCTAGGGCTGATGCTAACCCTAACCCTAACACTATCCTTGGGCTGATGCTAACCCTAACCCTAAGACTAACATTATCCTAGGGCAGATGCTAACCCTAACGCTAACCCTAACACTATCCTTGAACTGATGCTAACCCTAACCCTAACCCTAACACTATCCTAGCCCTGATGATAACCCTAACCCTAACAGTATCCTAGGGTTTATGTTAACCCTAACCCTAACAGTATCCTAGGGCTAATGCTAACCCTAACCCTAACCCTAACACTATCCTAGGGCGGATGCTAACCCTAACCGTAACCCTAACACTATCCTAGTAATGATGCTAACCCTAACAGTAACACTATCCTAGGGCTGATGCTAACCCTAACCCTAAACCTAACACTATCCTTGGGCTGATGCTAACCCTAACCCTAACCCTAACACTATCCTAGGGCTGATGCTAACCCTAACACTAACACTATCCTAGGGCTGATGCTAACCCTAACCCTAACCCTAACATTACCCTTGGGCGAATGCTAACCCTAACCCTAACCCAAACTCTATCCTAGGGCTGATGCTAACCCTAACACTAACACTATCCCAGGCCTGATGCTAACCCTAACCCTAACCCTGACACTATTCTAGGGCTGATGCTCACCCTAACCCTAACACTGTCCTAGGGCTGATGCTAACCCTAACCCTAACACTATCCTAGGGCTGATGCTAACCCTAACCCTAACACTAACACTATCCTAGGGCGGATGCTAACCCTAACCCTAACCCTAACACTATCCTAGGGCTGATGCTAACCCTAACACTAACACTATCCTAGGGCTGATGCTAACCCTAACCCTAACCCTAACATTATCCTAGGGCTGATGCTAACCCTAACCCTAACTCTAACACTATCTTAGGGCTGAGGCTGACCCTAACCCTAACACTATCCTACGACTGATGCTAACCCTAACCCTAACCCTAACACTATCCTAGGGCTGATGCTAACCCTAACCCTAACACTATCCTAGGGCTGATGCTAACCCTAACCCTAACCCTAACACTATCCTAGGGCTGATGCTAACCGTAACCCTAACACTATCCTAGGCCTGATGATAACCCTAACCCTAACCCTAACACTACCCTAGGGCTGATGCTAACCCTAACCCTAACACTATCCTAGGGCTGATTCTAACCCTAACCCTAACCCTAACACTATCCTAGGGCTGATGCTAAGCCTAACGCTAACCCTAACACTATCCTTGAACTGATGCTAACCCTAACCCTAACCCTAACACTATCCTAGGCCTGATGATAACCCTAACCCTAACCCTAACACTATCCTAGGGTTTATGTTAACCCTAATCCTAACACTATCCTAGGGCTGATGCTAACCCTAACCCTAAACCTAACACTATCCTAGGGCGGATGCTAACCCTAACCCTAACCCTAACACTATCCTAGGGCTGATGCTAACCCTAAAACTAACACTATCCTAGGGCTGAAGCTAACCCTAACCCTAACCCTAACACTCTCCAAGGCCTGATGCTAACCCTAACCCTAACCCTAACACTATCCTAGGGCTGATGCTAACCCTAACCCTAACACTATCCTAGGGATGATGCTAACCCTAACCCTAACACTAACACTATCCTAGGGTTGATGCTAACCCTAACACTAACACTATGCTAGGGCTGATGCTAACCCTAACACTAACCCTATCACTATCCTAGGTCTGATGCTAACCCTAACCCTAACACTATCCTAGGGCTGATGCTAACCCTAAACCTAACCCTAATACTAACCTAGGGCTGATGCTAACCCTAACCCTAACACTATCCTAGGGCTGATGCTAACCCTAACCCTAACCCTAACACTATCCTAGGGCTGATGCTAACCCTAACCCTAACACTATCCTAGGGCTGATGCTAACCCTAACCCTAACCCTAACACTATGCTAGGGCTGATGCTAACCCTAACAGTAACACTATCCTAGGGCTGATGCTAACCCTAACCCTAACCCTAACACTATCCTAGGGCTGATGCGAACCCTAACCCTAACCCAAACACTATCCTAGGGTTGATGCTAACCCTAACCCTAACACTATCCTAGGGCTGATGCTAACCCTAACCCTAACCCTAACACTATCCTTGGGCTGATGCTAACCCTAACCCTAACACTATCCTGGGCCTGATGCTAACCCTAACCCTAACCCTAACACTATCCTAGGGCTGATGCTAACCCTAACCCTAACACTATCCTTGGGATGATGCTAACCCTAACCCTAACCCTAACACTATCCTAGGGCAGATGCTAAACCTAACGCTAACCCTAACACTATCCTTGAACTGATGTGAACCCTAACCCTAACCCTAACACTATCCTAGGCCTGATGATAACCCTAACCCTAACCCTAACACTATCCTAGGGCTGATGCTAACCCTAACCCGAACACTATCCTAGGGCTGATTCTAACCCTAACCCTAACCCTAACACTATCCTAGGGCTGATGCTAAGCCTAACGCTAACCCTAACACTATCCTTGAACTGATGCTAACCCTAACCCTAACCCTAACACTATCCTAGGGTTTATGTTAACCCTAACCCTAACACTATCCTAGGGCTGATGCTAACCCTAACCCTAAACCTAACACTATCCTAGGGCGGATGCTAACCCTAACCCTAACCCAAACACTATCCTAGGGCTGATGCTAACCCTAACACTAACACTATCCTAGGGCTGAAGCTAACCCTAACCCTAACCCTAACACTCTCCAAAGGCTGATGCTAACCCTAACCCTAACACTAACACTATCCTAGGGCTGATGCTAATCCTAACCCTAACACTATCCTAGGTCTGATGCTAACCCTAACCCTAACACTATCCTAGGGCTGATGCTAACCCTAACCCTAACCCTAACACTATCCTAGGGCTGATACTAACACTAACCCTAACACTATCCTAGGCCTGATGATAACCCTAACCCTAACCCTAACACTATCCTAGGGCTGATGCTAACCCTAACCCCAACACTATCTAGGGCTGATGCTAACCCTAACCCTAACCCTAACACTATCCTAAGTCTGATGCTAACCCTAGACCTCACACTATACTAGGCCTGATGATAACCATAACCCTAACCTTAACACTATCCTAGGGCTGATGATAACCCTAACCCTAACCCTGACACTATCCTAGGGCTGATGCTAACCCTAACCCTAACCCTAACACTATCCTAGAGCTGATGCTAACCCTAACGCTAACACTATCCTAGGGCTGATGCTAACATTAACCCTAACCCTAACACTATCCTAGGCCTGATGCTAACCCTATCCGTAACCCTAACACTCTCCTAGGGCTGAGGCTAACCCTAACCCTAACAATATCCTAGGGCTGATGCTAACCCTAACCCTAACCCTAACACTATCCTAGGGCGGATGCTAACCCTAACCGTAACCCTAACACTATCCTAGGGCTGATGCTAACCCTAACAGTAACACTATCCTAGGGCTGATGCTAACCCTAACCCTAAACCTAACACTATCCTAGGGCTGATGCTAACCCTAACCCTAACCCTAACACTATCCTAGGGCGGATGCTAACCCTAACCCTAACCCTAACACTATCCTAGGGCTGATGCTAACCCTAACACTAACACTATCCTAGGGCTGATGCTAACCCTAACCCTAACCCTAACATTATCCTTGGGCGAATGCTAACCCTAACCCTAACCCAAACACTATCCTAGGGCTGATGCTAACCCTAACACTAACACTATCCTAGGCCTGATGCTAACCCTAACCCTAACCCTGACACTATTCTAGGGCTGATGCTAACCCTAACCCTAACACTATCCTAGGGCTGATGCTAACCCTAACCCTAACACTATCCTAGGGCTGATGCTAACCCTAACCCTAACACTAACACTATCCTAGGGCGGATGCTAACCCTAACCCTAACCCTAACACTATCCTAGGGCTGATGCTAACCCTAACACTAACACTATCCTAGGGCTGATGCTAACCCTAACCCTAACCCTAACATTATCCTAGGGCTGATGCTAACCCTAACCCTAACTCTAACACTATCTTAGGGCTGAGGCTGACCCTAACACTAACACTATCCTACGACTGATGCTAACCCTAACCCTAACCCTAACACTATCCTAGGGCTGATGCTAACCCTAACCCTAACACTATCCTAGGGCTGATGCTAACCCTAACCCTAACCCTAACACTATCCTAGGGCTGATGCTAACCGTAACCCTAACACTATCCTAGGCCTGATGATAACCCTAACCCTAACCCTAACACTATCCTAGGGCTGATGCTAACCCTAACCCTAACACTATCCTATGGCTGATGATAACCCTAACCCTAACCCTGACACTATCCTAGGGCTGATGCTAACCCTAACCCTAACCCTAACACTATCCTAGAGCTGATGGTAACCCTAACCCTAACACTATCCTAGGGCTGATGCTAACCCTAACCCTAAGCCTAACACTATCCTAGGCCTGATGCTAACCCTATCCGTAACCCTAACACTCTCCTAGGGCTGAGGCTAACCCTAACCCTAACAATATCCTAGGGCTGATGCTAACCCTAACCCTAACCCTAAAACTATCCTTGGGCTGATGCTAACCGTAACCCTAACACTATCCGGGGCCTGATGCTAACCCTAACCCTAAACCTAAAACTATCCTAGGGCTGATGCTAACCCTAACCCTAACACTATCCTTGGGCTGATGCTAACCCTAACCCTAACCCTAACACTATCCTAGGGCAGATGCTAACCCCAACGCTAACCCTAACACTATCTTTGAACTGATGCTAACCCTAACCCTAACCCTAACACTATCCTAGGCCTGATGATAACCCTAACCCTAACCCTAACACTATCCTAGGGTTTACGTTAACCCTAACCCTAACACTATCCTAGGGCTGATGCTAACTCTAACCCTAACCCTAACACTATCCTAGGGCGGATGCTAACCCTAACCCTAACCCTAACACTATCCTAGGGCTGATGCTAACCCTAACCCTAACTCTAACACTATCCTAGGGCTGATGCTAACCCTAACCCTAACACTATCCTAGGCCTGATGCTAACCCTAACCCTAACCCTAACACTATCCTAGGGCTGATGCTAACCCTAACCCTAACACTATCCTAGGGCTGATGCTAACCCTAACCCGTAACCCTAACACTATCCTAGGGCTGATGCTAACCCTAACCCTAACACTATCCTAGGCCTGATGATAACCCTAACCCTAACCCTAACACTATCCTAGGGCTGATGCTAACCCTAACCCTAACCCTAACACTATCCTAAGTCTGATGCTAACCCTAGACCTCACACTATACTAGGCCTGATGATAACCATAACCCTAACCTTAACACTATCCTAGGGCTGATGCTAACCCTAACCCTAACCCTAACACTATCCTAGAGCTGATGCTAACCCTAACCCTAACACTATCCTTGGCCTGATGATAACCCTAACCCTGACACTATCCTAGGGCTGATGCTAACCCTAACCCTAACACTATCCTAGGGCTGATGCTAACCCTAACCCTAACCCTAACACTATCATAGGCCTGATGCTAAACCTATCCGTAACCCTAACACTCTCCTAGGGCTGAGGCTAACCCTAACCCTAACAATATCCTAGGGCTGATGCTAACCCTAACCTTAACCCTAACACTATCCTTGGGCTGATGCTAACCCTAACCCTAACACTATCCTGGGCCTGATGCTAACCCTAACCCTAAACCTAAAACTATCCTAGGGCTGATGCTAACCCTAACCCTAACACTATCCTTGGGCTGATGCTAACCCTAACCCTAACCCTAACACTATCCTAGGGCAGATGCTAACCCCAACGCTAACCCTAACACTATCTTTGAACTGATGCTAACCCTAACCCTAACCCTAACACTATCCTAGGCCTGATGATAACCCTAACCCTAACCCTAACACTATCCTAGGGTTTACGTTAACCCTAACCCTAACACTATCCTAGGGCTGATGCTAACTCTAACCCTAACCCTAACACTATCCTAGGGCGGATGCTAACCCTAACCCTAACCCTAACACTATCCTAGGGCTGATGCTAACCCTAACCCTAACTCTAACACTATCCTAGGGCTGATGCTAACCCTAACCCTAACACTATCCTAGGCCTGATGCTAACCCTAACCCTAACCCTAACACTATCCTAGGGCTGATGCTAACCCTAACCCTAACACTATCCTAGGGCTGATGCTAACCCTAACCCGTAACCCTAACACTATCCTAGGGCTGATGCTAACCCTAACCCTAACACTATCCTAGGCCTGATGATAACCCTAACCCTAACCCTAACACTATCCTAGGGCTGATGCTAACCCTAACCCTAACCCTAACACTATCCTAAGTCTGATGCTAACCCTAGACCTCACACTATACTAGGCCTGATGATAACCATAACCCTAACCTTAACACTATCCTAGGGCTGATGCTAACCCTAACCCTAACCCTAACACTATCCTAGAGCTGATGCTAACCCTAACCCTAACACTATCCTTGGCCTGATGATAACCCTAACCCTGACACTATCCTAGGGCTGATGCTAACCCTAACCCTAACACTATCCTAGGGCTGATGCTAACCCTAACCCTAACCCTAACACTATCATAGGCCTGATGCTAAACCTATCCGTAACCCTAACACTCTCCTAGGGCTGAGGCTAACCCTAACCCTAACAATATCCTAGGGCTGATGCTAACCCTAACCTTAACCCTAACACTATCCTTGGGCTGATGCTAACCCTAACCCTAACACTATCCTGGGCCTGATGCTAACCCTAACCCTAAACCTAAAACTATCCTAGGGCTGATGCTAACCCTAACCCTAACACTATCCTTGGGCTGATGCTAACCCTAACCCTAACCCTAACACTATCCTAGGGCAGATGCTAACCCTAACGCTAACCCTAACACTATCTTTGAACTGATGCTAACCCTAACCCTAACCCTAACACTATCCTAGGCCTGATGATAACCCTAACCCTAACCCTAACACTATCCTAGGGTTTATGTTAAACCTAACCCTAACACTATCCTAGGGCTGATGCTAACCCTAACCCTAACCCTAACACTATCCTAGGGCGGATGCTAACCCTAACCCTAACCCTAACACTATCCTAGGGCTGATGCTAACCCTAACACTAACACTATCCTAGGGCTGATGCTAACCCTAACCCTAACCCTAACATTATCGTAGGGCGGATGCTAACCCTAACCCTAACTCTAACACTATCCTAGGGCTGATGCTAACCCTAACACTAACACTATCCTAGGCCTGATGCTAACCCTAACCCTAACCCTGACACTATTCTAGGGCTGATGCTAACCCTAACCCTGACACTATCCTAGGGCTGATGCTAACCCTAACACTAACACTATCCTAGGGCTGATGCTAACCCTAACCCTAACCCTAACCCTCTCCAAGGGCTGATGCTAACCCTAACTCTAACCCTAACACTATCCTAGGGCTGATGCTAACCCTAACCCTAACTCTAACACTATCTTAGGGCTGAGGCTAACCCTAACCCTAACACTATCGTACGGCTGATGATAACCCTAACCCTAACCCTAACACTATCCTAGGGCTGATGCTAACCTTAACACTAACACTATCCTAGTCCTGAAGCTAACCCTAACCCTAACCCTAACACTATCCTAGGGCTGATGCTAACCCTAACCCTAACACTATCCTAGGGCTGATGCTAACCCTAACGCTAACCCTAACACTATCCTTGAACTGATGCTAACCCTAACCCTAACCCTAACACTATCCTAGGGCGGATGCTAACCCTAACCCTAACCCAAACACTATCCTAGGGCTGATGCTAACCCTAACACTAACACTATCCTAGGGCTGAAGCTAACCCTAACACTAACCCTAACACTCTCCAAAGGCTGATGCTAACCCGAACCCTAACCCTAACACTATCCTAGGGCTGATGCTAACCCTAACCCTAACACTATCCTAGGTCTGATGCTAACCCTAACCCTAACACTATCCTAGGGCTGATGCTAACCATAACCCTAACCCTAACACTATCCTAGGGCTGATGCTAACCCTAACCCTAACACTATCCTAGGCCTGATGATAACCCTAACCCTAACCCTAACACTATCCTAGGGCTGATGCTAACCCTAACCCCAACACTATCCTAGGGCTGATGCTAACACTAACCCTAACCCTAACACTATCCTAAGTCTGATGCTAACCCTAGACCTCACACTATACTAGGCCTGATGATAACCATAACCCTAACCTTAACACTATCCTAGGGCTGATGCTAACCCTAACCCTAACCCTAACACTATCCTAGAGCTGATGCTAACCCTAACCCTAACACTATCCTAGGCCTGATGATAACCCTAACCCTAACCCTGACACTATCCTAGGGCTGATGCTAACCCTAACCCTAACCCTAACACTATCCTAGAGCTGATGCTAACCCTAACCCTAACACTATCCTAGGGATGTTGCTAACCCTAACCCTAACCCTAACACTATCCTAGGCCTGATGCTAACCCTATCCGTAACCCTAACACTCTCCTAGGGCTGAGGCTAACCCTAACCCTAACAATATCCTAGGGCTGATGCTAACCCTAACCCTAACCCTAAAACTATCCTTGGTCTGATGCTAACCCTAACCCTAACACTATCCTGGGCCTGATGCTAACCCTAACCCTAAACCTAAAACTATCCTAGGGCTGATGCTAACCCTAACCCTAACACTATCCTTGGGATGATGCTAACCCTAACCCTAACCCTAACACTATCCTAGGGCAGATGCTAACCCTAACGCTAACCCTAACACTATCTTTGAACTGATGCTAACCCTAACCCTAACCCTAACACTATCCTAGGCCTGATGATAACCCTAACCCTAACCCTAACACTATCCTAGTGTTTATGTTAACCCTAACCCTAACACTATCCTAGGGCTGATGCTAACTCTAACCCTAACCCTAACACTATCCTAGGGCGGATGCTAACCCTAACCCTAACCCTAACACTATCCTAGGGCTGATGCTAACCCTAACCCTAACTCTAACACTATCCTAGGGCTGATGCTAACCCTAACCCTAACACTATCCTAGGCCTGATGCTAACCCTAACCCTAACCCTAACACTATCCTAGGGCTGATGCTGACCCTAACCCTAACACTATCCTAGGGCTGATGCTAACCCTAACCCGTAACCCTAACACTATCCTAGGGCTGATGCTAACCCTAACCCTAACACTATCCTAGGCCTGATGATAACCCTAACCCTAACCCTAACACTATCCTAGGGCTGATGCTAACCCTAACCCTAACCCTAACACTATCCTAAGTCTGATGCTAACCCTAGACCTCACACTATACTAGGCCTGATGATAACCATAACCCTAACCTTAACACTATCCTAGGGCTGATGCTAACCCTGACCCTAACCCTAACACTATCCTAGAGCTTATGCTAACCCTAACCCTAACACTATCCTAGGCCTGATGATAACCCTAACCCTAACCCTGACACTATCCTAGGGCTGATGCTAACCCTAACCCTAACACTATCGTAGGGCTGATGCTAACCCTAACCCTAACCCTAACACTATCCTAGGCCTGATGCTAACCCTATCCGTAACCCTAACACTCTCCTAGGGCTGAGGCTAACCCTAACCCTAACAATATCCTAGGGCTGATGCTAACCCTAACCTTAACCCTAACACTATCCTTGGGCTGATGCTAACCCTAACCCTAACACTATCCTGGGCCTGATGCTAACCCTAACCCTAAACCTAAAACTATCCTAGGGCTGATGCTAACCCTAACCCTAACACTATCCTTGGGCTGATACTAACCCTAACCCTAACCCTAACACTATCCTAGGGCAGATGCTAACCCTAACGCTAACGCTAACACTATCTTTGAACTGATGCTAACCCTAACCCTAACCCTAACACTATCCTAGGCCTGATGATAACCCTAACCCTAACCCTAACACTATCCTAGGGTTTATGTTAACCCTAACCCTAACACTATCCTAGGGCTGATGCTAACCCTAACCCTAACCCTAACACTATCCTAGGGCGCATGCTAACCCTAACCCTAACCCTAACACTATCCTAGGGCTGATGCTAACCCTAACACTAACACTATCCTAGGGCTGATGCTAACCCTAACCCTAACCCTAACATTATCCTAGGGCGGATGCTAACCCTAACCCTAACCCTAACACTATCCTAGGGCTGATGCTAACCCTAACACTAACACTATCCTAGGCCTGATGCTAACCCTAACCCTAACCCTGACACTATTCTAGGGCTGATGCTAACCCTAACCCTAACACTATCCTAGGGCTGATGCTAACCCTAACACTAACACTATCCTAGGGCTGATGTTAACCCTAACCCTAACCCTAACCCTCTCCAAGGGCTGATGCTAACCCTAACTCTAACCCTAACACTATCCTAGGGCTGATGCTAACCCTAACCCTAACTCTAACACTATCTTAGGGCTGAGGCTAACCCTAACCCTAACACTATCGTACGGCTGATGATAACCCTAACCCTAACCCTAACACTATCCTAGGGCTGATGCTAACCTTAACCCTAACACTATCCTAGTCCTGATGCTAACCCTAACCCTAACCCTAACACTATCCTAGGGCTGATGCTAACCCTAACCCTAACACTATCCTAGGGCTGATGCTAACCCTAACGCTAACCCTAACACTATCCTTGAACTGATGCTAACCCTAACCCTAACCCTAACACTATCCTAGGGCGGATGCTAACCCTAACCCTAACCCAAACACTATCCTAGGGCTGATGCTAACCCTAACACTAACACTATCCTAGGGCTGAAGCTAACCCTAACACTAACCCTAACACTCTCCAAAGGCTGATGCTAACCCGAACCCTAACCCTAACACTATCCTAGGGCTGATGCTAACCCTAACCCTAACACTATCCTAGGTCTGATGCTAACCCTAACCCTAACACTATCCTAGGGCTGATGCTAACCCTAACCCTAACCCTAACACTATCCTAGGGCTGATGCTAACCCTAACCCTAACACTATCCTAGGCCTGATGATAACCCTAACCCTAACCCTAACACTATCCTAGGGCTGATGCTAACCCTAACCCCAACACTATCCTAGGGCTGATGCTAACTCTAACCCTAACCCTAACACTATCCTAAGTCTGATGCTAACCCTAGACCTCACACTATACTAGGCCTGATGATAACCATAACCCTAACCTTAACACTATCCTAGGGCTGATGCTAACCCTAACCCTAACCCTAACACTATCCTAGAGCTGATGCTAACCTAACCCTAACACTATCCTAGGCCTGATGATAACCCTAACCCTAACCCTGACACTATCCTAGGGCTGATGCTAACCCTAACCCTAACCCTAACACTATCCTAGAGCTGATGCTAACCCTAACCCTAACACTATCCTAGGGCTGTTGCTAACCCTAACCCTAACCCTAACACTATCCTAGGCCTGATGCTAACCCTATCCGTAACCCTAACACTCTCCTAGGGCTGAGGCTAACCCTAACCCTAACAATATCCTAGGGCTGATGCTAACCCTAACCCTAACCCTAAAACTATCCTTGGGCTGATGCTAACCCTAACCCTAACACTATCCTGGGCCTGATGCTAACAATAACCCTAAACCTAAAACTATCCTAGGGCTGATGCTAACCCTAACCCTAACACTATCCTTGGGATGATGCTAACCCTAACCCTAACCCTAACACTATCCTAGGGCAGATGCTAACCCTAACGCTAACCCTAACACTATCTTTGAACTGATGCTAACCCTAACCTTAACCCTAACACTATCCTAGGCCTGATGATAACCCTAACCCTAACCCTAACACTATCCTAGGGTTTATGTTAACCCTAACCCTAACACTATCCTAGGGCTGATGCTAACTCTAACCCTAACCCTAACACTATCCTAGGGCGGATGCTAACCCTAACCCTAACCCTAACACTATCCTAGGGCTGATGCTAACCCTAACCCTAACTCTAACACTATCCTAGGGCTGATGCTAACCCTAACCCTAACACTATCCTAGGCCTGATGCTAACCCTAACCCTAACCCTAACACTATCCTAGGGCTGATGCTAACCCTAACCCTAACACTATCCTAGGGCTGATGCTAACCCTAACCCGTAACCCTAACACTATCCTAGGGCTGATGCTAACCCTAACCCTAACACTATCCTAGGCCTGATGATAACCCTAACCCTAACCCTAACACTATCCTAGGGCTGATGCTAACCCTAACCCTAACCCTAACACTATCCTAAGTCTGATGCTAACCCTAGACCTCACACTATACTAGGCCTGATGATAACCATAACCCTAACCTTAACACTATCCTAGGGCTGATGCTAACCCTAACCCTAACCCTAACACTATCCTAGAGCTGATGCTAACCCTAACCCTAACACTATCCTAGGCCTGATGATAAGCCTAACCCTAACCCTGACACTATCCTAGGGCTGATGCTAACCCTAACCCTAACACTATCCTAGGGCTGATGCTAACCCTAACCCTAACCCTAACACTATCCTAGGCCTGATGCTAACCCTATCCGTAACCCTAACACTCTCCTAGGGCTGAGGCTAACCCTAACCCTAACAATATCCTAGGGCTGATGCTAACCCTAACCTTAACCCTAACACTATCCTTGGGCTCATGCTAACCCTAACCCTAACACTATCCTGGGCCTGATGCTAACCCTAACCCTAAACCTAAAACTATCCTAGGGCTGATGCTAACCCTAACCCTAACACTATCCTTGGGCTGATGCTAACCCTAACCCTAACCCTAACACTATCCTAGGGCAGATGCTAACCCTAACGCTAACCCTAACACTATCTTTGAACTGATGCTAACCCTAACCCTAACCCTAACACTATCCTAGGCCTGATGATAACCCTAACCCTAACCCTAACACTATCCTAGGGTTTATGTTAACCCTAACCCTAACAGTATCCTAGGGCTGATGCTAACACTAACCCTAACCCTAACACTATCCTAGGGCGCATGCTAACCCTAACCCTAACGCTAACACTATCCTAGGGCTGATGCTAACCCTAACACTAACACTATCCTAGGGCTGATGCTAACCCTAACCCTAACCCTAACATTATCCTAGGGCGGATGCTAACCCTAATCCTAACCCTAACACTATCCTAGGGCTGATGCTAACCCTAACACTAACACTATCCTAGGCCTGATGCTAACCCTAACCCTAACCCTGACACTATTCTAGGGCTGATGCTAACCCTAACCCTAACACTATCCTAGGGCTGATGCTAACCCTAACACTAACACTATCCTAGGGCTGATGCTAACCCTAACCCTAACCCTAACCCTCTCCAAGGGCTGATGCTAACCCTAACTCTAACCTTAACACTATCCTAGGGCTGATGCTAACCCTAACCCTAACTCTAACACTATCTTAGGGCTGAGGCTAACCCTAACCCTAACACTATCCTACGGCTGATGATAACCCTAACCCTAACCCTAACACTATCCTAGGGCTGATGCTAACCCTAACCCTAACACTATCCTAGTCCTGATGCTAACCCTAACCCTAACCCTAACACTATCCTAGGGCTGATGCTAACCCTAACCCTAACACTATCCTAGGGCTGATGCTAACCCTAACGCTAACCCTAACACTATCCTTGAACTGATGCTAACCCTAACCCTAACCCTAACACTATCCTAGGCCTGATGATAACCCTAACCCTAACCCTAACACTATCCTAGGCCTGATGATAACCCTAACCCTAACCCTGACACTATCCTAGGGCTGATGCTAACCCTAACCCTAACACTATCCTAGGGCTGATGCTAACCCTAACCCTAACCCTAACACTATCCTAGGCCTGATGCTAACCCTATCCCTAACCCTAACACTCTCCTAGGGCTGAGGCTAACCCTAACCCTAACACTATCCTAGGGCTGATGCTAACCCTAACCCTAACCCAAACACTATCCTAGGGTTGATGCTAACCCTAACCCTAACACTATCCTAGGGCTGATGCTAACCCTAAAACTAACCCTAACACTATCCTTGGGCTGATGCTAACCCTAACCCTAACACTGTCCTGGGCCTGATGCTAACCCTAACCCTAACCCTAACACTACCCTAGGGCTGATGCTAACCCTAACCCTAACACTATCCTTGGCCTGCTGCTAACCCTAACCCTAACCCTAACAATATCCTAGGGCAGATGCTAACCATAACCCTAACCCTAACACTATCCTTGGGCTGATGCTAACCCTAACCCTAACACTATCCTGGGCCTGATGCTAACCCTAACCCTAACCCTAACACTACCCTAGGGCTGATGCTAACCCTAACCCTAACACTATCCTAGGGCTGATGCTAACCCTAACCCTAACCCTAACACTATCCTAGGGCTGATGCTAACCGTAACCCTAACACTATCCTAGGCCTGATGATAACCCTAACCCTAACCCTAACACTATCCTAGGGCTGATGCTAACCCTAACCCTAACACTATCCTAGGGCTGATGATAACCCTAACCCTAACCCTGACACTATCCTAGGGCTGATGCTAACCCTAACCCTAACCCTAACACTATCTTAGAGCTGATGCTAACCCTAACCCTAACACTATCCTAGGGCTGATGCTAACCCTAACCCTAACCCTAACACTATCCTAGGCCTGATGCTAACCCTATCCGTAACCCTAACACTCTCCTAGGGCTGAGGCTAACCCTAACCCTAACAATATCCTAGGGCTGATGCTAACCCTAACCCTAACCCTAAAACTATCCTTGGGCTGATGCTAACCGTAACCCTAACACTATCCTGGGCCTGATGCTAACCCTAACCCTAAACCTAAAACTATCCTAGGGCTGATGCTAACCCTAACCTTAACACTATCCTTGGGCTGATGCTAACCCTAACCCTAACCCTAACACTATCCTTGGGCAGATGCTAACCCTAACGCTAACCCTAACACTATCTTTGAACTGATGCTAACCCTAACCCTAACCCTAACACTATCCTAGGCCTGATGATAACCCTAACCCTAACCCTAACACTATCCTAGGGTTTATGTTAACCCTAACCCTAACACTATCCTAGGGCTGATGCTAACTCTAACCCTAACCCTAACACTATCCTAGGGCGGATGCTAACCCTAACCCTAACCCTAACACTATCCTAGGGCTGATGCTAACCCTAACCCTAACTCTAACACTATCCTAGGGCTGATGCTAACACTAACCCTAACACTATCCTAGGCCTGATGCTAACCCTAACCCTAACCCTAACACTATCCTAGGGCTGATGCTAACCCTAACCCTAACACTATCCTAGGGCTGATGCTAACCCTAACCCGTAACCCTAACACTATCCTAGGGCTGATGCTAACCCTAACCCTAACACTATCCTAGGCCTGATGATAACCCTAACCCTAACCCTAACACTATCCTAGGGCTGATGCTAACCCTAACCCTAACCCTAACACTATCCTAAGTCTGATGCTAACCCTAGACCTCACACTATACTAGGCCTGATGATAACCATAACCCTAACCTTAACACTATCCTAGGGCTGATGCTAACCGTAACCCTAAACCTAACACTATCCTAGAGCTGATGCTAACCCTAACCCTAACACTATCCTAGGCCTGATGATAACCCTAACCCTAACCCTGACACTATCCTAGGGCTGATGCTAACCCTAACCCTAACACTATCCTAGGGCTGATGCTAACCCTAACCCTAACCCTAACACTATCCTAGGCCTGATGCTAAACCTATCCGTAACCCTAACACTCTCCTAGGGCTGAGGCTAACCCTAACCCTAACAATATCCTAGGGCTGATGCTAACCCTAACCTTAACCCTAACACTATCCTTAGGCTGATGCTAACCCTAACCCTAACACTATCCTGGGCCTGATGCTAACCCTAACCCTAAACCTAAAACTATCCTAGGGCTGATGCTAACCCTAACCCTAACACTATCCTTGGGCTGATGCTAACCCTAACCCTAACCCTAACACTATCCTAGGGCAGATGCTAACCCTAACGCTAACCGTAACACTATCTTTGAACTGATGCTAACCCTAACCCTAACCCTAACACTATCCTAGGCCTGATGATAACCCTAACCCTAACCCTAACACTATCCTAGGGTTTATGTTAACCCTAAACCTAACACTATCCTTGGGCTGATGCTAACCCTAACCCTAACACTGTCCTGGGCCTGATGCTAACCCTAACCCTAACCCTAACACTACCCTAGGGCTGATGCTAACCCTAACCCTAACACTATCCTTGGCCTGCTGCTAACCCTAACCCTAACCCTAACAATATCCTGGGGCAGATGCTAACCATAACCCTAACCCTAACACTATCCTTGGGCTGATGCTAACCCTAACCCTAACACTATCCTGGGCCTGATGCTAACCCTAACCCTAACCCTAACACTATCCTAGGGCTGATGCTAACCCTAACCCTAACACTATCCTTGGGCTGATGCTAACCCTAACCCTAAGACTAACATTATCCTAGGGCAGATGCTAACCCTAACGCTAACCCTAACACTATCCTTGAACTGATGCTAACCCTAACCCTAACCCTAACACTATCCTAGCCCTGATGATAACCCTAACCCTAACAGTATCCTAGGGTTTATGTTAACCCTAACCCTAACAGTATCCTAGGGCTGATGCTAACCCTAACCCTAACCCTAACACTATCCTAGGGCGGATGCTAACCCTAACCCTAACCCTAACACTATCCTAGGGCTGATGCTAACCCTAACACTAACACTATCCTAGGGCTGATGCTAACCCTAACCCTAACCCTAACATTACCCTTGGGCGAATGCTAACCCTAACCCTAACCCAAACTCTATCCTAGGGCTGATGCTAACCCTAACACTAACACTATCCCAGGCCTGATGCTAACCCTAACCCTAACCCTGACACTATTCTAGGGCTGATGCTAACCCTAACCCTAACACTGTCCTAGGGCTGATGCTAACCCTAACCCTAACACTATCCTAGGGCTGATGCTAACCCTAACCCTAACACTAACACTATCCTAGGGCGGATGCTAACCCTAACCCTAACCCTAACACTATCCTAGGGCTGATGCTAACCCTAACACTAACACTATCCTAGGGCTGATGCTAACCCTAACCCTAACCCTAACATTATCCTAGGGCTGATGCTAACCCTAACCCTAACTCTAACACTATCTTAGGGCTGAGGCTGACCCTAACCCTAACACTATCCTACGACTGATGCTAACCCTAACCCTAACCCTAACACTATCCTATGGCTGATGGTAACCCTAACCCTAACACTATCCTAGGGCTGATGCTAACCCTAACCCTAACCCTAACACTATCCTAGGGCTGATGCTAACCGTAACCCTAACACTATCCTAGGCCTGATGATAACCCTAACCCTAACCCTAACACTCCCCTAGGGCTGATGCTAACCCTAACCCTTACACTATCCTAGGGCTGATTCTAACCCTAACCCTAACCCTAACACTATCCTAGGGCTGATGCTAAGCCTAACGCTAACCCTAACACTATCCTTGAACTGATGCTAACCCTAACCCTAACCCTAACACTATACTAGGCCTGATGATAACCCTAACCCTAACCCTAACACTATCCTAGGGTTTATGTTAACCCTAATCCTAACACTATCCTAGGGCTGATGCTAACCCTAACCCTAAACCTAACACTATCCTAGGGCGGATGCTAACCCTAACCCTAACCCTAACACTATCCTAGGGCTGATGCTAACCCTAAAACTAACACTATCCTAGGGCTGAAGCTAACCCTAACCCTAACCCTAACACTCTCCAAGGCCTGATGCTAACCCTAACCCTAACCCTAACACTATCCTAGGGCTGATGCTAACCCTAACCCTAACACTAACACTATCCTAGGGTTGATGCTAACCCTAACACTAACACTATGCTAGGGCTGATGCTAACCCTAACACTAACCCTAACACTATCCTAGGTCTGATGCTAACCCTAACACTAACACTATCCTAGGGCTGATGCTAACCCTAAACCTAACCCTAATACTAACCTAGCGCTGATGCTAACCCTAACCCTAACACTATCCTAGGGCTGATGCTAACCCTAACCCTAACCCTAACACTATCCTAGGGCTGATGCTAACCCTAACCCTAACACTATCCTAGGTCTGATGCTAACCCTAACCCTAACCCTAACACTATGCTAGGGCTGATGCTAACCCTAACAGTAACACTATCCTAGGGCTGATGCTAACCCTAACCCTAACCCTAACACTATCCTAGGGCTGATGCTAACCCTAACCCTAACCCAAACACTATCCTAGGGTTGATGCTAACCCTAACCCTAACACTATCCTAGGGCTGATGCTAACCCTAACCCTAACCCTAACACTATCCTTGGGCTGATGCTAACCCTAACCCTAACACTATCCTGGGCCTGATGCTAACCCTAACCCTAACCCTAACACTATCCTAGGGCTGATGCTAACCCTAACCCTAACACTATCCTTGGGATGATGCTAACCCTAACCCTAACCCTAACACTATCCTAGGGCAGATGCTAAACCTAACGCTAACCCTAACACTATCCTTGAACTGATGTGAACCCTAACCCTAACCCTAACACTATCCTAGGCCTGATGATAACCCTAACCCTAACCCTAACACTATCCTAGGGCTGATGCTAACCCTAACCCGAACACTATCCTAGGGCTGATTCTAACCCTAACCCTAACCCTAACACTATCCTAGGGCTGATGCTAAGCCTAACGCTAACCCTAACACTATCCTTGAACTGATGCTAACCCTAACCCTAACCCTAACACTATCCTAGGGTTTATGTTAACCCTAACCCTAACACTATCCTAGGGCTGATGCTAACCCTAACCCTAAACCTAACACTATCCTAGGGCGGATGCTAACCCTAACCCTAACCCAAACACTATCCTAGGGCTGATGCTAACCCTAACACTAACACTATCCTAGGGCTGAAGCTAACCCTAACCGTAACCCTAACGCTCTCCAAAGGCTGATGCTAACCCTAACCCTAACACTAACACTATCCTAGGGCTGATGCTAATCCTAACCCTAACACTATCCTAGGTCTGATGCTAACCCTAACCCTAACACTATCCTAGGGCTGATGCTAACCCTAACCCTAACCCTAACACTATCCTAGGGCTGATACTAACACTAACCCTAACACTATCCTAGGCCTGATGATAACCCTAACCCTAACCCTAACACTATCCTAGGGCTGATGCTAACCCTAACCCCAACACTATCCTAGGGCTGATGCTAACCCTAACCCTAACCCTAACACTATCCTAAGTCTGATGCTAACCCTAGACCTCACACTATACTAGGCCTGATGATAACCATAACCCTAACCTTAACACTATCCTAGGGCTGATGCTAACCCTAACCCTAACCCTAACACTATCCTAGAGCTGATGCTAACCCTAACCCTAACACTATCCTAGGCCTGATGATAACCCTAACCCTAACCCTGACACTATCCTAGGGCTGATGCTAACCCTAACCCTAACCCTAACACTATCCTAGAGCTGATGCTAACCCTAACGCTAACACTATCCTAGGGCTGATGCTAACATTAACCCTAACCCTAACACTATCCTAGGCCTGATGCTAACCCTATCCGCAACCCTAACACTCTCCTAGGGCTGAGGCTAACCCTAACCCTAACAATATCCTAGGGCTGATGCTAACCCTAACCCTAACCCTAACACTATCCTAGGGCGGATGCTAACCCTAACCGTAACCCTAACACTATCCTAGGGCTGATGCTAACCCTAACAGTAACACTATCCTAGGGCTGATGCTAACCCTAACCCTAAACCTAACACTATCCTAGGGCTGATGCTAACCCTAACCCTAACCCTAACACTATCCTAGGGCGGATGCTAACCCTAACCCTAACCCTAACACTATCCTAGGGCTGATGCTAACCCTAACACTAACACTATCCTAGGGCTGATGCTAACCCTAACCCTAACCCTAACATTATCCTTGGGCGAATGCTAACCCTAACCCTAACCCAAACACTATCCTAGGGCTGATGCTAACCCTAACACTAACACTATCCTAGGCCTGATGCTAACCCTAACCCTAACCCTGACACTATTCTAGGGCTGATGCTAACCCTAACCCTAACACTATCCTAGGGCTGATGCTAACCCTAACCCTAACACTATCCTAGGGCTGATGCTAACCCTAACCCTAACACTAACACTATCCTAGGGCGGATGCTAACCCTAACCCTAACCCTAACACTATCCTAGGGCTGATGCTAACCCTAACACTAACACTATCCTAGGGCTGATGCTAACCCTAACCCTAACCCTAACATTATCCTAGGGCTGATGCTAACCCTAACCCTAACTCTAACACTATCTTAGGGCTGAGGCTGACCCTAACACTAACACTATCCTACGACTGATGCTAACCCTAACCCTAACCCTAACACTATCCTAGGGCTGATGCTAACCCTAACCCTAACACTATCCTAGGGCTGATGCTAACCCTAACCCTAACCCTAACACTATCCTAGGGCTGATGCTAACCGTAACCCTAACACTATCCTAGGCCTGATGATAACCCTAACCCTAACCCTAACACTATCCTAGGGCTGATGCTAACCCTAACCCTAACACTATCCTAGGGCTGATGATAACCCTAACCCTAACCCTGACACTATCCTAGGGCTGATGCTAACCCTAACCCTAACCCTAACACTATCCTAGAGCTGATGGTAACCCTAACCCTAACACTATCCTAGGGCTGATGCTAACCCTAACCCTAAGCCTAACACTATCCTAGGCCTGATGCTAACCCTATCCGTAACCCTAACACTCTCCTAGGGCTGAGGCTAACCCTAACCCTAACAATATCCTAGGGCTGATGCTAACCCTAACCCTAACCCTAAAACTATCCTTGGGCTGATGCTAACCGTAACCCTAACACTATCCGGGGCCTGATGCTAACCCTAACCCTAAACCTAAAACTATCCTAGGGCTGATGCTAACCCTAACCCTAACACTATCCTTGGGCTGATGCTAACCCTAACCCTAACCCTAACACTATCCTAGGGCAGATGCTAACCCCAACGCTAACCCTAACACTATCTTTGAACTGATGCTAACCCTAACCCTAACCCTAACACTATCCTAGGCCTGATGATAACCCTAACCCTAACCCTAACACTATCCTAGGGTTTATGTTAACCCTAACCCTAACACTATCCTAGGGCTGATGCTAACTCTAACCCTAACCCTAACACTATCCTAGGGCGGATGCTAACCCTAACCCTAACCCTAACACTATCCTAGGGCTGATGCTAACCCTAACCCTAACTCTAACACTATCCTAGGGCTGATGCTAACCCTAACCCTAACACTATCCTAGGCCTGATGCTAACCCTAACCCTAACCCTAACACTATCCTAGGGCTGATGCTAACCCTAACCCTAACACTATCCTAGGGCTGATGCTAACCCTAACCCGTAACCCTAACACTATCCTAGGGCTGATGCTAACCCTAACCCTAACACTATCCTAGGCCTGATGATAACCCTAACCCTAACCCTAACACTATCCTAGGGCTGATGCTAACCCTAACCCTAACCCTAACACTATCCTAAGTCTGATGCTAACCCTAGACCTCACACTATACTAGGCCTGATGATAACCATAACCCTAACCTTAACACTATCCTAGGGCTGATGCTAACCCTAACCCTAACCCTAACACTATCCTAGAGCTGATGCTAACCCTAACCCTAACACTATCCTTGGCCTGATGATAACCCTAACCCTGACACTATCCTAGGGCTGATGCTAACCCTAACCCTAACACTATCCTAGGGCTGATGCTAACCCTAACCCTAACCCTAACACTATCATAGGCCTGATGCTAAACCTATCCGTAACCCTAACACTCTCCTAGGGCTGAGGCTAACCCTAACCCTAACAATATCCTAGGGCTGATGCTAACCCTAACCTTAACCCTAACACTATCCTTGGGCTGATGCTAACCCTAACCCTAACACTATCCTGGGCCTGATGCTAACCCTAACCCTAAACCTAAAACTATCCTAGGGCTGATGCTAACCCTAACCCTAACACTATCCTTGGGCTGATGCTAACCCTA
This sequence comes from Lemur catta, assembly GCF_020740605.2. Classification (NCBI taxonomy): domain Eukaryota; kingdom Metazoa; phylum Chordata; class Mammalia; order Primates; family Lemuridae; genus Lemur; species Lemur catta. The sequence continues at coordinate 2,343,459 of NC_059134.1, forward strand.
ACCCTAACCCTAACACTATCCTAGGGCAGATGCTAACCCTAACGCTAACCCTAACACTATCTTTGAACTGATGCTAACCCTAACCCTAACCCTAACACTATCCTAGGCCTGATGATAACCCTAACCCTAACCCTAACACTATCCTAGGGTTTATGTTAAACCTAACCCTAACACTATCCTAGGGCTGATGCTAACCCTAACCCTAACCCTAACACTATCCTAGGGCGGATGCTAACCCTAACCCTAACCCTAACACTATCCTAGGGCTGATGCTAACCCTAACACTAACACTATCCTAGGGCTGATGCTAACCCTAACCCTAACCCTAACATTATCCTAGGGCGGATGCTAACCCTAACCCTAACCCTAACACTATCCTAGGGCTGATGCTAACCCTAACACTAACACTATCCTAGGCCTGATGCTAACCCTAACCCTAACCCTGACACTATTCTAGGGCTGATGCTAACCCTAACCCTGACACTATCCTAGGGCTGATGCTAACCCTAACACTAACACTATCCTAGGGCTGATGCTAACCCTAACCCTAACCCTAACCCTCTCCAAGGGCTGATGCTAACCCTAACTCTAACCCTAACACTATCCTAGGGCTGATGCTAACCCTAACCCTAACTCTAACACTATCTTAGGGCTGAGGCTAACCCTAACCCTAACACTATCGTACGGCTGATGATAACCCTAACCCTAACCCTAACACTATCCTAGGGCTGATGTTAACCTTAACACTAACACTATCCTAGTCCTGAAGCTAACCCTAACCCTAACCCTAACACTATCCTAGGGCTGATGCTAACCCTAACCCTAACACTATCCTAGGGCTGATGCTAACCCTAACGCTAACCCTAACACTATCCTTGAACTGATGCTAACCCTAACCCTAACCCTAACACTATCCTAGGGCGGATGCTAACCCTAACCCTAACCCAAACACTATCCTAGGGCTGATGCTAACCCTAACACTAACACTATCCTAGGGCTGAAGCTAACCCTAACACTAACCCTAACACTCTCCAAAGGCTGATGCTAACCCTAACCCTAACCCTAACATTACCCTTGGGCGAATGCTAACCCTAACCCTAACCCAAACTCTATCCTAGGGCTGATGCTAACCCTAACACTAACACTATCCCAGGCCTGATGCTAACCCTAACCCTAACCCTGACACTATTCTAGGGCTGATGCTAACCCTAACCCTAACACTGTCCTAGGGCTGATGCTAACCCTAACCCTAACACTATCCTAGGGCTGATGCTAACCCTAACCCTAACACTAACACTATCCTAGGGCGGATGCTAACCCTAACCCTAACCCTAACACTATCCTAGGGCTGATGCTAACCCTAACACTAACACTATCCTAGGGCTGATGCTAACCCTAACCCTAACCCTAACATTATCCTAGGGCTGATGCTAACCCTAACCCTAACTCTAACACTATCTTAGGGCTGAGGCTGACCCTAACCCTAACACTATCCTACGACTGATGCTAACCCTAACCCTAACCCTAACACTATCCTATGGCTGATGGTAACCCTAACCCTAACACTATCCTAGGGCTGATGCTAACCCTAACCCTAACCCTAACACTATCCTAGGGCTGATGCTAACCGTAACCCTAACACTATCCTAGGCCTGATGATAACCCTAACCCTAACCCTAACACTCCCCTAGGGCTGATGCTAACCCTAACCCTTACACTATCCTAGGGCTGATTCTAACCCTAACCCTAACCCTAACACTATCCTAGGGCTGATGCTAAGCCTAACGCTAACCCTAACACTATCCTTGAACTGATGCTAACCCTAACCCTAACCCTAACACTATACTAGGCCTGATGATAACCCTAACCCTAACCCTAACACTATCCTAGGGTTTATGTTAACCCTAATCCTAACACTATCCTAGGGCTGATGCTAACCCTAACCCTAAACCTAACACTATCCTAGGGCGGATGCTAACCCTAACCCTAACCCTAACACTATCCTAGGGCTGATGCTAACCCTAAAACTAACACTATCCTAGGGCTGAAGCTAACCCTAACCCTAACCCTAACACTCTCCAAGGCCTGATGCTAACCCTAACCCTAACCCTAACACTATCCTAGGGCTGATGCTAACCCTAACCCTAACACTAACACTATCCTAGGGTTGATGCTAACCCTAACACTAACACTATGCTAGGGCTGATGCTAACCCTAACACTAACCCTAACACTATCCTAGGTCTGATGCTAACCCTAACACTAACACTATCCTAGGGCTGATGCTAACCCTAAACCTAACCCTAATACTAACCTAGCGCTGATGCTAACCCTAACCCTAACACTATCCTAGGGCTGATGCTAACCCTAACCCTAACCCTAACACTATCCTAGGGCTGATGCTAACCCTAACCCTAACACTATCCTAGGTCTGATGCTAACCCTAACCCTAACCCTAACACTATGCTAGGGCTGATGCTAACCCTAACAGTAACACTATCCTAGGGCTGATGCTAACCCTAACCCTAACCCTAACACTATCCTAGGGCTGATGCTAACCCTAACCCTAACCCAAACACTATCCTAGGGTTGATGCTAACCCTAACCCTAACACTATCCTAGGGCTGATGCTAACCCTAACCCTAACCCTAACACTATCCTTGGGCTGATGCTAACCCTAACCCTAACACTATCCTGGGCCTGATGCTAACCCTAACCCTAACCCTAACACTATCCTAGGGCTGATGCTAACCCTAACCCTAACACTATCCTTGGGATGATGCTAACCCTAACCCTAACCCTAACACTATCCTAGGGCAGATGCTAAACCTAACGCTAACCCTAACACTATCCTTGAACTGATGTGAACCCTAACCCTAACCCTAACACTATCCTAGGCCTGATGATAACCCTAACCCTAACCCTAACACTATCCTAGGGCTGATGCTAACCCTAACCCGAACACTATCCTAGGGCTGATTCTAACCCTAACCCTAACCCTAACACTATCCTAGGGCTGATGCTAAGCCTAACGCTAACCCTAACACTATCCTTGAACTGATGCTAACCCTAACCCTAACCCTAACACTATCCTAGGGTTTATGTTAACCCTAACCCTAACACTATCCTAGGGCTGATGCTAACCCTAACCCTAAACCTAACACTATCCTAGGGCGGATGCTAACCCTAACCCTAACCCAAACACTATCCTAGGGCTGATGCTAACCCTAACACTAACACTATCCTAGGGCTGAAGCTAACCCTAACCGTAACCCTAACGCTCTCCAAAGGCTGATGCTAACCCTAACCCTAACACTAACACTATCCTAGGGCTGATGCTAATCCTAACCCTAACACTATCCTAGGTCTGATGCTAACCCTAACCCTAACACTATCCTAGGGCTGATGCTAACCCTAACCCTAACCCTAACACTATCCTAGGGCTGATACTAACACTAACCCTAACACTATCCTAGGCCTGATGATAACCCTAACCCTAACCCTAACACTATCCTAGGGCTGATGCTAACCCTAACCCCAACACTATCCTAGGGCTGATGCTAACCCTAACCCTAACCCTAACACTATCCTAAGTCTGATGCTAACCCTAGACCTCACACTATACTAGGCCTGATGATAACCATAACCCTAACCTTAACACTATCCTAGGGCTGATGCTAACCCTAACCCTAACCCTAACACTATCCTAGAGCTGATGCTAACCCTAACCCTAACACTATCCTAGGCCTGATGATAACCCTAACCCTAACCCTGACACTATCCTAGGGCTGATGCTAACCCTAACCCTAACCCTAACACTATCCTAGAGCTGATGCTAACCCTAACGCTAACACTATCCTAGGGCTGATGCTAACATTAACCCTAACCCTAACACTATCCTAGGCCTGATGCTAACCCTATCCGCAACCCTAACACTCTCCTAGGGCTGAGGCTAACCCTAACCCTAACAATATCCTAGGGCTGATGCTAACCCTAACCCTAACCCTAACACTATCCTAGGGCGGATGCTAACCCTAACCGTAACCCTAACACTATCCTAGGGCTGATGCTAACCCTAACAGTAACACTATCCTAGGGCTGATGCTAACCCTAACCCTAAACCTAACACTATCCTAGGGCTGATGCTAACCCTAACCCTAACCCTAACACTATCCTAGGGCGGATGCTAACCCTAACCCTAACCCTAACACTATCCTAGGGCTGATGCTAACCCTAACACTAACACTATCCTAGGGCTGATGCTAACCCTAACCCTAACCCTAACATTATCCTTGGGCGAATGCTAACCCTAACCCTAACCCAAACACTATCCTAGGGCTGATGCTAACCCTAACACTAACACTATCCTAGGCCTGATGCTAACCCTAACCCTAACCCTGACACTATTCTAGGGCTGATGCTAACCCTAACCCTAACACTATCCTAGGGCTGATGCTAACCCTAACCCTAACACTATCCTAGGGCTGATGCTAACCCTAACCCTAACACTAACACTATCCTAGGGCGGATGCTAACCCTAACCCTAACCCTAACACTATCCTAGGGCTGATGCTAACCCTAACACTAACACTATCCTAGGGCTGATGCTAACCCTAACCCTAACCCTAACATTATCCTAGGGCTGATGCTAACCCTAACCCTAACTCTAACACTATCTTAGGGCTGAGGCTGACCCTAACACTAACACTATCCTACGACTGATGCTAACCCTAACCCTAACCCTAACACTATCCTAGGGCTGATGCTAACCCTAACCCTAACACTATCCTAGGGCTGATGCTAACCCTAACCCTAACCCTAACACTATCCTAGGGCTGATGCTAACCGTAACCCTAACACTATCCTAGGCCTGATGATAACCCTAACCCTAACCCTAACACTATCCTAGGGCTGATGCTAACCCTAACCCTAACACTATCCTAGGGCTGATGATAACCCTAACCCTAACCCTGACACTATCCTAGGGCTGATGCTAACCCTAACCCTAACCCTAACACTATCCTAGAGCTGATGGTAACCCTAACCCTAACACTATCCTAGGGCTGATGCTAACCCTAACCCTAAGCCTAACACTATCCTAGGCCTGATGCTAACCCTATCCGTAACCCTAACACTCTCCTAGGGCTGAGGCTAACCCTAACCCTAACAATATCCTAGGGCTGATGCTAACCCTAACCCTAACCCTAAAACTATCCTTGGGCTGATGCTAACCGTAACCCTAACACTATCCGGGGCCTGATGCTAACCCTAACCCTAAACCTAAAACTATCCTAGGGCTGATGCTAACCCTAACCCTAACACTATCCTTGGGCTGATGCTAACCCTAACCCTAACCCTAACACTATCCTAGGGCAGATGCTAACCCCAACGCTAACCCTAACACTATCTTTGAACTGATGCTAACCCTAACCCTAACCCTAACACTATCCTAGGCCTGATGATAACCCTAACCCTAACCCTAACACTATCCTAGGGTTTATGTTAACCCTAACCCTAACACTATCCTAGGGCTGATGCTAACTCTAACCCTAACCCTAACACTATCCTAGGGCGGATGCTAACCCTAACCCTAACCCTAACACTATCCTAGGGCTGATGCTAACCCTAACCCTAACTCTAACACTATCCTAGGGCTGATGCTAACCCTAACCCTAACACTATCCTAGGCCTGATGCTAACCCTAACCCTAACCCTAACACTATCCTAGGGCTGATGCTAACCCTAACCCTAACACTATCCTAGGGCTGATGCTAACCCTAACCCGTAACCCTAACACTATCCTAGGGCTGATGCTAACCCTAACCCTAACACTATCCTAGGCCTGATGATAACCCTAACCCTAACCCTAACACTATCCTAGGGCTGATGCTAACCCTAACCCTAACCCTAACACTATCCTAAGTCTGATGCTAACCCTAGACCTCACACTATACTAGGCCTGATGATAACCATAACCCTAACCTTAACACTATCCTAGGGCTGATGCTAACCCTAACCCTAACCCTAACACTATCCTAGAGCTGATGCTAACCCTAACCCTAACACTATCCTTGGCCTGATGATAACCCTAACCCTGACACTATCCTAGGGCTGATGCTAACCCTAACCCTAACACTATCCTAGGGCTGATGCTAACCCTAACCCTAACCCTAACACTATCATAGGCCTGATGCTAAACCTATCCGTAACCCTAACACTCTCCTAGGGCTGAGGCTAACCCTAACCCTAACAATATCCTAGGGCTGATGCTAACCCTAACCTTAACCCTAACACTATCCTTGGGCTGATGCTAACCCTAACCCTAACACTATCCTGGGCCTGATGCTAACCCTAACCCTAAACCTAAAACTATCCTAGGGCTGATGCTAACCCTAACCCTAACACTATCCTTGGGCTGATGCTAACCCTAACCCTAACCCTAACACTATCCTAGGGCAGATGCTAACCCTAACGCTAACCCTAACACTATCTTTGAACTGATGCTAACCCTAACCCTAACCCTAACACTATCCTAGGCCTGATGATAACCCTAACCCTAACCCTAACACTATCCTAGGGTTTATGTTAAACCTAACCCTAACACTATCCTAGGGCTGATGCTAACCCTAACCCTAACCCTAACACTATCCTAGGGCGGATGCTAACCCTAACCCTAACCCTAACACTATCCTAGGGCTGATGCTAACCCTAACACTAACACTATCCTAGGGCTGATGCTAACCCTAACCCTAACCCTAACATTATCCTAGGGCGGATGCTAACCCTAACCCTAACCCTAACACTATCCTAGGGCTGATGCTAACCCTAACACTAACACTATCCTAGGCCTGATGCTAACCCTAACCCTAACCCTGACACTATTCTAGGGCTGATGCTAACCCTAACCCTGACACTATCCTAGGGCTGATGCTAACCCTAACACTAACACTATCCTAGGGCTGATGCTAACCCTAACCCTAACCCTAACCCTCTCCAAGGGCTGATGCTAACCCTAACTCTAACCCTAACACTATCCTAGGGCTGATGCTAACCCTAACCCTAACTCTAACACTATCTTAGGGCTGAGGCTAACCCTAACCCTAACACTATCGTACGGCTGATGATAACCCTAACCCTAACCCTAACACTATCCTAGGGCTGATGTTAACCTTAACACTAACACTATCCTAGTCCTGAAGCTAACCCTAACCCTAACCCTAACACTATCCTAGGGCTGATGCTAACCCTAACCCTAACACTATCCTAGGGCTGATGCTAACCCTAACGCTAACCCTAACACTATCCTTGAACTGATGCTAACCCTAACCCTAACCCTAACACTATCCTAGGGCGGATGCTAACCCTAACCCTAACCCAAACACTATCCTAGGGCTGATGCTAACCCTAACACTAACACTATCCTAGGGCTGAAGCTAACCCTAACACTAACCCTAACACTCTCCAAAGGCTGATGCTAACCCGAACCCTAACCCTAACACTATCCTAGGGCTGATGCTAACCCTAACCCTAACACTATCCTAGGTCTGATGCTAACCCTAACCCTAACACTATCCTAGGGCTGATGCTAACCCTAACCCTAACCCTAACACTATCCTAGGGCTGATGCTAACCCTAACCCTAACACTATCCTAGGCCTTATGATAACCCTAACCCTAACCCTAACACTATACTAGGGCTGATGCTAACCCTAACCCCAACACTATCCTAGGGCTGATGCTAACCCTAACCCTAACCCTAACACTATCCTAAGTCTGATGCTAACCCTAGACCTCACACTATACTAGGCCTGATGATAACCATAACCCTAACCTTAACACTATCCTAGGGCTGATGCTAACCCTAACCCTAACCCTAACACTATCCTAGAGCTGATGCTAACCCTAACCCTAACACTATCCTAGGCCTGATGATAACCCTAACCCTAACCCTGACACTATCCTAGGGCTGATGCTAACCCTAACCCTAACCCTAACACTATCCTAGAGCTGATGCTAACCCTAACCCTAACACTATCCTAGGGATGTTGCTAACCCTAACCCTAACCCTAACACTATCCTAGGCCTGATGCTAACCCTATCCGTAACCCTAACACTCTCCTAGGGCTGAGGCTAACCCTAACCCTAACAATATCCTAGGGCTGATGCTAACCCTAACCCTAACCCTAAAACTATCCTTGGTCTGATGCTAACCCTAACCCTAACACTATCCTGGGCCTGATGCTAACCCTAACCCTAAACCTAAAACTATCCTAGGGCTGATGCTAACCCTAACCCTAACACTATCCTTGGGATGATGCTAACCCTAACCCTAACCCTAACACTATCCTAGGGCAGATGCTAACCCTAACGCTAACCCTAAGACTATCTTTGAACTGATGCTAACCCTAACCCTAACCCTAACACTATCCTAGGCCTGATGATAACCCTAACCCTAACCCTAACACTATCCTAGGGTTTATGTTAACCCTAACCCTAACACTATCCTAGGGCTGATGCTAACTCTAACCCTAACCCTAACACTATCCTAGGGCGGATGCTAACCCTAACCCTAACCCTAACACTATCCTAGGGCTGATGCTAACCCTAACCCTAACTCTAACACTATCCTAGGGCTGATGCTAACCCTAACCCTAACACTATCCTAGGCCTGATGCTAACCCTAACCCTAACCCTAACACTATCCTAGGGCTGATGCTAACCCTAACCCTAACACTATCCTAGGGCTGATGCTAACCCTAACCCGTAACCCTAACACTATCCTAGGGCTGATGCTAACCCTAACCCTAACACTATCCTAGGCCTGATGATAACCCTAACCCTAACCCTAACACTATCCTAGGGCTGATGCTAACCCTAACCCTAACCCTAACACTATCCTAAGTCTGATGCTAACCCTAGACCTCACACTATACTAGGCCTGATGATAACCATAACCCTAACCTTAACACTATCCTAGGGCTGATGCTAACCCTAACCCTAACCCTAACACTATCCTACAGCTTATGCTAACCCTAACCCTAACACTATCCTAGGCCTGATGATAACCCTAACCCTAACCCTGACACTATCCTAGGGCTGATGCTAACCCTAACCCTAACACTATCGTAGGGCTGATGCTAACCCTAACCCTAACCCTAACACTATCCTAGGCCTGATGCTAACCCTATCCGTAACCCTAACACTCTCCTAGGGCTGAGGCTAACCCTAACCCTAACAATATCCTAGGGCTGATGCTAACCCTAACCTTAACCCTAACACTATCCTTGGGCTGATGCTAACCCTAACCCTAACACTATCCTGGGCCTGATGCTAACCCTAACCCTAAACCTAAAACTATCCTAGGGCTGATGCTAACCCTAACCCTAACACTATCCTTGGGCTGATGCTAACCCTAACCCTAACCCTAACACTATCCTAGGGCAGATGCTAACCCTAACGCTAACCCTAATACTATCTTTGAACTGATGCTAACCCTAACCCTAACCCTAACACTATCCTAGGCCTGATGATAACCCTAACCCTAACCCTAACACTATCCTAGGGTTTATGTTAACCCTAACCCTAACACTATCCTAGGGCTGATGCTAACCCTAACCCTAACCCTAACACTATCCTAGGGCGCATGCTAACCCTAACCCTAACCCTAACACTATCCTAGGGCTGATGCTAACCCTAACACTAACACTATCCTAGGGCTGATGCTAACCCTAACCCTAACCCTAACATTATCCTAGGGCGGATGCTAACCCTAACCCTAACCCTAACACTATCCTAGGGCTGATGCTAACCCTAACACTAACACTATCCTAGGCCTGATGCTAACCCTAACCCTAACCCTGACACTATTCTAGGGCTGATGCTAACCCTAACCCTAACACTATCCTAGGGCTGATGCTAACCCTAACACTAACACTATCCTAGGGCTGATGCTAACCCTAACCCTAACCCTAACCCTCTCCAAAGGCTGATGCTAACCCTAACTCTAACCCTAACACTATCCTAGGGCTGATGCTAACCCTAACCCTAACTCTAACACTATCTTAGGGCTGAGGCTAACCCTAACCCTAACACTATCGTACGGCTGATGATAACCCTAACCCTAACCCTAACACTATCCTAGGGCTGATGCTAACCTTAACCCTAACACTATCCTAGTCCTGATGCTAACCCTAACCCTAACCCTAACACTATCCTAGTGCTGATGCTAACCCTAACCCTAACACTATCCTAGGGCTGATGCTAACCCTAACGCTAACCCTAACACTATCCTTGAACTGATGCTAACGCTAACCCTAACCCTAACACTATCCTAGGGCGGATGCTAACCCTAACCCTAACCCAAACACTATCCTAGGGCTGATGCTAACCCTAACACTAACACTATCCTAGGGCTGAAGCTAACCCTAACACTAACCCTAACACTCTCCAAAGGCTGATGCTAACCCGAACCCTAACCCTAACACTATCCTAGGGCTGATGCTAACCCTAACCCTAACACTATCCTAGGTCTGATGCTAACCCTAACCCTAACACTATCCTAGGGCTGATGCTAACCCTAACCCTAACCCTAACACTATCCTAGGGCTGATGCTAACCCTAACCCTAACACTATCCTAGGCCTGATGATAACCCTAACCCTAACCCTAACACTATCCTAGGGCTGATGCTAACCCTAACCCCAACACTATCCTAGGGCTGATGCTAACCCTAACCCTAACCCTAACACTATCCTAAGTCTGATGCTAACCCTAGACCTCACACTATACTAGGCCTGATGATAACCATAACCCTAACCTTAACACTATCCTAGGGCTGATGCTAACCCTAACCCTAACCCTAACACTATCCTAGAGCTGATGCTAACCCTAACCCTAACACTATCCTAGGCCTGATGATAACCCTAACCCTAACCCTGACACTATCCTAGGGCTGATGCTAACCCTAACCCTAACCCTAACACTATCCTAGAGCTGATGCTAACCCTAACCCTAACACTATCCTAGGGCTGTTGCTAACCCTAACCCTAACCCTAACACTATCCTAGGCCTGATGCTAACCCTATCCGTAACCCTAACACTCTCCTAGGGCTGAGGCTAACCCTAACCCTAACAATATCCTAGGGCTGATGCTAACCCTAACCCTAACCCTAAAACTATCCTTGGGCTGATGCTAACCCTAACCCTAACACTATCCTGGGCCTGATGCTAACCCTAACCCTAAACCTAAAACTATCCTAGGGCTGATGCTAACCCTAACCCTAACACTATCCTTGGGATGATGCTAACCCTAACCCTAACCCTAACACTATCCTAGGGCAGATGCTAACCCTAACGCTAACCCTAACACTATCTTTGAACTGATGCTAACCCTAACCCTAACCCTAACACTATCCTAGGCCTGATGATAACCCTAACCCTAACCCTAACACTATCCTAGGGTTTATGTTAACCCTAACCCTAACACTATCCTAGGGCTGATGCTAACTCTAACCCTAACCCTAACACTATCCTAGGGCGGATGCTAACCCTAACCCTAACCCTAACACTATCCTAGGGCTGATGCTAACCCTAACCCTAACTCTAACACTATCCTAGGGCTGATGCTAACCCTAACCCTAACACTATCCTAGGCCTGATGCTAACCCTAACCCTAACCCTAACACTATCCTAGGGCTGATGCTAACCCTAACCCTAACACTATCCTAGGGCTGATGCTAACCCTAACCCGTAACCCTAACACTATCCTAGGGCTGATGCTAACCCTAACCCTAACACTATCCTAGGCCTGATGATAACCCTAACCCTAACCCTAACACTATCCTAGGGCTGATGCTAACCCTAACCCTAACCCTAACACTATCCTAAGTCTGATGCTAACCCTAGACCTCACACTATACTAGGCCTGATGATAACCATAACCCTAACCTTAACACTATCCTAGGGCTGATGCTAACCCTAACACTAACACTATCCTAGGGCTGATGCTAACCCTAACCCTAACCCTAACATTATCCTAGGGCGGATGCTAACCCTAATCCTAACCCTAACACTATCCTAGGGCTGATGCTAACCCTAACACTAACACTATCCTAGGCCTGATGCTAACCCTAACCCTAACCCTGACACTATTCTAGGGCTGATGCTAACCCTAACCCTAACACTATCCTAGGGCTGATGCTAACCCTAACACTAACACTATCCTAGGGCTGATGCTAACCCTAACCCTAACCCTAACCCTCTCCAAGGGCTGATGCTAACCCTAACTCTAACCTTAACACTATCCTAGGGCTGATGCTAACCCTAACCCTAACTCTAACACTATCTTAGGGCTGAGGCTAACCCTAACCCTAACACTATCCTACGGCTGATGATAACCCTAACCCTAACCCTAACACTATCCTAGGGCTGATGCTAACCCTAACCCTAACACTATCCTAGTCCTGATGCTAACCCTAACCCTAACCCTAACACTATCCTAGGGCTGATGCTAACCCTAACCCTAACACTATCCTAGGGCTGATGCTAACCCTAACGCTAACCCTAACACTATCCTTGAACTGATGCTAACCCTAACCCTAACCCTAACACTATCCTAGGCCTGATGATAACCCTAACCCTAACCCTAACACTATCCTAGGCCTGATGATAACCCTAACCCTAACCCTGACACTATCCTAGGGCTGATGCTAACCCTAACCCTAACACTATCCTAGGGCTGATGCTAACCCTAACCCTAACCCTAACACTATCCTAGGCCTGATGCTAACCCTAACCCTAACACTATCCTAGGGCTGATGCTAACCCTAACGCTAACCCTAACACTATCCTTGAACTGATGCTAACCCTAACCCTAACCCTAACACTATCCTAGGCCTGATGATAACCCTAACCCTAACCCTAACACTATCCTAGGCCTGATGATAACCCTAACCCTAACCCTGACACTATCCTAGGGCTGATGCTAACCCTAACCCTAACACTATCCTAGGGCTGATGCTAACCCTAACCCTAACCCAAACACTATCCTAGGGTTGATGCTAACCCTAACCCTAACACTATCCTAGGGCTGATGCTAACCCTAAAACTAACCCTAACACTATCCTTGGGCTGATGCTAACCCTAACCCTAACACTGTCCTGGGCCTGATGCTAACCCTAACCCTAACCCTAACACTACCCTAGGGCTGATGCTAACCCTAACCCTAACACTATCCTTGGCCTGCTGCTAACCCTAACCCTAACCCTAACAATATCCTAGGGCAGATGCTAACCATAACCCTAACCCTAACACTATCCTTGGGCTGATGCTAACCCTAACCCTAACACTATCCTGGGCCTGATGCTAACCCTAACCCTAACCCTAACACTACCCTAGGGCTGATGCTAACCCTAACCCTAACACTATCCTAGGCCTGATGATAACCCTAACCCTAACCCTAACACTATCCTAGGGCTGATGCTAACCCTAACCCTAACACTATCCTAGGGCTGATGATAACCCTAACCCTAACCCTGACACTATCCTAGGGCTGATGCTAACCCTAACCCTAACCCTAACACTATCCTAGAGCTGATGCTAACCCTAACCCTAACACTATCCTAGGGCTGATGCTAACCCTAACCCTAACCCTAACACTATCCTAGGCCTGATGCTAACCCTATCCGTAACCCTAACACTCTCCTAGGGCTGAGGCTAACCCTAACCCTAACAATATCCTAGGGCTGATGCTAACCCTAACCCTAACCCTAAAACTATCCTTGGGCTGATGCTAACCGTAACCCTAACACTATCCTGGGCCTGATGCTAACCCTAACCCTAAACCTAAAACTATCCTAGGGCTGATGCTAACCCTAACCCTAACACTATCCTGTGGCTGATGCTAACCCTAACCCTAACCCTAACACTATCCTTGGGCAGATGCTAACCCTAACGCTAACCCTAACACTATCTTTGAACTGATGCTAACCCTAACCCTAACCCTAACACTATCCTAGGCCTGATGATAACCCTAACCCTAACCCTAACACTATCCTAGGGTTTATGTTAACCCTAACCCTAACACTATCCTAGGGCTGATGCTAACTCTAACCCTAACCCTAACACTATCCTAGGGCGGATGCTAACCCTAACCCTAACCCTAACACTATCCTAGGGCTGATGCTAACCCTAACCCTAACTCTAACACTATCCTAGGGCTGATGCTAACACTAACCCTAACACTATCCTAGGCCTGATGCTAACCCTAACCCTAACCCTAACACTATCCTAGGGCTGATGCTAACCCTAACCCTAACACTATCCTAGGGCTGATGCTAACCCTAACCCGTAACCCTAACACTATCCTAGGGCTGATGCTAACCCTAACCCTAACACTATCCTAGGCCTGATGATAACCCTAACCCTAACCCTAACACTATCCTAGGGCTGATGCTAACCCTAACCCTAACCCTAACACTATCCTAAGTCTGATGCTAACCCTAGACCTCACACTATACTAGGCCTGATGATAACCATAACCCTAACCTTAACACTATCCTAGGGCTGATGCTAACCGTAACCCTAAACCTAACACTATCCTAGAGCTGATGCTAACCCTAACCCTAACACTATCCTAGGCCTGATGATAACCCTAACCCTAACCCTGACACTATCCTAGGGCTGATGCTAACCCTAACCCTAACACTATCCTAGGGCTGATGCTAACCCTAACCCTAACCCTAACACTATCCTAGGCCTGATGCTAAACCTATCCGTAACCCTAACACTCTCCTAGGGCTGAGGCTAACCCTAACCCTAACAATATCCTAGGGCTGATGCTAACCCTAACCTTAACCCTAACACTATCCTTAGGCTGATGCTAACCCTAACCCTAACACTATCCTGGGCCTGATGCTAACCCTAACCCTAAACCTAAAACTATCCTAGGGCTGATGCTAACCCTAACCCTAACACTATCCTTGGGCTGATGCTAACCCTAACCCTAACCCTAACACTATCCTAGGGCAGATGCTAACCCTAACGCTAACCGTAACACTATCTTTGAACTGATGCTAACCCTAACCCTAACCCTAACACTATCCTAGGCCTGATGATAACCCTAACCCTAACCCTAACACTGTCCTAGGGTTTATGTTAACCCTAAACCTAACACTATCCTTGGGCTGATGCTAACCCTAACCCTAACACTGTCCTGGGCCTGATGCTAACCCTAACCCTAACCCTAACACTACCCTAGGGCTGATGCTAACCCTAACCCTAACACTATCCTTGGCCTGCTGCTAACCCTAACCCTAACCCTAACAATATCCTGGGGCAGATGCTAACCATAACCCTAACCCTAACACTATCCTTGGGCTGATGCTAACCCTAACCCTAACACTATCCTGGGCCTGATGCTAACCCTAACCCTAACCCTAACACTATCCTAGGGCTGATGCTAACCCTAACCCTAACACTATCCTTGGGCTGATGCTAACCCTAACCCTAAGACTAACATTATCCTAGGGCAGATGCTAACCCTAACGCTAACCCTAACACTATCCTTGAACTGATGCTAACCCTAACCCTAACCCTAACACTATCCTAGCCCTGATGATAACCCTAACCCTAACAGTATCCTAGGGTTTATGTTAACCCTAACCCTAACAGTATCCTAGGGCTGATGCTAACCCTAACCCTAACCCTAACACTATCCTAGGGCTGATGCTAACCCTAACCCTAACCCTAACACTATCCTAGGGCTGATGCTAACCCTAACAGTAACACTATCCTAGGCCTGATGCTAACCCTAACCCTAACCCTGACACTATTCTAGGGCTGATGCTAACCCTAACCCTAACACTATCCTAGGGCTGATGCTAACCCTAACACTAACACTATCCTAGGGCTGATGCTAACCCTAACCCTAACCCTAACCCTCTCCAAGGGCTGATGCTAACCCTAACTCTAACCCTAACACTATCCTAGGGCTGATGCTAACCCTAACCCTAACTCTAACACTATCTTAGGGCTGAGGCTAACCCTAACCCTAACACTATCCTACGGCTGATGATAACCCTAACCCTAACCCTAACACTATCCTAGGGCTGATGCTAACCCTAACCCTAACACTATCCTAGTCCTGATGCTAACCCAAACCCTAACCCTAACACTATCCTAGGGCTGATGCTAACCCTAACCCTAACACTATCCTAGGGCTGATGCTAACCCTAACGCTAACCCTAACACTATCCTTGAACTGATGCTAACCCTAACCCTAACCCTAACACTATCCTAGGCCTGATGATAACCCTAACCCTAACCCTAACACTATCCTAGGCCTGATGATAACCCTAACCCTAACGCTGACACTATCCTAGGGCTGATGCTAACCCTAACCCTAACACTATCCTAGGGCTGATGCTAACCCTAACCCTAACCCTAACACTATCCTAGGCCTGATGCTAACGCTATCCCTAACCCTAACACTCTCCTAGGGCTGAGGCTAACCCTAACCCTAACACTATCCTAGGGCTGATGCTAACCCTAACCCTAACCCAAACACTATCCTAGGGTTGATGCTAACCCTAACCCTAACACTATCCTAGGGCTGATGCTAACCCTAACCCTAACCCTAACACTATCCTTGGGCTGATGCTAACCCTAACCCTAACACTGTCCTGGGCCTGATGCTAACCCTAACCCTAACCCTAACACTACCCTAGGGCTGATGCTAACCCTAACCCTAACACTATCCTTGGCGTGCTGCTAACCCTAACCCTAACCCTAACAATATCCTAGGGCAGATGCTAACCATAACCCTAACCCTAACACTATCCTTGGGCTGATGCTAACCCTAACCCTAACACTATCCTGGGCCTGATGCTAACCCTAACCCTAACCCTAACACTATCCTAGGGCTGATGCTAACCCTAAGCCTAACACTATCCTTGGGCTGATGCTAACCCTAACCCTAAGACTAACATTATCCTAGGGCACATGCTAACCCTAACGCTAACCCTAACACTATCCTTGAACTGATGCTAACCCTAACCCTAACCCTAACACTATCCTAGCCCTGATGATAAGCCTAACCCTAACAGGATCCTAGGGTTTATGTTAACCCTAACCCTAACAGTATCCTAGGGCTGATGCTAACCCTAACCCTAACCCTAACACTATCCTAGGGCGGATGCTAACCCTAACCGTAACCCTAACACTATCCTAGGGCTGATGCTAACCCTAACAGTAACACTATCCTAGGGCTGATGCTAACCCTAACCCTAAACCTAACACTATCCTAGGGCTGATGCTAACCCTAACCCTAACCCTAACACTATCCTAGGGCGGATGCTAACCCTAACCCTAACCCTAACACTATCCTAGGGCTGATGCTAACCCTAACACTAACACTATCCTAGGGCTGATGCTAACCCTAACCCTAACCCTAACATTATCCTTGGGTGAATGCTAACCCTAACCCTAACCCAAACACTATCCTAGGGCTGATGCTAACCCTAACACTAACACTATCCTAGGCCTGATGCTAACCCTAACCCTAACCCTGACACTATTCTAGGGCTGATGCTAACCCTAACCCTAACACTATCCTAGGGCTGATGCTAACCCTAACCCTAACCCTAACACTATCCTAGGGCTGATGCTAACCCTAACTGTAACACTATCCTAGGGCTGATGCTAACCCTAACCCTAACCCTAACACGATCCTAGGGCTGATGCTAACCCTAACCCTAACCCAAACACTATCCTAGGGTTGATGCTAACCCTAACCCTAACACTATCCTAGGGCTGATGCTAACCCTAACCCTAACCCTAACACTATCCTTGGGCTGATGCTAACCCTAACCCTAACACTATCCTGGGCCTGATGCTAACCCTATCCCTAACCCTAACACTATCCTAGGGCTGATGCTAACCCTAACCCTAACACTATCCTTGGGCTGATGCTAACCCTAACCCTAACCCTAACACTATCCTAGGGCAGATGCTAAACCTAACGCTAACCCTAACACTATCCTTGAACTGATGTGAACCCTAACCCTAACCCTAACACTATCCTAGGGTTTATGTTAACCCCAACCCTAACACTATCCTAGGGCTGATGCTAACCCTAACACTAACACTATCCTAGGGCTGATGCTAACCCTAACCCTAACCCTAACATTATCCTAGGGCGGATGCTAACCCTAACCCTAACCCTAACACTATCCTAGGGCTGATGCTAACCCTAACACTAACACTATCCTAGGCCTGATGCTAACCCTAACCCTAACCCTAACACTATCCTAGGGCTGATGCTAACCCTAACCCTAACACTATCCTAGGGCTGATGCTAAACCTAACACTAACACTATCCTAGGGCTGATGCTAACCCTAACCCTAACCCTAAAACTATCCTAGGGCTGATGCTAACCGTAACCCTAACACTATCCTAGGCCTGATGATAACCCTAACCCTAACCCTAACACTATCCTAGGGCTGATGCTAAGCCTAACGCTAACCCTAACACTATCCTTGAACTGATGCTAACCCTAACCCTAACCCTAACACTATCCTAGGGTTTATGTTAACCCTAACCCTAACACTATCCTAGGGCTGATGCTAACCCTAACCCTAACCCTAACCCTCTCCAAGGGCTGATGCTAACCCTAACTCTAACCCTAACACTATCCTAGGGCTGATGCTAACCCTAACCCTAACTCTAACACTATCTTAGGGCTGAGGCTAACCCTAACCCTAACACTATCGTACGGCTGATGATAACCCTAACCCTAACCCTAACACTATCCTAGGGCTGATGCTAACCTTAACCCTAACACTATCCTAGTCCTGATGCTAACCCTAACCCTAACCCTAACACTATCCTAGGGCTGATGCTAACCCTAACCCTAACACTATCCTAGGGCTGATGCTAACCCTAACGCTAACCCTAACACTATCCTTGAACTGATGCTAACCCTAACCCTAACCCTAACACTATCCTAGGGCGGATGCTAACCCTAACCCTAACCCAAACACTATCCTAGGGCTGATGCTAACCCTAACACTAACACTATCCTAGGGCTGAAGCTAACCCTAACACTAACCCTAACACTCTCCAAAGGCTGATGCTAACCCGAACCCTAACCCTAACACTATCCTAGGGCTGATGCTAACCCTAACCCTAACACTATCCTAGGTCTGATGCTAACCCTAACCCTAACACTATCCTAGGGCTGATGCTAACCCTAACCCTAACCCTAACACTATCCTAGGGCTGATGCTAACCCTAACCCTAACACTATCCTAGGCCTGATGATAACCCTAACCCTAACCCTAACACTATCCTAGGGCTGATGCTAACCCTAACCCCAACACTATCCTAGGGCTGATGCTAACCCTAACCCTAACAGTAACACTATCCTAAGTCTGATGCTAACCCTAGACCTCACACTATACTAGGCCTGATGATAACCATAACCCTAACCTTAACACTATCCTAGGGCTGATGCTAACCCTAACCCTAACCCTAACACTATCCTAGAGCTGATGCTAACCCTAACCCTAACACTATCCTAGGCCTGATGATAACCCTAACCCTAACCCTGACACTATCCTAGGGCTGATGCTAACCCTAACCCTAACCCTAACACTATCCTAGAGCTGATGCTAACCCTAACCCTAACACTATCCTAGGGCTGTTGCTAACCCTAACCCTAACCCTAACACTATCCTAGGCCTGATGCTAACCCTATCCGTAACCCTAACACTCTCCTAGGGCTGAGGCTAACCCTAACCCTAACAATATCCTAGGGCTGATGCTAACCCTAACCCTAACCCTAAAACTATCCTTGGGCTGATGCTAACCCTAACCCTAACACTATCCTGGGCCTGATGCTAACCCTAACCCTAAACCTAAAACTATCCTAGGGCTGATGCTAACCCTAACCCTAACACTATCCTTGGGATGATGCTAACCCTAACCCTAACGCTAACACTATCCTAGGGCAGATGCTAACCCTAACGCTAACCCTAACACTATCTTTGAACTGATGCTAACCCTAACCCTAACCCTAACACTATCCTAGGCCTGATGATAACCCTAACCCTAACCCTAACACTATCCTAGGGTTTATGTTAACCCTAACCCTAACACTATCCTAGGGCTGATGCTAACTCTAACCCTAACCCTAACACTATCCTAGGGCGGATGCTAACCCTAACCCTAACCCTAACACTATCCTAGGGCTGATGCTAACCCTAACCCTAACTCTAACACTATCCTAGGGCTGATGCTAACCCTAACCCTAACACTATCCTAGGCCTGATGCTAACCCTAACCCTAACCCTAACACTATCCTAGGGCTGATGCTAACCCTAACCCTAACACTATCCTAGGGCTGATGCTAACCCTAACCCGTAACCCTAACACTATCCTAGGGCTGATGCTAACCCTAACCCTAACACTATCCTAGGCCTGATGATAACCCTAACCCTAACCCTAACACTATCCTAGGGCTGATGCTAACCCTAACCCTAACCCTAACACTATCCTAAGTCTGATGCTAACCCTAGACCTCACACTATACTAGGCCTGATGATAACCATAACCCTAACCTTAACACTATCCTAGGGCTGATGCTAACCCTAACCCTAACCCTAACACTATCCTAGAGCTGATGCTAACCCTAACCCTAACACTATCCTAGGCCTGATGATAAGCCTAACCCTAACCCTGACACTATCCTAGGGCTGATGCTAACCCTAACCCTAACACTATCCTAGGGCTGATGCTAACCCTAACCCTAACCCTAACACTATCCTAGGCCTGATGCTAACCCTATCCGTAACCCTAACACTCTCCTAGGGCTGAGGCTAACCCTAACCCTAACAATATCCTAGGGCTGATGCTAACCCTAACCTTAACCCTAACACTATCCTTGGGCTGATGCTAACCCTAACCCTAACACTATCCTGGGCCTGATGCTAACCCTAACCCTAAACCTAAAACTATCCTAGGGCTGATGCTAACCCTAACCCTAACACTATCCTTGGGCTGATGCTAACCCTAACCCTAACCCTAACACTATCCTAGGGCAGATGCTAACCCTAACGCTAACCCTAACACTATCTTTGAACTGATGCTAACCCTAACCCTAACCCTAACACTATCCTAGGCCTGATGATAACCCTAACCCTAACCCTAACACTATCCTAGGGTTTATGTTAACCCTAACCCTAACAGTATCCTAGGGCTGATGCTAACCCTAACCCTAACCCTAACACTATCCTAGGGCGCATGCTAACCCTAACCCTAACCCTAACACTATCCTAGGGCTGATGCTAACCCTAACACTAACACTATCCTAGGGCTGATGCTAACACTAACCCTAACCCTAACATTATCCTAGGGCGGATGCTAACCCTAATCCTAACCCTAACACTATCCTAGGGCTGATGCTAACCCTAACACTAACACTATCCTAGGCCTGATGCTAACCCTAACCCTAACCCTGACACTATTCTAGGGCTGATGCTAACCCTAACCCTAACACTATCCTAGGGCTGATGCTAACCCTAACACTAACACTATCCTAGGGCTGATGCTAACCCTAACCCTAACCCTAACCCTCTCCAAGGGCTGATGCTAACCCTAACTCTAACCTTAACACTATCCTAGGGCTGATGCTAACCCTAACCCTAACTCTAACACTATCTTAGGGCTGAGGCTAACCCTAACCCTAACACTATCCTACGGCTGATGATAACCCTAACCCTAACCCTAACACTATCCTAGGGCTGATGCTAACCCTAACCCTAACACTATCCTAGTCCTGAAGCTAACCCTAACCCTAACCCTAACACTATCCTAGGGCTGATGCTAACCCTAACCCTAACACTATCCTAGGGCTGATGCTAACCCTAACGCTAACCCTAACACTATCCTTGAACTGATGCTAACCCTAACCCTAACCCTAACACTATCCTAGGCCTGATGATAACCCTAACCCTAACCCTAACACTATCCTAGGCCTGATGATAACCCTAACCCTAACCCTGACACTATCCTAGGGCTGATGCTAACCCTAACCCTAACACTATCCTAGGGCTGATGCTAACCCTAACCCTAACCCTAACACTATCCTAGGCCTGATGCTAACCCTATCCCTAACCCTAACACTCTCCTAGGGCTGAGGCTAACCCTAACCCTAACACTATCCTAGGGCTGATCCTAACCCTAACCCTAACCCAAACACTATCCTAGGGTTGATGCTAACCCTAACCCTAACACTATCCTAGGGCTGATGCTAACCCTAAAACTAACCCTAACACTATCCTTGGGCTGATGCTAACCCTAACCCTAACACTGTCCTGGGCCTGATGCTAACCCTAACCCTAACCCTAACACTACCCTAGGGCTGATGCTAACCCTAACCCTAACACTATCCTTGGCCTGCTGCTAACCCTAACCCTAACCCTAACAATATCCTAGGGCAGATGCTAACCATAACCCTAACCCTAACACTATCCTTGGGCTGATGCTAACCCTAACCCTAACACTATCCTGGGCCTGATGCTAACCCTAACCCTAACCCTAACACTACCCTAGGGCTGATGCTAACCCTAACCCTAACACTATCCTAGGGCTGATGCTAACCCTAACCCTAACCCTAACACTATCCTAGGGCTGATGCTAACCGTAACCCTAACACTATCCTAGGCCTGATGATAACCCTAACCCTAACCCTAACACTATCCTAGGGCTGATGCTAACCCTAACCCTAACACTATCCTAGGGCTGATGATAACCCTAACCCTAACCCTGATACTATCCTAGGGCTGATGCTAACCCTAACCCTAACCCTAACACTATCCTAGAGCTGATGCTAACCCTAACCCTAACACTATCCTAGGGTTGATGCTAACCCTAACCCTAACCCTAACACTATCCTAGGCCTGATGCTAACCCTATCCGTAACCCTAACACTCTCCTAGGGCTGAGGCTAACCCTAACCCTAACAATATCCTAGGGCTGATGCTAACCCTAACCCTAACCCTAAAACTATCCTTGGGCTGATGCTAACCGTAACCCTAACACTATCCTGGGCCTGATGCTAACCCTAACCCTAAACCTAAAACTATCCTAGGGCTGATGCTAACCCTAACCCTAACACTATCCTTGGGCTGATGCTAACCCTAACCCTAACCCTAACACTATCCTTGGGCAGATGCTAACCCTAACGCTAACCCTAACACTATCTTTGAACTGATGCTAACCCTAACCCTAACCCTAACACTATCCTAGGCCTGATGATAACCCTAACCCTAACCCTAACACTATCCTAGGGTTTATGTTAACCCTAACCCTAACACTATCCTAGGGCTGATGCTAACTCTAACCCTAACCCTAACACTATCCTAGGGCGGATGCTAACCCTAACCCTAACCCTAACACTATCCTAGGGCTGATGCTAACCCTAACCCTAACTCTAACACTATCCTAGGGCTGATGCTAACACTAACCCTAACACTATCCTAGGCCTGATGCTAACCCTAACCCTAACCCTAACACTATCCTAGGGCTGATGCTAACCCTAACCCTAACACTATCCTAGGGCTGATGCTAACCCTAACCCGTAACCCTAACACTATCCTAGGGCTGATGCTAACCCTAACCCTAACACTATCCTAGGCCTGATGATAACCCTAACCCTAACCCTAACACTATCCTAGGGCTGATGCTAACCCTAACCCTAACCCTAACACTATCCTAAGTCTGATGCTAACCCTAGACCTCACACTATACTAGGCCTGATGATAACCATAACCCTAACCTTAACACTATCCTAGGGCTGATGCTAACCGTAACCCTAAACCTAACACTATCCTAGAGCTGATGCTAACCCTAACCCTAACACTATCCTAGGCCTGATGATAACCCTAACCCTAACCCTGACACTATCCTAGGGCTGATGCTAACCCTAACCCTAACACTATCCTAGGGCTGATGCTAACCCTAACCCTAACCCTAACACTATCCTAGGCCTGATGCTAAACCTATCCGTAACCCTAACACTCTCCTAGGGCTCAGGCTAACCCTAACCCTAACACTATCCTAGGGCTGATGCTAACCCTAACCTTAACCCTAACACTATCCTTAGGCTGATGCTAACCCTAACCCTAACACTATCCTGGGCCTGATGCTAACCCTAACCCTAAACCTAAAACTATCCTAGGGCTGATGCTAACCCTAACCCTAACACTATCCTTGGGCTGATGCTAACCCTAACCCTAACCCTAACACTATCCTAGGGCAGATGCTAACCCTAACGCTAACCGTAACACTATCTTTGAACTGATGCTAACCCTAACCCTAACCCTAACACTATCCTAGGCCTGATGATAACCCTAACCCTAACCCTAACACTATCCTAGGGTTTATGTTAACCCTAAACCTAACACTATCCTTGGGCTGATGCTAACCCTAACCCTAACACTGTCCTGGGCCTGATGCTAACCCTAACCCTAACCCTAACACTACCCTAGGGCTGATGCTAACCCTAACCCTAACACTATCCTTGGCCTGCTGCTAACCCTAACCCTAACCCTAACAATATCCTGGGGCAGATGCTAACCATAACCCTAACCCTAACACTATCCTTGGGCTGATGCTAACCCTAACCCTAACACTATCCTGGGCCTGATGCTAACCCTAACCCTAACCCTAACACTATCCTAGGGCTGATGCTAACCCTAACCCTAACACTATCCTTGGGCTGATGCTAACCCTAACCCTAAGACTAACATTATCCTAGGGCAGATGCTAACCCTAACGCTAACCCTAACACTATCCTTGAACTGATGCTAACCCTAACCCTAACCCTAACACTATCCTAGCCCTGATGATAACCCTAACCCTAACAGTATCCTAGGGTTTATGTTAACCCTAACCCTAACAGTATCCTAGGGCTGATGCTAACCCTAACCCTAACCCTAACACTATCCTAGGGCGGATGCTAACCCTAACCCTAACCCTAACACTATCCTAGGGCTGATGCTAACCCTAACAGTAACACTATCCTAGGCCTGATGCTAACCCTAACCCTAACCCTGACACTATTCTAGGGCTGATGCTAACCCTAACCCTAACACTATCCTAGGGCTGATGCTAACCCTAACACTAACACTATCCTAGGGCTGATGCTAACCCTAACCCTAACCCTAACCCTCTCCAAGGGCTGATGCTAACCCTAACTCTAACCCTAACACTATCCTAGGGCTGATGCTAACCCTAACCCTAACTCTAACACTATCTTAGGGCTGAGGCTAACCCTAACCCTAACACTATCCTACGGCTGATGATAACCCTAACCCTAACCCTAACACTATCCTAGGGCTGATGCTAACCCTAACCCTAACACTATCCTAGTCCTGATGCTAACCCAAACCCTAACCCTAACACTATCCTAGGGCTGATGCTAACCCTAACCCTAACACTATCCTAGGGCTGATGCTAACCCTAACGCTAACCCTAACACTATCCTTGAACTGATGCTAACCCTAACCCTAACCCTAACACTATCCTAGGCCTGATGATAACCCTAACCCTAACCCTAACACTATCCTAGGCCTGATGATAACCCTAACCCTAACGCTGACACTATCCTAGGGCTGATGCTAACCCTAACCCTAACACTATCCTAGGGCTGATGCTAACCCTAACCCTAACCCTAACACTATCCTAGGCCTGATGCTAACGCTATCCCTAACCCTAACACTCTCCTAGGGCTGAGGCTAACCCTAACCCTAACACTATCCTAGGGCTGATGCTAACCCTAACCCTAACCCAAACACTATCCTAGGGTTGATGCTAACCCTAACCCTAACACTATCCTAGGGCTGATGCTAACCCTAACCCTAACCCTAACACTATCCTTGGGCTGATGCTAACCCTAACCCTAACACTGTCCTGGGCCTGATGCTAACCCTAACCCTAACCCTAACACTACCCTAGGGCTGATGCTAACCCTAACCCTAACACTATCCTTGGCGTGCTGCTAACCCTAACCCTAACCCTAACAATATCCTAGGGCAGATGCTAACCATAACCCTAACCCTAACACTATCCTTGGGCTGATGCTAACCCTAACCCTAACACTATCCTGGGCCTGATGCTAACCCTAACCCTAACCCTAACACTATCCTAGGGCTGATGCTAACCCTAAGCCTAACACTATCCTTGGGCTGATGCTAACCCTAACCCTAAGACTAACATTATCCTAGGGCACATGCTAACCCTAACGCTAACCCTAACACTATCCTTGAACTGATGCTAACCCTAACCCTAACCCTAACACTATCCTAGCCCTGATGATAACCCTAACCCTAACAGGATCCTAGGGTTTATGTTAACCCTAACCCTAACAGTATCCTAGGGCTGATGCTAACCCTAACCCTAACCCTAACACTATCCTAGGGCGGATGCTAACCCTAACCGTAACCCTAACACTATCCTAGGGCTGATGCTAACCCTAACAGTAACACTATCCTAGGGCTGATGCTAACCCTAACCCTAAACCTAACACTATCCTAGGGCTGATGCTAACCCTAACCCTAACCCTAACACTATCCTAGGGCGGATGCTAACCCTAACCCTAACCCTAACACTATCCTAGGGCTGATGCTAACCCTAACACTAACACTATCCTAGGGCTGATGCTAACCCTAACCCTAACCCTAACATTATCCTTGGGTGAATGCTAACCCTAACCCTAACCCAAACACTATCCTAGGGCTGATGCTAACCCTAACACTAACACTATCCTAGGCCTGATGCTAACCCTAACCCTAACCCTGACACTATTCTAGGGCTGATGCTAACCCTAACCCTAACACTATCCTAGGGCTGATGCTAACCCTAACCCTAACCCTAACACTATCCTAGGGCTGATGCTAACCCTAACTGTAACACTATCCTAGGGCTGATGCTAACCCTAACCCTAACCCTAACACTATCCTAGGGCTGATGCTAACCCTAACCCTAACCCAAACACTATCCTAGGGTTGATGCTAACCCTAACCCTAACACTATCCTAGGGCTGATGCTAACCCTAACCCTAACCCTAACACTATCCTTGGGCTGATGCTAACCCTAACCCTAACACTATCCTGGGCCTGATGCTAACCCTAACCCTAACCCTAACACTATCCTAGGGCTGATGCTAACCCTAACCCTAACACTATCCTTGGGCTGATGCTAACCCTAACCCTAACCCTAACACTATCCTAGGGCAGATGCTAAACCTAACGCTAACCCTAACACTATCCTTGAACTGATGTGAACCCTAACCCTAACCCTAACACTATCCTAGGGTTTATGTTAACCCCAACCCTAACACTATCCTAGGGCTGATGCTAACCCTAACACTAACACTATCCTAGGGCTGATGCTAACCCTAACCCTAACCCTAACATTATCCTAGGGCAGATGCTAACCCTAACCCTAACCCTAACACTATCCTAGGGCTGATGCTAACCCTAACACTAACACTATCCTAGGCCTGATGCTAACCCTAACCCTAACCCTAACACTATCCTAGGGCTGATGCTAACCCTAACCCTAACACTATCCTAGGGCTGATGCTAAACCTAACACTAACACTATCCTAGGGCTGATGCTAACCCTAACCCTAACCCTAAAACTATCCTAGGGCTGATGCTAACCGTAACCCTAACACTATCCTAGGCCTGATGATAACCCTAACCCTAACCCTAACACTATCCTAGGGCTGATGCTAAGCCTAACGCTAACCCTAACACTATCCTTGAACTGATGCTAACCCTAACCCTAACCCTAACACTATCCTAGGGTTTATGTTAACCCTAACCCTAACACTATCCTAGGGCTGATGCTAAACCTAACCCTAAACCTAACACTATCCTAGGGCGGATGCTAACCCTAACCCTAACCCAAACACTATCCTAGGGCTGATGCTAACCCTAACACTAACAGTATCCTAGGGCTGAAGCTAACCCTAACCCTAACCCTAACACTCTCCAAAGGCTGATGCTAACCCTAACCCTAACCCTAACACTATCCTAGGGCTGATGCTAACCCTAACCCTAACACTATCCTAGGGATGATGCTAACCCTAACCCTAACCCTAACACTATCCTAGGGTTGATGCTAACCCTAACCCTAACACTATCCTAGGGCTGATGGTAACCCTAACCCTAACCCTAACACTATCCTAGGTCTGATGCTAACCCTAACCCTAACACTATCCTAGGGCTGATGCTAACCCTAAACCTAACCCTAATACTAACCTAGGGCTGATGCTAACCCTAACCCTAACACTATCCTAGGGCTGATGCTAACCCTAACCCTAACCCTAACACTATCCTAGGGCTGATGCTAACCCTAACAGTAACACTATCCTAGGGCTGATGCTAACCCTAACCCTAACCCTAACACTATCCTAGGGCTGATGCTAACCCTAACCCTAACACTATCCTAGGGCTGATGCTAACCCTAACCCTAAACCTAACACTATCCTAGGGCTGATGCTAACCCTAACAGTAACACTATCCTAGGGCTGATGCTAACCCTAACCCTAACCCTAACACTATCCTAGGGCTGATGCTAACCCTAACCCTAACCCAAACACTATCCTAGGGTTGATGCTAACCCTAACCCTAACACTAATCTAGGGCTGATGCTAACCCTAACCCTAACCCTAACACTATCCTTGGGCTGATGCTAACCCTAACCCTAACACTATCCTGGGCCTGATGCTAACCTTAACCCTAACCCTAACACTATCCTAGGGCTGATGCTAACCCTAACCCTAACACGATCCTTGGGCTGATGCTAACCCTAACCCTAACCCTAACACTATCCTAGGGCAGATGCTAAACCTAACGCTAACCCTAACACTATCCTTGAACTGATGTTAACCCTAACCCTAACCCTAACTCTATCCTAGGCCTGATGATAACCCTAACCCTAACCCTAACACTATCCTAGGGTTTATGTTAACCCTAACCCTAACACTATCCTAGGGCTGATGCTAAACCTAACCCTAACCCTAACACTATCCTAGGTCGGATGCTAACCGTAACCCTAACCCTAACACTATCCTAGGGCTGATGCTAACCCTAACACTAACACTATCCTAGGGCTGATGCTAACCCTAACCCTAACCCTAACACTATCCTAGGGCGGATGCTAACCCTAACCCTAACCCTAACACTATCCTAGGGCTGATGCTAACCCTAACCCTAACACTATCCTAGGGCTGATGCTAACCCTAACCCTAACCCTAACAGTATCCTTGGTCTGATGCTAACCCTAACAGTAACACTATCCTAGGGCTGATGCTAACCCTAACCCTAACCCAAACACTATCCTAGGGTTGATGCTAACCCTAACCCTAACACTATCCTAGGGCTGATGCTAACCCTAACCCTAACCCTAACACTATCCTTGGGCTGATGCTAACCCTAACCCTAACACTATCCTGGGCCTGATGCTAACCCTAACACTAACCCT
The DNA here is from genome assembly GCF_020740605.2 of Lemur catta. Lineage (NCBI taxonomy): Eukaryota > Metazoa > Chordata > Mammalia > Primates > Lemuridae > Lemur > Lemur catta. The sequence goes on from NC_059134.1 coordinate 2,373,007, forward strand.
AACACTATCCTAGGGCTGATGCTAACCCTAACACTAACACTATCCTTGGACTGATGCTAACCCTAACCCTAACACTATCCTGGGCCTGATGCTAACCCTAACCCTAACCCTAACACTATCCTAGGGCTGATACTAACCCTAACACTAACACTATCCTTGGGCTGATGCTAACCCTAACCCTAACCCTAACACTATCCTAGGGCTGATGCTAACCCTAACCCTAACACTATCCTAGGGCTGATTCTAACCCTAACCCTAACCCTAACACTATCCTAGGGCTGATGCTAAGCCCAACGCTAACCCTAACACTATCCTTGAACTGATGCTAACCCTAACCCTAACCCTAACACTATCCTAGGCCTGATGATAACCCTAACCCTAACCCTAACACTATCCTAGGGCTGATGCTAACCCTAACCCTAACACTATCCTAGGGCTGATGCTAACCCTAACCCTAACCCTAACACTATCCTAGGGCGGATGCTAACCCTAACCCTAACCCTAACACTATCCTAGGGCTGATGCTAACCCTAACACTAACACTATCCTAGGGCTGATGCTAACCCTAACCCTAACCCTAACATTATCCTTGGGTGAATGCTAACCCTAACCCTAACCCAAACACTATCCTAGGGCTGATGCTAACCCTAACACTAACACTATCCTAGGCCTGATGCTAACCCTAACCCTAACCCTGACACTATTCTAGGGCTGATGCTAACCCTAACCCTAACACTATCCTAGGGCTGATGCTAACCCTAACCCTAACCCTAACACTATCCTAGGGCTGATGCTAACCCTAACTGTAACACTATCCTAGGGCTGATGCTAACCCTAACCCTAACCCTAACACTATCCTAGGGCTGATGCTAACCCTAACCCTAACCCAAACACTATCCTAGGGTTGATGCTAACCCTAACCCTAACACTATCCTAGGGCTGATGCTAACCCTAACCCTAACCCTAACACTATCCTTGGGCTGATGCTAACCCTAACCCTAACACTATCCTGGGCCTGATGCTAACCCTAACCCTAACCCTAACACTATCCTAGGGCTGATGCTAACCCTAACCCTAACACTATCCTTGGGCTGATGCTAACCCTAACCCTAACCCTAACACTATCCTAGGGCAGATGCTAAACCTAACGCTAACCCTAACACTATCCTTGAACTGATGTGAACCCTAACCCTAACCCTAACACTATCCTAGGGTTTATGTTAACCCCAACCCTAACACTATCCTAGGGCTGATGCTAACCCTAACACTAACACTATCCTAGGGCTGATGCTAACCCTAACCCTAACCCTAACATTATCCTAGGGCAGATGCTAACCCTAACCCTAACCCTAACACTATCCTAGGGCTGATGCTAACCCTAACACTAACACTATCCTAGGCCTGATGCTAACCCTAACCCTAACCCTAACACTATCCTAGGGCTGATGCTAACCCTAACCCTAACACTATCCTAGGGCTGATGCTAAACCTAACACTAACACTATCCTAGGGCTGATGCTAACCCTAACCCTAACCCTAAAACTATCCTAGGGCTGATGCTAACCGTAACCCTAACACTATCCTAGGCCTGATGATAACCCTAACCCTAACCCTAACACTATCCTAGGGCTGATGCTAAGCCTAACGCTAACCCTAACACTATCCTTGAACTGATGCTAACCCTAACCCTAACCCTAACACTATCCTAGGGTTTATGTTAACCCTAACCCTAACACTATCCTAGGGCTGATGCTAAACCTAACCCTAAACCTAACACTATCCTAGGGCGGATGCTAACCCTAACCCTAACCCAAACACTATCCTAGGGCTGATGCTAACCCTAACACTAACAGTATCCTAGGGCTGAAGCTAACCCTAACCCTAACCCTAACACTCTCCAAAGGCTGATGCTAACCCTAACCCTAACCCTAACACTATCCTAGGGCTGATGCTAACCCTAACCCTAACACTATCCTAGGGATGATGCTAACCCTAACCCTAACCCTAACACTATCCTAGGGTTGATGCTAACCCTAACCCTAACACTATCCTAGGGCTGATGGTAACCCTAACCCTAACCCTAACACTATCCTAGGTCTGATGCTAACCCTAACCCTAACACTATCCTAGGGCTGATGCTAACCCTAAACCTAACCCTAATACTAACCTAGGGCTGATGCTAACCCTAACCCTAACACTATCCTAGGGCTGATGCTAACCCTAACCCTAACCCTAACACTATCCTAGGGCTGATGCTAACCCTAACAGTAACACTATCCTAGGGCTGATGCTAACCCTAACCCTAACCCTAACACTATCCTAGGGCTGATGCTAACCCTAACCCTAACACTATCCTAGGGCTGATGCTAACCCTAACCCTAAACCTAACACTATCCTAGGGCTGATGCTAACCCTAACAGTAACACTATCCTAGGGCTGATGCTAACCCTAACCCTAACCCTAACACTATCCTAGGGCTGATGCTAACCCTAACCCTAACCCAAACACTATCCTAGGGTTGATGCTAACCCTAACCCTAACACTAATCTAGGGCTGATGCTAACCCTAACCCTAACCCTAACACTATCCTTGGGCTGATGCTAACCCTAACCCTAACACTATCCTGGGCCTGATGCTAACCTTAACCCTAACCCTAACACTATCCTAGGGCTGATGCTAACCCTAACCCTAACACGATCCTTGGGCTGATGCTAACCCTAACCCTAACCCTAACACTATCCTAGGGCAGATGCTAAACCTAACGCTAACCCTAACACTATCCTTGAACTGATGTTAACCCTAACCCTAACCCTAACTCTATCCTAGGCCTGATGATAACCCTAACCCTAACCCTAACACTATCCTAGGGTTTATGTTAACCCTAACCCTAACACTATCCTAGGGCTGATGCTAAACCTAACCCTAACCCTAACACTATCCTAGGTCGGATGCTAACCGTAACCCTAACCCTAACACTATCCTAGGGCTGATGCTAACCCTAACACTAACACTATCCTAGGGCTGATGCTAACCCTAACCCTAACCCTAACACTATCCTAGAGCGGATGCTAACCCTAACCCTAACCCTAACACTATCCTAGGGCTGATGCTAACCCTAACCCTAACACTATCCTAGGGCTGATGCTAACCCTAACCCTAACCCTAACAGTATCCTTGGTCTGATGCTAACCCTAACAGTAACACTATCCTAGGGCTGATGCTAACCCTAACCCTAACCCAAACACTATCCTAGGGTTGATGCTAACCCTAACCCTAACACTATCCTAGGGCTGATGCTAACCCTAACCCTAACCCTAACACTATCCTTGGGCTGATGCTAACCCTAACCCTAACACTATCCTGGGCCTGATGCTAACCCTAACACTAACCCTAACACTATCCTAGGGCTGATGCTAACCCTAACCCTAACACTATCCTTGGACTGATGCTAACCCTAACCCTAACACTATCCTGGGCCTGATGCTAACCCTAACCCTAACCCTAACACTATCCTAGGGCTGATACTAACCCTAACACTAACACTATCCTTGGGCTGATGCTAACCCTAACCCTAACCCTAACACTATCCTAGGGCTGATGCTAACCCTAACCCTAACACTATCCTAGGGCTGATTCTAACCCTAACCCTAACCCTAACACTATCCTAGGGCTGATGCTAAGCCCAACGCTAACCCTAACACTATCCTTGAACTGATGCTAACCCTAACCCTAACCCTAACACTATCCTAGGCCTGATGATAACCCTAACCCTAACCCTAACACTATCCTAGGGCTGATGCTAACCCTAACCCTAACACTATCCTAGGGCTGATGCTAACCCTAACCCTAACCCTAACACTATCCTAGGGCTGATGCTACCCCTAACAGTAACACTATCCTAGGGCTGATGCTAACCCTAACCCTAACCCTAACACTATCCTAGGGCTGATGCTAACCCTAACCCTAACCCAAACACTATCCTAGGGTTGATGCTAACCCTAACCCTAACACTATCCTAGGGCTGATGCTAACCCTAACCCTAACCCTAACACTATCCTTGGGCTGATGCTAACCCTAACACTAACACTATCCTGGGCCTGATGCTAACCCTAACCCTAACACTAACACTACCCTAGGGCTGATGCTAACCCTAACCCTAACACTATCCTTGGGCTGATGCTAACCCTAACCCTAACCCTAACATTATCCTAGGGCGGATGCTAACCCTAACCCTAACCCTAACACTATCCTAGGGCTGATGCTAACCCTAACACTAACACTATACTAGGCCTGATGCTAACCCTAACCCTAACCCTAACACTATCCTAGGGCTGATGCTAACCTTAACCCTAACACTATCCTAGGGCTGATGCTAACCCTAACACTAACACTATCCTAGGGCTGATGCTAACCCTAACCCTAACCCTAACACTCTCCAAGGGCTGATGCTAACCCTAACCCTAACCCTAACACTATCCTAGGGCTGATACTAACCCTAACCCTAACACTATCCTTGGGCTGATGCTAACCCTAACCCTAACCCTAACAATATCCTAGGGCAGATGCTAACCCTAACCCTAACCCTAACACTATCCTTGGGCTGATGCTAACCCTAACCCTAACACTATCCTGACCTGATGCTAACCCTAACCCTAACCCTAACACTATCCTAGGGCTGATGCTAACCCTAACCCTAACTATATCCTTGGCCTGATGCTAACCCTAACCCTAACCCTAACAATATCCTAGGGCAGATGCTAACCCTAACGCTAACCCTAACACTATCCTTGAACTGATGCTAACCGTAACCCTAACCCTAACACTATCCTAGGCCTGATGATAACCCTAACCCTAACCCTAACACTATCCTAGGGTTTATGTTAACCCTAACCCTAACAATATCCTAGGGCTGATGCTAACCCTAACCCTAACCCTAACACTATCCTAGGGCGGATGCTAACCCTAACCCTAACCCTAACACTATCCTAGGGCTGATGCTAACCCTAACACTAACACTATCCTAGGGCTGATGCTAACCCTAACCCTAACCCTGACATTATCCTAGGGCTGATGCTAACCCTAACCCTAACTCTAACACTATCTTAGGGCTGAGGCTAACCCTAACCCTAACACTATCCTACGGCTGATGCTAACCCTAACCCTAACACTATCCTAGGGCTGATGCTAACCCTAACCCTAACCCTAACACTATCCTAGGGCTGATGCTAACCCTAACCCTAACACTATCCTAGGGCTGATGCTAACCCTAACCCTAAACCTAACACTATCCTAGGGCGGATGCTAACCCTAACCCTAACCCAAACACTATCCTAGGGCTGATGCTAACCCTAACACTAACACTATCCTAGGGCTGAAGCTAACCCTAACCCTAACCTAACACTCTCCAAGGGCTGATGCTAACCCTAACCCTAACCCTAACACTATCCTAGGGCTGATGCTAACCCTAACCCTAACACTATCCTAGGGATGATGCTAACCCTAACCCTAACCCTAACACTATCCTAGGGTTGATGCTAACCCTACCCCTAACACTACCCTAGGGCTGATGCTAACCCTAACCCTAACCCTAACACTATCCTAGGTCTGATGCTAACCCTAACCCTAACACTATCCTAGGGCTGATGCTAACCCTAAACCTAACCCTAATACTAACCTAGGGCTGATGCTAACCCTAACCCTAACACTATCCTAGGGCTGATGCTAACCCTAACCCTAACCCTAACACTATCCTAGGGCTGATGCTAACCCTAACCCTAACACTATCCTAGGGCTGATGCTATCCCTAACCCTAACCCTAACCCTATCCTAGGGCTGATGCTAACCCTAACAGTAACACTATCCTAGGGCTGATGCTAACCCTAACCCTAACCCTAACACTATCCTAGGGCTGATGCTAACCCTAACCCTAACCCAAACACTATCCTAGGGTTGATGCTAACCCTAACCCTAACACTATCCTAGGGCTGATGCTAACCCTAACCCTAACCCTAACACTATCCTTGGGCTGATGCTAACCGTAACCCTAACACTATCCTGGGCCTGATGCTAACCCTAACCCTAACCCTAACACTATCCTAGGGCTGATGCTAACCCTAAACCTAACACTATCCTTGGGCTGATGCTAACCCTAACCCTAACCCTAACACTATCCTAGGGCAGATGCTAAACCTAACGCTAACCCTAACACTATCCTTGAACTGATGTTAACCCTAACCCTAACCCTAACACTATCCTAGGCCTGATGATAACCCTAACCCTAACCCTAACACTATCCTAGGGCTGATGCTAACCCTAACCCTAACACTAACACTATCCTAGGGCGGATGCTAACCCTAACCCTAACCCTAACACTATCCTAGGGCTGATGCTAACCCTAACACTAACACTATCCTAGGGCTGATGCTAACCCTAACCCTAACCCTAACATTATCCTAGGGCTGATGCTAACCCTAACCCTAACTCTAACACTATCTTAGGGCTGAGGCTGACCCTAACCCTAACACTATCCTACGACTGATGCTAACCCTAACCCTAACCCTAACACTATCCTAGGGCTGATGCTAACCCTAACCCTAACACTATCCTAGGGCTGATGCTAACCCTAACCCTAACCCTAACACTATCCTAGGGCTGATGCTAACCGTAACCCTAACACTATCCTAGGCCTGATGATAACCCTAACCCTAACCCTAACACTATCCTAGGGCTGATGCTAACCCTAACCCTAACACTATCCTAGGGCTGATTCTAACCCTAACCCTAACCCTAACACTATCCTAGGGCTGATGCTAAGCCTAACGCTAACCCTAACACTATCCTTGAACTGATGCTAACCCTAACCCTAACCCTAACACTATCCTAGGCCTGATGATAACCCTAACCCTAACCCTAACACTATCCTAGGGTTTATGTTAACCCTAACCCTAACACTATCCTAGGGCTGATGCTAACCCTAACCCTAAACCTAACACTATCCTAGGGCGGATGCTAACCCTAACCCTAACCTTAACACTATCCTAGGGCTGATGCTAACCCTAACACTAACACTATCCTAGGGCTGAAGCTAACCCTAACCCTAACCCTAACACTCTCCAAGGCCTGATGCTAACCCTAACCCTAACCCTAACACTATCCTAGGGCTGATGCTAACCCTAACCCTAACACTATCCTAGGGATGATGCTAACCCTAACCCTAACACTAACACTATCCTAGGGTTGATGCTAACCCTAACACTAACACTATCCTAGGGCTGATGCTAACCCTAACACTAACCCTAACACTATCCTAGGTCTGATGCTAACCCTAACCCTAACACTATCCTAGGGCTGATGCTAACCCTAAACCTAACCCTAATACTAACCTAGGGCTGATGCTAACCCTAACCCTAACACTATCCTAGGGCTGATGCTAACCCTAACACTAACACTATCCTAGGGCTGATGCTAACCCTAACCCTAACCCTAACATTATCCTAGTGCGGATGCTAACCCTAACCCTAACCCTAACACTATCCTAGGGCTGATGCTAACCCTAACACTAACACTATCCTAGGCCTGATGCTAACCCTAACCCTAACCCTAACACTATCCTAGGGCTGATGCTAACCCTAACCCTAACACTATCCTAGGGCTGATGCTAAACCTAACACTAACACTATCCTAGGGCTGATGCTAACCCTAACCCTAACCCTAAAACTATCCTAGGGCTGATGCTAACCGTAACCCTAACACTATCCTAGGCCTGATGATAACCCTAACCCTAACCCTAACACTATCCTAGGGCTGATGCTAAGCCTAACGCTAACCCTAACACTATCCTTGAACTGATGCTAACCCTAACCCTAACCCTAACACTATCCTAGGGTTTATGTTAACCCTAACCCTAACACTATCCTAGGGCTGATGCTAACCCTAACCCTAAACCTAACACTATCCTAGGGCGGATGCTAACCCTAACCCTAACCCAAACACTATCCTAGGGCTGATGCTAACCCTAACACTAACACTATCCTAGGGCTGAAGCTAACCCTAACCCTAACCCTAACACTCTCCAAAGGCTGATGCTAACCCTAACCCTAACCCTAACACTATCCTAGGGCTGATGCTAACCCTAACCCTAACACTATCCTAGGGATGATGCTAACCCTAACACTAACCCTAACACTATCCTAGGGTTGATGCTAACCCTAACCCTAACACTATCCTAGGGCTGATGGTAACCCTAACCCTAACCCTAACACTATCCTAGGTCTGATGCTAACCCTAACCCTAACACTATCCTAGGGCTGATGCTAACCCTAAACCTAACCCTAATACTAACCTAGGGCTGATGCTAACCCTAACCCTAACACTATCCTAGGGCTGATGCTAACCCTAACCCTAACCCTAACACTATCCTAGGGCTGATGCTAACCCTAACCCTAACACTATCCTAGGGCTGATGCTAACCCTAACCCTAACCCTAACACTATCCTAGGGCTGATGCTAACCCTAACAGTAACACTATCCTAGGGCTGATGCTAACCCTAACCCTAACCCTAACACTATCCTAGGGCTGATGCTAACCCTAACCCTAACCCAAACACTATCCTAGGGTTGATGCTTACCCTAACCCTAACACTAATCTAGGGCTGATGCTAACCCTAACCCTAACCCTAACACTATCCTTGGGCTGATGCTAACCCTAACCCTAACACTATCCTGGGCCTGATGCTAACCCTAACCCTAACCCTAACACTATCCTAGGGCTGATGCTAACCCTAACCCTAACACGATCCTTGGGCTGATGCTAACCCTAACCCTAACCCTAACACTATCCTAGGGCAGATGCTAAACCTAACGCTAACCCTAACACTATCCTTGAACTGATGTTAACCCTAACCCTAACCCTAACACTATCCTAGGCCTGATGATAACCCTAACCCTAACCCTAACACTATCCTATGGTTTATGTTAACCCTAACCCTAACACTATCCTAGGGCTGATTCTAACCCTAACCCTAACCCTAACACTATCCTAGGGCTGATGCTAAGCCTAACGCTAACCCTAACACTATCCTTGAACTGATGCTAACCCTAACCCTAACCCTAACACTATCCTAGGCCTGATGATAACCCTAACCCTAACCCTAACACTATCCTAGGGTTTATGTTAACCCTAACCCTAACACTATCCTAGGACTGATGCTAACCCTAACCCTAAACCTAACACTATCCTAGGGCGGATGCTAACCCTAACCCTAACCCTAACACTATCCTAGGGCTGATGCTAACCCTAACACTAACACTATCCTAGGGCTGAAGCTAACCCTAACCCTAACTCTAACACTCTCCAAGGGCTGATGCTAACCCTAACACTAACCCTAACACTATCCTAGGGCTGATGCTAACCCTAACCCTAACACTATCCTAGGGTTGATGATAACCCTAACACTAACACTATCCTAGGGCTGATGCTAACCCTAACCCTAACCCTAACACTATCCTAGGTCTGATGCTAACCCTAACCCTAACACTATCCTAGGGCTGATGCTAACCCTAAACCTAACCCTAATACTAACCTAGGGCTGATGCTAACCCTAACCCTAACACTATCCTAGGGAAGATGCTAACCCTAACCCTAACCCTAACACTATCCTAGGGCTGATGCTAACCCTAACCCTAACACTATCCTAGGGCTGATGCTAACCCTAACCCTAACCCTAACACTATCCTAGGGCTGATGCTAACCCTAACAGTAACACTATCCTAGGGCTGATGCTAACCCTAACCCTAACCCTAACACTATCCTAGGGCTGATGCTAACCCTAACCCTAACCCAAACACTATCCTAGGGTTGATGCTAACCCTAACCCTAACACTATCCTAGGGCTGATGCTAACCCTAACCCTAACCCTAACACTATCCTTGGGCTGTTGCTAACCCTAACACTAACACTATCCTGGGCCTCATGCTAACCCTAACCCTAACCCTAACACTATCCTAGGGCTGATGCTAACCCTAACCCTAACACTATCCTTGGGCTGATGCTAACCCTAACCCTAACTCTAACATTATCCTAGGGCGGATGCTAACCCTAACCCTAACCCTAACACTATCCTAGGGCTGATGCTAACCCTAACACTAACACTATCCTAGGCCTGATGCTAACCCTAACCCTAACCCTAACACTATCCTAGGGCTGATGCTAGCCTTAACCTTAACACTATCCTAGGGCTGATGCTAACCCTAACACTAACACTATCCTAGGGCTGATGCTAACCCTAACCCTAACCCTAACACTCTCCAAGGGCTGATGCTAACCCTAACCCTAACCCTAACACTATCCTAGGGCTGATACTAACCCTAACCCTAACACTATCCTTGGGCTGATGCTAACCCTAACCCTAACCCTAACAATATCCTAGGGCAGATGCTAACCCTAACCCTAACCCTTACACTATCCTTGGGCTGATGCTAACCCTAACCCTAACACTATCCTGACCTGATGCTAACCCTAACCCTAACCCTAACACTATCCTAGGGCTGATGCTAACCCTAACCCTAACTCTATCCTTGGCCTGATGCTAACCCTAACCGTAACCCTAACAATATCCTAGGGCAGATGCTAACCCTAACGCTAACCCTAACACTATCCTTGAACTGATGCTAACCGTAACCCTAACCCTAACACTATCCTAGGCCTGATGATAACCCTAACCCTAACCCTAACACTATCCTAGGGTTTATGTTAACCCTAACCCTAACACTATCCTAGGGCTGATGCTAACCCTAACCCTAACCCTAACACTATCCTAGGGCGGATGCTAACCCTAACCCTAACCCTAACACTATCCTAGGGCTGATGCTAACCCTAACCCTAACACTATCCTAGGGCTGATGCTAACCCTAACCCTAACACTAACACTATCCTAGGGCGGATGCTAACCCTAACCCTAACCCTAACACTATCCTAGGGCTGATGCTAACCCTAACACTAACACTATCCTAGGGCTGATGCTAACCCTAACCCTAACCCTAACATTATCCTAGGGCTGATGCTAACCCTAACCCTAACTCTAACACTATCTTAGGGCTGAGGCTGACCCTAACCCTAACACTATCCTACGACTGATGCTAACCCTAACCCTAACCCTAACACTATCCTAGGGCTGATGCTAACCCTAACCCTAACACTATCCTAGGGCTGATGCTAACCCTAACCCTAACCCTAACACTATCCTAGGGCTGATGCTAACCGTAACCCTAACACTATCCTAGGCCTGATGATAACCCTAACCCTAACCCTAACACTATCCTAGGGCTGATGCTAACCCTAACCCTAAAACTATCCTAGGGCTGATTCTAACCCTAACCCTAACCCTAACACTATCCTAGGGCTGATGCTAAGCCTAACGCTAACCCTAACACTATCCTTGAACTGATGCTAACCCTAACCCTAACCCTAACACTATCCTAGGCCTGATGATAACCCTAACCCTAACCCTAACACTATCCTAGGGTTTATGTTAACCCTAACCCTAACACTATCCTAGGGCTGATGCTAACCCTAACCCTAAACCTAACACTATCCTAGGGCGGATGCTAACCCTAACCCTAACCTTAACACTATCCTAGGGCTGATGCTAACCCTAACACTAACACTATCCTAGGGCTGAAGCTAACCCTAACCCTAACCCTAACACTCTCCAAGGCCTGATGCTAACCCTAACCCTAACCCTAACACTATCCTAGGGCTGATGCTAACCCTAACCCTAACACTATCCTAGGGATGATGCTAACCCTAACACTAACACTATCCTAGGGTTGATGCTAACCCTAACACTAACACTATCCTAGGGCTGATGCTAACCCTAACACTAACCCTAACACTATCCTAGGTCTGATGCTAACCCTAACCCTAACACTATCCTAGGGCTGATGCTAACCCTAAACCTAACCCTAATACTAACCTAGGGCTGATGCTAACCCTAACCCTAACACTATCCTAGGGCTGATGCTAACCCTAACACTAACACTATCCTAGGGCTGATGCTAACCCTAACCCTAACCCTAACATTATCCTAGGGCGGATGCTAACCCTAACCCTAACCCTAACACTATCCTAGGGCTGATGCTAACCCTAACACTAACACTATCCTAGGCCTGATGCTAACCCTAACCCTAACCCTAACACTATCCTAGGGCTGATGCTAACCCTAACCCTAACACTATCCTAGGGCTGATGCTAAACCTAACACTAACACTATCCTAGGGCTGATGCTAACCCTAACCCTAACCCTAAAACTATCCTAGGGCTGATGCTAACCGTAACCCTAACACTATCCTAGGCCTGATGATAACCCTAACCCTAACCCTAACACTATCCTAGGGCTGATGCTAAGCCTAACGCTAACCCTAACACTATCCTTGAACTGATGCTAACCCTAACCCTAACCCTAACACTATCCTAGGGTTTATGTTAACCCTAACCCTAACACTATCCTAGGGCTGATGCTAACCCTAACCCTAAACCTAACACTATCCTAGGGCGGATGCTAACCCTAACCCTAACCCAAACACTATCCTAGGGCTGATGCTAACCCTAACACTAACACTATCCTAGGGCTGAAGCTAACCCTAACCCTAACCCTAACACTCTCCAAAGGCTGATGCTAACCCTAACCCTAACCCTAACACTATCCTAGGGCTGATGCTAACCCTAACCCTAACACTATCCTAGGGATGATGCTAACCCTAACACTAACCCTAACACTATCCTAGGGTTGATGCTAACCCTAACCCTAACACTATCCTAGGGCTGATGGTAACCCTAACCCTAACCCTAACACTATCCTAGGTCTGATGCTAACCCTAACCCTAACACTATCCTAGGGCTGATGCTAACCCTAAACCTAACCCTAATACTAACCTAGGGCTGATGCTAACCCTAACCCTAACACTATCCTAGGGCTGATGCTAACCCTAACCCTAACCCTAACACTATCCTAGGGCTGATGCTAACCCTAACCCTAACACTATCCTAGGGCTGATGCTAACCCTAACCCTAACCCTAACACTATCCTAGGGCTGATGCTAACCCTAACAGTAACACTATCCTAGGGCTGATGCTAACCCTAACCCTAACCCTAACACTATCCTAGGGCTGATGCTAACCCTAACCCTAACCCAAACACTATCCTAGGGTTGATGCTTACCCTAACCCTAACACTAATCTAGGGCTGATGCTAACCCTAACCCTAACCCTAACACTATCCTTGGGCTGATGCTAACCCTAACCCTAACACTATCCTGGGCCTGATGCTAACCCTAACCCTAACCCTAACACTATCCTAGGGCTGATGCTAACCCTAACCCTAACACGATCCTTGGGCTGATGCTAACCCTAACCCTAACCCTAACACTATCCTAGGGCAGATGCTAAACCTAACGCTAACCCTAACACTATCCTTGAACTGATGTTAACCCTAACCCTAACCCTAACACTATCCTACGCCTGATGATAACCCTAACCCTAACCCTAACACTATCCTATGGTTTATGTTAACCCTAACCCTAACACTATCCTATGGCTGATTCTAACCCTAACCCTAACCCTAACACTATCCTAGGGCTGATGCTAAGCCTAACGCTAACCCTAACACTATCCTTGAACTGATGCTAACCCTAACCCTAACCCTAACACTATCCTAGGCCTGATGATAACCCTAACCCTAACCCTAACACTATCCTAGGGTTTATGTTAACCCTAACCCTAACACTATCCTAGGACTGATGCTAACCCTAACCCTAAACCTAACACTATCCTAGGGCGGATGCTAACCCTAACCCTAACCCTAACACTATCCTAGGGCTGATGCTAACCCTAACACTAACACTATCCTAGGGCTGAAGCTAACCCTAACCCTAACTCTAACACTCTCCAAGGGCTGATGCTAACCCTAACACTAACCCTAACACTATCCTAGGGCTGATGCTAACCCTAACCCTAACACTATCCTAGGGTTGATGATAACCCTAACACTAACACTATCCTAGGGCTGATGCTAACCCTAACCCTAACCCTAACACTATCCTAGGTCTGATGCTAACCCTAACCCTAACACTATCCTAGGGCTGATGCTAACCCTAAACCTAACCCTAATACTAACCTAGGGCTGATGCTAACCCTAACCCTAACACTATCCTAGGGAAGATGCTAACCCTAACCCTAACCCTAACACTATCCTAGGGCTGATGCTAACCCTAACCCTAACACTATCCTAGGGCTGATGCTAACCCTAACCCTAACCCTAACACTATCCTAGGGCTGATGCTAACCCTAACAGTAACACTATCCTAGGGCTGATGCTAACCCTAACCCTAACCCTAACACTATCCTAGGGCTGATGCTAACCCTAACCCTAACCCAAACACTATCCTAGGGTTGATGCTAACCCTAACCCTAACACTATCCTAGGGCTGATGCTAACCCTAACCCTAACCCTAACACTATCCTTGGGCTGTTGCTAACCCTAACACTAACACTATCCTGGGCCTCATGCTAACCCTAACCCTAACCCTAACACTATCCTAGGGCTGATGCTAACCCTAACCCTAACACTATCCTTGGGCTGATGCTAACCCTAACCCTAACTCTAACATTATCCTAGGGCGGATGCTAACCCTAACCCTAACCCTAACACTATCCTAGGGCTGATGCTAACCCTAACACTAACACTATCCTAGGCCTGATGCTAACCCTAACCCTAACCCTAACACTATCCTAGGGCTGATGCTAGCCTTAACCTTAACACTATCCTAGGGCTGATGCTAACCCTAACACTAACACTATCCTAGGGCTGATGCTAACCCTAACCCTAACCCTAACACTCTCCAAGGGCTGATGCTAACCCTAACCCTAACCCTAACACTATCCTAGGGCTGATACTAACCCTAACCCTAACACTATCCTTGGGCTGATGCTAACCCTAACCCTAACCCTAACAATATCCTAGGGCAGATGCTAACCCTAACCCTAACCCTTACACTATCCTTGGGCTGATGCTAACCCTAACCCTAACACTATCCTGACCTGATGCTAACCCTAACCCTAACCCTAACACTATCCTAGGGCTGATGCTAACCCTAACCCTAACTCTATCCTTGGCCTGATGCTAACCCTAACCGTAACCCTAACAATATCCTAGGGCAGATGCTAACCCTAACGCTAACCCTAACACTATCCTTGAACTGATGCTAACCGTAACCCTAACCCTAACACTATCCTAGGCCTGATGATAACCCTAACCCTAACCCTAACACTATCCTAGGGTTTATGTTAACCCTAACCCTAACAATATCCTAGGGCTGATGCTAACCCTAACCCTAACCCTAACTAACACTATCCTAGGGCGGATGCTAACCCTAACCCTAACCCTAACACTATCCTAGAGCTGATGCTAACCCTAACACTAACACTATCCTAGGGCTGATGCTAACCCTAACCCTAACCCTGACATTATCCTAGGGCTGATGCTAACCCTAACCCTAACTCTAACACTATCTTAGGGCTGAGGCTAACCCTAACCCTAACACTATCCTACGGCTGATGCTAACCCTAACCCTAACACTATCCTAGGGCTGATGCTAACCCTAACCCTAACCCTAACACTATCCTAGGGCTGATGCTAACCCTAACCCTAACACTATCCTAGGGCTGATGCTAACCCTAACCCTAACCCTAAAACTATCCTAGGGCTGATGCTAACCGTAACGCTAACACTATCCTAGGCCTGATGATAACCCTAACCCTAACCCTAACACTATCCTAGGGCTGATGCTAACCCTAACCCGAACACTATCCTAGGGCTGATTCTAACCCTAACCCTAACCCTAACACTATCCTAGGGCTGATGCTAAGCCTAACGCTAACCCTAACACTATCCTTGAACTGATGCTAACCCTAACCCTAACCCTAACACTATCCTAGGGTTTATGTTAACCCTAACCCTAACACTATCCTAGGGCTGATGCTAACCCTAACCCTAAACCTAACACTATCCTAGGGCGGATGCTAACCCTAACCCTAACCCAAACACTATCCTAGGGCTGATGCTAACCCTAACACTAACACTATCCTAGGGCTGAAGCTAACCCTAACCCTAACCTAACACTCTCGAAGGGCTGATGCTAACCCTAACCCTAACCCTAACACTATCCTAGGGCTGATGCTAACCCTAACCCTAACACTATCCTAGGGATGATGCTAACCCTAACCTTAACCCTAACACTATCCTAGGGTTGATGCTAACCCTACCCCTAACACTATCCTAGGGCTGATGCTAACCCTAACCCTAACCCTAACACTATCCTAGGTCTGATGCTAACCCTAACCCTAACACTATCCTATGGCTGATGCTAACCCTAAACCTAACCCTAATACTAACCTAGGGCTGATGCTAACCCTAACCCTAACACTATCCTAGGGCTGATGCTAACCCTAACCCTAACCCTAACACTATCCTAGGGCTGATGCTAACCCTAACACTAACACTATCCTAGGGCTGATGCTAACCCTAACCCTAACCCTAACATTATCCTAGGGCTGATGCTAACCCTAACCCTAACTCTAACACTATCTTAGGGCTGAGGCTGACCCTAACCCTAACACTATCCTACGACTGATGCTAACCCTAACCCTAACCCTAACACTATCCTAGGGCTGATGCTAACCCTAACCCTAACACTATCCTAGGGCTGATGCTAACCCTAACCCTAACCCTAACACTATCCTAGGGCTGATGCTAACCGTAACCCTAACACTATCCTAGGCCTGATGATAACCCTAACCCTAACCCTAACACTATCCTAGGGCTGATGCTAACCCTAACCCTAACACTATCCTAGGGCTGATTCTAACCCTAACCCTAACCCTAACACTATCCTAGGGCTGATGCTAAGCCTAACGCTAACCCTAACACTATCCTTGAACTGATGCTAACCCTAACCCTAACCCTAACACTATCCTAGGCCTGATGATAACCCTAACCCTAACCCTAACACTATCCTAGGGTTTATGTTAACCCTAACCCTAACACTATCCTAGGGCTGATGCTAACCCTAACCCTAACCCAAACACTATCCTAGGGCTGATGCTAACCCTAACACTAACACTATCCTAGGGCTGAAGCTAACCCTAACCCTAACCTAACACTCTCGAAGGGCTGATGCTAACCCTATCCCTAACCCTAACACTATCCTAGGGCTGATGCTAACCCTAACCCTAACACTATCCTAGGGATGATGCTAACCCTAACCCTAACCCTAACACTATCCTAGGGTTGATGCTAACCCTACCCCTAACACTATCCTAGGGCTGATGCTAACCCTAACCCTAACCCTAACACTATCCTAGGTCTGATGCTAACCCTAACCCTAACACTATCCTAGGGCTGATGCTAACCCTAAACCTAACCCTAATACTAACCTAGGGCTGATGCTAACCCTAACCCTAACACTATCCTAGGGCTGATGCTAACCCTAACCCTAACCCTAACACTATCCTAGGGCTGATGCTAACCCTAACCCTAACACTATCCTAGGGCTGATGCTAACCCTAACCCTAACCCTAACCCTATCCTAGGGCTGATGCTAACCCTAACAGTAACACTATCCTAGGGCTGATGCTAACCCTAACCCTAACCCTAACACTATCCTAGGGCTGATGCTAACCCTAACCCTAACCCAAACACTATCCTAGGGTTGATGCTAACCCTAACCCTAACACTATCCTAGGGCTGATGCTAACCCTAACCCTAACCCTAACACTATCCTTGGGCTGATGCTAACCGTAACAATAACACTATCCTGGGCCTGATGCTAACCCTAACCCTAACCCTAACACTATCCTAGGGCTGATGCTAACCCTAAACCTAACACTATCCTTGGGCTGATGCTAACCCTAACCCTAACCCTAACACTATCCTAGGGCAGATGCTAAACCTAACGCTAACCCTAACACTATCCTTGAACTGATGTTAACCCTAACCCTAACCCTAACACTATCCTAGGGCTGATGATAACCCTAACCCTAACCCTAACACTATCCTAGGGTTTATGTTAACCCTAACCCTAACACTATCCTAGGGCTGATGCTAACCCTAACCCTAACCCTAACACTATCCTAGGGCGGATGCTAACCCTAACCCTAACCCTAACACTATCCTAGGGCTGATTCTAACCCTAACACTAACACTATCCTAGGGCTGATGCTAACCCTAACCCTAACCCTAACATTATCCTAGGGCGGATGCTAACCCTAACCCTAACCCTAACACTATCCTAGGGCTGATGCTAACCCTAACCCTAACCCTAACACTATCCTTGGGCTGATGCTAACCCTAACCCTAACACTGTCCTGGGCCTGATGCTAACCCTATCCCTAACACTAACACTATCCTAGGGCTGATGCTAACACTAACCCTAACAGTATCCTTGGGCTGATGCTAACCCTAACCCTAACCCTAACACTATCCTAGGGCAGATGCTAAACCTAACGCTAACCCTAACACTATCCTTGAACTGATGTTAACCCTAACCCTAACACTATCCTTGGCCTGATGATAACCCTAACCCTAACCCTAACACTATCCTAGGGTTTATGTTAACCCTAACCCTAACACTATCCTAGGGCTGATGCTAACCCTAACCCTAACCCTAACACTATCCTAGGGCGGATGCTAACCCTAACCCTAACACTGTCCTGGGCCTGATGCTAACCCTAACCCTAACAC
The DNA here is from genome assembly GCF_020740605.2 of Lemur catta. NCBI lineage: Eukaryota > Metazoa > Chordata > Mammalia > Primates > Lemuridae > Lemur > Lemur catta. The sequence continues at coordinate 2,391,801 of NC_059134.1, forward strand.
TAACACTATCCTAGGGCTGATGCTAACCCTAAACCTAACACTATCCTTGGGCTGATGCTAACCCTAACCCTAACCCTAACACTATCCTAGGGCAGATGCTAAACCTAACGCTAACCCTAACACTATCCTTGAACTGATGTTAACCCTAACCCTAACCCTAACACTATCCTAGGCCTGATGATAACCCTAACCCTAACCCTAACACTATCCTAGGGTTTATGTTAACCCTAACCCTAACACTATCCTAGGGCTGATGCTAACCCTAACCCTAACCCAAACACTATCCTAGGGCGGATGCTAACCCTAACCCTAACCCTAACACTATCCTAGGGCTGATGCTAACCCTAACCCTAACACTATCCTAGGGCTGATGCTAACCCTAACCCTAACACTAACACTATCCTAGGGCGGATGCTAACCCTAACCCTAACCCTAACACTATCCTAGGGCTGATGCTAACCCTAACACTAACACTATCCTAGGGCTGATGCTAACCCTAACCCTAACCCTAACATTATCCTAGGGCTGATGCTAACCCTAACCCTAACTCTAACACTATCTTAGGGCTGAGGCTGACCCTAACCCTAACACTATCCTACGACTGATGCTAACCCTAACCCTAACCCTAACACTATCCTAGGGCTGATGCTAACCCTAACCCTAACACTATCCTAGGGCTGATGCTAACCCTAACCCTAACCCTAACACTATCCTAGGGCTGATGCTAACCGTAACCCTAACACTATCCTAGGCCTGATGATAACCCTAACCCTAACCCTAACACTATCCTAGGGCTGATGCTAACCCTAACCCTAACACTATCCTAGGGCTGATTCTAACCCTAACCCTAACCCTAACACTATCCTAGGGCTGATGCTAAGCCTAACGCTAACCCTAACACTATCCTTGAACTGATGCTAACCCTAACCCTAACCCTAACACTATCCTAGGCCTGATGATAACCCTAACCCTAACCCTAACACTATCCTAGGGTTTATGTTAACCCTAACCCTAACACTATCCTAGGGCTGATGCTAACCCTAACCCTAAACCTAACACTATCCTAGGGCGGATGCTAACCCTAACCCTAACCTTAACACTATCCTAGGGCTGATGCTAACCCTAACACTAACACTATCCTAGGGCTGAAGCTAACCCTAACCCTAACCCTAACACTCTCCAAGGCCTGATGCTAACCCTAACCCTAACCCTAACACTATCCTAGGGCTGATGCTAACCCTAACCCTAACACTATCCTAGGGATGATGCTAACCCTAACCCTAACACTAACACTATCCTAGGGTTGATGCTAACCCTAACACTAACACTATCCTAGGGCTGATGCTAACCCTAACACTAACCCTAACACTATCCTAGGTCTGATGCTAACCCTAACCCTAACACTATCCTAGGGCTGATGCTAACCCTAAACCTAACCCTAATACTAACCTAGGGCTGATGCTAACCCTAACCCTAACACTATCCTAGGGCTGATGCTAACCCTAACACTAACACTATCCTAGGGCTGATGCTAACCCTAACCCTAACCCTAACATTATCCTAGGGCGGATGCTAACCCTAACCCTAACCCTAACACTATCCTAGGGCTGATGCTAACCCTAACACTAACACTATCCTAGGCCTGATGCTAACCCTAACCCTAACCCTAACACTATCCTAGGGCTGATGCTAACCCTAACCCTAACACTATCCTAGGGCTGATGCTAAACCTAACCCTAAACCTAACACTATCCTAGGGCGGATGCTAACCCTAACCCTAACCCAAACACTATCCTAGGGCTGATGCTAACCCTAACCCTAAACCTAACACTATCCTAGGGCGGATGCTAACCCTAACCCTAACCCAAACACTATCCTAGGGCTGATGCTAACCCTAACACTAACACTATCCTAGGGCTGAAGCTAACCCTAACCCTAACCCTAACACTCTCCAAAGGCTGATGCTAACCCTAACCCTAACCCTAACACTATCCTAGGGCTGATGCTAACCCTAACCCTAACACTATCCTAGGGATGATGCTAACCCTAACACTAACCCTAACACTATCCTAGGGTTGATGCTAACCCTAACCCTAACACTATCCTAGGGCTGATGGTAACCCTAACCCTAACCCTAACACTATCCTAGGTCTGATGCTAACCCTAACCCTAACACTATCCTAGGGCTGATGCTAACCCTAAACCTAACCCTAATACTAACCTAGGGCTGATGCTAACCCTAACCCTAACACTATCCTAGGGCTGATGCTAACCCTAACCCTAACCCTAACACTATCCTAGGGCTGATGCTAACCCTAACCCTAACACTATCCTAGGGCTGATGCTAACCCTAACCCTAACCCTAACACTATCCTAGGGCTGATGCTAACCCTAACAGTAACACTATCCTAGGGCTGATGCTAACCCTAACCCTAACCCTAACACTATCCTAGGGCTGATGCTAACCCTAACCCTAACCCAAACACTATCCTAGGGTTGATGCTTACCCTAACCCTAACACTAATCTAGGGCTGATGCTAACCCTAACCCTAACCCTAACACTATCCTTGGGCTGATGCTAACCCTAACCCTAACACTATCCTGGGCCTGATGCTAACCCTAACCCTAACCCTAACACTATCCTAGGGCTGATGCTAACCCTAACCCTAACACGATCCTTGGGCTGATGCTAACCCTAACCCTAACCCTAACACTATCCTAGGGCAGATGCTAAACCTAACGCTAACCCTAACACTATCCTTGAACTGATGTTAACCCTAACCCTAACCCTAACACTATCCTAGGCCTGATGATAACCCTAACCCTAACCCTAACACTATCCTATGGTTTATGTTAACCCTAACCCTAACACTATCCTATGGCTGATTCTAACCCTAACCCTAACCCTAACACTATCCTAGGGCTGATGCTAAGCCTAACGCTAACCCTAACACTATCCTTGAACTGATGCTAACCCTAACCCTAACCCTAACACTATCCTAGGCCTGATGATAACCCTAACCCTAACCCTAACACTATCCTAGGGTTTATGTTAACCCTAACCCTAACACTATCCTAGGACTGATGCTAACCCTAACCCTAAACCTAACACTATCCTAGGGCGGATGCTAACCCTAACCCTAACCCTAACACTATCCTAGGGCTGATGCTAACCCTAAAACTAACACTATCCTAGGGCTGAAGCTAACCCTAACCCTAACTCTAACACTCTCCAAGGGCTGATGCTAACCCTAACACTAACCCTAACACTATCCTAGGGCTGATGCTAACCCTAACCCTAACACTATCCTAGGGTTGATGATAACCCTAACACTAACACTATCCTAGGGCTGATGCTAACCCTAACCCTAACCCTAACACTATCCTAGGTCTGATGCTAACCCTAACCCTAACACTATCCTAGGGCTGATGCTAACCCTAAACCTAACCCTAATACTAACCTAGGGCTGATGCTAACCCTAACCCTAACACTATCCTAGGGAAGATGCTAACCCTAACCCTAACCCTAACACTATCCTAGGGCTGATGCTAACCCTAACCCTAACACTATCCTAGGGCTGATGCTAACCCTAACCCTAACCCTAACACTATCCTAGGGCTGATGCTAACCCTAACAGTAACACTATCCTAGGGCTGATGCTAACCCTAACCCTAACCCTAACACTATCCTAGGGCTGATGCTAACCCTAACCCTAACCCAAACACTATCCTAGGGTTGATGCTAACCCTAACCCTAACACTATCCTAGGGCTGATGCTAACCCTAACCCTAACCCTAACACTATCCTTGGGCTGTTGCTAACCCTAACACTAACACTATCCTGGGCCTCATGCTAACCCTAACCCTAACCCTAACACTATCCTAGGGCTGATGCTAACCCTAACCCTAACACTATCCTTGGGCTGATGCTAACCCTAACCCTAACTCTAACATTATCCTAGGGCGGATGCTAACCCTAACCCTAACCCTAACACTATCCTAGGGCTGATGCTAACCCTAACACTAACACTATCCTAGGCCTGATGCTAACCCTAACCCTAACCCTAACACTATCCTAGGGCTGATGCTAGCCTTAACCTTAACACTATCCTAGGGCTGATGCTAACCCTAACACTAACACTATCCTAGGGCTGATGCTAACCCTAACCCTAACCCTAACACTCTCCAAGGGCTGATGCTAACCCTAACCCTAACCCTAACACTATCCTAGGGCTGATACTAACCCTAACCCTAACACTATCCTTGGGCTGATGCTAACCCTAACCCTAACCCTAACAATATCCTAGGGCAGATGCTAACCCTAACCCTAACCCTTACACTATCCTTGGGCTGATGCTAACCCTAACCCTAACACTATCCTGACCTGATGCTAACCCTAACCCTAACCCTAACACTATCCTAGGGCTGATGCTAACCCTAACCCTAACTCTATCCTTGGCCTGATGCTAACCCTAACCGTAACCCTAACAATATCCTAGGGCAGATGCTAACCCTAACGCTAACCCTAACACTATCCTTGAACTGATGCTAACCGTAACCCTAACCCTAACACTATCCTAGGCCTGATGATAACCCTAACCCTAACCCTAACACTATCCTAGGGTTTATGTTAACCCTAACCCTAACAATATCCTAGGGCTGATGCTAACCCTAACCCTAACCCTAACTAACACTATCCTAGGGCGGATGCTAACCCTAACCCTAACCCTAACACTATCCTAGAGCTGATGCTAACCCTAACACTAACACTATCCTAGGGCTGATGCTAACCCTAACCCTAACCCTGACATTATCCTAGGGCTGATGCTAACCCTAACCCTAACTCTAACACTATCTTAGGGCTGAGGCTAACCCTAACCCTAACACTATCCTACGGCTGATGCTAACCCTAACCCTAACACTATCCTAGGGCTGATGCTAACCCTAACCCTAACCCTAACACTATCCTAGGGCTGATGCTAACCCTAACCCTAACACTATCCTAGGGCTGATGCTAACCCTAACCCTAACCCTAAAACTATCCTAGGGCTGATGCTAACCGTAACGCTAACACTATCCTAGGCCTGATGATAACCCTAACCCTAACCCTAACACTATCCTAGGGCTGATGCTAACCCTAACCCGAACACTATCCTAGGGCTGATTCTAACCCTAACCCTAACCCTAACACTATCCTAGGGCTGATGCTAAGTCTAACGCTAACCCTAACACTATCCTTGAACTGATGCTAACCCTAACCCTAACCCTAACACTATCCTAGGGTTTATGTTAACCCTAACCCTAACACTATCCTAGGGCTGATGCTAACCCTAACCCTAAACCTAACACTATCCTAGGGCGGATGCTAACCCTAACCCTAACCCAAACACTATCCTAGGGCTGATGCTAACCCTAACACTAACACTATCCTAGGGCTGAAGCTAACCCTAACCCTAACCTAACACTCTCGAAGGGCTGATGCTAACCCTAACCCTAACCCTAACACTATCCTAGGGCTGATGCTAACCCTAACCCTAACACTATCCTAGGGATGATGCTAACCCTAACCCTAACCCTAACACTATCCTAGGGTTGATTCTAACCCTACCCCTAACACTATCCTAGGGCTGATGCTAACCGTAACCCTAACCCTAACACTATCCTAGGTCTGATGCTAACCCTAACCCTAACACTATCCTAGGGCTGATGTAACCCTAAACCTAACCCTAATACTAACCTAGGGCTGATGCTAACCCTAACCCTAACACTATCCTAGGGCTGATGCTAACCCTAACCCTAACCCTAACACTATCCTAGGGCTGATGCTAACCCTAACCCTAACACTATCCTAGGGCTGATGCTAACCCTAACCCTAACCCTAACCCTATCCTAGGGCTGATGCTAACCCTAACAGTAACACTATCCTAGGGCTGATGCTAACCCTAACCCTAACCCTAACACTATCCTAGGGCTGATGCTAACCCTAACCCTAACCCAAACACTATCCTAGGGTTGATGCTAACCCTAACCCTAACACTATCCTAGGGCTGATGCTAACCCTAACCCTAACCCTAACACTATCCTTGGGCTGATGCTAACCGTAACCCTAACACTATCCTGGGCCAGATGCTAACCCTAACCCTAACCCTAACACTATCCTAGGGCTGATGCTAACCCTAAACCTAACACTATCCTTCGGCTGATGCTAACCCTAACCCTAACCCTAACACTATCCTAGGGCAGATGCTAAACCTAACGCTAACCCTAACACTATCCTTGAACTGATGTTAACCCTAACCCTAACCCTAACACTATCCTAGGGCTGATGATAACCCTAACCCTAACCCTAACACTATCCTAGGGTTTATGTTAACCCTAACCCTAACACTATCCTAGGGCTGATGCTAACCCTAACCCTAACCCTAACACTATCCTAGGGCGGATGCTAACCCTAACCCTAACCCTAACACTATCCTAGGGCTGATGCTAACCCTAACACTAACACTATCCTAGGGCTGATGCTCACCCTAACGATAACACTATCCTAGGCCTGATGCTAACCCTAACCCTAACCCTAACACTATCCTAGTGCTGATGCTAACTTTAACCCTAACACTATCCTAGGGCTGATGCTAACCCTAACGCTAACACTATCCTAGGGCTGATGCTAACCCTAACCCTAACCCTAACACTCTCCAAGGGTTGATGCTAACCCTAACCCTAACCTTAACACTATCCTAGGGCTGATACTAACCCTAACCCTAACACTATCCTTGGGCTGAAGCTAACCCTAACCCTAACCCTAACAATATCCTAGGGCAGATGCTAACCCTAACCCTAACCCTAACACTATCCTTGGGCTGATGCTAACCCTAACCCTAACACTATCCTTGGGCTGATGCTAACCCTAACACTAACACTGTCCTGGGCCTGATGCTAACCCTAACCCTAACACTAACACTATCCTAGGGCTGATGCTAACACTAACCCTAACACTATCCTTGGGCTGATGCTAACCCTAACCCTAACCCTAACACTATCCTAGGGCAGATGCTAAACCTAACGCTAACCCTAACACTATCCTTGAACTGATGTTAACCCTAACCCTAACCCTAACACTATCCTTGGCCTGATGATAACCCTAACCCTAACCCTAACACTATCCTAGGGTTTATGTTAACCCTAACCCTAACACTATCCTAGGGCTGATGCTAACCCTAACCCTAACCCTAACACTATCCTAGGGCGGATGCTAACCCTAACCCTAACACTGTCCTGGGCCTGATGCTAACCCTAACCCTAACACTAACACTATCCTAGGGCTGATGCTAACCCTAAACCTAACACTATCCTTGGGCTGATGCTAACCCTAACCCTAACCCTAACACTATCCTAGGGCAGATGCTAAACCTAACGCTAACCCTAACACTATCCTTGAACTGATGTTAACCCTAACCCTAACCCTAACACTATCCTAGGCCTGATGATAACCCTAACCCTAACCCTAACACTATCCTAGGGTTTATGTTAACCCTAACCCTAACACTATCCTAGGGCTGATGCTAACCCTAACCCTAACCCTAACACTATCCTAGGGCGGATGCTAACCCTAACCCTAACCCTAACACTATCCTAGGGCTGATGCTAACCCTAACCCTAACACTATCCTAGGGCTGATGCTAACCCTAACCCTAACACTAACACTATCCTAGGGCGGATGCTAACCCTAACCCTAACCCTAACACTATCCTAGGGCTGATGCTAACCCTAACACTAACACTATCCTAGGGCTGATGCTAACCCTAACCCTAACCCTAACATTATCCTAGGGCTGATGCTAACCCTAACCCTAACTCTAACACTATCTTAGGGCTGAGGCTGACCCTAACCCTAACACTATCCTACGACTGATGCTAACCCTAACCCTAACCCTAACACTATCCTAGGGCTGATGCTAACCCTAACCCTAACACTATCCTAGGGCTGATGCTAACCCTAACCCTAACCCTAACACTATCCTAGGGCTGATGCTAACCGTAACCCTAACACTATCCTAGGCCTGATGATAACCCTAACCCTAACCCTAACACTATCCTAGGGCTGATGCTAACCCTAACCCTAACACTATCCTAGGGCTGATTCTAACCCTAACCCTAACCCTAACACTATCCTAGGGCTGATGCTAAGCCTAACGCTAACCCTAACACTATCCTTGAACTGATGCTAACCCTAACCCTAACCCTAACACTATCCTAGGCCTGATGATAACCCTAACCCTAACCCTAACACTATCCTAGGGTTTATGTTAACCCTAACCCTAACACTATCCTAGGGCTGATGCTAACCCTAACCCTAAACCTAACACTATCCTAGGGCGGAGGCTAACCCTAACCCTAACCTTAACACTATCCTAGGGCTGATGCTAACCCTAACACTAACACTATCCTAGGGCTGAAGCTAACCCTAACCCTAACCCTAACACTCTCCAAGGCCTGATGCTAACCCTAACCCTAACCCTAACACTATCCTAGGGCTGATGCTAACCCTAACCCTAACACTATCCTAGGGATGATGCTAACCCTAACCCTAACACTAACACTATCCTAGGGTTGATGCTAACCCTAACACTAACACTATCCTAGGGCTGATGCTAACCCTAACACTAACCCTAACACTATCCTAGGTCTGATGCTAACCCTAACACTAACACTATCCTAGGGCTGATGCTAACCCTAAACCTAACCCTAATACTAACCTAGGGCTGATGCTAACCCTAACCCTAACACTATCCTAGGGCTGATGCTAACCCTAACACTAACACTATCCTAGGGCTGATGCTAACCCTAACCCTAACCCTAACATTATCCTAGGGCGGATGCTAACCCTAACCCTAACCCTAACACTATCCTAGGGCTGATGCTAACCCTAACACTAACACTATCCTAGGCCTGATGCTAACCCTAACCCTAACCCTAACACTATCCTAGGGCTGATGCTAACCCTAACCCTAACACTATCCTAGGGCTGATGCTAAACCTAACACTAACACTATCCTAGGGCTGATGCTAACCCTAACCCTAACCCTAAAACTATCCTAGGGCTGATGCTAACCGTAACCCTAACACTATCCTAGGCCTGATGATAACCCTAACCCTAACCCTAACACTATCCTAGGGCTGATGCTAAGCCTAACGCTAACCCTAACACTATCCTTGAACTGATGCTAACCCTAACCCTAACCCTAACACTATCCTAGGGTTTATGTTAACCCTAACCCTAACACTATCCTAGGGCTGATGCTAACCCTAACCCTAAACCTAACACTATCCTAGGGCGGATGCTAACCCTACCCCTAACCCAAACACTATCCTAGGGCTGATGCTAACCCTAACACTAACACTATCCTAGGGCTGAAGCTAACCCTAACCCTAACCCTAACACTCTCCAAAGGCTGATGCTAACCCTAACCCTAACCCTAACACTATCCTAGGGCTGATGCTAACCCTAACCCTAACACTATCCTAGGGATGATGCTAACCCTAACACTAACCCTAACACTATCCTAGGGTTGATGCTAACCCTAACCCTAACACTATCCTAGGGCTGATGGTAACCCTAACCCTAACCCTAACACTATCCTAGGTCTGATGCTAACCCTAACCCTAACACTATCCTAGGGCTGATGCTAACCCTAAACCTAACCCTAATACTAACTTAGGGCTGATGCTAACCCTAACCGTAACACTATCCTAGGGCTGATGCTAACCCTAACCCTAACCCTAACACTATCCTAGGGCTGATGCTAACCCTAACCCTAACACTATCCTAGGGCTGATGCTAACCCTAACCCTAACCCTAACACTATCCTAGGGCTGATGCTAACCCTAACAGTAACACTATCCTAGGGCTGATGCTAACCCTAACCCTAACCCTAACACTATCCTAGGGCTGATGCTAACCCTAACCCTAACCCAAACACTATCCTAGGGTTGATGCTTACCCTAACCCTAACACTAATCTAGGGCTGATGCTAACCCTAACCCTAACCCTAACACTATCCTTGGGCTGATGCTAACCCTAACCCTAACACTATCCTGGGCCTGATGCTAACCCTAACCCTAACCCTAACACTATCCTAGGGCTGATGCTAACCCTAACCCTAACACGATCCTTGGGCTGATGCTAACCCTAACCCTAACCCTAACACTATCCTAGGGCAGATGCTAAACCTAACGCTAACCCTAACACTATCCTTGAACTGATGTTAACCTAACCCTAACCCTAACACTATCCTAGGCCTGATGATAACCCTAACCCTAACCCTAACACTATCCTATGGTTTATGTTAACCCTAACCCTAACACTATCCTATGGCTGATTCTAACCCTAACCCTAACCCTAACACTATCCTAGGGCTGATGCTAAGCCTAACGCTAACCCTAACACTATCCTTGAACTGATGCTAACCCTAACCCTATCCCTAACACTATCCTAGGCCTGATGATAACCCTAACCCTAACCCTAACACTATCCTAGGGTTTATGTTAACCCTAACCCTAACACTATCCTAGGACTGATGCTAACCCTAACCCTAAACCTAACACTATCCTAGGGCGGATGCTAACCCTAACCCTAACCCTAACACTATCCTAGGGCTGATGCTAACCCTAACACTAACACTATCCTAGGGCTGAAGCTAACCCTAACCCTAACTCTAACACTCTCCAAGGGCTGATGCTAACCCTAACACTAACCCTAACACTATCCTAGGGCTGATGCTAACCCTAACCCTAACACTATCCTAGGGTTGATGATAACCCTAACACTAACACTATCCTAGGGCTGATGCTAACCCTAACCCTAACCCTAACACTATCCTAGGTCTGATGCTAACCCTAACCCTAACACTATCCTAGGGCTGATGCTAACCCTAAACCTAACCCTAATACTAACCTAGGGCTGATGCTAACCCTAACCCTAACACTATCCTAGGGAAGATGCTAACCCTAACCCTAACCCTAACACTATCCTAGGGCTGATGCTAACCCTAACCCTAACACTATCCTAGGGCTGATGCTAACCCTAACCCTAACCCTAACACTATCCTAGGGCTGATGCTAACCCTAACAGTAACACTATCCTAGGGCTGATGCTAACCCTAACCCTAACCCTAACACTATCCTAGGGCTGATGCTAACCCTAACCCTAACCCAAACACTATCCTAGGGTTGATGCTAACCCTAACCCTAACACTATCCTAGGGCTGATGCTAACCCTAACCCTAACCCTAACACTATCCTTGGGGTGTTGCTAACCCTAACACTAACACTATCCTGGGCCTCATGCTAACCCTAACCCTAACCCTAACACTATCCTAGGGCTGATGCTAACCCTAACCCTAACACTATCCTTGGGCTGGTGCTAACCCTAACCCTAACCCTAACATTATCCTAGGGCGGATGCTAACCCTAACCCTAACCCTAACACTATCCTAGGGCTGATGCTAACCCTAACACTAACACTATCCTAGGCCTGATGCTAACCCTAACCCTAACCCTAACACTATCCTAGGGCTGATGCTAGCCTTAACCCTAACACTATCCTAGGGCTGATGCTAACCCTAACACTAACACTATCCTAGGGCTGATGCTAACCCTAACCCTAACCCTAACACTCTCCAAGGGCTGATGCTAACCCTAACCCTAACCCTAACACTATCCTAGGGCTGATACTAACCCTAACCCTAACACTATCCTTGGGCTGATGCTAACCCTAACCCTAACCCTAACAATATCCTAGGGCAGATGCTAACCCTAACCCTAACCCTTACACTATCCTTGGGCTGATGCTAACCCTAACCCTAACACTATCCTGACCTGATGCTAACCCTAACCCTAACCCTAACACTATCATAGGGCTGATGCTAACCCTAACCCTAACTCTATCCTTGGCCTGATGCTAACCCTAACCGTAACCCTAACAATATCCTAGGGCAGATGCTAACGCTAACGCTAACCCTAACACTATCCTTGAACTGATGCTAACCGTAACCCTAACCCTAACACTATCCTAGGCCTGATGATAACCCTAACCCTAACCCTAACACTATCCTAGGGTTTATGTTAACCCTAACCCTAACAATATCCTAGGGCTGATGCTAACCCTAACCCTAACCCTAACTAACACTATCCTAGGGCGGATGCTAACCCTAACCCTAACCCTAACACTATCCTAGGGCTGATGCTAACCCTAACACTAACACTATCCTAGGGCTGATGCTAACCCTAACCCTAACCCTGACATTATCCTAGGGCTGATGCTAACCCTAACCCTAACTCTAACACTATCTTAGGGCTGAGGCTAACCCTAACCCTAACACTATCCTACGGCTGATGCTAACCCTAACCCTAACACTATCCTAGGGCTGATGCTAACCCTAACCCTAACCCTAACACTATCCTAGGGCTGATGCTAACCCTAACCCTAACACTATCCTAGGGCTGATGCTAACCCTAACCCTAACCCTAACACTATCCTAGGGCTGATGCTAACCGTAACGCTAACACTATCCTAGGCCTGATGATAACCCTAACCCTAACCCTAACACTATCCTAGGGCTGATGCTAACCCTAACCCGAACACTATCCTAGGGCTGATTCTAACCCTAACCCTAACCCTAACACTATCCTAGGGCTGATGCTAAGCCTAACGCTAACCCTAACACTATCCTTGAACTGATGCTAACCCTAACCCTAACCCTAACACTATCCTAGGGTTTATGTTAACCCTAACCCTAACACTATCCTAGGGCTGATGCTAACCCTAACCCTAAACCTAACACTATCCTAGGGCGGATGCTAACCCTAACCCTAACCCAAACACTATCCTAGGGCTGATGCTAACCCTAACACTAACACTATCCTAGGGCTGAAGCTAACCCTAACCCTAACCTAACACTCTCGAAGGGCTGATGCTAACCCTAACCCTAACCCTAACACTATCCTAGGGCTGATGCTAACCCTAACCCTAACACTATCCTAGGGATGATGCTAACCCTAACCCTAACCCTAACACTATCCTAGGGTTGATGCTAACCCTACCCCTAACACTATCCTAGGGCTGATGCTAACCGTAACCCTAACCCTAACACTATCCTAGGTCTGATGCTAACCCTAACCCTAACACTATCCTAGGGCTGATGTAACCCTAAACCTAACCCTAATACTAACCTAGGGCTGATGCTAACCCTAACCCTAACACTATCCTAGGGCTGATGCTAACCCTAACCCTAACCCTAACACTATCCTAGGGCTGATGCTAACCCTAACCCTAACACTATCCTAGGGCTGATGCTAACCCTAACCCTAACCCTAACCCTATCCTAGGGCTGATGCTAACCCTAACAGTAACACTATCCTAGGGCTGATGCTAACCCTAACCCTAACCCTAACACTATCCTAGGGCTGATGCTAACCCTAACCCTAACCCAAACACTATCCTAGGGTTGATGCTAACCCTAACCCTAACACTATCCTAGGGCTGATGCTAACCCTAACCCTAACCCTAACACTATCCTTGGGCTGATGCTAACCGTAACCCTAACACTATCCTGGGCCTGATGCTAACCCTAACCCTAACCCTAACACTATCCTAGGGCTGATGCTAACCCTAAACCTAACACTATCCTTGGGCTGATGCTAACCCTAACCCTAACCCTAACACTATCCTAGGGCAGATGCTAAACCTAACGCTAACCCTAACACTATCCTTGAACTGATGTTAACCCTAACCCTAACCCTAACACTATCCTAGGGCTGATGATAACCCTAACCCTAACCCTAACACTATCCTAGGGTTTATGTTAACCCTAACCCTAACACTATCCTAGGGCTGATGCTAACCCTAACCCTAACCCTAACACTATCCTAGGGCGGATGCTAACCCTAACCCTAACCCTAACACTATCCTAGGGCAGATGCTAACCCTAACACTAACACTATCCTAGGGCTGATGCTCACCCTAACGATAACACTATCCTAGGCCTGATGCTAACCCTAACCCTAACCCTAACACTATCCTAGGGCTGATGCTAACTTTAACCCTAACACTATCCTAGGGCTGATGCTAACCCTAACACTAACACTATCCTAGGGCTGATGCTAACCCTAACCCTAACCCTAACACTCTCCAAGGGTTGATGCTAACCCTAACCCTAACCCTAACACTATCCTAGGGCTGATACTAACCCTAACCCTAACACTATCCTTGGGCTGAAGCTAACCCTAACCCTAACCCTAACAATATCCTAGGGCAGATGCTAACCCTAACCCTAACCCTAACACTATCCTTGGGCTGATGCTAACCCTAACCCTAACACTATCCTGGGCCTGATGCTAACCCTAACCCTAACCCTAACACTATCCTAGGGCTGATGCTAACCCTAACCCTAACTCTATCCTTGGCCTGATGCTAACCCTAACCCTAACCCTAACAATATCCTAGGGCAGATGCTAACCCTAACCCTAACCCTAACACTATCCTAGGCCTGATGATAACCCTAACCCTAACCCTAACACTATCCTAGGGTTTATGTTAACCCTAACCCTAACAATATCCTAGGGGTGATGCTAACCCTAACCCTAACCCTAACACTATCCTAGGGCGGATGCTAACCCTAACCCTAACCCTAACACTATCCTAGGGCTGATGCTAACCCTAACACTAACACTATCCTAGGGCTGATGCTAACCCTAACCCTAACCCTGACATTATCCTAGGGCTGATGCTAACCCTAACCCTAACTCTAACACTATCTTAGGGCTGAGGCTAACCCTAACCCTAACACTATCCTACGGCTGATGCTAACCCTAACCCTAACACTATCCTATTGCTGATGCTAACCCTAACCCTAACCCTAACACTATCCTAGGGCTGATGCTAACCCTAACCCTAACACTATCCTAGGGCTGATGCTAACCCTAACCCTAACCCTAACACTATCCTAGGGCTGATGCTAACCCTAACCCTAACACTATCCTAGGGATGATGCTAACCCTAACCCTAACCCTAACACTATCCTAGGGTTGATGCTAACCCTACCCCTAACACTATCCTAGGGCTGATGCTAACCCTAACCCTAACCCTAGCACTATCCTAGGTCTGATGCTAACCCTAACCCTAACACTATCCTAGGGCTGATGCTAACCCTAAACCTAACCCTAATACTAACCTAGGGCTGATGCTAACCCTAACCCTAACACTATCCTAGGGCTGATGGTAACCCTAACCCTAACCCTAACACTATCCTAGGGCTGATGCTAACCCTAACCCTAACACTATCCTAGGGCTGATGCTAACCCTAACCCTAACCCTAACACTATCCTAGGGCTGATGCTACCCCTAACAGTAACACTATCCTAGGGCTGATGCTAACCCTAACCCTAACCCTAACACTATCCTAGGGCTGATGCTAACCCTAACCCGAACACTATCCTAGGGCTGATTCTAACCCTAACCCTAACCCTAACACTATCCTAGGGCTGATGCTAAGCCTAACGCTAACCCTAACACTATCCTTGAACTGATGCTAACCCTAACCCTAACCCTAACACTATCCTAGGGTTTATGTTAACCCTAACCCTAACACTATCCTAGGGCTGATGCTAACCCTAACCCTAAACCTAACACTATCCTAGGGCGGATGCTAACCCTAACCCTAACCCAAACACTATCCTAGGGCTGATGCTAACCCTAACACTAACACTATCCTAGGGCTGAAGCTAACCCTAACCCTAACCTAACACTCTCGAAGGGCTGATGCTAACCCTAACCCTAACCCTAACACTATCCTAGGGCTGATGCTAACCCTAACCCTAACACTATCCTAGGGATGATGCTAACCCTAACCCTAACCCTAACACTATCCTAGGGTTGATGCTAACCATACCCCTAACACTATCCTAGGGCTGATGCTAACCCTAACCCTAACCCTAACACTATCCTAGGTCTGATGCTAACCCTAACCCTAACACTATCCTAGGGCTGATGCTAACCCTAAACCTAACCCTAATACTAACCTAGGGCTGATGCTAACCCTAACCCTAACACTATCCTAGGGCTGATGCTAACCCTAACCCTAACCCTAACACTATCCTAGGGCTGATGCTAACCCTAACCCTAACACTATCCTAGGGCTGATGCTAACCCTAACCCTAACCCTAACCCTATCCTAGGGCTGATGCTAACCCTAACAGTAACACTATCCTAGGGCTGATGCTAACCCTAACCCTAACCCTAACACTATCCTAGGGCTGATGCTAACCCTAACCCTAACCCAAACACTATCCTAGGGTTGATGCTAACCCTAACCCTAACACTATCCTAGGGCTGATGCTAACCCTAACCCTAACCCTAACACTATCCTTGGGCTGATGCTAACCGTAACCCTAACACTATCCTGGGCCTGATGCTAACCCTAACCCTAACCCTAACACTATCCTAGGGCTGATGCTAACCCTAAACCTAACACTATCCTTGGGCTGATGCTAACCCTAACCCTAACCCTAACACTATCCTAGGGCAGATGCTAAACCTAACGCTAACCCTAACACTATCCTTGAACTGATGTTAACCCTAACCCTAACCCTAACACTATCCTAGGGCTGATGTTAACCCTAACCCTAACCCTAACACTATCCTAGGGTTTATGTTAACCCTAACCCTAACACTATCCTAGGGCTGATGCTAACCCTAACCCTAACCCTAACACTATCCTAGGGCGGATGCTAACCCTAACCCTAACCCTAACACTATCCTAGGGCTGATGCTAACCCTAACACTAACACTATCCTAGGGCTGATGCTAACCCTAACCCTAACCCTAACATTATCCTAGGGCGGATGCTAACCCTAACCCTAACCCTAACACTATCCTAGGGCTGATGCTAACCCTAACACTAACACTATCCTAGGGCTGATGCTAACCCTAACCCTAACCCTAACACTCTCCAAGGGCTGATGCTAACCCTAACCCTAACCCTATCACTATCCTAGGGCTGATGCTAACCCTAACCCTAACCCTAACACTATCCTACGGCTGATGCTAACCCTAACCCTAACCCTAACAGTATCCTTGGTCTGATGCTAACCCTAAAAGTAACACTATCCTAGGGCTGATGCTAACCCTAACCCTAACCCTAACACTATCCTAGGGCTAATGCGAACCCTAACCCTAACCCAAACACTATCCTAGGGTTGATGCTAACCCTAACCCTAACACTATCCTAGGACTGATGCTAACCCTAACCCTAACCCTAACACTATCCTTGGGCTGATGCTAACCCTAACCCTATCACTGTCCTGGGCCTGATGCTAACCCTAACCCTAACACTAACACTATCCTAGGGCTGAAGCTAACACTAACCCTAACACTATCCTTGGGCTGATGCTAACCATAACCCTAACCCTAACACTATCCTAGGGCAGATGCTAAACCTAACGCTAACTCTAACACTATCCTTGAACTGATGTTAACCCTAACCCTAACCCTAACACTATCCTTGGCCTGATGATAACCCTAACCCTAACCCTAACACTATCCTAGGGTTTATGTTAACCCTAACCCTAACACTATCCTAGGGCTGATGCTAACCCTAACCCTAACCCTAACACTATCCTAGGGCGGATGCTAACCCTAACCCTAACCCTAACACTATCCTAGGGCTGATGCTAACCCTAACACTAACACTATCCTAGGGCTGATGCTAACCCTAACCCTAACCCTAACATTTTCCTAGGGCGGATGCTAACCCTAACCCTAACCCTAACACTATCCTAGAGCTGATGGTAACCCTAACCCTAACACTATCCTTGGGCTGATGCTAACCCTAACCCTAACCCTAACATTATCCTAGGGCGGATGCTAACCCTAACCCTAACCCTAACACTATCCTAGGGCTGATGCTCACCCTAACGATAACACTATCCTAGGCCTGATGCTAACCCTAACCCTAACCCTAACACTATCCTAGGGCTGATGCTAACTTTAACCCTAACACTATCCTAGGGCTGATGCTAACCCTAACACTAACACTATCCTAGGGCTGATGCTAACCCTAACCCTAACCCTAACACTCTCCAAGGGTTGATGCTAACCCTAACCCTAACCCTAACACTATCCTAGGGCTGATACTAACCCTAACCCTAACACTATCCTTGGGCTGAAGCTAACCCTAACCCTAACCCTAACAATATCCTAGGGCAGATGCTAACCCTAACCCTAACCCTAACACTATCCTTGGGCTGATGCTAACCCTAACCCTAACACTATCCTGGGCCTGATGCTAACCCTAACCCTAACCCTAACACTATCCTAGGGCTGATGCTAACCCTAACCCTAACTCTATCCTTGGCCTGATGCTAACCCTAACCCTAACCCTAACAATATCCTAGGGCAGATGCTAACCCTAACGCTAACCCTAACACTATCCTTGAACTGATGCTAACCGTAACCCTAACCCTAACACTATCCTAGGCCTGATGATAACCCTAACCCTAACCCTAACACTATCCTAGGGTTTATGTTAACCCTAACCCTAACAATATCCTAGGGCTGATGCTAACCCTAACCCTAACCCTAACACTATCCTAGGGCGGATGCTAACCCTAACCCTAACCCTAACACTATCCTAGGGCTGATGCTAACCCTAACACTAACACTATCCTAGGGCTGATGCTAACCCTAACCCTAACCCTGACATTATCCTAGGGCTGATGCTAACCCTAACCCTAACTCTAACACTATCTTAGGGCTGAGGCTAACCCTAACCCTAACACTATCCTACGGCTGATGCTAACCCTAACCCTAACACTATCCTATTGCTGATGCTAACCCTAACCCTAACCCTAACACTATCCTAGGGCTGATGCTAACCCTAACCCTAACACTATCCTAGGGCTGATGCTAACCCTAACCCTAACCCTAAAACTATCCTAGGGCTGATGCTAACCCTAACCCTAACACTATCCTAGGGATGATGCTAACCCTAACCCTAACCCTAACACTATCCTAGGGTTGATGCTAACCCTACCCCTAACACTATCCTAGGGCTGATGCTAACCCTAACCCTAACCCTAGCACTATCCTAGGTCTGATGCTAACCCTAACCCTAACACTATCCTAGGGCTGATGCTAACCCTAAACCTAACCCTAATACTAACCTAGGGCTGATGCTAACCCTAACCCTAACACTATCCTAGGGCTGATGCTAACCCTAACCCTAACCCTAACACTATCCTAGGGCTGATGCTAACCCTAACCCTAACACTATCCTAGGGCTGATGCTAACCCTAACCCTAACCCTAACACTATCCTAGGGCTGATGCTAACCCTAACAGTAACACTATCCTAGGGCTGATGCTAACCCTAACCCTAACCCTAACACTATCCTAGCGCTGATGCTAACTTTAACCCTAACACTATCCTAGGGCTGATGCTAACCCTAACACTAACACTATCCTAGGGCTGATGCTAACCCTAACCCTAACCCTAACACTCTCCAAGGGTTGATGCTAACCCTAACCCTAACCCTAACACTATCCTAGGGCTGATACTAACCCTAACCCTAACACTATCCTTGGGCTGAAGCTAACCCTAACCCTAACCCTAACAATATCCTAGGGCAGATGCTAACCCTAACCCTAACCCTAACACTATCCTTGGGCTGATGCTAACCCTAACCCTAACACTATCCTGGGCCTGATGCTAACCCTAACCCTAACGCTAACACTATCCTAGGGCTGATGCTAACCCTAACCCTAACTCTATCCTTGGCCTGATGCTAACCCTAACCCTAACCCTAACAATATCCTAGGGCAGATGCTAACCCTAACGCTAACCCTAACACTATCCTTGAACTGATGCTAACCGTAACCCTAACCCTAACACTTTCCTAGGCCTGATGATAACCCTAACCCTAACCCTAACACTATCCTAGGGTTTATGATAACCCTAACCCTAACAATATCCTAGGGCTGATGCTAAACCTAACCCTAACCCTAACACTATCCTAGGGCGGATGCTAACCCTAACCCTAACCCTAACACTATCCTAGGGCTGATGCTAACCCTAACACTAACACTATCCTAGGGCTGATGCTAACCCTAACCCTAACCCTGACATTATCCTAGGGCTGATGCTAACCCTAACCCTAACTCTAACACTATCTTAGGGCTGAGGCTAACCCTAACCCTAACACTATCCTACGGCTGATGCTAACCCTAACCCTAACACTATCGTATTGCTGATGCTAACCCTAACCCTAACCCTAACACTATCCTAGGGCTGATGCTAACCCTAACCCTAACACTATCCTAGGGCTGATGCTAACCCTAACCCTAACCCTAACACTATCCTAGGGTTGATGCTAACCCTAACACTAACACTATCCTAGGGCTGATGCTAACCCTAACACTAACCCTAACACTATCCTAGGTCTGATGCTAACCCTAACCCTAACACTATCCTAGGGCTGATGCTAACCCTAAACCTAACCCTAATACTAACCTAGGGCTGATGCTAACCCTAACCCTAACACTATCCTAGGGCTGATGTTAACCCTAACACTAACACTATCCTAGGGCTGATGCTAACCCTAACCCTAACCCTAACATTATCCTAGGGCGGATGCTAACCCTAACCCTAACCCTAACACTATCCTAGGGCTGATGCTAACCCTAACACTAACACTATCCTAGGCCTGATGCTAACCCTAACCCTAACCCTAACACTATCCTAGGGCTGATGCTAACCCTAACCCTAACACTATCCTAGGGCTGATGCCAAACCTAACACTAACACTATCCTAGGGCTGATGCTAACCCTAACCCTAACCTTAAAACTATCCTAGGGCTGATGCTAACCGTAACCCTAACACTATCCTAGGCCTGATGATAACCCTAACCCTAACCCTAACACTATCCTAGGGCTGATGCTAAGCCTAACGCTAACCCTAACACTATCCTTGAACTGATGCTAACCCTAACCCTAACCCTAACACTATCCTAGGGTTTATGTTAACCCTAACCCTAACACTATCCTAGGGCTGATGCTAACCCTAACCCTAAACCTAACACTATCCTAGGGCGGATGCTAACCCTAACCCTAACCCAAACACTATCCTAGGGCTGATGCTACCCCTAACACTAACACTATCCTAGGGCTGAAGCTAACCCTAACCCTAACCCTAACACTCTCCAAAGGCTGATGCTAACCCTAACCCTAACCCTAACACTATCCTAGGGCTGATTCCAACCCTAACCCTAACACTATCCTAGGGATGATGCTAACCCTAACACTAACCCTAACACTATCCTAGGGTTGATGCTAACCCTAACCCTAACACTATCCTAGGGCTGATGGTAACCCTAACCCTAACCCTAACACTATCCTAGGTCTGATGCTAACCCTAACCCTAACACTATCCTAGGGCTGATGCTAACCCTAAACCTAACCCTAATACTAACCTAGGGCTGATGCTAACCCTAACCCTAACACTATCCTAGGGCTGATGCTAACCCTAACCCTAACCCTAACACTATCCTAGGGCTGATGCTAACCCTAACCCTAACACTATCCTAGGGCTGATGCTAACCCTAACCCTAACCCTAACACTATCCTAGGGCTGATGCTAACCCTAACAGTAACACTATCCTAGGGCTGATGCTAACCCTAACCCTAACCCTAACACTATCCTAGGGCTGATGCTAACCCTAACCCTAACCCAAACACTATCCTAGGGTTGATGCTTACCCTAACCCTAACACTAATCTAGGGCTGATGCTAACCCTAACCCTAACCCTAACACTATCCTAGGGCTGATGCTAACCCTAACCATAACACGATCCTTGGGTTGATGCTAACCCTAACCCTAACCCTAACACTATCCTAGGGCAGATGCTAAACCTAACGCTAACCCTAACACTATCCTTGAATTGATGTTAACCCTAACCCTAACCCTAACACTATCCTAGGCCTGATGATAACCCTAACCCTAACCCTAACACTATCCTATGGTTTATGTTAACCCTAACCCTAACACTATCCTAGGGCTGATTCTAACCCTAACCCTAACCCTAACACTATCCTAGGGCTGATTCTAAGCCTAACGCTAACCCTAACACTATCCTTGAACTGATGCTAACCCTAACCCTAACCCTAACACTATCCTAGGCCTGATGATAACCCTAACCCTAACCCTAACACTATCCTAGGGTTTATGTTAACCCTAACCCTAACACTATCCTAGGACTGATGCTAACCCTAACCATAAACCTAACACTATCCTAGGGCGGATGCTAACCCTAACCCTAACCCTAACACTATCCTAGGGCTGATGCTAACCCTAACGCTAACACTATCCTAGGGCTGAAGCTAACCCTAACCCTAACTCTAACACTCTCCAAGGGCTGATGCTAACCCTAACACTAACCCTAACACTATCCTAGGGCTGATGCTAACCCTAACCCTAACACTATCCTAGGGTTGATGATAACCCTAACACTAACACTATCCTAGGGCTGATGCTAACCCTAACCCTAACCCTAACACTATCCTAGGTCTGATGCTAACCCTAACCCTAACACTATCCTAGGGCTGATGCTAACCCTAAACCTAACCCTAATACTAACCTAGGGCTGATGCTAACCCTAACCCTAACACTATCCTAGGGAAGATGCTAACCCTAACCCTAACCCTAACACTATCCTAGGGCTGATGCTAACCCTAACCCTAACACTATCCTAGGGCTGATGCTAACCCTAACCCTAACCCTAACACTATCCTAGGGCTGATGCTAACCCTAACCCTAACTCTATCCTTGGCCTGATGCTAACCCTAACCCTAACCCTAACAATATCCTAGGGCAGATGCTAACCCTAACGCTAACCCTAACACTATCCTTGAACTGATGCTAACCGTAACCCTAACCCTAACACTATCCTAGGCCTGATGATAACCCTAACCCTAACCCTAACACTATCCTAGGGTTTATGTTAACCCTAACCCTAACACTATCCTAGGGCTGATGCTAACCCTAACCCTAACCCTAACACTATCCTAGGGCGGATGCTAACCCTAACCCTAACCCTAACACTATCCTAGGGCTGATGCTAACCCTAACACTAACACTATCCTAGGGCTGATGCTAACCCTAACCCTAACCCTGACATTATCCTAGGGCTGATGCTAACCCTAACCCTAACTCTAACACTATCTTAGGGCTGAGGCTAACCCTAACCCTAACACTATCCTACGGCTGATGCTAACCCTAACCCTAACACTATCCTAGGGCTGATGCTAACCCTAACCCTAACCCTAACACTATCCTAGGGCTGATGCTAACCCTAACCCTAACACTATCCTAGGGCTGATGCTAACCCTAACCCTAACCCTAACACTATCCTAGGGCTGATGCTAACCGTAACGCTAACACTATCCTAGGCCTGATGATAACCTAACCCTAACCCTAACACTATCCTAGGGCTGATGCTAACCCTAACCCGAACACTATCCTAGGGCTGATTCTAACCCTAACCCTAACCCTAACACTATCCTAGGGCTGATGCTAAGCCTAACGCTAACCCTAACACTATCCTTGAACTGATGCTAACCCTAACCCTAACCCTAACACTATCCTAGGGTTTATGTTAACCCTAACCCTAACACTATCCTAGGGCTGATGCTAACCCTAACCCTAAACCTAACACTATCCTAGGGCGGATGCTAACCCTAACCCTAACCCAAACACTATCCTAGGGCTGATGCTAACCCTAACACTAACACTATCCTAGGGCTGAAGCTAACCCTAACCCTAACCTAACACTCTCGAAGGGCTGATGCTAACCCTAACCCTAACCCTAACACTATCCTAGGGCTGATGCTAACCCTAACCCTAACACTATCCTAGGGATGATGCTAACCCTAACCCTAACCCTAACACTATCCTAGGTCTGATGCTAACCCTAACCCTAACACTATCCTAGGGCTGATGCTAACCCTAAACCTAACCCTAATACTAACCTAGGGCTGATGCTAACCCTAACCCTAACACTATCCTAGGGCTGATGCTAACCCTAACCCTAACCCTAACACTATCCTAGGGCTGATGCTAACCCTAACCCTAACACTATCCTAGGGCTGATGCTAACCCTAACCCTAACCCTATCCCTATCCTAGGGCTGATGCTAACCCTAACAGTAACACTATCCTAGGGCTGATGCTAACCCTAACCCTAACCCTAACACTATCCTAGGGCTGATGCTAACCCTAACCCTAACCCAAACACTATCCTAGGGTTGATGCTAACCCTAACCCTAACACTATCCTAGGGCTGATGCTAACCCTAACCCTAACCCTAACACTATCCTTGGGCTGATGCTAACCGTAACCCTAACACTATCCTGGGCCTGATGCTAACCCTAACCCTAACCCTAACACTATCCTAGGGCTGATGCTAACCCTAACCCTAACCCTAACACTATCCTAGGGCAGATGCTAAACCTAACGCTAACCCTAACACTATCCTTGAACTGATGTTAACCCTAACCCTAACCCTAACACTATCCTAGGGCTGATGATAACCCTAACCCTAACCCTAACACTATCCTAGGGTTTATGTTAACCCTAACCCTAACACTATCCTAGGGCTGATGCTAACCCTAACCCTAACCCTAACACTATCCTAGGGCGGATGCTAACCCTAACCCTAACCCTAACACTATCCTAGGGCTGATGCTAACCCTAACACTAACACTATCCTAGGGCTGATGCTAACCCTAACCCTAACCCTAACATTATCCTAGGGCGGATGCTAACCCTAACCCTAACCCTAACACTATCCTAGGGCTGATGCTAACCCTAACACTAACACTATCCTAGGGCTGATGCTAACCCTAACCCTAACCCTAACACTCTCCAAGGGCTGATGCTAACCCTAACCCTAACCCTAACACTATCCTAGGGCTGATGCTAACCCTAACCCTAACCCTAACACTATCCTACGGCTGATGCTAACCCTAACCCTAACCCTAACAGTATCCTTGGTCTGATGCTAACCCTAAAAGTAACACTATCCTAGGGCAGATGCTAACCCTAACCCTAACCCTAACACTATCCTAGGGCTGATGCGAACCCTAACCCTAACCCAAACACTATCCTAGGGTTGATGCTAACCCTAACCCTAACACTATCCTAGGGCTGATGCTAACCCTAACCCTAACCCTAACACTATCCTTGGGCTGATGCTAACCCTAACCCAAACACTGTCCTGGGCCTGATGCTAACCCTAACCCTAACACTAACACTATCCTAGGGCTGAAGCTAACACTAACCCTAACACTATCCTTGGGCTGATGCTAACCCTAACCCTAACCCTAACACTATCCTAGGGCAGATGCTAAACCTAACGCTAACCCTAACACTATCCTTGAACTGATGTTGACCCTAACCCTAACCCTAACACTATCCTTGGCCTGATGATAACCCTAACCCTAACCCTAACACTATCCTAGGGTTTATGTTAACCCTAACCCTAACACTATCCTAGGGCTGATGCTAACCCTAACCCTAACCCTAACACTATCCTAGGGCGGATGCTAACCCTAACCCTAACCCTAACACTATCCTAGGGCTGATGCTAACCCTACCACTAACACTATCCTAGGGCTGATGCTAACCCTAACCCTAACCCTAACATTTTCCTAGGGCGGATGCTAACCCTAACCCTAACCCTAACACTATCCTAGAGCTGATGGTAACCCTAACCCTAACACTATCCTTGGGCTGATGCTAACCCTAACCCTAACCCTAACATTATCCTAGGGCGGATGCTAACCCTAACCCTAACCCTAACACTATCCTAGGGCTGATGCTCACCCTAACGATAACATTATCCTAGGCCTGATGCTAACCCTAACCCTAACCCTAACACTATCCTAGGGCTGATGCTAACTTTAACCCTAACACTATCCTAGGGCTGATGCTAACCCTAACACTAACACTATCCTAGGGCTGATGCTAACCCTAACCCTAACCCTAACACTCTCCAAGGGTTGATGCTAACCCTAACCCTAACCCTAACACTATCCTAGGGCTGATACTAACCCTAACCCTAACACTATCCTTGGGCTGAAGCTAACCCTAACCCTAACCCTAACAATATCCTAGGGCAGATGCTAACCCTAACCCTAACCCTAACACTATCCTTGGGCTGATGCTAACCCTAACCCTAACACTATCCTGGGCCTGATGCTAACCCTAACCCTAACCCTAACACTATCCTAGGGCTGATGCTAACCCTAACCCTAACTCTATCCTTGGCCTGATGCTAACCCTAACCCTAACCCTAACAATATCCTAGGGCAGATGCTAACCCTAACGCTAACCCTAACACTATCCTTGAACTGATGCTAACCGTAACCCTAACCCAAACACTATCCTAGGCCTGATGATAACCCTAACCCTAACCCTAACACTATCCTAGGGTTTATGTTAACCCTAACCCTAACAATATCCTAGGGCTGATGCTAACCATAACCCTAACCCTAACACTATCCTAGGGCGGATGCTAACCCTAACCCTAACCCTAACACTATCCTAGGGCTGATGCTAACCCTAACACTAACACTATCCTAGGGCTGATGCTAACCCTAACCCTAACCCTGACATTATCCTAGGGCTGATGCTAACCCTAACCCTAACTCTAACACTATCTTTGGGCTGAGGCTAACCCTAACCCTAACACTATCCTACGGCTGATGCTAACCCTAACCCTAACACTATCCTATTGCTGATGCTAACCCTAACCCTAACCCTAACACTATCCTAGGGCTGATGCTAACCCTAACCCTAACACTATCCTAGGGCTGATGCTAACCCTAACCCTAACCCTAACACTATCCTAGGGCTGATGCTAACCCTAACCCTAACACTATCCTAGGGATGATGCTAACCCTAACCCTAACCCTAACACTATCCTAGGGTTGATGCTAACCCTACCCCTAACACTATCCTAGGGCTGATGCTAACCCTAACCCTAACCCTAGCACTATCCTAGGTCTGATGCTAACCATAACCCTAACACTATCCTAGGGCTGATGCTAACCCTAAACCTAACCCTAATACTAACCTAGGGCTGATGCTAACCCTAACCCTAACACTATCCTAGGGCTGATGCTAACCCTAACCCTAACCCTAACACTATCCTAGGGCTGATGCTAACCCTAACCCTAACACTATCCTAGGGCTGATGCTAACCCTAACCCTAACCCTAACACTATCCTAGGGCTGATGCTAACCCTAACAGTAACACTATCCTAGGGCTGATGGTAACCCTAACCCTAACCCTAACACTATCCTAGGGCTGATGCTAACTTTAACCCTAACACTATCCTAGGGCTGATGCTAACCCTAACACTAACACTATCCTAGGGCTGATGCTAACCCTAACCCTAACCCTAACACTCTCCAAGGGTTGATGCTAACCCTAACCCTAACCCTAACACTATCCTAGGGCTGATACTAACCCTAACCCTAACACTATCCTTGGGCTGAAGCTAACCCTAACCCTAACCCTAACAATATCCTAGGGCAGATGCTAACCCTAACCCTAACCCTAACACTATCCTTGGGCTGATGCTAACCCTAACCCTAACACTATCCTGGGCCTGATGCTAACCCTAACCCTAACCCTAACACTATCCTAGGGCTGATGCTAACCCTAACCCTAACTCTATCCTTGGCCTGATGCTAACCCTAACCCTAACCCTAACAATATCCTAGGGCAGATGCTAACCCTAACGCTAACCCTAACACTATCCTTGAACTGATGCTAACCGAAACCCTAACCCTAACACTATCCTAGGCCTGATGATAACCCTAACCCTAACCCTAACACTATCCTAGGGTTTATGTTAACCCTAACCCTAACAATATCCTAGGGCTGATGCTAACCCTAACCCTAACCCTAACACTATCCTAGGGCGGATGCTAACCCTAACCCTAACCCTAACACTATCCTAGGGCTGATGCTAACCCTAACACTAACACTATCCTAGGGCTGATGCTAACCCTAACCCTAACCCTGACATTATCCTAGGGCTGATGCTAACCCTAACCCTAAACCTAACACTATCCTAGGGCGGATGCTAACCCTAACCCTAACCCAAACACTATCCTAGGGCTGATGCTAACCCTAACACTAACACTATCCTAGGGCTGAAGCTAACCCTAACCCTAACCTAACACTCTCGAAGGGCTGATGCTAACCCTAACCCTAACCCTAACACTATCCTAGGGCTGATGCTAACCCTAACCCTAACACTATCCTAGGGATGATGCTAACCCTAACCCTAACCCTAACACTATCCTAGGTCTGATGCTAACCCTAACCCTAACACTATCCTAGGGCTGATGCTAACCCTAAACCTAACCCTAATACTAACCTAGGGCTGATGCTAACCCTAACCCTAACACTATCCTAGGGCTGATGCTAACCCTAACCCTAACCCTAACACTATCCTAGGGCTGATGCTAACCCTAACCCTAACACTATCCTAGGGCTGATGCTAACCCTAACCCTAACCCTATCCCTATCCTAGGGCTGATGCTAACCCTAACAGTAACACTATCCTAGGGCTGATGCTAACCCTAACCCTAACCCTAACACTATCCTAGGGCTGATGCTAACCCTAACCCTAACCCAAACACTATCCTAGGGTTGATGCTAACCCTAACCCTAACACTATCCTAGGGCTGATGCTAACCCTAACCCTAACCCTAACACTATCCTTGGGCTGATGCTAACCGTAACCCTAACACTATCCTGGGCCTGATGCTAACCCTAACCCTAACCCTAACACTATCCTAGGGCTGATGCTAACCCTAACCCTAACCCTAACACTATCCTAGGGCAGATGCTAAACCTAACGCTAACCCTAACACTATCCTTGAACTGATGTTAACCCTAACCCTAACCCTAACACTATCCTAGGGCTGATGATAACCCTAACCCTAACCCTAACACTATCCTAGGGTTTATGTTAACCCTAACCCTAACACTATCCTAGGGCTGATGCTAACCCTAACCCTAACCCTAACACTATCCTAGGGCGGATGCTAACCCTAACCCTAACCCTAACACTATCCTAGGGCTGATGCTAACCCTAACACTAACACTATCCTAGGGCTGATGCTAACCCTAACCCTAACCCTAACATTATCCTAGGGCGGATGCTAACCCTAACCCTAACCCTAACACTATCCTAGGGCTGATGCTAACCCTAACACTAACACTATCCTAGGGCTGATGCTAACCCTAACCCTAACCCTAACACTCTCCAAGGGCTGATGCTAACCCTAACCCTAACCCTAACACTATCCTAGGGCTGATGCTAACCCTAACCCTAACCCTAACACTATCCTACGGCTGATGCTAACCCTAACCCTAACCCTAACAGTATCCTTGGTCTGATGCTAACCCTAAAAGTAACACTATCCTAGGGCAGATGCTAACCCTAACCCTAACCCTAACACTATCCTAGGGCTGATGCGAACCCTAACCCTAACCCAAACACTATCCTAGGGTTGATGCTAACCCTAACCCTAACACTATCCTAGGGCTGATGCTAACCCTAACCCTAACCCTAACACTATCCTTGGGCTGATGCTAACCCTAACCCTAACACTGTCCTGGGCCTGATGCTAACCCTAACCCTAACACTAACACTATCCTAGGGCTGAAGCTAACACTAACCCTAACACTATCCTTGGGCTGATGCTAACCCTAACCCTAACCCTAACACTATCCTAGGGCAGATGCTAAACCTAACGCTAACCCTAACACTATCCTTGAACTGATGTTGACCCTAACCCTAACCCTAACACTATCCTTGGCCTGATGATAACCCTAACCCTAACCCTAACACTATCCTAGGGTTTATGTTAACCCTAACCCTAACACTATCCTAGGGCTGATGCTAACCCTAACCCTAACCCTAACACTATCCTAGGGCGGATGCTAACCCTAACCCTAACCCTAACACTATCCTAGGGCTGATGCTAACCCTACCACTAACACTATCCTAGGGCTGATGCTAACCCTAACCCTAACCCTAACATTTTCCTAGGGCGGATGCTAACCCTAACCCTAACCCTAACACTATCCTAGAGCTGATGGTAACCCTAACCCTAACACTATCCTTGGGCTGATGCTAACCCTAACCCTAACCCTAACATTATCCTAGGGCGGATGCTAACCCTAACCCTAACCCTAACACTATCCTAGGGCTGATGCTCACCCTAACGATAACATTATCCTAGGCCTGATGCTAACCCTAACCCTAACCCTAACACTATCCTAGGGCTGATGCTAACTTTAACCCTAACACTATCCTAGGGCTGATGCTAACCCTAACACTAACACTATCCTAGGGCTGATGCTAACCCTAACCCTAACCCTAACACTCTCCAAGGGTTGATGCTAACCCTAACCCTAACCCTAACACTATCCTAGGGCTGATACTAACCCTAACCCTAACACTATCCTTGGGCTGAAGCTAACCCTAACCCTAACCCTAACAATATCCTAGGGCAGATGCTAACCCTAACCCTAACCCTAACACTATCCTTGGGCTGATGCTAACCCTAACCCTAACACTATCCTGGGCCTGATGCTAACCCTAACCCTAACCCTAACACTATCCTAGGGCTGATGCTAACCCTAACCCTAACTCTATCCTTGGCCTGATGCTAACCCTAACCCTAACCCTAACAATATCCTAGGGCAGATGCTAACCCTAACGCTAACCCTAACACTATCCTTGAACTGATGCTAACCGTAACCCTAACCCAAACACTATCCTAGGCCTGATGATAACCCTAACCCTAACCCTAACACTATCCTAGGGTTTATGTTAACCCTAACCCTAACAATATCCTAGGGCTGATGCTAACCATAACCCTAACCCTAACACTATCCTAGGGCGGATGCTAACCCTAACCCTAACCCTAACACTATCCTAGGGCTGATGCTAACCCTAACACTAACACTATCCTAGGGCTGATGCTAACCCTAACCCTAACCCTGACATTATCCTAGGGCTGATGCTAACCCTAACCCTAACTCTAACACTATCTTTGGGCTGAGGCTAACCCTAACCCTAACACTATCCTACGGCTGATGCTAACCCTAACCCTAACACTATCCTATTGCTGATGCTAACCCTAACCCTAACCCTAACACTATCCTAGGGCTGATGCTAACCCTAACCCTAACACTATCCTAGGGCTGATGCTAACCCTAACCCTAACCCTAACACTATCCTAGGGCTGATGCTAACCCTAACCCTAACACTATCCTAGGGATGATGCTAACCCTAACCCTAACCCTAACACTATCCTAGGGTTGATGCTAACCCTACCCCTAACACTATCCTAGGGCTGATGCTAACCCTAACCCTAACCCTAGCACTATCCTAGGTCTGATGCTAACCATAACCCTAACACTATCCTAGGGCTGATGCTAACCCTAAACCTAACCCTAATACTAACCTAGGGCTGATGCTAACCCTAACCCTAACACTATCCTAGGGCTGATGCTAACCCTAACCCTAACCCTAACACTATCCTAGGGCTGATGCTAACCCTAACCCTAACACTATCCTAGGGCTGATGCTAACCCTAACCCTAACCCTAACACTATCCTAGGGCTGATGCTAACCCTAACAGTAACACTATCCTAGGGCTGATGGTAACCCTAACCCTAACCCTAACACTATCCTAGGGCTGATGCTAACTTTAACCCTAACACTATCCTAGGGCTGATGCTAACCCTAACACTAACACTATCCTAGGGCTGATGCTAACCCTAACCCTAACCCTAACACTCTCCAAGGGTTGATGCTAACCCTAACCCTAACCCTAACACTATCCTAGGGCTGATACTAACCCTAACCCTAACACTATCCTTGGGCTGAAGCTAACCCTAACCCTAACCCTAACAATATCCTAGGGCAGATGCTAACCCTAACCCTAACCCTAACACTATCCTTGGGCTGATGCTAACCCTAACCCTAACACTATCCTGGGCCTGATGCTAACCCTAACCCTAACCCTAACACTATCCTAGGGCTGATGCTAACCCTAACCCTAACTCTATCCTTGGCCTGATGCTAACCCTAACCCTAACCCTAACAATATCCTAGGGCAGATGCTAACCCTAACGCTAACCCTAACACTATCCTTGAACTGATGCTAACCGAAACCCTAACCCTAACACTATCCTAGGCCTGATGATAACCCTAACCCTAACCCTAACACTATCCTAGGGTTTATGTTAACCCTAACCCTAACAATATCCTAGGGCTGATGCTAACCCTAACCCTAACCCTAACACTATCCTAGGGCGGATGCTAACCCTAACCCTAACCCTAACACTATCCTAGGGCTGATGCTAACCCTAACACTAACACTATCCTAGGGCTGATGCTAACCCTAACCCTAACCCTGACATTATCCTAGGGCTGATGCTAACCCTAACCCTAACTCTAACACTATCTTAGGGCTGAGACTAACCCTAACCCTAACACTATCCTACGGCTGATGCTAACCCTAACCCTAACACTATCCTATTGCTGATGCTAACCCTAACCCTAACCCTAACACTATCCTAGGGCTGATGCTAACCCTAACCCTAACACTATCCTAGGGCTGATGCTAACCCTAACCCTAACCCTAACACTATCCTAGGGCTGATGCTAACCCTAACCCTAACACTATCCTAGGGATGATGCTAACCCTAACCCTAACCCTAACACTATCCTAGGGTTGATGCTAACCGTACCCCTAACACTATCCTAGGGCTGATGCTAACCCTAACCCTAACCCTAGCACTATCCTAGGTCTGATGCTAACCCTAACCCTAACACTATCCTAGGGCTGATGCTAACCCTAAACCTAACCCTAATACTAACCTAGGGCTGATGCTAACCCTAACCCTAACACTATCCTAGCGCTGATGCTAACCCTAACCCTAACCCTAACACTATCCTAGGGCTGATGCTAACCCTAACCCTAACACTATCCTAGGGCTGATGCTAACCCTAACCCTAACCCTAACACTATCCTAGGGCTGATGCTAACCCTAACAGTAACACTATCCTAGGGCTGATGCTAACCCTAACCCTAACCCAAACACTATCCTAGGGTTGATGCTAACCCTAACCCTAACACTATCCTAGGGCTGATGCTAACCCTAACCCTTACCCTAACACTATCCTTGGGCTGATGCTAACCGTAACCCTAACACTATCCTGGGCCTGATGCTAACCCTAACCCTAACCATAACACTATCCTAGGGCTGATGCTAACCCTAAACCTAACACTATCCTTGGGCTGATGCTAACCCTAACCCTAACCCTAACACTATCCTAGGGAAGATGCTAAACCTAACGCTAACCCTAACACTATCCTTGAACTGATGTTAACCCTAACCCTAACCCTAACACTATCCTAGGCCTGATGATAACCCTAACCCTAACCCTAACACTATCCTAGGGTTTATGTTAACCCTAACCCTAACACTATCCTAGGGCTGATGCTAACCCTAACCCTAACCCTAACACTATCCTAGGGTGGATGCTAACCCTAACACTAACACTATCCTAGGGCTGATGGTAACCCTAACCCTAACCCTAACATTATCCTAGGGCGGATGCTAACCCTAACCCTAACCCTAACACTATCCTAGGGCTGATGCTAACCCTAACACTAACACTATCCTAGGGCTGATGGTAACCCTAACCCTAACCCTAACACTCTCCAAGGGCTGATGCTAACCCTAACCCTAACCCTAACACTATCCTAGGGCTGATGCTAACCCTAACCCTAACACTAACACTATCCTAGGGCTGATGCTAACCCTAACCCTAACCCTAACAGTATCCTTGGACTGATGCTAACCCTAACAGTAACACTATCCTAGGGCTGATGCTAACCCTAACCCTAACCCTAACACTATCCTAGGGCTGATGCGAACCCTAACCCTAACCCAAACACTATCCTAGGGTTGATGCTAACCCTAACCCTAACACTATCCTAGGGCTGATGCTAACCCTAACCCTAACCCTAACACTATCCTTGGGCTGATGCTAACCCTAACCCTAACACTGTCCTGGGCCTGATGCTAACCCTAACCCTAACACTAACACTATCCTAGGGCTGATGCTAACCCTAACCCTAACACTATCCTTGGGCTGATGCTAACCCTAACCCTAACCCTAACACTATCCTAGGGCAGATGCTAAACCTAACGCTAACCCTAACACTATCCTTGAACTGATGTTAACCCTAACCCTAACCCTAACACTACCCTTGGCCTGATGATAACCCTAACCCTAACCCTAACACTATCCTAGGGTTTATGTTAACCCTAACCCTAACACTATCCTAGGGCTGATGCTAACCCTAACCCTAACCCTAACACTATCCTAGGGCGGATGCTAACCCTAACCCTAACCCTAACACTATCCTAGGGCTGATGCTAACCCTAACACTAACACTATCCTAGGGCTGATGCTAACCCTAACCCTAACCCTAACATTTTCCTAGGGCGGATGCTAACCCTAAACCTAACCCTAACACTATCCTAGGGCTGATACTAACGCTAACACTAACACTATCCTAGGCCTGATGCTAACCCTAACCCTAACTCTAACACTATCCTAGGGCTGATGCTAACCCTAACCCTAACACTATCCTAGGGCTGATGCTAACCCTAACACTAACACTATCCTAGGGCTGATGCTAACTTTAACCCTAACACTATCCTAGGGCTGATGCTAACCCTAACACTAACACTATCCTAGGGCTGATGCTAACCCTAACCCTAACCCTAACACTCTCCAAGGGTTGATGCTAACCCTAACCCTAACCCTAACACTATCCTAGGGCTGATACTAACCCTAACCCTAACACTATCCTTGGGCTGATGCTAACCCTAACCCTAACCCTAACAATATCCTAGGGCAGATGCTAACCCTAACCCTAACCCTAACACTATCCTTGGGCTGATGCTAACCC
The DNA here is from genome assembly GCF_020740605.2 of Lemur catta. Classification (NCBI taxonomy): domain Eukaryota; kingdom Metazoa; phylum Chordata; class Mammalia; order Primates; family Lemuridae; genus Lemur; species Lemur catta. The sequence continues at coordinate 2,426,931 of NC_059134.1, forward strand.
TAACCCTAACACTATCCTGGGCCTGATGCTAACCCTAACCCTAACCCTAACACTATCCTAGGGCTGATGCTAACCCTAACCCTAACTCTATCCTTGGCCTGATGCTAACCCTAACCCTAACCCTAACAATATCCTAGGGCAGATGCTAACCCTAACGCTAACCCTAACACTATCCTTGAACTGATGCCAACCGTAACCCTAACCCTAACACTATCCTAGGCCTGATGATAACCCTAACCCTAACCCTAACACTATCCTAGGGTTTATGTTAACCCTAACCCTAACAATATCCTAGGGCTGATGCTAACCCTAACCCTAACCCTAACACTATCCTAGGGCGGATGCTAACCCTAACCCTAACCCTAACACTATCCTAGGGCTGATGCTAACCCTAACACTAACACTATCCTAGGGCTGATGCTAACCCTAACCCTAACCCTGACATTATCCTAGGGCTGATGCTAACCCTAACCCTAACTCTAACACTATCTTAGGGCTGAGGCTAACCCTAACCCTAACACTATCCTACGGCTGATGCTAACCCTAACCCTAACACTATCCTAGGGCTGATGCTAACCCTAATCCTAACCCTAACACTATCCTAGGGCTGATGCTAACCCTAACCCTAACACTATCCTAGGGCTGATGCTAACCCTAACCCTAACCCTAACACTATCCTAGGGCTGATGCTAACCCTAACCCTAACACTATCCTAGGGATGATGCTAACCCTAACCCTAACCCTAACACTATCCTAGGGTTGATGCTAACCCTACCCCTAACACTATCCTAGGGCTGATGCTAACCCTAACCCTAACCCTAACACTATCCTAGGTCTGATGCTAACCCTAACCCTAACACTATCCTAGGGCTGATGCTAACCCTAAACCTAACCCTAATACTAACCTAGGGCTGATGCTAACCCTAACCCTAACACTATCCTAGGGCTGATGCTAACCCTAACCCTAACCCTAACACTATCCTAGGGCTGATGCTAACCCTAACCCTAACACTATCCTAGGGCTGATGCTAACCCTAACCCTAACCCTAACACTATCCTAGGGCTGATGCTAACCCTAACAGTAACACTATCCTAGGGCTGATGCTAACCCTAACCCTAACCCTAACACTATCCTAGGGCTGATGCTAACCCTAACCCTAACCCAAACACTGTCCTAGGGTTGATGCTAACCCTAACCCTAACACTATCCTAGGGCTGATGCTAACCCTAACCCTAACCCTAACACTATCCTTGGGCTGATGCTAACCGTAACCCTAACACTATCCTGGGCCTGATGCTAACCCTAACCCTAACCCTAACACTATCCTAGGGCTGATGCTAACCCTAAACCTAACACTATCCTTGGGCTGATGCTAACCCTAACCCTAACCCTAACACTATCCTAGGGCAGATGCTAAACCTAACGCTAACCCTAACACTATCCTTGAACTGATGTTAACCCTAACCCTAACCCTAACACTATCCTAGGCCTGATGATAACCCTAACCCTAACCCTAACACTATCCTAGGGTTTATGTTAACCCTAACACTAACACTATCCTAGGGCTGATGCTAACCCTAACCCTAACCCTAACACTATCCTAGGGCGGATGCTAACCCTAACCCTAACCCTAACACTATCCTAGGGCTGATGCTAACCCTAACACTAACACTATCCTAGGGCTGATGCTAACCCTAACCCTAACCCTAACATTATCCTAGGGCGGATGCTAACCCTAACCCTAACCCTAACACTATCCTAGGGCTGATGCTAACCCTAACACTAACACTATCCTAGGGCTGATGGTAACCCTAACCCTAACCCTAACACTCTCCAAGGGCAGATGCTAACCCTAACCCTAACCCTAACACTATCCTAGGGCTGATGCTAACCCTAACCCTAACCCTAACACTATCCTAGGGCTGATGCTAACCCTAACCCTAACCCTAACAGTATCCTTGGTCTGATGCTAACCCTAACAGTAACACTATCCTAGGGCTGATGCTAACCCTAACCCTAACCCTAACACTATCCTAGGGCTGATGCGAACCCTAACCCTAACCCAAACACTATCCTAGGGTTGATGCTAACCCTAACCCTAACACTATCCTAGGGCTGATGCTAACCCTAACCCTAACCCTAACACTATCCTTGGGCTGATGCTAACCCTAACCCTTACACTGTCCTGAGCCTGATGCTAACCCTAACCCTAACACTAACACTATCCTAGGGCTGATGCTAACCCTAACCCTAACACTATCCTTGGGCTGATGCTAACCCTAACCCTAACCCTAACACTATCCTAGGGCAGATGCTAAACCTAACGCTAACCCTAACACTATCCTTGAACTGATGTTAACCCTAACCCTAACCCTAACACTATCCTTGGCCTGATGATAACCCTAACCCTAACCCTAACACTATCCTAGGGTTTATGTTAACCCTAACCCTAACACTATCCTAGGGCTGATGCTAACCCTAACCCTAACCCTAACACTATCCTAGGGCGGATGCTAACCCTAACACTAACCCTAACACTATCCTAGGGCGGATGCTAACCCTAACCCTAACCCTAACACTATCCTAGGGCTGATGCTAACCCTAACACTAACACTATCCTAGGGCTGATGCTAACCCTAACCCTAACCCTAACATTTTCCTAGGGCGGATGCTAACCCTAACCCTAACCCTAACACTATCCTAGGGCTGATGCTAACCCTAACACTAACACTATCCTAGGCCTGATGCTAACCCTAACCCTAACTCTAACACTATCCTAGGGCTGATGCTAACCCTAACCCTAACACTATCCTAGGGCTGATGCTAACCCTAACCCTAACCCTGACATTATCCTAGGGCTGATGCTAACCCTAACCCTAACTCTAACACTATCTTAGGGCTGAGGCTAACCCTAACCCTAACACTATCCTACGGCTGATGCTAACCCTAACCCTAACACTATCCTAGGGCGGATGCTAACCCTAACCCTAACCCTAACACTATCCTAGGGCTGATGCTAACCCTAACACTAACACTATCCTAGGGCTGATGCTAACCCTAACCCTAACCCTAACATTATCCTAGGGCGGATGCTAACCCTAACCCTAACCCTAACACTATCCTAGGGCTGATGCTAACCCTAACACTAACACTATCCTAGGGCTGATGGTAACCCTAACCCTAACCCTAACACTCTCCAAGGGCTGATGCTAACCCTAACCCTAACCCTAACACTATCCTAGGGCTGATGCTAACCCTAACCCTAACCCTAACACTATCCTAGGGCTGATGCTAACCCTAACCCTAACCCTAACAGTATCCTTGGTCTGATGCTAACCCTAACAGTAACACTATCCTAGGGCTGATGCTAACCCTAACCCTAACCCTAACACTATCCTAGGGCTGATGCGAACCCTAACCCTAACCCAAACACTATCCTAGGGTTGATGCTAACCCTAACCCTAACACTATCCTAGGGCTGATGCTAACCCTAACCCTAACCCTAACACTATCCTTGGGCTGATGCTAACCCAAACCCTAACACTGTCCTGGGCCTGATGCTAACCTTAACCCTAACACTAACACTATCCTAGGGCTGATGCTAACCCTAACCCTAACACTATCCTTGGGCTGATGCTAACCCTAACCCTAACCCTAACACTATCCTAGGGCAGATGCTAAACCTAACGCTAACCCTAACACTATCCTTGAACTGATGTTAACCCTAACCCTAACCCTAACACTATCCTTGGCCTGATGATAACCCTAACCCTAACCCTAACACTATCCTAGGGTTTATGTTAACCCTAACCCTAACACTATCCTAGGGCTGATGCTAACCCTAACCCTAACCCTAACACTATCCTAGGGCGGATGCTAACCCTAACCCTAACCCTAACACTATCCTAGGGCTGATGCTAACCCTAACACTAACACTATCCTAGGGCTGATGCTAACCCTAACCCTAACCCTAACATTTTCCTAGGGCGGATGCTAACCCTAACCCTAACCCTAACACTATCCTAGGGCTGATGCTAACCCTAACACTAACACTATCCTAGGCCTGATGCTAACCCTAACCCTAACTCTAACACTATCCTAGGGCTGATGCTAACCCTAACCCTAACACTATCCTAGGGCTGATGCTAACCCTAACACTAACACTATCCTAGGGCTGATGCTAACTTTAACCCTAACACTATCCTAGGGCTGATGCTAACCCTAACACTAACACTATCCTAGGGCTGATGCTAACCCTAACCCTAACCCTAACACTCTCCAAGGGTTGATGCTAACCCTAACCCTAACCCTAACACTATCCTAGGGCTGATACTAACCCTAACCCTAACACTATCCTTGGGCTGATGCTAACCCTAACCCTAACCCTAACAATATCCTAGGGCAGATGCTAACCCTAACCCTAACCCTAACACTATCCTTGGGCTGATGCTAACCCTAACCCTAACACTATCCTGGGCCTGATGCTAACCCTAACCCTAACCCTAACACTATCCTAGGGCTGATGCTAACCCTAACCCTAACTCTATCCTTGGCCTGATGCTAACCCTAACCCTAACCCTAACAATATCCTAGGGCAGATGCTAACCCTAACGCTAACCCTAACACTATCCTTGAACTGATGCCAACCGTAACCCTAACCCTAACACTATCCTAGGCCTGATGATAACCCTAACCCTAACCCTAACACTATCCTAGGGTTTATGTTAACCCTAACCCTAACAATATCCTAGGGCTGATGCTAACCCTAACCCTAACCCTAACACTATCCTAGGGCGGATGCTAACCCTAACCCTAACCCTAACACTATCCTAGGGCTGATGCTAACCCTAACACTAACACTATCCTAGGGCTGATGCTAACCCTAACCCTAACCCTAACATTATCCTAGGGCTGATGCTAACCCTAACCCTAACTCTAACACTATCTTAGGGCTGAGGCTATCCCTAACCCTAACACTATCCTACGGCTGATGCTAACCCTAACCCTAACACTATCCTAGGGCTGATGCTAACCCTAACCCTAACCCTAACACTATCCTAGGGCTGATGCTAACCCTAACCCTAACACTATCCTAGGGCTGATGCTAACCCTAACCCTAACCCTAACACTATCCTAGGGCTGATGCTATCCCTAACCCTAACACTATCCTAGGGATGATGCTAACCCTAACCCTAACCCTAACACTATCCTAGGGTTGATGCTAACCCTACCCCTAACACTATCCTAGGGCTGATGCTAACCCTAACCCTAACCCTAACACTATCCTAGGTCTGATGCTAACCCTAACCCTAACACTATCCTAGGGCTGATGCTAACCCTAAACCTAACCCTAATACTAACCTAGGGCTGATGCTAACCCTAACCCTAACACTATCCTAGGGCTGATGCTAACCCTAACCCTAACCCTAACACTATCCTAGGGCTGATGCTAACCCTAACCCTAACACTATCCTAGGGCTGATGCTAACCCTAACCCTAACCCTAGCACTATCCTAGGGCTGATGCTAACCCTAACAGTAACACTATCCTAGGGCTAATGCTAACCCTAACCCTAACCCTAACACTATCCTAGGGCTGATGCTAACCCTAACCCTAACCCAAACACTGTCCTAGGGTTGATGCTAACCCTAACCCTAACACTATCCTAGGGCTGATGCTAACCCTAACCCTAACCCTAACACTATCCTTGGGCTGATGCTAACCGTAACCCTAACACTATCCTGGGCCTGATGCTAACCCTAACCCTAACCCTAACACTATCCTAGGGCTGATGCTAACCCTAAACCTAACACTATCCTTGGGCTGATGCTAACCCTAACCCTAACCCTAACACTATCCTAGGGCAGATGCTAAACCTAACGCTAACCCTAACACTATCCTTGAACTGATGTTAACCCTAACCCTAACCCTAACACTATCCTAGGCCTGATGATAACCCTAACCCTAACCCTAACACTATCATAGGGTTTATGTTAACCCTAACCCTAACACTATCCTAGGGCTGATGCTAACCCTAACCCTAACCCTAACACTATCCTAGGGCGGATGCTAACCCTAACCCTAACCCTAACACTATCCTAGGGCTGATGCTAACCCTAACACTAACACTATCCTAGGGCTGATGCTAACCCTAACCCTAACCCTAACATTATCCTAGGGCGGATGCTAACCCTAACCCTAACCCTAACACTATCCTAGGGCTGATGCTAACCCTAACACTAACACTATCCTAGGGCTGATGGTAACCCTAACCCTAACCCTAACACTCTCCAAGGGCTGATGCTAACCCTAACCCTAACCCTAACACTATCCTAGGGCTGATGCTAACCCTAACCCTAACCCTAACACTATCCTAGGGCTGATGCTAACCCTAACCCTAACCCTAACAGTATCCTTGGTCTGATGCTAACCCTAACAGTAACACTATCCTAGGGCTGATGCTAACCCTAACCCTAACCCTAACACTATCCTAGGGCTGATGCGAACCCTAACCCTAACCCAAACACTATCCTAGGGTTGATGCTAACCCTAACCCTAACACTATCCTAGGGCTGATGCTAACCCTAACCCTAACCCTAACACTATCCTTGGGCTGATGCTAACCCTAACCCTAACACTGTCCTGGGCCTGATGCTAACCCTAACCCTAACACTAACACTATCCTAGGGCTGATGCTAACCCTAACCCTAACACTATCCTTGGGCTGATGCTAACCCTAACCCTAACCCTAACACTATCCTAGGGCAGATGCTAAACCTAACACTAACCCTAACACTATCCTTGAACTGATGTTAACCCTAACCCTAACCCTAACACTATCCTTGGCCTGATGATAACCCTAACCCTAACCCTAACACTATCCTAGGGTTTATGTTAACCCTAACCCTAACACTATCCTAGGGTGATGCTAACCCTAACCCTAACCCTAACACTATCCTAGGGCGGATGCTAACCCTAACCCTAACCCTAACACTATCCTAGGGCTGATGCTAACCCTAACACTAACACTATCCTAGGGCTGATGCTAACCCTAACCCTAACCCTAACATTTTCCTAGGGCGGATGCTAACCCTAACCCTAACCCTAACACTATCCTAGGGCTGATGCTAACCCTAACACTAACACTATCCTAGGCCTGATGCTAACCCTAACCCTAACTCTAACACTATCCTAGGGCTGATGCTAACCCTAACCCTAACACTATCCTAGGGCTGATGTTAACCCTAACCCTAACCCTGACATTATCCTAGGGCTGATGCTAACCCTAACCCTAACTCTAACACTATCTTAGGGCTGAGGCTAACCCTAACCCTAACACTATCCTACGGCTGATGCTAACCCTAACCCTAACACTATCCTAGGGCGGATGCTAACCCTAACCCTAACCCTAACACTATCCTAGGGCTGATGCTAACCCTAACACTAACACTATCCTAGGGCTGATGCTAACCCTAACCCTAACCCTAACATTATCCTAGGGCGGATGCTAACCCTAACCCTAACCCTAACACTATCCTAGGGCTGATGCTAACCCTAACACTAACACTATCCTAGGGCTGATGGTAACCCTAACCCTAACCCTAACACTCTCCAAGGGCTGATGCTAACCCTAACCCTAACCCTAACACTATCCTAGGGCTGATGCTAACCCTAACCCTAACCCTAACACTATCCTAGGGCTGATGCTAACCCTAACCCTAACCCTAACAGTATCCTTGGTCTGATGCTAACCCTAACAGTAACACTATCCTAGGGCTGATGCTAACCCTAACCCTAACCCTAACACTATCCTAGGGCTGATGCGAACCCTAACCCTAACCCAAACACTATCCTAGGGTTGATGCTAACCCTAACCCTAACACTATCCTAGGGCTGATGCTAACCCTAACCCTAACCCTAACACTATCCTTGGGCTGATGCTAACCCTAACCCTAACACTGTCCTGGGCCTGATGCTAACCCTAACCCTAACACTAACACTATCCTAGGGCTGATGCTAACCCTAACCCTAACACTATCCTTGGGCTGATGCTAACCTTAACCCTAACCCTAACACTATCCTAGGGCAGATGCTAAACCTAACGCTAACCCTAACACTATCCTTGAACTGATGTTAACCCTAACCCTAACCCTAACACTATCCTAGGGCTGATGCCAACCCTAACACTAACACTATCCTAGGCCTGATGCTAACCCTAACCCTAACTCTAACACTATCCTAGGGCTGATGCTAACCCTAACCCTAACACTATCCTAGGGCTGATGCTAACCCTAACCCTAACCCTGACATTATCCTAGGGCTGATGCTAACCCTAACCCTAACTCTAACACTATCTTAGGGCTGAGGCTAACCCTAACCCTAACACTATCCTACGGCTGATGCTAACCCTAACCCTAACACTATCCTAGGGCTGATGCTAACCCTAACCCTAACCCTAACATTATCCTAGGGCTGATGCTAACCCTAACCCTAACACTATCCTAGGGCTGATGCTAACCCTAACCCTAACCCTAACACTATCCTAGGGCTGATGCTAACCCTAACCCTAACACTATCCTAGGGATGATGCTAACCCTAACCCTAACCCTAACACTATCCTAGGGTTGATGCTAACCCTACCCCTAACACTATCCTAGGGCTGATGCTAACCCTAACCCTAACCCTAACACTATCCTAGGTCTGATGCTAACCCTAACCCTAACACTATCCTAGGGCTGATGCTAACCCTAAACCTAACCCTAATACTAACCTAGGGCTGATGCTAACCCTAACCCTAACACTATCCTAGGGCTGATGCTAACCCTAACCCTAACCCTAACACTATCCTAGGGCTGATGCTAACCCTAACCCTAACCCTAACACTCTCCAAGGGTTGATGCTAACCCTAACCCTAACCCTAACACTATCCTAGGGCTGATACTAACCCTAACCCTAACACTATCCTTGGGCTGATGCTAACCCTAACCCTAACCCTAACAATATCCTAGGGCAGATGCTAACCCTAACCCTAACCCTAACACTATCCTTGGGCTGATACTAACCCTAACCCTAACACTATCCTGGGCCTGATGCTAACCCTAACCCTAACCCTAACACTATCCTAGGGCTGATGCTAACCCTAACCCTAACTCTATCCTTGGCCTGATGCTAACCCTAACCCTAACCCTAACAATATCCTAGGGCAGATGCTAACCCTAACACTATCCTTGAACTGATGCTAACCGTAACCCTAACCCTAACACTATCCTAGGCCTGATGATAACCCTAACCCTAACCCTAACACTATCCTAGGGTTTATGTTAACCCTAATCCTAACAATATCCTAGGGCTGATGCTAACCCTAACCCTAACCCTAACACTATCCTAGGGCGGATGCTAACCCTAACCCTAACCCTAACACTATCCTAGGGCTGATGCTAACCCTAACACTAACACTATCCTAGGGCTGATGCTAACCCTAACCGTAACCATGACATTATCCTAGGGCTGATGCTAACCCTAACCCTAACTCTAACACTATCTTAGGGCTGAGGCTAACCCTAACCCTAACACTATCCTACGGCTGATGCTAACCCTAACCCTAACACTAGCCTAGGGCTGATGCTAACCCTAACCCTAACCCTAACACTATCCTAGGGCTGATGCTAACCCTAACCCTAACACTATCCTAGGGCTGATGCTAACCCTAACCCTAACCCTAACACTATCCTAGGGCTGATGCTATCCCTAACCCTAACACTATCCTAGGGATGATGCTAACCCTAACCCTAACCCTAACACTATCCTAGGGTTGTTGCTAACCCTACCCCTAACACTATCCTAGGGCTGATGCTAACCCTAACCCTAACCCTAACACTATCCTAGGTCTGATGCTAACCCTAACCCTAACACTATCCTAGGGCTGATGCTAACCCTAAACCTAACCCTAATACTAACCTACGGCTGATGCTAACCCTAACCATAACACTATCCTAGGGCTGATGCTAACCCTAACCCTAACCCTAACACTATCCTAGGGCTGATGCTAACCCTAACCCTAACACTATCCTAGGGCTGATGCTAACCCTAACCCTAACCCTAACACTATCCTAGGGCTGATGCTAACCCTAACAGTAACACTATCCTAGGGCTGATGCTAACCCTAACCCTAACCCTAACACTATCCTAGGGCTGATGCTAACCCTAACCCTAACCCAAACACTATCCTAGGGTTGATGCTAACCCTAACCCTAACACTATCCTAGGGCTGATGCTAACCCTAACCCTAACCCTAACACTATCCTTGGGCTGATGCTAACCGTAACCCTAACACTATCCTGGGCCTGATGCTAACCCTAACCCTAACCCTAACACTATCCTAGGGCTGATGCTAACCCTAAACCTAACACTATCCTTGGGCTGATGCTAACCCTAACCCTAACCCTAACACTATCCTAGGGCAGATGCTAAACCTAACGCTAACCCTAACACTATCCTTGAACTGATGTTAACCCTAACCCTAACCCTAACACTATCCTAGGCCTGATGATAACCCTAACCCTAACCCTAACACTATCCTAGGGTTTATGTTAACCCTAACCCTAACACTATCCTAGGGCTGATGCTAACCCTAACCCTAACCCTAACACTATCCTAGGGCGGATGCTAACCCTAACCCTAACCCTAACACTATCCTAGGGTTTATGTTAACCCTAACCCTAACACTATCCTAGGGCTGATGCTAACCCTAACCCTAACCCTAACACTATCCTAGGGTGGATGCTAACCCTAACCCTAACCCTAACACTATCCTAGGGCTGATGATAACCCTAACACTGACACTATCCTAGGGCTGATGCTAACCCTAACCCTAACCCTAACAGTATCCTAGGGCGGATGCTAACCATAACCCTAACCCTAACACTATCCTAGGGCTGATGCTAACCCTAACACTAACACTATCCTAGGGCTGATGGTAACCCTAACCCTAACCCTAACACTCTCCAAGGGCTGATGCTAACCCTAACCCTAACCCTAACACTATCCTAGGGCTGATGCTAACCCTAACCCTAACCCTAACACTATCCTAGGGCTGATGCTAACCCTAACCCTAACCCTAACAGTATCCTTGGTCTGATGCTAACCCTAACAGTAACACTATCCTAGGGCTGATGCTAACCCTAACCCTAACCCTAACACTATCCTAGGGCTGATGCGAACCCTAACCATAACCCAAACACTATCCTAGGGTTGATGCTAACCCTAACCCTAACACTATCCTAGGGCTGATGCTAACCCTAACCCTAACCCTAACACTATCCTTGGGCTGATGCTAACCCTAACCCTAACACTGTCCTGGGCCTGATGCTAACCCTAACCCTAACACTAACACTATCCTAGGGCTGATGCTAACCCTAACCCTAACACTATCCTTGGGCTGATGCTAACCCTAACCCTAACCCTAACACTATCCTAGGGCAGATGCTAAACCTAACGCTAACCCTAACACTATCCTTGAACTGATGTTAACCCTAACCCTAACCCTAACACTATCCTTTGCCTGATGATAACCCTAACCCTAACCCTAACACTATCCTAGGGTTTATGTTAACCCTAACCCTAACACTATCCTAGGGCTGATGCTAACCCTAACCCTAACCCTAACACTATCCTAGGGCGGATGCTAACCCTAACCCTAACCCTAACACTATCCTAGGGCTGATGCTAACCCTAACACTAACACTATCCTAGGGCTGATGCTAACCCTAACCCTAACCCTAACATTTTCCTAGGGCGGATGCTAACCCTAACCCTAACCCTAACACTATCCTAGGGCTGATGCTAACCCTAACACTAACACTATCCTAGGCCTGATGCTAACCCTAACCCTAACTCTAACACTATCCTAGGGCTGATGCTAACCCTAACCCTGACACTATCCTAGGGCTGATGCTAACCCTAACACTAACACTATCCTAGGGCTGATGCTAACTTTAACCCTAACACTATCCTAGGGCTGATGCTAACCCTAACACTAACACTATCCTAGGGCTGATGCTAACCCTAACCCTAACCCTAACACTCTCCAAGGGTTGATGCTAACCCTAACCCTAACCCTAACACTATCCTAGGGCTGATACTAACCCTAACCCTAACACTATCCTTGGGCTGATGCTAACCCTAACCCTAACACTATCCTGGGCCTGATGCTAACCCTAACCCTAACCCTAACACTATCCTAGGGCTGATGCTAACCCTAACCCTAACTCTATCCTTGGCCTGATGCTAACCCTAACCCTAACCCTAACAATATCCTAGGGCAGATGCTAACCCTAACGCTAACCCTAACACTATCCTTGAACTGATGCCAACCGTAACCCTAACCCTAACACTATCCTAGGCCTGATGATAACCCTAACCCTAACCCTAACACTATCCTAGGGTTTATGTTAACCCTAACCCTAACAATATCCTAGGCCTGATGCTAATCCTAACCCTAACCCTAACACTATCCTAGGGCGGATGCTAACCCTAACCCTAACCCTAACACTATCCTAGGGCTGATGCTAACCCTAACACTAACACTATCCTAGGGCTGATGCTAACCCTAACCCTAACCCTGACATTATCCTAGGGCTGATGCTAACCCTAACCCTAACTCTAACACTATCTTAGGGCTGAGGCTAACCCTAAACCTAACACTATCCTACGGCTGATGCTAACCCTAACCCTAACACTATCCTAGGGCTGATGCTAACCCTAACCCTAACCCTAACACTATCCTAGGGCTGATGCTAACCCTAACCCTAACACTATCCTAGGGCTGATGCTAACCCTAACCCTAACCCTAACACTATCCTAGGGCTGATGCTAACCCTAACCCTAACACTATCCTAGGGATGATGCTAACCCTAACCCTAACCCTAACACTATCCTAGGGTTGATGCTAACCCTACCCCTAACACTATCCTAGGGCTGATGCTAACCCTAACCCTAACCCTAACACTATCCTAGGTCTGATGCTAACCCTAACCCTAACACTATCCTAGGGCTGATGCTAACCCTAAACCTAACCCTAATACTAACCTAGGGCTGATGCTAACCCTAACCCTAACACTATCCTAGGGCTGATGCTAACCCTAACCCTAACCCTAACACTATCCTAGGGCTGATGCTAACCCTAACCCTAACACTATCCTAGGGCTGATGCTAACCCTAACCCTAACCCTAACACTATCCTAGGGCTGATGCTAACCCTAACAGTAACACTATCCTAGGGCTGATGCTAACCCTAACCCTAACCCTAACACTATCCTAGGGCTGATGCTAACCCTAACCCTAACCCAAACACTGTCCTAGGGTTGATGCTAACCCTAACCCTAACACTATCCTAGGGCTGATGCTAACCCTAACCCTAACCCTAACACTATCCTTGGGCTGATGCTAACCGTAACCCTAACACTATCCTGGGCCTGATGCTAACCCTAACCCTAACCCTAACACTATCCTAGGGCTGATGCTAACCCTAAACCTAACACTATCCTTGGGCTGATGCTAACCCTAACCCTAACCCTAACACTATCCTAGGGCAGATGCTAAACCTAACGCTAACCCTAACACTATCCTTGAACTGATGTTAACCCTAACCCTAACCCTAACACTATCCTAGGCCTGATGATAACCCTAACCCTAACCCTAACACTATCCTAGGGTTTATGTTAACCCTAACCCTAACACTATCCTAGGGCTGATGCTAACCCTAACCCTAACCCTAACACTATCCTAGGGCGGATGCTAACCCTAACCCTAACCCTAACACTATCCTAGGGCTGATGCTAACCCTAACACTAACACTATCCTAGGGCTGATGCTAACCCTAACCCTAACCCTAACATTATCCTAGGGCGGATGCTAACCCTAACCCTAACCCTAACACTATCCTAGGGCTGATGCTAACCCTAACACTAACACTATCCTAGGGCTGATGGTAACCCTAACCCTAACCCTAACACTCTCCAAGGGCTGATGCTAACCCTAACCCTAACCCTAACACTATCCTAGGGCTGATGCTAACCCTAACCCTAACCCTAACACTATCCTTGGGCTGATGCTAACCCTAACCCTAACCCTAACGCTATCCTAGGGCAGATGCTAAACCTAACGCTAACCCTAACACTATCCTTGAACTGATGTTAACCCTAACCCTAACCCTAACACTATCCTTGGCCTGATGATAACCCTAACCCTAACCCTAACACTATCCTAGGGTTTATGTTAACCCTAACCCTAACACTATCCTAGGGCTGATGCTAACCCTAACCCTAACCCTAACACTATCCTAGGGCGGATGCTAACCCTAACCCTAACCCTAACACTATCCTAGGGCTGATGCTAACCCTAACACTAACACTATCCTAGGGCTGATGCTAACCCTAACCCTAACCCTAACATTTTCCTAGGGCGGATGCTAACCCTAACCCTAACCCTAACACTATCCTAGGGCTGATGCTAACCCTAACACTAACACTATCCTAGGCCTGATGCTAACCCTAACCCTAACTCTAACACTATCCTAGGGCTGATGCTAACCCTAACCCTAACACTATCCTAGGGCTGATACTAACCCTAACCCTAACCCTGACATTTTCCTAGGGCTGATGCTAACCCTAACCCTAACTCTAACACTATCTTAGGGCTGAGGCTAACCCTAACCCTAACACTATCCTACGGCTGATGCTAACCCTAACCCTAACACTATCCTAGGGCTGATGCTAACCCTAACCCTAACCCTAACACTATCCTAGGGCTGATGCTAACCCTAACCCTAACACTATCCTAGGGCTGATGCTAACCCTAACCCTAACCCTAACACTATCCTAGGGCTGATGCTAACCCTAACCCTAACACTATCCTAGGGATGATGGTAACCCTAACCCTAACCCTAACACTATCCTAGGGTTGATGCTAACCCTACCCCTAACACTATCCTAGGGCTGATGCTAACCCTAACCCTAACCCTAACACTATCCTAGGTCTGATGCTAACCCTAACCCTAACACTATCCTAGGGCTGATGCTAACCCTAAACCTAACCCTAATACTAACCTAGGGCTGATGCTAACCCTAACCCTAACACTATCCTAGGGCTGATGCTAACCCTAACCCTAACCCTAACACTATCCTAGGGCTGATGCTAACCCTAACCCTAACCCTAACACTCTCCAAGGGTTGATGCTAACCCTAACCCTAACCCTAACACTATCCTAGGGCTGATACTAACCCTAACCCTAACACTATCCTTGGGCTGATGCTAACCCTAACCCTAACCCTAACAATATCCTAGGGCAGATGCTAACCCTAACCCTAACCCTAACACTATCCTTGGGCTGATGCTAACCCTAACCCTAACACTATCCTGGGCCTGATGCTAACCCTAACCCTAACCCTAACACTATCCTAGGGCTGATGCTAACCCTAACCCTAACTCTATCCTTGGCCTGATGCTAACCCTAACCCTAACCCTAACAATATCCTAGGGCAGATGCTAACCCTAACGCTAACCCTAACACTATCCTTGAACTGATGCTAACCGTAACCCTAACCCTAACACTATCCTAGGCCTGATGATAACCCTAACCCTAACCCTAACACTATCCTAGGGTTTATGTTAACCCTAACCCTAACAATATCCTAGGGCTGATGCTAACCCTAACCCTAACCCTAACACTATCCTAGGGCGGATGCTAACCCTAACCCTAACCCTAACACTATCCTAGGGCTGATGCTAACCCTAACACTAACACTATCCTAGGGCTGATGCTAACCCTAACCCTAACCCTGACATTATCCTAGGGCTGATGCTAACCCTAACCCTAACTCTAACACTATCTTAGGGCTGAGGCTAACCCTAACCCTAACACTATCCTAGGGCTGATGCTAACCCTAACCCTAACCCTAACATTATCCTAGGGCGGATGCTAACCCTAACCCTAACCCTAACACTATCCTAGGGCTGATACTAACCCTAACACTAACACTATCCTAGGGCTGATGCTAACCCTAACCCTAACCCTAACACTCTCCAAGGGCTGATGCTAACCCTAACCCTAAACCTAACACTATCCTAGGGCTGATGCTAACCCTAACCCTAACCCTAACACTATCCTAGGGCTGATGCTAACCCTAACCCTAACCCTAACAGTATCCTTGGTCTGATGCTAACCCTAACAGTAACACTATCCTAGGGCTGATGCTAACCCTAACCCTAACCCTAACACTATCCTAGGGCTGATGCGAACCCTAACCCTAACCCAAACACTATCCTAGGGTTGATGCTAACCCTAACCCTAACACTATCCTAGGGTTGATGCTAACCCTAAACCTAACGCTAACACTATCCTTGGGCTGATGCTAACCCTAACCCTAACACTGTCCTGGGCCTGATGCTAACCCTAACCCTAACACTAACACTATCCTAGGGCTGATGCTAACCCTAACCCTAACACTATCCTTGGGCTGATGCTAACCCTAACCCTAACCCTAACACTATCCTAGGGCAGATGCTAAACCTAACGCTAACCCTAACACTATCCTTGAACTGATGTTAACCCTAACCCTAACCCTAACACTATCCTTGGCCTGATGATAACCCTAACCCTAACCCTAACACTATCCTAGGGTTTATGTTAACCCTAACCCTAACACTATCCTAGGGCTGATGCTAACCCTAACCCTAACGCTAACACTATCCAAGAGCGGATGCTAACCCTAACCCTAACCCTAACACTATCCTAGGGCTGATGCTAACCCTAAGACTAACACTATCCTAGGGCTGATGCTAACCCTAACCCTAACCCTAACATTTTCCTAGGGCGGATGCTAACCCTAACCCTAACCCTAACACTATCCTAGGGCTGATGCTAACCCTAACACTAACACTATCCTAGGCCTGATGCTAACCCTAACCCTAACTCTAACACTATCCTAGGGCTGATGCTAACCCTAACCCTAACACTATCCTAGGGCTGATGCTAACCCTAACACTAACACTATCCTAGGGCTGATGCTAACCCTAACCCTAACCCTAACACTCTCCAAGGGCTGATGCTAACCCTAACCCTAACCCTAACACTATCCTAGGGCTGATGCTAACCCTAACCCTATCACTATCCTAGGCCTGATGCTAACACTAACCCTAACCCTAACACTATCCTAGGGCTGATGCTAACCCTAACCCTAACACTATCCTAGGGCTGATGCTAACCCTAACCCTAACCATAACACTATCCTAGGGCTGATGCTAACCCTAACCCTAACACTATCCTAGGCCTGATGATAACCCTAACCCTAACCCTAACACTATCCTAGGGCTGATGCTAACCCTAACCCTAACCCTAACACTACCCTAGGGCTGATGCTAACCCTAACACTAACACTATCCTAGGGCTGATGCTAACCCTCACCCTAACCCTAACACTCTCCAAGGGCTGATTCTAACCCTAACCCTAACCCTAACACTATCCTATGGCTGATGCTAACCCTAACCCTAACCCTAACACTATCCTGGGGCTGATGCTAACCCTAACCCTAACCCTAACACTATCCTAGGGCTGATGCTAACCCTAACCCAAACACTATCCTAGGGCTGATGCTAACCCTAACCCTAACCCTAACACTATCCTAGGGCTGATGCTAACCCTAACGCTAACCCTAACACTATCCTTGAACTGATGTTAACCCTAACCCTAACCCTAACACTATCCTAGGCCTGATGATAACCCTAACCCTAACCCTAACACTATCCTAGGGTTTATGTTAACCCTAACCCTAACACTATCCTAGGGCTGATCCTAACCCTTACCCTAACCCTAACACTATCCTAGGGCGGATGCTAACCCTAACCCTAACCCTAACACTATCCTAGGGCTGATGCTAACCCTAACACTAACACTATCCTAGGGCTGATGCTAACCCTAACCCTAACCCTAACATTATCCTAGGGCGGATGCTAACCCTAACCCTAACCCTAACACTATCCTAGGGCTGATGCTAACCCTAACACTAACACTATCCTAGGGCTGATGCTAACCCTAACCCTAACCCTAACACTCTCCAAGGGCTGATGCTAACCCTAACCCTAACCCTAACACTATCCTAGGGCTGATGCTAACCCTAACCCTAACCCTAACACTATCCTAGGGCTGAAGCTAACCCTAACCCTAACCCTAACAGTATCCTTGGTCTGATGCTAACCCTAACAGTAACACTATCCTAGGGCTGATGCTAACCCTAACCCTAACCCTAACACTATCCTAGGGCTGATGCGAACCCTAACCCTAACCCAAACACTATCCTAGGGTTGATGCTAACCCTAACCCTAACACTATCCTAGGGCTGATGCTAACCCTAACCCTAACCCTAACACTATCCTTGGGCTGATGCTAACCCTAACCCTAAAACTATCCTGGGCCTGATGCTAACCCTAACCCTAACCCTAACACTATCCTAGGGCTGATGCTAACCCTAACCCTAACACTATCCTTGGGCTGATGCTAACCCTAACCCTAACCCTAACACTATCCTAGGGCAGATGATAAACCTAACGCTAACCCTAACACTATCCTTGAACTGATGTTAACCCTAACCCTAACCCTAACACTATCCTAGGCCTGATGATAACCCTAACCCTAACCCTAACACTATCCTAGGGTTTATGTTAACCCTAACCCTAACACTATCCTTGGGCTGATGCTAACCCTAACCCTAACACTATCCTGGGCCTGATGCTAACCCTAACACTAACCCTAACACTATCCTAGGGCTGATGCTAACCCTAAACCTAACACTATCCTTGGGCTGATGCTAACCCTAACCCTAACCCTAACACTATCCTAGGGCAGATGCTAAACCTAACGCTAACCCTAACACTATCCTTGAACTGATGTTAACCCTAACCCTAACCCTAACACTATCCTAGGCCTGATGATAACCCTAACCCTAACCCTAACACTATCCTAGGGTTTATGTTAACCCTAACCCTAACACTATCCTATGGCTGATGCTAACCCTAACCCTAACCCTAACACTATCCTAGGGCGGATGCTAACCCTAACCCTAACCCTAACACTATCCTAGGGCTGATGCTAACCCTAACACTAACACTATCCTAGGGCTGATGCTAACCCTAACCCTAACCCTAACATTATCCTAGGGCGGATGCTAACCCTAACCCTAACCCTAACACTATCTTATGGCTGATGCTAACCCTAACACTAACACTAACACTATCCTAGGGCTGATGCTAACCCTAACCCTAACCCTAACACTCTCCAAGGGCTGATGCTAACCCTAACCCTAACCCTAACACTATCCTAGGGCTGATGCTAACCCTAACCCTAACCCTAACACTATCCTAGGGCTGATGCTAACCCTAACCCTAACACTATCCTAGGGCTGATGCTAACCCTAACCCTAACCCTAACAGTATCCTTGGTCTGATGCTAACCCTAACAGTAACACTATCCTAGGGCTGATGCTAACCCTAACCCTAAACCTAACACTATCATAGGGCTGATGCGAACCCTAACCCTAACCCAAACACTATCCTAGGGTTGATGCTAACCCTAACCCTAACACTATCCTAGGGCTGATGCTAACCCTAACCCTAACCCTAACACTATCCTAGGCCTGATGATAACCCTAACCCTAACCCTGACACTATCCTAGGGCTGATGCTAACCCTAACCCTAACACTATCCTAGGGCTGATGCTAACCCTAACCCTAACCCTAACACTATCCTAAGTCTGATGCTAACCCTAGACCTCACACTATACTAGGCCTGATGATAACCATAACCCTAACCTTAACACTATCCTAGGGCTGATGCTAACCCTAACCCTAACCCTAACACTATCCTAGAGCTGATGCTAACCCTAACCCTAACACTATCCTAGGCCTGATGATAACCCTAACCCTAACCCTGACACTATCCTAGGGCTGATGCTAACCCTAACCCTAACACTATCCTAGGGCTGATGCTAACCCTAACCCTAACCCTAACACTATCCTAGGCCTGATGCTAACCCTATCCGTAACCCTAATACTCTCCTAGGGCTGAGGCTAACCCTAACCCTAACAATATCCTAGGGCTGATGCTAACCCTAACCCTAACCCTAACACTATCCTTGGGCTGATGCTAACCATAACCCTAACACTATCCTGGGCCTGATGCTAACCCTAACCCTAAACCTAAAACTATCCTAGGGCTGATGCTAACCCTAACCCTAACACTATCCTTGGGCTGATGCTAACCCTATCCCTAACCCTAACACTATCCTAGGCCTGATGCTAACCCTATCCCTAACCCTAACACTCTCCTAGGGCTGAGGCTAACCCTAACCCTAACACTATCCTAGGGCTGATGCTAACCCTAACCCTAACCCAAACACTATCCTAGGGTTGATGCTAACCCTAACCCTAACACTATCCTAGGGCTGATGCTAACCCTAACCCTAACCCTAACACTATCCTTGGGCTGATGCTAACCCTAACCCTAACACTGTCCTGGGCCTGATGCTAACCCTAACCCTAACCCTAACACTATCCTAGGGCTGATGCTAACCCTAACCCTAACACTATCCTTGGCCTGCTGCTAACCCTAACCCTAACCCTAACAATATCCTAGGGCAGATGCTAACCATAACCCTAACCCTAACACTATCCTTGGGCTGATGCTAACCCTAACCCTAACACTATCCTGGGCCTGATGCTAACCCTAACCGTAACCCTAACACTATCCTAGGGCTGATGCTAACCCTAACCCTAACACTATCCTTGGGCTGATGCTAACCCTAACCCTAAGCCTAACATTATCCTAGGGCAGATGCTAACCCTAACGCTAACCCTAACACTATCCTTGAACTGATGCTAACCCTAACCCTAACCCTAACACTATCCTAGCCCTGATGATAACCCTAACCCTAACACTATCCTAGGGTTTATGTTAACCCTAACACTAACAGTATCCTAGGGCTGATGCTAACCCTAACCCTAACCATAACACTATCCTACGGCGGATGCTAACCCTAACCCTAACCCTAACACTATCCTAGGGCTGATGCTAACCCTAACACTAACACTATCCTAGGGCTGATGCTAACCCTAACCCTAACCCTAATATTATCCTAGGGCTGATGCTAACCCTAACCCTAACTCTAATACTATTTTAGGGCTTAGGCTAACCCTAACCCTAACACTATCCTAGGGCTGATGCTAACCCTAACCCTAACCCTAACACTATCCTAGGGCTGATGCTAACCCTAACCCTAACACTATCCTAGGGCTGATGCTAACCCTAACCCTAAACCTAACACTATCCTGGGGCGGATGCTAACCCTAACCCTAACCCTAACACTATCCTAGGGCTGATGCTAACCCTAACACTAACACTATCCTAGGGCTGAAGCTAACCCTAACCCTAACCCTAACACTCTCCAAGGGATGATGCTAACCCTAACCCTAACCCTAACACTATCCTAGGGTTGATGCTAACCCTAACCCTAACACTATCCTAGGGCTGATGCTAACCCTAACCCTAACCCTAACACTATCCTAGGTCTGATGCTAACCCTAACCCTAACACTATCCTAGGGCTGATGCTAACCCTAAACCTAACCCTAATACTAACCTAGGGCTGATGCTAACCGTAACCCTAACACTATCCTAGGGCTGATGCTAACCCTAACCCTAACCCTAACACTATCCTAGGGCTGATGCTAACCCTAACCCTAACACTATCCTAGGGCTGATGCTAACCCTAACCCTAACCCTAACACTATCCTAGGGCTGATGCTAACCCTAACAGTAACACTATCCTAAGGCTGATGCTAACCCTAACCCTAACCCTAACACTATCCTAGGGCTGATGCTAACCCTAACCCTAACCCTAACTGATGTTAACCCTAACCCTAACCCTAACACTATCCTAGGCCTGATGATAACCCTAACCCTAACCCTAACACTATCCTAGGGTTTATGTTAACCCTAACCCTAACACTATCCTAGGGCTGATGCTAACCCTAACCCTAACCCTAACACTATCCTAGGGCGGATGCTAACCCTAACCCTAACACTAACACTATCCTAGGGCTGATGCTAACCCTAACACTAACACTATCCTAGGGCTGATGCTAACCCTAACCCTAACCCTAACCCTAACATTATCCTAGGGCGGATGCTAACCCTAACCCTAACCCTAACACTATCCTAGGGCTGATGCTAACCCTAACACTAACACTATCCTAGGCCTGATGCTAACCCTAACCCTAACCCTAACACTATCCTAGGGCTGATGCTAACCCTAACCCTAACACTATCCTAGGGCTGATGCTAACCCTAACCCTAACACTATCCTAGGGCTGATGCTAACCCTAACCCTAACCCTAACACTCTCCAAGGGCTGATGCTAACCCTAACCCTAACCCTAACACTATCCTAGGGCTGATGCTAACCCTAACCCTAACTCTAACACTATCTTAGGGCTGAGGCTAACCCTAACCCTAACACTATCCTACGGCTGATGCTAACCCTAACCCTAACCCTAACACTATCCTAGGGCTGATGCTAACCCTAACCCTAACACTATCCTAGGGCTGATGCTAACCCTAACCCTAACCCTAACACTATCCTAGGGCTGATGCTAACCCTAACCATAACACTATCCTAGGGCTGATGCTAACCCTAACCCTAACCCTAACACTATCCTAGGGCTGATGCTAACCCTAACCCTAACACTATCCTAGGCCTGATGATAACCCTAACCCTAACCCTAACACTATCCTAGGGCTGATGCTAACCCTAACCCTAACACTATCCTAGGGCTGATGCCAACCCTAACCCTAACCCTAACGCTATCCTAAGTCTGATGCAAACCCTAGACCTCACACTATACTAGGCCTGAAGATAACCATAACCCTAACCTTAACACTATCCTAGGGCTGATGCTAACCCTAACCCTAACCCTAACACTATCCTAGAGCTGATGCTAACCCTAACCCTAACACTATCCTAGGCCTGATGATAACCCTAACCCTAACCCTGACACTATCCTAGGGCTGATGCTAACCCTAACCCTAACACTATCCTAGGGCTGATGCTAACCCTAACCCTAACCCTAACACTATCCTAGGCCTGATGCTAACCCTATCCCTAACCCTAACACTCTCCTAGGGCTGAGGCTAACCCTAACCCTAACACTATCCTAGGGCTGATGCTAACCCTAACCCTAACCCAAACACTATCCTAGGGTTGATGCTAACCCTAACCCTAACACTATCCTAGGACTGATGCTAACCCTAACCCTAACCCTAACACTATCCTTGGGCTGATGCTAACCCTAACCCTAACACTATCCTGGGCCTGATGCTAACCCTAACCCTAACCCTAACACTATCCTAGGGCTGATACTAACCCTAACACTAACACTATCCTTGGGCTGATGCTAACCCTAACCCTAACCCTAACAATATCCTAGGGTAGATGCTAACCCTAACCCTAACACTATCCTAGGGCTGATGCTAACCCTAACCCTAACCCTAACATTATCCTAGGGCTGATGCTAACCCTAACCCTAACTCTAACACGATCTTAGGGCTGAGGATAACCCTAACCCTAACACTATCCTACGGCTGATGCTAACCCTAACCCTAACCCTAACACTATCCTAGGGCTGATGCTAACCCTAACCCTAACACTATCCTAGGGCTGATGCTAACCCTAACCCTAACCCTAACACTATCCTAGGCCTGATGCTAACCCTATCCCTAACCCTAACACTCTCCTAGGGCTGAGGCTAACCCTAACCCTAACACTATCCTAGGGCTGAAGCTAACCCTAACCCAAACCCAAACACTATCCTAGGGTTGATGTTAACCCTAACCCTAACACTATCCTAGGGCTGATGCTAACCCTAACCCTAACCCTAACACTATCCTTGGGCTGATGCTAACCCTAACCCTAACACTATCCTGGGCCTGATGCTAACCCTAACCCTAACCCTAACACTATCCTAGGGCTGATGCTAACCCTAACCCTAACACTATCCTTGGGCAGATGCTAACCCTAACCCTAACCATAACACTATCCTAGGGCAGATGCTAACCCTAACGCTAACCCTAACACTATCCTTGAACTGATGCTAACCCTAACCCTAACCCTAAAAATATCCTAGGCCTGATGATAACCCTAACCCCTAACCCTAACTTTATCCTAGGATTTATGTTAACCCTAACCCTAACACTATCCTAGGGCTGATGCTAACCCTACCCCTAACCCTAACACTATCCTAGGGCGGATGCTAACCCTAACCCTAACCCTAACACTATCCTAGGGCTGATGCTAACCCTAACACTAACACTATCCTAGGGCTGATGATAACCCTAACCCTAACCCTAACATTATCCTAGGGCGGATGCTAACCCTAACCCTAACCCTAACACTATCCTAGGGCTGATGCTAACCCTAACACTAACACTATCCTAGGGCTGATGCTAACCCTAACTCTAAACCTAACACTCTCCAAGGGCTGATGCTAACCCTAACCCTAACCCTAACACTATCCTAGGGCTGATGCTAACCCTAACCCTAAACCTAACACTATCCTAGGGCGGATGCTAACCCTAACCCTAACCCTAACACTATCCTAGGGCTGATGCTAACCCTAACCCTAACCCTAACATTATCCTACGGCGGAGGCTAACCCTAACCCTAACCCTAACACTATCCTAGGGCTGATGCTAACCCTAACACTAACACTATCCTAGGGCTGATGCTAACCCTAACCCTAACCCTAACAGTATCCTTGGTCTGATGCTAACCCTAACAGTAACACTATCCTAGGGCTGATGCTAACCCTAACCCTAACCCTAACACTATCCTAGGGCTAATGCGAACCCTAACCCTAACCCAAACACTATCCTAGGGTTGATGCTAACCCTAACCCTAACACTATCCTAGGGCTGATGCTAACCCTAACCCTAACCCTAACACTATCCTTGGGCTGATGCTAACCCTAACCCTAAAACTATCCTGGGCCTGATGCTAACCCTAACCCTAACCCTAACACTATCCTAGGGCTGATGCTAACCCTAACCCTAACACTATCCTTGGGCTGATGCTAACCCTAACCCTAACCCTAACACTATCCTAGGGCAGATGATAAACCTAACGCTAACCCTAACACTATCCTTGAACTGATGTTAACCCTAACCCTAACCCTAACACTATCCTAGGCCTGATGATAACCCTAACCCTAACCCTAACACTATCCTAGGGTTTATGTTAACCCTAACCCTAACACTATCCTTGGGCTGATGCTAAACCTAACCCTAACACTATCCTGGGCCTGATGCTAACCCTAACACTAACCCTAACACTATCCTAGGGCTGATGCTAACCCTAAACCTAACACTATCCTTGGGCTGATGCTAACCCTAACCCTAACCCTAACACTATCCTAGGGCAGATGCTAAACCTAACGCTAACCCTAACACTATCCTTGAACTGATGTTAACCCTAACCCTAACCCTAACACTATCCTAGGCCTGATGATAACCCTAACCCTAACCCTAACACTATCCTAGGGTTTATGTTAACCCTAACCCTAACACTATCCTATGGCTGATGCTAACCCTAACCCTAACCCTAACACTATCCTAGGGCGGATGCTAACCCTAACCCTAACCCTAACACTATCCTAGGGCTGATGCTAACCCTAACACTAACACTATCCTAGGGCTGATGCTAACCCTAACCCTAACCCTAACATTATCCTAGGGCGGATGCTAACCCTAACCCTAACCCTAACACTATCTTATGGCTGATGCTAACCCTAACACTAACACTAACACTATCCTAGGGCTGATGCTAACCCTAACCCTAACCCTAACACTCTCCAAGGGCTGATGCTAACCCTAACCCTAACCCTAACACTATCCTAGGGCTGATGCTAACCCTAACCCTAACCCTAACACTATCCTAGGGCTGATGCTAACCCTAACCCTAACACTATCCTAGGGCTGATGCTAACCCTAACCCTAACCCTAACAGTATCCTTGGTCTGATGCTAACCCTAACAGTAACACTATCCTAGGGCTGATGCTAACCCTAACCCTAAACCTAACACTATCATAGGGCTGATGCGAACCCTAACCCTAACCCAAACACTATCCTAGGGTTGATGCTAACCCTAACCCTAACACTATCCTAGGGCTGATGCTAACCCTAACCCTAACCCTAACACTATCCTAGGCCTGATGATAACCCTAACCCTAACCCTGACACTATCCTAGGGCTGATGCTAACCCTAACCCTAACACTATCCTAGGGCTGATGCTAACCCTAACCCTAACCCTAACACTATCCTAAGTCTGATGCTAACCCTAGACCTCACACTATACTAGGCCTGATGATAACCATAACCCTAACCTTAACACTATCCTAGGGCTGATGCTAACCCTAACCCTAACCCTAACACTATCCTAGAGCTGATGCTAACCCTAACCCTAACACTATCCTAGGCCTGATGATAACCCTAACCCTAACCCTGACACTATCCTAGGGCTGATGCTAACCCTAACCCTAACACTATCCTAGGGCTGATGCTAACCCTAACCCTAACCCTAACACTATCCTAGGCCTGATGCTAACCCTATCCGTAACCCTAATACTCTCCTAGGGCTGAGGCTAACCCTAACCCTAACAATATCCTAGGGCTGATGCTAACCCTAACCCTAACCCTAACACTATCCTTGGGCTGATGCTAACCCTAACCCTAACACTATCCTGGGCCTGATGCTAACCCTAACCCTAAACCTAAAACTATCCTAGGGCTGATGCTAACCCTAACCCTAACACTATCCTTGGGCTGATGCTAACCCTATCCCTAACCCTAACACTATCCTAGGCCTGATGCTAACCCTATCCCTAACCCTAACACTCTCCTAGGGCTGAGGCTAACCCTAACCCCAACACTATCCTAGGGCTGATGCTAACCCTAACCCTAACCCAAACACTATCCTAGGGTTGATGCTAACCCTAACCCTAACACTATCCTAGGGCTGATGCTAACCCTAACCCTAACCCTAACACTATCCTTGGGCTGATGCTAACCCTAACCCTAACACTGTCCTGGGCCTGATGCTAACCCTAACCCTAACCCTAACACTATCCTAGGGCTGATGCTAACCCTAACCCTAACACTATCCTTGGCCTGCTGCTAACCCTAACCCTAACCCTAACAATATCCTAGGGCAGATGCTAACCATAACCCTAACCCTAACACTATCCTTGGGCTGATGCTAACCCTAACCCTAACACTATCCTGGGCCTGATGCTAACCCTAACCGTAACCCTAACACTATCCTAGGGCTGATGCTAACCCTAACCCTAACACTATCCTTGGGCTGATGCTAACCCTAACCCTAAGCCTAACATTATCCTAGGGCAGATGCTAACCCTAACGCTAACCCTAACACTATCCTTGAACTGATGCTAACCCTAACCCTAACCCTAACACTATCCTAGCCCTGATGATAACCCTAACCCTAACACTATCCTAGGGTT
Organism: Lemur catta; assembly: GCF_020740605.2. Taxonomy (NCBI): domain Eukaryota; kingdom Metazoa; phylum Chordata; class Mammalia; order Primates; family Lemuridae; genus Lemur; species Lemur catta. Next base: position 2,454,550 of record NC_059134.1, read on the forward strand.
TATGTTAACCCTAACACTAACAGTATCCTAGGGCTGATGCTAACCCTAACCCTAACCATAACACTATCCTACGGCGGATGCTAACCCTAACCCTAACCCTAACACTATCCTAGGGCTGATGCTAACCCTAACACTAACACTATCCTAGGGCTGATGCTAACCCTAACCCTAACCCTAATATTATCCTAGGGCTGATGCTAACCCTAACCCTAACTCTAATACTATTTTAGGGCTTAGGCTAACCCTAACCCTAACACTATCCTAGGGCTGATGCTAACCCTAACCCTAACCCTAACACTATCCTAGGGCTGATGCTAACCCTAACCCTAACACTATCCTAGGGCTGATGCTAACCCTAACCCTAAACCTAACACTATCCTGGGGCGGATGCTAACCCTAACCCTAACCCTAACACTATCCTAGGGCTGATGCTAACCCTAACACTAACACTATCCTAGGGCTGAAGCTAACCCTAACCCTAACCCTAACACTCTCCAAGGGATGATGCTAACCCTAACCCTAACCCTAACACTATCCTAGGGTTGATGCTAACCCTAACCCTAACACTATCCTAGGGCTGATGCTAACCCTAACCCTAACCCTAACACTATCCTAGGTCTGATGCTAACCCTAACCCTAACACTATCCTAGGGCTGATGCTAACCCTAAACCTAACCCTAATACTAACCTAGGGCTGATGCTAACCGTAACCCTAACACTATCCTAGGGCTGATGCTAACCCTAACCCTAACCCTAACACTATCCTAGGGCTGATGCTAACCCTAACCCTAACACTATCCTAGGGCTGATGCTAACCCTAACCCTAACCCTAACACTATCCTAGGGCTGATGCTAACCCTAACAGTAACACTATCCTAAGGCTGATGCTAACCCTAACCCTAACCCTAACACTATCCTAGGGCTGATGCTAACCCTAACCCTAACCCTAACTGATGTTAACCCTAACCCTAACCCTAACACTATCCTAGGCCTGATGATAACCCTAACCCTAACCCTAACACTATCCTAGGGTTTATGTTAACCCTAACCCTAACACTATCCTAGGGCTGATGCTAACCCTAACCCTAACCCTAACACTATCCTAGGGCGGATGCTAACCCTAACCCTAACACTAACACTATCCTAGGGCTGATGCTAACCCTAACACTAACACTATCCTAGGGCTGATGCTAACCCTAACCCTAACCCTAACCCTAACATTATCCTAGGGCGGATGCTAACCCTAACCCTAACCCTAACACTATCCTAGGGCTGATGCTAACCCTAACACTAACACTATCCTAGGCCTGATGCTAACCCTAACCCTAACCCTAACACTATCCTAGGGCTGATGCTAACCCTAACCCTAACACTATCCTAGGGCTGATGCTAACCCTAACCCTAACACTATCCTAGGGCTGATGCTAACCCTAACCCTAACCCTAACACTCTCCAAGGGCTGATGCTAACCCTAACCCTAACCCTAACACTATCCTAGGGCTGATGCTAACCCTAACCCTAACTCTAACACTATCTTAGGGCTGAGGCTAACCCTAACCCTAACACTATCCTACGGCTGATGCTAACCCTAACCCTAACCCTAACACTATCCTAGGGCTGATGCTAACCCTAACCCTAACACTATCCTAGGGCTGATGCTAACCCTAACCCTAACCCTAACACTATCCTAGGGCTGATGCTAACCCTAACCATAACACTATCCTAGGGCTGATGCTAACCCTAACCCTAACCCTAACACTATCCTAGGGCTGATGCTAACCCTAACCCTAACACTATCCTAGGCCTGATGATAACCCTAACCCTAACCCTAACACTATCCTAGGGCTGATGCTAACCCTAACCCTAACACTATCCTAGGGCTGATGCCAACCCTAACCCTAACCCTAACGCTATCCTAAGTCTGATGCAAACCCTAGACCTCACACTATACTAGGCCTGAAGATAACCATAACCCTAACCTTAACACTATCCTAGGGCTGATGCTAACCCTAACCCTAACCCTAACACTATCCTAGAGCTGATGCTAACCCTAACCCTAACACTATCCTAGGCCTGATGATAACCCTAACCCTAACCCTGACACTATCCTAGGGCTGATGCTAACCCTAACCCTAACACTATCCTAGGGCTGATGCTAACCCTAACCCTAACCCTAACACTATCCTAGGCCTGATGCTAACCCTATCCCTAACCCTAACACTCTCCTAGGGCTGAGGCTAACCCTAACCCTAACACTATCCTAGGGCTGATGCTAACCCTAACCCTAACCCAAACACTATCCTAGGGTTGATGCTAACCCTAACCCTAACACTATCCTAGGACTGATGCTAACCCTAACTCTAAACCTAACACTCTCCAAGGGCTGATGCTAACCCTAACCCTAACCCTAACACTATCCTAGGGCTGATGCTAACCCTAACCCTAAACCTAACACTATCCTAGGGCGGATGCTAACCCTAACCCTAACCCTAACACTATGCTAGGGCTGATGCTAACCCTAACCCTAACCCTAACATTATCCTAGGGCGGAGGCTAACCCTAACCCTAACCCTAACACTATCCTAGGGCTGATGCTAACCCTAACACTAACACTATCCTAGGGCTGATGCTAACCCTAACCCTAACCCTAACATTATCCTAGGGCTGATGCTATCCCTAACCCTTACACTATCCTAGGGCTGATGCTAACCCTAAGCCTAACCCTAACACTATCCTAGGGCTGATGCTAACCCTAACCCTAACACTATCCTAGGCCTGATGATAACCCTAACCCTAACCCTAACACTATCCTAGGGCTGATGCTAACCCTAACCCTAACACTATCCTAGGGCTGATGCTAACCCTAACCCTAATCCTAACACTATCCTAAGTCTGATGCTAACCCTAGACCTCACACTATCCTAGGCCTGATGCTAACCCTAACCCTAACCCTAACACTATCCTAGGGCTGATGCTAACCCTAACCCTTACACTATCCTAGGGCTGATGCTAACCCTAACCCTAACCCTAACACTATCCTAGGGCTGATGCTAACCCTAACCCTAACACTATCCTAGGCCTGATGATAACCCTAACCCTAACCCTAACACTATCCTAGGGCTGATGCTAACCCTAACCCTAACACTATCCTAGGGCTGATGCTAACCCTAACCCTAACCCTAACACTATCCTAGGGCTGATGCTAACCCTAACCCTAACACTATCCTTGGGCTGATGCTAACCCTAACCCTAACCCTAACACTATCCTAGGGCAGATGCTAACCCTAACGCTAACCCTAACACTATCCTTGAACTGATGCTAACCCTAACCCTAACCCTAACAATATCCTAGGCCTGATGATAACCCTAACCCCTAACCCTAACTCTATCCTAGGATTTATGTTAACCCTAACCCTAACACTATCCTAGGGCTGATGCTAACCCTACCCCTAACCCTAACACTATCCTAGGGCGGATGCTAACCCTAACCCTAACCCTAACACTATCCTAGGGCTGATGCTAACCCTAACACTAACACTATCCTAGGGCTGATGCTAACCCTAACCCTAACCCTAACATTATCCTAGGGCGGATGCTAACCCTAACCCTAACCCTAACACTATCTTATGGCTGATGCTAACCCTAACACTAACACTATCCTAGGGCTGATGCTAACCCTAACCCTAACCCTAACACTCTCCAAGGGCTGATGCTAACCCTAACCCTAACCCTAACACTATCCTAGGGCTGATGCTAACCCTAACCCTAACCCTAACACTATCCTAGGGCTGATGCTAACCCTAACCCTAACACTATCCTAGGGCTGATGCTAACCCTAACCCTAACCCTAACAGTATCCTTGGTCTGATGCTAACCCTAACAGTAACACTATCCTAGGGCTGATGCTAACCCTAACCCTAACCCTAACACTATCCTAGGGCTGATGCGAACCCTAACCCTAACCCAAACACTATCCTAGGGTTGATGCTAACCCTAACCCTAACACTATCCTAGGGCTGATGCTAACCCTAACCCTAACCCTAACACTATCCTAGGCCTGATGATTACCCTAACCCTAACCCTGACACTATCCTAGGGCTGATGCTAACCCTAACCCTAACACTATCCTAGGGCTGATGCTAACCCTAACCCTAACCCTAACACTATCCTAAGTCTGATGCTAACCCTAGACCTCACACTATACTAGGCCTGATGATAACCATAACCCTAACCTTAACACTATCCTAGGGCTGATGCTAACCCTAACCCTAACCCTAACACTATCCTAGAGCTGATGCTAACCCTAACCCTAACACTATCCTAGGCCTGATGATAACCCTAACCCTAACCCTGACACTATCCTAGGGCTGATGCTTACCCTAACCCTAACACTACCCTAGGGCTGATGCTAACCCTAACCCTAACCCTAACACTATCCTAGGCCTGATGCTAACCCTATCCGTAACCCTAACACTCTCCTAGGGCTGAGGCTAACCCTAACCCTAACAATATCCTAGGGCTGATGCTAACCCTAACCCTAACCCTAACACTATCCTTGGGCTGATGCTAACCCTAACCCTAACACTATCCTGGGCCTGATGCTAACCCTAACCCTAAACCTAAAACTATCCTAGGGCTGATGCTAACCCTAACCCTAACACTATCCTTGGGCTGATGCTAACCCTATCCCTAACCCTAACACTATCCTAGGGCAGATGCTAACCCTAACGCTAACCCTAACACTATCTTTGAACTGATGCTAACCCTAACCCTAACCCTAACACTATCCTGAGCCTGATGATAACCCTAACCCTAACCCTAACACTATCCTAGGGTTTATGTTAACCCTAACCCTAACACTATCCTAGGGCTGATGCTAACCCTAACCCTAACCCTAACACTATCCTAGGGCGGATGCTAACCCTAACCCTAACCCTAACACTATCCTAGGGCTGATGCTAACCCTAACCCTAACTCTAACACTATCCTAGGGCTGATGCTAACCCTAACCCTAACACTATCCTAGGCCTGATGCTAACCCTAACCCTAACCCTAACACTATCCTAGGGCTGATGCTAACCCTAACCCTAACACTATAGCAGGGCTGATGCTAACCCTAACCCTAACCCTAACACTATCCTAGGGCTGATGCTAACCCTAAACCTAACCCTAACACTATCCTAAGTCTGATGCTAACCCTAGACCTCACACTATACTAGGCCTGATGATAACCATAACCCTAACCTTAACACTATCCTAGGGCTGATGCTAACCCTAACCCTAACACTAACACTATCCTAGAGCTGATGCTAACCTTAACCCTAACACTATCCTAGGCCTGATGATAACCCTAACCCTAACCCTGACACTATCCTAGGGCTGATGCTAACCCTAACCCTAACACTATCCTAGGGCTGATGCTAACCCTAACCCTAAGCCTAACACTATCCTAGGCCTGATGCTAACCCTATCCGTAACCCTAACACTCTCCTTGGGCTGAGGCTAACCCCAACCCTAACAATATCCTAGGGCTGATGCTAACCCTAACCCAAACCCTAACACTATCCTTGGGCTGATGCTAACCCTAACCCTAACACTATCCTGGGCCTGATGCTAACCCTAACCCTAAACCTAAAACTATCCTAGGGCTGATGCTAACCCTAACCCTAACACTATCCTTGGGCTGATGCTAACCCTAACCCTAACCCTAACACTATCCTAGGGCAGATGCTAACCCTAACGCTAACCCTAACACTATCTTTGAACTGATGCTAACCCTAACCCTAACCCTAACACTATCCTAGGCCTGATGATAACCCTAACCCTAACCCTAACAGTATCCTAGGGTTTATGTTAACCCTAACCCTAACACTATCCTAGGGCTGATGCTAACCCTAACCCTAACCCTAACACTATCCAAGAGCGGATGCTAACCCTAACCCTAACCCTAACACTATCCTAGGGCGGATGCTAACCCTAACACTAACACTATCCTAGGGCTGATGCTAACCCTAACCCTAACCCTAACATTATCCTAGGGCGGATGCTAACCCTAACCCTAACCCTAACACTATCCTAGGGCTGATGCTAACCCTAACACTAACACTATCCTAGGCCTGATGCTAACCCTAACCCTAACCCTGACACTATTCTAGGGCTGATGCTAACCCTAACCCTAACACTATCCTAGGGCTGATGCTAACCCTAACACTAACACTATCCTAGGGCTGATGCTAACCCTAACCCTAACCCTAACCCTCTCCAAGGGCTGATGCTAACCCTAACTCTAACCATAACACTATCCTAGGGCTGATGCTAACCCTAACCCTAACTCTAACACTATCTTAGGGCTGAGGCTAACCCTAACCCTAACACTATCCTACGGCTGATGATAACCCTAACCCTAACCCTAACACTATCCTAGGGCTGATGCTAACCTTAACCCTAACACTATCCTAGGCCTGATGCTAACCCTAACCCTAACCCTAACACTATCCTAGGGCTGATGCTAACCCTAACCCTAACACTATCCTAGGGCTGATGCTAACCCTAACGCTAACCCTAACACTATCCTTGAACTGATGCTAACCCTAACCCTAACCCTAACACTATCCTAGGCCTGATGATAACCCTAACTCTAACCCTAACACTATCCTAGGCCTGATGATAACCCTAACCCTAACCCTGACACTATCCTAGAGCTGATGCTAACCCTAACCCTAACACTATCCTAGGGCTGATGCTAACCCTAACCCTAACCCTAACACTATCCTAGGCCTGATGCTAACCCTATCCCTAACCCTAACACTCTCCTAGGGCTGAGGCTAACCCTAACCCTAACACTATCCTAGGGCTGATGCTAACCCTAACCCTAACCCAAACACTATCCTAGGGTTGATGCTAACCCTAACCCTAACACTATCCTAGGGCTGATGCTAACCCTAACCCTAACCCGAACACTATCCTTGGGCTGATGCTAACCCTAACCCTAACACTGTCCTGGGCCTGATGCTAACCCTAACCCTAACCCTAACACTATCCTAGGGCTGATGCTAACCCTAACCCTAACACTATCCTTGGCCTGCTGCTAACCCTAACCCTAACCCTAACAATATCCTAGGGCAGATGCTAACCATAACCCTAACCCTAACACTATCCTTGGGCTGATGCTAACCCTAACCCTAACACTATCCTGGGCCTGATGCTAACACTAACCCTAACCCTAACACTATCCTAGGGCTGATGCTAACCCTAACCCTAACACTATCCTTGGGCTGATGCTAACCCTAACCCTAAGCCTAACATTATCCTAGGGCAGATGCTAACCCTAACGCTAACCCTAACACTATCCTTGAACTGATGCTAACCCTAACCCTAACCCTAACACTATCCTAGCCCTGATGATAACCCTAACCCTAACACTATCCTAGGGTTTATGTTAACCCTAACACTAACAGTATCCTAGGGCTGATGCTAACCCTAACCCTAACCCTAACACTATCCTACGGCGGATGCTAACCCTAACCCTAACCCTAACACTATCCTAGGGCTGATGCTAACCATAACTCTAACCATAACACTATCCTAGGGCTGATGCTAACCCTAACCCTAACTCTAACACTATCTTAGGGCTGAGGCTAACCCTAACCCTAACACTATCCTACGGCTGATGATAACCCTAACCCTAACCCTAACACTATCCTAGGGCTGATGCTAACCTTAACCCTAACACTATCCTAGGCCTGATGCTAACCCTAACCCTAACCCTAACACTATCCTAGGGCTGATGCTAACCCTAACCCTAACACTATCCTAGGGCTGATGCTAACCCTAACGCTAACCCTAACACTATCCTTGAACTGATGCTAACCCTAACCCTAACCCTAACACTATCCTAGGCCTGATGATAACCCTAACTCTAACCCTAACACTATCCTAGGCCTGATGATAACCCTAACCCTAACCCTGACACTATCCTAGAGCTGATGCTAACCCTAACCCTAACACTATCCTAGGGCTGATGCTAACCCTAACCCTAACCCTAACACTATCCTAGGCCTGATGCTAACCCTATCCCTAACCCTAACACTCTCCTAGGGCTGAGGCTAACCCTAACCCTAACACTATCCTAGGGCTGGTGCTAACCCTAACCCTAACCCAAACACTATCCTAGGGTTGATGCTAACCCTAACCCTAACACTATCCTAGGGCTGATGCTAACCCTAACCCTAACCCGAACACTATCCTTGGGCTGATGCTAACCCTAACCCTAACACTGTCCTGGGCCTGATGCTAACCCTAACCCTAACCCTAACACTATCCTAGGGCTGATGCTAACCCTACCCCTAACCCTAACACTATCCTAGGGCGGATGCTAACCCTAACCCTAACCCTAACACTATCCTAGGGCTGATGCTAACCCTAACACTAACACTATCCTAGGGCTGATGCTAACCCTACCCTAACCCTAACATTATCCTAGGGCGGATGCTAACCCTAACCCTAACCCTAACACTATCCTAGGGCTGATGCTAACCCTAACACTAACACTATCCTAGGCCTGATGCTAACCCTAACCCTAACCCTAACACTATCCTAGGGCTGATGCTAACCCTAACACTAACACTATCCTAGGGCTGATGCTAACCCTAACTCTAAACCTAACACTCTCCAAGGGCTGATGCTAACCCTAACCCTAACCCTAACACTATCCTAGGGCTGATGCTAACCCTAACCCTAAACCTAACACTATCCTAGGGCGGATGCTAACCCTAACCCTAACCCTAACACTATCCTAGGGCTGATGCTAACCCTAACCCTAACCCTAACATTATCCTAGGGCGGAGGCTAACCCTAACCCTAACAGTAACACTATCCTAGGGCTGATGCTAACCCTAACACTAACACTATCCTAGGGCTGATGCTAACCCTAACCCTAACCCTAACATTATCCTAGGGCTGATGCTATCCCTAACCCTTACACTATCCTAGGGCTGATGCTAACCCTAAGCCTAACCCTAACACTATCCTAGGGCTGATGCTAACCCTAACCCTAACACTATCCTAGGCCTGATGATAACCCTAACCCTAACCCTAACACTATCCTAGGGCTGATGCTAACCCTAACCCTAACACTATCCTAGGGCTGATGCTAACCCTAACCCTAATCCTAACACTATCCTAAGTCTGATGCTAACCCTAGACCTCACACTATCCTAGGCCTGATGCTAACCCTAACCCTAACCCTAACACTATCCTAGGGCTGATGCTAACCCTAACCCTTACACTATCCTAGGGCTGATGCTAACCCTAACCCTAACCCTAACACTATCCTAGGGCTGATGCTAACCCTAACCCTAACACTATCCTAGGCCTGATGATAACCCTAACCCTAACCCTAACACTATCCTAGGGCTGATGCTAACCCTAACCCTAACACTATCCTAGGGCTGATGCTAACCCTAACCCTAACCCTAACACTATCCTAGGGCTGATGCTAACCCTAACCCTAACACTATCCTTGGGCTGATGCTAACCCTAACCCTAACCCTAACACTATCCTAGGGCAGATGCTAACCCTAACGCTAACCCTAACACTATCCTTGAACTGATGCTAACCCTAACCCTAACCCTAACAATATCCTAGGCCTGATGATAACCCTAACCCCTAACCCTAACTCTATCCTAGGATTTATGTTAACCCTAACCCTAACACTATCCTAGGGCTGATGCTAACCCTACCCCTAACCCTAACACTATCCTAGGGCGGATGCTAACCCTAACCCTAACCCTAACACTATCCTAGGGCTGATGCTAACCCTAACACTAACACTATCCTAGGGCTGATGCTAACCCTAACCCTAACCCTAACATTATCCTAGGGCGGATGCTAACCCTAACCCTAACCCTAACACTATCTTATGGCTGATGCTAACCCTAACACTAACACTATCCTAGGGCTGATGCTAACCCTAACCCTAACCCTAACACTCTCCAAGGGCTGATGCTAACCCTAACCCTAACCCTAACACTATCCTAGGGCTGATGCTAACCCTAACCCTAACCCTAACACTATCCTAGGGCTGATGCTAACCCTAACCCTAACACTATCCTAGGGCTGATGCTAACCCTAACCCTAACCCTAACAGTATCCTTGGTCTGATGCTAACCCTAACAGTAACACTATCCTAGGGCTGATGCTAACCCTAACACTATCCTAGGGCTGATGCGAACCCTAACCCTAACCCAAACACTATCCTAGGGTTGATGCTAACCCTAACCCTAACACTATCCTAGGGCTGATGCTAACCCTAACCCTAACCCTAACACTATCCTAGGCCTGATGATTACCCTAACCCTAACCCTGACACTATCCTAGGGCTGATGCTAACCCTAACCCTAACACTATCCTAGGGCTGATGCTAACCCTAACCCTAACCCTAACACTATCCTAAGTCTGATGCTAACCCTAGACCTCACACTATACTAGGCCTGATGATAACCATAACCCTAACCTTAACACTATCCTAGGGCTGATGCTAACCCTAACCCTAACCCTAACACTATCCTAGAGCTGATGCTAACCCTAACCCTAACACTATCCTAGGCCTGATGATAACCCTAACCCTAACCCTGACACTATCCTAGGGCTGATGCTTACCCTAACCCTAACACTACCCTAGGGCTGATGCTAACCCTAACCCTAACCCTAACACTATCCTAGGCCTGATGCTAACCCTATCCGTAACCCTAACACTCTCCTAGGGCTGAGGCTAACCCTAACCCTAACAATATCCTAGGGCTGATGCTAACCCTAACCCTAACCCTAACACTATCCTTGGGCTGATGCTAACCCTAACCCTAACACTATCCTGGGCCTGATGCTAACCCTAACCCTAAACCTAAAACTATCCTAGGGCTGATGCTAACCCTAACCCTAACACTATCCTTGGGCTGATGCTAACCCTATCCCTAACCCTAACACTATCCTAGGGCAGATGCTAACCCTAACGCTAACCCTAACACTATCTTTGAACTGATGCTAACCCTAACCCTAACCCTAACACTATCCTGGGCCTGATGATAACCCTAACCCTAACCCTAACACTATCCTAGGGTTTATGTTAACCCTAACCCTAACACTATCCTAGGGCTGATGCTAACCCTAACCCTAACCCTAACACTATCCTAGGGCGGATGCTAACCCTAACCCTAACCCTAACACTATCCTAGGGCTGATGCTAACCCTAACCCTAACTCTAACACTATCCTAGGGCTGATGCTAACCCTAACCCTAACACTATCCTAGGCCTGATGCTAACCCTAACCCTAACCCTAACACTATCCTAGGGCTGATGCTAACCCTAACCCTAACACTATAGCAGGGCTGATGCTAACCCTAACCCTAACCCTAACACTATCCTAGGGCTGATGCTAACCCTAAACCTAACCCTAACACTATCCTAAGTCTGATGCTAACCCTAGACCTCACACTATACTAGGCCTGATGATAACCATAACCCTAACCTTAACACTATCCTAGGGCTGATGCTAACCCTAACCCTAACACTAACACTATCCTAGAGCTGATGCTAACCTTAACCCTAACACTATCCTAGGCCTGATGATAACCCTAACCCTAACCCTGACACTATCCTAGGGCTGATGCTAACCCTAACCCTAACACTATCCTAGGGCTGATGCTAACCCTAACCCTAAGCCTAACACTATCCTAGGCCTGATGCTAACCCTATCCGTAACCCTAACACTCTCCTTGGGCTGAGGCTAACCCCAACCCTAACAATATCCTAGGGCTGATGCTAACCCTAACCCAAACCCTAACACTATCCTTGGGCTGATGCTAACCCTAACCCTAACACTATCCTGGGCCTGATGCTAACCCTAACCCTAAACCTAAAACTATCCTAGGGCTGATGCTAACCCTAACCCTAACACTATCCTTGGGCTGATGCTAACCCTAACCCTAACCCTAACACTATCCTAGGGCAGATGCTAACCCTAACGCTAACCCTAACACTATCTTTGAACTGATGCTAACCCTAACCCTAACCCTAACACTATCCTAGGCCTGATGATAACCCTAACCCTAACCCTAACAGTATCCTAGGGTTTATGTTAACCCTAACCCTAACACTATCCTAGGGCTGATGCTAACCCTAACCCTAACCCTAACACTATCCAAGAGCGGATGCTAACCCTAACCCTAACCCTAACACTATCCTAGGGCGGATGCTAACCCTAACACTAACACTATCCTAGGGCTGATGCTAACCCTAACCCTAACCCTAACATTATCCTAGGGCGGATGCTAACCCTAACCCTAACCCTAACACTATCCTAGGGCTGATGCTAACCCTAACACTAACACTATCCTAGGCCTGATGCTAACCCTAACCCTAACCCTGACACTATTCTAGGGCTGATGCTAACCCTAACCCTAACACTATCCTAGGGCTGATGCTAACCCTAACACTAACACTATCCTAGGGCTGATGCTAACCCTAACCCTAACCCTAACCCTCTCCAAGGGCTGATGCTAACCCTAACTCTAACCATAACACTATCCTAGGGCTGATGCTAACCCTAACCCTAACTCTAACACTATCTTAGGGCTGAGGCTAACCCTAACCCTAACACTATCCTACGGCTGATGATAACCCTAACCCTAACCCTAACACTATCCTAGGGCTGATGCTAACCTTAACCCTAACACTATCCTAGGCCTGATGCTAACCCTAACCCTAACCCTAACACTATCCTAGGCCTGATGATAACCCTAACCCTAACCCTAACACTATCCTAGGGCTGATGCTAACCCTAACCCTAACACTATCCTAGGGCTGATGCTAACCCTAACCCTAATCCTAACACTATCCTAAGTCTGATGCTAACCCTAGACCTCACACTATCCTAGGCCTGATGCTAACCCTAACCCTAACCCTAACACTATCCTAGGGCTGATGCTAACCCTAACCCTTACACTATCCTAGGGCTGATGCTAACCCTAACCCTAACCCTAACACTATCCTAGGGCTGATGCTAACCCTAACCCTAACACTATCCTAGGCCTGATGATAACCCTAACCCTAACCCTAACACTATCCTAGGGCTGATGCTAACCCTAACCCTAACACTATCCTAGGGCTGATGCTAACCCTAACCCTAACCCTAACACTATCCTAGGGCTGATGCTAACCCTAACCCTAACACTATCCTTGGGCTGATGCTAACCCTAACCCTAACCCTAACACTATCCTAGGGCAGATGCTAACCCTAACGCTAACCCTAACACTATCCTTGAACTGATGCTAACCCTAACCCTAACCCTAACAATATCCTAGGCCTGATGATAACCCTAACCCCTAACCCTAACTCTATCCTAGGATTTATGTTAACCCTAACCCTAACACTATCCTAGGGCTGATGCTAACCCTACCCCTAACCCTAACACTATCCTAGGGCGGATGCTAACCCTAACCCTAACCCTAACACTATCCTAGGGCTGATGCTAACCCTAACACTAACACTATCCTAGGGCTGATGCTAACCCTAACCCTAACCCTAACATTATCCTAGGGCGGATGCTAACCCTAACCCTAACCCTAACACTATCTTATGGCTGATGCTAACCCTAACACTAACACTATCCTAGGGCTGATGCTAACCCTAACCCTAACCCTAACACTCTCCAAGGGCTGATGCTAACCCTAACCCTAACCCTAACACTATCCTAGGGCTGATGCTAACCCTAACCCTAACCCTAACACTATCCTAGGGCTGATGCTAACCCTAACCCTAACACTATCCTAGGGCTGATGCTAACCCTAACCCTAACCCTAACAGTATCCTTGGTCTGATGCTAACCCTAACAGTAACACTATCCTAGGGCTGATGCTAACCCTAACACTATCCTAGGGCTGATGCGAACCCTAACCCTAACCCAAACACTATCCTAGGGTTGATGCTAACCCTAACCCTAACACTATCCTAGGGCTGATGCTAACCCTAACCCTAACCCTAACACTATCCTAGGCCTGATGATTACCCTAACCCTAACCCTGACACTATCCTAGGGCTGATGCTAACCCTAACCCTAACACTATCCTAGGGCTGATGCTAACCCTAACCCTAACCCTAACACTATCCTAAGTCTGATGCTAACCCTAGACCTCACACTATACTAGGCCTGATGATAACCATAACCCTAACCTTAACACTATCCTAGGGCTGATGCTAACCCTAACCCTAACCCTAACACTATCCTAGAGCTGATGCTAACCCTAACCCTAACACTATCCTAGGCCTGATGATAACCCTAACCCTAACCCTGACACTATCCTAGGGCTGATGCTTACCCTAACCCTAACACTACCCTAGGGCTGATGCTAACCCTAACCCTAACCCTAACACTATCCTAGGCCTGATGCTAACCCTATCCGTAACCCTAACACTCTCCTAGGGCTGAGGCTAACCCTAACCCTAACAATATCCTAGGGCTGATGCTAACCCTAACCCTAACCCTAACACTATCCTTGGGCTGATGCTAACCCTAACCCTAACACTATCCTGGGCCTGATGCTAACCCTAACCCTAAACCTAAAACTATCCTAGGGCTGATGCTAACCCTAACCCTAACACTATCCTTGGGCTGATGCTAACCCTATCCCTAACCCTAACACTATCCTAGGGCAGATGCTAACCCTAACGCTAACCCTAACACTATCTTTGAACTGATGCTAACCCTAACCCTAACCCTAACACTATCCTGGGCCTGATGATAACCCTAACCCTAACCCTAACACTATCCTAGGGTTTATGTTAACCCTAACCCTAACACTATCCTAGGGCTGATGCTAACCCTAACCCTAACCCTAACACTATCCTAGGGCGGATGCTAACCCTAACCCTAACCCTAACACTATCCTAGGGCTGATGCTAACCCTAACCCTAACTCTAACACTATCCTAGGGCTGATGCTAACCCTAACCCTAACACTATCCTAGGCCTGATGCTAACCCTAACCCTAACCCTAACACTATCCTAGGGCTGATGCTAACCCTAACCCTAACACTATAGCAGGGCTGATGCTAACCCTAACCCTAACCCTAACACTATCCTAGGGCTGATGCTAACCCTAAACCTAACCCTAACACTATCCTAAGTCTGATGCTAACCCTAGACCTCACACTATACTAGGCCTGATGATAACCATAACCCTAACCTTAACACTATCCTAGGGCTGATGCTAACCCTAACCCTAACACTAACACTATCCTAGAGCTGATGCTAACCTTAACCCTAACACTATCCTAGGCCTGATGATAACCCTAACCCTAACCCTGACACTATCCTAGGGCTGATGCTAACCCTAACCCTAACACTATCCTAGGGCTGATGCTAACCCTAACCCTAAGCCTAACACTATCCTAGGCCTGATGCTAACCCTATCCGTAACCCTAACACTCTCCTTGGGCTGAGGCTAACCCCAACCCTAACAATATCCTAGGGCTGATGCTAACCCTAACCCAAACCCTAACACTATCCTTGGGCTGATGCTAACCCTAACCCTAACACTATCCTGGGCCTGATGCTAACCCTAACCCTAAACCTAAAACTATCCTAGGGCTGATGCTAACCCTAACCCTAACACTATCCTTGGGCTGATGCTAACCCTAACCCTAACCCTAACACTATCCTAGGGCAGATGCTAACCCTAACGCTAACCCTAACACTATCTTTGAACTGATGCTAACCCTAACCCTAACCCTAACACTATCCTAGGCCTGATGATAACCCTAACCCTAACCCTAACAGTATCCTAGGGTTTATGTTAACCCTAACCCTAACACTATCCTAGGGCTGATGCTAACCCTAACCCTAACCCTAACACTATCCAAGAGCGGATGCTAACCCTAACCCTAACCCTAACACTATCCTAGGGCGGATGCTAACCCTAACACTAACACTATCCTAGGGCTGATGCTAACCCTAACCCTAACCCTAACATTATCCTAGGGCGGATGCTAACCCTAACCCTAACCCTAACACTATCCTAGGGCTGATGCTAACCCTAACACTAACACTATCCTAGGCCTGATGCTAACCCTAACCCTAACCCTGACACTATTCTAGGGCTGATGCTAACCCTAACCCTAACACTATCCTAGGGCTGATGCTAACCCTAACACTAACACTATCCTAGGGCTGATGCTAACCCTAACCCTAACCCTAACCCTCTCCAAGGGCTGATGCTAACCCTAACTCTAACCATAACACTATCCTAGGGCTGATGCTAACCCTAACCCTAACTCTAACACTATCTTAGGGCTGAGGCTAACCCTAACCCTAACACTATCCTACGGCTGATGATAACCCTAACCCTAACCCTAACACTATCCTAGGGCTGATGCTAACCTTAACCCTAACACTATCCTAGGCCTGATGCTAACCCTAACCCTAACCCTAACACTATCCTAGGGCTGATGCTAACCCTAACCCTAACACTATCCTAGGGCTGATGCTAACCCTAACGCTAACCCTAACACTATCCTTGAACTGATGCTAACCCTAACCCTAACCCTAACACTATCCTAGGCCTGATGATAACCCTAACTCTAACCCTAACACTATCCTAGGCCTGATGATAACCCTAACCCTAACCCTGACACTATCCTAGAGCTGATGCTAACCCTAACCCTAACACTATCCTAGGGCTGATGCTAACCCTAACCCTAACCCTAACACTATCCTAGGCCTGATGCTAACCCTATCCCTAACCCTAACACTCTCCTAGGGCTGAGGCTAACCCTAACCCTAACACTATCCTAGGGCTGATGCTAACCCTAACCCTAACCCAAACACTATCCTAGGGTTGATGCTAACCCTAACCCTAACACTATCCTAGGGCTGATGCTAACCCTAACCCTAACCCGAACACTATCCTTGGGCTGATGCTAACCCTAACCCTAACACTGTCCTGGGCCTGATGCTAACCCTAACCCTAACCCTAACACTATCCTAGGGCTGATGCTAACCCTAACCCTAACACTATCCTTGGCCTGCTGCTAACCCTAACCCTAACCCTAACAATATCCTAGGGCAGATGCTAACCATAACCCTAACCCTAACACTATCCTTGCGCTGATGCTAACCCTAACCCTAACACTATCCTGGGCCTGATGCTAACACTAACCCTAACCCTAACACTATCCTAGGGCTGATGCTAACCCTAACCCTAACACTATCCTTGGGCTGATGCTAACCCTAACCCTAAGCCTAACATTATCCTAGGGCAGATGCTAACCCTAACGCTAACCCTAACACTATCCTTGAACTGATGCTAACTCTAACCCTAACCCTAACACTATCCTAGCCCTGATGATAACCCTAACCCTAACACTATCCTAGGGTTTATGTTAACCCTAACACTAACAGTATCCTAGGGCTGATGCTAACCCTAACCCTAACCCTAACACTATCCTACGGCGGATGCTAACCCTAACCCTAACCCTAACACTATCCTAGGGCTGATGCTAACCCTAACTCTAACCATAACACTATCCTAGGGCTGATGCTAACCCTAACCCTAACTCTAACACTATCTTAGGGCTGAGGCTAACCCTAACCCTAACACTATCCTACGGCTGATGATAACCCTAACCCTAACCCTAACACTATCCTAGGGCTGATGCTAACCTTAACCCTAACACTATCCTAGGCCTGATGCTAACCCTAACCCTAACCCTAACACTATCCTAGGGCTGATGCTAACCCTAACCCTAACACTATCCTAGGGCTGATGCTAACCCTAACGCTAACCCTAACACTATCCTTGAACTGATGCTAACCCTAACCCTAACCCTAACACTATCCTAGGCCTGATGATAACCCTAACTCTAACCCTAACACTATCCTAGGCCTGATGATAACCCTAACCCTAACCCTGACACTATCCTAGAGCTGATGCTAACCCTAACCCTAACACTATCCTAGGGCTGATGCTAACCCTAACCCTAACCCTAACACTATCCTAGGCCTGATGCTAACCCTATCCCTAACCCTAACACTCTCCTAGGGCTGAGGCTAACCCTAACCCTAACACTATCCTAGGGCTGGTGCTAACCCTAACCCTAACCCAAACACTATCCTAGGGTTGATGCTAACCCTAACCCTAACACTATCCTAGGGCTGATGCTAACCCTAACCCTAACCCGAACACTATCCTTGGGCTGATGCTAACCCTAACCCTAACACTGTCCTGGGCCTGATGCTAACCCTAACCCTAACCCTAACACTATCCTAGGGCTGATGCTAACCCTACCCCTAACCCTAACACTATCCTAGGGCGGATGCTAACCCTAACCCTAACCCTAACACTATCCTAGGGCTGATGCTAACCCTAACACTAACACTATCCTAGGGCTGATGCTAACCCTAACCCTAACCCTAACATTATCCTAGGGCGGATGCTAACCCTAACCCTAACCCTAACACTATCCTAGGGCTGATGCTAACCCTAACACTAACACTATCCTAGGCCTGATGCTAACCCTAACCCTAACCCTAACACTATCCTAGGGCTGATGCTAACCCTAACACTAACACTATCCTAGGGCTGATGCTAACCCTAACTCTAAACCTAACACTCTCCAAGGGCTGATGCTAACCCTAACCCTAACCCTAACACTATCCTAGGGCTGATGCTAACCCTAACCCTAAACCTAACACTATCCTAGGGCGGATGCTAACCCTAACCCTAACCCTAACACTATCCTAGGGCTGATGCTAACCCTAACCCTAACCCTAACATTATCCTAGGGCGGAGGCTAACCCTAACCCTAACAGTAACACTATCCTAGGGCTGATCCTAACCCTAACACTAACACTATCCTAGGGCTGATGCTAACCCTAACCCTAACCCTAACATTATCCTAGGGCTGATGCTATCCCTAACCCTTACACTATCCTAGGGCTGATGCTAACCCTAAGCCTAACCCTAACACTATCCTAGGGCTGATGCTAACCCTAACCCTAACACTATCCTAGGCCTGATGATAACCCTAACCCTAACCCTAACACTATCCTAGGGCTGATGCTAACCCTAACCCTAACACTATCCTAGGGCTGATGCTAACCCTAACCCTAATCCTAACACTATCCTAAGTCTGATGCTAACCCTAGACCTCACACTATCCTAGGCCTGATGCTAACCCTAACCCTAACCCTAACACTATCCTAGGGCTGATGCTAACCCTAACCCTTACACTATCCTAGGGCTGATGCTAACCCTAACCCTAACCCTAACACTATCCTAGGGCTGATGCTAACCCTAACCCTAACACTATCCTAGGCCTGATGATAACCCTAACCCTAACCCTAACACTATCCTAGGGCTGATGCTAACCCTAACCCTAACACTATCCTAGGGCTGATGCTAACCCTAACCCTAACCCTAACACTATCCTAGGGCTGATGCTAACCCTAACCCTAACACTATCCTTGGGCTGATGCTAACCCTAACCCTAACCCTAACACTATCCTAGGGCAGATGCTAACCCTAACGCTAACCCTAACACTATCCTTGAACTGATGCTAACCCTAACCCTAACCCTAACAATATCCTAGGCCTGATGATAACCCTAACCCCTAACCCTAACTGTATCCTAGGATTTATGTTAACCCTAACCCTAACACTATCCTAGGGCTGATGCTAACCCTACCCCTAACCCTAACACTATCCTAGGGCGGATGCTAACCCTAACCCTAACCCTAACACTATCCTAGGGCTGATGCTAACCCTAACACTAACACTATCCTAGGGCTGATGCTAACCCTAACCCTAACCCTAACATTATCCTAGGGCGGATGCTAACCCTAACCCTAACCCTAACACTATCTTATGGCTGATGCTAACCCTAACACTAACACTATCCTAGGGCTGATGCTAACCCTAACCCTAACCCTAACACTCTCCAAGGGCTGATGCTAACCCTAACCCTAACCCTAACACTATCCTAGGGCTGATGCTAACCCTAACCCTAACCCTAACACTATCCTAGGGCTGATGCTAACCCTAACCCTAACACTATCCTAGGGCTGATGCTAACCCTAACCCTAACCCTAACAGTATCCTTGGTCTGATGCTAACCCTAACAGTAACACTATCCTAGGGCTGATGCTAACCCTAACACTATCCTAGGGCTGATGCGAACCCTAACCCTAACCCAAACACTATCCTAGGGTTGATGCTAACCCTAACCCTAACACTATCCTAGGGCTGATGCTAACCCTAACCCTAACCCTAACACTATCCTAGGCCTGATGATTACCCTAACCCTAACCCTGACACTATCCTAGGGCTGATGCTAACCCTAACCCTAACACTATCCTAGGGCTGATGCTAACCCTAACCCTAACCCTAACACTATCCTAAGTCTGATGCTAACCCTAGACCTCACACTATACTAGGCCTGATGATAACCATAACCCTAACCTTAACACTATCCTAGGGCTGATGCTAACCCTAACCCTAACCCTAACACTATCCTAGAGCTGATGCTAACCCTAACCCTAACACTATCCTAGGCCTGATGATAACCCTAACCCTAACCCTGACACTATCCTAGGGCTGATGCTTACCCTAACCCTAACACTACCCTAGGTCTGATGCTAACCCTAACCCTAACCCTAACACTATCCTAGGCCTGATGCTAACCCTATCCGTAACCCTAACACTCTCCTAGGGCTGAGGCTAACCCTAACCCTAACAATATCCTAGGGCTGATGCTAACCCTAACCCTAACCCTAACACTATCCTTGGGCTGATGCTTACCCTAACCCTAACACTATCCTGGGCCTGATGCTAACCCTAACCCTAAACCTAAAACTATCCTAGGGCTGATGCTAACCCTAACCCTAACACTATCCTTGGGCTGATGCTAACCCTATCCCTAACCCTAACACTATCCTAGGGCAGATGCTAACCCTAACGCTAACCCTAACACTATCTTTGAACTGATGCTAACCCTAACCCTAACCCTAACACTATCCTGGGCCAGATGATAACCCTAACCCTAACCCTAACACTATCCTAGGGTTTATGTTAACCCTAATTCTAACACTATCCTAGGGCTGATGCTAACCCTAACCCTAACCCTAACACTATCCTAGGGCGGATGCTAACCCTAACCCTAACCCTAACACTATCCTAGGGCTGATGCTAACCCTAACCCTAACTCTAACACTATCCTAGGGCTGATGCTAACCCTAACCCTAACACTATCCTAGGCCTGATGCTAACCCTAACCCTAACCCTAACACTATCCTAGGGCTGATGCTAACCCTAACCCTAACACTATAGCAGGGCTGATGCTAACCCTAACCCTAACCCTAACACTATCCTAGGGCTGATGCTAACCCTAAACCTAACCCTAACACTATCCTAAGTCTGATGCTAACCCTAGACCTCACACTATACTAGGCCTGATGATAACCATAACCCTAACCTTAACACTATCCTAGGGCTGATGCTAACCCTAACCCTAACACTAACACTATCCTAGAGCTGATGCTAACCTTAACCCTAACACTATCCTAGGCCTGATGATAACCCTAACCCTAACCCTGACACTATCCTAGGGCTGATGCTAACCCTAACCCTAACACTATCCTAGGGCTGATGCTAACCCTAACCCTAAGCCTAACACTATCCTAGGCCTGATGCTAACCCTATCCGTAACCCTAACACTCTCCTTGGGCTGAGACTAACCCCAACCCTAACAATATCCTAGGGCTGATGCTAACCCTAACCCAAACCCTAACACTATCCTTGGGCTGATGCTAACCCTAACCCTAACACTATCCTGGGCCTGATGCTAACCCTAACCCTAAACCTAAAACTATCCTAGGGCTGATGCTAACCCTAACCCTAACACTATCCTTGGGCTGATGCTAACCCTAACCCTAACCCTATCACTATCCTAGGGCAGATGCTAACCCTAACGCTAACCCTAACACTATCTTTGAACTGATGCTAACCCTAACCCTAACCCTGACACTATCCTAGGCCTGATGATAACCCTAACCCTAACCCTAACACTATCCTAGGGTTTATGTTAACCCTAACCCTAACACTATCCTAGGGCTGATGCTAACCCTAACCCTAACCCTAACACTATCCAAGAGCGGATGCTAACCCTAACCCTAACCCTAACACTATCCTAGGGCGGATGCTAACCCTAACACTAACACTATCCTTGGGCTGATGCTAACCCTAACCCTAACCCTAACATTATCCTAGGGCGGATGCTAACCCTAACCCTAACCCTAACACTATCCTAGGGCTGATGCTAACCCTAACACTAACACTATCCTAGGCCTGATGCTAACCCTAACCCTAACCCTGACACTATTCTAGGGCTGATGCTAACCCTAACCCTAACGCTATCCTAGGGCTGATGCTAACCCTAACACTAACACTATCCTAGGGCTGATGCTAACCCTAACCCTAACCCTAACCCTCTCCAAGGGCTGATGCTAACCCTAACTCTAACCATAACACTATCCTAGGGCTGATGCTAACCCTAACCCTAACTCTAACACTATCTTAGGGCTGAGGCTAACCCTAACCCTAACACTATCCTACGGCTGATGATAACCCTAACCCTAACCCTAACACTATCCTAGGGCTGATGCTAACCCTAACCCTAACACTATCCTAGGGCTGATGCTAACCCTAACGCTAACCCTAACACTATCCTTGAACTGATGCTAACCCTAACCCTAACCCTAACACTATCCTAGGCCTGATGATAACCCTAACTCTAACCCTAACACTATCCTAGGCCTGATGATAACCCTAACCCTAACCCTGACACTATCCTAGAGCTGATGCTAACCCTAACCCTAACACTATCCTAGGGCTGATGCTAACCCTAACCCTAACCCTAACACTATCCTAGGCCTGATGCTAACCCTATCCCTAACCCTAACACTCTCCTAGGGCTGAGGCTAACCCTAACCCTAACACTATCCTAGGGCTGATGCTAACCCTAACCCTAACCCAAACACTATCCTAGGGTTGATGCTAACCCTAACCCTAACACTATCCTAGGGCTGATGCTAACCCTAACCCTAACCCGAACACTATCCTTGGGCTGATGCTAACCCTAACCCTAACACTGTCCTGGGCCTGATGCTAACCCTAACCCTAACCCTAACACTATCCTAGGGCTGATGCTAACCCTAACCCTAACACTATCCTTGGCCTGCTGCTAACCCTAACCCTAACCCTAACAATATCCTAGGGCAGATGCTAACCATAACCCTAACCCTAACACTATCCTTGGGCTGATGCTAACCCTAACCCTAACACTATCCTGGGCCTGATGCTAACACTAACCCTAACCCTAACACTATCCTAGGGCTGATGCTAACCCTAACCCTAACACTATCCTTGGGCTGATGCTAACCCTAACCCTAAGCCTAACATTATCCTAGGGCAGATGCTAACCCTAACGCTAACCCTAACACTATCCTTGAACTGATGCTAACCCTAACCCTAACCCTAACACTATCCTAGCCCTGATGATAACCCTAACCCTAACACTATCCTAGGGTTTATGTTAACCCTAACACTAACAGTATCCTAGGGCTGATGCTAACCCTAACCCTAACCCTAACACTATCCTACGGCGGATGCTAACCCTAACCCTAACCCTAACACTATCCTAGGGCTGATGCTAACCCTAACTCTAACCATAACACTATCCTAGGGCTGATGCTAACCCTAACCCTAACTCTAACACTATCTTAGGGCTGAGGCTAACCCTAACCCTAACACTATCCTACGGCTGATGATAACCCTAACCCTAACCCTAACACTATCCTAGGGCTGATGCTAACCTTAACCCTAACACTATCCTAGGCCTGATGCTAACCCTAACCCTAACCCTAACACTATCCTAGGGCTGATGCTAACCCTAACCCTAACACTATCCTAGGGCTGATGCTAACCCTAACGCTAACCCTAACACTATCCTTGAACTGATGCTAACCCTAACCCTAACCCTAACACTATCCTAGGCCTGATAATAACCCTAACTCTAACCCTAACACTATCCTAGGCCTGATGATAACCCTAACCCTAACCCTGACACTATCCTAGAGCTGATGCTAACCCTAACCCTAACACTATCCTAGGGCTGATGCTAACCCTAACCCTAACCCTAACACTATCCTAGGCCTGATGCTAACCCTATCCCTAACCCTAACACTCTCCTAGGGCTGAGGCTAACCCTAACCCTAACACTATCCTAGGGCTGATGCTAACCCTAACCCTAACCCAAACACTATCCTAGGGTTGATGCTAACCCTAACCCTAACACTATCCTAGGGCTGATGCTAACCCTAACCCTAACCCGAACACTATCCTTGGGCTGATGCTAACCCTAACCCTAACACTGTCCTGGGCCTGATGCTAACCCTAACCCTAACCCTAACACTATCCTAGGGCTGTTGCTAACCCTAACCCTAACACTATCCTTGGCCTGCTGCTAACCCTAACCCTAACCCTATCAATATCCTAGGGCAGATGCTAACCATAACCCTAACCCTAACACTATCCTTGGGCTGATGCTAACCCTAACCCTAACACTATCCTGGGCCTGATGCTAACCCTAACCCTAACCCTAACACTATCCTAGGGCTGATGCTAACCCTAACCCTAACACTATCCTTGGGCTGATGCTAACCCTAACCCTAAGCCTAACATTATCCTAGGGCAGATGCTAACCCTAACGCTAACCCTAACACTATCCTTGAACTGATGCTAACCCTAACCCTAACCCTAACACTATCCTAGCCCTGATGATAACCCTAACCCTAACACTATCCTAGGGTTTATGTTAACCCTAACACTAACAGTATCCTAGGGCTGATGCTAACCCTAACCCTAACCCTAACACTATCCTACGGCGGATGCTAATCCTAACCCTAACCCTAACACTATCCTAGGGCTGATGCTAACCCTAACACTAACACTATCCTAGGGCTGATGCTAACCCTAACCCTAACCCTAATATTATCCTAGGGCTGATGCTAACCCTAACCCTAACTCTAATACTATTTTAGGGCTTAGGCTAACCCTAACCCTAACACTATCCTAGGGCTGATGCTAACCCTAACCCTAACCCTAACACTATCCTAGGGCTGATGCTAACTCTAACCCTAACACTATCCTAGGGCTGATGCTAACCCTAACCCTAAACCTAACACTATCCTAGGGCGGATGCTAACCCTAACCCTAACCCTAACACTATCCTAGGGCTGATGCTAACCCTAACACTAACACTATCCTAGGGCTGAAGCTAACCCTAACCCTAACCCTAACACTCTCCAAGGGATGATGCTAACCCTAACCCTAACCCTAACACTATCCTAGGGCTGATGCTAACCCTAACCCTAACACTATCCTAGGGATGATGCTAACCCTAACCCTAACCCTAACACTATCCTAGGGTTGATGCTAACCCTAACCCTAACACTATCCTAGGGCTGATGCTAACCCTAACCCTAACCCTAACACTATCCTAGGTGTGATGCTAACCCTAACCCTAACACTATCCTAGGGCTGATGCTAACCCTAAACCTAACCCTAATACTAACCTAGGGCTGATGCTAACCGTAACCCTAACACTATCCTAGGGCTGATGCTAACCCTAACCCTAACCCTAACACTATCCTAGGGCTGATGCTAACCCTAACCCTAACACTATCCTAGGGCTGATGCTAACCCTAACCCTAACCCTAACACTATCCTAGGGCTGATGCTAACCCTAACAGTAACACTATCCTAGGGCTGATGCTAACCCTAACCCTAACCCTAACACTATCCTAGGGCTGATGCTAACCCTAACCCTAACCCTAACTGATGTTAACCCTAACCCTAACCCTAACACTATCCTAGGCCTGATGATAACCCTAACCCTAACCCTAACACTATCCTAGGGTTTATGTTAACCCTAACCCTAACACTATCCTAGGGCTGATGCTAACCCTAACCCTAACCCTAACACTATCCTAGGGCGGATGCTAACCCTAACCCTAACCCTAACACTATCCTAGGGCTGATGCTAACCCTAACACTAACACTATCCTAGGGCTGATGCTAACCCTAACCCTAACCCTAAACCTAACATTATCCTAGGGCGGATGCTAACCCTAACCCTAACCGTAACACTATCCTAGGGCTGATGCTAACCCTAACACTAACACTATCCTAGGCCTGATGCTAACCCTAACCCTAACAATAACACTAGCCTAGGGCTGATGCTAACCCTAACCCTAACACTATCCTAGGGCTGATGCTAACCCTAACCCTAACACTATCCTAGGGCTGATGCTAACCCTAACCCTAACCCTAACACTCTCCAAGGGCTGATGCTAACCCTAACCCTAACCCTAACACTATCCTAGGGCTGATGCTAACCCTAACCCTAACTCTAACACTATCTTAGGGCTGAGGCTAACCCTAACCCTAACACTATCCTACGGCTGATGCTAACCCTAACCCTAACCCTAACACTATCCTAGGGCTGATGCTAACCCTAACCCTAACACTATCCTAGGGCTGATGCTAACCCTAACCCTAACCCTAACACTATCCTAGGGCTGATGCTAACCCTAACCCTAACACTATCCTAGGGCTGATGCTAACCCTAACCCTAACCCTAACACTATCCTAGGGCTGATGCTAACCCTAACCCTAACACTATCCTAGGCCTGATGATAACCCTAACCCTAACCCTAACACTATCCTAGGGCTGATGCTAACCCTAACCCTAACACTATCCTAGGGCTGATGCCAACCCTAACCCTAACCCTAACGCTATCCTAAGTCTGATGCAAACCCTAGACCTCACACTATACTAGGCCTGAAGATAACCATAACCCTAACCTTAACACTATCCTAGGGCTGATGCTAACCCTAACCCTAACCCTAACACTATCCTAGAGCTGATGCTAACCCTAACCCTAACACTATCCTAGGCCTGATGATAACCCTAACCCTAACCCTGACACTATCCTAGGGCTGATGATAACCCTAACCCTAACACTATCCTAGGGCTGATGCTAACCCTAACCCTAAGCCTAATACTATCCTAGGCCTGATGCTAACCCTATCCGTAACCCTAACACTCTCCTTGGGCTGAGGCTAACCCCAACCCTAACAATATCCTAGGGCTGATGCTAACCCTAACCCAAACCCTAACACTATCCTTGGGCTGATGCTAACCCTAACCCTAACACTATCCTGGGCCTGATGCTAACCCTAACCCTAAACCTAAAACTATCCTAGGGCTGATGCTAACCCTAACCCTAACACTATCCTTGGGCTGATGCTAACCCTAACCCTAACCCTAACACTATCCTAGGGCAGATGCTAACCCTAACGCTAACCCTAACACTATCTTTGAACTGATGCTAACCCTAACCCTAACCCTAACACTATCCTAGGCCTGATGATAACCCTAACCCTAACCCTAACACTATCCTAGGGTTTATGTTAACCCTAACCCTAACACTATCCTAGGGCTGATGCTAACCCTAACACTAACCCTAACACTATCCTAGGGCGGATGCTAACCCTAACCCTAACCCTAACACTATCCTAGGGCGGATGCTAACCCTAACACTAACACTATTCTAGGGCTGATGCTAACCCTAACCCTAACCCTAACATTATCCTAGGGCGGATGCTAACCCTAACCCTAACCCTAACACTATCCTAGGGCTGATGCTAACCCTAACACTAACACTATCCTAGGCCTGATGCTAACCCTAACCCTAACCCTGACACTATTCTAGGGCTGATGCTAACCCTAACCCTAACACTATCCTAGGGCTGATGCTAACCCTAACACTAACACTATCCTAGGGCTGATGCTAACCCTAACCCTAACCCTAACCCTCTCCAAGGGCTGATGCTAACCCTAACTCTAACCATAACACTATCCTAGGGCTGATGCTAACCCTAACCCTAACTCTAACACTATCTTAGGGCTGAGGCTAACCCTAACCCTCACACTATCCTACGGCTGATGATAACCCTAACCCTAACCCTAACACTATCCTAGGGCTGATGCTAACCTTAACGCTAACACTATCCTAGGCCTGATGCTAACCCTAACCCTAACCCTAACACTATCCTAGGGCTGATGCTAACCCTAACCCTAACACTATCCTAGGGCTGATGCTAACCCTAACGCTAACCCTAACACTATCCTTGAACTGATGCTAACCCTAACCCTAACCCTAACACTATCCTAGGCCTGATGATAACCCTAACTCTAACCCTAACACTATCCTAGGCCTGATGATAACCCTAACCCTAACCCTGACACTATCCTAGAGCTGATGCTAACCCTAACCCTAACACTATCCTAGGGCTGATGCTAACCCTAACCCTAACCCTAACACTATCCTAGTCCTGATGCTAACCCTATCCCTAACCCTAACACTCTCCTAGGGCTGAGGCTAACCCTAACCCTAACACTATCCTAGGGCTGATGCTAACCCTAACCCTAACCCAAACACTATCCTAGGGTTGATGCTAACCCTAACCCTAACACTATCCTAGGGCTGATGCTAACCCTAACCCTAACCCTAACACTATCCTTGGGCTGATGCTAACCCTAACCCTAACACTGTCCTGGGCCTGATGCTAACCCTAACCCTAACCCTAACACTATCCTAGGGCTGATGCTAACCCTAACCCTAACACTATCCTTGGCCTGCTGCTAACCCTAACCCTAACCCTAACAATATCCTAGGGCAGATGCTAACCATAACCCTAACCCTAACACTATCCTTGGGCTGATGCTAACCCTAACCCTAACACTATCCTGGGCCTGATGCTAACCCTAACCCTAACCCTAACACTATCCTAGGGCTGATGCTAACCCTAACCCTAACACTATCCTTGGGCTGATGCTAACCCTAACCCTAAGCCTAACATTATCCTAGGGCAGATGCTAACCCTAACGCTAACCCTAACACTATCCTTGAACTGATGCTAACCCTAACCCTAACCCTAACACTATCCTAGCCCTGATGATAACCCTAACCCTAACACTATCCTAGGGTTTATGTTAACCCTAACACTAACAGTATCCTAGGGCTGATGCTAACCCTAACCCTAACCCTAACACTATCCTACGGCGGATGCTAACCCTAACCCTAACCCTAACACTATCCTAGGGCTGATGCTAACCCTAACACTAACACTATCCTAGGGCTGATGCTAACCCTAACCCTAACCCTAATATTATCCTAGGGCTGATGCTAACCCTAACCGTAACTCTAATACTATTTTAGGGCTTAGGCTAACCCTAACCCTAACACTATCCTAGGGCTGATGCTAACCCTAACCCTAACCCTAACACTATCCTAGGGCTGATGCTAACCCTAACCCTAACACTATCCTAGGGCTGATGCTAACCCTAACCCTAAACCTAACACTATCCTAGGGCGGATGCTAACCCTAACCCTAACCCTAACACTATCCTAGGGCTGATGCTAACCCTAACACTAACACTATCCTAGGGCTGAAGCTAACCCTAACCCTAACCCTAACACTCTCCAAGGGATGATGCTAACCCTAACCCTAACCCTAACACTATCCTAGGGCTGATGCTAACCCTAACCCTAACACTATCCTAGGGATGATGCTAACCCTAACCCTAACCCTAACACTATCCTAGGGTTGATGCTAACCCTAACCCTAACACTATCCTAGGGCTGATGCTAACCCTAACCCTAACCCTAACACTATCCTAGGTCTGATGCTAACCCTAACCCTAACACTATCCTAGGGCTGATGCTAACCCTAAACCTAACACTAATACTAACCTAGGGCTGATGCTAACCGTAACCCTAACACTATCCTAGGGCTGATGCTAACCCTAACCCTAACCCTAACACTATCCTAGGGCTGATGCTAACCCTAACCCTAACACTATCCTAGGGCTGATGCTAACCCTAACCCTAACCCTAACACTATCCTAGGGCTGATGCTAACCCTAACCCTAACCCTAACTGATGTTAACCCTAACCCTAACCCTAACACTATCCTAGGCCTGATGATAACCCTAACCCTAACCCTAACACTATCCTAGGGTTTATGTTAACCCTAACCCTAACACTATCCTAGGGCTGATGCTAACCCTATCCCTAACCCTAACACTATCCTAGGGCGGATGCTAACCCTAACCCTAACCCTAACACTATCCTAGGGCTGATGCTAACCCTAACACTAACACTATCCTAGGGCTGATGCTAACCCTAACCCTAACCCTAACCCTAACATTATCCTAGGGCGGATGCTAACCCTAACCCTAACCCTAACACTATCCTAGGGCTGATGCTAACCCTAACACTAACACTATCCTAGGCCTGATGCTAACCCTAACCCTAACCCTAACACTATCCTAGGGCTGATGCTAACCCTAACCCTAACACTATCCTAGGGCTGATGCTAACGCTAACCCTAACACTATCCTAGGGCTGATGCTAACCCTAACCCTAACCCTAACACTCTCCAAGGGCTGATGCTAACCCTAACCCTAACCCTAACACTATCCTAGGGCTGATGCTAACCCTAACCCTAACTCTAACACTATCTTAGGGCTGAGGCTAACCCTAACCCTAACACTATCCTACGGCTGATGCTAACCCTAACCCTAACCCTAACACTATCCTAGGGCTGATGCTAACCCTAACCCTAACACTATCCTAGGGCTGATGCTAACCCTAACCCTAACCCTAACACTATCCTAGGGCTGATGCTAACCCTAACCCTAACACTATCCTAGGGCTGATGCTAACACTAACCCTAACCCTAACACTATCCTAGGGCTGATGCTAACCCTAACCCTAACACTATCCTAGGCCTGATGATAACCCTAACCCTAACCCTAACACTATCCTAGGGCTGATGCTAACCCTAACCCTAACACTATCCTAGGGCTGATGCCAACCCTAACCCTAACCCTAACGCTATCCTAAGTCTGATGCAAACCCTAGACCTCACACTATACTAGGCCTGAAGATAACCATAACCCTAACCTTAACACTATCCTAGGGCTGATGCTAACCCTAACCCTAACCCTAACACTATCCTAGAGCTGATGCTAACCCTAACCCTAACACTATCCTAGGCCTGATGATAACCCTAACCCTAACCCTGACACTATCCTAGGGCTGATGCTAACCCTAAACCTAACACTATCCTAGGGCTGATGCTAACCCTAACCCTAACCCTAACACTATCCTAGGCCTGATGCTAACCCTATCCCTAACCCTAACACTCTCCTAGGGCTGAGGCTAACCCTAACACTAACACTATCCTAGGGCTGATGCTAACCCTAACCCTAACCCAAACACTATCCTAGGGTTGATGCTAACCCTAACCCTAACACTATCCTAGGGCTGATGCTAACCCTAACCCTAACCCTAACACTATCCTTGGGCTGATGCTAACCCTAACCCTAACACTATCCTTGGGCTGATGCTAACCCTAACCCTAACACTATCCTGGGCCTGATGCTAACCCTAACCCTAACCCTAACACTATCCTAGGGCTGATACTAACCCTAACCCTAACACTATCCTTGGGCTGATGCTTACCCTAACCCTAACCCTAACAATATCCTAGGGTAGATGCTAACCCTAACCCTAACACTATCCTAGGGCTGATGCTAACCCTAACCCTAACCCTAACATTATCCTAGGGCTGATGCTAACCCTAACCCTAACTCTAACACTATCTTAGGGCTGAGGATAACCCTAACCCTAACACTATCCTACGGCTGATGCTAACCCTAACCCTAACCCTAACACTATCCTAGGGCTGATGCTAACCCTAACCCTAACACTATCCTAGGGCTGATGCTAACCCTAACCCTAACCCTAACACTATCCTAGGCCTGATGCTAACCCTATCCCTAACCCTAACACTCTCCTAGGGCTTAGGCTAACCCTAACCCTAACACTATCCTAGGGCTGATGCTAACCCTAACCCTAACCCTAACACTATCCTAGGGCTGATGCTAACCCTAACCCTAACACTATCCTAGGGCTGATGCTAACCCTAACCCTAAACCTAACACTATCCTAGGCCGGATGCTAACCCTAACCCTAACCCTAACACTATCCTAGGGCTGATGCTAACCCTAACACTAACACTATCCTAGGGCTGAAGCTAACCCTAACCCTAACCCTAACACTCTCCAAAGGATGATGCTAACCCTAACCCTAACCCTAACACTATCCTAGGGCTGATGCTAACCCTAACCCTAACACTATCCTAGGGATGATGCTAACCCTAACCCTAACCCTAACACTATCCTAGGGTTGATGCTAACCCTAACCCTAACACTATCCTAGGGCTGATGCTAACCCTAACCCTAACCCTAACACTATCCTAGGGCTGATGCTAACCCTAACCCTAACACTATCCTAGGGCTGATGCTAACCCTAAACCTAACCCTAATAGTAACCTAGGGCTGATGCTAACCGTAACCCTAACACTATCCTAGGCCTGATGCTAACCCTAACCCTAACCCTAACACTATCCTAGGGCTGATGCTAACCCTAACCCTAACACTATCCTAGGGCTGATGCTAACCCTAACCCTAACCCTGACACTATCCTAGGGCTGATGCTAACCCTAACAGTAACACTATCCTAGGGCTGATGCTAACCCTAACCCTAACCCTAACACTATCCTAGGGCTGATGCTAACCCTAACCCTAACCCTAACTGATGTTAACCCTAACCCTAACCCTAACACTATCCTAGGCCTGATGATAACCCTAACCCTAACCCTAACACTATCCTAGGGTTTATGTTAACCGTAACCCTAACACTATCCTAGGGCTGATGCTAACCCTAACCCTAACCCTAACACTATCCTAGGGCGGATGCTAACCGTAACCCTAACCCTAACACTATCCTAGGGCTGATGCTAACCCTAACACTAACACTATCCTAGGGCTGATGCTAACCCTAACCCTAACCCTAACCCTAACATTATCCTAGGGCGGATGCTAACCCTAACCCTAACCCTAACACTATCCTAGGGCTGATGCTAACCCTAACACTAACACTATCCTAGGCCTGATGCTAACCCTAACCCTAACCCTAACACTATCCTAGGGCTGATGCTAACCATAACCCTAACACTATCCTAGGGCTGATGCTAACCCTAACCCTAACACTATCCTAGGGCTGATGCTAACCCTAACCCTAACCCTAACACTCTCCAAGGGCTGATGCTAACCCTAACTCTAACCCTAACACTATCCTAGGGCTGATGCTAACCCTAACCCTAACTCTAACACTATCTTAGGGCTGAGGCTAACCCTAACCCTAACACTATCCTACGGCTGATGCTAACCCTAACCCTAACCCTAACACTATCCTAGGGCTGATGCTAACCCTAACCCTAACACTATCCTAGGGCTGATGCTAACCCTAACCCTAACCCTAACACTATCCTAGGGCTGATGCTAACCCTAACCCTAACACTATCCTAGGGCTGATGCTAACCCTAACCCTAACCCTAACACTATCCTAGGGCTGATGCTAACCCTAACCCTAACACTATCCTAGGCCTGATGATAACCCTAACCCTAAAGCTTACACTATCCTAGGGCTGATGCTAACCCTAACCCTAACACTATCCTAGGGCTGATGCCAACCCTAACCCTAACCCTAACGCTATCCTAAGTCTGATGCAAACCCTAGACCTCACACTATACTAGGCCTGAAGATAACCATAACCCTAACCTTAACACTATCCTAGGGCTGATGCTAACCCTAACCCTAACCCTAACACTATCCTAGAGCTGATGCTAACCCTAACCCTAACACTATCCTAGGCCTGATGATAACCCTAACCGTAACCCTGACACTATCCTAGGGCTGATGATAACCCTAACCCTAACACTATCCTAGGGCTGATGCTAATCCTAACCCTAAGCCTAACACTATCCTAGGCCTGATGCTAACCCTATCCGTAACCCTAACACTCTCCTTGGGCTGAGGCTAACCCCAAACCTAACAATATCCTAGGGCTGATGCTAACCCTAACCCAAACCCTAACACTATCCTTGGGCTGATGCTAACCCTAACCCTAACACTATCCTGGGCCTGATGCTAACCCTAACCCTAAACCTAAAACTATCCTAGGGCTGATGCTAACCCTAACCCTAACACTATCCTTGGGCTGATGCTAACCCTAACCCTAACCCTAACACTATCCTAGGGCGGATGCTAACCCTAACCCTAACCCTAACACTATCCTAGGGCGGATGCTAACCCTAACACTAACACTATCCTAGGGCTGATGCTAACCCTAACCCTAACCCTAACATTATCCTAGGGCGGATGCTAACCCTAACCCTAACCCTAACACTATCATAGGGCTGATGCTAACCCTAACACTAACACTATCCTAGGCCTGATGCTAACCCTAAACCTAACCCTGACACTATTCTAGGGCTGATGCTAACCCTAACCCTAACACTATCCTAGGGCTGATGCTAACCCTAACACTAACAGTATCCTAGGGCTGATGCTAAACCTAACCCTAACCCTAACCCTCTCCAAGGGCTGATGCTAACCCTAACTCTAACCATAACACTATCCTAGGGCTGATGCTAACCCTAACCCTAACTCTAACACTATCTTAGGGCTGAGGCTAACCCTAACCCTAACACTATCCTACGGCTGATGATAACCCTAACCCTAACCCTAACACTATCCTAGGGCTGATGCTAACCTTAACCCTAACACTATCCTAGGCCTGATGCTAACCCTAACCCTAACCCTAACACTATCCTAGGGCTGATGCTAACCCTAACCCTAACACTATCCTAGGGCTGATGCTAACCCTAACGCTAACCCTAACACTATCCTTGAACTGATGCTAACCCTAACCCTAACCCTAACACTATCCTAGGCCTGATGATAACCCTAACTCTAACCCTAACACTATCCTAGGCCTGATGATAACCCTAACCCTAACCCTGACACTATCCTAGAGCTGATGCTAACCCTAACCCTAACACTATCCTAGGGCTGATGCTAACCCTAACCCTAACCCTAACACTATCCTAGGCCTGATGCTAACCCTATCCCTAACCCTAACACTCTCCTAGGGCTGAGGCTAACCCTAACCCTAACACTATCCTAGGGCTGATGCTAACCCTAACCCTAACCCAAACACTATCCTAGGGTTGATGCTAACCCTAACCCTAACACTATCCTAGGGCTGATGCTAACCCTAACCCTAACCCTAACACTATCCTTGGGCTGATGCTAACCCTAACCCTAACACTGTCCTGGGCCTGATGCTAACCCTAACCCTAACACTAACACTATCCTAGGGCTGATGCTAACCCTAACCCTAACACTATCCTTGGCCTGCTGCTAACCCTAACCCTAACCCTAACAATATCCTAGGGCAGATGCTAACCATAACCCTAACCCTAACACTATCCTTGGACTGATGCTAACCCTAACCCTAACACTATCCTGGGCCTGATGCTAACCCTAACCCTAACCCTAACACTATCCTAGGGCTGATGCTAACCCTAACCCTAACACTATCCTTGGGCTGATGCTAACCCTAACCCTAAGCCTAACATTATCCTAGGGCAGATGCTAACCCTAACGCTAACCCTAACACTATCCTTGAACTGATGCTAACCCTAACCCTAACCCTAACACTATCCTAGCCCTGATGATAACCCTAACCCTAACACTATCCTAGGGTTTATGTTAACCCTAACACTAACAGTATCCTAGGGCTGATGCTAACCCTAACCCTAACCCTAACACTATCCTACGGCGGATGCTAACCCTAACCCTAACCCTAACACTATCCTAGGGCTGATGCTAACCCTAACACTAACACTATCCTAGGGCTGATGCTAACCCTAACCCTAACCCTAATATTACCCTAGGGCTGATGCTAACCCTAAACCTAACTCTAATACTATTTTAGGGCTTAGGCTAACCCTAACCCTAACACTATCCTAGGGCTGATGCTAACCCTAACCCTAACCCTAACACTATCCTAGGGCTGATGCTAACCCTAACCCTAACACTATCCTAGGGCTGATGCTAACCCTAACCCTAAACCTAACACTATCCTAGGGCGGATGCTAACCCTAACCCTAACCCTAACACTATCCTAGGGCTGATGCTAACCCTAACACTAACACTATCCTAGGGCTGAAGCTAACCCTAACCCTAACCCTAACACTCTCCAAGGGATGATGCAAACCCTAACCCTAACCCTAACACTATCCTAGGGCTGATGCTAACCCTAACCCTAACACTATCCTAGGGATGATGCTAACCCTAACCCTAACCCTAACACTATCCTAGGGTTGATGCTAACCCTAACCCTAACACTATCCTAGGGCTGATGCTAACCCTAACCCTAACCCTAACACTATCCTAGGTCTGATGCTAACCCTAACCCTAACACTATCCTAGGGCTGATGCTAACCCTAAACCTAACCCTAATACTAACCTAGGGCTGATGCTAACCGTAACCCTAACACTATCCTAGGGCTGATGCTAACCCTAACCCTAACCCTAACACTATCCTAGGGCTGATGCTAACCCTAACCCTAACACTATCCTAGGGCTGATGCTAACCCTAACCCTAACCCTAACACTATCCTAGGGCTGATGCTAACCCTAACAGTAACACTATCCTAGGGCTGATGCTAACCCTAACCCTAACCCTAACACTATCCTAGGGCTGATGCTACCCCTAACCCTAACCCTAACTGATGTTAACCCTAACCCTAACCCTAACACTATCCTAGGGTTTATGTTAACCCTAACCCTAACACTATCCTAGGGCTGATGCTAACCCTAACCCTAACCCTAACACTATCCTAGGGCGGATGCTAACCCTAACCCTAACCCTAACACTATCCTAGGGCTGATGCTAACCCTAACACTAACACTATCCTAGGGCTGATGCTAACCCTAACCCTAACCCTAACCCTAACATTATCCTAGGGCGGATGCTAACCCTAACCCTAACCCTAACACTATCCTAGGGCTGATGCTAACCCTAACACTAACACTATCCTAGGCCTGATGCTAACCCTAACCCTAACCCTAACACTATCCTAGGGCTGATGCTAACCCTAACCCTAACACTATCCTAGGGCTGATGCTAACCCTAACCCTAACACTATCCTAGGGCTGATGCTAACCCTAACCCTAACCCTAACACTCTCCAAGGGCTGATGCTAACCCTAACCCTAACCCTAACACTATCCTAGGGCTGATGCTAACCCTAACCCTAACTCTAACACTATCTTAGGGCTGAGGCTAACCCTAACCCTAACACTATCCTACGGCTGATGCTAACCCTAACCCTAACCCTAACACTATCCTAGGGCTGATGCTAACCCTAACCCTAACACTATCCTAGGGCTGATGCTAACCCTAACCCTAACCCTAACACTATCCTAGGGCTGATGCTAACCCTAACCCTAACCCTAACACTATCCTAGGCCTGATGATAACCCTAACCCTAACCCTAACACTATCCTAGGGCTGATGCTAACCCTAACCCTAACACTATCCTAGGGCTGATGCCAACCCTAACCCTAACCCTAACGCTATCCTAAGTCTGATGCAAACCCTAGACCTCACACTATACTAGGCCTGAAGATAACCATAACCCTAACCTTAACACTATCCTAGGGCTGATGCTAACCCTAACCCTAACCCTAACACTATCCTAGAGCTGATGCTAACCCTAACCCTAACACTATCCTAGGCCTGATGATAACCCTAACCCTAACCCTGACACTATCCTAGGGCTGATGATAACCCTAACCCTAACACTATCCTAGGGCTGATGCTAACCCTAACCCTAAGCCTAACACTATCCTAGGCCTGATGCTAACCCTATCCGTAACCCTAACACTCTCCTTGGGCTGAGGCTAACCCCAACCCTAACAATATCCTAGGGCTGATGCTAACCCTAACCCAAACCCTAACACTATCCTTGGGCTGATGCTAACCCTAACCCTAACACTATCCTGGGCCTGATGCTAACCCTAACCCTAAACCTAAAACTATCCTAGGGCTGATGCTAACCCTAACCCTAACACTATCCTTGGGCTGATGCTAACCCTAACCCTAACACTAACACTATCCTAGGCCTGATGATAACCCTAACCCTAACCCTAACACTATCCTAGGGTTTATGTTAACCCTAACCCTAACACTATCCTAGGGCTGATGCTAACCCTAACCCTAACCCTAACACTATCCTAGGGCGGATGCTAACCCTAACCCTAACCCTAACACTATCCTAGGGCGGATGCTAACCGTAACACTAACACTATCCTAGGGCTGATGCTAACCCTAACCCTAACCCTAACATTATCCTAGGGCGGATGCTAACCCTAACCCTAACCCTAACACTATCCTAGGGCTGATGCTAACCCTAACACTAACACTATCCTAGGCCTGATGCTAACCCTAACCCTAACCCTGACACTATTCTAGGGCTGATGCTAACCCTAACCCTAACACTATCCTAGGGCTGATGCTAACCCTAACACTAACACTATCCTAGGGCTGATGCTAAACCTAACCCTAACCCTAACCCTCTCCAAGGGCTGATGCTAACCCTAACTCTAACCATAACACTCTCCTAGGGCTGATGCTAACCCTAACCCTAACTCTAACACTATCTTAGGGCTGAGGCTAACCCTAACCCTAACACTATCCTACGGCTGATGATAACCCTAACCCTAACCCTAACACTATCCTAGGGCTGATGCTAACCTTAACCCTAACACTATCCTAGGCCTGATGCTAACCCTAACCCTAACCCTAACACTATCCTAGGGCTGATGCTAACCCTAACCCTAACACTATCCTAGGGCTGATGCTAACCCTAACGCTAACCCTAACACTATCCTTGAACTGATGCTAACCCTAACCCTAACCCTAACACTATCCTAGGCCTGATGATAACCCTAACTCTAACCCTAACACTATCCTAGGCCTGATGATAACCCTAACCCTAACCCTGACACTATCCTAGAGCTGATGCTAACCCTAACCCTAACACTATCCTAGGGCTGATGCTAACCCTAACCCTAACCCTAACACTATCCTAGGCCTGATGCTAACCCTATCCCTAACCCTAACACTCTCCTAGGGCTGAGGCTAACCCTAACCCTAACACTATCCTAGGGCTGATGCTAACCCTAACCCTAACCCAAACACTATCCTAGGGTTGATGCTAACCCTAACCCTAACACTATCCTAGGGCTGATGCTAACCCTAACCCTAACCCTAACACTATCCTTGGGCTGATGCTAACCCTAACCCTAACACTGTCCTGGGCCTGATACTAACCCTAACCCTAACCCTAACACTATCCTAGGGCTGATGCTAACCCTAACCCTAACACTATCCTTGGCCTGCTGCTAACCCTAACCCTAACCCTAACAATATCCTAGGGCAGATGCTAACCATAACCCTAACCCTAACACTATCCTTGGGCTGATGCTAACCCTAACCCTAACACTATCCTGGGCCTGATGCTAACCCTAACCCTAACCCTAACACTATCCTAGGGCTGATGCTAACCCTAACCCTAACACTATCCTTTGGCTGATGCTAACCCTAACCCTAAGCCTAACATTATCCTAGGGCAGATGCTAACCCTAACGCTAACCCTAACACTATCCTTGAACTGATGCTAACCCTAACCCTAACCCTAACACTATCCTAGCCCTGATGATAACCCTAACCCTAACACTATCCTAGGGTTTATGTTAACCCTAACACTAACAGTATCCTAGGGCTGATGCTAACCCTAACCCTAACCCTAACACTATCCTACGGCGGATGCTAACCCTAACCCTAACCCTAACACTATCCTAGGGCTGATGCTAACCCTAACACTAACACTATCCTAGGGCTGATGCTAACCCTAACCCTAACCCTAATATTATCCTAGGGCTGATGCTAACCCTAAACCTAACTCTAATACTATTTTAGGGCTTAGGCTAACCCTAACCCTAACACTATCCTAGGGCTGATGCTAACCCTAACCCTAACCCTAACACTATCCTAGGGCTGATGCTAACCCTAACCCTAACACTATCCTAGGGCTGATGCTAACCCTAACCCTAAACCTAACACTATCCTAGGGCGGATGCTAACCCTAACCCTAACCCTAACACTATCCTAGGGCTGATGCTAACCCTAACACTAACACTATCCTAGGGCTGAAGCTAACCCTAACCCTAACCCTAACACTCTCCAAGGGATGATGCAAACCCTAACCCTAACCCTAACACTATCCTAGGGCTGATGCTAACCCTAACCCTAACACTATCCTAGGGATGATGCTAACCCTAACCCTAACCCTAACACTATCCTAGGGTTGATGCTAACCCTAACCCTAACACTATCCTACGGCTGATGCTAACCCTAACCCTAACACTATCCTAGGGCTGATGCTAACCCTAAACCTAACCCTAATACTAACCTAGGGCTGATGCTAACCGTAACCCTAACACTATCCTAGGGCTGATGCTAACCCTAACCCTAACCCTAACACTATCCTAGGGCTGATGCTAACCCTAACCCTAACACTATCCTAGGGCTGATGCTAACCCTAACCCTAACCCTAACACTATCCTAGGGCTGATGCTAACCCTAACAGTAACACTATCCTAGGGCTGATGCTAACCCTAACCCTAACCCTAACACTATCCTAGGGCTGATGCTAACCCTAACCCTAACCCTAACTGATGTTAACCCTAACCCTAACCCTAACACTATCCTAGGGTTTATGTTAACCCTAACCCTAACACTATCCTAGGGCTGATGCTAACCCTAACCCTAACTCTAACACTATCCTAGGGCGGATGCTAACCCTAACCCTAACCCTAACACTATCCTAGGGCTGATGCTAACCCTAACACTAACACTATCCTAGGGCTGATGCTAACCCTAACCCTAACCCTAACCCTAACATTATCCTAGGGCGGATGCTAACCCTAACCCTAACCCTAACACTATCCTAGGGCTGATGCTAACCCTAACACTAACACTATCCTAGGCCTGATGCTAACCCTAACCCTAACCCTAACACTATCCTAGGGCTGATGCTAACCCTAACCCTAACACTATCCTAGGGCTGATGCTAACCCTAACCCTAACACTATCCTAGGGCTGATGCTAACCCTAACCCTAACCCTAACATTATCCTAGGGCTGATGCTAACCCTAACCCTAACTCTAACACTATCTTAGGGCTGAGGATAACCCTAACCCTAACACTATCCTACGGCTGATGCTAACCCTAACCCTAACCCTAACACTATCCTAGGGCTGATGCTAACCCTAACCCTAACACTATCCTAGGGCTGATGCTAACCCTAACCCGAACCCTAACACTATCCTTGGGCTGATGCTAACCCTAACCCTAACACTATCCTGGGCCTGATGCTAACCCTAACCCTAACCCTAACACTATCCTAGGGCTGATGCTAACCCTAACCCTAACACTATCCTTGGGCTGATGCTAACCATAACCCCAACCCTAACACTATCCTAGGGCAGATGCTAACCCTAACGCTAACCCTAACAGTATCCTTGAACTGATGCTAACACTAACCCTAACCCTAAAAATATCCTAGGCCTGATGATAACCCTAACCCCTAACCCAAACTCTATCCTAGGATTTATGTTAACCCTAACCCTAACACTATCCTAGGGCTGATGCTAACCCTAACCCTAACCCTAACACTATCCTAGGGCTGATGCTAACCCTAAACCTAACACTATCCTAGGCCTGATGATAACCCTAACCCTAACCCTAACACTATCCTAGGGCTGATGCTAACCCTAACCCTAACCCTAACACTATCCTAAGTCTGATGCTAACCCTAGACCTCACACTATACTAGGCCTGATGATAACCATAACCCTAACCTTAACACTATCCTAGGGCTGATGCTAACCCTAACCCTAACACTAACACTATCCTAGAGCTGATGCTAACCCTAACCCTAACACTATCCTAGGCCTGATGATAACCCTAACCCTAACCCTGACACTATCCTAGGGCTGATGCTAACCCTAACCCTAACACTAACATTATCCTAGGGCTGATGCTAACCCTAACCCTAACTCTAACACTATCTTAGGGCTGAGGATAACCCTAAACCTAACACTATCCTACGGCTGATGCTAACCCTAACCCTAAGCCTAACACTATCCTAGGCCTGATGCTAACCCTATCCGTAACCCTAACACTCTCCTTGGGCTGAGGCTAACCCCAACCCTAACAATATCCTAGGGCTGAGGCTAACCCTAACCCAAACCCTAACACTATCCTTGGGCTGATGCTAACCCTAACCCTAACACTATCCTGGGCCTGATGCTAACCCTAACCCTAAACCTAAAACTATCCTAGGGCTGATGCTAACCCTAACCTTAACACTATCCTTGGGCTGATGCTAACCCTAACCCTAACCCTAACACTATCCTAGGGCAGATGCTAACCCTAACGCTAACCCTAACACTATCTTTGAACTGATGCTAACCCTAACCCTAACCCTAACACTATCCTAGGCCTGATGATAACCCTAACCCTAACCCTAACACTATCCTAGGGTTTATGTTAACCCTAACCCTAACACTATCCTAGGGCTGATGCTAACCCTAACCCTAACCCTAACACTATCCTAGGGCGGATGCTAACCCTAACACTAACACTATCCTAGGGCTGATGCTAACCCTAACCCTAACCCTAACATTATCCTAGGGCGGATGCTAACCCTAACCCTAACCCTAACACTATCCTAGGGCTGATGCTAACCCTAACACTAACACTATCCTAGGCCTGATGCTAACCCTAACCCTAACCCTGACACTATTCTAGGGCTGATGCTAACCCTAACCCTAACACTATCCTAGGGCTGATGCTAACCCTAACACTAACACTATCCTAGGGCTGATGCTAACCCTAACCCTAACCCTAACACTCTCCAAGGGCTGATGCTAACCCTAACTCTAACCATAACACTATTCTAGGGCTGATGCTAACCCTAACCCTAACTCTAACACTATCTTAGGGCTGAGGCTAACCCTAACCCTAACACTATCCTACGGCTGATGATAACCCTAACCCTAACCCTAACACTATCCTAGGGCTGATGCTAACCTTAACCCTAACACTATCCTAGGCCTGATGCTAACCCTAACCCTAACCCTAACACTATCCTATGGCTGATGCTAACCCTAAACCTAACACTATCCTAGGGCTGATGCTAACCCTAACGCTAACCCTAACACTATCCTTGAACTGATGCTAACCCTAACCCTAACCCTAACACTATCCTAGGCCTGATGATAACCCTAACTCTAACCCTAACACTATCCTAGGCCTGATGATAACCCTAACCCTAACCCTGACACTATCCTAGAGCTGATGCTAACCCTAACCCTAACACTATCCTAGGGCTGATGCTAACCCTAACCCTAACCCTAACACTATCCTAGGCCTGATGCTAACCCTATCCCTAACCCTAACACTCTCCTAGGGCTGAGGCTAACCCTAACCCTAACACTATCCTAGGGCTGATGCTAACCCTAACCCTAACCCAAACACTATCCTAGTGTTGATGCTAACCCTAAACCTAACACTATCCTAGGGCTGATGCTAACCCTAACCCTAACCCTAACACTATCCTTGGGCTGATGCTAACCCTAACCCTAACACTGTCCTGGGCCTGATGCTAACCCTAACCCTAACCCTAACACTATCCTAGGGCTGATGCTAACCCTAACCCTAACACTATCCTTGGCCTGCTGCTAACCCTAACCCTAACCCTAACAATATCCTAGGGCAGATGCTAACCATAACCCTAACCCTAACACTATCCTTGGGCTGATGCTAACCCTAACCCTAACACTATCCTGGGCCTGATGCTAACCCTAACCCTAACCCTAACACTATCCTAGGGCTGATGCTAACCCTAACCCTAACACTATCCTTGGGCTGATGCTAACCCTAACCCTAAGCCTAACATTATCCTAGGGCAGATGCTAACCCTAACGCTAACCCTAACACTATCCTTGAACTGATGCTAACCCTAACCCTAACCCTAACACTATCCTAGACCTGATGATAACCCTAACCCTAACACTATCCTAGGGTTTATGTTAACCCTAACACTAACAGTATCCTAGGGCTGATGCTAACCCTAACCCTAACCCTAACACTATCCTACGGCGGATGCTAACCCTAACCCTAACCCTAACACTATCCTAGGGCTGATGCTAACCCTAACACTAACACTATCCTAGGGCTGATGCTAACCCTAACCCTAACCCTAATATTATCCTAGGGCTGATGCTAACCCTAACCCTAACTCTAATACTATTTTAGGGCTTAGGCTAACCCTAACCCTAACACTATCCTAGGGCTGATGCTAACCCTAACCCTAACCCTAACACTATCCTAGGGCTGATGCTAACCCTAACCCTAACACTATCCTAGGGCTGATGCTAACCCTAACCCTAAACCTAACACTATCCTAGGGCGGATGCTAACACTAACCCTAACCCTAACACTATCCTAGGGCTGATGCTAACCCTAACACTAACACTATCCTAGGGCTGAAGCTAACCCTAACCCTAACCCTAACACTCTCCAAGGGATGATGCTAACCCTAACCCTAACCCTAACACTATCCTAGGGCTGATGCTAACCCTAACCCTAACACTATCCTAGGGATGATGCTAACCCTAACCCTAACACTATCCTAGGGTTGATGCTAACCCTAACCCTAACACTATCCTAGGGCTGATGCTAACCCTAACCCTAACCCTAACACTATC
Organism: Lemur catta; assembly: GCF_020740605.2. Lineage (NCBI taxonomy): Eukaryota > Metazoa > Chordata > Mammalia > Primates > Lemuridae > Lemur > Lemur catta. Next base: position 2,499,546 of record NC_059134.1, read on the forward strand.
CTAGGTCTGATGCTAACCCTAACCCTAACACTATCCTAGGGCTGATGCTAACCCTAAACCTAACCCTAATACTAACCTAGGGCTGATGCTAACCGTAACCCTAACACTATCCTAGGGCTGATGCTAACCCTAACCCTAACCCTAACACTATCCTAGGGCTGATGCTAACCCTAACCCTAACACTATCCTAGGGCTGATGCTAACCCTAACCCTAACCCTAACACTATCCTAGGGCTGATGCTAACCCTAACAGTAACACTATCTTGGGCTGATGCTAACCCTAACCCTAACCCTAACACTATCCTAGGGCTGATGCTAACCCTAACCCTAACCCTAACTGATGTTAACCCTAACCCTAACCCTAACACTATCCTAGGCCTGATGATAACCCTAACCCTAACCCTAACACTATTCTAGGGTTTATGTTAACCCTAACCCTAACACTATCCTAGGGCTGATGCTAACCCTAACCCTAACCCTAACACTATCCTAGGGTGGATGCTAACCCTAACCCTAACCCTAACACTATCCTAGGGCTAATGCTAACCCTAACACTAACACTATCCTAGGGCTCATGCTAACCCTAACCCTAACCCTAACCCTAACATTATCCTAGGGCGGATGCTAACCCTAACCCTAACCCTAACACTATCCTAGGGCTGATGCTAACCCTAACACTAACACTATCCTAGGCCTGATGCTAACCCTAACCCTAACCCTAACACTATCCTAGGGCTGATGCTAACCCTAACCCTAACACTATCCTAGGGCTGATGCTAACCCTAACCCTAACACTATCCTAGGGCTGATGCTAACCCTAACCCCAACCCTAACACTCTCCAAGGGCTGATGCTAACCCTAACCCTAACCCTAACACTATCCTAGGGCTGATGCTAACCCTAACCCTAACTCTAACACTATCTTAGGGCTGAGGCTAACCCTAACCCTAACACTATCCTACGGCTGATGCTAACCCTAACCCTAACCCTAACACTATCCTAGGGCTGATGCTAACCCTAACCCTAACACTATCCTAGGGCTGATGCTAACCCTAACCCTAACCCTAACACTATCCTAGGGCTGATGCTAACCCTAACCCTAACACTATCCTAGGGCTGATGCTAACCCTAACCCTAACCCTAACACTATCCTAGGGCTGATGCTAACCCTAACCCTAACACTATCCTAGGCCTGATGATAACCCTAACCCTAACCCTAACACTATCCTAGGGCTGATGCTAACCCTAACCCTAACACTATCCTAGGGCTGATGCCAACCCTAACCCTAAACCTAACGCTATCCTAAGTCTGATGCAAACCCTAGACCTCACACTATACTAGGCCTGAAGATAACCATAACCCTAACCTTAACACTATCCTAGGGCTGATGCTAACCCTAACCCTAACCCTAACACTATCCTAGAGCTGATGCTAACCCTAACCCTAACACTATCCTAGGCCTGATGATAACCCTAACCCTAACCCTGACACTATCCTAGGGCTGATGATAACCCTAACCCTAACACTATCCTAGGGCTGATGCTAACCCTAACCCTAAGCCTAACACTATCCTAGGCCTGATGCTAACCCAATCCGTAACCCTAACACTCTCCTTGGGCTGAGGCTAACCCCAACCCTAACAATATCCTAGGGCTGATGCTAACCCTAACCCAAACCCTAACACTATCCTTGGGCTGATGCTAACCCTAACCCTAACACTATCCTGGGCCTGATGCTAACCCTAACCATAAACCTAAAACTATCCTAGGGCTGATGCTAACCCTAACCCTAACACTATCCTTGGGCTGATGCTAACCCTAACCCTAACCCTAACACTATCCTAGGGCAGATGCTAACCCTAACGCTAACCCTAACACTATCTTTGAACTGATGCTAACCCTAACCCTAACCCTAACACTATCCTAGGCCTGATGATAACCCTAACCCTAACCCTAACACTATCTTAGGGTTTATGTTAACCCTAACCCTAACACTATCCTAGTGCTGATGCTAACCCTAACCCTAACCCTAACACTATCCTAGGGCGGATGCTAACCCTAACCCTAACCCTAACACTATCCTAGGGCGGATGCTAACCCTAACACTAACACTATCCTAGGGCTGATGCTAACCCTAACCCTAACCCTAACATTATCCTAGGGCGGATGCTAACCCTAACCCTAACCCTAACACTATCCTAGGGCTGATGCTAACCCTAACACTAACACTATCCTAGGCCTGATGCTAACCCTAACCCTAACCCTGACGCTATTCTAGGGCTGATGCTAACCCTAACCCTAAAACTATCCTAGGGCTGATGCTAACCCTAACACTAACACTATCCTAGGGCTGATGCTAACCCTAACCCTAACCCTAACCCTCTCCAAGGGCTGATGCTAACCCTAACTCTAACCATAACACTATCCTAGGGCTGATGCTAACCCTAACCCTAACTCTAACACTATCTTAGGGCTGAGGCTAACCCTAACCCTAACACTATCCTACGGCTGATGATAACCCTAACCCTAACCCTAACACTATCCTAGGGCTGATGCTAACCTTAACCCTAACACTATCCTAGGCCTGATGCTAACCCTAACCCTAACCCTAACACTATCCTAGGGCTGATGCTAACCCTAACCCTAACACTATCCTAGGGCTGATGCTAACCCTAACGCTAACCCTAACACTATCCTTGAACTGATGCTAACCCTAACCCTAACCCTAACACTATCCTAGGCCTGATGATAACCCTAACTCTAACCCTAACACTATCCTAGGCCTGATGATAACCCTAACCCTAACCTTGACACTATCCTAGAGCTGATGCTAACCCTAACCCTAACACTATCCTAGGGCTGATGCTAACCCTAACCCTAACCCTAACACTATCCTAGGCCTGATGCTAACCCTATCCCTAACCCTAACACTCTCCTAGTGCTGAGGCTAACCCTAACCCTAACACTATCCTAGGGCTGATGCTAACCCTAACCCTAACCCAAACACTATCCTAGGGTTGATGCTAACCCTAACCCTAACACTATCCTAGGGCTGATGCTAACCCTAACCCTAACCCTAACACTATCCTTGGGCTGATGCTAACCCTAACCCTAACACTGTCCTGGGCCTGATGCTAACCCTAACCCTAACCCTAACACTATCCTAGGGCTGATGCTAACCCTAACCCTAACACTATCCTTGGCCTGCTGCTAACCCTAACCCTAACCCTAACAATATCCTAGGGCAGATGCTAACCATAACCCTAACCCTAACACTATCCTTGGGCTGATGCTAACCCTAACCCTAACACTATCCTGGGCCTGATGCTAACCCTAACCCTAACCCTAACACTATCCTAGGGCTGATGCTAACCCTAACCCTAACACTATCCTTGGGCTGACGCTAACCCTAACCCTAAGCCTAACATTATCCTAGGGCAGATGCTAACCCTAACGCTAACCCTAACACTATCCTTGAACTGATGCTAACCCTAACCCTAACCCTAACACTATCCTAGCCCTGATGATAACCCTAACCCTAACACTATCCTAGGGTTTATGTTAACCCTAACACTAACAGTATCCTAGGGCTGATGCTAACCCTAACCCTAACCCTAACACTATCCTACGGCGGATGCTAACCCTAACCCTAACCCTAACACTATCCTAGGGCTGATGCTAACCATAACACTAACACTATCCTAGGGCTGATGCTAACCCTAACCCTAACCCTAATATTATCCTAGGGCTGATGCTAACCCTAACCCTAACTCTAATACTATTTTAGGGCTTAGGCTAACCCTAACCCTAACACTATCCTAGGGCTGATGCTAACCCTAACCCTAACCCTAACACTATCCTAGGGCTGATGCTAACCCTAACCCTAACACTATCCTAGGGCTGATGCTAACCCTAACCCTAAACCTAACACTATCCTAGGGCGGATGCTAACCCTAACCCTAACCCTAACACTATCCTAGGGCTGATGCTAACCCTAACACTAACACTATCCTAGGGCTGAAGCTAACCCTAACCCTAACCCTAACACTCTCCAAGGGATGATGCTAACCCTAACCCTAACCCTAACACTATCCTAGGGCTGATGCTAACCTTAACCCTAACACTATCCTAGGGCTGATGCTAACCCTAACCCTAACACTATCCTAGGGCTGATGCTAACCCTAACGCTAACCCTAACACTATCCTGAACTGATGCTAACCCTAACCCTAACCCTAACACTATCCTAGGCCTGATGATAACCCTAACTCTAACCCTAACACTATCCTAGGCCTGATGATAACCCTAACCCTAACCCTGACACTATCCTAGAGCTGATGCTAACCCTAACCCTAACACTATCCTAGGGCTGATGCTAACCCTAACCCTAACCCTAACACTATCCTAGGCCTGATGCTAACCCTATCCCTAACCCTAACACTCTCCTAGGGCTGAGGCTAACCCTAACCCTAACACTATCCTAGGGCTGATGCTAACCCTAACCCTAACCCAAACACTATCCTAGGGTTGATGCTAACCCTAACCCTAACACTATCCTAGGGCTGATGCTAACCCTAACCCTAACCCTAACACTATCCTTGGGCTGATGCTAACCCTAACCCTAACACTGTCCTGGGCCTGATGCTAACCCTAACCCTAACCCTAACAGTATCCTAGGGCTGATGCTAACCCTAACCCTAACACTATCCTTGGCCTGCTGCTAACCCTAACCCTAACCCTAACAATATCCTAGGGCAGATGCTAACCATAACCCTAACCCTAACACTATCCTTGGGCTGATGCTAACCCTAACCCTAACACTATCCTGGGCCTGATGCTAACCCTAACCCTAACCCTAACACTATCCTAGGGCTGATGCTAACCCTAACCCTAACACTATCCTTGGGCTGATGCTAACCCTAACCCTAAGCCTAACATTATCCTAGGGCAGATGCTAACCCTAACGCTAACCCTAACACTATCCTTGAACTGATGCTAACCCTAACCCTAACCCTAACACTATCCTAGCCCTGATGATAATCCTAACCCTAACACTATCCTAGGGTTTATGTTAACCCTAACACTAACAGTATCCTAGGGCTGATGCTAACCCTAACCCTAACCCTAACACTATCCTACGGCGGATGCTAACCCTAACCCTAACCCTAACACTATCCTAGGGCTGATGCTAACCCTAACACTAACACTATCCTAGGGCTGATGCTAACCCTAACCCTAACCCTAATATTATCCTAGGGCTGATGCTAACCCTAACCCTAACTCTAATACTATTTTAGGGCTTAGGCTAACCCTAACCCTAACACTATCCTAGGGCTGATGCTAACCCTAACCCTAACCCTAACACTATCCTAGGGCTGATGCTAACCCTAACCCTAACACTATCCTAGGGCTGATGCTAACCCTAACACTAAACCTAACACTATCCTAGGGCGGATGCTAACCCTAACCCTAACCCTAACACTATCCTAGGGCTGATGCTAACCCTAACACTAACACTATCCTAGGGCTGAAGCTAACCCTAACACTAACCCTAACACTCTCCAAGGGATGATGCTAACCCTAACCCTAACCCTAACACTATCCTAGGGCTGATGCTAACCCTAACCCTAACACTATCCTAGGGATGATTCTAACCCTAACCCTAACCCTAACACTATCCTAGGGTTGATGCTAACCCTAACCCTAACACTATCCTAGGGCTGATGCTAACCCTAACCCTAACCCTAACACTATCCTAGGTCTGATGCTAACCCTAACCCTAACACTATCCTAGGGCTGATGCTAACCCTAAACCTAACCCTAATACTAACCTAGGGCTGATGCTAACCGTAACCCTAACACTATCCTACGGCTGATGCTAACCCTAACCCTAACCCTAACACTATCCTAGGGCTGATGCTAACCCTAACCCTAACACTATCCTAGGGCTGATGCTAACCCTAACCCTAAGCCTAACACTATCCTAGGGCTGATGCTAACCCTAACAGTAACACTATCCTAGGGCTGAGGCTAACCCTAACCCTAACCCTAACACTATCCTAGGGCTGATGCTAACCCTAACCCTAACCCTAACTGATGTTAACCCTAACCCTAACCCTAACACTATCCTAGGCCTGATGATAACCCTAACCCTAACCCTAACACTATCCTAGGGTTTATGTTAACCCTAACCCTAACACTATCCTAAGGCCTGATGCTAACCCTAACCCTAACCCTAACACTATCCTAGGGCGGATGCTAACCCTAACCCTAACCCTAACACTATCCTAGGGCTGATGCTAACCCTAACACTAACACTATCCTAGGGCTGATGCTAACCCTTACCCTAACCCTAACCCTAACATTATCCTAGGGCGGATGCTAACCCTAACCCTAACCCTAACACTATCCTAGGGCTGATGCTAACCCTAACACTAACACTATCCTAGGCCTGATGCTAACCCTAACCCTAACCCTAACACTATCCTAGGGCTGATGCTAACCCTAACCCTAACACTATCCTAGGGCTGATGCTAACCCTAACCCTAACACTATCCTAGGGCTGATGCTAACCCTAACCCTAACCCTAACACTCTCCAAGGGCTGATGCTAACCCTAACCCTAACCCTAACACTATCCTAGGGCTGATGCTAACCCTAACCCTAACTCTAACACTATCTTAGGGCTGAGGCTAACCCTAACCCTAACACTATCCTACGGCTGATGCTAACCCTAACCCTAACCCTAACACTATCCTAGGGCTGATGCTAACCCTAACCCTAACACTATCCTAGGGCTGATGCTAACCCTAACCCTAACCCTAACACTATCCTAGGGCTGATGCTAACCCTAACCCTGACACTATCCTAGGGCTGATGCTAACCCTAACCCTAACCCTAACACTATCCTAGGGCTGATGCTAACCCTAACCCTAACACTATCCTAGGCCTGATGATAACCCTAACCCTAACCCTAACACTATCCTAGGGCTGATGCTAACCCTAACCCTAACACTATCCTAGGGCTGATGCCAACCCTAACCCTAACCCTAACGCTATCCTAAGTCTGATGCAAACCCTAGACCTCACACTATACTAGGCCTGAAGATAACCATAACCCTAACCTTAACACTATCCTAGGGCTGATGCTAACCCTAACCCTAACCCTAACACTATCCTAGAGCTGATGCTAACCCTAACCCTAACACTATCCTAGGCCTGATGATAACCCTAACCCTAACCCTGACACTATCCTAGGGCTGATGCTAACCCTAACCCTAACACTCTCCAAGGGCTGATGCTAACCCTAACCCTAACCCTAACACTATCCTAGGGCTGATGCTAACCCTAACACTAACACTATCCTAGGGCTGAAGCTAACACTAACCCTAACCCTAACACTCTAAAAGGGATGATGCTAACCCTAACCCTAACCCTAACACTATCCTAGGGCTGATGCTAACCCTAACCCTAACACTATCCTAGGGATGATGCTAACCCTAACCCTAACCCTAACACTATCCTAGGGTTGATGCTAACCCTAACCCTAACACTATCCTAGGGCTGATGCTAACCCTAACCCTAACCCTAACACTATCCTAGGTCTGATGCTAACCCTAACCCTAACACTATCCTAGGGCTGATGCTAACCCTAAACCTAACCCTAATACTAACCTAGGGCTGATGCTAACCGTAACCCTAACACTATCCTAGGGCTGATGCTAACCCTAACCCTAACACTATCCTAGGGCTGATGCTAACCCTAACCCTAACCCTAACACTATCCTAGGGCTGATGCTAACCCTAACAGTAACACTATCCTAGGGCTGATGCTAACCCTAACCCTAAGCCTAACACTATCCTAGGGCTGATGCTAACCCTAACCCTAACCCTAACTGATGTTAACCCTAACCCTAACCCTAACACTATCCTAGGCCTGATGATAACCCTAACCCTAACCCTAACACTATCCTAGGGTTTATGTTAACCCTAACCCTAACACTATCCTAGGGCTGATGCTAACCCTAACCCTAACCCTAACACTATCCTAGGGCGGATGCTAACCCTAACCCTAACCCTAACACTATCCTAGGGCTGATGCTAACCCTAACACTAACACTGTCCTAGGGCTGATGCTAACCCTAACCCTAACCCTAACCCTAACATTATCCTAGGGCGGATGCTAACCCTAACCCTAACCCTAACACTATCCTAGGGCTGATGCTAACCCTAACACTAACACTATCCTAGGCCTGATGCTAACCCTAACCCTAACCCTAACACTATCCTAGGGCTGATGCTAACCCTAACCCTAACACTATCCTAGGGCTGATGCTAACCCTAACCCTAACACTATCCTAGGGCTGATGCTAACCCTAACCCTAACCCTAACACTCTCCAAGGGCTGATGCTAACCCTAACCCTAACCCTAACACTATCCTAGGGCTGATGCTAACCCTAACCCTAACTCTAACACTATCTTAGGGCTGAGGCTAACCCTAACCCTAACACTATCCTACGGCTGATGCTAACCCTAACCCTAACCCTAACACTATCCTAGGGCTGATGCTAACCCTAACCCTAACACTATCCTAGGGCTGATGCTAACCCTAACCCTAACCCTAACACTATCCTAGGGCTGATGCTAACCCTAACCCTAACACTATCCTAGGGCTGATGCTAACCCTAAACCTAACCCTAACACTATCCTAGGGCTGATGCTAACCCTAACCCTAACACTATCCTAGGCCTGATGATAACCCTAACCCTAACCCTAACACTATCCTAGGGCTGATGCTAACCCTAACCCTAACACTCTCCTAGGGCTGATGCCAACCCTAACGCTAAACCTAACGCTAGCCTAAGTCTGATGCAAACCCTAGACCTCACACTATACTAGGCCTGAAGATAACCATAACCCTAACCTTAACACTATCCTAGGGCTGATGCTAACCCTAACCCTAACCCTAACACTATCCTAGAGCTGATGCTAACCCTAACCCTAACACTATCCTAGGCCTGATGATAACCCTAACCCTAACCCTGACACTATCCTAGGGCTGATGATAACCCTAACCCTAACACTATCCTAGGGCTGATGCTAACCCTAACCCTAAGCCTAACACTATCCTAGGCCTGATGCTAACCCTATCCGTAACCCTAACACTCTCCTTGGGCTGAGGCTAACCCCAACCCTAACAATATCCTAGGGCTGATGCTAACCCTAACCCAAACCCTAACACTATCCTTGGGCTGATGCTAACCCTAACCCTAACACTATCCTGGGCCTGATGCTAACCCTAACCCTAAACCTAAAACTATCCTAGGGCTGATGCTAACCCTAACCCTAACACTATCCTTGGGCTGATGCTAACCCTAACCCTAACCCTAACACTATCCTAGGGCAGATGCTAACCCTAACGCTAACCCTAACACTATTTTTGAACTGATGCTAACCCTAACCCTAACCCTAACACTATCCTAGGCCTGATGATAACCCTAACCCTAACCCTAACACTATCCTAGGGTTTATGTTAACCCTAACCCTAACACTATCCTAGTGCTGATGCTAACCCTAACCCTAACCCTAACACTATCCTAGGGCGGATGCTAACCCTAACCCTAACCCTAACACTATCCTAGGGCGGATGCTAACCCTAACACTAACACTATCCTAGGGCTGATGCTAACCCTAACCCTAACCCTAACATTATCCTAGGGCGGATGCTAACCCTAACCCTAACCCTAACACTCTCCTAGGGCTGATGCTAACCCTAACACTAACACTATCCTAGGCCTGATGCTAACCCTAACCCTAACCCTGACACTATTCTAGGGCTGATGCTAACCCTAACCCTAAAACTATCCTAGGGCTGATGCTAACCCTAACACTAACACTATCCTAGGGCTGATGCTAACCCTAACCCTAACCCTAACCCTCTCCAAGGGCTGATGCTAACCCTAACTCTAACCATAACACTATCCTAGGGCTGATGCTAACCCTAACCCTAACTCTAACACTATCTTAGGGCTGAGGCTAACCCTAACCCTAACACTATCCTACGGCTGATGATAACCCTAACCCTAACCCTAACACTATCCTAGGGCTGATGCTAACCTTAACCCTAACACTATCCTAGGCCTGATGCTAACCCTAACCCTAACCCTAACACTATCCTAGGGCTGATGCTAACCCTAACCCTAACACTATCCTAGGGCTGATGCTAACCCTAACGCTAACCCTAACACTATCCTTGAACTGATGCTAACCCTAACCCTAACCCTAACACTATCCTAGGCCTGATGATAACCCTAACTCTAACCCTAACACTATCCTAGGCCTGATGATAACCCTAACCCTAACCTTGACACTATCCTAGAGCTGATGCTAACCCTAACCCTAACACTATCCTAGGGCTGATGCTAACCCTAACCCTAACCCTAACACTATCCTAGGCCTGATGCTAACCCTATCCCTAACCCTAAAACTCTCCTAGGGCTGAGGCTAACCCTAACCCTAACACTATCCTAGGGCTGATGCTAACCCTAACCCTAACCCAAACACTATCCTAGGGTTGATGCTAACCCTAACCCAAACACTATCCTAGGGCTGATGCTAACCCTAACCCTAACCCTAACACTATCCTTGGGCTGATGCTAACCCTAACCCTAACACTGTCCTGGGCCTGATGCTAACCCTAACCCTAACCCTAACACTATCCTAGGGCTGATGCTAACCCTAACCCTAACACTATCCTTGGCCTGCTGCTAACGCTAACCCTAACCCTAACAATATCCTAGGGCAGATGCTAACCATAACCCTAACCCTAACACTATGCTTGGGCTGATGCTAACCCTAACCCTAACACTATCCTGGGCCTGATGCTAACCCTAACCCTAACCCTAACACTATCCTAGGGCTGATGCTAACCCTAACCCTAACACTATCCTTGGGCTGATGCTAACCCTAACCCTAAGCCTAACATTATCCTAGGGCAGATGCTAACCCTAACGCTAACCCTAACACTATCCTTGAACTGATGCTAACCCTAACCCTAACCCTAACACTATCCTAGCCCTGATGATAATCCTAACCCTAACACTATCCTACGGCGGATGCTAACCCTAACCCTAACCCTAACACTATCCTAGGGCTGATGCTAACCCTAACACTAACACTATCCTAGGGCTGATGCTAACCCTAACCCAAACCCTAATATTATCCTAGGGCTGATGCTAACCCTAACCCTAACTCTAATACTATTTTAGGGCTTAGGCTAACCCTAACCCTAACACTATCCTAGGGCTGATGCTAACCCTAACCCTAACCCTAACACTATCCTAGGGCTGATGCTAACCCTAACCCTAACACTATCCTAGGGCTGATGCTAACCCTAACCCTAAACCTAACACTATCCTAGGGCGGATGCTAACCCTAACCCTAACCCTAACACTATCCTAGGGCTGATGCTAACCCTAACACTAACACTATCCTAGGGCTGAAGCTAACCCTAACACTAACCCTAACACTCTCCAAGGGATGATGCTAACCCTAACCCTAACCCTAACACTATCCTAGGGCTGATGCTAACCCTAACCCTAACACTATCCTAGGGATGATGCTAACCCTAACCCTAACCCTAACACTATCCTAGGGTTGATGCTAACCCTAACCCTAACACTATCCTAGGGCTGATGCTAACCCTAACCCTAACCCTAACACTATCCTAGGTCTGATGCTAACCCTAACCCTAACACTATCCTAGGGCTGATGCTAACCCTAAACCTAACCCTAATACTAACCTAGGGCTGATGCTAACCGTAACCCTAACACTATCCTAGGGCTGATGCTAACCCTAACCCTAACCCTAACACTATCCTAGGGCTGATGCTAACCCTAACCCTAACACTATCCTAGGGCTGATGCTAACCCTAACCCTAAGCCTAACACTATCCTAGGGCTGATGCTAACCCTAACAGTAACACTATCCTAGGGCTGAGGCTAACCCTAACCCTAACCCTAACACTATCCTAGGGCTGATGCTAACCCTAACCCTAACCCTAACTGATGTTAACCCTAACCCTAACCCTAACACTATCCTAGGCCTGATGATAACCCTAACCCTAACCCTAACACTATCCTAGGGTTTATGTTAACCCTAACCCTAACACTATCCTAAGGGCTGATGCTAACCCTAACCCTAACCCTAACACTATCCTAGGGCGGATGCTAACCCTAACCCTAACCCTAACACTATCCTAGGGCTGATGCTAACCCTAACACTAACACTATCCTAGGGCTGATGCTAACCCTAACCCTAACCCTAACCCTAACATTATCCTAGGGCGGATGCTAACCCTAACCCTAACCCTAACACTATCCTAGGGCTGATGCTAACCCTAACACTAACACTATCCTAGGCCTGATGCTAACCCTAACCCTAACCCTAACACTATCCTAGGGCTGATGCTAACCCTAACCCTAACACTATCCTAGGGCTGATGCTAACCCTAACACTAACACTATCCTAGGGCTGATGCTAACCCTAACCCTAACCCTAACACTCTCCAAGGGCTGATGCTAACCCTAACCCTAACCCTAACACTATCCTAGGGCTGATGCTAACCCTAACCCTAACTCTAACACTATCTTAGGGCTGAGGCTAACCCTAACCCTAACACTATCCTACGGCTGATGCTAACCCTAACCCTAACCCTAACACTATCCTAGGGCTGATGCTAACCCTAACCCTAACACTATCCTAGGGCTGATGCTAACCCTAACCCTAACCCTAACACTATCCTAGGGCTGATGCTAACCCTAACCCTAACACTATCCTAGGGCTGATGCTAACCCTAACCCTAACCCTAACACTATCCTAGGGCTGATGCTAACCCTAACCCTAACACTATCCTAGGCCTGATGATAACCCTAACCCTAACCCTAACACTATCCTAGGGCTGATGCTAACCCTAACCCTAACACTATCCTAGGGCTGATGCCAACCCTAACCTTAACCCTAACGCTATCCTAAGTCTGATGCAAACCCTAGACCTCACACTATACTAGGCCTGAAGATAACCATAACCCTAACCTTAACACTATCCTAGGGCTGATGCTAACCCTAACCCTAACCCTAACACTATCCTAGAGCTGATGCTAACCCTAACCCTAACACTATCCTAGGCCTGATGATAACCCTAACCCTAACCCTGACACTATCCTAGGGCTGATGCTAACCCTAACCCTAACACTCTCCAAGGGCTGATGCTAACCCTAACCCTAACCCTAACACTATCCTAGGGCTGATGCTAACCCTAACACTAACACTATCCTAGGGCTGAAGCTAACCCTAACCCTAACCCTAACACTCTAAAAGGGATGATGCTAACCCTAACCCTAACCCTAACACTATCCTAGGGCTGATGCTAACCCTAACCCTAACACTATCCTAGGGATGATGCTAACCCTAACCCTAACCCTAACACTATCCTAGGGTTGATGCTAACCCTAACCCTAACACTATCCTAGGGCTGATGCTAACCCTAACCCTAACCCTAACACTATCCTAGGTCTGATGCTAACCCTAACCCTAACACTATCCTAGGGCTGATGCTAACCCTAAACCTAACCCTAATACTAACCTAGGGCTGATGCTAACCGTAACCCTAACACTATCCTAGGGCTGATGCTAACCCTAACCCTAACCCTAACACTATCCTAGGGATGATGCTAACCCTAACCCTAACACTATCCTAGGGCTGATGCTAACCCTAACCCTAACCCTAACACTATCCTAGGGCTGATGCTAACCCTAACAGTAACACTATCCTGGGGCTGATGCTAACCCTAACCCTAAGCCTAACACTATCCTAGGGCTGATGCTAACCCTAACCCTAACCCTAACTGATGTTAACCCTAACCCTAACCCTAACACTATCCTAGGCCTGATGATAACCCTAACCCTAACCCTAACACTATCCTAGGGTTTATGTTAACCCTAACCCTAACACTATCCTAGGGCTGATGCTAACCCTAACCCTAACCCTAACACTATCCTAGGGCGGATGCTAACCCTAACCCTAACCCTAACACTATCCTAGGGCTGATGCTAACCCTAACACTAACACTATCCTAGGGCTGATGCTAACCCTAACCCTAACCCTAACCCTAACATTATCCTAGGGCGGATGCTAACCCTAACCCTAACCCTAACACTATCCTAGGGCTGATGCTAACCCTAACACTAACACTATCCTAGGCCTGATGCTAACCCTAACCCTAACCCTAACACTATCCTAGGGCTGATGCTAACCCTAACCCTAACACTATCCTAGGGCTGATGCTAACCCTAACCCTAACACTATCCTAGGGCTGATGCTAACCCTAACCCTAACCCTAACACTCTCCAAGGGCTGATGCTAACCCTAACCCTAACCCTAACACTATCCTAGGGCTGATGCTAACCCTAACCCTAACGCTAACACTATCTTAGGGCTGAGGCTAACCCTAACCCTAACACTATCCTACGGCTAATGCTAACCCTAACCCTAACCCTAACACTATCCTAGGGCTGATGCTAACCCTAACCCTAACACTATCCTAGGGCTGATGCTAACCCTAACCCTAACCCTAACACTATCCTAGGGCTGATGCTAACCCTAACCCTAACACTATCCTAGGGCTGATGCTAACCCTAACCCTAACCCTAACACTATCCTAGGGCTGATGCTAACCCTAACCCTAACACTATCCTAGGCCTGATGATAACCCTAACCCTAACCCTAACACTATCCTAGGGCTGATGCTAACCCTAACCCTAACACTCTCCTAGGGCTGATGCCAACCCTAACGCTAAACCTAACGCTAGCCTAAGTCTGATGCAAACCCTAGACCTCACACTATACTAGGCCTGAAGATAACCATAACCCTAACCTTAACACTATCCTAGGGCTGATGCTAACCCTAACCCTAACCCTAACACTATCCTAGAGCTGATGCTAACCCTAACCCTAACACTATCCTAGGCCTGATGATAACCCTAACCCTAACCCTGACACTATCCTAGGGCTGATGATAACCCTAACCCTAACACTATCCTAGGGCTGATGCTAACCCTAACCCTAAGCCTAACACTATCCTAGGCCTGATGCTAACCCTATCCGTAACCCTAACACTCTCCTTGGGCTGAGGCTAACCCCAACCCTAACAATATCCTAGGGCTGATGCTAACCCTAACCCAAACCCTAACACTATCCTTGGGCTGATGCTAACCCTAACCCTAACACTATCCTTGGGCTGATGCTAACCCTAACCCTAACCCTAACACTATCCTAGGGCAGATGCTAACCCTAACGCTAACCCTAACACTATCTTTGAACTGATGCTAACCCTAACCCTAACCCTAACACTATCCTAGGCCTGATGATAACCCTAACCCTAACCCTAATACTATCCTAGGGTTTATGTTAACCCTAACCCTAACACTATCCTAGTGCTGATGCTAACCCTAACCCTAACACTATCCTAGGGCGGATGCTAACCCTAACCCTAACCCTAACACTATCCTAGGGCGGATGCTAACCCTAACACTAACACTATCCTAGGGCTGATGCTAACCCTAACCCTAACCCTAATATTATCCTAGGGCTGATGCTAACCCTAACCCTAACACTATCCTGGGCCTGATGCTAACCCTAACCCTAACCCTAACACTATCCTAGGGCTGATGCTAACCCTAACCCTAACACTATCCTTGGGCTGATGCTAACCCTAACCCTAAGCCTAACATTATCCTAGGGCAGATGCTAACCCTAACGCTAACCCTAACACTATCCTTGAACTGATGCTAACCCTAACCCTAACCCTAACACTATCCTAGCCCTGATGATAATCCTAACCCTAACACTATCCTAGGGTTTATGTTAACCCTAACACTAACAGTATCCTAGGGCTGATGCTAACCCTAACCCTAACCCTAACACTATCCTACGGCGGATGCTAACCCTAACCCTAACCCTAACACTATCCTAGGGCTGATGCTAACCCTAACACTAACACTATCCTAGGGCTGATGCTAACCCTAACCCTAACCCTAATATTATCCTAGGGCTGATGCTAACCCTAACCCTAACTCTAATACTATTTTAGGGCTTAGGCTAACCCTAACCCTAACACTATCCTAGGGCTGATGCTAACCCTAACCCTAACCCTAACACTATCCTAGGGCTGATGCTAACCCTAACCCTAACACTATCCTAGGGCTGATGCTAACCCTAACACTAAACCTAACACTATCCTAGGGCGGATGCTAACCCTAACCCTAACCCTAACACTATCCTAGGGCTGATGCTAACCCTAACACTAACACTATCCTAGGGCTGAAGCTAACCCTAACACTAACCCTAACACTCTCCAAGGGATGATGCTAACCCTAACCCTAACCCTAACACTATCCTAGGGCTGATGCTAACCCTAACCCTAACACTATCCTAGGGATGATTCTAACCCTAACCCTAACCCTAACACTATCCTAGGGTTGATGCTAACCCTAACCCTAACACTATCCTAGGGCTGATGCTAACCCTAACCCTAACCCTAACACTATCCTAGGTCTGATGCTAACCCTAACCCTAACACTATCCTAGGGCTGATGCTAACCCTAAACCTAACCCTAATACTAACCTAGGGCTGATGCTAACCGTAACCCTAACACTATCCTACGGCTGATGCTAACCCTAACCCTAACCCTAACACTATCCTAGGGCTGATGCTAACCCTAACCCTAACACTATCCTAGGGCTGATGCTAACCCTAACCCTAAGCCTAACACTATCCTAGGGCTGATGCTAACCCTAACAGTAACACTATCCTAGGGCTGAGGCTAACCCTAACCCTAACCTTAACACTATCCTAGGGCTGATGCTAACCCTAACCCTAACCCTAACTGATGTTAACCCTAACCCTAACCCTAACACTATCCTAGGCCTGATGATAACCCTAACCCTAACCCTAACACTATCCTAGGGTTTATGTTAACCCTAACCCTAACACTATCCTAAGGCCTGATGCTAACCCTAACCCTAACCCTAACACTATCCTAGGGCGGATGCTAACCCTAACCCTAACCCTAACACTATCCTAGGGCTGATGCTAACCCTAACACTAACACTATCCTAGGGCTGATGCTAACCCTAACCCTAACCCTAACCCTAACATTATCCTAGGGCGGATGCTAACCCTAACCCTAACCCTAACACTATCCTAGGGCTGATGCTAACCCTAACACTAACACTATCCTAGGCCTGATGCTAACCCTAACCCTAACCCTAACACTATCCTAGGGCTGATGCTAACCCTAACCCTAACACTATCCTAGGGCTGATGCTAACCCTAACCCTAACACTATCCTAGGGCTGATGCTAACCCTAACCCTAACCCTAACACTCTCCAAGGGCTGATGCTAACCCTAACCCTAACCCTAACACTATCCTAGGGCTGATGCTAACCCTAACCCTAACTCTAACACTATCTTAGGGCTGAGGCTAACCCTAACCCTAACACTATCCTACGGCTGATGCTAACCCTAACCCTAACCCTAACACTATCCTAGGGCTGATGCTAACCCTAACCCTAACACTATCCTAGGGCTGATGCTAACCCTAACCCTAACCCTAACACTATCCTAGGGCTGATGCTAACCCTAACCCTAACACTATCCTAGGGCTGATGCTAACCCTAACCCTAACCCTAACACTATCCTAGGGCTGATGCTAACCCTAACCCTAACACTATCCTAGGCCTGATGATAACCCTAACCCTAACCCTAACACTATCCTAGGGCTGATGCTAACCCTAACCCTAACACTATCCTAGGGCTGATGCCAACCCTAACCCTAACCCTAACGCTATCCTAAGTCTGATGCAAACCCTAGACCTCACACTATACTAGGCCTGAAGATAACCATAACCCTAACCTTAACACTATCCTAGGGCTGATGCTAACCCTAACCCTAACCCTAACACTATCCTAGAGCTGATGCTAACCCTAACCCTAACACTATCCTAGGCCTGATGATAACCCTAACCCTAACCCTGACACTATCCTAGGGCTGATGCTAACCCTAACCCTAACACTCTCCAAGGGCTGATGCTAACCCTAACCCTAACCCTAACACTATCCTAGGGCTGATGCTAACCCTAACACTAACACTATCCTAGGGCTGAAGCTAACCCTAACCCTAACCCTAACACTCTAAAAGGGATGATGCTAACCCTAACCCTAACCCTAACACTATCCTAGGGCTGATGCTAACCCTAACCCTAACACTATCCTAGGGATGATGCTAACCCTAACCCTAACCCTAACACTATCCTAGGGTTGATGCTAACCCTAACCCTAACACTATCCTAGGGCTGATGCTAACCCTAACCCTAACCCTAACACTATCCTAGGTCTGATGCTAACCCTAACCCTAACACTATCCTAGGGCTGATGCTAACCCTAAACCTAACCCTAATACTAACCTAGGGCTGATGCTAACCGTAACCCTAACACTATCCTAGGGCTGATGCTAACCCTAACCCTAACACTATCCTAGGGCTGATGCTAACCCTAACCCTAACCCTAACACTATCCTAGGGCTGATGCTAACCCTAACAGTAACACTATCCTAGGGCTGATGCTAACCCTAACCCTAAGCCTAACACTATCCTAGGGCTGATGCTAACCCTAACCCTAACCCTAACTGATGTTAACCCTAACCCTAACCCTAACACTATCCTAGGCCTGATGATAACCCTAACCCTAACCCTAACACTATCCTAGGGTTTATGTTAACCCTAACCCTAACACTATCCTAGGGCGGATGCTAACCCTAACCCTAACCCTAACACTATCCTAGGGCTGATGCTAACCCTAACACTAACACTGTCCTAGGGCTGATGCTAACCCTAACCCTAACCCTAACCCTAACATTATCCTAGGGCGGATGCTAACCCTAACCCTAACCCTAACACTATCCTAGGGCTGATGCTAACCCTAACACTAACACTATCCTAGGCCTGATGCTAACCCTAACCCTAACCCTAACACTATCCTAGGGCTGATGCTAACCCTAACCCTAACACTATCCTAGGGCTGATGCTAACCCTAACCCTAACACTATCCTAGGGCTGATGCTAACCCTAACCCTAACCCTAACACTCTCCAAGGGCTGATGCTAACCCTAACCCTAACCCTAACACTATCCTAGGGCTGATGCTAACCCTAACCCTAACTCTAACACTATCTTAGGGCTGAGGCTAACCCTAACCCTAACACTATCCTACGGCTGATGCTAACCCTAACCCTAACCCTAACACTATCCTAGGGCTGATGCTAACCCTAACCCTAACACTATCCTAGGGCTGATGCTAACCCTAACCCTAACCCTAACACTATCCTAGGGCTGATGCTAACCCTAACCCTAACACTATCCTAGGGCTGATGCTAACCCTAAACCTAACCCTAACACTATCCTAGGGCTGATGCTAACCCTAACCCTAACACTATCCTAGGCCTGATGATAACCCTAACCCTAACCCTAACACTATCCTAGGGCTGATGCTAACCCTAACCCTAACACTCTCCTAGGGCTGATGCCAACCCTAACGCTAAACCTAACGCTAGCCTAAGTCTGATGCAAACCCTAGACCTCACACTATACTAGGCCTGAAGATAACCATAACTCTAACCTTAACACTATCCTAGGGCTGATGCTAACCCTAACCCTAACCCTAACACTATCCTAGAGCTGATGCTAACCCTAACCCTAACACTATCCTAGGCCTGATGATAACCCTAACCCTAACCCTGACACTATCCTAGGGCTGATGATAACCCTAACCCTAACACTATCCTAGGGCTGATGCTAACCCTAACCCTAAGCCTAACACTATCCTAGGCCTGATGCTAACCCTATCCGTAACCCTAACACTCTCCTTGGGCTGAGGCTAACCCCAACCCTAACAATATCCTAGGGCTGATGCTAACCCTAACCCAAACCCTAACACTATCCTTGGGCTGATGCTAACCCTAACCCTAACACTATCCTGGGCCTGATGCTAACCCTAACCCTAAACCTAAAACTATCCTAGGGCTGATGCTAACCCTAACCCTAACACTATCCTTGGGCTGATGCTAACCCTAACCCTAACCCTAACACTATCCTAGGGCAGATGCTAACCCTAACGCTAACCCTAACA
Organism: Lemur catta; assembly: GCF_020740605.2. NCBI lineage: Eukaryota > Metazoa > Chordata > Mammalia > Primates > Lemuridae > Lemur > Lemur catta. The sequence continues at coordinate 2,519,787 of NC_059134.1, forward strand.
CTATTTTTGAACTGATGCTAACCCTAACCCTAACCCTAACACTATCCTAGGCCTGATGATAACCCTAACCCTAACCCTAACACTATCCTAGGGTTTATGTTAACCCTAACCCTAACACTATCCTAGTGCTGATGCTAACCCTAACCCTAACCCTAACACTATCCTAGGGCGGATGCTAACCCTAACCCTAACCCTAACACTATCCTAGGGCGGATGCTAACCCTAACACTAACACTATCCTAGGGCTGATGCTAACCCTAACCCTAACCCTAACATTATCCTAGGGCGGATGCTAACCCTAACCCTAACCCTAACACTATCCTAGGGCTGATGCTAACCCTAACACTAACACTATCCTAGGCCTGATGCTAACCCTAACCCTAACCCTGACACTATTCTAGGGCTGATGCTAACCCTAACCCTAAAACTATCCTAGGGCTGATGCTAACCCTAACACTAACACTATCCTAGGGCTGATGCTAACCCTAACCCTAACCCTAACCCTCTCCAAGGGCTGATGCTAACCCTAACTCTAACCATAACACTATCCTAGGGCTGATGCTAACCCTAACCCTAACTCTAACACTATCTTAGGGCTGAGGCTAACCCTAACCCTAACACTATCCTACGGCTGATGATAACCCTAACCCTAACCCTAACACTATCCTAGGGCTGATGCTAACCTTAACCCTAACACTATCCTAGGCCTGATGCTAACCCTAACCCTAACCCTAACACTATCCTAGGGCTGATGCTAACCCTAACCCTAACACTATCCTAGGGCTGATGCTAACCCTAACGCTAACCCTAACACTATCCTTGAACTGATGCTAACCCTAACCCTAACCCTAACACTATCCTAGGCCTGATGATAACCCTAACTCTAACCCTAACACTATCCTAGGCCTGATGATAACCCTAACCCTAACCTTGACACTGTCCTAGAGCTGATGCTAACCCTAACCCTAACACTATCCTAGGGCTGATGCTAACCCTAACCCTAACCCTAACACTATCCTAGGCCTGATGCTAACCCTATCCCTAACCCTAAAACTCTCCTAGGGCTGAGGCTAACCCTAACCCTAACACTATCCTAGGGCTGATGCTAACCCTAACCCTAACCCTAACACTATCCTAGGGCTGATGCTAACCCTAACACTAACACTATCCTAGGGCTGATGCTAACCCTAACCCTAACCCTAATATTATCCTAGGGCTGATGCTAACCCTAACCCTAACTCTAATACTATTTTAGGGCTTAGGCTAACCCTAACCCTAACACTATCCTAGGGCTGATGCTAACCCTAACCCTAACCCTAACACTATCCTAGGGCTGATGCTAACCCTAACCCTAACACTATCCTAGGGCTGATGCTAACCCTAACACTAAACCTAACACTATCCTAGGGCGGATGCTAACCCTAACCCTAACCCTAACACTATCCTAGGGCTGATGCTAACCCTAACACTAACACTATCCTAGGGCTGAAGCTAACCCTAACACTAACCCTAACACTCTCCAAGGGATGATGCTAACCCTAACCCTAACCCTAACACTATCCTAGGGCTGATGCTAACCCTAACCCTAACACTATCCTAGGGATGATTCTAACCCTAACCCTAACCCTAACACTATCCTAGGGTTGATGCTAACCCTAACCCTAACACTATCCTAGGGCTGATGCTAACCCTAACCCTAACCCTAACACTATCCTAGGTCTGATGCTAACCCTAACCCTAACACTATCCTAGGGCTGATGCTAACCCTAAACCTAACCCTAATACTAACCTAGGGCTGATGCTAACCGTAACCCTAACACTATCCTACGGCTGATGCTAACCCTAACCCTAACCCTAACACTATCCTAGGGCTGATGCTAACCCTAACCCTAACACTATCCTAGGGCTGATGCTAACCCTAACCCTAAGCCTAACACTATCCTAGGGCTGATGCTAACCCTAACAGTAACACTATCCTAGGGCTGAGGCTAACCCTAACCCTAACCCTAACACTATCCTAGGGCTGATGCTAACCCTAACCCTAACCCTAACTGATGTTAACCCTAACCCTAACCCTAACACTATCCTAGGCCTGATGATAACCCTAACCCTAACCCTAACACTATCCTAGGGTTTATGTTAACCCTAACCCTAACACTATCCTAAGGCCTGATGCTAACCCTAACCCTAACCCTAACACTATCCTAGGGCGGATGCTAACCCTAACCCTAACCCTAACACTATCCTAGGGCTGATGCTAACCCTAACACTAACACTATCCTAGGGCTGATGCTAACCCTAACCCTAACCCTAACCCTAACATTATCCTAGGGCGGATGCTAACCCTAACCCTAACCCTAACACTATCCTAGGGCTGATGCTAACCCTAACACTAACACTATCCTAGGCCTGATGCTAACCCTAACCCTAACCCTAACACTATCCTAGGGCTGATGCTAACCCTAACCCTAACACTATCCTAGGGCTGATGCTAACCCTAACCCTAACACTATCCTAGGGCTGATGCTAACCCTAACCCTAACCCTAACACTCTCCAAGGGCTGATGCTAACCCTAACCCTAACCCTAACACTATCCTAGGGCTGATGCTAACCCTAACCCTAACTCTAACACTATCTTAGGGCTGAGGCTAACCCTAACCCTAACACTATCCTACGGCTGATGCTAACCCTAACCCTAACCCTAACACTATCCTAGGGCTGATGCTAACCCTAACCCTAACACTATCCTAGGGCTGATGCTAACCCTAACCCTAACCCTAACACTATCCTAGGGCTGATGCTAACCCTAACCCTAACACTATCCTAGGGCTGATGCTAACCCTAACCCTAACCCTAACACTATCCTAGGGCTGATGCTAACCCTAACCCTAACACTATCCTAGGCCTGATGATAACCCTAACCCTAACCCTAACACTATCCTAGGGCTGATGCTAACCCTAACCCTAACACTATCCTAGGGCTGATGCCAACCCTAACCCTAACCCTAACGCTATCCTAAGTCTGATGCAAACCCTAGACCTCACACTATACTAGGCCTGAAGATAACCATAACCCTAACCTTAACACTATCCTAGGGCTGATGCTAACCCTAACCCTAACCCTAACACTATCCTAGAGCTGATGCTAACCCTAACCCTAACACTATCCTAGGGCTGATGATAACCCTAACCCTAACCCTGACACTATCCTAGGGCTGATGCTAACCCTAACCCTAACACTCTCCAAGGGCTGATGCTAACCCTAACCCTAACCCTAACACTATCCTAGGGCTGATGCTAACCCTAACACTAACACTATCCTAGGGCTGAAGCTAACCCTAACCCTAACCCTAACACTCTAAAAGGGATGATGCTAACCCTAACCCTAACCCTAACACTATCCTAGGGCTGATGCTAACCCTAACCCTAACACTATCCTAGGGATGATGCTAACCCTAACCCTAACCCTAACACTATCCTAGGGTTGATGCTAACCCTAACCCTAACACTATCCTAGGGCTGATGCTAACCCTAACCCTAACCCTAACACTATCCTAGGTCTGATGCTAACCCTAACCCTAACACTATCCTAGGGCTGATGCTAACCCTAAACCTAACCCTAATACTAACCTAGGGCTGATGCTAACCGTAACCCTAACACTATCCTAGGGCTGATGCTAACCCTAACCCTAACACTATCCTAGGGCTGATGCTAACCCTAACCCTAACCCTAACACTATCCTAGGGCTGATGCTAACCCTAACAGTAACACTATCCTAGGGCTGATGCTAACCCTAACCCTAAGCCTAACACTATCCTAGGGCTGATGCTAACCCTAACCCTAACCCTAACTGATGTTAACCCTAACCCTAACCCTAACACTATCCTAGGCCTGATGATAACCCTAACCCTAACCCTAACACTATCCTAGGGTTTATGTTAACCCTAACCCTAACACTATCCTAGGGCGGATGCTAACCCTAACCCTAACCCTAACACTATCCTAGGGCTGATGCTAACCCTAACACTAACACTGTCCTAGGGCTGATGCTAACCCTAACCCTAACCCTAACCCTAACATTATCCTAGGGCGGATGCTAACCCTAACCCTAACCCTAACACTATCCTAGGGCTGATGCTAACCCTAACACTAACACTATCCTAGGCCTGATGCTAACCCTAACCCTAACCCTAACACTATCCTAGGGCTGATGCTAACCCTAACCCTAACACTATCCTAGGGCTGATGCTAACCCTAACCCTAACACTATCCTAGGGCTGATGCTAACCCTAACCCTAACCCTAACACTCTCCAAGGGCTGATGCTAACCCTAACCCTAACCCTAACACTATCCTAGGGCTGATGCTAACCCTAACCCTAACTCTAACACTATCTTAGGGCTGAGGCTAACCCTAACCCTAACACTATCCTACGGCTGATGCTAACCCTAACCCTAACCCTAACACTATCCTAGGGCTGATGCTAACCCTAACCCTAACACTATCCTAGGGCTGATGCTAACCCTAACCCTAACCCTAACACTATCCTAGGGCTGATGCTAACCCTAACCCTAACACTATCCTAGGGCTGATGCTAACCCTAAACCTAACCCTAACACTATCCTAGGGCTGATGCTAACCCTAACCCTAACACTATCCTAGGCCTGATGATAACCCTAACCCTAACCCTAACACTATCCTAGGGCTGATGCTAACCCTAACCCTAACACTCTCCTAGGGCTGATGCCAACCCTAACGCTAAACCTAACGCTAGCCTAAGTCTGATGCAAACCCTAGACCTCACACTATACTAGGCCTGAAGATAACCATAACTCTAACCTTAACACTATCCTAGGGCTGATGCTAACCCTAACCCTAACCCTAACACTATCCTAGAGCTGATGCTAACCCTAACCCTAACACTATCCTAGGCCTGATGATAACCCTAACCCTAACCCTGACACTATCCTAGGGCTGATGATAACCCTAACCCTAACACTATCCTAGGGCTGATGCTAACCCTAACCCTAAGCCTAACACTATCCTAGGCCTGATGCTAACCCTATCCGTAACCCTAACACTCTCCTTGGGCTGAGGCTAACCCCAACCCTAACAATATCCTAGGGCTGATGCTAACCCTAACCCAAACCCTAACACTATCCTTGGGCTGATGCTAACCCTAACCCTAACACTATCCTGGGCCTGATGCTAACCCTAACCCTAAACCTAAAACTATCCTAGGGCTGATGCTAACCCTAACCCTAACACTATCCTTGGGCTGATGCTAACCCTAACCCTAACCCTAACACTATCCTAGGGCAGATGCTAACCCTAACGCTAACCCTAACACTATTTTTGAACTGATGCTAACCCTAACCCTAACCCTAACACTATCCTAGGCCTGATGATAACCCTAACCCTAACCCTAACACTATCCTAGGGTTTATGTTAACCCTAACCCTAACACTATCCTAGTGCTGATGCTAACCCTAACCCTAACCCTAACACTATCCTAGGGCGGATGCTAACCCTAACCCTAACCCTAACACTATCCTAGGGCGGATGCTAACCCTAACACTAACACTATCCTAGGGCTGATGCTAACCCTAACCCTAACCCTAACATTATCCTAGGGCGGATGCTAACCCTAACCCTAACCCTAACACTATCCTAGGGCTGATGCTAACCCTAACACTAACACTATCCTAGGCCTGATGCTAACCCTAACCCTAACCCTGACACTATTCTAGGGCTGATGCTAACCCTAACCCTAAAACTATCCTAGGGCTGATGCTAACCCTAACACTAACACTATCCTAGGGCTGATGCTAACCCTAACCCTAACCCTAACCCTCTCCAAGGGCTGATGCTAACCCTAACTCTAACCATAACACTATCCTAGGGCTGATGCTAACCCTAACCCTAACTCTAACACTATCTTAGGGCTGAGGCTAACCCTAACCCTAACACTATCCTACGGCTGATGATAACCCTAACCCTAACCCTAACACTATCCTAGGGCTGATGCTAACCTTAACCCTAACACTATCCTAGGCCTGATGCTAACCCTAACCCTAACCCTAACACTATCCTAGGGCTGATGCTAACCCTAACCCTAACACTATCCTAGGGCTGATGCTAACCCTAACGCTAACCCTAACACTATCCTTGAACTGATGCTAACCCTAACCCTAACCCTAACACTATCCTAGGCCTGATGATAACCCTAACTCTAACCCTAACACTATCCTAGGCCTGATGATAACCCTAACCCTAACCTTGACACTATCCTAGAGCTGATGCTAACCCTAACCCTAACACTATCCTAGGGCTGATGCTAACCCTAACCCTAACCCTAACACTATCCTAGGCCTGATGCTAACCCTATCCCTAACCCTAAAACTCTCCTAGGGCTGAGGCTAACCCTAACCCTAACACTATCCTAGGGCTGATGCTAACCCTAACCCTAACCCAAACACTATCCTAGGGTTGATGCTAACCCTAACCCAAACACTATCCTAGGGCTGATGCTAACCCTAACCCTAACCCTAACACTATCCTTGGGCTGATGCTAACCCTAACCCTAACACTGTCCTGGGCCTGATGCTAACCCTAACCCTAACCCTAACACTATCCTAGGGCTGATGCTAACCCTAACCCTAACACTATCCTTGGCCTGCTGCTAACGCTAACCCTAACCCTAACAATATCCTAGGGCAGATGCTAACCATAACCCTAACCCTAACACTATGCTTGGGCTGATGCTAACCCTAACCCTAACACTATCCTGGGCCTGATGCTAACCCTAACCCTAACCCTAACACTATCCTAGGGCTGATGCTAACCCTAACCCTAACACTATCCTTGGGCTGATGCTAACCCTAACCCTAAGCCTAACATTATCCTAGGGCAGATGCTAACCCTAACGCTAACCCTAACACTATCCTTGAACTGATGCTAACCCTAACCCTAACCCTAACACTATCCTAGCCCTGATGATAATCCTAACCCTAACACTATCCTACGGCGGATGCTAACCCTAACCCTAACCCTAACACTATCCTAGGGCTGATGCTAACCCTAACACTAACACTATCCTAGGGCTGATGCTAACCCTAACCCAAACCCTAATATTATCCTAGGGCTGATGCTAACCCTAACCCTAACTCTAATACTATTTTAGGGCTTAGGCTAACCCTAACCCTAACACTATCCTAGGGCTGATGCTAACCCTAACCCTAACCCTAACACTATCCTAGGGCTGATGCTAACCCTAACCCTAACACTATCCTAGGGCTGATGCTAACCCTAACCCTAAACCTAACACTATCCTAGGGCGGATGCTAACCCTAACCCTAACCCTAACACTATCCTAGGGCTGATGCTAACCCTAACACTAACACTATCCTAGGGCTGAAGCTAACCCTAACACTAACCCTAACACTCTCCAAGGGATGATGCTAACCCTAACCCTAACCCTAACACTATCCTAGGGCTGATGCTAACCCTAACCCTAACAGTATCCTAGGGATGATGCTAACCCTAACCCTAACCCTAACACTATCCTAGGGTTGATGCTAACCCTAACCCTAACACTATCCTAGGGCTGATGCTAACCCTAACCCTAACCCTAACACTATCCTAGGTCTGATGCTAACCCTAACCCTAACACTATCCTAGGGCTGATGCTAACCCTAAACCTAACCCTAATACTAACCTAGGGCTGATGCTAACCGTAACCCTAACACTATCCTAGGGCTGATGCTAACCCTAACCCTAACCCTAACACTATCCTAGGGCTGATGCTAACCCTAACCCTAACACTATCCTAGGGCTGATGCTAACCCTAACCCTAAGCCTAACACTATCCTAGGGCTGATGCTAACCCTAACAGTAACACTATCCTAGGGCTGAGGCTAACCCTAACCCTAACCCTAACACTATCCTAGGGCTGATGCTAACCCTAACCCTAACCCTAACTGATGTTAACCCTAACCCTAACCCTAACACTATCCTAGGCCTGATGATAACCCTAACCCTAACCCTAACACTATCCTAGGGTTTATGTTAACCCTAACCCTAACACTATCCTAAGGGCTGATGCTAACCCTAACCCTAACCCTAACACTATCCTAGGGCGGATGCTAACCCTAACCCTAACCCTAACACTATCCTAGGGCTGATGCTAACCCTAACACTAACACTATCCTAGGGCTGATGCTAACCCTAACCCTAACCCTAACCCTAACATTATCCTAGGGCGGATGCTAACCCTAACCCTAACCCTAACACTATCCTAGGGCTGATGCTAACCCTAACACTAACACTATCCTAGGCCTGATGCTAACCCTAACCCTAACCCTAACACTATCCTAGGGCTGATGCTAACCCTAACCCTAACACTATCCTAGGGCTGATGCTAACCCTAACCCTAACACTATCCTAGGGCTGATGCTAACCCTAACCCTAACCCTAACACTCTCCAAGGGCTGATGCTAACCCTAACCCTAACCCTAACACTATCCTAGGGCTGATGCTAACCCTAACCCTAACTCTAACACTATCTTAGGGCTGAGGCTAACCCTAACCCTAACACTATCCTACGGCTGATGCTAACCCTAACCCTAACCCTAACACTATCCTAGGGCTGATGCTAACCCTAACCCTAACACTATCCTAGGGCTGATGCTAACCCTAACCCTAACCCTAACACTATCCTAGGGCTGATGCTAACCCTAACCCTAACACTATCCTAGGGCTGATGCTAACCCTAACCCTAACCCTAACAGTATCCTAGGGCTGATGCTAACCCTAACCCTAACACTATCCTAGGCCTGATGATAACCCTAACCCTAACCCTAACACTATCCTAGGGCTGATGCTAACCCTAACCCTAACACTATCCTAGGGCTGATGCCAACCCTAACCCTAACCCTAACGCTATCCTAAGTCTGATGCAAACCCTAGACCTCACACTATACTAGGCCTGAAGATAACCATAACCCTAACCTTAACACTATCCTAGGGCTGATGCTAACCCTAACCCTAACCCTAACACTATCCTAGAGCTGATGCTAACCCTAACCCTAACACTATCCTAGGCCTGATGATAACCCTAACCCTAACCCTGACACTATCCTAGGGCTGATGCTAACCCTAACCCTAACACTCTCCAAGGGCTGATGCTAACCCTAACCCTAACCCTAACACTATCCTAGGGCTGATGCTAACCCTAACACTAACACTATCCTAGGGCTGAAGCTAACCCTAACCCTAACCCTAACACTCTAAAAGGGATGATGCTAACCCTAACCCTAACCCTAACACTATCCTAGGGCTGATGCTAACCCTAACCCTAACACTATCCTAGGGATGATGCTAACCCTAACCCTAACCCTAACACTATCCTAGGGTTGATGCTAACCCTAACCCTAACACTATCCTAGGGCTGATGCTAACCCTAACCCTAACCCTAACACTATCCTAGGTCTGATGCTAACCCTAACCCTAACACTATCCTAGGGCTGATGCTAACCCTAAACCTAACCCTAATACTAACCTAGGGCTGATGCTAACCGTAACCCTAACACTATCCTAGGGCTGATGCTAACCCTAACCCTAACCCTAACACTATCCTAGGGCTGATGCTAACCCTAACCCTAACACTATCCTAGGGCTGATGCTAACCCTAACCCTAACCCTAACACTATCCTAGGGCTGATGCTAACCCTAACAGTAACACTATCCTGGGGCTGATGCTAACCCTAACCCTAAGCCTAACACTATCCTAGGGCTGATGCTAACCCTAACCCTAACCCTAACTGATGTTAACCCTAACCCTAACCCTAACACTATCCTAGGCCTGATGATAACCCTAACCCTAACCCTAACACTATCCTAGGGTTTATGTTAACCCTAACCCTAACACTATCCTAGGGCTGATGCTAACCCTAACCCTAACCCTAACACTATCCTAGGGCGGATGCTAACCCTAACCCTAACCCTAACACTATCCTAGGGCTGATGCTAACCCTAACACTAACACTATCCTAGGGCTGATGCTAACCCTAACCCTAACCCTAACCCTAACATTATCCTAGGGCGGATGCTAACCCTAACCCTAACCCTAACACTATCCTAGGGCTGATGCTAACCCTAACACTAACACTATCCTAGGCCTGATGCTAACCCTAACCCTAACCCTAACACTATCCTAGGGCTGATGCTAACCCTAACCCTAACACTATTCTAGGGCTGATGCTAACCCTAACCCTAACACTATCCTAGGGCTGATGCTAACCCTAACCCTAACCCTAACACTCTCCAAGGGCTGATGCTAACCCTAACCCTAACCCTAACACTATCCTAGGGCTGATGCTAACCCTAACCCTAACGCTAACACTATCTTAGGGCTGAGGCTAACCCTAACCCTAACACTATCCTACGGCTAATGCTAACCCTAACCCTAACCCTAACACTATCCTAGGGCTGATGCTAACCCTAACCCTAACACTATCCTAGGGCTGATGCTAACCCTAACCCTAACCCTAACACTATCCTAGGGCTGATGCTAACCCTAACCCTAACACTATCCTAGGGCTGATGCTAACCCTAACCCTAACCCTAACACTATCCTAGGGCTGATGCTAACCCTAACCCTAACACTATCCTAGGCCTGATGATAACCCTAACCCTAACCCTAACACTATCCTAGGGCTGATGCTAACCCTAACCCTAACACTCTCCTAGGGCTGATGCCAACCCTAACGCTAAACCTAACGCTAGCCTAAGTCTGATGCAAACCCTAGACCTCACACTATACTAGGCCTGAAGATAACCATAACCCTAACCTTAACACTATCCTAGGGCTGATGCTAACCCTAACCCTAACCCTAACACTATCCTAGAGCTGATGCTAACCCTAACCCTAACACTATCCTAGGCCTGATGATAACCCTAACCCTAACCCTGACACTATCCTAGGGCTGATGATAACCCTAACCCTAACCCTATCCTAGGGCTGATGCTAACCCTAACCCTAAGCCTAACACTATCCTAGGCCTGATGCTAACCCTATCCGTAACCCTAACACTCTCCTTGGGCTGAGGCTAACCCCAACCCTAACAATATCCTAGGGCTGATGCTAACCCTAACCCAAACCCTAACACTATCCTTGGGCTGATGCTAACCCTAACCCTAACACTATCCTAGGGCTGATGCTAACCCTAACCCTAACCCTAACACTATCCTAGGGCAGATGCTAACCCTAACGCTAACCCTAACACTATCTTTGAACTGATGCTAACCCTAACCCTAACCCTAACACTATCCTAGGCCTGATGATAACCCTAACCCTAACCCTAATTCTATCCTAGGGTTTATGTTAACCCTAACCCTAACACTATCCTAGTGCTGATGCTAACCCTAACCCTAACACTATCCTAGGGCGGATGATAACCCTAACCCTAACCCTAACACTATCCTAGGGCGGATGCTAACCCTAACACTAACACTATCCTAGGGCTGATGCTAACCCTAACCCTAACCCTAACATTATCCTAGGGCGGATGCTAACCCTAACCCTAACCCTAACACTATCCTAGGGCTGATGCTAACCCTAACACTAACACTATCCTAGGCCTGATGCTAACCCTAACCCTAACCCTGACACTATTCTAGGGCTGATGCTAACCCTAACCCTAAAACTATCCTAGGGCTGATGCTAACCCTAACACTAACACTATCCTAGGGCTGATGCTAACCCTAACCCTAACCCTAACCCTCTCCAAGGGCTGATGCTAACCCTAACTCTAACCATAACACTATCCTAGGGCTGATGCTAACCCTAACCCTAACTCTAACACTATCTTAGGGCTGAGGCTAACCCTAACCCTAACACTATCCTACGGCTGATGATAACCCTAACCCTAACCCTAACACTATCCTAGGGCTGATGCTAACCTTAACCCTAACACTATCCTAGGCCTGATGCTAACCCTAACCCTAACCCTAACACTATCCTAGGGCTGATGCTAACCCTAACCCTAACACTATCCTAGGGCTGATGCTAACCCTAACGCTAACCCTAACACTATCCTTGAACTGATGCTAACCCTAACCCTAACCCTAACACTATCCTAGGCCTGATGATAACCCTAACTCTAACCCTAACACTATCCTAGGCCTGATGATAACCCTAAACCTAACCTTGACACTATCCTAGAGCTGATGCTAACCCTAACCCTAACACTATCCTAGGGCTGATGCTAACCCTAACCCTAACCCTAACACTATCCTAGGCCTGATGCTAACCCTATCCCTAACCCTAACACTCTCCTAGGGCTGAGGCTAACCCTAACCCTAACACTATCCTAGGGCTGATGCTAACCCTAACCCTAACCCAAACACTATCCTAGGGTTGATGCTAACCCTAACCCTAACACTATCCTAGGGCTGATGCTAACCCTAACCCTAACCCTAACACTATCCTTGGGCTGATGCTAACCCTAACCCTAACACTGTCCTGGGCCTGATGCTAACCCTAACCCTAACCCTAACACTATCCTAGGGCTGATGCTAACCCTAACCCTAACACTATCCTTGGCCTGCTGCTAACGCTAACCCTAACCCTAACAATATCCTAGGGCAGATGCTAACCATAACCCTAACCCTAACACTATCCTTGGGCTGATGCTAACCCTAACCCTAACACTATCCTAGGCCTGATGCTAACCCTAACCCTAACCCTAACACTATCCTAGGGCTGATGCTAACCCTAACCCTAACACTATCCTTGGGCTGATGCTAACCCTAACCCTAAGCCTAACATTATCCTAGGGCAGATGCTAACCCTAACGCTAACCCTAACACTATCCTTGAACTGATGCTAACCCTAACCCTAACCCTAACACTATCCTAGCCCTGATGATAACCCTAACCCTAACACTATCCTAGGGTTTATGTTAACCCTAACACTAACAGTATCCTAGGGCTGATGCTAACCCTAACCCTAACCCTAACACTATCCTACGGCGGATGCTAACCCTAACCCTAACCCTAACACTATCCTAGGGCTGATGCTAACCATAACACTAACACTATCCTAGGGCTGATGCTAACCCTAACCCTAACCCTAATATTATCCTAGGGCTGATGCTAACCCTAACCCTAACTCTAATACTATTTTAGGGCTTAGGCTAACCCTAACCCTAACACTATCCTAGGGCTGATGCTAACCCTAACCCTAACCCTAACACTATCCTAGGGCTGATGCTAACCCTAACCCTAACACTATCCTAGGGCTGATGCTAACCCTAACCCTAAACCTAACACTATCCTAGGGCGGATGCTAACCCTAACCCTAACCCTAACACTTTCCTAGGGCTGATGCTAACCCTAACACTAACACTATCCTAGGGCTGAAGCTAACCCTAACCCTAACCCTAACACTCTCCAAGGGATGATGCTAACCCTAACCCTAAACCTAACAATATCCTAGGGCTGATGCTAACCCTAACCCTAACACTATCCTAGGGATGATGCTAACCCTAACCCTAACCCTAACACTATCCTAGGGTTGATGCTAACCCTAACCCTAACACTATCCTAGGGCTGATGCTAACCCTAACCCTAACCCTAACACTATCCTAGGGCTGATGCTAACCCTAACCCTAACACTATCCTAGGGCTGATGCTAACCCTAACGCTAACCCTAACACTATCCTTGAACTGATGCTAACCCTAACCCTAACCCTAACACTATCCTAGGCCTGATGATAACCCTAACTCTAACCCTAACACTATCCTAGGCCTGATGATAACCCTAACCCTAACCCTGACACTATCCTAGAGCTGATGCTAACCCTAACCCTAACACTATCCTAGGGCTGATGCTAACCCTAACCCTAACCCTAACACTATCCTAGGCCTGATGCTAACCCTATCACTAACCCTAACACTCTCCTAGGGCTGAGGCTAACCCTAACCCTAACACTATCCTAGGGCTGATGCTAACCCTAACGCTAACCCAGACACTATCCTAGGGTTGATGCTAACCCTAACCCTAACACTATCCTAGGGCTGATGCTAACCCTAACCCTAACCCTAACACTATCCTTGGGCTGATGCTAACCCTAACCCTAACACTGTCCTGGGCCTGATGCTAACCCTAACCCTAACCCTAACAGTATCCTAGGGCTGATGCTAACCCTAACCCTAACACTATCCTTGGCCTGCTGCTAACCCTAACCCTAACCCTAACAGTATCCTAGGGCAGATGCTAACCATAACCCTAACCCTAACACTATCCTTGGGCTGATGCTAACCCTAACCCTAACACTATCCTGGGCCTGATGCTAACCCTAACCCTAACCCTAACACTATCCTAGGGCTGATGCTAACCCTAACCCTAACACTATCCTTGGGCTGATGCTAACCCTAACCCTAAGCCTAACATTATCCTAGGGCAGATGCTAACCCTAACGCTAACCCTAACACTATCCTTGAACTGATGCTAACCCTAACCCTAACTCTAACACTATCCTAGCCCTGATGATAACCCTAACCCTAACACTATCCTAGGGTTTATGTTAACCCTAACACTAACAGTATCCTAGGGCTGATGCTAACCCTAACCCTAACCCTAACACTATCCTACGGCGGATGCTAACCCTAACCCTAACCCTAACACTATCCTAGGGCTGATGCTAACCATAACACTAACACTATCCTAGGGCTGATGCTAACCCTAACCCTAACCCTAATATTATCCTAGGGCTGATGCTAACCCTAACCCTAACTCTAATACTATTTTAGGGCTTAGGCTAACCCTAACCCTAACACTATCCTAGGGCTGATGCTAACCCTAACCCTAACCCTAACACTATCCTAGGGCTGATGCTAACCCTAACCCTAACACTATCCTAGGGCTGATGCTAACCCTAACCCTAAACCTAACACTATCCTAGGGCGGATGCTAACCCTAACCCTAACCCTAACACTATCCTAGGGCTGATGCTAACCCTAACACTAACACTATCCTAGGGCTGAAGCTAACCCTAACCCTAACCCTAACACTCTCCAAGGGATGATGCTAACCCTAACCCTAACCCTAACACTATCCTAGGGCTGATGCTAACCCTAACCCTAACACTATCCTAGGGATGATGCTAACCCTAACCCTAACCCTAACACTATCCTAGGGTTGATGCTAACCCTAACCCTAACACTATCCTAGGGCTGATGCTAACCCTAACCCTAACCCTAACACTATCCTAGGTCTGATGCTAACCCTAACCCTAACACTATCCTAGGGCTGATGCTAACCCTAAACCTAACCCTAATACTAACCTAGGGCTGATGCTAACCGTAACCCTAACACTATCCTAGGGCTGATGCTAACCCTAACCCTAACCCTAACACTATCCTAGGGCTGATGCTAACCCTAACCCTAACACTATCCTAGGGCTGATGCTAACCCTAACCCTAACCCTAACACTATCCTAGGGCTGATTCTAACCCTAACAGTAACACTATCCTAGGGCTGATGCTAACCCTAACCCTAACCCTAACACTATCCTAGGGCTGATGCTAACCCTAACCCTAACCCTAACTGATGTTAACCCTAACCCTAACCCTAACACTATCCTAGGCCTGATGATAACCCTAACCCTAACCCTAACACTATCCTAGGGTTTAT
This sequence comes from Lemur catta, assembly GCF_020740605.2. NCBI lineage: Eukaryota > Metazoa > Chordata > Mammalia > Primates > Lemuridae > Lemur > Lemur catta. Next base: position 2,535,485 of record NC_059134.1, read on the forward strand.
GTTAACCCTAACCCTAACACTATCCTAAGGGCTGATGCTAACCCTAACCCTAACCCTAACACTATCCTAGGGCGGATGCTAACCCTAACCCTAACCCTAACACTATCCTAGGGCTGATGCTAACCCTAACACTAACACTATCCTAGGGTTGATGCTAACCCTAACCCTAACCCTAACCCTAACATTATCCTAGGGCGGATGCTAACCCTAACCCTAACCCTAACACTATCCTAGGGCTGATGCTAACCCTAACACTAACACTATCCTAGGCCTGATGCTAACCCTAACCCTAACCCTAACACTATCCTACGGCGGATGCTAACCCTAACCCTAACCCTAACACTATCCTAGGGCTGATGCTAACCCTAACACTAACACTATCCTAGGGCTGATGCTAACCCTAACCCTAACCCTAATATTATCCTAGGGCTGATGCTAACCCTAACCCTAACTCTAATACTATTTTAGGGCTTAGGATAACCCTAACCCTAACACTATCCTAGGGCTGATGCTAACCCTAACCCTAACCCTAACACTATCCTAGGGCTGATGCTAACCCTAACCCTAACACTATCCTAGGGCTGATGCTAACCCTAACCCTAAACCTAACACTATCCTAGGGCGGATGCTAACCCTAACCCTAACCCTAACACTATCCTAGGGCTGATGCTAACCCTAACACTAACACTATCCTAGGGCTGAAGCTAACCCTAACCCTAACCCTAACACTCTCCAAGGGATGATGCTAACCCTAACCCTAACCCTAACACTATCCTAGGGCTGATGCTAACCCTAACCCTAACACTATCCTAGGGATGATGCTAACCCTAACCCTAACCCTAACACTATCCTAGGGTTGATGCTAACCCTAACCCTAACACTATCCTAGGGCTGATGCTAACCCTAACCCTAACCCTAACACTATCCTAGGTCTGATGCTAACCCTAACCCTAACACTATCCTAGGGCTGATGCTAACCCTAAACCTAACCCTAATACTAACCTAGGGCTGATGCTAACCGTAACCCTAACACTATCCTAGGGCTGATGCTAACCCTAACCCTAACCCTAACACTATCCTAGGGCTGATGCTAACCCTAACCCTAACACTATCCTAGGGCTGATGCTAACCCTAACCCTAACCCTAACACTATCCTAGGGCTGATGCTAACCCTAACCCTAACCCTAACTGATGTTAACCCTAACCCTAACCCTAACACTATCCTAGGCCTGATGATAACCCTAACCCTAACCCTAACACTATCCTAGGGTTTATGTTAACCCTAACCCTAACACTATCCTAAGGGCTGATGCTAACCCTAACCCTAACCCTAACACTATCCTAGGGCGGATGCTAACCCTAACCCTAACCCTAACACTATCCTAGGGCTGATGCTAACCCTAACACTAACACTATCCTAGGGCTGATGCTAACCCTAACCCTAACCCTAACCCTAACATTATCCTAGGGCGGATGCTAACCCTAACCCTAACCCTAACACTATCCTAGGGCTGATGCTAACCCTAACACTAACACTATCCTAGGCCTGATGCTAACCCTAACCCTAACCCTAACACTATCCTAGGGCTGATGCTAACCCTAACCCTAACACTATCCTAGGCCTGATGCTAACCCTAACCCTAACACTATCCTAGGGCTGATGCTAACCCTAACCCTAACCCTAACACTCTCCAAGGGCTGATGCTAACCCTAACCCTAACCCTAACACTATCCTAGGGCTGATGCTAACCCTAACCCTAACTCTAACACTATCTTAGGGCTGAGGCTAACCCTAACCCTAACACTATCCTACGGCTAATGCTAACCCTAACCCTAACCCTAACACTATCCTAGGGCTGATGCTAACCCTAACCCTAACACTATCCTAGGGCTGATGCTAACCCTAACCCTAACCCTAACACTATCCTAGGGCTGATGCTAACCCTAACCCTAACACTATCCTAGGGCTGATGCTAACCCTAACCCTAACCCTAACACTATCCTAGGGCTGATGCTAACCCTAACCCTAACACTATCCTAGGGCTGATGCCAACCCTAACCCTAACCCTAACGCTATCCTAAGTCTGATGCAAACCCTAGACCTCACACTATACTAGGCCTGAAGATAACCATAACCCTAACCTTAACACTATCCTAGGGCTGATGCTAACCCTAACCCTAACCCTAACACTATCCTAGAGCTGATGCTAACCCTAACCCTAACACAATACTAGGCCTGATGATAACCCTAACCCTAACCCTGACACTATCCTAGGGCTGATGCTAACCCTAACCCTAACACTATCCTAGGGCTGATGCTAACCCTAACCCTAACCCTAACACTATCCTAGGCCTGATGCTAACCCTATCCCTAACCCTAACACTCTCCTAGGGCTGAGGCTAACCCTAACCCTAACACTATCCTAGGGCTGATGCTAACCCTAACCCTAACCCAAACACTATCCTAGGGTTGATGCTAACCCTAACCCTAACACTATCCTAGGGCTGATGCTAACCCTAACCCTAACCCTAACACTATCCTTGGGCTGATGCTAACCCTAACCCTAACACTATCCTGGGCCTGATGCTAACCCTAACCCTAACCCTAACACTATCCTAGGGCTGATACTAACCCTAACCCTAACACTATCCTTGGGCTGATGCTAACCCTAACCCTAACCCTAACAATATCCTAGGGTAGATGCTAACCCTAACCCTAACACTATCCTAGGGCTGATGCTAACCCTAACCCTAACCCTAACATTATCCTAGGGCTGATGCTAACCCTAACCGTAACTCTAACACTATCTTAGGGCTGAGGATAACCCTAACCCTAACACTATCCTACGGCTGATGCTAACCCTAACCCTAACCCTAACACTATCCTAGGGCTGATGCTAACCCTAACCCTAACACTATCCTAGGGCTGATGCTAACCCTAACCCTAACCCTAACACTATCCTAGGCCTGATGCTAACCCTATCCCTAACCCTAACACTCTCCTAGGGCTGAGGCTAACCCTAACCCTAACACTATCCTAGGGCTGATGCAAACCCTAACCCAAACCCAAACACTATCCTAGGGTTGATGCTAACCCTAACCCTAACACTATCCTAGGGCTGATGCTAACCCTAACCCTAACCCTAACACTATCCTTGGGCTGATGCTAACCCTAACCCTAACACTATCCTGGGCCTGATGCTAACCCTAACCCTAACCCTAACACTATCCTAGGGCTGATGCTAACCCTAACCCTAACACTATCCTTGGGCTGATGCTAACCCTAACCCTAACCCTAACACTATCCTAGGGCAGATGCTAACCCTAACGCTAACCCTAACACTATCCTTGAACTGATGCTAACCCTAACCCTAACCCTAACACTATCCTAGGCCTGATGATAACCCTAACCCCTAACCCTAACTCTATCCTAGGATTTATGTTAACCCTAACCCTAACACTATCCTAGGGCTGATGCTAACACTACCCCTAACCCTAACACTATCCTAGGGCGGATGCTAACCCTAACCCTAACCCTAACACTATCCTAGGGCTGATGCTAACCCTAACACTAACACTATCCTAGGGCTGATGCTAACCCTAACCCTAACACTATCCTAGGGCTGATGCTAACCCTAACCCTAAACCTAACACTATCCTAGGGCGGATGCTAACCCTAACCCTAACCCTAACACTTTCCTAGGGCTGATGCTAACCCTAACACTAACACTATCCTAGGGCTGAAGCTAACCCTAACCCTAACCCTAACACTCTCCAAGGGATGATGCTAACCCTAACCCTAAACCTAACAATATCCTAGGGCTGATGCTAACCCTAACCCTAACACTATCCTAGGGATGATGCTAACCCTAACCCTAACCCTAACACTATCCTAGGGTTGATGCTAACCCTAACCCTAACACTATCCTAGGGCTGATGCTAACCCTAACCCTAACCCTAACACTATCCTAGGGCTGATGCTAACCCTAACCCTAACACTATCCTAGGGCTGATGCTAACCCTAACGCTAACCCTAACACTATCCTTGAACTGATGCTAACCCTAACCCTAACCCTAACACTATCCTAGGCCTGATGATAACCCTAACTCTAACCCTAACACTATCCTAGGCCTGATGATAACCCTAACCCTAACCCTGACACTATCCTAGAGCTGATGCTAACCCTAACCCTAACACTATCCTAGGGCTGATGCTAACCCTAACCCTAACCCTAACACTATCCTAGGCCTGATGCTAACCCTATCCCTAACCCTAACACTCTCCTAGGGCTGAGGCTAACCCTAACCCTAACACTATCCTAGGGCTGATGCTAACCCTAACGCTAACCCAAACACTATCCTAGGGTTGATGCTAACCCTAACCCTAACACTATCCTAGGGCTGATGCTAACCCTAACCCTAACCCTAACACTATCCTTGGGCTGATGCTAACCCTAACCCTAACACTGTCCTGGGCCTGATGCTAACCCTAACCCTAACCCTAACAGTATCCTAGGGCTGATGCTAACCCTAACCCTAACACTATCCTTGGCCTGCTGCTAACCCTAACCCTAACCCTAACAGTATCCTAGGGCAGATGCTAACCATAACCCTAACCCTAACACTATCCTTGGGCTGATGCTAACCCTAACCCTAACACTATCCTGGGCCTGATGCTAACCCTAACCCTAACCCTAACACTATCCTAGGGCTGATGCTAACCCTAACCCTAACACTATCCTTGGGCTGATGCTAACCCTAACCCTAAGCCTAACATTATCCTAGGGCAGATGCTAACCCTAACGCTAACCCTAACACTATCCTTGAACTGATGCTAACCCTAACCCTAACTCTAACACTATCCTAGCCCTGATGATAACCCTAACCCTAACACTATCCTAGGGTTTATGTTAACCCTAACACTAACAGTATCCTAGGGCTGATGCTAACCCTAACCCTAACCCTAACACTATCCTACGGCGGATGCTAACCCTAACCCTAACCCTAACACTATCCTAGGGCTGATGCTAACCCTAACACTAACACTATCCTAGGGCTGATGCTAACCCTAACCCTAACCCTAATATTATCCTAGGGCTGATGCTAACCCTAACCCTAACTCTAATACTATTTTAGGGCTTAGGCTAACCCTAACCCTAACACTATCCTAGGGCTGATGCTAACCCTAACCCTAACCCTAACACTATCCTAGGGCTGATGCTAACCCTAACCCTAACACTATCCTAGGGCTGATGCTAACCCTAACCCTAAACCTAACACTATCCTAGGGCGGATGCTAACCCTAACCCTAACCCTAACACTATCCTAGGGCTGATGCTAACCCTAACACTAACACTATCCTAGGGCTGAAGCTAACCCTAACCCTAACCCTAACACTCTCCAAGGGATGATGCTAACCCTAACCCTAACCCTAACACTATCCTAGGGCTGATGCTAACCCTAACCCTAACACTATCCTAGGGATGATGCTAACCCTAACCCTAACCCTAACACTATCCTAGGGTTGATGCTAACCCTAACCCTAACACTATCCTAGGGCTGATGCTAACCCTAACCCTAACCCTAACACTATCCTAGGTCTGATGCTAACTCTAACCCTAACACTATCCTAGGGCTGATGCTAACCCTAAACCTAACCCTAATACTAACCTAGGGCTGATGCTAACCGTAACCCTAACACTATCCTAGGGCTGATGCTAACCCTAACCCTAACCCTAACACTATCCTAGGGCTGATGCTAACCCTAACCCTAACACTATCCTAGGGCTGATGCTAACCCTAACCCTAACCCTAACACTATCCTAGGGCTGATGCTAACCCTAACAGTAACACTATCCTAGGGCTGATGCTAACCCTAACCCTAACCCTAACACTATCCTAGGGCTGATGCTAACCCTAACCCTAACCCTAACTGATGTTAACCCTAACCCTAACCCTAACACTATCCTAGGCCTGATGATAACCCTAACCCTAACCCTAACACTATCCTAGGGTTTATGTTAACCCTAACCCTAACACTATCCTAAGGGCTGATGCTAACCCTAACCCTAACCCTAACACTATCCTAGGGCGGATGCTAACCCTAACCCTAACCCTAACACTATCCTAGGGCTGATGCTAACCCTAACACTAACACTATCCTAGGGTTGATGCTAACCCTAACCCTAACCCTAACCCTAACATTATCCTAGGGCGGATGCTAACCCTAACCCTAACCCTAACACTATCCTAGGGCTGATGCTAACCCTAACACTAACACTATCCTAGGCCTGATGCTAACCCTAACCCTAACCCTAACACTATCCTACGGCGGATGCTAACCCTAACCCTAACCCTAACACTATCCTAGGGCTGATGGTAACCCTAACACTAACACTATCCTAGGGCTGATGCTAACCCTAACCCTAACCCTAATATTATCCTAGGGCTGATGCTAACCCTAACCCTAACTCTAATACTATTTTAGGGCTTAGGCTAACCCTAACCCTAACACTATCCTAGGCCTGATGCTAACCCTAACCCTAACCCTAACACTATCCTAGGGCTGATGCTAACCCTAACCCTAACACTATCCTAGGCCTGATGCTAACCCTAACCCTAACACTATCCTAGGGCTGATGCTAACCCTAACCCTAACCCTAACACTCTCCAAGGGCTGATGCTAACCCTAACCCTAACCCTAACACTATCCTAGGGCTGATGCTAACCCTAACCCTAACTCTAACACTATCTTAGGGCTGAGGCTAACCCTAACCCTAACACTATCCTACGGCTGATGCTAACCGTAACCCTAACCCTAACACTATCCTAGGGCTGATGCTAACCCTAACCCTAACACTATCCTAGGGCTGATGCTAACCCTAACCCTAACCCTAACACTATCCTAGGGCTGATGCTAACCCTAACCCTAACACTATCCTAGGGCTGATGCTAACCCTAACCCTAACCCTAACACTATCCTAGGGCTGATGCTAACCCTAACCCTAACACTATCCTAGGGCTGATGCCAACCCTAACCCTAACCCTAACGCTATCCTAAGTCTGATGCAAACCCTAGACCTCACACTATACTAGGCCTGAAGATAACCATAACCCTAACCTTAACACTATCCTAGGGCTGATGCTAACCCTAACCCTAACCCTAACACTATCCTAGAGCTGATGCTAACCCTAACCCTAACACAATACTAGGCCTGATGATAACCCTAACCCTAACCCTGACACTATCCTAGGGCTGATGCTAACCCGAACCCTAACACTATCCTAGGGCTGATGCTAACCCTAACCCTAACCCTAACACTATCCTAGGGCTGATGCTATCCCTAACCCTTACACTATCCTAGGGCTGATGCTAACCCTAAGCCTAACCCTAACACTATCCTAGGGCTGATGCTAACCCTAACCCTAACACTATCCTAGGCCTGATGATAACCCTAACCCTAACCCTAACACTATCCTAGGGCTGATGCTAACCCTAACCCTAACACTATCCTAGGGCTGATGCTAACCCTAACCCTAATCCTAACACTATCCTAAGTCTGATGCTAACCCTAGACCTCACACTATCCTAGGCCTCATGCTAACCCTAACCCTAACCCTAACACTATCCTAGGGCTGATGCTAACCCTAACCCTTACACTATCCTAGGGCTGATGCTAACCCTAACCCTAACCCTAACACTATCCTAGGGCTGATGCTAACCCTAACCCTAACACTATCCTAGCCCTGATGATAACCCTAACCCTAACCCTAACACTATCCTAGGGCTGATGCTAACCCTAACCCTAACACTATCCTAGTGCTGATGCTAACCCTAAACCTAACCCTAACACTATCCTGGGCCTGATGCTAACCCTAACCCTAACCCTAACACTATCCTAGGGCTGATGCTAACCCTAACCCTAACACTATCCTTGGGCTGATGCTAACCCTAACCCTAACCCTAACACTATCCTAGGGCAGATGCTAACCCTAACGCTAACCCTAACACTATCCTTGAACTGATGCTAACCCTAACCCTAACCCTAACAATATCCTAGGCCTGATGATAACCCTAACCCGTAACCCTAACTCTATCCTAGGATTTATGTTAACCCTAACCCTAACACTATCCTAGGGCTGATGCTAACCCTAACCCTAACCCTAACACTATCCTAGGGCTGATGCTAACCCTAACCCTAACACTATCCTAGGGCTGATGCTAACCCTAACGCTAACCCTAACACTATCCTTGAACTGATGCTAACCCTAACCCTAACCCTAACACTATCCTAGGCCTGATGATAACCCTAACTCTAACCCTAACACTATCCTAGGCCTGATGATAACCCTAACCCTAACCCTGACACTATCATAGAGCTGATGCTAACCCTAACCCTAACACTATCCTAGGGCTGATGCTAACCCTAACCCTAACCCTAACACTATCCTAGGCCTGATGCTAACCCTATCCCTAACCCTAACACTCTCCTAGGGCTGAGGCTAACCCTAACCCTAACACTATCCTAGGGCTGATGCTAACCCTAACGCTAACCCAAACACTATCCTAGGGTTGATGCTAACCCTAACCCTAACACTATCCTAGGGCTGATGCTAACCCTAACCCTAACCCTAACACTATCCTTGGGCTGATGCTAACCCTAACCCTAACACTGTCCTGGGCCTGATGCTAACCCTAACCCTAACCCTAACAGTATCCTAGGGCTGATGCTAACCCTAACCCTAACACTATCCTTGGCCTGCTGCTAACCCTAACCCTAACCCTAACAGTATCCTAGGGCAGATGCTAACCATAACCCTAACCCTAACACTATCCTTGGGCTGATGCTAACCCTAACCCTAACACTATCCTGGGCCTGATGCTAACCCTAACCCTAACCCTAACACTATCCTAGGGCTGATGCTAACCCTAACCCTAAGCCTAACATTATCCTAGGGCAGATGCTAACCCTAACGCTAACCCTAACACTATCCTTGAACTGATGCTAACCCTAACCCTAACTCTAACACTATCCTAGCCCTGATGATAACCCTAACCCTAACACTATCCTAGGGTTTATGTTAACCCTAACACTAACAGTATCCTAGGGCTGATGCTAACCCTAACCCTAACCCTAACACTATCCTACGGCGGATGCTAACCCTAACCCTAACCCTAACACTATCCTAGGGCTGATGCTAACCCTAACACTAACACTATCCTAGGGCTGATGCTAACCCTAACCCTAACCCTAATATTATCCTAGGGCTGATGCTAACCCTAACCCTAACTCTAATACTATTTTAGGGCTTAGGCTAACCCTAACCCTAACACTATCCTAGGGCTGATGCTAACCCTAACCCTAACCCTAACACTATCCTAGGGCTGATGCTAACCCTAACCCTAACACTATCCTAGGGCTGATGCTAACCCTAACCCTAAACCTAACACTATCCTAGGGCGGATGCTAACCCTAACCCTAACCCTAACACTATCCTAGGGCTGATGCTAACCCTAACACTAACACTATCCTAGGGCTGAAGCTAACCCTAACCCTAACCCTAACACTCTCCAAGGGATGATGCTAACCCTAACCCTAACCCTAACACTATCCTAGGGCTGATGCTAACCCTAACCCTAACACTATCCTAGGGATGATGCTAACCCTAACCCTAACCCTAACACTATCCTAGGGTTGATGCTAACCCTAACCCTAACACTATCCTAGGGCTGATGCTAACCCTAACCCTAACCCTAACACTATCCTAGGTCTGATGCTAACCCTAACCCTAACACTATCCTAGGGCTGATGCTAACCCTAAACCTAACCCTAATACTAACCTAGGGCTGATGCTAACCGTAACCCTAACACTATCCTAGGGCTGATGCTAACCCTAACCCTAACCCTAACACTATCCTAGGGCTGATGCTAACCCTAACCCTAACACTATCCTAGGGCTGATGCTAACCCTAACCCTAACCCTAACACTATCCTAGGGCTGATGCTAACCCTAACAGTAACACTATCCTAGGGCTGATGCTAACCCTAACCCTAACCCTAACACTATCCTAGGGCTGATGCTAACCCTAACCCTAACCCTAACTGATGTTAACCCTAACCCTAACCCTAACACTATCCTAGGCCTGATGATAACCCTAACCCTAACCCTAACACTATCCTAGGGTTTATGTTAACCCTAACCCTAACACTATCCTAAGGGCTGATGCTAACCCTAACCCTAACCCTAACACTATCCTAGGGCGGATGCTAACCCTAACCCTAACCCTAACACTATCCTAGGGCTGATGCTAACCCTAACACTAACACTATCCTAGGGTTGATGCTAACCCTAACCCTAACCCTAACCCTAACATTATCCTAGGGCGGATGCTAACCCTAACCCTAACCCTAACACCATCCTAGGGCTGATGCTAACCCTAACACTAACACTATCCTAGGCCTGATGCTAACCCTAACCCTAACCCTAACACTATCCTACGGCGGATGCTAACCCTAACCCTAACCCTAACACTATCCTAGGGCTGATGCTAACCCTAACACTAACACTATCCTAGGGCTGATGCTAACCCTAACCCTAACCCTAATATTATCCTAGGGCTGATGCTAACCCTAACCCTAACTCTAATACTATTTTAGGGCTTAGGCTAACCCTAACCCTAACACTATCCTAGGGCTGATGCTAACCCTAACCCTAACCCTAACACTATCCTAGGGCTGATGCTAACCCTAACCCTAACACTATCCTAGGGCTGATGCTAACCCTAACCCTAAACCTAACACTATCCTAGGGCGGATGCTAACCCTAACCCTAACCCTAACACTATCCTAGGGCTGATGCTAACCCTAACACTAACACTATCCTAGGGCTGAAGCTAACCCTAACCCTAACCCTAACACTCTCCAAGGGATGATGCTAACCCTAACCCTAACCCTAACACTATCCTAGGGCTGATGCTAACCCTAACCCTAACACTATCCTAGGGATGATGCTAACCCTAACCCTAACCCTAACACTATCCTAGGGTTGATGCTAACCCTAACCCTAACACTATCCTAGGGCTGATGCTAACCCTAACCCTAACCCTAACACTATCCTAGGTCTGATGCTAACCCTAACCCTAACACTATCCTAGGGCTGATGCTAACCCTAAACCTAACCCTAATACTAACCTAGGGCTGATGCTAACCGTAACCCTAACACTATCCTAGGGCTGATGCTAACCCTAACCCTAACCCTAACACTATCCTAGGGCTGATGCTAACCCTAACCCTAACACTATCCTAGGGCTGATGCTAACCCTAACCCTAACCCTAACACTATCCTAGGGCTGATGCTAACCCTAACAGTAACACTATCCTAGGGCTGATGCTAACCCTAACCCTAACCCTAACACTATCCTAGGGCTGATGCTAACCCTAACCCTAACCCTAACTGATGTTAACCCTAACCCTAACCCTAACACTATCCTAGGCCTGATGATAACCCTAACCCTAACCCTAACACTATCCTAGGGTTTATGTTAACCCTAACCCTAACACTATCCTAAGGGCTGATGCTAACCCTAACCCTAACCCTAACACTATCCTAGGGCGGATGCTAACCCTAACCCTAACCCTAACACTATCCTAGGGCTGATGCTAACCCTAACACTAACACTATCCTAGGGCTGATGCTAACCCTAACCCTAACCCTAACCCTAACATTATCCTAGGGCGGATGCTAACCCTAACCCTAACCCTAACACTATCCTAGGGCTGATGCTAACCCTAACACTAACACTATCCTAGGCCTGATGCTAACCCTAACCCTAACCCTAACACTATCCTAGGGCTGATGCTAACCCTAACCCTAACACTATCCTAGGCCTGGTGCTAACCCTAACCCTAACACTATCCTAGGGCTGATGCTAACCCTAACCCTAACCCTAACACTCTCCAAGGGCTGATGCTAACCCTAACCCTAACCCTAACACTATCCTAGGGCTGATGCTAACCCTAATCCTAACTCTAACACTATCTTAGGGCTGAGGCTAACCCTAACCCTAACACTATCCTACGGCTGATGCTAACCCTAACCCTAACCCTAACACTATCCTAGGGCTGATGCTAACCCTAACCCTAACACTATCCTAGGGCTGATGCTAACCCTAACCCTAACCCTAACACTATCCTAGGGCTGATGCTAACCCTAACCCTAACACTATCCTAGGGCTGATGCTAACCCTAACCCTAACCCTAACACTATCCTAGGGCTGATGCTAACCCTAACCCTAACACTATCCTAGGGCTGATGCCAACCCTAACCCTAACCCTAACGCTATCCTAAGTCTGATGCAAACCCTAGACCTCACACTATACTAGGCCTGAAGATAACCATAACCCTAACCTTAACACTATCCTAGGGCTGATGCTAACCCTAACCCTAACCCTAACACTATCCTAGAGCTGATGCTAACCCTAACCCTAACACAATACTAGGCCTGATGATAACCCTAACCCTAACCCTGACACTATCCTAGGGCTGATGCTAACCCTAACCCTAACACTATCCTAGGGCTGATGCTAACCCTAACCCTAACCCTAACACTATCCTAGGCCTGATGCTAACCCTATCCCTAACCCTAACACTCTCCTAGGGCTGAGGCTAACCCTAACCCTAACACTATCCTAGGGCTGATGCTAACCCTAACCCTAACCCAAACACTATCCTAGGGTTGATGCTAACCCTAACCCTAACACTATCCTAGGGCTGATGCTAACCCTAACCCTAACCCTAACACTATCCTTGGGCTGATGCTAACCCTAACCCTAACACTATCCTGGGCCTGATGCTAACCCTAACCCTAACCCTAACACTATCCTAGGGCTGATACTAACCCTAACCCTAACACTATCCTTGGGCTGATGCTAACCCTAACCCTAACCCTAACAATATCCTAGGGTAGATGCTAACCCTAACCCTAACACTATCCTAGGGCTGATGCTAACCCTAACCCTAACCCTAACATTATCCTAGGGCTGATGCTAACCCTAACCGTAACTCTAACACTATCTTAGGGCTGAGGATAACCCTAACCCTAACACTATCCTACGGCTGATGCTAACCCTAACCCTAACCCTAACACTATCCTAGGGCTGATGCTAACCCTAACCCTAACACTATCCTAGGGCTGATGCTAACCCTAACCCTAACCCTAACACTATCCTAGGCCTGATGCTAACCCTATCCCTAACCCTAACACTCTCCTAGGGCTGAGGCTAACCCTAACCCTAACACTATCCTAGGGCTGATGCAAACCCTAACCCAAACCCAAACACTATCCTAGGGTTGATGCTAACCCTAACCCTAACACTATCCTAGGGCTGATGCTAACCCTAACCCTAACCCTAACACTATCCTTGGGCTGATGCTAACCCTAACCCTAACACTATCCTGGGCCTGATGCTAACCCTAACCCTAACCCTAACACTATCCTAGGGCTGATGCTAACCCTAACCCTAACACTATCCTTGGGCTGATGCTAACCCTAACCCTAACCCTAACACTATCCTAGGGCAGATGCTAACCCTAACGCTAACCCTAACACTATCCTTGAAATGATGCTAACCCTAACCCTAACCCTAACACTATCCTAGGCCTGATGATAACCCTAACCCCTAACCCTAACTCTATCCTAGGATTTATGTTAACCCTAACCCTAACACTATCCTAGGGCTGATGCTAACCCTACCCCTAACCCTAACACTATCCTAGGGCGGATGCTAACCCTAACCCTAACCCTAACACTATCCTAGGGCTGATGCTAACCCTAACACTAACACTATCCTAGGGCTGATGCTAACCCTAACCCTAACCCTAACATTATCCTAGGGTGGATGCTAACCCTAACCCTAACCCTAACACTATCCTAGGGCTGATGCTAACCCTAACACTAACACTATCCTAGGCCTGATGCTAACCCTAACCCTAACCCTAACACTATCCTAGGGCTGATGCTAACCCTAACACTAACACTATCCTAGGGCTGATGCTAACCCTAACCCTAAACCTAACACTATCCTAGGGCGGATGCTAACCCTAACCCTAACCCTAACACTATCCTAGGGCTGATGCTAACCCTAACCCTAACCCTAACATTATCCTACGGCGGAGGCTAACCCTAACCCTAACCCTAACACTATCCTAGGGCTGATGCTATCCCTAACCCTTACACTATCCTAGGGCTGATGCTAACCCTAAGCCTAACCCTAACACTATCCTAGGGCTGATGCTAACCCTAACCCTAACACTATCCTAGGCCTGATGATAACCCTAACCCTAACCCTAACACTATCCTAGGGCTGATGCTAACCCTAACCCTAACACTATCCTAGGGCTGATGCTAACCCTAACCCTAATCCTAACACTATCCTAAGTCTGATGCTAACCCTAGACCTCACACTATCCTAGGCCTCATGCTAACCCTAACCCTAACCCTAACACTATCCTAGGGCTGATGCTAACCCTAACCCTTACACTATCCTAGGGCTGATGCTAACCCTAACCCTAACCCTAACACTATCCTAGGGCTGATGCTAACCCTAACCCTCACACTATCCTAGCCCTGATGATAACCCTAACCCTAACCCTAACACTATCCTAGGGCTGATGCTAACCCTAACCCTAACACTATCCTAGTGCTGATGCTAACCCTAACCCTAACCCTAACACTATCCTGGGCCTGATGCTAACCCTAACCCTAACCCTAACACTATCCTAGGGCTGATGCTAACCCTAACCCTAACACTATCCTTGGGCTGATGCTAACCCTAACCCTAACCCTAACACTATCCTAGGGCAGATGCTAACCCTAACGCTAACCCTAACACTATCCTTGAACTGATGCTAACCCTAACCCTAACCCTAACAATATCCTAGGCCTGATGATAACCCTAACCCGTAACCCTAACTCTATCCTAGGATTTATGTTAACCCTAACCCTAACACTATCCTAGGGCTGATGCTAACCCTACCCCTAACCCTAACACTATCCTAGGGCGGATGCTAACCCTAACCCTAAACCTAACACTATCCTAGGGCTGATGCTAACCCTAACCCTAACCCTAACATTATCCTAGGGCGGATGCTAACCCTAACCCTAACCCTAACACTATCCTAGGGCTGATGCTAACCCTAACACTAACACTATCCTAGGCCTGATGCTAACCCTAACCCTAACCCTAACATTATCCTAGGGCGGAGGCTAACCCTAACCCTAACCCTAACACTATCCTAGGGCTGATGCTAACCCTAACCCTAACACTATCCTAGGGCTGATGCTAACCCTAAACCTAAACCTAACACTATCCTAGGGCGGATGCTAACCCTAACCCTAACCCTAACACTATCCTAGGGCTGATGCTAACCCTAACACTAACACTATCCTAGGGCTGAAGCTAACCCTAACCCTAACCCTAACACTCTCCAAGGGCTGATGCTAACCCTAACCCTAACCCTAACACTATCCTAGGGCTGATGCTAACCCTAACCCTAACACTATCCTAGGGATGATGCTAACCCTAACCCTAACCCTAACACTATCCTAGGGTTGATGCTAACCCTAACCCTAACACTATCCTAGGGCTGATGCAAACCCTAACCCTAACCCTAACACTATCCTAGGTCTGATGCTAACCCTAACCCTAACACTATCCTAGGGCTGATGCTAACCCTAAACCTAACCCTAATACTAACCTAGGGCTGATGCTAACCGTAACCCTAACACTATCCTAGGGCTGATGGTAACCCTAACCCTAACACTATCCTAGGGCTGATGCTAACCCTAACCCTAACCCTAACACTATCCTAGGGCTGATGCTAACCCTAACAGTAACACTATCCTAGGGCTGATGCTAACCCTAACCCTAACCCTAACACTATCCTAGGGCTGATGCTAACCCTAACCCTAACCCAAACACTATCCTAGGGTTGATGCTAACCCTAACCCTAACACTATCCTAGGGCTGACGCTAACCCTAACCCTAACCCTAACACTATCCTTGGGCTGATGCTAACACTAACCCTAACACTATCCTGGGCCTGATGCTAACCCTAACCCTAACCCTAACACTATCCTAGGGCTGATGCTAACCCTAACCCTAACACTATCCTTGGGCTGATGCTAACCCTAACCCTAACCCTAACACTATCCTAGGGCAGATGCTAAACCTAAGGCTAACCCTAACACTATCCTTGAACTGATGTTAACCCTAACCCTAACCCTAACACTATCCTAGGCCAGATGATAACCCTAACCCTAACCCTAACACTATCCTAGGGTTTATGTTGACCCTAACCCTAACACTATCCTAGGGCTGATGCTAACCCTAACCCTAACCCTAACACTATCCTAGGGCGGATGCTAACCCTGACCCTAACCCTAACACTATCCTAGGGCTGATGCTAACCCTAACACTAACACTATCCTAGGGCTGATGCTAACCCTAACCCTAACCCTAACCCTAACATTATCCTAGGGGGGATGCTAACCCTAACCCTAACCCTAACACTATCCTAGGGCTGATGCTAACCCTAACACTAACACTATCCTAGGCCTGATGCTAACCCTAACCCTAACCCTAACACTATCCTAGGGCTGATGCTAACCCTAACCCAAACACTATCCTAGGGTTGATGCTAACCCTAACCCTAACACTATCCTAGGGCTGATGCTAACCCTAACCCTAACACTATCCTTGGGCTGATGCTAACACTAACCCTAACACTATCCTGGGCCTGATGCTAACCCTAACCCTAACCCTAACACTATCCTGGGGCTGATGCTAACCCTAACCCTAACACTATCCTTGGGCTGATGCTAACCCTAACCCTAACCCTAACACTATCCTAGGGAAGATGCTAAACCTAAGGCTAACCCTAACACTATCCTTGAACTGATGTTAACCCTAACCCTAACCCTAACACTATCCTAGGGCTGATGCTAACCCTAACCCTAAACCTAACACTATCCTAGGGCTGATGCTAACCCTAACCCTAACACTATCCTAGGGCTAATGCTAACCCTAACCCTAAACCTAACACTATCCTAGGGCGGATGCTAACCCTAACCCTAACCCTAACACTATCCTAGGGCTGATGCTAACCCTAACACTAACACTATCCTAGGGCTGAAGCTAACCCTAACCCTAACCCTAACACTCTCCAAGGGCTGCTGCTAACCCTAACCCTAACCCTAACACTATCCTAGGGCTGATGCTAACCCTAACCCTAACACTATCCTAGGGATGATGGTAACCCTAACCCTAACCCTAACACTATCCTAGGGTTGATGCTAACCCTAACCCTAACACTATCCTAGGGCTGATGCAAACCCTAACCCTAACCCTAACACTATCCTAGGTCTGATGCTAACCCTAACCCTAACACTATCCTAGGGCTGATGCTAACCCTAAACCTAACCCTAATACTAACCTAGGGCTGATGCTAACCGTAACACTAACACTATCCTTGGGCGGATGCTAACTCTAACCCTAACACTATCCTGGGCCTGATGCTAACCCTAACACTAACCCTAACACTATCCTAGGGCTGATACTAACCCTAACCCTAACACTATCCTTGGGCTGATGCTAACCCTAACCCTAAGCCTAACAATATCCTAGGGTAGATGCTAACCCTAACCCTAACCCTAACACTATCCTTGGGCTCATGCTAACCCTAACCCTAACACTATCCTGGGCCTGACGCTAACCCTAACACTAACCCTAACACTATCCTAGGGCAGATGCTAACCCTAACCCTAACACTATCCTAGGGCTGATGCTAACCCTAACCCTAACACTATCCTAGGGCTGATGCTAACCCTAACCCTAACCCTAACACTATCCTAGGCCTGATGCTAACCCTAACCCTAACCCTAACACTATCCTAGGGCTGATGCTAACCCTAACACTAACACTATCCTAGGGCTGATGCTAACCCTAACCCTAACCCTAACATTATCCTAGGGCTGATGCTAACCCTAACTCTAACTCTAACACTATCTTAGGGCTGAGGCTAACCCTAACCCTAACACTATCCTACGGCTGATGCTAACCCTAACCCAAACACTATCCTAGGGTTGATGCTAACCCTAACCCTAACACTATCCTAGGGCTGATGCTAACCCTAACCCTAACACTATCCTTGGGCTGATGCTAACACTAACCCTAACACTATCCTGGGCCTGATGCTAACCCTAACCCTAACCCTAACACTATCCTGGGGCTGATGCTAACCCTAACCCTAACACTATCCTTGGGCTGATGCTAACCCTAACCCTAACCGTAACACTATCATAGGGCAGATGCTAAACCTAAGGCTAACCCTAACACTATCCTTGAACTGATGTTAACCCTAACCCTAACCCTAACACTATCCTAGGCCTGATGATAACCCTAACCCTAACCCTAACACTATTTTAGGGCTTAGGCTAACCCTAACCCTAACACTATCCTAGGGCTGATGCTAACCCTAACCCTAACCCTAACACTATCCTAGGGCTGATGCTAACCCTAACCCTAACACTATCCTAGGGCTAATGCTAACCCTAACCCTAAACCTAACACTATCCTAGGGCGGATGCTAACCCTAACCCTAACCCTAACACTATCCTAGGGCTGATGCTAACCCTAACACTAACACTATCCTAGGGCTGAAGCTAACCCTAACCCTAACCCTAACACTCTCCAAGGGCTGCTGCTAACCCTAACCCTAACCCTAACACTATCCTAGGGCTGATGCTAACCCTAACCCTAACACTATCCTAGGGATGATGCTAACCCTAACCCTAACCCTAACACTATCCTAGGGTTGATGCTAACCCTAACCCTAACACTATCCTAGGGCTGATGCAAACCCTAACCCTAACCCTAACACTATCCTAGGTCTGATGCTAACCCTAACCCTAACACTATCCTAGGGCTGATGCTAACCCTAAACCTAACCCTAATACTAACCTAGGGCTGATGCTAACCGTAACACTAACACTATCCTTGGGCGGATGCTAACTCTAACCCTAACACTATCCTGGGCCTGATGCTAACCCTAACACTAACCCTAACACTATCCTAGGGCTGATACTAACCCTAACCCTAACACTATCCTTGGGCTGATGCTAACCCTAACCCTAAGCCTAACAATATCCTAGGGTAGATGCTAACCCTAACCCTAACCCTACCACTATCCTTGGGCTCATGCTAACCCTAACCCTAACACTATCCTGGGCCTGACGCTAACCCTAACACTAACCCTAACACTATCCTAGGGCAGATGCTAACCCTAACCCTAACACTATCCTAGGGCTGATGCTAACCCTAACCCTAACACTATCCTAGGGCTGATGCTAACCCTAACCCTAACCCTAACACTATCCTAGGCCTGATGCTAACCCTAACCCTAACCCTAACACTATCCTAGGGCTGATGCTAACCCTAACACTAACACTATCCTAGGGATGATGCTAACCCTAACCTTAACCCTAACATTATCCTAGGGCTGATGCTAACCCTAACTCTAACTCTAACACTATCTTAGGGCTGAGGCTAACCCTAACCCTAACACTATCCTACGGCTGATGCTAACCCTAACCCTAACCCTAACACTATCCTAGGGCTGATGCTAACCCTAACCCTAACACTATCCTAGGGCTGATGCTAACCCTAACCCTAACCCTAACACTATCCTAGGCCTGATGCTAACCCTATCCCTAACCCTAACACTCTCCTAGGGCTGAGGCTAACCCTAACCCTAACACTATCCTAGGGCTGATGCTAACCCTAACCCAAACCCAAACACTATCCTAGGGTTGATGCTAACCCTAACCCTAACACTATCCTAGGGCTGATGCTAACCCTAACCCTAACCCTAACACTATCCTTGGGCTGATGCTAACCCTAACCCTAACACTATCCTGGGCCTGATGCTAACCCTAACCCTAACCCTAACACTATCCTAGGGCTGATGCTAACCCTAACCCTAACACTATCCTTGGGCTGATGCTAACCCTAACCCTAACCCTAACACTATCCTAGGGCAGATGCTAACCCTAACGCTAACCCTAACACTATCCTTGAACTGATGCTAACCCTAACCGTAACCCTAACAATATCCTAGGCCTGATGATAACCCTAACCCCTAACCCTAACTCTATCCTAGGATTTATGTTAACCCTAACCCTAACACTATCCTAGGGCTGATGCTAACCCTACCCCTAACCCTAACACTATCCTAGGGCCGATGCTAACCCTAACCCTAAACCTAACACTATCCTAGGGCTGATGCTAACCCTAACCCTAACCCTAACATTATCCTAGGGCGGATGCTAACCCTAACCCTAACCCTAACACTATCCTAGGGCTGATGCTAACCCTAACACTAACACTATCCTAGGCCTGATGCTAACCCTAACCCTAACCCTAACACTATCCTAGGGCTGATGCTAACCCTAACACTAACACTATCCTAGGGCTGATGCTAACCCTAACTCTAAACCTAACACTCTCCAAGGGCTGATGCTAACCCTAACCCTAACCCTAACACTATCCTAGGGCTGATGCTAACCCTAACCCTAAACCTAACACTATCCTAGGGCGGATGCTAACCCTAACCCTAACCCTAACACTATCCTAGGGCTGATGCTAACCCTAACACTAACACTATCCTAGGGCTGATGCTAACCCTAACCCTAACCCTAACATTATCCTAGGGCGGAGGCTAACCCTAACCCTAACCCTAACACTATCCTAGGGCTGATGCTAACCCTAACACTAACACTATCCTAGGGCTGATGCTAACCCTAACCCTAACCCTAACATTATCCTAGGGCTGATGCTAACCCTAACCCTAACTCTAACACTATTTTAGGGCTTAGGCTAACCCTAACCCTAACACTATCCTAGGGCTGATGCTAACCCTAACCCTAACCCTAACACTATCCTAGGGCTGATGCTAACCCTAACCCTAACACTATCCTAGGGCTGATGCTAACCCTAACCCTAAACCTAACACTATCCTAGGGCGGATGCTAACCCTAACCCTAACCCTAACACTATCCTAGGGCTGATGCTAACCCTAACACTAACACTATCCTAGGGCTGAAGCTAACCCTAACCCTAACCCTAACACTCTCCAAGGGCTGATGCTAACCCTAACCCTAACCCTAACACTATCCTAGGGCTGATGCTAACCCTAACCCTAACACTATCCTAGGGATGATGCTAACCCTAACCCTAACCTAACACTATCCTAGGGTTGATGCTAACCCTAACCCTAACACTATCCTAGGGCTGATGCAAACCCTAACCCTAACCCTAACACTATCCTAGGTCTGATGCTAACCCTAACCCTAACACTATCCTAGGGCTGATGCTAACCCTAAACCTAACCCTAATACTAACCTAGGGCTGATGCTAACCGTAACCCTAACACTATCCTAGGACTGATGCTAACCCTAACCCTAACCCTAACACTATCCTAGGGCTGATGCTAACCCTAAACCTAACACTATCCTAGGGCTGATGCTAACCCTAACCCTAACCCTAACACTATCCTAGGGCTGATGCTAACCCTAACAGTAACACTATCCTAGGGCTGATGCTAACCCTAACCCTAACCCTAACACTATCCTAGGGCTGATGCTAACCCTAACCCTAACCCAAACACTATCCTAGGGTTGATGCTAACCCTAACCCTAACACTATCCTAGGGCTGATGCTAACCCTAACCCTAACCCTAACACTATCCTTGGGCTGATGCTAACACTAAACCTAACACTATCCTGGGCCTGATGCTAACCCTAACCCTAACCCTAACCCTAACACTATCCTAGGGCTGATGCTAACCCTAACCCTAACCCTAACATTATCCTAGGGCGGAGGCTAACCCTAACCCTAACCCTAACACTATCCTAGGGCTGATGCTAACCCTAACACTAACACTATCCTAGGGCTGATGCTAACCCTAACCCTAACCCTAACATTATCCTAGGGCTGATGCTAACCCTAACCCTAACTCTAACACTATTTTAGGGCTTAGGCTAACCCTAACCCTAACACTATCCTAGGGCTGATGCTAACCCTAACCCTAACCCTAACACTATCCTAGGGCTGATGCTAACCCTAACCCTAACACTATCCTAGGGCTGATGCTAACCCTAACCCTAAACCTAACACTATCCTAGGGCGGATGCTAACCCTAACCCTAACCCTAACACTATCCTAGGGCTGATGCTAACCCTAACACTAACACTATCCTAGCGCTGAAGCTAACCCTAACCCTAACCCTAACACTCTCCAAGGGCTGATGCTAACCCTAACCCTAACCCTAACACTATCCTAGGGCTGATGCTAACCCTAACCCTAACACTATCCTAGGGATGATGCTAACCCTAACCCTAACCTAACACTATCCTAGGGTTGATGCTAACCCTAACCCTAACACTATCCTAGGGCTGATGCAAACCCTCACCCTAACCCTAACACTATCCTAGGTCTGATGCTAACCCTAACCCTAACACTATCCTAGGGCTGATGCTAACCCTAAACCTAACCCTAATACTAACCTAGGGCTGATGCTAACCGTAACCCTAACACTATCCTAGGGCTGATGCTAACCCTAACCCTAACCCTAACACTATCCTAGGGCTGATGCTAACCCTAACCCTAACACTATCCTAGGGCTGATGCTAACCCTAACCCTAACCCTAACACTATCCTAGGGCTGATGCTAACCCTAACAGTAACACTATCCTAGGGCTGATGCTAACACTAATCCTAACCCTAACACTATCCTAGGGCTGATGCTAACCCTAACCCTAACCCAAACACTATCCTAGGGTTGATGCTAACCCTAACCCTAACACTATCCTAGGGCTGATGCTAACCCTAACCCTAAACCTAACACTATCCTTGGGCTGATGCTAACACTAAACCTAACACTATCCTGGGCCTGATGCTAACCCTAACCCTAACCCTAACCCTAACATTATCCTAGGGCGGATGCTAACCCTAACCTTAACCCTAACACTATCCTAGGGCTGATGCTAACCCTAACCCTAACTCTAACACTATCTTAGGGCTGAGGCTAACCCTAACCCTAACACTATCCTACGGCTGATGCTAACCCTAACCCTAACCCTAACACTATCCTAGGGCTGATGCTAACCCTAACCCTAACACTATCCTAGGCCTGATGCTAACCCTAACACTAACCCTAACACTATCCTAGGGCTGATGCTAACCCTAACCCTTACACTATGCTAGGGCTGATGCTAACCCTAACCCTAACCCTAACACTATCCTAGGGTGATGCTAACCCTAACCCTAACACTATCCTAGGCCTGATGATAACCCTAACCCTAACCCTAACACTATCCTAGGGCTGATGCTAACCCTAACCCTAACCCTAACACTATCCTACGTCTGATGCTAACCCTAGACCTCACACTATACTAGGCCTGATGATAACCATAACCCTAACCTTAACACTATCCTAGGGCTGATGCTAACCCTAACCCTAACCCTAACACTATCCTAGAGCTGATGCTAACCCTAACCCTAACACTATCCTAGGCCTGATGATAACCCTAACCCTAACCCTGACACTATCCTAGGGCTGATGCTAACCCTAACCCTAACACTATCCTAGGGCTGATGCTAACCCTAACCCTAACCCTAACACTATCCTAGGCCTGATGCTAACCCTATCCCTAACCCTAACACTCTCCTAGGGCTGAGGCTAACCCTAACCCTAACACTATCCTAGGGCTGATGCTAACCCTAACCTTAACCCAAACACTATCCTAGGGTTGATGCTAACCCTAACCCTAACACTATCCTAGGGCTGATTCTAACCCTAACCCTAACCCTAACACTATCCTTGGGCTGATGCTAACCCTAACCCTAACACTATCCTGGGCCTGATGCTAACCCTAACACTAACCCTAACACTATCCTAGGGCTGATACTAACCCTAACCCTAACACTATCCTTGGGCTGATGCTAACCCTAACCCTAACCCTAACAATATCCTAGGGTAGATGCTAACCCTAACCCTAACCCTAACACTATCCTTGGGCTCATGCTAACCCTAACCCTAACACTATCCTGGGCCTGATGCTAACCCTAACACTAACCCTAACACTATCCTAGGGCTGATGCTAACCCTAACCCTAACACTATCCTAGGGCTGATGCTAACCATAACCCTAACACTATCCTAGGGCTGATGCTAACCCTAACACTAACACTATCCTAGGGCTGAAGCTAACCCTAACCCTAACCCTAACACTCTCCAAGGGCTGATGCTAACCCTAACCCTAACCCTAACACTATCCTAGGGCTGATGCTAACCCTAACCCTAACACTATCCTAGGGATGATGCTAACCCTAACCCTAACCCTAACACTATCCTAGGGTTGATGCTAACCCTAACCCTAACACTATCCTAGGGCTGATGCAAACCCTAACCCTAACCCTAACACTACCCTAGGTCTGATGCTAACCCTAACCCTAACACTATCCTAGGGCTGATGCTAACCCTAAACCTAACCCTAATACTAACCTAGGGCTGATGCTAACCGTAACCCTAACACTATCCTAGGGCTGATGCTAACCCTAACCCTAACCCTAACACTATCCTAGGGCTGATGCTAACCCTAACCCTAACACTATCCTAGGGCTGATGCTAACCCTAACCCTAACCCTAACACAATCCTAGGGCTGATGCTAACCCTAACAGTAACACTATCCTAGGGCTGATGCTAACCCTAACCCTAACCCTAACACTATCCTAGGGCTGATGCTAACCCTAATCCTAACCCAAACACTATCCTAGGGTTAATGCTAACCCTAACCCTAACACTATCCTAGGGCTGATGCTAACCCTAACCCTAACCCTAACACTATCCTTGGGCTGATGCTAACACTAACCCTAACACTATCCTGGGCCTGATGCTAACCCTAACCCTAACCCTAACACTATCCTAGGGCTGATGCTAACCCTAACCGTAACCCTAACACTATCCTAGGGCGGATGCTAACCCTGACCCTAACCCTAACACTATCCTAGGGCTGATGCTAACCCTAACACTAACACTATCCTAGGGCTGATGCTAACCCTAACCCTAACCCTAACCCTAACATTTTCCTAGGGCGGATGCTAACCCTAACCCTAACCCTAACACTATCCTAGGGCTGATGCTAACCCTAACACTAACACTATCCTAGGCCTGATGCTAACCCTAACCCTAACCCTAACACTATCCTAGGGCTGATGCTAACCCTAACCCTAACACTATCCTAGGGCTGATGCTAACCCTAATCCTAACACTATCCTAGGGCTGATGCTAACCCTAACCCTAACCCTAACACTCTCCAAGGGCTGATGCTAACCCTAACCCTAACCCTAACACTATCCTAGGGCTGATGCTAACCCTAACCCTAACTCTAACACTATCTTAGGGCTCAGGCTAACCCTAACCCTAACACTATCCTACGGCTGATGCTAACCCTAACCCTAACCCTAACACTATCCTAGGGCTGATGCTAACCCTAACCCTAACACTATCCTAGGCCTGATGCTAACCCTAACCCTAACCCTAACACTATCCTAGGGCTGATGCTAACCCTAACCCTTACACTATCCTAGGGCTGATGCTAACCCTAACCCTAACCCTAACACTATCCTAGGGCTGATGCTAACCCTAACCCTAACACTATCCTAGGCCTGATGATAACCCTAACCCTAACCCTAACACTATCCTAGGGCTGATGCTAACCCTAACCCTAACACTATCCTAGGGCTGTTGCTAACCCTAACCCTAACCCTAACACTATCCTAAGTCTGATGCTAACCCTAGACCTCACACTATACTAGGCCTGATGATAACCATAACCCTAACCTTAACACTATCCTAGGGCTGATGCTAACCCTAACCCTAACCCTAACACTATCCTAGAGCTGATGCTAACCCTAACCCTAACACTATCCTAGGCCTGATGATAAGCCTAACCCTAACCCTGACACTATCCTAGGGCTGATGCTAACCCTAACCCTAACACTATCCTAGGGCTGATGCTAACCCTAACCCTAACCCTAACACTATCCTAGGCCTGATGTTAACCCTATCCCTAACCCTAACACTCTCCTAGGGCTGAGGCTAACCCTAACCCTAACACTATCCTAGGGCTGATGCTAACCCTAACCTTAACCCAAACACTATCCTAGGGTTGATGCTAACCCTAACCCTAACACTATCCTAGGGCTGATTCTAACCCTAACCCTAACCCTAACACTGTCCTTGGGCTGATGCTAACCCTAACCCTAACACTATCCTGGGCCTGATGCTAACCCTAACACTAACCCTAACACTATCCTAGGGCTGATACTAACCCTAACCCTAACACTATCCTTGGGCTGATGCTAACCCTAACCCTAACCCTAACAATATCCTAGGGTAGATGCTAACCCTAACCCTAACCCTAACACTATCCTTGGGCTCATGCTAACCCTAACCCTAACACTATCCTGGGCCTGATGCTAACCCTAACACTAACCCTAACACTATCCTAGGGCTGATGCTAACCCTAACCCTAACACTATCCTAGGGCTGATGCTAACCCTAACCCTAACACTATCCTAGGGCTGATGCTAACCCTAACCCTAACCCTAACACTATCCTAGGCCTGATGCTAACCCTAACCCTAACCCTAACACTATCCTAGGGCTGATGCTAACCCTAACACTAACACTATCCTAGGGCTGATTCTAACCCTAACCCTAACCCTAACATTATCCTACGGATGATGCTAACCCTAACCCTAACACTATCCTAGGGCTGATGCTAACCCTAACCCTAACCCTAACACTATCCTAGGCCTGATGCTAACCCTATCCCTAACCCTAACACTATCCTAGGGCTGATGCTAACCCTAACCCTAACACTATCCTAGGGCTCATGCTAACCCTAACCCTAAACCTAACACTATCCTAGGGCGGATGCTAACCCTAACCCTAACCCTAACACTATCCTAGGGCTGATGCTAACCCTAACACTAACACTATCCTAGGGCTGAAGCTAACCCTAACCCTAACCCTAACACTCTCCAAGGGCTGATGCTAACCCTAACCCTAACCCTAACACTATCCTAGGGCTGATGCTATCCCTAACCCTAACACTATCCTAGGGATGATGCTAACCCTAACCCTAACCCTAACACTATCCTAGGGTTGATGCTAACCCTAACCCTAACACTATCCTAGGGCTGATGCAAACCCTAACCCTAACCCTAACACTATCCTAGGTCTGATGCTAACCCTAACCCTAACACTATCCTAGGGCTGATGCTAACCCTAAACCTAACCCTAATACTAACCTAGGGCTGATGCTAACCGTAACCCTAACACTATCCTTGGGCTGATGCTAACTCTAACCCTAACATTATCCTGGGCCTGATGCTAACCCTAACACTAACCCTAACACTATCCTAGGGCTGATACTAACCCTAACCCTAACACTATCCTTGGGCTGATGCTAACCCTAACCCTAACCCTAACAATATCCTAGGGTAGATGCTAACCCTAACCCTAACCCTAACACTATCCTTGGGCTCATGCTAACCCTAACCATAACACTATCCTGGGCCTGATGCTAACCCTAACACTAACCCTAACACTATCCTAGGGCTGATGCTAACCCTAACCCTAACACTATCCTAGGGCTGATGCTAACCCTAACCCTAACACTATCCTAGGGCTGATGCTAACCCTAACCCTAACCCTAACACTATCCTAGGCCTGATGCTAACCCTAACCCTAACCCTAACACTATCCTAGGGCTGATGCTAACCCTAACACTAACACTATCCTAGGGCTGATGCTAACCCTAACCCTAACCCTAACATTATCCTAGGGCTGATGCTAACCCTAACCCTAACTCTAACCGATCTTAGCTCTGAGGCTAACCCTAACCCTAACACTATCCTACGGCTGATGCTAACCCTAACCCTAACCCTAACACTATCCTAGGGCTGATGCTAACCCTAACCCTAACACTATCCTAGGGCTCATGCTAACCCTAACCCTAACCCTAACACTATCCTAGGCCTGATGCTAACCCTATCCCTAACCCTAACACTCTCCTAGGGCTGAGGCTAACCCTAACCCTAACACTATCCTAGGGCTGATGCTAACCCTAACCCAAACCCAAACACTATCCTAGGGTTGATGCTAACCCTAACCCTAACACTATCCTAGGGCTGATGCTAACCCTAACCCTAACCCTAACACTATCCTTGGGCTGATGCTAACCCTAACCCTAACACTATCCTGGGCCTGATGCTAACCCTAACCCTAACCCTAACACTATCCTAGGGCTGATGCTAACCCTAACCCTAACACTATCCTTGGGCTGATGCTAACCCTAACCCTAACCCTAACACTATCCTAGGGCAGATGCTAACCCTAACGCTAACCCTAACACTATCCTTGAACTGATGCTAACCCTCACCCTAACCCTAACAATATCCTAGGCCTGATGATAACCCTAACCCCTAACCCTAACTCTATCCTAGGATTTATGTTAACCCTAACCCTAACACTATCCTAGGGCTGATGCTAACCCTACCTCTAACCCTAACACTATCCTAAGGCGGATGCTAACCCTAACCCTAACCCTAACACTATCCTAGGGCTGATGCTAACCCTAACACTAACACTATCCTAGGGCTGATGCTAACCCTAACCCTAACCCTAACATTATCCTAGGGCGGATGCTAACCCTAACCCTAACCCTAACACTATCCTAGGGCTGATGCTAACCCTAACACTAACACTATCCTAGGCCTGATGCTAACCCTAACCCTAACCCTAAAACTATCCTAGGGCTGATGCTAACCCTAACACTAACACTATCCTAGGGCTGATGCTAACCCTAACTCTAAACCTAACACTCTCCAAGGGCTGATGCTAACCCTAACCCTAACCCTAACACTATCCTAGGGCTGATGCTAACCCTAACCCTAAACCTATCACTATCCTAGGGCGGATGCTAACCCTAACCCTAACCCTAACACTATCCTAGGGCTGATGCTAACCCTAACACTAACACTATCCTAGGGCTGATGCTAACCCTAACCCTAACCCTAACATTATCCTAGGGCGGAGGCTAACCCTAACCCTAACCCTAACACTATCCTAGGGCTGATGCTAACCCTAACACTAACACTATCCTAGGGCTGATGCTAACCCTAACCCTAACCCTAACATTATCCTAGGGCTGATGCTAACCCTAACCCTAACTCTAACACTATTTTAGGGCTTAGGCTAACCCTAACCCTAACACTATCCTAGGGCTGATGCTAACCCTAACCCTAACCCTAACACTATGCTAGGGCCGATGCTAACCCTAACCCTAACCCTAACACTACCCTAGGGCTGATGCTAACCCTAACACTAACACTATCCTAGGGCTGAAGCTAACCCTAACACTAACCCTAACACTCTCCAAGGGCTGATGCTAACCCTAACCCTAACCCTAACACTATCCTAGGGCTGATGCTAACCCTAACCCTAACACTATCCTAGGGATGATGCTAACCCTAACCCTAACCCTGACACTATCCTAGGGCTGATGCTAACCCTAACCCTAACACTATCCTAGGGCTGATGATAACCCTAACCCTAACCCTAACACTATCCTAGGCCTGATGTTAACCCTATCCCTAACCCTAACACTCTCCTAGGGCTGAGGCTAACCCTAACCCTAACACTATCCTAGGGCTGATGCTAACCCTAACCTTAACCCAAACACTATCCTAGTGTTGATGCTAACCCTAACCCTAACACTATCCTAGGGCTGATTCTAACCCTAACCCTAACCCTAACACTGTCCTTGGGCTGATGCTAACCCTAACCCTAACACTATCCTGGGCCTGATGCTAACCCTAACACTAACCCTAACACTATCCTAGGGCTGATACTAACCCTAACCCTAACACTATCCTTGGGCTGATGCTAACCCTAACCCTAACCCTAACAATATCCTAGGGTAGATGCTAACCCTAACCCTAACCCTAACACTATCCTTGGGCTCATGCTAACCCTAACCCTAACACTATCCTGGGCCTGATGCTAACCCTAACACTAACCCTAACACTATCCTAGGGCTGATGCTAACCCTAACCCTAACACTATCCTAGGGCTGATGCTAACCCTAACCCTAACACTATCCTAGGGCTGATGCTAACCCTAACCCTAACCCTAACACTATCCTAGGCCTGATGCTAACCCTAACCCTAACCCTAACACTATCCTAGGGCTGATGCTAACCCTAACACTAACACTATCCTAGGGCTGATGCTAACCCTAACCCTAACCCTAACATTATCCTACGGATGATGCTAACCCTAACCCTAACACTATCCTAGGGCTGATGCTAACCCTAACCCTAACCCTAACACTATCCTAGGCCTGATGCTAACCCTATCCCTAACCCTAACACTATCCTAGGGCTGATGCTAACCCTAACCCTAACACTATCCTAGGGCTCATGCTAACCCTAACCCTAAACCTAACACTATCCTAGGGCGGATGCTAACCCTAACCCTAACCCTAACACTATCCTAGGGCTGATGCTAACCCTAACACTAACACTATCCTAGGGCTGAAGCTAACCCTAACCCTAACCCTAACACTCTCCAAGGGCTGATGCTAACCCTAACCCTAACCCTAACACTATCCTAGGGCTGATGCTAACCCTAACACTAACACTATCATAGGGATGATGCTAACCCTAACCCTAACCCTAACACTATCCTAGGGTTGATGCTAACCCTAACCCTAACACTATCCTAGGGCTGATGCAAACCCTAACCCTAACCCTAACACTATCCTAGGTCTGATGCTAACCCTAACCCTAACACTATCCTAGGGCTGATGCTAACCCTAAACCTAACCCTAATACTAACCTAGGGCTGATGCTAACCGTAACCCTAACACTATCCTTGGGCTGATGCTAACTCTAACCCTAACACTATCCTGGGCCTGATGCTAACCCTAACACTAACCCTAACACTATCCTAGGGCTGATACTAACCCTAACCCTAACACTATCCTTGGGCTGATGCTAACCCTAACCCTAACCCTAACAATATCCTAGGGTAGATGCTAACCCTAACCCTAACCCTAACACTATCCTTGGGCTCATGCTAACCCTAACCCTAACACTATCCTGGGCCTGATGCTAACCCTAACACTAACCCTAACACTATCCTAGGGCTGATGCTAACCCTAACCCTAACACTATCCTAGGGCTGATGCTAACCCTAACCCTAACCCTAACACTATCCTAGGCCTGATGCTAACCCTAACCCTAACCCTAACACTATCCTAGGGCTGATGCTAACCCTAACACTAACACTATCCTAGGGCTGATGCTAACCCTAACCCTAACCCTAACATTATCCTAGGGCTGATGCTAACCCTAACCCTAACTCTAACACTATCTTAGGGCTGAGGCTAACCCTAACCCTAACACTATCCTACGGCTGATGCTAACCCTAACCCTAACCCTAACACTATCCTAGGGCTGATGCTAACCCTAACCCTAACACTATCCTAGGGCTGATGCTAACCCTAACCCTAACCCTAACACTATCCTAGGCCTGATGCTAACCCTATCCCTAACCCTAACACTCTCCTAGGGCTGAGGCTAACCCTAACCCTAACACTATCCTAGGGCTGATGCTAACCCTAACCCAAACCCAAACACTATCCTAGGGTTGATGCTAACCCTAACCCTAACACTATCCTAGGGCTGATGCTAACCCTAACCCTAACCCTAACACTATCCTTGGGCTGATGCTAACCCTAACCCTAACACTATCCTGGGCCTGATGCTAACCCTAACCCTAACCCTAACACTATCCTAGGGCTGATGCTAACCCTAACCCTAACACTATCCTTGGGCTGATGCTAACCCTAACCCTAACCCTAACACTATCCTAGGGCAGATGCTAACCCTAACGCTAACCCTAACACTATCCTTGAACTGATGCTAACCCTAACCCTAACCCTAACAATATCCTAGGCCTGATGATAACCCTAACCCCTAACCCTAACTCTATCCTAGGATTTATGTTAACCCTAACCCTAACACTATCCTAGGGCTGATGCTAACCCTACCTCTAACCCTAACACTATCCTAGGGCGGATGCTAACCCTAACCCTAACCCTAACACTATCCTAGGGCTGATGCTAACCCTAACACTAACACTATCCTAGGGCTGATGCTAACCCTAACCCTAACCCTAACATTATCCTAGGGCGGATGCTAACCCTAACCCTAACCCTAACACTATCCTAGGGCTGATGCTAACCCTAACACTAACACTATCCTAGGCCTGATGCTAACCCTAACCCTAACCCTAAAACTATCCTAGGGCTGATGCTAACCCTAACACTAACACTATTCTAGGGCTGATGCTAACCCTAACTCTAAACCTAACACTCTCCAAGGGCTGATGCTAACCCTAACCCTAACCCTAACACTATCCTAGGGCTGATGCTAACCC
Source organism: Lemur catta (assembly GCF_020740605.2). Lineage (NCBI taxonomy): Eukaryota > Metazoa > Chordata > Mammalia > Primates > Lemuridae > Lemur > Lemur catta. The sequence continues at coordinate 2,568,114 of NC_059134.1, forward strand.
TAACCCTAAACCTATCACTATCCTAGGGCGGATGCTAACCCTAACCCTAACCCTAACACTATCCTAGGGCTGATGCTAACCCTAACACTAACACTATCCTAGGGCTGATGCTAACCCTAACCCTAACCCTAACATTATCCTAGGGCGGAGGCTAACCCTAACCCTAACCCTAACACTATCCTAGGGCTGATGCTAACCCTAACACTAACACTATCCTAGGGCTGATGCTAACCCTAACCCTAACCCTAACATTATCCTAGGGCTGATGCTAACCCTAACCCTAACTCTAACACTATTTTAGGGCTTAGGCTAACCCTAACCCTAACACTATCCTAGGGCTGATGCTAACCCTAACCCTAACCCTAACACTATGCTAGGGCCGATGCTAACCCTAACCCTAACACTATCCTAGGGCTGATGCTAACCCTAACCCTAAACCTAACACTATCCTAGGGCGGATGCTAACCCTAACCCTAACCCTAACACTATCCTAGGGCTGATGCTAACCCTAACACTAACACTATCCTAGGGCTGAAGCTAACCCTAACCCTAACCCTAACACTCTCCAAGGGCTGATGCTAACCCTAACCCTAACCCTAACACTATCCTAGGGCTGATGCTAACCCTAACCCTAACACTATCCTAGGGATGATGCTAACCCTAACCCTAACCCTAACACTATCCTAGGGTTGATGCTAACCCTAACCCTAACACTATCCTAGGGCTGATGCAAACCCTAACCCTAACCCTAACACTATCCTAGGTCTGATGCTAACCCTAACCCTAACACTATCCTAGGGCTGATGCTAACCCTAAACCTAACCCTAATACTAACCTAGGGCTGACGCCAACCGTAACCCTAACACTATCCTAGGGCTGATGCTAACCCTAAACCTAACCCTAACACTATCCTAGGGCTGATGCTCACCCTAACCCTAACACTATCCTAGGGCTGATGCTAACCCTAACCCTAACCCTAACACTATCCTAGGGCTGATGCTAACCCTAACAGTAACACTATCCTAGGGCTGATGCTAACCCTAACCCTAACCCTAACACTATCCTAGGGCTGATGCTAACCCTAACCCTAACTCAAACACTATCCTAGGGTTGATGCTAACCCTAACCCTAACACTATCCTAGGGCTGATGCTAACCCTAACCCTAACCCTAACACTATCCTTGGGCTGATGCTAACACTAACCCTAACACTATCCTGGGCCTGATGCTAACCCTAACCATAACCCTAACACTATCCTAGGGCTGATGCTAACCCTAACCCTAACACTATCCTTGGGCTGATGCTAACCCTAACCCTAACCCTAACACTATCCTAGGGCAGATGCTAAACCTAAGGCTAACCCTAACACTATCCTTGAACTGATGTTAACCCTAACCCTAACCCTAACACTATCCTAGGCCTGATGATAACCCTAACCCTAACCCTAACACTATCCTAGGGTTTATGTTGACCCTAACCGTAACACTATCCTAGGGCGGATGCTAACCCTGACCCTAACCCTAACACTATCCTAGGGCTGATGCTAACCCTAACACTAACACTATCCTAGGGCTGATGCTAACCCTAACCCTAAACCTAACCCTAACCCTAACATTATCCTAGGGCGGATGCTAACCCTAACCCTAACCCTAACACTATCCTAGGGCTGATGCTAACCCTAACACTAACACTATCCTAGGCCTGATGCTAACCCTAACCCTAACCCTAACACTATCCTAGGGCTGATGCTAACCCTAACCCTAACACTATCCTAGGGCTGATGCTAACCCTAATCCTAACACTATCCTAGGGCTGATGCTAACCCTAACCCTAACCCTAACACTCTCCAAGGGCTGATGCTAACCCTAACCCTAACCCTAACACTATCCTAGGGCTGATGCTAACCCTAACCCTAACTCTAACACTATCTTAGGGCTGAGGCTAACCCTAACCCTAACACTATCCTACGGCTGATGCTAACCCTAACCCTAACCCTAACACTATCCTAGGGCTGATGCTAACCCTAACCCTAACCCTAACACTATCCTAGGCCTGATGCTAACCCTATCCCTAACCCTAACACTATCCTAGGGCTGAGGCTAACCCCAACCCTAACACTATCCTAGGCCTGATGATAACCCTAACCCTAACCCTGACACTATCCTAGGGCTGATGCTAACCCTAACCCTAACACTATCCTAGCGCTGATGCTAACCCTAACCCTAACCCTAACACTATCCTAGGCCTGATGCTAACCCTATCCCTAACCCTAACACTCTCCTAGGGCTGAGGCTAACCCTAACCCTAACACTATCCTAGGGCTGATGCTAACCCTAACCTTAACCCAAACACTATCCTAGGGTTGATGCTAACCCTAACCCTAACACTATCCTAGGGCTGATTCTAACCCTAACCCGAACCCTAACACTATCCTTGGGCTGATGCTAACCCTAACCCTAACACTATCCTGGGCCTGATGCTAACCCTAACACTAACCCTAACACTATCCTAGGGCTGATACTAACCCTAACCCTAACACTATCCTTGGGCTGATGCTAACCCTAACCCTAACCCTAACAATATCCTAGGGTAGATGCTAACCCTAACCCTAACCCTAACACTATCCTTGGGCTCATGCTAACCATAACCCTAACACTATCCTGGGCCTGATGCTAACCCTAACACTAACCCTAACACTATCCTAGGGCTGATGCTAACCCTAACCCTAACACTATCCTAGGGCTGATGCTAACCCTAACCCTAACACTATCCTAGGGCTGATGCTAACCCTAACCCTAACCCTAACACTATCCTAGGCCTGATGCTAACCCTAACCCTAACCCTAACACTATCCTAGGGCCGATGATAACCCTAACACTAACACTATCCTAGGGCTGATGCTAACCCTAACCCTAACCCTAACATTATCCTAGGGCTGATGCTAACCCTAACCCTACCACTATCCTAGGGCTGATGCTAACCCTAACCCTAACCCTAACACTCTCCAAGGGCTGATGCTAACCCTAACCCTAACCTTAACACTATCCTAGGGCTGATGCTAACCCTAACCCTAACACTATCCTAGGGATGATGCTAACCCTAACCCTAACCCTAACACTATCCTAGGGTTGATGCTAACCCTAACCCTAACACTATCCTAGGGCTGATGCAAACCCTAACCCTAACCCTAACACTATCCTAGGTCTGATGCTAACCCTAACCCTAACACTATCCTAGGGCTGATGCTAACCCTAAACCTAACCCTAATACTAACCTAGGGCTGACGCCAACCGTAACCCTAACACTATCCTAGGGCTGATGCTAACCCTAAACCTAACCCTAACACTATCCTAGGGCTGATGCTCACCCTAACCCTAACACTATCCTAGGGCTGATGCTAACCCTAACCCTAACCCTAACACTATCCTAGGGCTGATGCTAACCCTAACAGTAACACTATCCTAGGGCTGATGCTAACCCTAACCCTAACCCTAACACTATCCTAGGGCTGATGCTAACCCTAACCCTAACTCAAACACTATCCTAGGGTTGATGCTAACCCTAACCCTAACACTATCCTAGGGCTGATGCTAACCCTAACCCTAACCCTAACACTATCCTTGGGCTGATGCTAACACTAACCCTAACACTATCCTGGGCCTGATGCTAACCCTAACCATAACCCTAACACTATCCTAGGGCTGATGCTAACCCTAACCCTAACACTATCCTTGGGCTGATGCTAACCCTAACCCTAACCCTAACACTATCCTAGGGCAGATGCTAAACCTAAGGCTAACCCTAACACTATCCTTGAACTGATGTTAACCCTAACCCTAACCCTAACACTATCCTAGGCCTGATGATAACCCTAACCCTAACCCTAACACTATCCTAGGGTTTATGTTGACCCTAACCGTAACACTATCCTAGGGCGGATGCTAACCCTGACCCTAACCCTAACACTATCCTAGGGCTGATGCTAACCCTAACACTAACACTATCCTAGGGCTGATGCTAACCCTAACCCTAAACCTAACCCTAACCCTAACATTATCCTAGGGCGGATGCTAACCCTAACCCTAACCCTAACACTATCCTAGGGCTGATGCTAACCCTAACACTAACACTATCCTAGGCCTGATGCTAACCCTAACCCTAACCCTAACACTATCCTAGGGCTGATGCTAACCCTAACCCTAACACTATCCTAGGGCTGATGCTAACCCTAATCCTAACACTATCCTAGGGCTGATGCTAACCCTAACCCTAACCCTAACACTCTCCAAGGGCTGATGCTAACCCTAACCCTAACCCTAACACTATCCTAGGGCTGATGCTAACCCTAACCCTAACTCTAACACTATCTTAGGGCTGAGGCTAACCCTAACCCTAACACTATCCTACGGCTGATGCTAACCCTAACCCTAACCCTAACACTATCCTAGGGCTGATGCTAACCCTAACCCTAACCCTAACACTATCCTAGGCCTGATGCTAACCCTATCCCTAACCCTAACACTATCCTAGGGCTGAGGCTAACCCCAACCCTAACACTATCCTAGGCCTGATGATAACCCTAACCCTAACCCTGACACTATCCTAGGGCTGATGCTAACCCTAACCCTAACACTATCCTAGCGCTGATGCTAACCCTAACCCTAACCCTAACACTATCCTAGGCCTGATGCTAACCCTATCCCTAACCCTAACACTCTCCTAGGGCTGAGGCTAACCCTAACCCTAACACTATCCTAGGGCTGATGCTAACCCTAACCTTAACCCAAACACTATCCTAGGGTTGATGCTAACCCTAACCCTAACACTATCCTAGGGCTGATTCTAACCCTAACCCGAACCCTAACACTATCCTTGGGCTGATGCTAACCCTAACCCTAACACTATCCTGGGCCTGATGCTAACCCTAACACTAACCCTAACACTATCCTAGGGCTGATACTAACCCTAACCCTAACACTATCCTTGGGCTGATGCTAACCCTAACCCTAACCCTAACAATATCCTAGGGTAGATGCTAACCCTAACCCTAACCCTAACACTATCCTTGGGCTCATGCTAACCATAACCCTAACACTATCCTGGGCCTGATGCTAACCCTAACACTAACCCTAACACTATCCTAGGGCTGATGCTAACCCTAACCCTAACACTATCCTAGGGCTGATGCTAACCCTAACCCTAACACTATCCTAGGGCTGATGCTAACCCTAACCCTAACCCTAACACTATCCTAGGCCTGATGCTAACCCTAACCCTAACCCTAACACTATCCTAGGGCCGATGATAACCCTAACACTAACACTATCCTAGGGCTGATGCTAACCCTAACCCTAACCCTAACATTATCCTAGGGCTGATGCTAACCCTAACCCTACCACTATCCTAGGGCTGATGCTAACCCTAACCCTAACCCTAACACTCTCCAAGGGCTGATGCTAACCCTAACCCTAACCCTAACACTATCCTAGGGCTGATGCTAACCCTAACCCTAACACTATCCTAGGGATGATGCTAACCCTAACCCTAACCCTAACACTATCCTAGGGTTGATGCTAACCCTAACCCTAACACTATCCTAGGGCTGATGCAAACCCTAACCCTAACCCTAACACTATCCTAGGTCTGATGCTAACCCTAACCCTAACACTATCCTAGGGCTGATGCTAACCCTAAACCTAACCCTAATACTAACCTAGGGCTGACGCCAACCGTAACCCTAACACTATCCTAGGGCTGATGCTAACCCTAAACCTAACCCTAACACTATCCTAGGGCTGATGCTCACCCTAACCCTAACACTATCCTAGGGCTGATGCTAACCCTAACCCTAACCCTAACACTATCCTAGGGCTGATGCTAACCCTAACAGTAACACTATCCTAGGGCTGATGCTAACCCTAACCCTAACCCTAACACTATCCTAGGGCTGATGCTAACCCTAACCCTAACTCAAACACTATCCTAGGGTTGATGCTAACCCTAACCCTAACACTATCCTAGGGCTGATGCTAACCCTAACCCTAACCCTAACACTATCCTTGGGCTGATGCTAACACTAACCCTAACACTATCCTGGGCCTGATGCTAACCCTAACCATAACCCTAACACTATCCTAGGGCTGATGCTAACCCTAACCCTAACACTATCCTTGGGCTGATGCTAACCCTAACCCTAACCCTAACACTATCCTAGGGCAGATGCTAAACCTAAGGCTAACCCTAACACTATCCTTGAACTGATGTTAACCCTAACCCTAACCCTAACACTATCCTAGGCCTGATGATAACCCTAACCCTAACCCTAACACTATCCTAGGGTTTATGTTGACCCTAACCGTAACACTATCCTAGGGCGGATGCTAACCCTGACCCTAACCCTAACACTATCCTAGGGCTGATGCTAACCCTAACACTAACACTATCCTAGGGCTGATGCTAACCCTAACCCTAAACCTAACCCTAACCCTAACATTATCCTAGGGCGGATGCTAACCCTAACCCTAACCCTAACACTATCCTAGGGCTGATGCTAACCCTAACACTAACACTATCCTAGGCCTGATGCTAACCCTAACCCTAACCCTAACACTATCCTAGGGCTGATGCTAACCCTAACCCTAACACTATCCTAGGGCTGATGCTAACCCTAATCCTAACACTATCCTAGGGCTGATGCTAACCCTAACCCTAACCCTAACACTCTCCAAGGGCTGATGCTAACCCTAACCCTAACCCTAACACTATCCTAGGGCTGATGCTAACCCTAACCCTAACTCTAACACTATCTTAGGGCTGAGGCTAACCCTAACCCTAACACTATCCTACGGCTGATGCTAACCCTAACCCTAACCCTAACACTATCCTAGGGCTGATGCTAACCCTAACCCTAACCCTAACACTATCCTAGGCCTGATGCTAACCCTATCCCTAACCCTAACACTATCCTAGGGCTGAGGCTAACCCCAACCCTAACACTATCCTAGGCCTGATGATAACCCTAACCCTAACCCTGACACTATCCTAGGGCTGATGCTAACCCTAACCCTAACACTATCCTAGCGCTGATGCTAACCCTAACCCTAACCCTAACACTATCCTAGGCCTGATGCTAACCCTATCCCTAACCCTAACACTCTCCTAGGGCTGAGGCTAACCCTAACCCTAACACTATCCTAGGGCTGATGCTAACCCTAACCTTAACCCAAACACTATCCTAGGGTTGATGCTAACCCTAACCCTAACACTATCCTAGGGCTGATTCTAACCCTAACCCGAACCCTAACACTATCCTTGGGCTGATGCTAACCCTAACCCTAACACTATCCTGGGCCTGATGCTAACCCTAACACTAACCCTAACACTATCCTAGGGCTGATACTAACCCTAACCCTAACACTATCCTTGGGCTGATGCTAACCCTAACCCTAACCCTAACAATATCCTAGGGTAGATGCTAACCCTAACCCTAACCCTAACACTATCCTTGGGCTCATGCTAACCCTAACCCTAACACTATCCTGGGCCTGATGCTAACCCTAACACTAACCCTAACACTATCCTAGGGCTGATGCTAACCCTAACCCTAACACTATCCTAGGGCTGATGCTAACCCTAACCCTAACACTATCCTAGGGCTGATGCTAACCCTAACCCTAACCCTAACACTATCCTAGGCCTGATGCTAACCCTAACCCTAACCCTAACACTATCCTAGGGCCGATGATAACCCTAACACTAACACTATCCTAGGGCTGATGCTAACCCTAACCCTAACCCTAACATTATCCTAGGGCTGATGCTAACCCTAACCCTACCACTATCCTAGGGCTGATGCTAACCCTAACCCTAACCCTAACACTATCCTAGGCCTGATGCTAACCCTATCCCTAACCCTAACACTCTCCTAGGGCTGAGGCTAACCCTAACCCTAACACTATCCTAGGGCTGATGCTAACCCTAACCCAAACCCAAACACTATCCTAGGGTTGATGCTAACCCTAACCCTAACACTATCCTAGGGCTGATGCTAACCCTAACCCTAACCCTAACACTATCCTTGGGCTGATGCTAACCCTAACCCTAACACTATCCTGGGCCTGATGCTAACCCTAACCCTAACCCTAACACTATCCTAGGGCTGATGCTAACCCTAACCCTAACACTATCCTTGGGCTGATGCTAACCCTAACCCTAACCCTAACACTATCCTAGGGCAGATGCTAACCCTAACGCTAACCCTAACACTATCCTTGAACTGATGCTAACCCTAACCCTAACCCTAACAATATCCTAGGCCTGATGATAACCCTAACCCCTAACCCTAACTCTATCCTAGGATTTATGTTAACCCTAACCCTAACACTATCCTAGGGCTGATGCTAACCCTACCTCTAACCCTAACACTATCCTAGGGCGGATGCCTACCCTAACCCTAACCCTAACTCTATCCTAGGGCTGATGCTAACCCTAACACTAACACTATCCTAGGCCTGATGCTAACCCTAACCCTAACCCTAAAACTATCCTAGGGCTCATGCTAACCCTAACACTAACACTATCCTAGGGCTGATGCTAACCCTAACTCTAAACCTAACACTCTCCAAGGGCTGATGCTAACCCTAACCCTAACCCTAACACTATCCTAGGGCTGATGCTAACCCTAACCCTAAACCTATCACTATCCTAGGGCGGATGCTAACCCTAACCCTAACCCTAACACTATCCTAGGGCTGATGCTAACCCTAACACTAATACTATCCTAGGGCTGATGCTAACCCTAACCCTAACCCTAACATTATCCTAGGGCGGAGGCTAACCCTAACCCTAACCCTAACACTATCCTAGGGCTGATGCTAACCCTAACACTAACACTATCCTAGGGCTGATGCTAACCCTAACCCTAACCCTAACATTATCCTAGGGCTGATGCTAACCCTAACCCTAACTCTAACACTATTTTAGGGCTTAGGCTAACCCTAACCCTAACACTATCCTAGGGCTGATGCTAACCCTAACCCTAACCCTAACACTATCCTAGGGCCGATGCTAACCCTAACCCTAACACTATCCTAGGGCTGATGCTAACCCTAACCCTAAACCTAACACTATCCTAGGGCGGATGCTAACCCTACCCCTAACCCTAACACTATCCTAGGGCTGATGCTAACCCTAACACTAACACTATCCTAGGGCTGAAGCTAACCCTAACCCTAACCCTAACACTCTCCAAGGGCTGATGCTAACCCTAACCCTAACCCTAACACTATCCTAGGGCTGATGCTAACCCTAACCCTAACACTATCCTAGGGATGATGCTAACCCTAACCCTAACCCTAACACTATCCTAGGGTTGATGCTAACCCTAACCCTAACACTATCCTAGGGCTGATGCTAACCCTAAACCTAACCCTAATACTAACCTAGGGCTGACGCTAACCGTAACCCTAACACTATCCTAGGGCTGATGCTAACCCTAAACCTAACCCTAACACTATCCTAGGGCTGATGCTAACCCTAACCCTAAAACTATCCTAGGGCTGATGCTAACCCTAACCCTAACCCTAACACTATCCTAGGGCTGATGCTAACCCTAACAGTAACACTATCCTAGGGCTGATGCTAACCCTAACCCTAACCCTAACACTATCCTAGGGCTGATGCTAACCCTAACCCTAACCCAAACACTATCCTAGGGTGTATGCTAACCCTAACCCTAACCCTAACACTATCCTTGGGCTGATGCTAACACTAACCCTAACACTATCCTGGGCCTGATGCTAACCCTAACCATAACCCTAACACTATCCTAGGGCTGATGCTAACCCTAACCCTAACACTATCCTTGGGCTGATGCTAACCCTAACCCTAACCCTAACACTATCCTAGGGCAGATGCTAAACCTAAGGCTAACCCTAACACTATCCTTGAACTGATGTTAACCCTAACCCTAACCCTAACACTATCCTAGGGTTTATGTTGACCCTAACACTAACACTATCCTAGGGCGGATGCTAACCCTGACCGTAACCCTAACACTATCCTAGGGCTGATGCTAACCCTAACATTAACACTATCCTAGGGCTGATGCTAACCCTAACCCTAACCCTAACCCTAACATTATCCTAGGGCGGATGCTAACCCTAACCCTAACCCTAACACTATCCTAGGGCTGATGCTAACCCTAACACTAACACTATCCTAGGCCTGATGCTAACCCTAACCCTAACCCTAACACTATCCTAGGGCTGATGCTAACCCTAACCCTAACACTATCCTAGGGCTGATGCTAACCCTAATCCTAACACTATCCTAGGGCTGATGCTAACCCTAACCCTAACCCTAACACTCTCCAAGGGCTGATGCTAACCCTAACCCTAACCCTAACACTATCCTAGGGCTGATGCTAACCCTAACCCTAACACTATCCTAGGCCTGATGCTAACCCTAACCCTAACCCTAACACTATCCTAGGGCTGATGCTAACCCTAACCCTTACACTATCCTAGGGCTGATGCTAACCCTAACCCTAACCCTAACACTATCCTAGGGCTGATGCTAACCCTAACCCTAACACTATCCTAGGCCTGATGATAACCCTAACCCTAACCCTAACACTATCCTAGGGCTGATGCTAACCCTAACCCTAACTCTATCCTAGGGCTGATGCTAACCCTAACCCTAACCCTAACACTATCCTAAGTCTGATGCTAACCCTAGACCTCACACTATACTAGGCCTGATGATAACCATAACCCTAACCTTAACACTATCCTAGGGCTGATGCTAACCCTAACCCTAACCCTAACACTATCCTAGAGCTGATGCTAACCCCAACCCTAACACTATCCTAGGCCTGATGATAACCCTAACCCTAACCCTGACACTATCCTAGGGCTGATGCTAACCCTAACCCTAACACTATCCTAGGGCTGATGCTAACCCTAACCCTAACCCTAACACTATCCTAGGCCTGATGCTAACCCTATCCCTAACCCTAACACTCTCCTAGGGCTGAGGCTAACCCTAACCCTAACACTATCCTAGGGCTGATGCTAACCCTAACCTTAACCCAAACACTATCCTAGGGTTGATGCTAACCCTAACCCTAACACTATCCTAGGGCTGATTCTAACCCTAACCCGAACCCTAACACTATCCTTGGGCTGATGCTAACCCTAACCCTAACACTATCCTGGGCCTGATGCTAACCCTAACACTAACCCTAACACTATCCTAGGGCTGATACTAACCCTAACCCTAACACTATCCTTGGGCTGATGCTAACCCTAACCCTAACCCTAACAATATCCTAGGGTAGATGCTAACCCTAACCCTAACCCTAACACTATCCTTGGGCTCATGCTAACCCTAACCCTAACACTATCCTGGGCCTGATGCTAACCCTAACACTAACCCTAACACTATCCTAGGGCTGATGCTAACCCTAACCCTAACACTATCCTAGGGCTGATGCTAACCCTAACCCTAACACTATCCTAGGGCTGATGCTAACCCTAACCCTAACCCTAACACTATCCTAGGCCTGATGCTAACCCTAACCCTAACCCTAACACTATCCTAGGGCCGATGCTAACCCTAACACTAACACTATCCTAGGGCTGATGCTAACCCTAACCCTAACCCAAACATTATCCTAGGGCTGATGCTAACCCTAACCCTAACACTATCCTAGGGCTGATGCTAACCCTAACCCTAACAATAACACTATCCTAGGCCTGATGCTAACCCTATCCCTAACCCTAACACTCTCCTAGGGCTGAGGCTAACCCTAACCCTAACACTATCCTATGGCTGATGCTAACCCTAACCCAAACCCAAACACTATCCTAGGGTTGATGCTAACCCTAACCCTAACACTATCCTAGGGCTGATGCTAACCCTAACCCTAACCCTAACACTATCCTTGGGCTGATGCTAACCCTAACCCTAACATTATCCTGGGCCTGATGCTAACCCTAACCCTAACCCTAACACTATCCTAGGGCTGATGCTAACCCTAATCCTAACACTATCCTTGGGCTGATGCTAACCCTAACCCTAACCCTAACACTATCCTAGGGCAGATTCTAACCCTAACGCTAACCCTAACACTATCCTTGAACTGATGCTAACCCTAACCCTAACCCTAACAATATCCTAGGCCTGATGATAACCCTAACCCTAACCCTAACTCTATCCTAGGATTTATGTTAACCCTAACCCTAACACTATCCTAGGGCTGATGCTAACCCTACCCCTAACCCTAACACTATCCTAGGGCGGATGCTAACCCTAACCCTAACCCTAACACTATGCTAGGGCTGATGCTAACCCTAACACTAACACTATCCTAGGGCTGATGCTAACCCTAACCCTAACCCTAACATTATCCTAGGGCGGATGCTAACCCTAACCCTAACCCTAACACTATCCTAGGGCTGATGCTAACCCTAACACTAACACTATCCTAGGCCTGATGCTAACCCTAACCCTAACCCTAACACTATCCTAGGGCTGATGCTAACCCTAACACTAACACTATCCTAGGGCTGATGCTAACCCAAACTCTAACCCTAACACTCTCCAAGGGCTGATGCTAACCCTAACCCTAACCCTAACACTATCCTAGGGCTGATGCTAACCCTAACCCTAAACATAACACTATCCTAAGGCGGATGCTAACCCTAACCCTAACCTTAACACTATCCTAGGGCTGATGCTAACCCTAACACTAACACTATCCTAGGGCTGATGCTAACCCTAACCCTAACCCTAACATTATCCTAGGGCGGAGGCTAACCCTAACCCTAACCCTCACACTATCCTAGGGCTGATGCTAACCCTAACACTAACACTATCCGAGGCCTGATGCTAACCCTAACCCTAACCCTAACACTATCCTAGGGCTGATGCTAACCCTAACCCTAACACTATCCTAGGGCTGATGCTAACCCTAACACTAACACTATCCTAGGGCTGAAGCTAACCCTAACCCTAACCCTAACACTCTCCAAGGGCTGATGCTAACCCTAACCCTAACCCTAACACTATCCTAGGGCTGATGCTAACCCTAACCCTAACACTATCCTAGGGATGATGCTAACCCTAACCCTAACCCTAACACTATCCTAGGGTTGATGCTAACCCTAACCCTAACACTATCCTAGGGCTGATGCTAACCCTAAACCTAACCCTAATACTAACCTAGGGCTGACGCTAACCGTAACCCTAACACTATCCTAGGGCTGATGCTAACCCTAAACCTAACCCTAACACTATCCTAGGGCTGATGCTAACCCTAACCCTAAAACTTTCCTAGGGCTGATGCTAACCCTAACCCTAACCCTAACACTATCCTAGGGCTGATGCTAACCCTAACAGTAACACTATCCTAGGGCTGATGCTAACCCTAACCCTAACCCTAACACTATCCTAGGGCTGATGCTAACCCTAACCCTAACCCAAACACTATCCTAGGGTTGATGCTAACCCTAACCCTAACCATAACACTATCCTTGGGCTGATGCTAACACTAACCCTAACACTATCCTGGGCCTGATGCTAACCCTAACCATAACCCTAACACTATCCTAGGGCTGATGCTAACCCTAACCCTAACACTATCCTTGGGCTGATGCTAACCCTAACCCTAACCCTAACACTATCCTAGGGCAGATGCTAAACCTAAGGCTAACCCTAACACTATCCTTGAACTGATGTTAACCCTAACCCTAACCCTAACACTATCCTAGGCCTGATGATAACCCTAACCCTAACCCTAACACTATCCTAGGGTTTATGTTGACCCTAACACTAACACTATCCTAGGGCGGATGCTAACCCTGACCCTAACCCTAACACTATCCTAGGGCTGATGCTAACCCTAACATTAACACTATCCTAGGGCTGATGCTAACCCTAACCCTAACCCTAACCCTAACATTATCCTAGGGCGGATGCTAACCCTAACCCTAACCCTAACACTATCCTAGGGCTGATGCTAACCCTAACACTAACACTATCCTAGGCCTGATGCTAACCCTAACCCTAACCCTAACACTATCCTAGGGCTGATGCTAACCCTAACCCTAACACTATCCTAGGGCTGATGCTAACCCTAATCCTAACACTATCCTAGGGCTGATGCTAACCCTAACCCTAACCCTAACACTCTCCAAGGGCTGATGCTAACCCTAACCCTAACCCTAACACTATCCTAGGGCTGATGCTAACCCTAACCCTAACACTATCCTAGGCCTGATGCTAACCCTAACCCTAACCCTAACACTATCCTAGGGCTGATGCTAACCCTAACCCTTACACTATCCTAGGGCTGATGCTAACCCTAACCCTAACCCTAACACTATCCTAGGGCTGATGCTAACCCTAACCCTAACACTATCCTAGGCCTGATGATAACCCTAACCCTAACCCTAACACTATCCTAGGGCTGATGCTAACCCTAACCCTAACTCTATCCTAGGGCTGATGCTAACCCTAACCCTAACCCTAACACTATCCTAAGTCTGATGCTAACCCTAGACCTCACACTATACTAGGCCTGATGATAACCATAACCCTAACCTTAACACTATCCTAGGGCTGATGCTAACCCTAACCCTAACCCTAACACTATCCTAGAGCTGATGCTAACCCCAACCCTAACACTATCCTAGGCCTGATGATAACCCTAACCCTAACCCTGACACTATCCTAGGGCTGATGCTAACCCTAACCCTAACACTATCCTAGGGCTGATGCTAACCCTAACCCTAACCCTAACACTATCCTAGGCCTGATGCTAACCCTATCCCTAACCCTAACACTCTCCTAGGGCTGAGGCTAACCCTAACCCTAACACTATCCTAGGGCTGATGCTAACCCTAACCTTAACCCAAACACTATCCTAGGGTTGATGCTAACCCTAACCCTAACACTATCCTAGGGCTGATTCTAACCCTAACCCGAACCCTAACACTATCCTTGGGCTGATGCTAACCCTAACCCTAACATTATCCTGGGCCTGATGCTAACCCTAACACTAACCCTAACACTATCCTAGGGCTGATACTAACCCTAACCCTAACACTATCCTTGGGCTGATGCTAACCCTAACCCTAACCCTAACAATATCCTAGGGTAGATGCTAACCCTAACCCTAACCCTAACACTATCCATGGGCTCATGCTAACCCTAACCCTAACACTATCCTGGGCCTGATGCTAACCCTAACACTAACCCTAACACTATCCTAGGGCTGATGCTAACCCTAACCCTAACACTATCCTAGGGCTGATGCTAACCCTAACCCTAACACTATCCTAGGGCTGATGCTAACCCTAACCCTAACCCTAACACTATCCTAGGCCTGATGCTAACCCTAACCCTAACCCTAACACTATCCTAGGGCCGATGCTAACCCTAACACTAACACTATCCTAGGGCTGATGCTAACCCTAACCCTAACCCAAACATTATCCTAGGGCTGATGCTAACCCTAACCCTAACACTATCCTAGGGCTGATGCTAACCCTAACCCTAACAATAACACTATCCTAGGCCTGATGCTAACCCTATCCCTAACCCTAACACTCTCCTAGGGCTGAGGCTAACCCTAACCCTAACACTATCCTATGGCTGATGCTAACCCTAACCCAAACCCAAACACTATCCTAGGGTTGATGCTAACCCTAACCCTAACACTATCCTAGGGCTGATGCTAACCCTAACCCTAACCCTAACACTATCCTTGGGCTGATGCTAACCCTAACCCTAACATTATCCTGGGCCTGATGCTAACCCTAACCCTAACCCTAACACTATCCTAGGGCTGATGCTAACCCTAACCCTAACACTATCCTTGGGCTGATGCTAACCCTAACCCTAACCCTAACACTATCCTAGGGCAGATTCTAACCCTAACGCTAACCCTAACACTATCCTTGAACTGATGCTAACCCTAACCCTAACCCTAACAATATCCTAGGCCTGATGATAACCCTAACCCTAACCCTAACTCTATCCTAGGATTTATGTTAACCCTAACCCTAACACTATCCTAGGGCTGATGCTAACCCTACCCCTAACCCTAACACTATCCTAGGGCGGATGCTAACCCTAACCCTAACCCTAACACTATCCTAGGGCTGATGCTAACCCTAACACTAACACTATCCTAGGGCTGATGCTAACCCTAACCCTAACCCTAACATTATCCTAGGGCGGATGCTAACCCTAACCCTAACCCTAACACTATCCTAGGGCTGATGCTAACCCTAACACTAACACTATCCTAGGGCTGATGCTAACCCTAACCCTAACCCTAAAATTATCCTAGGGCTGATGCTAACCCTAACCCTAACTCTAACACTATCTTAGGGCTGAGGCTAACCCTAACCCTAACTCTAACACTATCTTAGGGCTGAGGCTACCCTAACCCTAACACTATCCTACGGCTGATGCTAACCCTAACCCTAACCCTAACACTATCCTTGGGCTCATGCTAACCCTAACCCTAACACTATCCTGGGCCTGATGCTAACCCTAACACTAACCCTAACACTATCCTAGGGCTGATGCTAACCCTAACCCTAACACTATCCTTGGGCTGATGCTAACCCTAACCCTAACCCTAAAACTATCCTAGGGCGGATACTAACCCTAACCCTAACCCTAACACTATCCTAGGGCTGATGCTAACCCTAACACTAACACTATCCTAGGGCTGATGCTAACCCTAACCCTAACCCTAAAATTATCCTAGGGCTGATGCTAACCCTAACCCTAACTCTAACACTATCTTAGGGCTGAGGCTAACCCTAACCCTAACACTATCCTACGGCTGATGCTAACCCTAACCCTAACCCTAACACTATCCTTGAACTGATGCTAACCCTAACCCTAACTCTAACACTATCCTAGGCCTGATGATAACCCTAACCCTAACCCTAACACTATCCTAGGATTTATGTTAACCCTAACCCTAACACTATCCTAGGGCTGATGCTAACCCCACCCTAACCCTAACACTATCCTAGGGCGGATGCTAACCCTAACCCTAACCCAAACACTATCCTAGGGCTGACGCTAACCCTAACACTAACACTATCCTAGGGCTGATGCTAACCCTAACCCTAACACTATCCTTGGGATGATGCTAACCGTAACCCTAACCCTAACACTATCCTAGGGTTGATGCTAACCCTAACCATAACACTATCCTAGGGCTGATGCTCACCCTAACCGTAACCCTAACACTTTCCTAGGTCTGATGCTAACCCTAACCCTAACACTATCCTAGGGCTGATGCTAACCCTAAACCTAACCCTAATACTAACCTAGGGCTGATGCTAACCCTAACCCTAACCCTAACACTATCCTAGGGCTGATGCTAACCCTAACCCTAACACTATCCTAGGGCTGATGCTAACCCTAACCCTAACCCTAACACTATCCTAGGGGTGATGCTAACACTAACAGTAACACTATCCTAGGGCTGATGCTAACCCTAACCCTAGCCCTAACACTATCCTAGGGCTGATGCTAACCCTAACCCTAACCCAAACACTATCCTAGGGTTGATGCTAACCCTAACCCTAACACTATCCTAGGGCTGATGCTAACCCTAACCCTAACCCTAACACTATCCTTGGGCTGATGCTAACCCTAACCCTAACACTATCCTGGGCCTGATGCTAACCCTAACCCTAACCCTAACACTATCCTTGGGCTGATGCTAACCCTAACCCTAACCCTAACACTATCCTAGGGCAGATGCTAAACCTAACGCTAACCCTAACACTATCCTTGAACTGATGTTAACCCTAACCCTAACCCTAACACTATCCTAGGCCTGATGATAACCCTAACCCTAACCCTAACACTATCCTAGGGTTTATGTTAACCCTAACCCTAACACTATCCAAGGGCTGATGCTAACACTAACCCTAACCCTAACACTATCCTAGGGCGGATGCTAACCTTAACCCTAACCCTAACACTATCCTAGGGCTGATGCTAACCCTAAAACTAACACTATCCTAGGCCTGATGCTAACCCTAACCCTAACCCTAACACTATCCTAGGGCTGATGCTAACCCTAACCCTAACACTATCCTTGGGCTGATGCTAACCCTAACCCTAACACTATCCTAGGGCTGATGCTAACCCTAACCCTAACCCTAACACTATCCAAGGGCTGATGCTAACCCTAACCCTAACCCTAACACTATCCTAGGGCTGATGCTAACCCTAACCCTAACTCTAACACTATCTTAGGGCTGAGGCTAACCCTAACCCTAACACTATCCTACGGCTGATGCTAACCCTAACCCTAACCCTAACACTATCCTAGGGCTGATGCTAACCCTAACCCTAACACTATCCTAGGCCTGATGCTAACCTTAACCCTAACCCTAACACTATCCTAGGGCTGATGCTAACCCTAACCCTAACACTATCCTAGGTCTGATGCTAACCCTAACCCTAACCCTAACACTATCCTAGGGCTGATGCTAACCCTAACCCTAACACTATCCTAGGCCTGATGATAACCCTAACCCTAACCTTAACACTATCCTAGGGCTGATGCTAACCCTAACCCTAACACTATCCTAGGGCTGATGCTAACCCTAACCCTAACCCTAACACTATCCTAAGTCTGATGCTAACCCTAGACCTCACACTATACTAGGCCTGATGATAACCATAACCCTAACCTTAACACTATCCTAGGGCTGATGCTAACCCTAACCCTAACCCTAACACTATCCTAGAGCTGATGATAACCCTAACCCTAACACTATCCTAGGCCTGATGATAACCCTAACCCTAACCCTGACACTATCCTAGGGCTGATGCTAACCCTAATCCTAACACTATCCTAGGGCTGATGCTAACCCTAACCCTAACCCTAACACTATCCTAGGCCTGATGCTAACCCTATCACTAACCCTAACACTCTCCTAGGGCTGAGGCTAACCCTAACCCTAACACTATCCTAGGGCTGATGCTAACCCTAACCCTAACCCAAACACTATCCTAGGGTTGATGCTAACCCTAACCCTAACACTATCCAAGGGCTGATGCTAACCCTAACCCTAACCCTAACACTATCCTTGGGCTGATGCTAACCCTAACCCTAACACTATCCTGGGCCTGATGCTAACCCTAACCCTAACCCTAACACTATCCTAGGGCTGATACTAACCCTAACCCTAACACTATCCTTGGGCTGATTCTAACCCTAACCCTAACCCTAACAATATCCTAGGGTAGTTGCTAACCCTAACCCTAACCCTAACACTATCCTTGGGCTCATGCTAACCCTAACCCTAACACTATCCTGGGCCTGATGCTAACCCTAACACTAACCCTAACACTATCCTAGGGCTGATGCTAACCGTAACCCTAACACTATCCTTGGGCTGATGCTAACCCTAACCCTAACCCTAACACTATCCTAGGGCGGATGCTAACCCTAACCCTAACCCTAACACTATCCTAGGGCTGATGCTAACCCTAACACTAACACTATCCTAGGGCTGATGCTAACCCTAACCCTAACCCTAACATTATCCTAGGGCTGATGCTAACCCTAACCCTAACTCTAACACTATCTTAGGGCTGAGGCTAACCCTAACCCTAACACTATCCTACGGCTGATGCTAACCCTAACCCTAACCCTAACACTATCCTAGGGCTGATGCTAACCCTAACCCTAACACTATCCTAGGGCTGATGCTAACCCTAACCCTAACCCTAACACTATCCTAGGCCTGATGCTAACCCTATCCCTAACCCTAACACTCTCCTAGGGCTGAGGCTAACCCTAACCCTAACACTATCCTAGGGCTGATGCTAACACTAACCCAAACCCAAACACTATCCTAGGGTTGATGCTAACCCTAACCCTAACACTATCCTAGGGCTGATGCTAACCCTAACCCTAACCCTAACACTATCCTTGGGCTGATGCTAACCCTAACCCTAACACTATCCTGGGCCTGATGCTAACCCTAACCCTAACCCTAACACTATCCTACGGCTGATGCTAACCCTAACCCTAACACTATCCTTGGGCTGATGCTAACCCTAACCCTAACCCTAACACTATCCTAGGGCAGATGCTAACCCTAACGCTAACCCTAACACTATCCTTGAACTGATGCTAACCCTAACCCTAACCCTAACAATATCCTAGGCCTGATGATAACCCTAACCCTAACCCTAACTCTATCCTAGGATTTATGTTAACCCTAACCCTAACACTATCCTAGGGCTGATGCGAACCCTACCCCTAACCCTAACACTATCCTAGGGCGGATGCTAAGCCTAACCCTAACCCTAACACTATCCTAGGGCTGATGCTAACCCTAACACTAACACTATCCTAGGGCTGATGCTAACCCTAACCCTAACCCTAACATTATCCTAGGGCGGAGGCTAACCCTAACCCTAACCCTAACACTATCCTAGGGCTGATGCTAACCCTAACCCTAACATTATCCTAGGGCGGATGCTAACCCTAACCCTAACCCTAACACTATCCTAGGGCTGATGCTAACCCTAACCCTAACACTATCCTAGGGCTGATGCTAACCCTAACCCTAACCCTAACACTATCCTAGGGCTGAGGCTAATCCTAACCCTAACACTATCCTACGGCTGATGCTAACCCTAACCTTAACCCTAACACTATCCTTGAACTGATGCTAACCCTAACCCTAACCCTAACACTATCCTAGGCCTGATGATAACCCTAACCCTTACCCTAACACTATCCTAGGATTTATGTTAACCCTAAGCCTAACACTATCCTAGGGCTGATGCTAACCCTAACCCTAACACTATCCTAGGGCTGATGCTAACCCTAACACTAACATTATCCTAGGGCTGATGCTAACCCTAACTCTAACCCTAACACTCTCCAAGGGCTGATGCTAACCCTAACCCTAACCCTAACACTATCCTAGGGCTGATGCTAACCCTAACCCTAACACTATCCTAGGCCTGATGCTAACCCTAACCATAACCCTAACACTATCCTAGGGCTGATGTTAACCCTAACCCTAACTCTATCCTTGGGCTGATGCTAACCCTAACCCTAACCCTAACACTATCCTAGGGCGGATGCTAACCCTAACCCTAACCCTAACACTATCCTAGCGCTGATGCTAACCCTAACACTAACACTATCCTAGGGCTGATGCTAACCCTAACCCTAACCCTAACATTATCCTAGGGCTGATGCTAACCCTAACCCTAACTCTAACACTATCTTAGGGCTGAGGCTAACCTTAACCCTAACTCTAACACTATCTTAGGGCTGAGGCTAACCCTAACCATAACACTATCCTACGGCTGATGCTAACCCTAACCCTAACCCTAACACTATCCTTGGGCTCATGCTAACCCTAACCCTAACACTATCCTGGGCCTGATGCTAACCCTAACACTAACCCTAACACTATCCTAGGGCTGATGCTAACCCTAACCCTAACACTATCCTTGGGCTGATGCTAACCCTAACCCTAACCCTAACACTATCCTAGGGCGGATGCTAACCCTAACCCTAACCCTAACACTATCCTAGGGCTGATGCTAACCCTAACACTAACACTATCCTAGGGCTGATGCTAACCCTAACCCTAACCCTAACATTATCCTAGGGCTGATGCTAACCCTAACCCTAACTCTAACACTATCTTAGGGCTGAGGCTAACCCTAACCCTAACCGTAACACTATCCTTGAACTGATGCTAACCCTAACCCTAACCCTAACACTATCCTAGGCCTGATGATAACCCTAACCCTAACCCTAACACTATCCTAGGATTTATGTTAACCCTAACCCTAACACTATCCTAGGGCTGATGCTAACCCTAACCCTAACCCTAACACTATCCTAGGGCGGATGCTAACCCTAACCCTAACCCTAACACTATCCTAGGGCTGATGCTAACCCTAACACTAACACTATCCTAGGGCTGATGCTAACCCTAACCCTAACCCTAACATTATCCTAGGGCGGAGGCTAACCCTAACCCTAACCCTAACACTATCCTAGGGCTGATGCAACCCTAACCCTAACACTATCCTAGGGCTGATGCTAACCCTAACACTAACACTATCCTAGGGCTGATGCTAACCCTAACTCTAACCCTAACACTCTCCAAGGGCTGAGGCTAACCCTAACCCTAACCCTAACACTATCCTAGGGCTGATGTTAACCCTAACCCTAACACTATCCTAGGCCTGATGCTAACCCTAACCATAACCCTAACACTATCGTAGGGCTGATGCTAACCCTAACCCTAACACTATCCTTGGGCTGATGCTAACCCTAACCCTAACCCTAACACTATCCTAGGGCGAATGCTAACCCTAACCCTAACCCTAACACTATCCTAGGGCTGATGCTAACCCTAACACTAACACTATCCTAGGGCTGATGCTAACCCTAACCCTAACCCTAACATTATCCTAGGGCTGATGCTAACCCTAACCCAAACTCTAACACTATCATAGGGCTGAGGCTAACCCTAACCCTAACACTATCCTACGGCTGATGCTAACCCTAACCCTAACCCTAACACTATCCTTGAACTGATGCTAACCCTAACCCTAACCCTAACACTATCCTAGGCCTGATGATAACCCTAACCCTAACCCTAACACTATCCTAGGATTTATGTTAACCCTAACCCTAACACTATCCTAGGGCTGATGCTAACCCTAACCCTAACCCTAACACTATCCTAGGGCGGAGGCTAACCCTAACCCTAACCCTAACACTATCCTAGGGCTGATGCTAACCCTAACACTAACACTATCCGAGGCCTGATGCTAACCCTAACCCTAACCCTAACACTACCCTAGGGCTGATGCTAACCCTAACCCTAACACTATCCTAGGGCTGATGCTAACCCTAACACTAACACTATCCTAGGGCTGATGCTAACCCTAACTCTAACCCTAACACTCTCCAAGGGCTGATGATAACCCTAACCCTAACCCTAACACTATCCTAGGGCTGATGCTAACCCTAACCCTAACACTATACTAGGCCTGATGCTAACGCTAACCATAACCCTAACACTATCCTAGGGCTGATGCTAACCCTAACCCTAACTCTATTCTTGGGCTGATGCTAACCCTAACCCTAACCCTAACACTATCCTAGGGCGGATGCTAACCCTAACCCTAACCCTAACACTATCCTAGGGCTGATGCTAACCCTAACACTAACACTATCCTAGGGCTGATGCTAACCCTAACCCTAACCCTAACATTATCCTAGGGCTGATGCTAACCCTAACCTTAACTCTAACACTATCTTAGGGCTGAGGCTAACCCTAACCCTAACACTATCCTACGGCTGATGCTAACCCTAACCCTAACCCTAACACTATCCTTGAACTGATGCTAACCCTAACCCTAACCCTAACACTATCCTAGGCCTGATGATAACCCTAACCCTAACCCTAACACTATCCTAGGATTTATGTTAACCCTAACCCTAACACTATCCTAGGGCTGATGCTAACCCTAACCCTAACCCTAACACTCTCCTAGGGCGGATGCTAACCCTAACCCTAACCCTAACCCTATCCTAGGGCTGATGCTAACCCTAACACTAACACTATCCTAGGGCTGATGCTAACCCTAACCCTAACCCTAACATTATCCTTGGGCGGAGGCTAACCCTAACCCTAACCCTAACACTATCCTAGGGCTGATGCTAACCCTAACACTAACACTATCCGAGGCCTGATGCTAACCCTAACCCTAACCCTAACACTATCCTAGGGCTGATGCTAACCCTAACCCTAACACTATCCTAGGGCTGATGCTAACCCTAACACTAACACTATCCTAGGGCTGATGCTAACCCTAACTCTAACCCTAACACTCTCCAAGGGCTGAGGCTAACCCTAACCCTAACCCTAACACTATCCTAGGGCTGATGCTAACCCTAACCCTAACACTATCCTAGGCCTGATGCTAACCCTAACCATAACCCTAACACTATCCTAGGGCTGATGCTAACCCTAACCCTAACCCTAACATTATCCTAGGGCTGATGCTAACCCTAACCCTAACTCTAACACTATCTTAGGGCTGAGGCTAACCCTAACCCTAACCGTAACACTATCCTTGAACTGATGCTTACCCTAACCCTAACTCTAACACTATCCTAGGCCTGATGATAACCCTAACCCTAACCCTAACACTATCCTAGGATTTATGTTAACCCTAACCCTAACACTATCCTAGGGCTGATGCTAACCCTAACCCTAACCCTAACACTATCCTAGGGCGGATGCTAACCCTAACCCTAACCCTAACACTATCCTAGGGCTGATGCTAACCCTAACACTAACACTATCCTAGGGCTGATGCTAACCCTAACCCTAACCCTAACATTATCCTAGGGCGGAGGCTAACCCTAACCCTAACCCTAACACTATCCTAGGGCTGATGCAACCCTAACCCTAACACTATCCTAGGGCTGATGCTAACCCTAACACTAACACTATCCTAGGGCTGATGCTAACCCTAACTCTAACCCTAACACTCTCCAAGGGCTGAGGCTAACCCTAACCCTAACCCTAACACTATCCTAGGGCTGATGGTAACCCTAACCCTAACACTATCCTAGGCCTGATGCTAACCCTAACCATAACCCTAACACTATCGTAGGGCTGATGCTAACCCTAACCCTAACACTATCCTTGGGCTGATGCTAACCCTAACCCTAACCCTAACACTATCCTAGGGCGAATGCTAACCCTAACCCTAACCCTAACACTATCCTAGGGCTGATGCTAACCCTAACACTAACACTATCCTAGGGCTGATGCTAACCCTAACCCTAACCCTAACATTATCCTAGGGCTGATGCTAACCCTAACCCAAACTCTAACACTATCTTAGGGCTGAGGCTAACCCTAACCCTAACTCTAACACTATCTTAGGGCTGAGGCTAACCCTAACCCTAACACTATCCTACGGCTGATGCTAACCCTAACCCTAACCCTAACACTATCCTTGAACTGATGCTAACCCTAACCCTAACCCTAACACTATCCTAGGCCTGATGATAACCCTAACCCTAACCCTAACACTATCCTAGGATTTATGTTAACCCTAACCCTAACACTATCCTAGGGCTGATGCTAACCCTAACCCTAACCCTAACACTATCCTAGGGCGGATGCTAACCCTAACCCTAACCCTAACACTATCCTAGGGCTGATGCTAACCCTAACACTAACACTATCCTAGGGCTGATGCTAACCCTAACCCTAACCCTAACATTATCCTAGGGCGGAGGCTAACCCTAACCCTAACCCTAACACTATCCTAGGGCTGATGCTAACCCTAACACTAACACTATCCGAGGCCTGATGCTAACCCTAACCCTAACCCTAACACTACCCTAGGGCTGATGCTAACCCTAACCCTAACACTATCCTAGGGCTGATGCTAACCCTAACACTAACACTATCCTAGGGCTGATGCTAACCCTAACTCTAACCCTGACACTCTCCAAGGGCTGATGATAACCCTAACCCTAACCCTAACACTATCCTAGGGCTGATGCTAACCCTAACCCTAACACTATACTAGGCCTGATGCTAACCCTAACCATAACCCTAACACTATCCTAGGGCTGATGCTAACCCTAACCCTAACTCTATTCTTGGGCTGATGCTAACCCTAACCCTAACCCTAACACTATCCTAGGGCGGATGCTAACCCTAACCCTAACCCTAACACTATCCTAGGGCTGATGCTAACCCTAACACTAACACTATCCTAGGGCTGATGCTAACCCTAACCCTAACCCTAACATTATCCTAGGGCTGATGCTAACCCTAACCTTAACTCTAACACTATCTTAGGGCTGAGGCTAACCCTTACCCTAACACTATCCTACGGCTGATGCTAACCCTAACCCTAACCCTAACACTATCCTTGAACTGATGCTAACCCTAACCCTAACCCTAACACTATCCTAGGCCTGATGATAACCCTAACCCTAACCCTAACACTATCCTAGGATTTATGTTAACCCTAACCCTAACACTATCCTAGGGCTGATGCTAACCCTAACCCTAACCCTAACACTCTCCTAGGGCGGATGCTAACCCTAACCCTAACCCTAACCCTATCCTAGGGCTGATGCTAACCCTAACACTAACACTATCCTAGGGCTGATGCTAACCCTAACCCTAACCCTAACATTATCCTAGGGCGGAGGCTAACCCTAACCCTAACCCTAACACTATCCTAGGGCTGATGCTAACCCTAACACTAACACTATCCGAGGCCTGATGCTAACCCTAACCCTAACCCTAACACTATCCTAGGGCTGATGCTAACCCTAACCCTAACACTATACTAGGGCTGATGCTAACCCTAACACTAACACTATCCTAGGGCTGATGCTAACCCTAACTCTAACCCTAACACTCTCCAAGGGCTGAGGCTAACCCTAACCCTAACCCTAACACTATCCTAGGGCTGATGCTAACCCTAACCCTAACACTATCCTAGGCCTGATGCTAACCCTAACCATAACCCTAACACTATCCTAGGGCTGATGCTAACCCTAACACTAACCCTAACACTATCCTAGGGCTGATGCTAACCCTAACCCTAACACTATCCTTGGGCTGATGCTAACCCTAGCCCTAACCCTAACACTATCCTAGAGCGGATGCTAACCCTAACCCTAACCCTAACACTATCCTAGGGCTGATGCTAACCCTAACACTAACACTATCCTAGGGCTGATGCTAACCCTAACCCTAACCCTAATATTATCCTAGGGCTGATGCTAACCCTAACCCTAACTCTAACACTATCTTAGTGCTGAGGCTAACCCTAACCCTAACTCTAACACTATCTTAGGGCTGAGGCTAACCCTAACCCTAACACTATCCTAGGCCTGATGATAACCCTAACCCTAACCTTAACACTATCCTAGGGCTGATGCTAACCCTAACCCTAACACTATCCTAGGGCTGATGCTAACCCTAACCCTAACCCTAACACTATCCTAAGTCTGATGCTAACCCTAGACCTCACACTATACTAGGCCTGATGATAACCATAACCCTAACCTTAACACTATCCTAGGGCTGATGCTAACCGTAACCCTAACACTATCCTAGGCCTGATGATAACCCTAACCCTAACCCTAACACTATCCTAGGGCTGATGCTAGCCCTAACCCTAACACTATCCTAGGGCTGATTCTAACCCTAACCCTAACCCTAACACTATCCTAGGGCTGATGCTAAGCCTAACGCTAACCCTAACACTATCCTTGAACTGATGGTAACCCTAACCCTAACCCTAACACTATCCTAGGGTTTATGTTAACCCTAACCCTAACACTATCCTAGGGCTGATGCTAACCCTAACCCTAAACCTAACACTATCCTAGGGCGGATGCTAACCCTAACCCTAACCCAAACACTATCCTAGGGCTGATGCTAACCCTAACACTAACACTATCCTAGGGCTGAAGCTAACCCTAACCCTAACCTAACACTCTCCAAGGGCTGATGCTAACCCTAACCCTAACCCTAACACTATATTAGGGCTGATGCTAACCCTAACCCTAACACTATCCTAGGGATGATGCTAACCCTAACCCTAACCCTAACACTGTCCTAGGTCTGATGCTAACCCTAACCCTAACAATATCCTAGGGCTGATGCTAACCCTAAACCTAACCCTAATACTGACCTAGGGCTGATGCTAACCCTAACCCTAACACTATCCTAGGGCTGATGCTAACCCTAACCCTAACCCTAACACTATCCTAGGGCTGATGCTAACCCTAACCCTAACACTATCCTAGGGCTGATGCTAACCCTAAACCTAACCCTAACACTATCCTAGTGCTGATGCTAACCCTAACAGTAACACTATCCTAGGGCTGATGCTAACCCTAACCCTAACCCTAACACTATCCTAGGGCTGATGCTAACCCTAACCCTAACCCAAACGCTATCCTAGGGTTGATGCTAACCCTAACCCTAACACTATCCTTGGGCTGATGCTAACCCTAACCCTAACCCTAACACTATCCTTGGGATGATGCTAACCCTAACCCTAACACTATCCTGGGCCTGATGCTAACCCTAACCCTAACCCTAACACTATCCTAGGGCTGATGCTAACCCTAACCCTAACAATATCCTTGGGCTGATGCTAACCCTAAACCTAACCCTAACACTATCCTAGGGCAGATGCTAAACCTAACGCTAACCCTAACACTATCCTTGAACTGATGTTAACCCTAACCCTAACCCTAACACTATTCTAGGCATGATGATAACCCTAACCCTAACCCTAACACTATCCTAGGGTTTATGTTAACCCTAACCCTAACACTATTATAGGGCTGATGCTAACCCTAACCCTAACCCTAACACTATCCTAGGGCGGATGCTAACCCTAACCCTAACCCTAACACTATCCTAGGGCTGATGCTAACCCTAACACTAACACTATCCTAGGGCTGATGCTAACCCTAACCCTAACCCTAACATTATCCTAGGGCGGATGCTAACCCTAACGCTAACCCTAACACTATCCTAGGGCTGATGCTAACCCTAACACTAACACTATCCTAGGCCTGATGCTAACCCTAACCCTAACTCTAACACTATCCTAGGGCTGATGCTAACCCTAACCCTAACACTATCCTAGGGCTGATGCTAACCCTAACACTAACACTATCCTAGGGCTGATGCTAACCCTAACCCTAACCCTAACACTCTCCAAGGGCTGATGCTAACCCTAACCCTAACCCTAACACTATCCTAGGGCTGATGCTAACCCTAACCCTAACCCTAACACTATCCTAGGGCTGATGCTAACCCTAACCCTAACACTATCCTAGGGCTGATGCTAACCCTAACCCTAACCCTAACACTATCCTAGGGCTGATGCTAACCCTAACCCTAACAATATCCTTGGGCTGATGCTAACCCTAAACCTAACCCTAACACTATCCTAGGGCAGATGCTAAACCTAACGCTAACCCTAACACTATCCTTGAACTGATGTTAACCCTAACCCTAACCCTAACACTATTCTAGGCATGATGATAACCCTAACCCTAACCCTAACACTATCCTAGGGTTTATGTTAACCCTAACCCTAACACAATTATAGGGCTGATGCTAACCCTAACCCTAACCCTAACACTATCCTAGGTCGGATGCTAACCCTAACCCTAACCCTAACACTATCCTAGGGCTGATGCTAACCCTAACACTAACACTATCCTAGGGCTGATGCTAACCCTAACCCTAACCCTAACATTATCCTAGGGCGGATGCTAACCCTAACGCTAACCCTAACACTATCCTAGGGCTGATGCTAACCCTAACACTAACACTATCCTAGGCCTGATGCTAACCCTAACCCTAACTCTAACACTATCCTAGGGCTGATGCTAACCCTAACCCTAACACTATCCTAGGGCTGATGCTAACCCTAACACTAACACTATCCTAGGGCTGATGCTAACCCTAACCCTAACCCTAACACTCTCCAAGGGCTGATGCTAACCCTAACCCTAACCCTAACACTATCCTAGGGCTGATGCTAACCCTAACCCTAACCCTAACACTATCCTAGGGCTGATGCTAACCCTAACCCTAACACTATCCTAGGGCTGATGCTAACCCTAACCCTAACCCTAACAGTATCCTTGGGCTGATGCTAACCCTAACAGTAACACTATCCTAGGGCTGATGCTAACCCTAACCCTAACCCTAACACTATCCTAGGGCTGATGCTAACCCTAACCCTAACCCTAACACTATCCTAGAGCTGATGCTAACCCTAACCCTAACCCTAACACTATCCTTGGGCTGATGCTAACCCTAACCCTAACACTATCCTGGGCCTGATGCTAACCCTAACCCTAACCCTAACACTATCCTAGGGCTGATGCTAACCCTAAACCTAACACTATCCTTGGGCTGATGCTAACCCTAACCCTAACCCTAACAATATCCTAGGGCAGATGCTAACCCTAACCCTAACCCTAACACTATCCTTGGGCTCATGCTAACCCTAACCCTAACACTATCCTGGGCCTGATGCTAACCCTAACCCTAACCCTAACACTATCCTAGGGCTGATGCTAACCCTAACCCTAACACTATCCTTGGGCTGATGCTAACCCTAACCCTAACCCTAACACTATCCTAGGGCGGATGCTAACCCTAACCCTATCCCTAACACTATCCTAGGGCTGATGCTAACCCTAACCCTAACACTATCCTAGGGCTGATGCTAACCCTAACACTAACACTATCCTAGGGCTGATGCTAACCCTAACCCTAACTCTAACACTATCTTAGGGCTGAGGCTAACCCTAACCCTAACACTATCCTACGGCTGATGCTAACCCTAACCCTAACCCTAACACTATCCTAGGGCTGATGCTAACCCTAACCCTAACACTATCCTAGGGCTGAAGCTAACCCTAACCCTAACCCTAACACTATCCTAGGGCTGATGCTAACCCTAACCCTAACACTATCCTAGTTCTGATGCTAACCCTAACCCTAACCCTAACACTATCCTAGGCCTGATGGTAACCCTAACCCTAACCCTAACACTATCCTAGGGTTTATGTTAACCCTAACCCTAACACTATCCTAGGGCTGATGCTAACCCTAACCCTAACCCTAACACTATCCTAGGGCGGATGCTAACCCTAACCCTAACCCTAACAGTATCCTAGGGCAGATGCTATCCCTAACACTAACACTATCCTAGGGCTGAAGCTAACCCTAACCCTAACCCTAACACTCTCCAAGGGCTGATGCTAACCCTAACCCTAACCCTAACACTATCCTAGGGCTGATGCTAACCCTAACCCTAACACTATCCTAGGGCTGATGCTAACCCTAACCCTAACCCTAACACTATCCTAGGGCTGATGCTAACCCTAACCCTAACACTATCCTAGGGCTGATGCTAACCCTAACCCTAACCCTAACACTATCCTAGGGCTGATGCTAACCCTAACAGTAACACTATCCTAGGGCTGATGCTAACCCTAACCCTAACCCTAACACTATCCTAGGGCTGATGCTAACCCTAACCCTAACCCAACACTATCCTAGGGTTGATGCTAACCCTAACCCTAACACTATCCTAGGGCTGATGCTAACCCTAACCCTAACACTATCCTAGGGCTGATGCTAACCCTAACCCTAACCCAACACTATCCTAGGGTTGATGCTAACCCTAACCCTAACACTATCCTTGGGCTGATGCTAACCCTAACCCTAACACTATCCTGGGCCTGATGCTAACCCTAACCCTAACCCTAACACTATCCTAGGGCTGATGCTAACCCTAACCCTAACACTATCCTTGGGCTGATGCTAACCCTAACCCTAACCCTAACACTATCCTAGGGCAGATGCTAAACCTAACTCTAACCCTGACACTATCCTTGAACTGATGTTAACCCTAACCCTAACCCTAACACTATCCTAGGCCTGATGATAACCCTAACCCTAACCCTAACACTATCCTAGGGTTTATGTTAACCCTAACCCTAACACTATCCTAGGGCTGATGCTAACCCTAACCCTAACCCTAACACTATCCTAGGGCGGATGCTAACCCTAACCCTAACCCTAACACTATCCTAGGGCTGATGCTAACCCTAACCCTAACACTATCCTTGGGCTGATGCTAACCCTAACCCTAACCCTAACAATATCCTAGGGCAGATGCTAACCCTAACCCTAACCCTAACACTATCCTTGGGCTCATGCTAACCCTAACCCTAACACTATCCTGGGCCTGATGCTAACCCTAACCCTAACCCTAACACTATCCTAGGGCTGATGCTAACCCTAACCCTAACACTATCCTTGGGCTGATGCTAACCCTAACCCTAACCCTAACACTATCCTAGGGCGGATGCTAACCCTAACCCTAACCCTAACACTATCCTAGGGATGATGCTAACACTAACCCTAACACTATCCTAGGGCTGATGCTAACCCTAACACTAACACTATCCTAGGGCTGATGCTAACCCTAACCCTAACTCTAACACTATCTTAGGGCTGAGGCTAACCCTAACCCTAACACTATCCTACGGCTGATGCTAACCCTAACCCTAAACCTAACACTATCCTAGGGCTGATGCTAACCCTAACCCTAACACTATCCTAGGGCTGAAGCTAACCCTAACCCTAACCCTAACACTATCCTAGGGCTGATGCTGACCCTAACCCTAACACTATCCTAGTTCTGATGCTAACCCTAACCCTAACCCTAACACTATCCTAGGCCTGATGATAACCCTAACCCTAACCCTAACACTATCCTAGGGTTTATGTTAACCCTAACCCTAACACTATCCTAGGGCTGATGCTAACCCTAACCATAACCCTAACACTATCCTAGGGCGGATGCTAACCCTAACCCTAACCCTAACAGTATCCTAGGGCAGATGCTATCCCTAACACTAACACTATCCTAGGGCTGAAGCTAACCCTAACCCTAACCCTAACACTCTCCAAGGGCTGATGCTAACCCTAACCCTAACCCTAACACTATCCTAGGGCTGATGCTAACCCTAACCCTAACACTATCCTAGGGCTGATGCTAACCCTAACCCTAACCCTAACACTATCCTAGGGCTGATGCTAACCCTAACCCTAACACTATCCTAGGGCTGATTCTAACCCTAACCCTAACCCTAACACTATCCTAGGGCTGATGCTAACCCTAACAGTAACACTATCCTAGGGCTGATGCTAACCCTAACCCTAACCCTAACACTATCCTAGGGCTGATGCTAACCCTAACCCTAACCCAACACTATCCTAGGGTTGATGCTAACCCTAACCCTAACACTATCCTAGGGCTGATGCTAACCCTAACCCTAACCCTAACACTATCCTTGGGCTGATGCTAAGCCTAACCCTAACACTATCCTGGGCCTGATGCTAACCCTAACCCTAACCCTAACACTATCCTAGGGCTGATGCTAACCCTAACCCTAACACTATCCTTGGGCTGATGCTAACCCTAACCCTAACCCTAACACTATCCTAGGGCAGATGCTAAACCTAACTCTAACCCTAACACTATCCTTGAACTGATGTTAACCCTAACCCTAACCCTAACACTATCCTAGGCCTGATGATAACCCTAACCCTAACCCTAACACTATCCTAGGGTTTATGTTAACCCTAACCCTAACACTATCCTAGGGCTGATGCTAACCCTAACCCTAACCCTAACACTATCCTAGGGCGGATGCTAACCCTAACCCTAACCCTAACACTATCCTAGGGCTGATGCTAACCCTAACACTAACACTATCCTAGGGCTGATGCTAACCCTAACGCTAACCCTAACATTATCCTAGGGCGGATGCTAACACTAACCCTAACCCTAACACTATCCAAGGGCTGATGCTAACCCTAACACTAACACTATCCTAGGCCTGATGCTAACCCTAACCCTAACTCTAACACTATACTAGGGCTGATGCTAACCCTAACCCTAACACTATCCTAGGGCTGATGCTAACCCTAACACTAACACTATCCTAGGGCTGATGCTAACCCTAACCCTAACCCTAACACTCTCCAAGGGCTGATGCTAACCCTAACCCTAACCCTAACACTATCCTAGGGCTGATGCTAACCCTAACAATAACCCTAACACTATCCTAGGGCTGATGCTAACCCTAACACTAACACTATCCTAGGGCTGATGCTAACCCTAACCCTAACCCTAACAGTATCCTTGGGCTGATGCTAACCCTAACAGTAACACTATCCTAGGGCTGATGCTAACCCTAACCCTAACCCTAACACTATCCTAGGGCTGATGCTAACCCTAACCCTAACCCAAACACTATCCTAGGGTTGATGCTAACCCTAACCCTAACACTATCCTAGGGCTGATGCTAACCCTAACCCTAACAATAACACTATCCTTGGGCTGATGCTAACCCTAACCCTAACACTATCCTGGGCCTGATGCTAACCCTAACCCTAACCCTAACACTATCCTAGGGCTGATGCTAACCCTAAACCTAACACTATCCTTGGGCTGATGCTAACCCTAACCCTAACCCTAACACTATCCTAGGGCAGATGCTAAACCTAACGCTAACCCTAACACTATCCTTGAACTGATGTTAACCCTAACCCTAACCCTAACACTATCCTAGGCCTGATGATAACCCTAACCCTAACCCTAACACTAACCTATGGTTTATGTTAACCCTAAACCTAACACTATCCTAGGGCTGATGCTAACCCTAACCCTAACCCTAACACTATCCTAGGGCGGATGCTAACCCTAACCCTAACCCTAACACTATCCTAGGGCTGATGCTAACCCTAACACTAACACTATCCTAGGGCTGATGCTAACCCTAACCCTAACCCTAACATTATCCTAGGGCGGATGCTAACCCTAACCCTAACCCTAACACTATCCTAGGGCTGATGCTAACCCTAAAACTAACACTATCCTAGGCCTGATGCTAACCCTAACCCTAACTCTAACACTATCCTAGGGCTGATGCTAACCCTAACCCTAACCCTAACACTATCCTAGGGCGGATGCTAACCCTAACCCTAACCCTAACACTATCCTAGGGCAGATGCTATCCCTAACACTAACACTATCCTAGGGCTGAAGCTAACCCTAACCCTAACCCTGACACTCTCCAAGGGCTGATGCTAACCCTAACCCTAACCCTAACACTATCCTAGGGCTGATGCTAACCCTAACCCTAACACTATCCTAGGGCTGATGCTAACCCTAACCCTAACCCTAAAACTATCCTAGGGCTGATGCTAACCCTAACCCTAACACTATCCTAGGGCTGATGCTAACCCTAACCCTAACCCTAACACTATCCTAGGGCTGATGCTAACCCTAACAGTAACACTATCCTAGGGCTGATGCTAACCCTAACCCTAACCCTAACACTATCCTAGGGATGATGCTAACCCTAACCCTAACCCTAACACTATCCTAGGGTTGATGCTAACCCTAACCCTAACACTATCCTAGGGCTGATGCTAACCCTAACCCTAACCATAACACTATCCTTGGGCTGATGCTAACCCTAACCCTAACACTATCCTGGGCCTGATGCTAACCCTAACCCTAACCCTAACACTATCCTAGGGCTGATGCAAACCCTAACCCTAACACTATCCTTGGGCTGATGCTAACCCTAACCCTCACCCTAACACTATCCTAGGGCAGATGCTAAACCTAACTCTAACCCTAACACTATCCTTGAACTGATGTTAACCCTAACCCTAACCCTAACACTATCCTAGGCCTGATGATAACCCTAACCCTAACCCTAACACTATGCTAGGGTTTATGTTAACCCTAACCCTAACACTATCCTAGGGCTGATGCTAACCCTAACCCTAACCCTAACACTATCCTAGGGCGGATGCTAACCCTAACCCTAACCCTAACACTATCCTAGGGCTGATGCTAACCCTAACACTAACACTATCCTAGGGCTGATGCTAACCCTAACGCTAACCCTAACATTATCCTAGGGCGGATGCTAACACTAACCCTAACCCTAACACTATCCTAGGGCTGATGCTAACCCTAACACTAACACTATCCTAGGCCTGATGCTAACCCTAACCCTAACTCTAACACTATACTAGGGCTGATGCTAACCCTAACCCTAACACTATCCTAGGGCTGATGCTAACGCTAACACTAACACTATCCTAGGGCTGATGCTAACCCTAACCCTAACCCTAACACTCTCCAAGGGCTGATGCTAACCCTAACCCTAACCATAACACTATCCTAGGGCTGATGCTAACCCTAACCCTAACCCTAACACTATCCTAGGGCTGATGCTAACCCTAACCCTAACAGTATCCTAGGGCTGATGCTAACCCTAACCCTAACCCTAACAGTATCCTTGGGCTGATGCTAACCCTAACAGTAACACTATCCTAGGGCTGATGCTAACCCTAACCCTAACCCTAACACTATCCTAGGGCTGATGCTAACCCTAACCCTAACCCAAACACTATCCTAGGGTTGATGCTAACCCTAACCCTAACACTATCCTAGGGCTGATGCTAACCCTAACCCTAACCCTAACACTATCCTTGGGCTGATGCTAACCCTAACCCTAACACTATCCTGGGCCTGATGCTAACCCTAACCCTAACCCTAACACTATCCTAGGGCTGATGCTAACCCTAACCCTAACACTATCCTTGGGCTGATGCTAACCCTAACCCTAACCCTAACACTATCCTAGGGCAGATGCTAAACCTAACGCTAACCCTAACACTATCCTTGAACTGATGTTAACCCTAACCCTAACCCTAACACTATCCTAGGCCTGATGATAACCCTAACCCTAACCCTAACACTATCCTATGGTTTATGTTAACCCTAAACCTAACACTATCCTAGGGCTGATGCTAACCCTAACCCTAACCCTAACACTATCCTAGGGCGGATGCTAACCCTAACCCTAACCCTAACACTATCCTAGGGCTGATGCTAACCCTAACAATAACACTATCCTAGGGCTGATGCTAACCCTAACCCTAACCCTAACATTATCCTAGGGCGGATGCTAACCCTAACCCTAACCCTAACACTATCCTAGGGCTGATGCTAACCCTAACACTAACACTATCCTAGGCCTGATGCTAACCCTAACCCTAACTCTAACACTATCCTAGGGCTGATGCTAACCCTAACCCTAACACTATCCTAGGGCTGATGCTAACCCTAACACTAACACTATCCTAGGGCTGATACTAACCCTAACCCTAACCCTAACACTCTCCAAGGGCTGATGCTAACCCTAACCCTAACCCTAACACTATCCTAGGGCTGATGCTAACCCTAACCCTAACACTATCCTAGGCCTGATGCTAACCCTAACCCTAACCCTAACCCTAACACTATCCTAGGGCTGATGCTAACCCTAACCCTAACACTATCCTAGGGCTGATGCTAACCCTAACCCTAACCCTAACCCTATCCTAGGGCTGATGCTAACCCTATCCCTAACACTATCCTAGGCCTGATGATAACCCTAACCCTAACCCTAACACTATCCTAGGGCTGATGCTAACCCTAACCCTAACACTATCCTAGGGCTGATGCTAACCCTAACCCTAACCCTAACACTATCCTAAGTCTGATGCTAACCCTAGACCTCACACTATACTAGGCCTGATGATAACCATAACCCTAACCTTAACACTATCCTAGGGCTGATGCTAACCCTAACCCTAACCCTAACACTATCCTAGAGCTGATGCTAACCCTAACCCTAACACTATCCTAGGCCTGATGATAACCCTAACCCTAACCCTGACACTATCCTAGGGCTGATGCTAACCCTAACCCTAACACTATCCTAGGGCTGATGCTAACCCTAACCCTAACCCTAACACTATCCTAGGCCTGATGCTAACCCTATCCCTAACCCTACCACTCTCCTAGGGCTGAGGCTAACCCTAGCCCTAACCCTAACACTATCCTTGGGCTGATGCTAACCCTAACCCTAACACTATCCTGGGCCTGATGCTAACCCTAACCCTAACCCTAACACTATCCTAGGGCTGATGCTAACCCTAACCCTAACACTATCCTTGGGCTGATGCTAACCCTAACCCTAACCCTAACAATATCCTAGGGCAGATGCTAACCCTAACCCTAACCCTAACACTATCCTTGGGCTCATGCTAACCCTAACCATAACACTATCCTGGGCCTGATGCTAACCCTAACCCTAACCCTAACACTATCCTAGGGCTAATGCTAACCCTAACCCTAACACTATCCTTGGGCTGATGCTAACCCTAACCCTAACCCTAACACTATCCTAGGGGGGATGATAACCCTAACCCTAACCCTAACACTATCCTAGGGCTGATGCTAACCCTAACACTAACACTATCCTAGGGCTGATGCTAACCCTAACCCTAACCCTAACATTATCCTAGGGCTGATGCTAACCCTAACCCTAACTCTAACACTATCTTAGGGCTGAGGCTAACCCTAACCCTAACACTATCCTACGGCTGATGCTAACCCTAACCCTAACCCTAACACTATCCTAGGGCTGATGCTAACCCTAACCCTAACACTATCCTAGGGCTGATGCTAACCCTAACCCTAACCCTAACACTATCCTAGGGCTGATGCTAACCCTAACCCTAACACTATCCTAGTTCTGATGCTAACCCTAACCCTAACCCTAACACTATCCTAGGGCTGATGCTAACCGTAACCCTAACATTATCCTAGGCCTGATGATAACACTAACCCTAACCCTAACACTATCCTAGGGCTGATGCTAACCCTAACCCTAACCCTAACACTATCCTACGGCTGATGCTAACCCTAACGCTAACCCTAACACTATCCTTGAACTGATGCTAACCCTAACCCTAACCCTAACACTATCCTAGGCCTGATGATAACCCTAACCCTAACCCTAACACTATCCTAGGGTTTATGTTAACCCTAACCCTAACACTATCCTAGGGCTGATGCTAACCCTAACCCTAACCCTAACACTATCCTAGGGCGGATGCTAACCCTAACCCTAACCCTAACAGTATCCTAGGGCAGATGCTAACCCTAACACTAACACTATCCTAGGGCTGAAGCTAACCCTAACCCTAACCCTAACACTCTCCAAGGGTTGATGCTAACCCTAACCCTATCCCTAACACTATCCTAGGGCTGATGCTAACCCTAACCCTAACACTATCGTAGCGCTGATGCTAACCCTAACCCTAACCCTAACACTATCCTAGGGTTGATGCTAACCCTAACCCTAACACTATCCTAGGGCTGATGCTAACCCTAACCCTAACCCTAACACTATCCTAGGGCTGATGCTAACCCTAACCCTAACACTATCCTAGGGCTGATGCTAACCCTAACCCTAACCCTAACACTATCCTAGGGCTGATGCTAACCCTAACAGTAACACTATCCTAGGGCTGATGCTAACCCTAACCCTAACCCTAACACTATCCTAGGGCTAATGCTAACCCTAACCCTAACCCAAACACTATCCTGGGGTTGATGTTAACCCTAACCCTAACACTATCCTAGGGCTGATGCTAACCCTAACCCTAACGCTAACACTATCCTTGGGCTGATGCTAACCCTAACCCTAACACTATCCTGGGCCTGATGCTAACCCTAACCCTAACCCTAAAACTATCCTAGGGCTGATGCTAACCCTAACCCTAACACTATCCTTGGGCTGATGCTAACCCTTACCCTAACCCTAACACTATCCTAGGGCAGATGCTAACCCTAACGCTAACCCTAACACTATCCTTGAACTGATGTTAACCCTAACCCTAACCCTAACACTATCCTAGGCCTGATGATAACCCTAACCCTAACCCTAACACTATCCTAGGGTTTATGTTAACCCTAACCCTAACAATATCCTAGGGCTGATGCTAACCCTAACACTAACACTATCCTAGGGATGATGCTAACCCTAACCCTATCCCTGACACAATCCTAGGGCTGATGCTAACCCTAACCCTAACACTATCCTAGGGCTGATGCTAACCCTAACACTAACACCATCCTAGGGCTGATGCTAACCCTAACCCTAACCCTAAAACTCTCCAAGGGCTGATGCTAACCCTAACCCTAACCCTAACACTATCCTAGGGCTGATGCTAACCCTAACCCTAACTCTAACACTATCCTAGGGCTGATGCTAACCCTAACCCTAACACTATCCTAGGCCTGATGCTAACCCTAACCCTAACCCTAACACTATCCTAGGGCTGATGCTAACCCTAACCCTAACACTATCCTAGGGCTGATGCTAACCCTAACCCTAACCCTAACACTATCCTAGGGCTGATGCTAACCCTAACCCTAGCACTATCCTAGGCCTGATGCTAACCCTAACCCTAACCCTAACACTATCCTAGGGCTGATGCTAACCCTAACCCTAACACTATCCTAGGGCTGATGCTAACCCTAACCCTAACCCTAACACTATCCTAAGTCTGATGCTAACCCTAGACCTCACACTATACTAGGCCTGATGATAACCATAACCCTAACCTTAACACTATCCTAGGGCTGATGCTAACCCTAACCCTAACCCTAACACTATCCTAGAGCTGATGCTAACCCTAACCCTAACACTATCCTAGGGCTGATGCTAACCCTAACCCTAACCCAAACACTATCCTAGGGTTGATGCTAACCCTAACCCTAACACTATCCTAGGGCTGATGCTAACCCTAACCCTAACCCTAACACTATCCTTGGGCTGATGCTAACCCTAACCCTAACACTATCCTGGGCCTGATGCTAACCCTAACCCTAACCCTAACACTATCCTAGGGCTGATGCTAACCCTAACCCTAACACTATCCTTGGGCTGATGCTAACCCTAACTCTAACCCTAACACTATCCTAGGGCAGATGCCAAACCTAACTCTAACCCTAACACTATCCTTGAACTGATGTTAACCCTAACCCTAACCCTAACACTATCCTAGGCCTGATGATAACACTAACCCTAACCCTAACACTATCCTAGGGTTTATGTTAACCCTAACCCTAACACTATCCTAGGGCTGATGCTAACCCTAACACTAACACTATCCTAGGGCTGATGCTAACCCTAACCCTAACCCTAACTTTATCCTAGGGCGGATGCTAACCCTAACCCTAACCCTAACACTATCCTAGGGCTGATGCTAACCCTAACACTAACACTATCCTAGGCCTGATGCTAACCCTAACCCTAACTCTAACACTATCCTAGGGCTGATGCTAACCCTAACCCTAACCCTAACACTATCCTAGGGCGGATGCTAACCCTAACCCTAACCCTAACACTATCCTAGGGCAGATGCTATCCCTAACACTAACACTATCCTAGGGCTGAAGCTAACCCTAACCCTAACCCTGACACTCTCCAAGGGCTGATGCTAACCCTAACCTTAACCCTAACACTATCCTAGGGCTGATGCTAACCCTAACCCTAACACTATCCTAGGGCTGATGCTAACCCTAACCCTAACCCTAACACTATCCTAGGGCTGATGCTAACCCTAACCCTAACACTATCCTAGGGCTGATGCTAACCCTAACCCTAACCCTAACACTATCCTAGGGCTGATGCTAACCCTAACAGTAACACTATCCTAGGGCTGATGCTAACCCTAACCCTAACCCTAACACTATCCTAGGGCTGATGCTAACCCTAACCCTAACCCAAACACTATCCTAGGGTTGATGCTAACCCTAACCCTAACACTATCCTAGGGCTGATGCT
This sequence comes from Lemur catta, assembly GCF_020740605.2. Classification (NCBI taxonomy): domain Eukaryota; kingdom Metazoa; phylum Chordata; class Mammalia; order Primates; family Lemuridae; genus Lemur; species Lemur catta. The sequence goes on from NC_059134.1 coordinate 2,609,524, forward strand.
AACCCTAACCCTAACCCTAACACTATCCTTGGGCTGATGCTAACCCTAACCCTAACACTATCCTGGGCCTGATGCTAACCCTAACCCTAACCCTAACACTATCCTAGGGCTGATGCTAACCCTAACCCTAACACTATCCTTGGGCTGATGCTAACCCTAACCCTAACCCTAACACTATCCTAGGGCAGATGCTAAACCTAACTCTAACCCTAACACTATCCTTGAACTGATGTTAACCCTAACCCTAACCCTAACACTATCCTAGGCCTGATGATAACCCTAACCCTAACCCTAACACTATCCTAGGGTTTATGTTAACCCTAACCCTAACACTATCCTAGGGCTGATGCTAACCCTAACCCTAACCCTAACACTATCCTAGGGCGGATGCTAACCCTAACCCTAACCCTAACACTATCCTAGGGCTGATGCTAACCCTAACAGTAACACTATCCTAGGGCTGATGCTAACCCTAACGCTAACCCTAACATTATCCTAGGGCGGATGCTAACACTACCCCTAACCCTAACACTATCCTAGGGCTGATGCTAACCCTAACACTAACACTATCCTAGGCCTGATGTTAACCCTAACCCTAACTTTAACACTATACTAGGGCTGATGCTAACCCTAACCCTAACACTATCCTAGGGCTGATGCTAACCCTAACACTAACACTATCCTAGGGCTGATGCTAACCCTAACCCTAACCCTAACACTCTCCAAGGGCTGATGCTAACCCTAACCCTAACCCTAACACTATCCTAGGGCTGATGCTAACCCTAACCCTAACCCTAACACTATCCTAGGGCTGATGCTAACCCTAACCCTAACAGTATCCTAGGGCTGATGCTAACCCTAACCCTAACCCGAACAGTATCCTTGGGCTGATGCTAACCCTAACAGTAACACTATCCTAGGGCTGATGCTAACCCTAAGCCTAACCCTAACACTATCCTAGGGCTGATGCTAACCCTAACCCTAACCCAAACACTATCCTAGGGTTGATGCTAACCCTAACCCTAACACTATCCTAGGGCTGATGCTAACCCTAACCCTAACCCTAACACTATCCTTGGGCTGATGCTAACCCTAACCCTAACACTATCCTGGGCCTGATGCTAACCCTAACCCTAACCCTAACACTATCCTAGGGCTGATGCTAACCCTAACCCTAACACTATCCTTGGGCTGATGCTAACCCTAACCCTAACCCTAACACTATCCTAGGGCAGATGCTAAACCTAACGCTAACCCTAACACTATCCTTGAACTGATGTTAACCCTAACCCTAACCCTAACACTATCCTAGGCCTGATGATAACCCTAACCGTAACCCTAACACTATCCTATGGTTTATGTTAACCCTAAACCTAACACTATCCTAGGGCTGATGCTAACCCTAACACTAACACTATCCTAGGCCTGATGCTAACCCTAACCCTAACCCTAACACTATCCTAGGGTTGATGCTAACCCTAACCCTAACACTATCCTAGGGCTGATGCTAACCCTAACCCTAACGCTAACACTATCCTAGGGCTGATGCTAACCCTAACCCTAACACTATCCTAGGGCTGATGCTAACCCTAACCCTAACCCTAACACTATCCTAGGGGTGATGCTAACCCTAACAGTAACACTATCCTAGGGCTGATGCTAACCCTAACCCTAACCCTAACACTATCCTAGGGCTGATGCTAACCCTAACCCTAACCCAAACACTATCCTAGGGTTGATGCTAACCCTAACCCTAACACTATCCTAGGGCTGATGCTAACCCTAACCCTAACGCTAACACTATCCTTGGGCTGATGCTAACCCTAACCCTAACACTATCCTGGGCCTGATGCTAACCCTAACCCTAACCCTAAAACTATCCTAGGGCTGATGCTAACCCTAACCCTAACACTATCCTTGGGCTGATGCTAACCCTTACCCTAACCCTAACACTATCCTAGGGCAGATGCTAACCTTAACGCTAACCCTAACACTATCCTTGAACTGATGTTAACCCTAACCCTAACCCTAACACTATCCTAGGCCTGATGATAACCCTAACCCTAACCCTAACACTATCCTAGGGTTTATGTTAACCCTAACCCTAACACTATCCTAGGGCTGATGCTAACCCTAACACTAACACTATCCTAGGGCTGATGCTAACCCTAACCCTATCCCTGACACTATCCTAGGGCTGATGCTAACCCTAACCCTAACACTATCCTAGGGCTGATGCTAACCCTAACACTAACACTATCCTAGGGCTGATGCTAACCCTAACCCTAACCCTAAAACTCTCCAAGGGCTGATGCTAACCCTAACCCTAACCCTAACACTATCCTAGGGCTGATGCTAACCCTAACCCTAACTCTAACACTATCCTAGGGCTGATGCTAACCCTAACCCTAACACTATCCTAGGCCTGATGCTAACCCTAACCCTAACCCTAACACTATCCTAGGGCTGATGCTAACCCTAACCCTAACACTATCCTAGGGCTGATGCTAACCCTAACCCTAACCCTAACACTATCCTAGGGCTGATGCTAACCCTAACCCTAACACTATCCTAGGCCTGATGCTAACCCTAACCCTAACCCTAACACTATCCTAGGGCTGATGCTAACCCTAACCCTAACACTATCCTAGGGCTGATGCTAACCCTAACCCTAACCCTAACACTATCCTAAGTCTGATGCTAACCCTAGACCTCACACTATACTAGGCCTGATGATAACCATAACCCTAACCTTAACACTATCCTAGGGCTGATGCTAACCCTAACCCTAACCCTAACACTATCCTAGAGCTGATGCTAACCCTAACCCTAACACTATCCTAGGGCTGATGCTAACCCTAACCCTAACCCAAACACTATCCTAGGGTTGATGCTAACCCTAACCCTAACACTATCCTAGGGCTGATGCTAACCCTAACCCTAACCCTAACACTATCCTTGGGCTGATGCTAACCCTAACCCTAACACTATCCTGGGCCTGATGCTAACCCTAACCCTAACCCTAACACTATCCTAGGGCTGATGCTAACCCTAACCCTAACACTATCCTTGGGCTGATGCTAACCCTAACCCTAACCCTAACACTATCCTAGGGCAGATGCTAAACCTAACTCTAACCCTAACACTATCCTTGAACTGATGTTAACCCTAACCCTAACCCTAACACTATCCTAGGCCTGATGATAACCCTAACCCTAACCCTAACACTATCCTAGGGTTTATGTTAACCCTAACCCTAACACTATCCTAGGGCTGATGCTAACCCTAACACTAACACTATCCTAGGGCTGATGCTAACCCTAACCCTAACCCTAACATTATCCTAGGGCGGATGCTAACCCTAACCCTAACCCTAACACTATCCTAGGGCTGATGCTAACCCTAACACTAACACTGTCCTAGGCCTGATGCTAACCCTAACCCTAACTCTAACACTATCCTAGGGCTGATGCTAACCCTAACCCTAACCCTAACACTATCCTAGGGCGGATGCTAACCCTAACCCTAACCCTAACACTATCCTAGGGCAGATGCTATCCCTAACACTAACACTATCCTAGGGCTGAAGCTAACCCTAACCCTAACCCTGACACTCTCCAAGGGCTGATGCTAACCCTAACCCTAACCCTAACACTATCCTAGGGCTGATGCTAACCCTAACCCTAACACTATCCTAGGGCTGATGCTAACCCTAACCCTAACCCTAACACTATCCTAGGGCTGATGCTAACCCTAACCCTAACACTATCCTAGGGCTGATGCTAACCCTAACCCTAACCCTAACACTATCCTAGGGCTGATGCTAACCCTAACAGTAACACTATCCTAGGGCTGATGCTAACCCTAACCCTAACCCTAACACTATCCTAGGGCTGATGCTAACCCTAACCCTAACCCAAACACTATCCTAGGGTTGATGCTAACCCTAACCCTAACACTATCCTAGGGCTGATGCTAACCCTAACCCTAACCCTAACACTATCCTTGGGCTGATGCTAACCCTAACCCTAACACTATCCTGGGCCTGATGCTAACCCTAACCCTAACCCTAACACTATCCTAGGTCTGATGCTAACCCTAACCCTAACACTATCCTTGGGCTGATGCTAACCCTAACCCTAACCCTAACACTATCCTAGGGCAGATGCTAAACCTAACTCTAACCCTAACACTATCCTTGAACTGATGTTAACCCTAACCCTAACCCTAACACTATCCTAGGCCTGATGATAACTCTAACCCTAACCCTAACACTATCCTAGGGTTTATGTTAACCCTAACCCTAACACTATCCTAGGGCTGATGCTAACCCTAACCCTAACCCTAACACTATCCTAGGGCGGATGCTAACCCTAACCCTAACCCTAACACTATCCTAGGGCTGATGCTAACCCTAACAGTAACACTATCCTAGGGCTGATGCTAACCGTAACGCTAACCCTAACATTATCCTAGGGCGGATGCTAACACTACCCCTAACCCTAACACTATCCTAGGGCTGATGCTAACCCTAACACTAACACTATCCTAGGCCTGATGCTAACCCTAACCCTAACTCTAACACTATACTAGGGCTGATGCTAACCCTAACCCTAACACTATCCCAGGGCTGATGCTAACCCTAACACTAACACTATCCTAGGGCTGATGCTAACCCTAACCCTAACCCTAACACTCTCCAAGGGCTGATGCTAACCCTAACCCTAACCCTAACACTATCCTAGGGCTGATGCTAACCCTAACCCTAACCCTAACACTATCCTAGGGCTGATGCTAACCCTAACCCTAACAGTATCCTAGGGCTGATGCTAACCCTAACCCTAACCCTAACAGTATCCTTGGGCTGATGCTAACCCTAACAGTAACACTATCCTAGGGCTGATGCTAACCCTAACCCTAACCCTAACACTATCCTAGGGCTGATGCTAACCCTAACCCTAACCCAAACACTATCCTAGGGTTGATGCTAACCCTAACCCTAACACTATCCTAGGGCTGATGCTAACCCTAACCCTAACCCTAACACTATCCTTGGGCTGATGCTAACCCTAACCCTAACACTATCCTGGGCCTGATGCTAACCCTAACCCTAACCCTAATACTATCCTAGGGCTGATGCTAACCCTAACCCTAACACTATCCTTGGGCTGATGCTAACCCTAACCCTAACCCTAACACTATCCTAGGGCAGATGCTAAACCTAACGCTAACCCTAACACTATCCTTGAACTGATGTTAACCCTAACCCTAACCCTAACACTATCCTAGGCCTGATGATAACCCTAACCCTAACCCTAACACTATCCTATGGTTTATGTTAACCCTAAACCTAACACTATCCTAGGGCTGATGCTAACCCTAACCCTAACCCTAACACTATCCTAGGGCGGATGCTAACCCTAACCCTAACCCTAACACTATCCTAGGGCTGATGCTAACCCTAACAGTAACACTATCCTAGGGCTGATGCTAACCCTAACCCTAACCCTAACACTATCCTAGGGCTGATGCTAACCCTAACCCTAACCCAAACACTATCCTAGGGTTGATGCTAACCCTAACCCTAACACTATCCTAGGGCTGATGCTAACCCTAACCCTAACGCTAACACTATCCTTGGGCTGATGCTAACCCTAACCCTAACACTATCCTGGGCCTGATGCTAACCCTAACCCTAACCCTAAAACTATCCTAGGGCTGATGCTAACCCTAACCCTAACACTATCCTTGGGCTGATGCTAACCCTTACCCTAACCCTAACACTATCCTAGGGCAGATGCTAACCCTAACGCTAACCCTAACACTATCCTTGAACTGATGTTAACCCTAACCGTAACCCTAACACTATCCTAGGCCTGATGATAACCCTAACCCTAACCCTAACACTATCCTAGGGTTTATGTTAACCCTAACCCTAACACTATCCTAGGGCTGATGCTAACCCTAACACTTACACTATCCTAGGGCTGATGCTAACCCTAACCCTATCCCTGACACTATCCTAGGGCTGATGCTAACCCTAACCCTAACTCTATCCTAGGGCTGATGCTAACCCTAACACTAACACTATCCTAGGGCTGATGCTAACCCTAACCCTAACCCTAAAACTCTCCAAGGGCTGATGCTAACCCTAACCCTAACCCTAACACTATCCTAGGGCTGATGCTAACCCTAACCCTAACTCTAACACTATCCTAGGGCTGATGCTAACCCTAACCCTAACACTATACTAGGCCTGATGCTAACCCTAACCATAACCCTAACACTATCCTAGGGCTGATGCTAACCCTAACCCTAACCCTAACACTATCCTAGGGCTGATGCTAACCCTAACCCTAACACTATCCTAGGCCTTATGCTAACCCTAACCCTAACCCTAACACTATCCTAGGGCTGATGCTAACCCTAACCCTAACACTATCCTAGGGCTGATGCTAACCCTAACCCTAACCCTAACACTATCCTAAGTCTGATGCTAACCCTAGACCTCACACTATACTAGGCCTGATGATAACCATAACCCTAACCTTAACACTATCCTAGGGCTGATGCTAACCCTAACCCTAACCCTAACACTATCCTAGAGCTGATGCTAACCCTAACCCTAACACTATCCTAGGGCTGATGCTAACCCTAACCCTAACCCTAACACTATCCTTGGGCTGATGCTAACCCTAACCCTAACACTATCCTGGGCCTGATGCTAACCCTAACCCTAACCCTAACACTATCCTAGGGCTGATGCTAACCCTAACCCTAACACTATCCTTGGGCTGATGCTAACCCTAACCCTAACCCTAACACTATCCTAGGGCACATGCTAAACCTAACTCTAACCCTAACACTATCCTTGAACTGATGTTAACCCTAACCCTAACCCTAACACTATCCTAGGCCTGATGATAACCCTAACCCTAACCCTAACACTATCCTAGGGTTTATGTTAACCCTAACCCTAACACTATCCTAGGGCTGATGCTAACCCTAACACTAACACTATCCTAGGGCTGATGCTAACCCTAACCCTAACCCTAACATTATCCTAGGGCGGATGCTAACCCTAACCCTAACCCTAACACTATCCTAGGCTGATGCTAACCCTAACACTAACACTATCCTAGGCCTGATGCTAACCCTAACCCTAACTCTAACACTATCCTAGGGCTGATGCTAACCCTAACCCTAACCCTAACACTATCCTAGGGCGGATGCTAACCCTAACCCTAACCCTAACACTATCCTAGGGCAGATGCTATCCCTAACACTAACACTATCCTAGGGCTGAAGCTAACCCTAACCCTAACCCTGACACTCTCCAAGGGCTGATGCTAACCCTAACCCTAACCCTAACACTATCCTAGGGCTGATGCTAACCCTAACCCTAACACTATCTTAGGGCTGATGCTAACCCTAACCCTAACCCTAACACTATCCTAGGGCTGATGCTAACCCTAACCCTAACACTATCCTAGGGCTGATGCTAACCCTAACCCTAACCCTAACACTATCCTAGGGCTGATGCTAACCCTAACAGTAACACTATCCTAGGGCTGATGCTAACCCTAACCCTAACCCTAACACTATCCTAGGGCTGATGCTAACCCTAACCCTAACCCAAACACTATCCTAGGGTTGATGCTAACCCTAACCCTAACACTATCCTAGGGCTGATGCTAACCCTAACCCTAACCCTAACACTATCCTTGGGCTGATGCTAACCCTAACCCTAACACTATCCTGGGCCTGATGCTAACCCTAACCCTAACCCTAACACTATCCTAGGGCTGATGCTAACCCTAACCCTAACACTATCCTTGGGCTGATGCTAACCCTAACCCTAACCCTAACACTATCCTAGGGCAGATGCTAAACCTAACTCTAACCCTAACACTATCCTTGAACTGATGTTAACCCTAACCCTAACCCTAACACTATCCTAGGCCTGATGATAACCCTAACCCTAACCCTAACACTATCCTAGGGTTTATGTTAACCCTAACCCTAACACTATCCTAGGGCTGATGCTAACCCTAACCCTAACCCTAACACTATCCTAGGGCGGATGCTAACCCTAACCCTAACCCTAACACTATCCTAGGGCTGATGCTAACCCTAACAGTAACACTATCCTAGGGCTGATGCTAACCCTAACGCTAACCCTAACATTATCCTAGGGCGGATGCTAACACTACCCCTAACCCTAACACTATCCTAGGGCTGATGCTAACCCTAACACTAACACTATCCTAGGCCTGATGCTAACCCTAACCCTAACTCTAACACTATACTAGGGCTGATGCTAACCCTAACCCTAACACTATCCTAGGGCTGATGCTAACCCTAACACTAACACTATCCTAGGGCTGATGCTAACCCTAACGCTAACCCTAACACTCTCCAAGGGCTGATGCTAACCCTAACCCTAACCCTAACACTATCCTAGGGCTGATGCTAACCCTAACCCTAACCCTAACACTATCCTAGGGCTGATGCTAACCCTAACCCTAACAGTATCCTAGGGCTGATGCTAACCCTAACCCTAACCCTAACAGTATCCTTGGGCTGATGCTAACCCTAACAGTAACACTATCCTAGGGCTGATGCTAACCCTAACCCTAACCCTAACACTATCCTAGGGCTGATGCTAACCCTAACCCTAACCCAAACACTATCCTAGGGTTGATGCTAACCCTAACCCTAACACTATCCTAGGGCTGATGCTAACCCTAACCCTAACCCTAACACTATCCTTGGGCTGATGCTAACCCTAACCCTAACACTATCCTGGGCCTGATGCTAACCCTAACCCTAACCCTAACACTATCCTAGGGCTGATGCTAACCCTAACCCTAACACTATCCTTGGGCTGATGCTAACCCTAACCCTAACCCTAACACTATCCTAGGGCAGATGCTAAACCTAACGCTAACCCTAACACTATCCTTGAACTGATGTTAACCCTAACCCTAACACTAACACTATCCTAGGCCTGATGATAACCCTAACCCTAACCCTAACACTATCCTATGGTTTATGTTAACCCTAAACCTAACACTATCCTAGGGCTGATGCTAACCCTAACCCTAACCCTAACACTATCCTAGGGCGGATGCTAACCCTAACCCTAACCCTAACACTATCCTAGGGCTGATGCTAACCCTAACACTAACACTATCCTAGGGCTGATGCTAACCCTAACCCTAACCCTAAAATTATCCTAGGGCGGATGCTAACCCTAACCCTAACCCTAACACTATCCTAGGGCTGATGCTAACCCTAACACTAACACTATCCTAGGCCTGATGCTAACCCTAACCCTAACTCTAACACTATCCTAGGGCTGATGCTAACCCTAACCCTAACACTATCCTAGGGCTGATGCTAACCCTAACACTAACACTATCCTAGGGCTGATACTAACCCTAACCCTAACCCTAACACTCTCCAAGGGCTGATGCTAACCCTAACCCTAACCCTAACACTATCCTAGGGCTGATGCTAACCCTAACCCTAACACTATCCTAGGCCTGATGCTAACCCTAACCCTAACCCTAACACTATCCTAGGGCTGATGCTAACCCTAACCCTAACACTATCCTAGGGCTGATGCTAACCCTAACCCTAACCCTAACACTATCCTAGGGCTGATGCTAACCCTAACCCTAACACTATCCTAGGCCTGATGATAACCCTAACCCTAACCCTAACACTATCCTAGGGCTGATGCTAACCCTAACCCTAACAGTATCCTAGGGCTGATGCTAACCCTAACCCTAACCCTAACACTATCCTAAGTCTGATGCTAACCCTAGACCTCACACTATACTAGGCCTGATGATAACCATAACCCTAACCTTAACACTATCCTAGGGCTGATGCTAACCCTAACCCTAACCCTAACACTATCCTAGAGCTGATGCTAACCCTAACCCTAACACTATCCTAGGCCTGATGATAACCCTAACCCTAACCCTGACACTATCCTAGGGCTGATGCTAACCCTAACCCTAACACTATCCTAGGGCTGTTGCTAACCCTAACCCTAACCCTAACACTATCCTAGGCCTGATGCTAACCCTATCCCTAACCCTACCACTCTCCTAGGGCTGAGGCTAACCCTAACCCTAACCCTAACACTATCCTTGGGCTGATGCTAACCCTAACCCTAACACTATCCTGGGCCTGATGCTAACCCTAACCCTAACCCTAACACTATCCTAGGGCTGATGCTAACCCTAACCCTAACACTATCCTTGGGCTGATGCTAACCCTAACCCTAACCCTAACAATATCCTAGGGCAGATGCTAACCCTAACCCTAACCCTAACACTATCCTTGGGCTCATGCTAACCCTAACCATAACACTATCCTGGGCCTGATGCTAACCCTAACCCTAACCCTAACACTATCCTAGGGCTGATGCTAACCCTAACCCTAACACTATCCTTGGGCTGATGCTAACCCTAACCCTAACTCTAACACTATCTTAGGGCTGAGGCTAACCCTAACCCTAACACTATCCTACGGCTAATGCTAACCCTAACCCTAACCCTAACACTATCCTAGGGCTGATGCTAACCCTAACCCTAACACTATCCTAGGGCTGATGCTAACGCTAACCCTAACCCTAACACTATCCTAGGGCTGATGCTAACCCTAACCCTAACACTATCCTAGTTCTGATGCTAACCCTAACCCTAACCCTAACACTATCCTAGGGCTGATGCTAACCGTAACCCTAACACTATCCTAGGCCTGATGATAACACTAACCCTAACCCTAACACTATCCTAGGGCTGATGCTAACCCTAACCCTAACCCTAACACTATCCTACGGCTGATGCTAACCCTAACGGTAACCCTAACACTATCCTTGAACTGATGCTAACCCTAACCCTAACCCTAACACTATCCTAGGCCTGATGATAACCCTAACCCTAACCCTAACACTATCCTAGGGTTTATGTTAACCCTAACCCTAACACTATCCTAGGGCAGATGCTAACCCTAACCCTAACCCTAACACTATCCTAGGGCGGATGCTAACCCTAACCCTAACCCTAACACTATCCTAGGGCAGATGCTAACCCTAACACTAACACTATCCTAGGGCTGAAGCTAACCCTAACCCTAACCCTAACACTCTCCAAGGGTTGACGCTAACCCTAACCCTAACCCTAACACTATCCTAGGGCTGATGCTAACCCTAACCCTAACACTATCCTAGGGCTGATGCTAACCCTAACACTAACACTATCCTAGGGTTGATGCTAACCCTAACCCTAACACTATCCTAGGGCTGATGCTAACCCTAACCCTAACCCTAACACTATCCTAGGGCTGATGCTAACCCTAACCCTAACACTATCCTAGGGCAGATGCTAACCCTAACCCTAACCCTAACACTATCCTAGGGCGGATGCTAACCCTAACCCTAACCCTAACACTATCCTAGGGCAGATGCTAACCCTAACACTAACACTATCCTAGGGCTGAAGCTAACCCTAACCCTAACCCTGACACTCTCCAAGGGCTGATGCTAACCCTAACCCTAACCCTAACACTATCCTAGGGCTGATGCTAACCCTAACCCTAACACTATCCTAGGGCTGATGCTAACCCTAACCCTAACCCTAACACTATCCTAGGGCTGATGCTAACCCTAACCCTAACACTATCCTAGGGCTGATGCTAACCCTAACCCTAACCCTAACACTATCCTAGGGCTGATGCTAACCCTAACAGTAACACTATCCTAGGGCTGATGCTAACCCTAACCCTAACCCTAACACTATCCTAGGGCTGATGCTAACCCTAACCCTAACCCAAACACTATCCTAGGGTTGATGCTAACCCTAACCTTAACACTATCCTAGGGCTGATGCTAACCCTAACCCTAACCCTAACACTATCCTTGGGCTGATGCTAACCCTAACCCTAACACTATCCTGGGCCTGATGCTAACCCTAACCCTAACCCTAACACTATCCTAGGGCTGATGCTAACCCTAACCCTAACACTATCCTTGGGCTGATGCTAACCCTAACCCTAACCCTAACACTATCCTAGGGCAGATGCTAAACCTAACTCTAACCCTAACACTATCCTTGAACTGATGTTAACCCTAACCCTAACCCTAACACTATCCTAGGCCTGATGATAACCCTAACCCTAACCCTAACACTATCCTAGGGTTTATGTTAACCCTAACCCTAACACTATCCTAGGGCTGATGCTAACCCTAACCCTAACCCTAACACTATCCTAGGGCGGATGCTAACCCTAACCCTAACCCTAACACTATCCTAGGGCTGATGCTAACCCTAACAGTAACACTATCCTAGGGCTGATGCTAACCCTAACGCTAACCCTAACATTATCCTAGGGCGGATGCTAACACTACCCCTAACCCTAACACTATCCTAGGGCTGATGCTAACCCTAACACTAACACTATCCTAGGCCTGATGCTAACCCTAACCCTAACTCTAACACTATACTAGGGCTGATGCTAACCCTAACCCTAACACTATCCTAGGGCTGATGCTAACCCTAACACTAACACTATCCTAGGGCTGATGCTAACCCTAACCCTAACCCTAACACTCTCCAAGGGCTGATGCTAACCCTAACCCTAACCCTAACACTATCCTAGGGCTGATGCTAACCCTAACCCTAACCCTAACACTATCCTAGGGCTGATGCTAACCCTAACCCTAACAGTATCCTAGGGCTGATGCTAACCCTAACCCTAACCCTAACAGTATCCTTGGGCTGATGCTAACCCTAACAGTAACACTATCCTAGGGCTGATGCTAACACTAACCCTAACCCTAACACTATCCTAGGGCTGATGCTAACCCTAACCCTAACCCAAACACTATCCTAGGGTTGATGCTAACCCTAACCGTAACACTATCCTAGGGCTGATGCTAACCCTAACCCTAACCCTAACACTATCCTTGGGCTGATGCTAACCCTAACCCTAACACTATCCTGGGCCTGATGCTAACCCTAACCCTAACCCTAAAACTATCCTAGGGCTGATGCTAACCCTAACCCTAACACTATCCTTGGGCTGATGCTAACCCTAACCCTAACACTAACACTATCCTAGGGCAGATGCTAAACCTAACGCTAACCCTAACACTATCCTTGAACTGATGTTAACCCTAACCCTAACACTAACACTATCCTAGGCCTGATGATAACCCTAACCCTAACCCTAACACTATCCTATGGTTTATGTTAACCCTAAACCTAACACTATCCTAGGGCTGATGCTAACCCTAACCCTAACCCTAACACTATCCTAGGGCGGATGCTAACCCTAACCCTAACCCTAACACTATCCTAGGGCTGATGCTAACCCTAACACTAACACTATCCTAGGGCTGATGCTAACCCTAACCCTAACCCTAAAATTATCCTAGGGCGGATGCTAACCCTAACCCTAACCCTAACACTATCCTAGGGCTGATGCTAACCCTAACACTAACACTATCCTAGGCCTGATGCTAACCCTAACCCTAACTCTAACACTATCCTAGGGCTGATGCTAACCCTAACCCTAACACTATCCTAGGGCTGATGCTAACCCTAACACTAACACTATCCTAGGGCTGATACTAACCCTAACCCTAACCCTAACACTCTCCAAGGGCTGATGCTAACCCTAACCCTAACCCTAACACTATCCTAGGCCTGATGCTAACCCTAACCCTAACCCTAACACTATCCTAGGGCTGATGCTAACCCTAACCCTAACACTATCCTAGGGCTGATGCTAACCCTAACCCTAACCCTAACACTATCCTACGGCTGATGCTAACCCTAACCCTAACACTATCCTAGGCCTGATGATAACCCTAACCCTAACCCTAACACTATCCTAGGGCTGATGCTAACCCTAACCCTAACAGTATCCTAGGGCTGATGCTAACCCTAACCCTAACCCTAACACTATCCTAAGTCTGATGCTAACCCTAGACCTCACACTATACTAGGCCTGATGATAACCATAACCCTAACCTTAACACTATCCTAGGGCTGATGCTAACCCTAACCCTAACCCTAACACTATCCTAGAGCTGATGCTAACCCTAACCCTAACACTATCCTAGGCCTGATGATAACCCTAACCCTAACCCTGACACTATCCTAGGGCTGATGCTAACCCTAACCCTAACACTATCCTAGGGCTGTTGCTAACCCTAACCCTAACCCTAACACTATCCTAGGCCTGATGCTAACCCTATCCCTAACCCTACCACTCTCCTAGGGCTGAGGCTAACCCTAACCCTAACCCTAACACTATCCTTGGGCTGATGCTAACCCTAACCCTAACACTATCCTGGGCCTGATGCTAACCCTAACCCTAACCCTAACACTATCCTAGGGCTGATGCTAACCCTAACCCTAACACTATCCTTGGGCTGATGCTAACCCTAACCCTAACCCTAACAATATCCTAGGGCAGATGCTAACCCTAACCCTAACCCTAACACTATCCTTGGGCTCATGCTATCCCTAACCATAACACTATCCTGGGCCTGATGCTAACCCTAACCCTAACCCTAACACTATCCTAGGGCTGAAGCTAACCCTAACCCTAACACTATCCTTGGGCTGATGCTAACCCTAACCCTAACCCTAACACTATCCTAGGGGGGATGATAACCCTAACCCTAACCCTAACACTATCCTAGGGCTGATGCTAACCCTAACACTAACACTATCCTAGGGCTGATGCTAACCCTAACCCTAACCCTAACATTATCCTAGGGCTGATGCTAACCCTAACCCTAACTCTAACACTATCTTAGGGCTGAGGCTAACCCTAACCCTAACACTATCCTACGGCTAATGCTAACCCTAACCCTAACCCTAACACTATCCTAGGGCTGATGCTAACCCTAACCCTAACACTATCCTAGGGCTGATGCTAACGCTAACCCTAACCCTAACACTATCCTAGGGCTGATGCTAACCCTAACCCTAACACTATCCTAGTTCTGATGCTAACCCTAACCCTAACCCTAACACTATCCTAGGGCTGATGCTAACCGTAACCCTAACACTATCCTAGGCCTGATGATAACACTAACCCTAACCCTAACACTATCCTAGGGCTGATGCTAACCCTAACCCTAACCCTAACACTATCCTACGGCTGATGCTAACCCTAACGGTAACCCTAACACTATCCTTGAACTGATGCTAACCCTAACCCTAACCCTAACACTATCCTAGGCCTGATGATAACCCTAACCCTAACCCTAACACTATCCTAGGGTTTATGTTAACCCTAACCCTAACACTATCCTAGGGCAGATGCTAACCCTAACCCTAACCCTAACACTATCCTAGGGCGGATGCTAACCCTAACCCTAACCCTAACACTATCCTAGGGCAGATGCTAACCCTAACACTAACACTATCCTAGGGCTGAAGCTAACCCTAACCCTAACCCTAACACTCTCCAAGGGTTGACGCTAACCCTAACCCTAACCCTAACACTATCCTAGGGCTGATGCTAACCCTAACCCTAACACTATCCTAGGGCTGATGCTAACCCTAACCCTAACACTATCCTAGGGTTGATGCTAACCCTAACCCTAACACTATCCTAGGGCTGATGCTAACCCTAACCCTAACCCTAACACTATCCTAGGGCTGATGCTAACCCTAACCCTAACAGTATCCTAGGGCTGATGCTAACCCTAACCCTAACCCTAACACTATCCTAGGGCTGATGCTAACCCTAACAGTAACACTATCCTAGGACTGATGCTAACCCTAACCCTAACCCTAACACTATCCTAGGGCTGATGCTAACCCTAACCCTAACCCAAACACTATCCTAGGGTTGATGCTAACCCTAACCCTAACACTATCCTAGGGCTGATGCTAACCCTAACCCTAACGCTAACACTATCCTTGGGCTGATGCTAACCCTAACCCTAACACTATCCTGGGCCTGATGCTAACCCTAACCCTAACCCTAAAACTATCCTAGGGCTGATGCTAACCCTAACCCTAACACTATCCTTGGGCTGATGCTAACCCTTACCCTAACCCTAACACTATCCTAGGGCAGATGCTAACCCTAACGCTAACCCTAACACTATCCTTGAACTGATGCTAACCCTAACCCTAACCCTAACACTATCCTAGGCCTGATGATAACCCTAACCCTAACCCTAACACTATCCTAGGGTTTATGTTAACCCTAACCCTAACACTATCCTAGGGCTGATGCTAACCCTAACACTAACACTATCCTAGGGCTGATGCTAACCCTAACCCTAACCCTAACACTATCCTAGGGCGGATGCTAACCCTAACCCTAACCCTAACACTATCCTAGGGCTGATGCTAACCCTAACACTAACACTATCCTAGGGCTGCTGCTAACCCTAACCCTAACCCTGACATTATCCTAGGGCGGATGCTAACCCTAACCCTAACCCTAACACTATAATAGGGCTGATGCTAACGCTAACACTTACACTATCCTAGGCCTGATGCTAACCCTAACCCTATCCCTGACACTATCCTAGGGCTGATGCTAACCCTAACCCTAACACTATCCTAGGGCTGATGCTAACCCTAACACTAACACTATCCTAGGGCTGATGCTAACCCTAACCCTAACCCTAAAACTCTCCAAGGGCTGATGCTAACCATAACCCTAACCCTAACACTATCCTAGGGCTGATGCTAACCCTAACCCTAACTCTAACACTATCCTAGGGCTGATGCTAACCCTAACCCTAACACTATCCTAGGCCTGATGCTAACCCTAACCCTAACCCTAACACTATCCTAGGGCTGATGCTAACCCTAACCCTAACACTATCCTAGGGCTGATGCTAACCCTAACCCTAACCCTAACACTATCCTAGGGCTGATGCTAACCCTAACCCTAACACTATCCTAGGCCTGATGCTAACCCTAACCCTAACCCTAACACTATCCTAGGGCTGATGCTAACCCTAACCCTAACACTATCCTAGGGCTGATGCTAACCCTAACCCTAACCCTAACACTATCCTAAGTCTGATGCTAACCCTAGACCTCACACTATACTAGGCCTGATGATAACCATAACCCTAACCTTAACACTATCCTAGGGCTGATGCTAACCCTAACCCTAACCCTAACACTATCCTAGAGCTGATGCTAACCCTAACCCTAACACTATCCTAGGGCTGATGCTAACCCTAACCCTAACCCAAACACTATCCTAGGGTTGATGCTAACCCTAACCCTAACACTATCCTAGGGCTGATGCTAACCCTAACCCTAACCCTAACACTATCCTTGGGCTGATGCTAACCCTAACCCTAACACTATCCTGGGCCTGATGCTAACCCTAACCCTAACCCTAACACTATCCTAGGGCTGATGCTAACCCTAACCCTAACACTATCCTTGGGCTGATGCTAACCCTAACCCTAACCCTAACACTATCCTAGGGCAGATGCTAAACCTAACTCTAACCCTAACACTATCCTTGAACTGATGTTAACCCTAACCCTAACCCTAACACTATCCTAGCCCTGATGATAACCCTAACCCTAACCCTAACACTATCCTAGGGTTTATGTTAACCCTAACCCTAACACTATCCTAGGGCTGATGCTAACCCTAACACTAACACTATCCTAGGGCTGATGCTAACCCTAACCCTAACCCTAACATTATCCTAGGGCGGATGCTAACCCTAACCCTAACCCTAACACTATCCTAGGGCTGATGCTAACCCTAACACTAACACTATCCTAGGCCTGATGCTAACCCTAACCCTAACTCTAACACTATCCTAGGGCTGATGCTAACCCTAACCCTAACCCTAACAGTATCCTAGGGCGGATGCTAACCCTAACCCTAACCCTAACACTATCCTAGGGCAGATGCTATCCCTAACACTAACACTATCCTAGGGCTGAAGCTAACCCTAACCCTAACCCTGACACTCTCCAAGGGCTGATGCTAACCCTAACCCTAACCCTAACACTATCCTAGGGGTGATGCTAACCCTAACCCTAACACTATCCTAGGGCTGATGCTAACCCTAACCCTAACCCTAACACTATCCTAGGGCTGATGCTAACCCTAACCCTAACACTATCCTAGGGCTGATGCTAACCCTAACCCTAACCCTAACACTATCCTAGGGCTGATGCTAACCCTAACAGTAACACTATCCTAGGGCTGATGCTAACCCTAACCCTAACCCTAACACTATCCTAGGGCTGATGCTAACCCTAACCCTAACCCAAACACTATCCTAGGGTTGAAGCTAACCCTAACCCTAACACTATCCTAGGGCTGATGCTAACCCTAACCCTAACCCTAACACTATCCTTGGGCTGATGCTAACCCTAACCCTAACACTATCCTGGGCCTGATGCTAACCCTAACCCTAACCCTAACACTATCCTAGGGCTGATGCTAACCCTAACCCTAACACTATCCTTGGGCTGATGCTAACCCTAACCCTAACCCTAACACTATCCTAGGGCAGATGCTAAACCTAACTCTAACCCTAACACTATCCTTGAACTGATGTTAAACCTAACCCTAACCCTAACACTATCCTAGGCCTGATGATAACCCTAACCCTAACCCTAACACTATCCTAGGGTTTATGTTAACCCTAACCCTAACACTATCCTAGGGCTGATGCTAACCCTAACCCTAACCCTAACACTATCCTAGGGCTGATGCTAACCCTAACCCTAACACTATCCTAGGGCTGATGCTAACCCTAACACTAACACTATCCTAGGGCTGATGCTAACCCTAACTCTAACCCTAACACTCTCCAAGGGCTGATGCTAACCCTAACCCTAACCCTAACACTATCCTAGGGCTGATGCTAACCCTAACCCTAACACTATCCTAGGCCTGATGCTAACCCTAACCATAACCCTAACACTATCCTAGGGCTGATGCTAACCCTAACCCTAACACTATCCTAGGGCTGATGCTAACCCTAACCCTAACCCTAACACTATCCTAGGGCTGATGCTAACCCTAACCCTAACACTATCCTAGGCCTGATGATAACCCTAACCCTAACCCTAACACTATCCTAGGGCTGATGCTAACCCTAACCCTAACACTATCCTTGGGCTGATGCTAACCCTAACCCTAACCCTAACACTATCCTAAGTCTGATGCTAACCCTAGACCTCACACTATACTAGGCCTGTTGATAACCATAACCCTAACCTTAACACTATCCTAGGGCGGATGCTAACCCTAACCCTAACCCTAACACTATCCTAGAGCTGATGCTAACCCTAACCCTAACACTATCCTAGGCCTGATGATAACCCTAACCCTAACCCTGACACTATCCTAGGGCTGATGCTAACCCTAAACCTAACACTATCCTAGGGCTGATGCTAACCCTAACCCTAACCCTAACACTATCGTAGGCCTGATGCTAACCCTATCACTAACCCTAACACTATCCTAGGGCTGAGGCTAACCCTAACCCTAACACTATCCTAGGGCTGATGCTAACCCTAACCCTAACCCAAACACTATCCTAGGGTGGATGCTAACCCTAACCCTAACACTATCCTAGGGCTGATGCTAACCCTAACCCTAACCCTAACACTATCCTTGGGCTGATGCTAACCCTCACCCTAACCCTAACAATATCCTAGGACAGATGCTAACCCTAACCCTAACCCAAACACTATCCTGGGCCTGATGCTAAGCCTAACCCTAACCCTAACACTATCCTAGGGGTGATGCTACCCCTAACCCTAACACTATCCTGGGGCTGATGCTAACCCTAACCCTAACCCTAACACTATCCTAGGGCTGATGCTAACCCTAACCCTAACACTATCCTAGGGCTGATGCTAACCCTAACCCTAACCCTAACACTATCCTAGGGCTGATGCTAACCCTAACAGTAACACTATCCTAGGGCTGATGCTAACCCTAACCCTAACCCTAACACTATCCTAGGGCTGATGCTAACCCTAACCCTAACCCAAACACTATCCTAGGGTTGATGCTAACCCTAACCCTAACACTATCCTAGGGCTGATGCTAACCCTAACCCTAACCCTAACACTATCCTTGGGCTGATGCTAACCCTAACCCTAACACTATCCTGGGCCTGATGCTAACCCTAACCCTAACACTAACACTATCCTAGGGCTGATGCTAACCCTAACCCTAACACTATCCTTGGGCTGATGCTAACCCTAACCCTAACCCTAACACTATCCTAGGGCTGATGCTAACCCTAACCCTAACACTATCCTAGGGCTGATGCTAACCCTAACACTAACACTATCCTAGGGCTGATGCTAACCCTAACTCTAACCCTAACACTCTCCAAGGGCTGATGCTAACCCTAACCCTAACCCTAACACTATCCTAGGGCTGATGCTAACCCTAACCCTAACACTATCCTAGGGCTGATGCTAACCCTAACCCTAACCCTAACACTATCCTTGGGCTGATGCTAACCCTCACCCTAACCCTAACAATATCCTAGGACAGATGCTAACCCTAACCCTAACCCAAACACTATCCTGGGCCTGATGCTAAGCCTAACCCTAACCCTAACACTATCCTAGGGCTGATGCTAACCCTAACCCTAACACTATCCTTGGGCTGATGCTAACCCTAACCCTAACCCTAACAATATCCTAGGGCAGATGCTAACCCTAACGCTAACCCTAACACTATCCTTGAACTGATGCTAACCCTAACCCTAACCCTAACACTATCCTAGGCCTGATGATAACACTAACCCTAACCCTAACACTATCCTAGGGTTTATGTTAACCCTAACCCTAACACTATCCTAGGGCTGATGCTAACCCTAACCCTAACCCTAACACTATCCTAGGGCGGATGGTAACCCTAACCCTAAACCTAACACTATCCTAGGGCTGATGCTAACCCTAACACTAACACTATCCTAGGGCTGATGCTAACCCTAACCCTAACCCTAACATTATCCTAGGGCTGATGCTAACCCTAACCCTAACTCTAACACTATCTTAGGGCTGAGGCTAACCCTAACCCTAACACTATCCTAGGGCTGATGCTAACCCTAACCCTAACCCTAACACTATCCTAGGGCTGATGCTAACCCTAACCCTAACACTATCCTAGGGCTGATGCTAACCCTAACCCTAACCCTAACACTATCCTAGGGCTGATGCTAACCGTAACCCTAACACTATCCTAGGGCTTATGCTAACCCTAACCCTAGCCCTAACACTATCCTAGGGCTGATGCTAACCGTAACCCTAACACTATCCTAGGCCTGATGATAACCCTAACCGTAACCCTAACACTATCCTAGGGCTGATGCTAACCCTAACCCTAACACTATCCTAGGGCTGATTCTAACCCTAACCCTAACCCTAACACTATCCTAGGGCTGATGCTAACCCTAACGCTAACCCTAACACTATCCTTGAACTGATGCTAACCCTAACCCTAACCCTAACACTATCCTAGGGTTTATGTTAACCCTAACCCTAACACTATCCTAGGGCTGATGCTAACCCTAACCCTAAACCTAACACTATCCTAGGGCGGATGCTAACCCTAACCCTAACCCAAACACTGTCCTAGGGTTGATGCTAACCCTAACACTAACACTATCCTAGGGCTGAAGCTAACCCTAACCCTAACCCTAACACTCTCCAAGGGCTGATGCTAACCCTAACCCTAACCCTAACACTATCCTAGGGCTGATGCTAACCCTAACCCTAACCCTAACAGTATCCTTGGGCTGATGCTAACCCTAACAGTAACACTATCCTAGGGCTGATGCTAACCATAACCCTAACCCTAACACTATCCTAGGGCTGATGCTAACCCTAACCCTAACCCTAGCACTATCCTAGGGCTGATGCTAACCCTAACCCTAACCCTAACACTATCCTTGGGCTGATGCTAACCCTAACCCTAACACTATCCTGGGCCTGATGCTAACCCTAACCCTAACCCTAACACTATCCTAGGGCTGATGCTAACCCTAACCCTAACACTATCCTAGGCCTGATGCTAACCCTAACCATAACCCTAACACTATCCTAGGGCTGATGCTAACCCTAACCCTAACACTATCCTAGGGCTGATGCTAACCCTAACCCTAACCCTAACACTATCCTAGGGCTGATGCTAACCCTAACCCTAACACTATCCTAGGCCTGATGATAACCCTAACCCTAACCCTAACACTATCCTAGGGCTGATGCTAACCCTAACCCTAACACTATCCTAGGGCTGATGCTAACCCTAACCCTAACCCTAACACTATCCTAAGTCTGATGCTAACCCTAGACCTCACACTATACTAGGCCTGATGATAACCATAACCCTAACCTTAACACTATCCTAGGGCGGATGCTAACCCTAACCCTAACCCTAACACTATCCTAGGGCTGATGCTAACCCTAACCCTAACCCAAACACTATCCTAGGGTGGATGCTAACCCTAACCCTAACACTATCCTAGGGCTGATGCTAACCCTAACCCTAACCCTAACACTATCCTTGGGCTGATGCTAACCCTCACCCTAACCCTAACAATATCCTAGGACAGATGCTAACCCTAACCCTAACCCAAACACTATCCTGGGCCTGATGCTAAGCCTAACCCTAACCCTAACACTATCCTAGGGGTGATGCTAACCCTAACCCTAACACTATCCTAGGGCTGATGCTAACCCTAACCCTAACCCTAACACTATCCTAGGGCTGATGCTAACCCTAACCCTAACACTATCCTAGGGCTGATGCTAACCCTAACCCTAACCCTAACACTATCCTAGGGCTGATGCTAACCCTAACAGTAACACTATCCTAGGGCTGATGCTAACCCTAACCCTAACCCTAACACTATCCTAGGGCTGATGCTAACCCTAACCCTAACCCAAACACTATCCAAGGGTTGATGCTAACCCTAACCCTAACACTATCCTAGGGCTGATGCTAACCCTAACCCTAACCCTAACACTATCCTTGGGCTGATGCTAACCCTAACCCTAACACTATCCTGGGCCTGATGCTAACCCTAACCCTAACCCTAACACTATCCTAGGGCTGATGCTAACCCTAACCCTAACACTATCCTTGGGCTGATGCTAACCCTAACCCTAACCCTAACACTATCCTAGGCCTGATGATAACCCTAACCCTAACCCTAACACTATCCTAGGGTTTATGTTAACCCTAACCCTAACACTATCCTAGGGCTGATGCTAACCCTAACCCTAACCCTAACACTATCATAGGGCTGATGCTAACCCTAACCCTAACACTATCCTAGGGCTGATGCTAACCCTAACACTAACACTATCCTAGGGCTGATGCTAACCCTAACTCTAACCCTAACACTCTCCAAGTGCTGATGCTAACCCTAACCCTAACCCTAACACTATCCTAGGGCTGATAATAACCCTAACCCTAACACTATCCTAGGCCTGATGCTAACCCTAACCATAACCCTAACACTATCCTAGGGCTGATGCTAACCCTAACCCTAACACTATCCTAGGGCTGATGCTAACCCTAACCCTAACCCTAACACTATCCTAGGGCTGATGCTAACCCTAACCCTAACACTATCCTAGGCCTGATGATAACCCTAACCCTAACCCTAACACTATCCTAGGGCTGATGCTAACCCTAACCCTAACACTATCCTTGGGCTGATGCTAACCCTAACCCTAACCCTAACACTATCCTAAGTCTGATGCTAACCCTAGACCTCACACTATACTAGGCCTGATGATAACCATAACCCTAACCTTAACACTATCCTAGGGCGGATGCTAACCCTAACCCTAACCCTAACACTATCCTAGAGCTGATGCTAACCCTAACCCTAACACTATCCTAGGCCTGATGATAACCCTAACCCTAACCCTGACACTATCCTAGGGCTGATGCTAACCCTAAACCTAACATTATCCTAGGGCTGATGCTAACCCTAACCCTAACCCTAACACTATCGTAGGCCTGATGCTAACCCTATCACTAACCCTAACACTCTCCTAGGGCTGAGGCTAACCCTAACCCTAACACTATCCTAGGGCTGATGCTAACCCTAACCCTAACCCAAACACTATCCTAGGGTGGATGCTAACCCTAACCCTAACACTATCCTAGGGCTGATGCTAACCCTAACCCTAACCCTAACACTATCCTTGGGCTGATGCTAACCCTCACCCTAACCCTAACAATATCCTAGGACAGATGCTAACCCTAACCCTAACCCAAACACTATCCTGGGCCTGATGCTAAGCCTAACCCTAACCCTAACACTATCCTAGGGCTGATGCTAACCCTAACCCTAACACTATCCTTGGGCTGATGCTAACCCTAACCCTAACCCTAACAATATCCTAGGGCAGATGCTAACCCTAACGCTAACCCTAACACTATCCTTGAACTGATGCTAACCCTAACCCTAACCCTAACACTATCCTAGGCCTGATGATAACCCTAACCCTAACCCTAACACTATCCTAGGGTTTATGTTAACCCTAACCCTAACACTATCCTAGGGCTGATGCTAACCCTAACCCTAACCCTAACACTATCCTAGGGCGGATGCTAACCCTAACCCTAAACCTAACACTATCCTAGGGCTGATGCTAACCCTAACACTAACACTATCCTAGGGCTGATGCTAACCCTAACCCTAACCCTAACATTATCCTAGGGCTGATGCTAACCCTAACCCTAACTCTAACACTATCTTAGGGCTGAGGCTAACCCTAACCCTAACACTATCCTAGGGCTGATGCTAACCCTAACCCTAACCCTAACACTATCCTAGGGCTGATGCTAACCCTAACCCTAACACTATCCTAGGGCTGATGCTAACCCTAACCCTAACCCTAACACTATCCTAGGGCTGATGCTAACCGTAACCCTAACACTATCCTAGGGCTTATGCTAACCCTAACCCTAACCCTAACACTATCCTAGGGCTGATGCTAACCGTAACCCTAACACTATCCTAGGCCTGATGATAACCCTAACCGTAACCCTAACACTATCCTAGGGCTGATGCTAACCCTAACCCTAACACTATCCTAGGGCTGATTCTAACCCTAACCCTAACCCTAACACTATCCTAGGGCTGATGCTAACCCTAACGCTAACCCTAACACTATCCTTGAACTGATGCTAACCCTAACCCTAACCCTAACACTATCCTAGGGTTTATGTTAACCCTAACCCTAACACTATCCTAGGGCTGATGCTAACCCTGACCCTAAACCTAACACTATCCTAGGGCGGATGCTAACCCTAACCCTAACCCAAACACTGTCCTAGGGCTGATGCTAACCCTAACACTAACACTATCCTAGGGCTGAAGCTAACCCTAACCCTAACCCTAACACTCTCCAAGGGCTGATGCTAACCCTAACCCTAACCCTAACACTATCCTAGGGCTGATGCTAACCCTAACCCTAACCCTAAGAGTATCCTTGGGCTGATGCTAACCCTAACAGTAACACTATCCTAGGGCTGATGCTAACCATAACCCTAACCCTAACACTATCCTAGGGCTGATGCTAACCCTAACCCTAACCCTAGCACTATCCTAGGGCTGATGCTAACCCTAACCCTAACCCTAACACTATCCTTGGGCTGATGCTAACCCTAACCCTAACACTATCCTGGGCCTGATGCTAACCCTAACCCTAACCCTAACACTATCCTAGGGCTGATGCTAACCCTAACCCTAACACTATCCTAGGCCTGATGCTAACCCTAACCATAACCCTAACACTATCCTAGGGCTGATGCTAACCCTAACCCTAACACTATCCTAGGGCTGATGCTAACCCTAACCCTAACCCTAACACTATCCTAGGGCTGATGCTAACCCTAACCCTAACACTATCCTAGGCCTGATGATAACCCTAACCCTAACCCTAACACTATCCTAGGGCTGATGCTAACCCTAACCCTAACACTATCCTAGGGCTGATGCTAACCCTAACCCTAACCCTAACACTATCCTAAGTCTGATGCTAACCCTAGACCTCACACTATACTAGGCCTGATGATAACCATAACCCTAACCTTAACACTATCCTAGGGCGGATGCTAACCCTAACCCTAACCCTAACACTATCCTAGGGCTGATGCTAACCCTAACCCTAACCCAAACACTATCCTAGGGTGGATGCTAACCCTAACCCTAACACTATCCTAGGGCTGATGCTAACCCTAACCCTAACCCTAACACTATCCTTGGGCTGATGCTAACCCTCACCCTAACCCTAACAATATCCTAGGACAGATGCTAACCCTAACCCTAACCCAAACACTATCCTGGGCCTGATGCTAAGCCTAACCCTAACCCTAACACTATCCTAGGGGTGATGCTAACCCTAACCCTAACACTATCCTAGGGCTGATGCTAACCCTAACCCTAACCCTAACACTATCCTAGGGCTGATGCTAACCCTAACCCTAACACTATC
Organism: Lemur catta; assembly: GCF_020740605.2. Taxonomy (NCBI): domain Eukaryota; kingdom Metazoa; phylum Chordata; class Mammalia; order Primates; family Lemuridae; genus Lemur; species Lemur catta. The sequence continues at coordinate 2,636,051 of NC_059134.1, forward strand.
CTAGGGCTGATGCTAACCCTAACCCTAACCCTAACACTATCCTAGGGCTGATGCTAACCCTAACAGTAACACTATCCTAGGGCTGATGCTAACCTTAACCCTAACCCTAACACTATCCTAGGGCTGATGCTAACCCTAACCCTAACCCAAACACTATCCAAGGGTTGATGCTAACCCTAACCCTAACACTATCCTAGGGCTGATGCTAACCCTAACCCTAACCCTAACACTATCCTTGGGCTGATGCTAACCCTAACCCTAACACTATCCTGGGCCTGATGCTAACCCTAACCCTAACCCTAACACTATCCTAGGGCTGATGCTAACCCTAACCCTAACACTATCCTTGGGCTGATGCTAACCCTAACCCTAACCCTAACACTATCCTAGGGCAGATGCTAAACCTAACTCTAACCCTAACACTATCCTTGAACTTATGTTAACCCTAACCCTAACCCTAACACTATCCTAGGCCTGATGATAACCCTAACCCTAACCCTAACACTATCCTAGGGTTTATGTTAACCCTAACCCTAACACTATCCTAGGGCTGATGCTAACCCTAACCCTAACCCTAACACTATCCTAGGGCTGATGCTAACCCTAACCCTAACGCTATCCTAGGGCTGATGCTAACCCTAACACTAACACTATCCTAGGGCTGATGCTAACCCTAACTCTAACCCTAACACTCTCCAAGTGCTGATGCTAACCCTAACCCTAACCCTAACACTATCCTAGGGCTGATGCTAACCCTAACCCTAACACTATCCTAGGCCTGATGCTAACCCTAACCATAACCCTAACACTATCCTAGGGCTGATGCTAACCCTAACCCTAACACTATCCTAGGGCTGATGCTAACCCTAACCCTAACTCTAACACTATCCTAGGGCTGATGCTAACCCTAACCCTAACACTATCCTAGGCCTGATGATAACCCTAACCCTAACCCTAACACTATCCTAGGGCTGATGCTAACCCTAACCCTAACACTATCCTTGGGCTGATGCTAACCCTAACCCTAACCCTAACACTATCCTAAGTCTGATGCTAACCCTAGACCTCACACTATACTAGGCCTGATGATAACCATAACCCTAACCTTAACACTATCCTAGGGCGGATGCTAACCCTAACCCTAACCCTAACACTATCCTAGAGCTGATGCTAACCCTAACCCTAACACTATCCTAGGCCTGATGATAACCCTAACCCTAACCCTGACACTATCCTAGGGCTGATGCTAACCCTAAACCTAACACTATCCTAGGGCTGATGCTAACCCTAACCCTAACCCTAACACTATCGTAGGCCTGATGCTAACCCTATCACTAACCCTAACACTCTCCTAGGGCTGAGGCTAACCCTAACCCTAACACTATCCTAGGGCTGATGCTAACCCTAACCCTAACCCAAACACTATCCTAGGGTGGATGCTAACCCTAACCCTAACACTATCCTAGGGCTGATGCTAACCCTAACCCTAACCCTAACACTATCCTTGGGCTGATGCTAACCCTCACCCTAACCCTAACAATATCCTAGGACAGATGCTAACCCTAACCCTAACCCAAACACTATCCTGGGCCTGATGCTAAGCCTAACCCTAACCCTAACACTATCCTAGGGCTGATGCTAACCCTAACCCTAACACTATCCTTGGGCTGATGCTAACCATAACCCTAACCCTAACAATATCCTAGGGCAGATGCTAACCCTAACGCTAACCCTAACACTATCCTTGAACTGATGCTAACCCTAACCCTAACCCTAACACTATCCTAGGCCTGATGATAACCCTAACCCTAACCCTAACACTATCCTAGGGTTTATGTTAACCCTAACCCTAACACTATCCTAGGGCTGATGCTAACCCTAACCCTAACCCTAACACTATCCTAGGGCGGATGCTAACCCTAACCCTAAACCTAACACTATCCTAGGGCTGATGCTAACCCTAACACTAACACTATCCTAGGGCTGATGCTAACCCTAACCCTAACCCTAACATTATCCTAGGGCTGATGCTAACCCTAACCCTAACTCTAACACTATCTTAGGGCTGAGGCTAACCCTAACCCTAACACTATCCTAGGGCTGATGCTAACCCTAACCCTAACCCTAACACTATCCTAGGGCTGATGCTAACCCTAACCCTAACACTATCCTAGGGCTGATGCTAACCCTAACCCTAACCCTAACACTATCCTAGGGCTGATGCTAACCGTAACCCTAACACTATCCTAGGGCTTATGCTAACCCTAACCCTAACCCTAACACTATCCTAGGGCTGATGCTAACCGTAACCCTAACACTATCCTAGGCCTGATGATAACCCTAACCGTAACCCTAACACTATCCTAGGGCTGATGCTAACCCTAACCCTAACACTATCCTAGGGCTGATTCTAACCCTAACCCTAACCCTAACACTATCCTAGGGCTGATGCTAACCCTAACGCTAACCCTAACACTATCCTTGAACTGATGCTAACCGTAACCCTAACCCTAACACTATCCTAGGGTTTATGTTAACCCTAACCCTAACACTATCCTAGGGCTGATGCTAACCCTAACCCTAAACCTAACACTATCCTAGGGCGGATGCTAACCCTAACCCTAACCCAAACACTGTCCTAGGGCTGATGCTAACCCTAACACTAACACTATCCTAGGGCTGAAGCTAACCCTAACCCTAACCCTAACACTCTCCAAGGGCTGATGCTAACCCTAACCCTAACCCTAACACTATCCTAGGGCTGATGCTAACCCTAACCCTAACCCTAAGAGTATCCTTGGGCTGATGCTAACCCTAACAGTAACACTATCCTAGGGCTGATGCTAACCATAACCCTAACCCTAACACTATCCTAGGGCTGATGCTAACCCTAACCCTAACCCTAGCACTATCCTAGGGCTGATGCTAACCCTAACCCTAACCCTAACACTATCCTTGGGCTGATGCTAACCCTAACCCTAACACTATCCTGGGCCTGATGCTAACCCTAACCCTAACCCTAACACTATCCTAGGGCTGATGCTAACCCTAACCCTAACACTATCCTAGGCCTGATGCTAACCCTAACCATAACCCTAACACTATCCTAGGGCTGATGCTAACCCTAACCCTAACACTATCCTAGGGCTGATGCTAACCCTAACCCTAACCCTAACACTATCCTAGGGCTGATGCTAACCCTAACCCTAACACTGTCCTAGGCCTGATGATAACCCTAACCCTAACCCTAACACTATCCTAGGGCTGATGCTAACCCTAACCCTAACACTATCCTAGGGCTGATGCTAACCCTAACCCTAACCCTAACACTATCCTAAGTCTGATGCTAACCCTAGACCTCACACTATACTAGGCCTGATGATAACCATAACCCTAACCTTAACACTATCCTAGGGCGGATGCTAACCCTAACCCTAACCCTAACACTATCCTAGGGCTGATGCTAACCCTAACCCTAACCCAAACACTATCCTAGGGTGGATGCTAACCCTAACCCTAACACTATCCTAGGGCTGATGCTAACCCTAACCCTAACCCTAACACTATCCTTGGGCTGATGCTAACCCTAACCCTAACACTATCCTGGGCCTGATGCTAAACCTAACCCTAACCCTAACACTATCCTAGGGCTGATACTAACCCTAACCCTAACACTATCCTTGGGCTGATGCTAACCCTCACCCTAACCCTAACAATATCCTAGGACAGATGCTAACCCTAACCCTAACCCTAACACTATCCTGGGCCTGATGCTAACCCTAACCCTAACCCTAACACTATCCTAGGGCTGATGCTAACCCCAACCCTAACACTATCCTTGGGCTGATGCTAACCCTAACCCTAACCCTAACAATATCCTAGGGCAGAAGCTAACCCTAACGCTAACCCTAACACTATCCTTGAACTGATGCTAACCCTAACCCTAACCCTAACACTATCCTAGGCCTGATGATAACCCTAACCCTAACCCTAACACTATCCTAGGCTTTATGTTAACCCTAACCCTAACACTATCCTAGGGCTGATGCTAACCCTAACCCTAACCCTAACACTATCCTAGGGCGGATGCTAACCCTAACCCTAAACCTAACACTATCCTAGGGCTGATGCTAACCCTAACACTAACACTATCCTAGGGCTGATGCTAACCCTAACCCTAACCCTAACATTATCCTAGGGCTGATGCTAACCCTAACCCGAACTCTAACACTATCTTAGGGCTGAGGCTAACCCTAACCCTAACACTATCCTACGGCTGATGCTAACCCTAACCCTAACCCTAACACTATCCTAGGGCTGATGCTAACCCTAACCCTAACACTATCCTAGGGCTGATGCTAACCCTAACCCTAACCCTAACACTATCCTAGGGCTGATGCAAACCCTAACCCTAACACTATCCTAGGGCTTATGCTAACCCTAACCCTAAACCTAACACTATCCTAGGGCTGATGCTAACCGTAACCCTAACACTATCCTAGGCCTGATGATAACCCTAACCCTAACCCTAACACTATCCTAGGGCTGATGCTAACCCTAACCCTAACACTATCCTAGGGCTGATTCTAACCCTAACCCTAACCCTAACACTATCCTAGGGCTGATGCTAAGCCTAACGCTAACCATAACACTATCCTTGAACTGATGGTAACCCTAACCCTAACCCTAACACTATCCTAGGGTTTATGTTAACCCTAACCCTAACACTATCCTAGGGCTGATGCTAACCCTAACCCTAAACCTAACACTATCCTAGGGCGGATGCTAACCCTAACCCTAACCCAAACACTATCCTAGGGCTGATGCTAACCCTAACACTAACACTATCCTAGGGCTGAAGCTAACCCTAACCCTAACCCTAACACTCTCCAAGGGCTGATGCTAACCCTAACCCTAACCCTAACACTATACTAGGGCTGATGCTAACCCTAACCCTAACACTATCCTAGGGATGATGCTAACCCTAACCCTAACCCTAACACTATCCTAGGGTTGATGCTAACCCTAACCCTAACACTATCCTAGGGCTGATGCTAACCCTAACCCTAACCCTAACACTGTCCTAGGTCTGATGCTAACCCTAACCCTAACACTATCCTAGGGCTGATGCTAACCCTAAACCTAACCCTAATACTAACCTAGGGCTGATGTTAACCCTAACCCTAACACTATCCTAGGGCTGATGCTAACCCTAACCCTAACCCTAACACTATCCTAGGGCTGATGCTAACCCTAACCCTAACACTATCCTAGGGCTGATGCTAACCCTAACCCTAACCCTAACACTATCCTAGTGCTGATGCTAACCCTAACAGTAACACTATCCTAGGGCTGATGCTAACCCTAACCCTAACCCTAACACTATCCTAGGGCTGATGCTAACCCTAACCCTAACCCAAACGCTATCCTAGGGTTGATGCTAACCCTAACCCTAACACTATCCTTGGGCTGATGCTAACCCTAACCCTAACCCTAACACTATCCTTGGGATGATGCTAACCCTAACCCTAACACTATCCTGGGCCTGATGCTAACCCTAACCCTAACCCTAACACTATCCTAGGGCTGATGCTAACCCTAACCCTAACACTATCCTTGGGCTGATGCTAACCCTAACCCTAACCCTAACACTATCCTAGGGCAGATGCTAAACCTAACGCTAACCCTAACACTATCCTTGAACTGATGTTAACCCTAACCCTAACCCTAACACTATTCTAGGCCTGATGATAACCCTAACCCTAACCCTAACACTATCCTAGGGTTTATGTTAACCCTAACCCTAACACTATTATAGGGCTGATGCTAACCCTAACCCTAACCCTAACACTATCCTAGGTCGGATGCTAACCCTAACCCTAACCCTAACACTATCCTAGGGCTGATGCTAACCCTAACACTAACACTATCCTAGGGCTGATGCTAACCCTAACCCTAACCCTAACATTATCCTAGGGCGGATGCTAACCCTAACGCTAACCCTAACACTATCCTAGGGCTGATGCTAACCCTAACACTAACACTATCCTAGGCCTGATGCTAACCCTAACCCTAACTCTAACACTATCCTAGGGCTGATGCTAACCCTAACCCTAACACTATCCTAGGGCTGATGCTAACCCTAACACTAACACTATCCTAGGGCTGATGCTAACCCTAACCCTAACCCTAACACTCTCCAAGGGCTGATGCTAACCCTAACCCTAACCCTAACACTATCCTAGGGCTGATGGTAACCCTAACCCTAACCCTAACACTATCCTAGGGCTGATGCTAACCCTAACCCTAACACTATCCTAGGGCTGATGCTAACCCTAACCCTAACCCTAACAATATCCTTGGGCTGATGCTAACCCTAACAGTAACACTATCCTAGGGCTGATGCTAACCCTAACCCTAACCCTAACACTATCCTAGGGCTGATGCTAACCCTAACCCTAACCCTAACACTATCCTAGAGCTGATGCTAACCCTAACCCTAACCCTAACACTATCCTTGGGCTGATGCTAACCCTAACCCTAACACTATCCTGGGCCTGATGCTAACCCTAACCCTAACCCTAACACTATCCTAGGGCTGATGCTAACCCTAACCCTAACACTATCCTTGGGCTGATGCTAACCCTAACCCTAACCCTAACAATATCCTAGGGCAGATGCTAACCCTAACCCTAACCCTAACACTATCCTTGGGCTCATGCTAACCCTAACCCTAAGACTATCCTGGGCCTCATGCTAACCCTAACCCTAACCCTAACACTATCCTAGGGCTGATGCTAACCCTAACCCTAACACTATCCTTGGGCTGATGCTAACCCTAACCCTAACCCTAACACTATCCTAGGGCGGATGCTAACCCTAACCCTAACCCTAACACTATCCTAGGGCTGATGCTAACCCTAACCTTAACACTATCCTAGGGCTGATGCTAACCCTAACACTAACACTATCCTAGGGCTGATGCTAACCCTAACCCTAACTCTAACACTATCTTAGGGCTGAGGCTAACCCTAACCCTAACACTATCCTACGGCTGATGCTAACCCTAACCCTAACCCTAACACTATCCTAGGGCTGATGCTAACCCTAACCCTAACACTATCCTAGGGCTGATGCTAACCCTAACCCTAACCCTAACACTATCCTTGGGCTGATGCTAACCCTAACCCTAACACTATCCTGGGCCTGATGCTAACCCTAACCCTAACCCTAACACTATCCTAGGGCTGATGCTAACCCTAACCCTAACACTATCCTTGGGCTGATGCTAACCCTAACCCTAACGCTAACACTATCCTAGGGCAGATGCTAAACCTAACTCTAACCCTAACACTATCCTTGAACTGATGTTAACCCTAACCCTAACCCTAACACTATCCTAGGCCTGATGATAACCCTAACCCTAACCCTAACACTATCCTAGGGTTTATGTTAACCCTAACCCTAACACTATCCTAGGGCTGATGCTAACCCTAACCCTAACCCTAACACTATCCTAGGGCGGATGCTAACCCTAACCCTAACCCTAACACTATCCTAGGGCTGATGCTAACCCTAACACTAACACTATCCTAGGGCTGATGCTAACCCTAACGGTAACCCTAACATTATCCTAGGGCGGATGCTAACACTAACCCTAACCCTAACACTATCCTAGGGCTGATGCTAACCCTAACACTAACACTATCCTAGGCCTGATGCTAACCCTAACCCTAACTCTAACACTATGCTAGGGCTGATGCTAACCCTAACCCTAACACTATCCTAGGGCTGATGCTAACCCTAACACTAACACTATCCTAGGGCTGATGCTAACCCTAACCCTAACCCTAACACTCTCCAAGGGCTGATGCTAACCCTAACCCTAACCCTAACACTATCCTAGGGCTGATGCTAACCCTAACAATAACCCTAACACTATCCTAGGGCTGATGCTAACCCTAACCCTAACAGTATCCTAGGGCTGATGCTAACCCTAACCCTAACACTATCCTGGGACTGATGCTAACCCTAACCCTAACCCTAACACTATCCTAGGGCTGATGCTAACCCTAACCCTAACACTATCCTTGGGCTGATGCTAACCCTAACCCTAACCCTAACACTATCCTAGGGCAGATGCTAAACCTAACGCTAACCCTAACACTATCCTTGAACTGATGTTAACCCTAACCCTAACCCTAACACTATCCTAGGCCTGATGATAACCCTAACCCTAACCCTAACACTAACCTATGGTTTATGTTAACCCTAAACCTAACACTATCCTAGGGCTGATGCTAACCCTAACCCTAACCCTAACACTATCCTAGGGCGGATGCTAACCCTAACCCTAACCCTAACACTATCCTAGGGCTGATGCTAACCCTAACACTAACACTATCCTAGGGCTGATGCTAACCCTAACCCTAACCCTAACATTATCCTAGGGCGGATGCTAACCCTAACCCTAACCCTAACACTATCCTAGGGCTGATGCTAACCCTAACACTAACACTATCCTAGGCCTGATGCTAACCCTAACCCTAACTCTAACACTATCCTAGGGCTGATGCTAACCCTAACCCTAACCCTAACACTATCCTAGGGCGGATGCTAACCCTAACCCTAACCCTAACACTATCCTAGGGCAGATGCTATCCCTAACACTAACACTATCCTAGGGCTGAAGCTAACCCTAACCCTAACCCTGACACTCTCCAAGGGCTGATGCTAACCCTAACCCTAACCCTAACACTATCCTAGGGCTGATGCTAACCCTAACCCTAACACTATCCTAGGGCTGATGCTAACCCTAACCCTAACCCTAACACTATCCCAGGGCTGATGCTAACCCTAACCCTAACACTATCCTAGGGCTGATGCTAACCCTAACCCTAACCCTAACACTATCCTAGGGCTGATGCTAACCCTAACAGTAACACTATCCTAGGGCTGATGCTAACCCTAACCCTAACCCTAACACTATCCTGGGGCTGATGCTAACCCTAACCCTAACCCAAACATTATCCTGGGGTTGATGCTAACCCTAACCCTAACACTATCCTAGGGCTGATGCTAACCCTAACCCTAACCCTAACACTATCCTTGGGCTGATGCTAACCCTAACCCTAACACTATCCTGGGCCTGATGCTAACCCTAACCCTAACCCTAACACTATCCTAGGGCTGATGCTAAACCTAACCCTAACACTATCCTTGGGCTGATGCTAACCCTAACCCTAACCCTAACACTATCCTAGGCCTGATGATAACCCTAACCCTAACCCTAACACTATCCTAGGGTTTATGTTAACCCTAACCCAAACACTATCCTAGGGCTGATGCTAACGCTAACCCTAACCCTAACACTATCCTAGGGCTAATGCTAACCCTAACACTAACACTATCCTAGGGCTGATGCTAACCCTAACGCTAACCCTAACATTATCCTAGGGCGGATGCTAACACTAACCCTAAACCTAACACTATCCTAGGGCTGATGCTAACCCTAACACTAACACTATCCTAGGCCTGATGCTAACCCTAACCCTAACTCTAACACTATACTAGGGCTGATGCTAACCCTAACCCTAACACTATCCTAGGGCTGATGCTAACCCTAACACTAACACTATCCTAGGGCTGATGCTAACCCTAACCCTAACCCTAACACTCTCCAAGGGCTGATGCTAACCGTAACCCTAACCCTAACACTATCCTAGGGCTGATGCTAACCCTAACCCTAACCCTAACACTATCCTAGGGCTGATGCTAACCCTAACCCTAACAGTATCCTAGGGCTGATGCTAACCCTAACCCTAACCCTAACAGTATCCTTGGGCTGATGCTAACCCTAACAGTAACACTATCCTAGGGCTGATGCTAACCCTAACCCTAACCCTAACACTATCCTAGGGCTGATGCTAACCCTAACCCTAACCCAAACACTATCCTAGGGTTGATGCTAACCCTAACCCTAACACTATCCTAGGGCTGATGCTAACCCTAACCCTAACCCTAACACTATCCTTGGGCTGATGCTAACCCTAACCCTAACACTATCCTGGGCCTGATGCTAACCCTAACCCTAACCCTAACACTATCCTAGGGCTGATGCTAACCCTAACCCTAACACTATCCTTGGGCTGATGCTAACCCTAACCCTAACCTTAACACTATCCTAGGGCAGATGCTAAACCTAACGCTAACCCTAACACTATCCTTGAACTGATGTTAACCCTAACCCTAACCCTAACACTATCCTAGGCCTGATGATAACCCTAACCCTAACCCTAACACTATCCTATGGTTTATGTTAACCCTAAACCTAACACTATCCTAGGGCTGATGCTAACCCTAACCCTAACCCTAACACTATCCTAGGGCGGATGCTAACCCTAACCCTAACCCTAACACTATCCTAGGGCTGATGCTAACCCTAACACTAACACTATCCTAGGGCTGACGCTAACCCTAACCCTAACCCTAACATTATCCTAGGGCGGATGCTAACCCTAACCCTAACCCTAACACTATCCTAGGGCTGATGCTAACCCTAACACTAACACTATCCGAGGCCTGATGCTAACCCTAACCCTAACTCTAACACTATCATAGGGCTGATGCTAACCCTAACCCTAACACTATCCTAGGGCTGATGCTAACCCTAACACTAACACTATCCTAGGGCTGATACTAACCCTAACCCTAACCCTAACACTCTCCAAGGGCTGATGCTAACCCTAACCCTAACCCTAACACTATCCTAGGGCTGATGCTAACCCTAACCCTAACACTATCCTAGGCCTGATGCTAACCCTAACCCTAACCCTAACACTATCCTTGGGCTGATGCTAACCCTAACCCTAACCCTAACAATATCCTAGGGCAGATGCTAACCCTAACCCTAACCCTAACACTATCCTTGGGCTCATGCTAACCCTAACCATAACACTATCCTGGGCCTGATGCTAACCCTAACCCTAACCCTAACACTATCCTAGGGCTGATGCTAACCCTAACCCTAACACTATCCTTGGGCTGATGCTAACCCTAACCCTAACCCTAACACTATCCTAGGGGGGATGATAACCCTAACCCTAACCCTAACACTATCCTAGGGCTGATGCTAACCCTAACACTAACACTATCCTAGGGCTGATGCTAACCCTAACCCTAACCCTAACATTATCCTAGGGCTGATGCTAACCCTAACCCTAACTCTAACACTATCTTAGGGCTGAGGCTAACCCTAACCCTAACACTATCCTACGGCTGATGCTAACCCTAACCCTAACCCTAACACTATCCTAGGGCTGATGCTAACCCTAACCCTAACACTATCCTAGGGCTGATGCTAACCCTAACCCTAACCCTAACACTATCCTAGGGCTGATGCTAACCCTAACCCTAACACTATCCTAGTTCTGATGCTAACCCTAACCCTAACCCTAACACTATCCTAGGGCTGATGCTAACCGTAACCCTAACACTATCCTAGGCCTGATGATAACACTAACCCTAACCCTAACACTATCCTAGGGCTGATGCTAACCCTAACCCTAACCCTAACACTATCCTACGGCTGATGCTAACCCTAACGCTAACCCTAACACTATCCTTGAACTGATGCTAACCCTAACCCTAACCCTAACACTATCCTAGGCCTGATGATAACCCTAACCCTAACCCTAACACTATCCTAGGGTTTATGTTAACCCTAACCCTAACACTATCCTAGGGCTGATGCTAACCCTAACCCTAACCCTAACACTATCCTAGGGCGGATGCTAACCCTAACCCTAACCCTAACACTATCCTAGGGCTGATGCTAACCCTAACACTAACACTATCCTAGGGCTGAAGCTAACCCTAACCCTAACCCTAACACTCTCCAAGGGTTGATGCTAACCCTAACCCTAACCCTAACACTATCCTAGGGCTGATGCTAACCCTAACCCTAACACTATCCTAGGGCTGATGCTAACCCTAACCCTAACGCTAACACTATCCTTGGGCTGATGCTAACCCTAACCCTAACACTATCCTGGGCCTGATGCTAACCCTAACCCTAACCCTAAAACTATCCTAGGGCTGATGCTAACCCTAACCATAACACTATCCTTGGGCTGATGCTAACCCTTACCCTAACCCTAACACTATCCTAGGGCAGATGCTAACCCTAACGCTAACCCTAACACTATCCTTGAACTGATGCTAACCTTAACCCTAACCCTAACACTCTCCTAGGCCTGATGATAACCCTAACCCTAACCCTAACACTATCCTAGGGTTTATGTTAACCCTAACCCTAACACTATCCTAGGGCTGATGCTAACCCTAACACTAACACTATCCTAGGGCTGATGCTAACCCTAACCCTAACCCTAACACTATCCTAGGGCGGATGCTAACCCTAACCCTAACCCTAACACTATCCTAGGGCTGATGCTAACCCTAACACTAACACTATCCTAGGGCTGCTGCTAACCCTAACCCTAACACTGACATTATCCTAGGGCGGATGCTAACCCTAACCCTAACCCTAACACTATCCTAGGGCTGATGCTAACGCTAACACTAACACTATCCTAGGCCTGATGCTAAACCTAACCCTATCCCTGACACTATCCTAGGGCTGATGCTAACCCTAACCCTAACACTATCCTAGGGCTGATGCTAACCCTAACACTAACACTATCCTAGGGCTGATGCTAACCCTAACCCTAACCCTAAAACTCTCCAAGGGCTGATGCTAACCCTAACCCTAACCCTAACACTATCCTAGGGCTGATGCTAACCCTAACCCTAACTCTAACACTATCCTAGGGCTGATGCTAACCCTAACCCTAACACTATCCTAGGCCTGATGCTAACCCTAACCCTAACCCTAACACTATCCTAGGGCTGATGCTAACCCTAACCCTAACACTATCCTAGGGCTGATGCTAACCCTCACCCTAACCCTAACACTATCCTAGGGCTGATGCTAACCCTAACCCTAACACTATCCTAGGCCTGATGCTAACCCTAACCCTAACCCTAACACTATCCTAGGGCTGATGCTAACCCTAACCCTAACACTATCCTAGGGCTGATGCTAACCCTAACCCTAACCCTAACACTATCCTAAGTCTGATGCTAACCCTAGACCTCACACTATACTAGGCCTGATGATAACCATAACCCTAACCTTAACACTATCCTAGGGCTGATGCTAACCCTAACCCTAACCCTAACACTATCCCAGAGCTGATGCTAACCCTAACCCTAACACTATCCTAGGGCTGATGCTAACCCTAACCCTAACCCAAACACTATCCTAGGGTTGATGCTAACCCTAACCCTAACACTATCCTAGGGCTGATGCTAACCCTAACCCTAACCCTAACACTATCCTTGGGCTGATGCTAACCCTAACCCTAACACTATCCTGGGCCTGATGCTAACCCTAACCCTAACCCTAACACTATCCTAGGGCTGATGCTAACCCTAACCCTAACACTATCCTTGGGCTGATGCTAACCCTAAACCTAACCCTAACACTATCCTGGGGCAGATGCTAAACCTAACTCTAACCCTAACTCTATCCTTGAACTGATGTTAACCCTAACCCTAACCCTAACACTATCCTAGGCCTGATGATAACCCTAACCCTAACCCTAACACTATCCTAGGGTTTATGTTAACCCTAACCCTAACACTATCCTAGGGCTGATGCTAACCCTAACCCTAACCCTAACACTATCCTAGGGCGGATGCTAACCCTAACCCTAACCCTAACACTATCCTAGGGCTGATGCTAACCCTAACACTAACACTATCCTAGGGCTGATGCTAACCCTAACGCTAACCCTAACATTATCCTAGGGCGGATGCTAACACTAACCCTAACCCTAACACTATCCTAGGGCTGATGCTAACCCTAACACTAACACTATCCTAGGCCTGATGCTAACCCTAACCCTAACTCTAACACTATACTAGGGCTGATGCTAACCCTAACCTTAACACTATCCTAGGGCTGATGCTAACCCTAACACTAACACTATCCTAGGGCTGATGCTAACCCTAACCCTAAACCTAACACTCTCCAAGGGCTGATGCTAACCCTAACCCTAACCCTAACACTATCCTAGGGCTGATGCTAACCCTAACCCTAACCCAAACACTATCCTAGGGTTGATGCTAACCCTAACCCTAACACTATCCTAGGGCTGATGCTAACCCTAACCCTAACCCTAACACTATCCTTGGGCTGATGCTAACCCTAACCCTAACACTATCCTGGGCCTGATGCTAACCCTAACCCTAACCCTAACACTATCCTAGGGCTGATGCTAACCCTAACCCTAACACTATCTTTGGGCTGATGCTAACCCTAACCCTAACCCTAACACTATCCTAGGGCAGATGCTAAACCTAACGCTAACCCTAACACTATCCTTCAACTGATGTTAACCCTAACCCTAACCCTAACACTATCCTAGGCCTGATGATAACCCTAACCCTAACCCTAACACTATCCTATGGTTTATGTTAACCCTAAACCTAACACTATCCTAGGGCTGATGCTAACCCTAACCCTAACCCTAACACTATCCTAGGGCGGATGCTAACCCTAACCCTAACCCTAACACTATCCTAGGGCTGATGCTAACCCTAACACTAACACTATCCTAGGGCCGATGCTAACCCTAACCCTAACCCTAACATTATCCTAGGGCGGATGCTAACCCTAACCCTAACCCTAACAGTATCCTAGGGCTGATGCTAACCCTAACACTAACACTATCCTAGGCCTGATGCTAACCCTAACCCTAACTCTAACACTATCCTAGGGCTGATGCTAACCCTAACCCTAACACTATCCTAGGGCTGATGCTAACCCTAACACTAACACTATCCTAGGGCTGATACTAACTCTAACCCTAACCCTAACACTCTCCAAGGGCTGATGCTAACCCTAACCCTAACCCTAACACTATCCTAGGGCTGATGCTAACCCTAACCCTAACACTATCCTAGGCCTGATGCTAACCCTAACCCTAACCCTAACACTATCCTAGGGCTGATGCTAACCCTAACCCTAACACTATCCTAGGGCTGATGCTAACCCTAACCCTAACCCTAACACTATCCTAGGGCTGATGCTAACCCTAACCCTAACACTATCCTAGGCCTGATGATAACCCTAACCCTAACCCTAACACTATCCTAGGGCTGATGCTAACCCTAACCCTAACACTATCCTAGGGCTG
Organism: Lemur catta; assembly: GCF_020740605.2. Lineage (NCBI taxonomy): Eukaryota > Metazoa > Chordata > Mammalia > Primates > Lemuridae > Lemur > Lemur catta. The sequence continues at coordinate 2,651,314 of NC_059134.1, forward strand.
ATGCTAACCCTAACCCTAACCCTAACACTATCCTAAGTCTGATGCTAACCCTAGACCTCACACTATACTAGGCCTGATGATAACCATAACCCTAACCTTAACACTATCCTAGGGCTGATGCTAACCCTAACCCTAACACTATCCTAGAGCTGATGCTAACCCTAACCCTAACACTATCCTAGGCCTGATGATAACCCTAACCCTAACCCTGACACTATCCTAGGGCTGATGCTAACCCTAACCCTAACACTATCCTAGGGCTGATGCTAACCCTAACCCTAACCCTAACACTATCCTAGGCCTGATGCTAACCCTATCCCTAACCCTAACACTCTCCTAGGGCTGAGGCTAACCCTAACCCTAACCCTAACACTATCCTTGGGCTGATGCTAACCCTAACCCTAACACTATCCTGGGCCTGATGCTAACCCTAACCCTAACCCTAACACTATCCTAGGGCTGATGCTAACCCTAACCCTAACACTATCCTTGGGCTGATGCTAACCCTAACCCTAACCCTAACAATATCCTAGGGCAGATGCTAACCCTAACCCTAACCCTAACACTATCCTTGGGCTCATGCTAACCCTAACCATAACACTATCCTGGGCCTGATGCAAACCCTAACCCTAACCCTAACACTATCCTAGGGCTGATGCTAACCCTAACCCTAACACTATCCTTGGGCTGATGCTAACCCTAACCCTAACCCTAACACTATCCTAGGGGGGATGATAACCCTAACCCTAACCCTAACACTATCCTAGGGCTGATGCTAACCCTAACACTAACACTATCCTAGGGCTGATGCTAACCCTAACCCTAACCCTAACATTATCCTAGGGCTGATGCTAACCCTAACCCTAACTCTAACACTATCTTAGGGCTGAGGCTAACCCTAACCCTAACACTATCCTAGGGCTGATGCTAACCCTAACCCTAACCCTAACATTATCCTAGGGCTGATGCTAACCCTAACCCTAACACTATCCTAGGGCTGATGCTAACCCTAACCCTAACCCTAACACTATCCTAGGGCTGATGCTAACCCTAACCCTAATCCTAACACTATCCTAGGGCTGATGCTAACCCTAACCCTAACCCTAACACTATCCTAGTTCTGATGCTAACCCTAACCCTAATCCTAACACTATCCTAGGGCTGATGCTAACCGTAACCCTAACACTATCCTAGGCCTGATGATAACACTAACCCTAACCCTAACACTATCCTAGGGCTGATGCTAACCCTAACCCTAACCCTAACACTATCCTAGGGCTGATGCTAACCCTAACGCTAACCCTAACACTATCCTTGAACTGATGCTAACCCTAACCCTAACCCTAACACTATCCTAGGCCTGATGATAACCCTAACCCTAACCCTAACACTATCCTAGGGTTTATGTTAACCCTGACCCTAACACTATCCTAGGGCTGATGCTAACCCTAACCCTAACCCTAACACTATCCTAGGGCGGATGCTAACCCTAACCCTAACCCTAACACTATCCTAGGGCAGATGCTAACCCTAACACTAACACTATCCTAGGGCTGAAGCTAACCCTAACCCTAACCCTAACACTCTCCAAGGGTTGATGCTAACCCTAACCCTAACACTAACACTATCCTAGGGCTGATGCTAACCCTAACCCTAACACTATCCTAGGGCTGATGCTAACCCTAACCCTAACCCTAACACTATCCTAGGGTTGATGCTAACCCTAACCCTAACACTATCCTAGGGCTGATGCTAACCCTAACCCTAACCCTAACACTATCCTAGTGCTGATGCTAACCCTAACCCTAACACTATCCTAGGGCTGATGCTAACCCTAACCCTAACCCTAACACTATCCTAGGGCTGATGCTAACCCTAACAGTAACACTATCCTAGGGCTGATGCTAACCCTAACCCTAACCCTAACACTATCCTAGGGCTGATGCTAACCCTAACCCTAAACCAAACACTATCCTAGGGTTGATGCTAACCCTAACCCTAACACTATCCTAGGGCTGATGCTAACCCTAACCCTAACGCTAACACTATCCTTGGGCTGATGCTAACCCTAACCCTAACACTATCCTGGGCCTGATGCTAACCCTAACCCTAACCCTAAAACTATCCTAGGGCTGATGCTAACCCTAACCCTAACACTATCCTTGGGCTGATGCTAACCCTTACCCTAACCCTAACACTATCCTAGGGCAGATGCTAACCCTAACGCTAACCCTAACACTATCCTTGAACTGATGCTAACCCTAACCCTAACCCTAACACTATCCTAGGCCTGATGATAACCCTAACCCTAACCCTAACACTATCCTAGGGTTTATGTTAACCCTAACCCTAACACTATCCTAGGGCTGATGCTAACCCTAACACTAACACTATCCTAGGGCTGATGCTAACCCTAACCCTAACCCTAACACTATCCTAGGGCGGATGCTAACCCTAACCCTAACCCTAACACTATCCTAGGGCTGATGCTAACCCTAACACTAACACTATCCTAGGGCTGCTGCTAACCCTAACCCTAACCCTGACATTATCCTAGGGCGGATGCTAACCCTAACCCTAACCCTAACACTATCCTAGGGCTGATGCTAACGCTAACACTAACACTATCCTAGGCCTGATGCTAACCCTAACCCTATCCCTGACACTATCCTAGGGCTGATGCTAACCCTAACCCTAACACTATCCTAGGGCTGATGCTAACCCTAACACTAACACTATCCTAGGGCTGATGCTAACCCTAACCCTAACCCTAACACTATCCTAAGTCTGATGCTAACCCTAGACCTCACACTATACTAGGCCTGATGATAACCATAACCCTAACCTTAACACTATCCTAGGGCTGATGCTAACCCTAACCCTAACCCTAACACTATCCTAGAGCTGATGCTAACCCTAACCCTAACACTATCCTAGGCCTGATGGTAACCCTAACCTTAACCCTGACACTATCCTAGGGCTGATGCTAACCCTAACCCTAACACTATCCTAGGGCTGATGCTAACCCTAACCCTAACCCTAACACTATCCTATTCCTGATGCTAACCCTATCCCTAACCCTAACACTCTCCTAGGGCTGAGGCTAACCCTAACCCTAACACTATCCTAGGGCTGATGCTAACCCTAACCCTAACCCTAACACTATCCTTGGGCTGATGCTAACCCTAACCCTAACACTATCCTGGGCCTGATGCTAACCCTAAGCCTAACCCTAAAACTATCCTAGGGCTGATGCTAACCCTAAACCTAACACTATCCTTGGGCTGATGCTAACCCTAACCCTAACCCTAACACTATCCTAGGGCTGATGCTAACCCTAACCCTAACAGTATCCTAGGGCTGATGCTAACCCTAACCCTAACCCTAACAGTATCCTTGGGCTGATGCTAACCCTAACAGTAACACTATCCTAGGGCTGATGCTAACCCTAACCCTAACCCTAACACTATCCTAGGGCTGATGCTAACCCTAACCCTAACCCAAACACTATCCTAGGGTTGATGCTAACCCTAACCCTAACCCTATCCTACGGCTGATGCTAACCCTAACCCTAACCCTAACACTATCCTTGGGCTGATGCTAACCCTAACCCTAACACTATCCTGGGCCTGATGCTAACCCTAACCCTAACCCTAACACTATCCTAGGGCTGATGCTAACCCTAATCCTAACACTATCCTAGGGCGGATGCTAACCCTAACCCTAACCCTAACACTATCCTAGGGCTGATGCTAACCCTAACACTAACACTATCCTAGGGCTGATGCTAACCCTAACCCTAACCCTAACATTATCCTAGGGCTGATGCTAACCCTAACCCTAACTCTAACACTATCTTAGGGCTGAGGCTAACCCTAACCCTAACACTATCCTACGGCTGATGCTAACCCTAACCCTAACCCTAATACTATCCTAGGGCTGATGCTAACCCTAACCCTAACACTATCCTAGGGCTGATGCTAACCCTAACCCTAACACTATCCTAGTTCTGATGCTAACCCTAACCCTAACCCTAACACTATCCTAGGGCTGATGCTAACCGTAACCCTAACACTATCCTAGGCCTGATGATAACAGTAACCCTAACCCTAACACTATCCTAGGGCTGATGCTAACCCTAACCCTAACCCTAACACTATCCTAGGGCTGATTCTAACCCTAACGCTAACCCTAACACTATCCTTGAACTGATGCTAACCCTAACCCTAACCCTAACACTATCCTAGGCCGGATGATAACCCTAACCCTAACCCTAACACTATCCTAGGGTTTATGTTAAACCTAACCCTAACACTATCCTAGGGCTGATGCTAACCCTAACCCTAACCCTAACACTATCGTAGGGCGGATGCTAACCCTAACCCTAACCCTAACACTATCCTAGGGCAGATGCTAACCCTAACACTAACACTATCCTAGGGCTGAAGCTAACCCTAACCCTAACCCTAACACTCTCCAAGGGTTGATGCTAACCCTAACCCTAACCCTAACACTATCCTAGGGCTGATGCTAACCCTAACCCTAACACTATCCTAGGGCTGATGCTAACCCTAACCCTAACCCTAACACTATCCTAGGGTTGATGCTAACCCTAACCCTAACACTATCCTAGGGCTGATGCTAACCCTAACCCTAATCCTAACACTATCCTAGGGCTGATGCTAACCCTAACCCTAACACTATCCTAGCGCTGATGCTAACCCTAACCCTAACCCTAACACTAACCTAGGGCTGATGCTAACCCTAACCCTAACACTATCCTAGGGCTGATGCTAACCCTAACCCTAACCCTAACACTATCCTAGGGCTGATGCTAACCCTAACCCTAACACTATCCTAGGGCTGATGCTAACCCTAACCCTAACCCTAACACTATCCTAGGGCTGATGCTAACCCTAACAGTAACACTATTCTAGGGCTGATGCTAACCCTAACCCTAACCCTAACACTATCCTAGGGCTGATGCTAACCCTAACCCTAACCCAAACACTATCCTAGGGTTGATGCTAACCCTAACCCTAACACTATCCTAGGGCTGATGCTAACCCTAACCCTAACCCTAACACTATCCTTGGGCTGATGCTAACCCTAACCCTAACACTATCCTGGGCCTGATGCTAACCCTAACCCTAACCCTAACACTATCCTAGGGCTGATGCTAACCCTAACCCTAACACTATCCTTGGGCTGATGCTAACCCTAACCCTAACCCTAACAATATCCTAGGGCAGATGCTAACCCTAACGCTAACCCTAACACTATCCTTGAACTGATGCTAACCCTAACCCTAACCCTAACACTATCCTAGGCCTGATGATAACCCTAACCCTAACCCTAACACTATCCTAGGCTTTATGTTAACCCTAACCGTAACACTATCCTAGGGCTGATGCTAACCCTAACCCTAACCCTAACACTATCCTAGGGCAGATGCTAACCCTAACCCTAAACCTAACACTATCCTAGGGCTGATGCTAACCCTAACACTAACACTATCCTAGGGCTGATGCTAACCCTAACCCTAACCCTAACATTATCCTAGGGCTGATGCTAACCCTAACCCTAACTCTAACACTATCTTAGGGCTGAGGCTAACCCTAACCCTAACACTATCCTACGGCTGATGCTAACCCTAACCCTAACCCTAACACTATCCTAGGGCTGATGCTAACCCTAACCCTAACACTATCCTAGGGCTGATGCTAACCCTAACCCTAACCCTAACACTATCCTAGGGCTGATGCTAACCCTAACCCTAACACTATCCTAGGGCTTATGCTAACCCTAACCCTAACCCCAACACTATCCTAGGGCTGATGCTAACCGTAACCCTAACACTATCCTAGGCCTGATGATAACCCTAACCCTAACCCTAACACTATCCTAGGGCTGATGCTAACCCTAACCCTAACACTATCCTAGGGCTGATTCTAACCCTAACCCTAACCCTAACACTATCCTAGGGCTGATGCTAAGCCTAACGCTAACCCTAACACTATCCTTGAACTGATGGTAACCGTAACCCTAACCCTAACACTATCCTAGGGTTTATGTTAACCCTAACCCTAACACTATCCTAGGGCTGATGCTAACCCTAACCCTAAACCTAACACTATCCTAGGGCGGATGCTAACCCTAACCCTAACCCAAACACTATCCTAGGGCTGATGCTAACCCTAACACTAACACTATCCTAGGGCTGAAGCTAACCCTAACCCTAACCCTAACACTCTCCAAGGGCTGATGCTAACCCTAACCCTAACCCTAACACTATACTAGGGCTGATGCTAACCCTAACCCTAACACTATCCTAGGGATGATGCTAACCCTAACCCTAACCCTAACACTATCCTAGGGTTGATGCTAACCCTAACCCTAACACTATCCTAGGGCTGATGCTAACCCTAACCCTAACCCTAACACTGTCCTAGGTCTGATGCTAACCCTAACCCTAACAGTATCCTAGGGCTGATGCTAACCCTAAACCTAACCCTAATACTAACCTAGGGCTGATGCTAACCCTAACCCTAACACTATCCTAGGGCTGATGCTAACCCTAACCCTAACCCTAACACTATCCTAGGGCTGATGCTAACCCTAACCCTAACACTATCCTAGGGCTGATGCTAACCCTAACCCTAACCCTAACACTATCCTAGTGCTGATGCTAACCCTAACAGTAACACTATCCTAGGGCTGATGCTAACCCTAACCCTAACCCTAACACTATCCTAGGGCTGATGCTAACCCTAACCCTAACCCAAACGCTATCCTAGGGTTGATGCTAGCCCTAACCCTAACACTATCCTTGGGCTGATGCTAACCCTAACCCTAACCCTAACACTATCCTTGGGATGATGCTAACCCTAACCCTAACACTATCCTGGGCCTGATGCTAACCCTAACCCTAACCCTAACACTATCCTAGGGCTGATGCTAACCCTAACCCTAACACTATCCTTGGGCTGATGCTAACCCTAACCCTAACCCTAACACTATCCTAGGGCAGATGCTAAACCTAACGCTAACCCTAACACTATCCTTGAACTGATGTTAACCCTAACCCTAACCCTAACACTATTCTAGGCCTGATGATAACCCTAACCCTAACCCTAACACTATCCTAGGGTTTATGTTAACCCTAACCCTAACACTATTATAGGGCTGATGCTAACCCTAACCCTAACCCTAACACTATCCTAGGTCGGATGCTAACCCTAACCCTAACCCTAACACTATCCTAGGGCTGATGCTAACCCTAACACTAACACTCTCCTAGGGCTGATGCTAACCCTAACCCTAACCCTAACATTATCCTAGGGCGGATGCTAACCCTAACGCTAACCCTAACACTATCCTAGGGCTGATGCTAACCCTAACACTAACACTATCCTAGGCCTGATGCTAACCCTAACCCTAACTCTAACACTATCCTAGGGCTGATGCTAACCCTAACCCTAACACTATCCTAGGGCTGATGCTAACCCTAACAGTAACACTATCCTAGGGCTGATGCTAACCCTAACCCTAACCCTAACACTCTCCAAGGGCTAATGCGAACCCTAACCCTAACCCTAACACTATCCTAGGGCTGATGATAACCCTAACCCTAACCCTAACACTATCCTAGGGCTGATGCTAACCCTAACCCTAACACTATCCTAGGGCTGATGCTAACCCTAACCCTAACCCTAACAGTATCCTTGGGCTGATGCTAACCCTAACAGTAACACTATCCTAGGGCTGATGCTAACCCTAACCCTAACCCTAACACTATCCTAGGGCTGATGCTAACCCTAACCCTAACCCTAACACTATCCTAGAGCTGATGCTAACCCTAACCCTAACCCTAACACTATCCTTGGGATGATGCTAACCCTAACCTTAACACTATCCTGGGCCTGATGCTAACCCTAACCCTAACCCTAACACTATCCTAGGGCTGATGCTAACCCTAACCCTAACACTATCCTTGGGCTGATGCTAACCCTAACCCTAACCCTAACAATATCCTAGGGCAGATGCTAACCCTAACCCTAACCCTAACACTATCCTTGGGCTCATGCTAACCCTAACCCTAACACTATCCTGGGCCTCATGCTAACCCTAACCCTAACCCTAACACTATCCTAGGGCTGATGCTAACCCTGACCCTAACACTATCCTTGGGCTGATGCTAACCCTAACCCTAACCCTAACACTATCCTAGGGCGGATGCTAACCCTAACCCTAACCCTAACACTATCCTAGGGCTGATGCTAACCCTAACCTTAACACTATCCTAGGGCTGATGCTAACCCTAACACTAAAACTATCCTAGGGCTGATGCTAACCCTAACCCTAACTCTAACACTATCTTAGGGCTGAGGCTAACCCTAACCCTAACACTATCCTACGGCTGATGCTAACCCTAACCCTAACCCTAACACTATCCTAGGGCTGATGCTAACCCTAACCCTAACACTATCCTAGGGCTGAAGCTAACCCTAACCCTAACCCTAACACTATCCTAGGGCTGATGATAACCCTAACCCTAACACTATCCTAGTTCTGATGCTAACCCTAACCCTAACCCTAACACTATCCTAGGCCTGATGATAACCCTAACCCTAACCCTAACACTATCCTAGGGTTTATGTTAACCCTAACCCTAACACTATCCTAGGGCTGATGCTAACCCTAACCCTAACCCTAACACTATCCTAGGGCGGATGCTAACCCTAACCCTAACCCTAACACTATCCTAGGGCTGATGCTAACCCTAACACTAACACTATCCTAGGGCTGATGCTAACCCTAACGCTAACCCTAACATTATCCTAGGGCGGATGCTAACACTAACCCTAACCCTAACACTATCCTAGGGCTGATGCTAACCCTAACACTAACACTATCCTAGGCCTGATGCTAACCCTAACCCTAACTCTAACACTATACTAGGGCTGATGCTAACCCTAACCCTAACACTATCCTAGGGCTGATGCTAACCCTAACACTAACACTATCCTAGGGCTGATGCTAACCCTAACCCTAACCCTAACACTCTCCAAGTGCTGATGCTAACCCTAACCCTAACCCTAACACTATCCTAGGGCTGATGCTAACCCTAACAATAACCCTAACACTATCCTAGGGCTGATGATAACCCTAACCCTAACAGTATCCTAGGGCTGATGCTAACCCTAACCCTAACCCTAACAGTATCCTTGGGCTGATGCTAACCCTAACAGTAACACTATCCTAGGTCTGATGCTAACCCTAACCCTAACCCTAACACTATCCTAGGGCTGATGCTAACCCTAACCCTAACCCAAACACTATCCTAGGGTTGATGCTAACCCTAACCCTAACACTATCCTAGGGCTGATGCTAACCCTAACCCTAACCCTAACACTATCCTTGGGCTGATGCTAACCCTAACCCTAACACTATCCTGGGCCTGATGCTAACCCTAACCCTAACCCTAACACTATCCTAGGGCTGATGCTAACCCTAACCCTAACACTATCCTTGGGCTGATGCTAACCCTAACCCTAACCCTAACACTATCCTAGGGCAGATGCTAAACCTAACGCTAACCCTAACACTATCCTTGAACTGATGTTAACCCTAACCCTAACCCTAACACTATCCTAGGCCTGATGATAACCCTAACCCTAACCCTAACACTAACCTATGGTTTATGTTAACCCTAAACCTAACACTATCCTAGGGCTGATGCTAACCCTAACCCTAACCCTAACACTATCCTAGGGCGGATGCTAACCCTAACCCTAACCCTAACACTATCCTAGGGCTGATGCTAACCCTAACACTAACACTATCCTAGGGCTGATGCTAACCCTAACCCTAACCCTAACATTATCCTAGGGCAGATGCTAACCCTAACGCTAACCCTAACACTATCCTAGGGCTGATGCTAACCCTAACACTAACACTATCCTAGGCCTGATGCTAATCCTAACCCTAACTCTAACACTATCCTAGGGCTGATGCTAACCCTAACCCTAACACTATCCTAGGGCTGATGCTAACCCTAACACTAACACTATCCTAGGGCTGATGCTAACCCTAACCCTAACCCTAACACTCTCCAAGGGCTGATGCTAACCCTAACCCTAACCCTAACACTATCCTAGGGCTGATGCTAACCCTAACCCTAACCCTAACACTATCCTAGGGCTGATGCTAACCCTAACCCTAACACTATCCTAGGGCTGATGCTAACCCTAACCCTAACCCTAACAGTATCCTTGGGCTGATGCTAACCCTAACAGTAACACTATCCTAGGGCTGATGCTAACCCTAACCCTAACCCTAACACTATCCTAGGGCTGATGCTAACCCTAACCCTAACCCTAACACTATCCTAGAGCTGATGCTAACCCTAACCCTAACCCTAACACTATCCTTGGGCTGATGCTAACCCTAACCCTAACACTATCCTGGGCCTGATGCTAACCCTAACCCTAACCCTAACACTATCCTAGGGCTGATGCTAACCCTAACCCTAACACTATCCTTGCGCTGATGCTAACCCTAACCCTAACCCTAACAATATCCTAGGGCAGATGCTAACCCTAACCCTAACCCTAACACTATCCTTGGGCTCATGCTAACCCTAACCCTAACACTATCCTGGGCCTCATGCTAACCCTAACCCTAACCCTAACACTATCCTAGGGCTGATGCTAACCCTGACCCTAACACTATCCTTGGGCTGATGCTAACCCTAACCCTAACCCTAACACTATCCTAGGGCGGATGCTAACCCTAACCCTAACCCTAACACTATCCTAGGGCTGATGCTAACCCTAACCTTAACACTATCCTAGGGCTGATGCTAACCCTAACACTAACACTATCCTAGGGCTGATTCTAAACCTAACCCTAACTCTAACACTATCTTAGGGCTGAGGCTAACCCTAACCCTAAAACTATCCTACGGCTGATGCTAACCCTAACCCTAACCCTAACACTATCCTAGGGCTGATGCTAACCCTAACCCTAACACTATCCTAGGGCTGAAGCTAACCCTAACCCTAACCCTAACACTATCCTAGGGCTGATGATAACCCTAACCCTAACACTATCCTAGTTCTGATGCTAACCCTAACCCTAACCCTAACACTATCCTAGGCCTGATGATAACCCTAACCCTAACCCTAACACTATCCTAGGGTTTATGTTAACCCTAACCCTAACACTATCCTAGGGCTGATGCTAACCCTAACCCTAACCCTAACACTATCCTAGGGCGGATGCTAACCCTAACCCTAACCCTAACACTATCCTACGGCAGATGCTATCCCTAACACTAACACTATCCTAGGGCTGAAGCTAACCCTAACCCTAACCCTAACACTCTCCAAGGGCTGATGCTAACCCTAACCCTAACCCTAACACTATCCTAGGGCTGATGCTAACCCTAACCCTAACACTATCCTAGGGCTGATGCTAACCCTAACCCTAACCCTAACACTATCCTAGGGCTGATGCTAACCCTAACCCTGACACTATCCTAGGGCTGATGCTAACCCTAACAGTAACACTATCCTAGGGCTGATGCTAACCCTAACCCTAACCCTAACACTATCCTAGGGCTGATGCTAACCCTAACCCTAACCCAACACTATCCTAGGGTTGATGCTAACCCTAACCCTAACACTATCCTAGGGCTGATGCTAACCCTAACCCTAACCCTAACACTATCCTTGGGCTGATGCTAACCCTAACCCTAACACTATCCTGGGCCTGATGCTAACCCTAACCCTAACCCTAACACTATCCTAGGGCTGATGCTAACCCTAACCCTAACAGTATCCTTGGGCTGATGCTAACCCTAACCCTAACCCTAACACTATCCTAGGGCAGATGCTAAACCTAACTCTAACCCTAACACTATCCTTGAACTGATGTTAACCCTAACCCTAACCCTAACACTATCCTAGGCCTGATGATAACCCTAACCCTAACCCTAACACTATCCTAGGGTTTATGTTAACCCTAACCCTAACACTATCCTAGGGCTGATGCTAACCCTAACCCTAACCCTAACACTATCCTAGGGCGGATGCTAACCCTAACCCTAACCCTAACACTATCCTAGGGCTGATGCTAACCCTAACACTAACACTATCCTAGGGCTGATGCTAACCCTAACGCTAACCCTAACATTATCCTAGGGCGGATGCTAACACTAACCCTAACCCTAACACTATCCTAGGGCTGATGCTAACCCTAACACTAACACTATCCTAGGCCTGATGCTAACCCTAACCCTAACTCTAACACTATACTAGGGCTGATGCTAACCCTAACCCTAACACTATCCTAGGGCTGATGCTAAACCTAACACTAACACTATCCTAGGGCTGATGCTAACCCTAACCCTAACCCTAACACTCTCCAAGGGCTGATGCTAACCCTAACCCTAACCCTAACACTATCCTAGGGCTGATGCTAACCCTAACAATAACCCTAACACTATCCTAGGGCTGATGCTAACCCTAACCCTAACAGTATCCTAGGGCTGATGCTAACCCTAACCCTAACCCTAACAGTATCCTTGGGCTGATGCTAACCCTAACAGTAACACTATCCTAGGGCTGATGCTAACCCTAACCCTAACCCTAACACTATCCTAGGGCTGATGCTAACCCTAACCCTAACCCAAACACTATCCTAGGGTTGATGCTAACCCTAACCCTAACACTATCCTAGGGCTGATGCTAACCCTAACCCTAACCCTAACACTATCCTTGGGCTGATGCTAACCCTAACCCTAACACTATCCTGGGCCTGATGCTAACCCTAACCCTAACCCTAACACTATCCTAGGGCTGATGCTAACCCTAACCCTAACACTATCCTAGGGCAGATGCTAAACATAACGCTAACCCTAACACTATCCTTGAACTGATGTTAACCCTAACCCTAACCCTAACACTATCCTGGGCCTGATGATAACCCTAACCCTAACCCTAACACTAACCTATGGTTTATGTTAACCCTAAACCTAACACTATCCTAGGGCTGATGCTAACCCTAACCCTAACCCTAACACTATCCTAGGGCGGATGCTAACCCTAACCCTAACCCTAACACTATCCTAGGGCTGATGCTAACCCTAACACTAACACTATCCTAGGGCAGATGTTAACCCTAACCCTAACCCTAACATTATCCTAGGGCGGATGCTAACCCTAACCCTAACCCTAACACTATCCTAGGGCTGATGCTAACCCTAACACTAACACTATCCTAGGCCTGATGCTAACCCTAACCCTAACTCTAACACTATCCTAGGGCTGATGCTAACCCTAACCCTAACCCTAACACTATCCTAGGGCGGATGCTAACCCTAACCCTAACCCTAACACTATCCTAGGGCAGATGCTATCCGTAACACTAACACTATCCTAGGGCTGAAGCTAACCCTAACCCTAACCCTGACACTCTCCAAGGGCTGATGCTAACCCTAACCCTAACCCTAACACTATCCTAGGGCTGATGCTAACCCTAACCCTAACACTATCCTAGGGCTGATGCTAACCCTAACCCTAACCCTAACACTATCCTAGGGCTGATGCTAACCCTAACCCTAACACTATCCTAGGGCTGATGCTAACCCTAACCCTAACCCTAACACTATCCTAGGGCTGATGCTAACCCTAACAGTAACACTATCCTAGGGCTGATGCTAACCCTAACCCTAACCCTAACACTATCCTAGGGCTGATGCTAACCCTAACCCTAACCCAAACACTATCCTAGGGTTGATGCTAACCCTAACCCTAACACTATCCTAGGGCTGATGCTAACCCTAACCCTAACCCTAACACTATCCTTGGGCTGATGCTAACCCTAACCCTAACACTATCCTTGGGCTGATGCTAACCCTAACCCTAACCCTAACAATATCCTAGGGCAGATGCTAACCCTAACCCTAACCCTAACACTATCCTTGGGCTCATGCTAACCCTAACCCTAACACTATCCTGGGCCTCATGCTAACCCTAACCCTAACCCTAACACTATCCTAGGGCTGATGCTAACCCTGACCCTAACACTATCCTTGGGCTGATGCTAACCCTAACCCTAACCCTAACACTATCCTAGGGCGGATGCTAACCCTAACCCTAACCCTAACACTATCCTAGGGCTGATGCTAACCCTAACCTTAACACTATCCTAGGGCTGATGCTAACCCTAACACTAACACTATCCTAGGGCTGATGCTAACCCTAACCCTAACTCTAACACTATCTTAGGGCTGAGGCTAACCCTAACCCTAACACTATCCTACGGCTGATGCTAACCCTAACCCTAACGCTAACACTATCCTAGGGCTGATGCTAACCCTAACCCTAACACTATCCTAGGGCTGAAGCTAACCCTAACCCTAACACTATCCTAGGGCTGATGATAACCCTAACCCTAACACTATCCTAGTTCTGATGCTAACCCTAACCCTAACCCTAACACTATCCTAGGCCTGATGATAACCCTAACCCTAACCCTAACACTATCCTAGGGTTTATGTTAACCCTAACCCTAACACTATCCTAGGGCTGATGCTAACCCTAACCCTAACCCTAACACTATCCTAGGGCGGATGCTAACCCTAACCCTAACGCTAACACTATCCTAGGGCAGATGCTATCCCTAACACTAACACTATCCTAGGGCTAAAGCTAACCCTAACCCTAACCCTAACACTCTCCAAGGGCTGATGCTAACCCTAACCCTAACCCTAACACTATCCTAGGGCTGATGCTAACCCTAACCCTAACACTATCCTAGGGCTGATGCTAACCCTAACCCTAACCCTAACACTATCCTAGGGCTGATGCTAACCCTAACCCTAACACTATCCTAGGGCTGATGCTAACCCTAACCCTAACCCTAACACTATCCTAGGGCTGATGCTAACCCTAACAGTAACACTATCCTAGGGCTGATGCTAACCCTAACCCTAACCCTAACACTATCCTAGGGCTGATGGTAACCCTAACCCTAACCCAACACTATCCTAGGGTTGATGCTAACCCTAACCCTAACACTATCCTAGGGCTGATGCTAACCCTAACCCTAACCCTAACACTATCCTTGGGCTGATGCTAACCCTAACCCTAACACTATCCTGGGCCTGATGCTAACCCTAACCCTAACCCTAACACTATCCTAGGGCTGATGCTAACCCTAACCCTAACACTATCCTTGGGCTGATGCTAACCCTAACCCTAACCCTAACACTATCCTAGGGCAGATGCTAAACCTAACTCTAACCCTAACACTATCCTTGAACTGATGTTAACCCTAACCCTAACCCTAACACTATCCTAGGCCTGATGATAACCCTAACCCTAACCCTAACACTATCCTAGGGTTTATGTTAACCCTAACCCTAACACTATCCTAGGGCTGATGCTAACCCTAACCCTAACCCTAACACTATCCTAGGGCGGATGCTAACCCTAACCCTAACCCTAACACTATCCTAGGGCTGATGCTAACCCTAACACTAACACTATCCTAGGGCTGATGCTAACCCTAACGCTAACCCTAACATTATCCTAGGGCGGATGCTAACACTAACCCTAACCCTAACACTATCCTAGGGCTGATGCTAACCGTAACCCTAACACTATCCTAGGCCTGATGATAACCCTAACCCTAACCCTAACACTATCCTAGGGCTGATGCTAACCCTAACCCTAACACTATCCTAGGGCTGATTCTAACCCTAACCCTAACCCTAACACTATCCTAGGGCTGATGCTAAGCCTAACGCTAACCCTAACACTATCCTTGAACTGATGGTAACCGTAACCCTAACCCTAACACTATCCTAGGGTTTATGTTAACCCTAACCCTAACACTATCCTAGGGCTGATGCTAACCCTAACCCTAAACCTAACACTATCCTAGGGCGGATGCTAACCCTAACCCTAACCCAAACACTATCCTAGGGCTGATGCTAACCCTAACACTAACACTATCCTAGGGCTGATGCTAACCCTAACCCTAACACTATCCTAGGGCTGATGCTAACCCTAACCCTAACCCTAACACTATCCTAGTGCTGATGCTAACCCTAACAGTAACACTATCCTAGGGCTGATGCTAACCCTAACCCTAACCCTAACACTATCCTAGGGCTGATGCTAACCCTAACCCTAACCCAAACGCTATCCTAGGGTTGATGCTAGCCCTAACCCTAACACTATCCTTGGGCTGATGCTAACCCTAACCCTAACCCTAACACTATCCTTGGGATGATGCTAACCCTAACCCTAACACTATCCTGGGCCTGATGCTAACCCTAACCCTAACCCTAACACTATCCTAGGGCTGATGCTAACCCTAACCCTAACACTATCCTTGGGCTGATGCTAACCCTAACCCTAACCCTAACACTATCCTAGGGCAGATGCTAAACCTAACGCTAACCCTAACACTATCCTTGAACTGATGTTAACCCTAACCCTAACCCTAACACTATTCTAGGCCTGATGATAACCCTAACCCTAACCCTAACACTATCCTAGGGTTTATGTTAACCCTAACCCTAACACTATTATAGGGCTGATGCTAACCCTAACCCTAACCCTAACACTATCCTAGGTCGGATGCTAACCCTAACCCTAACCCTAACACTATCCTAGGGCTGATGCTAACCCTAACACTAACACTATCCTAGGGCTGATGCTAACCCTAACCCTAACCCTAACATTATCCTAGGGCGGATGCTAACCCTAACGCTAACCCTAACACTATCCTAGGGCTGATGCTAACCCTAACACTAACACTATCCTAGGCCTGATGCTAACCCTAACCCTAACTCTAACACTATCCTAGGGCTGATGCTAACCCTAACCCTAACACTATCCTAGGGCTGATGCTAACCCTAACAGTAACACTATCCTAGGGCTGATGCTAACCCTAACCCTAACCCTAACACTCTCCAAGGGCTAATGCTAACCCTAACCCTAACCCTAACACTATCCTAGGGCTGATGATAACCCTAACCCTAACCCTAACACTATCCTAGGGCTGATGCTAACCCTAACCCTAACACTATCCTAGGGCTGATGCTAACCCTAACCCTAACCCTAACAGTATCCTTGGGCTGATGCTAACCCTAACAGTAACACTATCCTAGGGCTGATGCTAACCCTAACCCTAACCCTAACACTATCCTAGGGCTGATGCTAACCCTAACCCTAACCCTAACACTATCCTAGAGCTGATGCTAACCCTAACCCTAACCCTAACACTATCCTTGGGATGATGCTAACCCTAACCCTAACACTATCCTGGGCCTGATGCTAACCCTAACCCTAACCCTAACACTATCCTAGGGCTGATGCTAACCCTAACCCTAACACTATCCTTGGGCTGATGCTAACCCTAACCCTAACCCTAACAATATCCTAGGGCAGATGCTAACCCTAACCCTAACCCTAACACTATCCTTGGGCTCATGCTAACCCTAACCCTAACACTATCCTGGGCCTCATGCTAACCCTAACCCTAACCCTAACACTATCCTAGGGCTGATGCTAACCCTGACCCTAACACTATCCTTGGGCTGATGCTAACCCTAACCCTAACCCTAACACTATCCTAGGGCGGATGCTAACCCTAACCCTAACCCTAACACTATCCTAGGGCTGATGCTAACCCTAACCTTAACACTATCCTAGGGCTGATGCTAACCCTAACACTAAAACTATCCTAGGGCTGATGCTAACCCTA
The DNA here is from genome assembly GCF_020740605.2 of Lemur catta. NCBI lineage: Eukaryota > Metazoa > Chordata > Mammalia > Primates > Lemuridae > Lemur > Lemur catta. The sequence continues at coordinate 2,669,098 of NC_059134.1, forward strand.
ACCCTAACTCTAACACTATCTTAGGGCTGAGGCTAACCCTAACCCTAACACTATCCTACGGCTGATGCTAACCCTAACCCTAACCCTAACACTATCCTAGGGCTGATGCTAACCCTAACCCTAACACTATCCTAGGGGGGAAGCTAACCCTAACCCTAACCCTAACACTATCCTAGGGCTGATGATAACCCTAACCCTAACACTATCCTAGTTCTGATGCTAACCCTAACCCTAACCCTAACACTATCCTAGGCCTGATGATAACCCTAACCCTAACCCTAACACTATCCTAGGGTTTATGTTAACCCTAACCCTAACACTATCCTAGGGCTGATGCTAACCCTAACCCTAACCCTAACACTATCCTAGGGCGGATGCTAACCCTAACCCTAACCCTAACACTATCCTAGGGCTGATGCTAACCCTAACACTAACACTATCCTAGGGCTGATGCTAACCCTAACGCTAACCCTAACATTATCCTAGGGCGGATGCTAACACTAACCCTAACCCTAACACTATCCTAGGGCTGATGCTAACCCTAACACTAACACTATCCTAGGCCTGATGCTAACCCTAACCCTAACTCTAACACTATACTAGGGCTGATGCTAACCCTAACCCTAACACTATCCTAGGGCTGATGCTAACCCTAACACTAACACTATCCTAGGGCTGATGCTAACCCTAACCCTAACCCTAACACTCTCCAAGTGCTGATGCTAACCCTAACCCTAACCCTAACACTATCCTAGGGCTGATGCTAACCCTAACAATAACCCTAACACTATCCTAGGGCTGATGATAACCCTAACCCTAACAGTATCCTAGGGCTGATGCTAACCCTAACCCTAACCCTAACAGTATCCTTGGGCTGATGCTAACCCTAACAGTAACACTATCCTAGGTCTGATGCTAACCCTAACCCTAACCCTAACACTATCCTAGGGCTGATGCTAACCCTAACCCTAACCCAAACACTATCCTAGGGTTGATGCTAACCCTAACCCTAACACTATCCTAGGGCTGATGCTAACCCTAACCCTAACCCTAACACTATCCTTGGGCTGATGCTAACCCTAACCCTAACACTATCCTGGGCCTGATGCTAACCCTAACCCTAACCCTAACACTATCCTAGGGCTGATGCTAACCCTAACCCTAACACTATCCTTGGGCTGATGCTAACCCTAACCCTAACCCTAACACTATCCTAGGGCAGATGCTAAACCTAACGCTAACCCTAACACTATCCTTGAACTGATGTTAACCCTAACCCTAACCCTAACACTATCCTAGGCCTGATGATAACCCTAACCCTAACCCTAACACTAACCTATGGTTTATGTTAACCCTAAACCTAACACTATCCTAGGGCTGATGCTAACCCTAACCCTAACCCTAACACTATCCTAGGGCGGATGCTAACCCTAACCCTAACCCTAACACTATCCTAGGGCTGATGCTAACCCTAACACTAACACTATCCTAGGGCTGATGCTAACCCTAACCCTAACCCTAACATTATCCTAGGGCAGATGCTAACCCTAACGCTAACCCTAACACTATCCTAGGGCTGATGCTAACCCTAACACTAACACTATCCTAGGCCTGATGCTAACCCTAACCCTAACTCTAACACTATCCTAGGGCTGATGCTAACCCTAACCCTAACACTATCCTAGGGCTGATGCTAACCCTAACACTAACACTATCCTAGGGCTGATGCTAACCCTAACCCTAACCCTAACACTCTCCAAGGGCTGATGCTAACCCTAACCCTAACCCTAACACTATCCTAGGGCTGATGCTAACCCTAACCCTAACCCTAACACTATCCTAGGGCTGATGCTAACCCTAACCCTAACACTATCCTAGGGCTGATGCTAACCCTAACCCTAACCCTAACAGTATCCTTGGGCTGATGCTAACCCTAACAGTAACACTATCCTAGGGCTGATGCTAACCCTAACCCTAACCCTAACACTATCCTAGGGCTGATGCTAACCCTAACCCTAACCCTAACACTATCCTAGAGCTGATGCTAACCCTAACCCTAACCCTAACACTATCCTTGGGCTGATGCTAACCCTAACCCTAACACTATCCTGGGCCTGATGCTAACCCTAACCCTAACCCTAACACTATCCTAGGGCTGATGCTAACCCTAACCCTAACACTATCCTTGCGCTGATGCTAACCCTAACCCTAACCCTAACAATATCCTAGGGCAGATGCTAACCCTAACCCTAACCCTAACACTATCCTTGGGCTCATGCTAACCCTAACCCTAACACTATCCTGGGCCTCATGCTAACCCTAACCCTAACCCTAACACTATCCTAGGGCTGATGCTAACCCTGACCCTAACACTATCCTTGGGCTGATGCTAACCCTAACCCTAACCCTAACACTATCCTAGGGCGGATGCTAACCCTAACCCTAACCCTAACACTATCCTAGGGCTGATGCTAACCCTAACCTTAACACTATCCTAGGGCTGATGCTAACCCTAACATTAACACTATCCTAGGGCTGATGCTAAACCTAACCCTAACTCTAACACTATCTTAGGGCTGAGGCTAACCCTAACCCTAAAACTATCCTACGGCTGATGCTAACCCTAACCCTAACCCTAACACTATCCTAGGGCTGATGCTAACCCTAACCCTAACACTATCCTAGGGCTGAAGCTAACCCTAACCCTAACCCTAACACTATCCTAGGGCTGATGATAACCCTAACCCTAACACTATCCTAGTTCTGATGCTAACCCTAACCCTAACCCTAACACTATCCTAGGCCTGATGATAACCCTAACCCTAACCCTAACACTATCCTAGGGTTTATGTTAACCCTAACCCTAACACTATCCTAGGGCTGATGCTAACCCTAACCCTAACCCTAACACTATCCTAGGGCGGATGCTAACCCTAACCCTAACCCTAACACTATCCTAGGGCAGATGCTATCCCTAACACTAACACTATCCTAGGGCTGAAGCTAACCCTAACCCTAACCCTAACACTCTCCAAGGGCTGATGCTAACCCTAACCCTAACCCTAACACTATCCTAGGGCTGATGCTAACCCTAACCCTAACACTATCCTAGGGCTGATGCTAACCCTAACCCTAACCCTAACACTATCCTAGGGCTGATGCTAACCCTAACCCTGACACTATCCTAGGGCTGATGCTAACCCTAACAGTAACACTATCCTAGGGCTGATGCTAACCCTAACCCTAACCCTAACACTATCCTAGGGCTGATGCTAACCCTAACCCTAACAGTATCCTTGGGCTGATGCTAACCCTAACCCTAACCCTAACACTATCCTAGGGCAGATGCTAAACCTAACTCTAACCCTAACATTATCCTTGAACTGATGTTAACCCTAACCCTAACCCTAACACTATCCTAGGCCTGATGATAACCCTAACCCTAACCCTAACACTATCCTAGGGTTTATGTTAACCCTAACCCTAACACTATCCTAGGGCTGATGCTAACCCTAACCCTAACCCTAACACTATCCTAGGGCGGATGCTAACCCTAACCCTAACCCTAACACTATCCTAGGGCTGATGCTAACCCTAACACTAACACTATCCTAGGGCTGATGCTAACCCTAACGCTAACCCTAACATTATCCTAGGGCGGATGCTAACACTAACCCTAACCCTAACACTATCCTAGGGCTGATGCTAACCCTAACACTAACACTATCCTAGGCCTGATGCTAACCCTAACCCTAACTCTAACACTATACTAGGGCTGATGCTAACCCTAACCCTAACACTATCCTAGGGCTGATGCTAAACCTAACACTAACACTATCCTAGGGCTGATGCTAACCCTAACCCTAACCCTAACACTCTCCAAGGGCTGATGCTAACCCTAACCCTAACCCTAACACTATCCTAGGGCTGATGCTAACCCTAACAATAACCCTAACACTATCCTAGGGCTGATGCTAACCCTAACCCTAACAGTATCCTAGGGCTGATGCTAACCCTAACCCTAACCCTAACAGTATCCTTGGGCTGATGCTAACCCTAACAGTAACACTATCCTAGGGCTGATGCTAACCCTAACCCTAACCCTAACACTATCCTAGGGCTGATGCTAACCCTAACCCTAACCCAAACACTATCCTAGGGTTGATGCTAACCCTAACCCTAACACTATCCTAGGGCTGATGCTAACCCTAACCCTAACCCTAACACTATCCTTGGGCTGATGCTAACCCTAACCCTAACACTATCCTGGGCCTGATGCTAACCCTAACCCTAACCCTAACACTATCCTTGGGCTGATGCTAACCCTAACCCTAACCCTAACACTATCCTAGGGCAGATGCTAAACATAACGCTAACCCTAACACTATCCTTGAACTGATGTTAACCCTAACCCTAACCCTAACACTATCCTGGGCCTGATGATAACCCTAACCCTAACCCTAACACTAACCTATGGTTTATGTTAACCCTAAACCTAACACTATCCTAGGGCTGATGCTAACCCTAACCCTAACCCTAACACTATCCTAGGGCGGATGCTAACCCTAACCCTAACCCTAACACTATCCTAGGGCTGATGCTAACCCTAACACTAACACTATCCTAGGGCAGATGTTAACCCTAACCCTAACCCTAACATTATCCTAGGGCGGATGCTAACCCTAACCCTAACCCTAACACTATCCTAGGGCTGATGCTAACCCTAACACTAACACTATCCTAGGCCTGATGCTAACCCTAACCCTAACTCTAACACTATCCTAGGGCTGATGCTAACCCTAACCCTAACCCTAACACTATCCTAGGGCGGATGCTAACCCTAACCCTAACCCTAACACTATCCTAGGGCAGATGCTATCCCTAACACTAACACTATCCTAGGGCTGAAGCTAACCCTAACCCTAACCCTGACACTCTCCAAGGGCTGATGCTAACCCTAACCCTAACCCTAACACTATCCTAGGGCTGATGCTAACCCTAACCCTAACACTATCCTAGGGCTGATGCTAACCCTAACCCTAACCCTAACACTATCCTAGGGCTGATGCTAACCCTAACCCTAACACTATCCTAGGGCTGATGCTAACCCTAACCCTAACCCTAACACTATCCTAGGGCTGATGCTAACCCTAACAGTAACACTATCCTAGGGCTGATGCTAACCCTAACCCTAACCCTAACACTATCCTAGGGCTGATGCTAACCCTAACCCTAACCCAAACACTATCCTAGGGTTGATGCTAACCCTAACCCTAACACTATCCTAGGGCTGATGCTAACCCTAACCCTAACCCTAACACTATCCTTGGGCTGATGCTAACCCTAACCCTAACACTATCCTGGGCCTGATGCTAACCCTAACCCTAACCCTAACACTATCCTAGGGCTGATGCTAACCCTAACCCTAACACTATCCTTGGGCTGATGCTAACCCTAACCCTAACCCTAACAATATCCTAGGGCAGATGCTAACCCTAACCCTAACCCTAACACTATCCTTGGGCTCATGCTAACCCTAACCCTAACACTATCCTGGGCCTCATGCTAACCCTAACCCTAACCCTAACACTATCCTAGGGCTGATGCTAACCCTGACCCTAACACTATCCTTGGGCTGATGCTAACCCTAACCCTAAACCTAACACTATCCTAGGGCGGATGCTAACCCTAACCCTAACCCTAACACTATCCTAGGGCTGATGCTAACCCTAACCTTAACACTATCCTAGGGCTGATGCTAACCCTAACCCTAACTCTAACACTATCTTAGGGCTGAGGCTAACCCTAACCCTAACACTATCCTACGGCTGATGCTAACCCTAACCCTAACCCTAACACTATCCTAGGGCTGATGCTAACCCTAACCCTAACACTATCCTAGGGCTGAAGCTAACCCTAACCCTAACACTATCCTAGGGCTGATGATAACCCTAACCCTAACACTATCCTAGTTCTGATGCTAACCCTAACCCTAACCCTAACACTATCCTAGGCCTGATGATAACCCTAACCCTAACCCTAACACTATCCTAGGGTTTATGTTAACCCTAACCCTAACACTATCCTAGGGCTGATGCTAACCCTAACCCTAACCCTAACACTATCCTAGGGCGGATGCTAACCCTAACCCTAACGCTAACACTATCCTAGGGCAGATGCTATCCCTAACACTAACACTATCCTAGGGCTAAAGCTAACCCTAACCCTAACCCTAACACTCTCCAAGGGCTGATGCTAACCCTAACCCTAACCCTAACACTATCCTAGGGCTGATGCTAACCCTAACCCTAACACTATCCTAGGGCTGATGCTAACCCTAACCCTAACCCTAACACTATCCTAGGGCTGATGCTAACCCTAACCCTAACACTATCCTAGGGCTGATGCTAACCCTAACCCTAACCCTAACACTATCCTAGGGCTGATGCTAACCCTAACAGTAACACTATCCTAGGGCTGATGCTAACCCTAACCCTAACCCTAACACTATCCTAGGGCTGATGGTAACCCTAACCCTAACCCAACACTATCCTAGGGTTGATGCTAACCCTAACCCTAACACTATCCTAGGGCTGATGCTAACCCTAACCCTAACCCTAACACTATCCTTGGGCTGATGCTAACCCTAACCCTAACACTATCCTGGGCCTGATGCTAACCCTAACCCTAACCCTAACACTATCCTAGGGCTGATGCTAACCCTAACCCTAACACTATCCTTGGGCTGATGCTAACCCTAACCCTAACCCTAACACTATCCTAGGGCAGATGCTAAACCTAACTCTAACCCTAACACTATCCTTGAACTGATGTTAACCCTAACCCTAACCCTAACACTATCCTAGGCCTGATGATAACCCTAACCCTAACCCTAACACTATCCTAGGGTTTATGTTAACCCTAACCCTAACACTATCCTAGGGCTGATGCTAACCCTAACCCTAACCCTAACACTATCCTAGGGCGGATGCTAACCCTAACCCTAACCCTAACACTATCCTAGGGCTGATGCTAACCCTAACACTAACACTATCCTAGGGCTGATGCTAACCCTAACGCTAACCCTAACATTATCCTAGGGCGGATGCTAACACTAACCCTAACCCTAACACTATCCTAGGGCTGATGCTAACCCTAACACTAACACTATCCTAGGCCTGATGCTAACCCTAACCCTAACTCTAACACTATACTAGGGCTGATGCTAACCCTAACCCTAACACTATCCTAGGGATGATGCTAACCCTAACACTAACACTATCCTAGGGCTGATGCTAACCCTAACCCTAACCCTAACACTCTCCAAGGGCTGATGCTAACCCTAACCCTAACCCTAACACTATCCTAGGGCTGATGCTAACCCTAACAATAACCCTAACACTATCCTAGGGCTGATGCTAACCCTAACCCTAACAGTATCCTAGGGCTGATGCTAACCCTAACCCTAACCCTAACAGTATCCTTGGGCTGATGCTAACCCTAACAGTAACACTATCCTAGGGCTGATGCTAACCCTAACCCTAACACTAACACTATCCTAGGGCTGATGCTAACCCTAACCCTAACCCAAACACTATCCTAGGGTTGATGCTAACCCTAACCCTAACACTATCCTAGGGCTGATGCTAACCCTAACCCTAACCCTAACACTATCCTTGGGCTGATGCTAACCCTAACCCTAACACTATCCTGGGCCTGATGCTAACCCTAACCCTAACCCTAACACTATCCTAGGGCTGATGCTAACCCTAACCCTAACACTATCCTTGGGCTGATGCTAACCCTAACCCTAACCCTAACACTATCCTAGGGCAGATGCTAAACCTAACGCTAACCCTAACACTATCCTTGAACTGATGTTAACCCTAACCCTAACCCTAACACTATCCTAGGCCTGATGATAACCCTAACCCTAACCCTAACACTAACCAATGGTTTATGTTAACCCTAAACCTAACACTATCCTAGGGCTGATGCTAACCCTAACCCTAACCCTAACACTATCCTAGGGCGGATGCTAACCCTAACCCTAACCCTAACACTATCCTAGGGCTGATGCTAACCCTAACACTAACACTATCCTAGGGCTGATGCTAACCCTAACCCTAACCCTAACATTATCCTAGGGCGGATGCTAACCCTAACGCTAACCCTAACACTATCCTAGGGCTGATGCTAACCCTAACACTAACACTATCCTAGGCCTGATGCTAACCCTAACCCTAACTCTAACACTATCCTAGGGCTGATGCTAACCCTAACCCTAACACTATCCTAGGGCTGATGCTAACCCTAACACTAACACTATCCTAGGGCTGATGCTAACCCTAACCCTAACCCTAACACTCTCCAAGGGCTGATGCTAACCCTAACCCTAACCCTAACACTATCCTAGGGCTGATGCTAACCCTAACCCTAACCCTAACACTATCCTAGGGCTGATGCTAACCCTAACCCTAACACTATCCTAGGGCTGATGCTAACCCTAACCCTAACCCTAACAGTATCCTTGGGCTGATGCTAACCCTAACAGTAACACTATCCTAGGGCTGATGCTAACCCTAACCCTAACCCTAACACTATCCTAGGGCTGATGCTAACCCTAACCCTAACCCTAACACTATCCTAGAGCTGATGCTAACCCTAACCCTAACCCTAACACTATCCTTGGGCTGATGCTAACCCTAACCCTAACACTATCCTGGGCCTGATGCTAACCCTAACCCTAACCCTAACACTATCCTAGGGCTGATGCTAACCCTAACCCTAACACTATCCTTGGGCTGATGCTAACCCTAACCCTAACCCTAACAATATCCTAGGGCAGATGCTAACCCTAACCCTAACCCTAACACTATCCTTGGGCTCATGCTAACTCTAACCCTAACACTATCATGGGCCTCATGCTAACCCTAACCCTAACCCTAACACTATCCTAGGGCTGATGCTAACCCTGACCCTAACACTATCCTTGGGCTGATGCTAACCCTAACCCTAACCCTAACACTATCCTAGGGCGGATGCTAACCCTAACCCTAACCCTAACACTATCCTAGGGCTGATGCTAACCCTAACCTTAACACTATCCTAGGGCTGATGCTAACCCTAACACTAACACTATCCTAGGGCTGATGCTAACCCTAACCCTAACTCTAACACTATCTTAGGGCTGAGGCTAACCCTAACCCTAACACTATCCTACGGCTGATGCTAACCCTAACCCTAACCCTAACACTATCCTAGGGCTGATGCTAACCCTAACCCTAACACTATCCTAGGGCTGAAGCTAACCCTAACCCTAACCCTAACACTATCCTAGGGCTGATGATAACCCTAACCCTAACACTATCCTAGTTCTGATGCTAACCCTAACCCTAACCCTAACACTATCCTAGGCCTGATGATAACCCTAACCCTAACCCTAACACTATCCTAGGGTTTATGTTAACCCTAACCCTAACACTATCCTAGGGCTGATGCTAACCCTAACCCTAACCCTAACACTATCCTAGGGCGGATGCTAACCCTAACCCTAACCCTAACACTATCCTAGGGCAGATGCTATCCCTAACACTAACACTATCCTAGGGCTGAAGCTAACCCTAACCCTAACCCTAACACTCTCCAAGGGCTGATGCTAACCCTAACCCTAACCCTAACACTATCCTAGGGCTGATGCTAACCCTAACCCTAACACTATCCTAGGGCTGATGCTAACCCTAACCCTAACCCTAACACTATCCTAGGGCTGATGCTAACCCTAACCCTAACCCTAACACTATCCTTGGGCTGATGCTAACCCTAACCCTAACACTATCCTGGGCCTGATGCTAACCCTAACCCTAACCCTAACACTATCCTAGGGCTGATGCTAACCCTAACCCTAACACTATCCTTGGGCTGATGCTAACCCTAACCCTAACCCTAACACTATCCTAGGGCAGATGCTAAACCTAACTCTAACCCTAACACTATCCTTGAACTGATGTTAACCCTAACCCTAACCCTAACACTATCCTAGGCCTGATGATAACCCTAACCCTAACCCTAACACTATCCTAGGGTTTATGTTAACCCTAACCCTAACACTATCCTAGGGCTGATGCTAACCCTAACCCTAACCCTAACACTATCCTAGGAAGGATGCTAACCCTAACCCTAACCCTAACACTATCCTAGGGCTGATGCTAACCCTAACACTAACACTATCCTAGGGCTGATGCTAACCCTAACGCTAACCCTAACATTATCCTAGGGCGGATGCTAACACTAACCCTAACCCTAACACTATCCTAGGGCTGATGCTAACCCTAACACTAACACTATCCTAGGCCTGATGCTAACCCTAACCCTAACTCTAACACTATACTAGGGCTGATGCTAACCCTAACCCTAACACTATCCTAGGGCTGATGCTAACCCTAACACTAACACTATCCTAGGGCTGATGCTAACCCTAACCCTAACCCTAACACTCTCCAAGGGCTGATGCTAACCCTAACCCTAACCCTAACACTATCCTAGGGCTGATGCTAACCCTAACAATAACCCTAACACTATCCTAGGGCTGATGCTAACCCTAACCCTAACAGTATCCTAGGGCTGATGCTAACCCTAACTCTAACCCTAACAGTATCCTTGGGCTGATGCTAACCCTAACAGTAACACTATCCTAGGGCTGATGCTAACCCTAACCCTAACCCTAACACTATCCTAGGGCTGATGCTAACCCTAACCCTAACCCAAACACTATCCTAGGGTTGATGCTAACCCTAACCCTAACACTATCCTAGGGCTGATGCTAACCCTAACCCTAACCCTAACACTATCCTTGGGCTGATGCTAACCCTAACCCTAACACTATCCTGGGCCTGATGCTAACCCTAACCCTAACCCTAACACTATCCTAGGGCTGATGCTAACCCTAACCCTAACACTATCCTTGGGCTGATGCTAACCCTAACCCTAACCCTAACACTATCCTAGGGCAGATGCTAAACCTAACGCTAACCCTAACACTATCCTTGAACTGATGTTAACCCTAACCCTAACCCTAACACTATCCTAGGCCTGATGATAACCCTAACCCTAACCCTAACACTAACCTATGGTTTATGTTAACCCTAAACCTAACACTATCCTAGGGCTGATGCTAACCCTAACCCTAACCCTAACACTATCCTAGGGCGGATGCTAACCCTAACCCTAACCCTAACACTATCCTAGGGCTGATGCTAACCCTAACACTAACACTATCCTAGGGCTGATGCTAACCCTAACCCTAACCCTAACACTCTCCAAGGGCTGATGCTAACCCTAACCCTAACCCTAACACTATCCTAGGGCAGATGCTATCCCTAACACTAACACTATCCTAGGGCTGAAGCTAACCCTAACCCTAACCCTGACACTCTCCAAGGGCTGATGCTAACCCTAACCCTAACCCTAACACTATCCTAGGGCTGATGCTAACCCTAACCCTAACACTATCCTAGGGCTGATGCTAACCCTAACCCTAACCCTAACACTATCCTAGGGCTGATGCTAACCCTAACCCTAACACTATCCTAGGGCTGATGCTAACCCTAACCGTAACCCTAACACTATCCTAGGGCTGATGCTAACCCTAACAGTAACACTATCCTAGGGCTGATGCTAACCATAACCCTAACCCTAACACTATCCTAGGGCTGATGCTAACCCTAACCCTAACCCAAACACTATCCGAGGGTTGATGCTAACCCTAACCCTAACACTATCCTAGGGCTGATGCTAACCCTAACCCTAACCCTAACACTATCCTTGGGCTGATGCTAACCCTAACCCTAACACTATCCTGGGCCTGATGCTAACCCTAACCCTAACCCTAACACTATCCTAGGGCTGATGCTAACCCTAACCCTAACACTATCCTTGGGCTGATGCTAACCCTAACCCTAACCCTAACACTATCCTAGGGCAGATGCTAAACCTAACTCTAACCCTAACACTATCCTTGAACTGATGTTAACCCTAACCCTAACCCTAACACTATCCTAGGCCTGATGATAACCCTAACCCTAACCCTAACACTATCCTAGGGTTTATGTTAACCCTAACCCTAACACAATCCTAGGGCTGATGCTAACGCTAACCCTAACCCTAACACTATCCTAGGGCTAATGCTAACCCTAACACTAACACTATCCTAGGGCTGATGCTAACCCTAACGCTAACCCTAACATTATCCTAGGGCGGATGCTAACACTAACCCTAACCCTAACACTATCCTAGGGCTGATGCTAACGCTAACACTAACACTATCCTAGGCCTGATGCTAACCCTAACCCTAACTCTAACACTATACTAGGGCTGATGCTAACCCTAACCCTAACACTATCCTAGGGCTGATGCTAACCCTAACACTAACACTATACTAGGGCTGATGCTAACCCTAACCCTAACCCTAACACTCTCCAAGGGCTGATGCTAACCCTAACCCTAACCCTAACACTATCCTAGGGCTGATGCTAACCCTAACCCTAACCCTAACACTATCCTAGGGCTGATGCTAACCCTAACCCTAACAGTATCCTAGGGCTGATGCTAACCCTAACCCTAACCCTAACAGTATCCTTGGGCTGATGCTAACCCTAACAGTAACACTATCCTAGGGCTGATGCTAACCCTAACCCTAACCCTAACACTATCCTAGGGCTGATGCTAACCCTAACCCTAACCCAAACACTATCCTAGGGTTGATGCTAACCCTAACCCTAACACTATCCTAGGGCTGATGCTAACCCTAACCCTAACCCTAACACTATCCTTGGGCTGATGCTAACCCTAACCCTAACACTATCCTGGGCCTGATGCTAACCCTAACCCTAACCCTAACACTATCCTAGGGCTGATGCTAACCCTAACCCTAACACTATCCTTGGGCTGATGCTAACCCTAACCCTAACCCTAACACTATCCTAGGGCAGATGCTAAACCTAACGCTAACCCTAACACTATCCTTGAACTGATATTAACCCTAACCCTAACCCTAACACTATCCTAGGCCTGATGATAACCCTAACCCTAACCCTAACACTATCCTATGGTTTATGTTAACCCTAAACCTAACACTATCCTAGGGCTGATGCTAACCCTAACCCTAACCCTAACACTATCCTAGGGCGGATGCTAACCCTAACCCTAACCCTAACACTATCCTAGGGCTGATGCTAACCCTAACACTAACACTATCCTAGGGCTGATGCTAACCCTAACCCTAACCCTAACATTATCCTAGGGCGGATGCTAACCCTAACACTATCCTAGGGCTGATGCTAACCCTAACACTAACACTATCCTAGGCCTGATGCTAACCCTAACCCTAACTCTAACACTATCCTAGGGCTGATGCTAACCCTAACCCTAACACTATCCTAGGGCTGATGCTAACCCTAACACTAACACTATCCTAGGGCTGATACTAACCCTAACCCTAACCCTAACACTCTCCAAGGGCTGATGCTAACCCTAACCCTAACCCTAACACTATCCTAGGGCTGATGCTAACCCTAACCCTAACACTATCCTAGGCCTGATGCTAACCCTAACCCTAACCCTAACACTATCCTAGGGCTGATGCTAACCCTAACCCTAACACTATCCTAGGGCTGATGCTAACCCTAACCCTAACCCTAACACTATCCTAGGGCTGATGCTAACCCTAACCCTAACACTATCCTAGGCCTGATGATAACCCTAACCCTAACCCTAACACTATCCTAGGGCTGATGCTAACCCTAACCCTAACACTATCCTAGGGCTGATGCTAACCCTAACCCTAACCCTAACACTATCCTAAGTCTGATGCTAACCCTAGACCTCACACTATACTAGGCCTGATGATAACCATAACCCTAACCTTAACACTATCCTAGGGCTGATGCTAACCCTAACCCTAACCCTAACACTATCCTAGAGCTGATGCTAACCCTAACCCTAACACTATCCTAGGCCTGATGATAACCCTAACCCTAACCCTGACACTATCCTAGGGCTGATGCTAACCCTAACCCTAACACTATCCTAGGGCTGATGCTAACCCTAACCCTAACCCTAACACTATCCTAGGCCTGATGCTAACCCTATCCCTAACCCTACCACTCTCCTAGGGCTGAGGCTAACCCTAACCCTAACCCTAACACTATCCTTAGGCTGATGCTAACCCTAACCCTAACACTATCCTGGGCCTGATGCTAACCCTAACCCTAACCCTAACACTATCCTAGGGCTGATGCTAACCCTAACCCTAACACTATCCTAGGGCTGATGCTAACCCTAACCCTAACCCTAACACTATCCTAGGGCGGATGCTAACCCTAATCCTAACCCTAACACTATCCTAGGGCTGATGCTAACCCTAACACTAACACTATCCTAGGGCTGATGCTAACCCTAACGCTAACCCTAACATTATCCTAGGGCGGATGCTAACACTAACCCTAACCCTAACACTATCCTAGGGCTGATGCTAACCCTAACACTAACACTATCCTAGGCCTGATGCTAACCCTAACCCTAACTCTAACACTATACTAGGGCTGATGCTAACCCTAACCTTAACACTATCCTAGGGCTGATGCTAACCCTAACACTAACACTATCCTAGGGCTGATGCTAACCCTAACCCTAACCCTAACACTCTCCAAGGGCTGATGCTAACCCTAACCCTAACCCTAACACTATCCCAGGGCTGATGCTAACCCTAACCCTAACCCAAACACTATCATAGGGTTGATGCTAACCCTAACCCTAACACTATCCTAGGGCTGATGCTAACCCTAACCCTAACCCTAACACTATCCTTGGGCTGATGCTAACCCTAACCCTAACACTATCCTGGGCCTGATGTTAACCCTAACCCTAACCCTAACACTATCCTAGGGCTGATGCTAACCCTAACCCTAACACTATCTTTGGGCTGATGCTAACCCTAACCCTAACCCTAACACTATCCTAGGGCAGATGCTAAACCTAACGCTAACCCTAACACTATCCTTGAACTGATGTTAACCCTAACCCTAACCCTAACACTATCCTAGGCCTGATGATAACCCTAACCCTAACCCTAACACTATCCTATGGTTTATGTTAACCCTAAACCTAACACTATCCTAGGGCTGATGCTAACCCTAACCCTAACCCTAACACTATCCTAGGGCGGATGCTAACCCTAACCCTAACCCTAACACTATCCTAGGGCTGATGCTAACCCTAACACTAACACTATCCTAGGGCTGATGCTAACCCTAACCCTAACCCTAACATTATCCTAGGGCGGATGCTAACCCTAACCCTAACCCTAACACTATCCTAGGGCTGATGCTAACCCTAACACTAACACTATCCTAGGCCTGATACTAACCCTAACCCTAACTCTAACACTATCCTAGGGCTGATGCTAACCCTAACCCTAACACTATCCTAGGGCTGATGCTAACCCTAACACTAACACTATCCTAGGGCTGATACTAACCCTAACCCTAACCCTAACACTCTCCAAGGGCTGATGCTAACCCTAACCCTAACCCTAACACTATCCTAGGGCTGATGCTAACCCTAACCCTAACACTATCCTAGGCCTGATGCTAACCCTAACCCTAACCCTAACACTATCCTAGGGCTGATGCTAACCCTAACCCTAACACTATCCTAGGGCTGATGCTAACCCTAACCCTAACCCTAACCCTAACACTATCCTAGGGCTGATGCTAACCCTAACCCTAACACTATCCTAGGCCTGATGATAACCCTAACCCTAACCCTAACACTATCCTAGGGCTGATGCTAACCCTAACCCTAACACTATCCTAGGGCTGATGCTAACCCTAACCCTAACCCTAACACTATCCTAAGTCTGATGCTAACCCTAGACCTCACACTATACTAGGCCTGATGATAACCATAACCCTAACCTTAACACTATCCTAGGGCTGATGCTAACCCTAACCCTAACCCTAACACTATCCTAGAGCTGATGCTAACCCTAAACCTAACACTATCCTAGGCCTGATGATAACCCTAACACTAACCCTGACACTATCCTAGGGCTGATGCTAACCCTAACCCTAACACTATCCTAGGGCTGATGCTAACCCTAACCCTAACCCTAACACTATCCTAGGCCTGATGCTAACCCTATCCCTAACCCTAACACTCTCCTAGGGCTGAGGCTAACCCTAACCCTAACCCTAACACTATCCTTGGGCTGATGCTAACCCTAACCCTAACACTATCCTGGGCCTGATGCTAACCCTAACCCTAACCCTAACACTATCCTTGGGCTGATGCTAACCCTAACCCTAACCCTAACAATATCCTAGGGCAGATGCTAACCCTAACCCTAACCCTAACACTATCCTTGGGCTCATGCTAACCCTAACCATAACACTATCCTGGGCCTGATGCTAACCCTAACCCTAACCCTAACACTATCCTAGGGCTGATGCTAACCCTAACCCTAACACTATCCTTGGGCTGATGCTAACCCTAACCCTAACCCTAACACTATCCTAGGGGGGATGATAACCCTAACCCTAACCCTAACACTATCCTAGGGCTGATGCTAACCCTAACACTAACACTATCCTAGGGCTGATGCTAACCCTAACCCTAACCCTAACATTATCCTAGGGCTGATGCTAACCCTAACCCTAACTCTAACACTATCTTAGGGCTGAGGCTAACCCTAACCCTAACACTATCCTACGGCTGATGCTAACCCTAACCCTAACCCTAACACTATCCTAGGGCTGATGCTAACCCTAACCCTAACACTATCCTAGGGCTGATGCTAACCCTAACCCTAACCCTAACACTATCCTAGGGCTGATGCTAACCCTAACCCTAACACTATCCTAGTTCTGATGCTAACCCTAACCCTAACCCTAACACTATCCTAGGGCTGATGCTAACCGTAACCTTAACACTATCCTAGGCCTGATTATAACACTAACCCTAACCCTAACACTATCCTAGGGCTGATGCTAACCCTAACCCTAACCCTAACACTATCCTAGGGCTGATGCTAACCCTAACGCTAACCCTAACACTATCCTTGAACTGATGCTAACCCTAACCCTAACCCTAACACTATCCTAGGCCTGATGATAACCCTAACCCTAACCCTAACACTATCCTAGGGTTTATGTTAACCCTAACCCTAACACTATCCTAGGGCTGATGCTAACCCTAACCCTAACCCTAACACTATCCTAGGGCGGATGCTAACCCTAACCCTAACCCTAACACTATCCTAGGGCAGATGCTAACCCTAACACTAACACTATCCTAGGGCTGAAGCTAACCCTAACCCTAACCCTAACACTCTCCAAGGGTTGATGCTAACCCTAACCCTAACACTAACACTATCCTAGGGCTGATGCTAACCCTAACCCTAACACTATCCTAGGGCTGATGCTAACCCTAACCCTAACCCTAACACTATCCTAGGGTTGATGCTAACCCTAACCCTAACACTATCCTAGGGCTGATGCTAACCCTAACCCTAACCCTAACACTATCCTAGGGCTGATGCTAACCCTAACCCTAACACTATCCTAGGGCTGATGCTAACCCTAACCCTAACCCTAACACTATCCTAGGGCTGATGCTAACCCTCACAGTAACACTATCCTAGGGCTGATGCTAACCCTAACCCTAACCCTAACACTATCCTAGGGCTGATGCTAACCCTAACCCTAACCCAAACACTATCCTAGGGTTGATGCTAACCCTAACCCTAACACTATCCTACGGCTGATGCTAACCCTAACCCTAACGCTAACACTATCCTTGGGCTGATGCTAACCCTAACCCTAACACTATCCTGGGCCTGATGCTAACCCTAACCCTAACCCTAAAACTATCCTAGGGCTGATGCTAACCCTAACCCTAACACTATCCTTGGGCTGATGCTAACCCTTACCCTAACCCTAACACTATCCTAGGGCAGATGCTAACCCTAACGCTAACCCTAACACTATCCTTAAACTGATGCTAACCCTAACCCTAACCCTAACACTATCCTAGGCCTGATGATAACCCTAACCCTAACCCTAACACTATCCTAGGGTTTATGTTAACCCTAACCCTAACACTATCCTAGGGCTGATGCTAACCCTAACACTAACACTATCCTAGGGCTGATGCTAACCCTAACCCTAACCCTAACACTATCCTAGGGCGGATGCTAACCCTAACCCTAACCCTAACACTATCCTAGGGCTGATGCTAACCCTAACACTAACACTATCCTAGGGCTGCTGCTAACCCTAACCCTAACCCTGACATTATCCTAGGGCGGATGCTAACCCTAACCATAACCCTAACACTATCCTAGGGCTGATGCTAACGCTAACACTAACACTATCCTAGGCCTGATGCTAACCCTAACCCTATTCCTGACACTATCCTAGGGCTGATGCTAACCCTAACCCTAACACTATCCTAGGGCTGATGCTAACCCTAACACTAACACTATCCTAGGGCTGATGCTAACCCTAACCCTAACCCTAAAACTCTCCAAGGGCTGATGCTAACCCTAACCCTAACCCTAACACTATCCTAGGGCTGATGCTAACCCTAACCCTAACTCTAACACTATCCTAGGGCTGATGCTAACCCTAACCCTAACACTATCCTAGGCCTGATGCTAACCCTAACCCTAACCCTAACACTATCCTAGGGCTGATGCTAACCCTAACCCTAACACTATCCTAGGGCTGATGCTAACCCTAACCCTAACCCTATCACTATCCTAGGGCTGATGCTAACCCTAACCCTAACACTATCCTAGGCCTGATGCTAACCCTAACCCTAACGCTAACACTATCCTAGGGCTGATGCTAACCCTAACCCTAACACTATCCTTGGGCTGATGCTAACCCTAACCCTAACCCTAACACTATCCTAAGTCTGATGCTAACCCTAGACCTCACACTATACTAGGCCTGATGATAACCATATCCCTAACCTTAACACTATCCTAGGGCTGATGCTAACCCTAACCCTAACCCTAACACTATCCTAGAGCTGATGCTAACCCTAACCCTAACACTATCCTAGGCCTGATGGTAACCCTAACCCTAACCCTGACACTATCCTAGGGCTGATGCTAACCCTAACCCTAACACTATCCTAGGGCTGATGCTAACCCTAACCCTAACCCTAACACTATCCTAGGCCTGATGCTAACCCTATCCCTAACCCTAACACTCTCCTAGGGCTGAGGCTAACCCTAACCCTAACACTATCCTAGGGCTGATGCTAACCCTAACCCTAACCCTAACACTATCCTTGGGCTGATGCTAACCCTAACCCTAACACTATCCTGGGCCTGATGCTAACCCTAAGCCTAACCCTAAAACTATCCTAGGGCTGATGCTAACCCTAAACCTAACACTATCCTTGGGCTGATGCTAACCCTAACCCTAACCCTAACACTATCCTAGGGCTGATGCTAACCCTAACCCTAACACTATCCTTGGGCTGATGCTAACCCTAACCGTAACCCTAACACTATCCTAGTTCTGATGCTAACCCTAACCCTAACCCTAACACTATCCTAGGGCTGATGCTAACCGTAACCCTAACACTATCCTAGGCCTGATGATAACACTAACCCTAACCCTAACACTATCCTAGGGCTGATGCTAACCCTAACCCTAACCCTAACACTATCCTAGGGCTGATGCTAACCCTAACGCTAACCCTAACACTATCCTTGAACTGATGCTAACCCTAACCCTAACCCTAACACTATCCTAGGCCTGATGATAACCCTAACCCTAACCCTAACACTATCCTAGGGTTTATGTTAACCCTAACCCTAACACTATCCTAGGGCTGATGCTAACCCTAACCCTAACCCTAACACTATCCTAGGGCGGATGCTAACCCTAACCCTAACCCTAACACTATCCTAGGGCAGATGCTAACCCTAACACTAACACTATCCTAGGGCTGAAGCTAACCCTAACCCTAACCCTAACACTCTCCAAGGGTTGATGCTAACCCTAACCCTAACACTAACACTATCCTAGGGCTGATGCTAACCCTAACCCTAACACTATCCTAGGGCTGATGCTAACCCTAACCCCAACCCTAACACTATCCTAGGGTTGATGCTAACCCTAACCCTAACACTATCCTAGGGCTGATGCTAACCCTAACCCTAACCCTAACACTATCCTAGGGCTGATGCTAACCCTAACCCTAACACTATCCTAGGGCTGATGCTAACCCTAACCCTAACCCTAACACTATCCTAGGGCTGATGCTAACCCTCACAGTAACACTATCCTAGGGCTGATGCTAACCCTAACCCTAACCCTAACACTATCCTAGGGCTGATGCTAACCCTAACCCTAACCCAAACACTATCCTAGGGTTGATGCTAACCCTAACCCTAACACTATCCTAGGGCTGATGCTAACCCTAACCCTAACCCTAAAACTATCCTAGGGCTGATGCTAACCCTAACCCTAACACTATCCTTGGGCTGATGCTAACCCTTACCCTAACCCTAACACTATCCTAGGGCAGATGCTAACCCTAACGCTAACCCTAACACTATCCTTGAACTGATGCTAACCCTAACCCTAACCCTAACACTATCCTAGGCCTGATGATAACCCTAACCCTAACCCTAACACTATCCTAGGGTTTATGTTAACCCTAACCCTAACACTATCCTAGGGCTGATGCTAACCCTAACACTAACACTATCCTAGGGCTGATGCTAACCCTAACCCTAACCCTAACACTATCCTAGGGCGGATGCTAACCCTAACCCTAACCCTAACACTATCCTAGGGCTGATGCTAACCCTAACACTAACACTATCCTAGGGCTGCTGCTAACCCTAACCCTAACCCTGACATTATCCTAGGGCGGATGCTAACCCTAACCCTAACCCTAACACTATCCTAGGGCTGATGCTAACGCTAACACTAACACTATCCTAGGCCTGATGCTAACCCTAACCCTATCCCTGACACTATCCTAGGGCTGATGCTAACCCTAACCCTAACACTATCCTAGGGCTGATGCTAACCCTAACACTAACACTATTCTAGGGCTGATGCTAACCCTAACCCTAACCCTAAAACTCTCCAAGGGCTGATGCTAACCCTAACCCTAACCCTAACACTATCCTAGGGCTGATGCTAACCCTAACCCTAACTCTAACACTATCCTAGGGCTGATGCTAACCCTAACCCTAACACTATCCTAGGCCTGATGCTAACCCTAACCCTAACCCTAACACTATCCTAGGGCTGATGCTAACCCTAACCCTAACACTATCCTAGGGCTGATGCTAACCCTAACCCTAACCCTAACACTATCCTAGGGCTGATGCTAACCCTAACCCTAACACTATCCTAGGCCTGATGCTAACCCTAACCCTAACCCTAACACTATCCTAGGGCTGATGCTAACCCTAACCCTAACACTATCCTTGGGCTGATGCTAACCCTAACCCTAACCCTAACACTATCCTAAGTCTGATGCTAACCCTAGACCTCACACTATACTAGGCCTGATGATAACCATAACCCTAACCTTAACACTATCCTAGGGCTGATGCTAACCCTAACCCTAACCCTAACACTATCCTAGAGCTGATGCTAACCCTAACCCTAACACTATCCTAGGCCTGATGGTAACCCTAACCCTAACCCTGACACTATCCTAGGGCTGATGCTAACCCTAACCCTAACACTATCCTAGGGCTGATGCTAACCCTAACCCTAACCCTAACACTATCCTAGGCCTGATGCTAACCCTATCCCTAACCCTAACACTCTCCTAGGGCTGAGGCTAACCCTAACCCTAACACTATCCTAGGGCTGATGCTAACCCTAACCCTAACCCTAACACTATCCTTGGGCTGATGCTAACCCTAACCCTAACACTATCCTGGGCCTGATGCTAACCCTAAGCCTAACCCTAAAACTATCCTAGGGCTGATGCTAACCCTAAACCTAACACTATCCTTGGGCTGATGCTAACCCTAACCCTAACCCTAACACTATCCTAGGGCTGATGCTAACCCTAACCCTAACAGTATCCTAGGGCTGATGCTAACCCTAACCCTAACCCTAACAGTATCCTTGGGCTGATGCTAACCCTAACAGTAACACTATCCTAGGGCTGATGCTAACCCTAACCCTAACCCTAACACTATCCTAGGGCTGATGCTAACCCTAACCCTAACCCAAACACTATCCTAGGGTTGATGCTAACCCTAACCCTAACACTATCCTAGGGCTGATGCTAACCCTAACCCTAACCCTAACACTATCCTTGGGCTGATGCTAACCCTAACCCTAACACTATCCTGGGCCTGATGCTAACCCTAACCCTAACCCTAACACTATCCTAGGGCTGATGCTAACCCTAATCCTAACACTATCCTTGGGCTGATGCTAACCCTAACCCTAACCCTAACACTATCCTAGGGCGGATGCTAACCCTAACCCTAACCCTAACACTATCCTAGGGCTGATGCTAACCCTAACACTAACACTATCCTAGGGCTGATGCTAACCCTAACCCTAACCCTAACATTATCCTAGGGCTGATGCTAACCCTAACCCTAACTCTAACACTATCTTAGGGCTGAGGCTAACCCTAACCCTAACACTATCCTACGGCTGATGCTAACCCTAACCCTAACCCTAATACTATCCTAGGGCTGATGCTAACCCTAACCCTAACACTATCCTAGGGCTGATGCTAACCCTAACCCTAACACTATCCTAGTTCTGATGCTAACCCTAACCCTAACCCTAACACTATCCTAGGGCTGATGCTAACCGTAACCCTAACACTATCCTAGGCCTGATGATAACAGTAACCCTAACCCTAACACTATCCTTGAACTGATGCTAACCCTAACCCTAACCCTAACACTATCCTAGGGCTGATGCTAACCCTAACCCTAACCCAAACACTATCCTAGGGTTGATGCTAACCCTAACCCTAACACTATCCTAGGGCTGATGCTAACCCTAACCCTAACGCTAACACTATCCTTGGGCTGATGCTAACCCTAACCCTAACCCTAACACTCTCCAAGGGCTGATGCTAACCCTAACCCTAACCCTAACACTATCCCAGGGCTGATGCTAACCCTAACCCTAACCCAAACACTATCCTAGGGTTGATGCTAACCCTAACCCTAACACTATCCTAGGGCTGATGCTAACCCTAACCCTAACCCTAACCCTAACACTATCCTGGGCCTGATGTTAACCCTAACCCTAACCCTAACACTATCCTAGGGCTGATGCTAACCCTAACCCTAACACTATCTTTGGGCTGATGCTAACCCTAACCCTAACCCTAACACTATCCTAGGGCAGATGCTAAACCTAACGCTAACCCTAACACTATCCTTGAACTGATGTTAACCCTAACCCTAACCCTAACACTATCCTAGGCCTGATGATAACCCTAACCCTAACCCTAACACTATCCTATGGTTTATGTTAACCCTAAACCTAACACTATCCTAGGGCTGATGCTAACCCTAACCCTAACCCTAACACTATCCTAGGGCGGATGCTAACCCTAACCCTAACCCTAACACTATCCTAGGGCTGATGCTAACCCTAACACTAACACTATCCTAGGGCTGATGCTAACCCTAACCCTAACCCTAACATTATCCTAGGGCGGATGCTAACCCTAACCCTAACCCTAACACTATCCTAGGGCTGATGCTAACCCTAACACTAACACTATCCTAGGCCTGATACTAACCCTAACCCTAACTCTAACACTATCCTAGGGCTGATGCTAACCCTAACCCTAACACTATCCTAGGGCTGATGCTAACCCTAACACTAACACTATCCTAGGGCTGATACTAACCCTAACCCTAACCCTAACACTCTCCAAGGGCTGATGCTAACCCTAACCCTAACCCTAACACTATCCTAGGGCTGATGCTAACCCTAACCCTAACACTATCCTAGGCCTGATGCTAACCCTAACCCTAACCCTAACACTATCCTAGGGCTGATGCTAACCCTAACCCTAACACTATCCTAGGGCTGATGCTAACCCTAACCCTAACCCTAACCCTAACACTATCCTAGGGCTGATGCTAACCCTAACCCTAACACTATCCTAGGCCTGATGATAACCCTAACCCTAACCCTAACACTATCCTAGGGCTGATGCTAACCCTAACCCTAACACTATCCTAGGGCTGATGCTAACCCTAACCCTAACCCTAACACTATCCTAAGTCTGATGCTAACCCTAGACCTCACACTATACTAGGCCTGATGATAACCATAACCCTAACCTTAACACTATCCTAGGGCTGATGCTAACCCTAACCCTAACCCTAACACTATCCTAGAGCTGATGCTAACCCTAAACCTAACACTATCCTAGGCCTGATGATAACCCTAACACTAACCCTGACACTATCCTAGGGCTGATGCTAACCCTAACCCTAACACTATCCTAGGGCTGATGCTAACCCTAACCCTAACCCTAACACTATCCTAGGCCTGATGCTAACCCTATCCCTAACCCTAACACTCTCCTAGGGCTGAGGCTAACCCTAACCCTAACCCTAACACTATCCTTGGGCTGATGCTAACCCTAACCCTAACACTATCCTGGGCCTGATGCTAACCCTAACCCTAACCCTAACACTATCCTTGGGCTGATGCTAACCCTAACCCTAACCCTAACACTATCCTAGGGGGGATGATAACCCTAACCCTAACCCTAACACTATCCTAGGGCTGATGCTAACCCTAACACTAACACTATCCTAGGGCTGATGCTAACCCTAACCCTAACCCTAACATTATCCTAGGGCTGATGCTAACCCTAACCCTAACTCTAACACTATCTTAGGGCTGAGGCTAACCCTAACCCTAACACTATCCTACGGCTGATGCTAACCCTAACCCTAACCCTAACACTATCCTAGGGCTGATGCTAACCCTAACCCTAACACTATCCTAGGGCTGATGCTAACCCTAACCCTAACCCTAACACTATCCTAGGGCTGATGCTAACCCTAACCCTAACACTATCCTAGTTCTGATGCTAACCCTAACCCTAACCCTAACACTATCCTAGGGCTGATGCTAACCGTAACCTTAACACTATCCTAGGCCTGATTATAACACTAACCCTAACCCTAACACTATCCTAGGGCTGATGCTAACCCTAACCCTAACCCTAACACTATCCTAGGGCTGATGCTAACCCTAACGCTAACCCTAACACTATCCTTGAACTGATGCTAACCCTAACCCTAACCCTAACACTATCCTAGGCCTGATGATAACCCTAACCCTAACCCTAACACTATCCTAGGGTTTATGTTAACCCTAACCCTAACACTATCCTAGGGCTGATGCTAACCCTAACCCTAACCCTAACACTATCCTAGGGCGGATGCTAACCCTAACCCTAACCCTAACACTATCCTAGGGCAGATGCTAACCCTAACACTAACACTATCCTAGGGCTGAAGCTAACCCTAACCCTAACCCTAACACTCTCCAAGGGTTGATGCTAACCCTAACCCTAACACTAACACTATCCTAGGGCTGATGCTAACCCTAACCCTAACACTATCCTAGGGCTGATGCTAACCCTAACCCTAACCCTAACACTATCCTAGGGTTGATGCTAACCCTAACCCTAACACTATCCTAGGGCTGATGCTAACCCTAACCCTAACCCTAACACTATCCTAGGGCTGATGCTAACCCTAACCCTAACACTATCCTAGGGCTGATGCTAACCCTAACCCTAACCCTAACACTATCCTAGGGCTGATGCTAACCCTCACAGTAACACTATCCTAGGGCTGATGCTAACCCTAACCCTAACCCTAACACTATCCTAGGGCTGATGCTAACCCTAACCCTAACCCAAACACTATCCTAGGGTTGATGCTAACCCTAACCCTAACACTATCCTAGGGCTGATGCTAACCCTAACCCTAACGCTAACACTATCCTTGGGCTGATGCTAACCCTAACCCTAACACTATCCTGGGCCTGATGCTAACCCTAACCCTAACCCTAAAACTATCCTAGGGCTGATGCTAACCCTAACCCTAACACTATCCTTGGGCTGATGCTAACCCTTACCCTAACCCTAACACTATCCTAGGGCAGATGCTAACCCTAACGCTAACCCTAACACTATCCTTAAACTGATGCTAACCCTAACCCTAACCCTAACACTATCCTAGGCCTGATGATAACCCTAACCCTAACCCTAACACTATCCTAGGGTTTATGTTAACCCTAACCCTAACACTATCCTAGGGCTGATGCTAACCCTAACACTAACACTATCCTAGGGCTGATGCTAACCCTAACCCTAACCCTAACACTATCCTAGGGCGGATGCTAACCCTAACCCTAACCCTAACACTATCCTAGGGCTGATGCTAACCCTAACACTAACACTATCCTAGGGCTGCTGCTAACCCTAACCCTAACCCTGACATTATCCTAGGGCGGATGCTAACCCTAACCATAACCCTAACACTATCCTAGGGCTGATGCTAACGCTAACACTAACACTATCCTAGGCCTGATGCTAACCCTAACCCTATTCCTGACACTATCCTAGGGCTGATGCTAACCCTAACCCTAACACTATCCTAGGGCTGATGCTAACCCTAACACTAACACTATCCTAGGGCTGATGCTAACCCTAACCCTAACCCTAAAACTCTCCAAGGGCTGATGCTAACCCTAACCCTAACCCTAACACTATCCTAGGGCTGATGCTAACCCTAACCCTAACTCTAACACTATCCTAGGGCTGATGCTAACCCTAACCCTAACACTATCCTAGGCCTGATGCTAACCCTAACCCTAACCCTAACACTATCCTAGGGCTGATGCTAACCCTAACCCTAACACTATCCTAGGGCTGATGCTAACCCTAACCCTAACCCTATCACTATCCTAGGGCTGATGCTAACCCTAACCCTAACACTATCCTAGGCCTGATGCTAACCCTAACCCTAACGCTAACACTATCCTAGGGCTGATGCTAACCCTAACCCTAACACTATCCTTGGGCTGATGCTAACCCTAACCCTAACCCTAACACTATCCTAAGTCTGATGCTAACCCTAGACCTCACACTATACTAGGCCTGATGATAACCATATCCCTAACCTTAACACTATCCTAGGGCTGATGCTAACCCTAACCCTAACCCTAACACTATCCTAGAGCTGATGCTAACCCTAACCCTAACACTATCCTAGGCCTGATGGTAACCCTAACCCTAACCCTGACACTATCCTAGGGCTGATGCTAACCCTAACCCTAACACTATCCTAGGGCTGATGCTAACCCTAACCCTAACCCTAACACTATCCTAGGCCTGATGCTAACCCTATCCCTAACCCTAACACTCTCCTAGGGCTGAGGCTAACCCTAACCCTAACACTATCCTAGGGCTGATGCTAACCCTAACCCTAACCCTAACACTATCCTTGGGCTGATGCTAACCCTAACCCTAACACTATCCTGGGCCTGATGCTAACCCTAAGCCTAACCCTAAAACTATCCTAGGGCTGATGCTAACCCTAAACCTAACACTATCCTTGGGCTGATGCTAACCCTAACCCTAACCCTAACACTATCCTAGGGCTGATGCTAACCCTAACCCTAACACTATCCTTGGGCTGATGCTAACCCTAACCGTAACCCTAACACTATCCTAGTTCTGATGCTAACCCTAACCCTAACCCTAACACTATCCTAGGGCTGATGCTAACCGTAACCCTAACACTATCCTAGGCCTGATGATAACACTAACCCTAACCCTAACACTATCCTAGGGCTGATGCTAACCCTAACCCTAACCCTAACACTATCCTAGGGCTGATGCTAACCCTAACGCTAACCCTAACACTATCCTTGAACTGATGCTAACCCTAACCCTAACCCTAACACTATCCTAGGCCTGATGATAACCCTAACCCTAACCCTAACACTATCCTAGGGTTTATGTTAACCCTAACCCTAACACTATCCTAGGGCTGATGCTAACCCTAACCCTAACCCTAACACTATCCTAGGGCGGATGCTAACCCTAACCCTAACCCTAACACTATCCTAGGGCAGATGCTAACCCTAACACTAACACTATCCTAGGGCTGAAGCTAACCCTAACCCTAACCCTAACACTCTCCAAGGGTTGATGCTAACCCTAACCCTAACACTAACACAATCCTAGGGCTGATGCTAACCCTAACCCTAACACTATCCTAGGGCTGATGCTAACCCTAACCCTAACCCTAACACTATCCTAGGGTTGATGCTAACCCTAACCCTAACACTATCCTAGGGCTGATGCTAACCCTAACCCTAACGCTAACACTATCCTAGGGCTGATGCTAACCCTAACCCTAACACTATCCTAGGGCTGATGCTAACCCTAACCCTAACCCTAACACTATCCTAGGGCTGATGCTAACCCTCACAGTAACACTATCCTAGGGCTGATGCTAACCCTAACCCTAACCCTAACACTATCCTAGGGCTGATGCTAACCCTAACCCTAACCCAAACACTATCCTAGGGTTGATGCTAACCCTAACCCTAACACTATCCTAGGGCTGATGCTAACCCTAACCCTAACCCTAAAACTATCCTAGGGCTGATGCTAACCCTAACCCTAACACTATCCTTGGGCTGATGCTAACCCTTACCCTAACCCTAACACTATCCTAGGGCAGATGCTAACCCTAACGCTAACCCTAACACTATCCTTGAACTGATGCTAACCCTAACCCTAACCCTAACACTATCCTAGGCCTGATGATAACCCTAACCCTAACCCTAACACTATCCTAGGGTTTATGTTAACCCTAACCCTAACAATATCCTAGGGCTGATGCTAACCCTAACACTAACACTATCCTAGGGCTGATGCTAACCCTAACCCTAACCCTAACACTATCCTAGGGCGGATGCTAACCCTAACCCTAACCCTAACACTATCCTAGGGCTGATGCTAACCCTAACACTAACACTATCCTAGGGCTGCTGCTAACCCTAACCCTAACCCTGACATTATCCTAGGGCGGATGCTAACCCTAACCCTAACCCTAACACTATCCTAGGGCTGATGCTAACGCTAACATTAACACTATCCTAGGCCTGATGCTAACCCTAACCCTATCCCTGACACTATCCTAGGGCTGATGCTAACCCTAACCCTAACACTATCCTAGGGCTGATGCTAACCCTAACACTAACACTATTCTAGGGCTGATGCTAACCCTAACCCTAACCCTAAAACTCTCCAAGGGCTGATGCTAACCCTAACCCTAACCCTAACACTATCCTAGGGCTGATGCTAACCCTAACCCTAACTCTAACACTATCCTAGGGCTGATGCTAACCCTAACCCTAACACTATCCTAGGCCTGATGCTAACCCTAACCCTAACCCTAACACTATCCTAGGGCTGATGCTAACCCTAACCCTAACACTATCCTAGGGCTGATGCTAACCCTAACCCTAACCCTAACACTATCCTAGGGCTGATGCTAACCCTAACCCTAACACTATCCTAGGCCTGATGCTAACCCTAACCCTAACCCTAACACTATCCTAGGGCTGATGCTAACCCTAACCCTAACACTATCCTTGGGCTGATGCTAACCCTAACCCTAACCCTAACACTATCCTAAGTCTGATGCTAACCCTAGACCTCACACTATACTAGGCCTGATGATAACCATAACCCTAACCTTAACACTATCCTAGGGCTGATGCTAACCCTAACCCTAACCCTAACACTATCCTAGAGCTGATGCTAACCCTAACCCTAACACTATCCTAGGCCTGATGGTAACCCTAACCCTAACCCTGACACTATCCTAGGGCTGATGCTAACCCTAACCCTAACACTATCCTAGGGCTGATGCTAACCCTAACCCTAACCCTAACACTATCCTAGGCCTGATGCTAACCCTATCCCTAACCCTAACACTCTCCTAGGGCTGAGGCTAACCCTAACCCTAACACTATCCTAGGGCTGATGCTAACCCTAACCCTAACCCTAACACTATCCTTGGGCTGATGCTAACCCTAACCCTAACACTATCCTGGGCCTGATGCTAACCCTAAGCCTAACCCTAAAACTATCCTAGGGCTGATGCTAACCCTAAACCTAACACTATCCTTGGGCTGATGCTAACCCTAACCCTAACCCTAACACTATCCTAGGGCTGATGCTAACCCTAACCCTAACAGTATCCTAGGGCTGATGCTAACCCTAACCCTAACCCTAACAGTATCCTTGGGCTGATGCTAACCCTAACAGTAACACTATCCTAGGGCTGATGCTAACCCTAACCCTAACCCTAACACTATCCTAGGGCTGATGCTAACCCTAACCCTAACCCAAACACTATCCTAGGGTTGATGCTAACCCTAACACTATCCTAGGGCTGATGCTAACCCTAACCCTAACCCTAACACTATCCTTGGGCTGATGCTAACCCTAACCCTAACACTATCCTGGGCCTGATGCTAACCCTAACCCTAACCCTAACACTATCCTAGGGCTGATGCTAACCCTAATCCTAACACTATCCTTGGGCTGATGCTAACCCTAACCCTAACCCTAACACTATCCTAGGGCGGATGCTAACCCTAACCCTAACCCTAACACTATCCTAGGGCTGATGCTAACCCTAACACTAACACTATCCTAGGGCTGATGCTAACCCTAACCCTAACCCTAACATTATCCTAGGGCTGATGCTAACCCTAACCCTAACTCTAACACTATCTTAGGGCTGAGGCTAACCCTAACCCTAACACTATCCTACGGCTGATGCTAACCCTAACCCTAACCCTAATACTATCCTAGGGCTGATGCTAACCCTAACCCTAACACTATCCTAGGGCTGATGCTAACCCTAACCCTAACACTATCCTAGTTCTGATGCTAACCCTAACCCTAACCCTAACACTATCCTAGGGCTGATGCTAACCGTAACCCTAACACTATCCTAGGCCTGATGATAACAGTAACCCTAACCCTAACACTATCCTTGAACTGATGCTAACCCTAACCCTAACCCTAACACTATCCTAGGGCTGATGCTAACCCTAACCCTAACCCTAACACTATCCTAGGGCGGATGCTAACCCTAACCCTAACCCTAACACTATCCTAGGGCAGATGCTAACCCTAACACTAACACTATCCTAGGGCTGAAGCTAACCCTAACCCTAACCCTAACACTCTCCAAGGGTTGATGCTAACCCTAACCCTAACCCTAACACTATCCTAGGGCTGATGCTAACCCTAACCCTAACACTATCCTAGGGCTGATGCTAACCCTAACCCTAACCCTAACACTATCCTAGGGTTGATGCTAACCCTAACCCTAACACTATCCTAGGGCTGATGCTAACCCTAACCCTAATCCTAACACTATCCTAGGGCTGATGCTAACCCTAACCCTAACACTATCCTAGGGCTGATGCTAACCCTAACCCTAACCCTAACACTAACCTAGGGCTGATGCTAACCCTAACCCTAACACTATCCTAGGGCTGATGCTAACCCTAACCCTAACCCTAACACTATCCTAGGGCTGATGCTAACCCTAACCCTAACACTATCCTAGGGCTGATGCTAACCCTAACCCTAACCCTAACACTATCCTAGGGCTGATGCTAACCCTAACAGTAACACTATCCTAGGGCTGATGCTAACCCTAACCCTAACCCTAACACTATCCTAGGGCTGATGCTAACCCTAACCCTAACCCAAACACTATCCTAGGGTTGATGCTAACCCTAACCCTAACACTATCCTAGGGCTGATGCTAACCCTAACCCTAACGCTAACACTATCCTTGAGCTGATGCTAACCCTAACCCTAACACTATCCTGGGCCTGATGCTAACCCTAACCCTAACCCTAAAACTATCCTAGGGCTGATGCTAACCCTAACCCTAACACTATCCTTGGGCTGATGCTAACCCTTACCCTAACCCTAACACTATCTTAGGGCAGATGCTAACCCTAACGCTAACCCTAACACTATCCTTGAACTGATGCTAACCCTAACCCTAACCCTAACACTATCCTTGGGCTCATGCTAACCCTAACCCTAACACTATCCTGGGCCTGATGCTAACCCTAACCCTAACCCTAACACTATCCTAGGGCTGATGCTAACCCTACCCCTAACCCTAACACTATCCTAGGGCGGATGCTAACCCTAACCCTAACCCTAACACTATCCTAGGGCTGATGCTAACCCTAACACTAACACTATCCTAGGGCTGATGCTAACCCTAACCCTAACCCAAACATTATCCTAGGGCTGATGCTAACCCTAACCCTAACTCTAACACTATCTTAGGGCTGAGGCTAACCCTAACCCTAACACTATCCTACGGCTGATGCTAACCCTAACCCTAACCCTAACACTATCCTAGGGCTGATGCTAACCCTAACCCTAACACTATCCTAGGGCTGAAGCTAACCCTAACCCTAACCCTAACACTATCCTAGGGCTGATGCTAACCCTAACCCTAACACTATCCTAGTTCTGATGCTAACCCTAACCCTAACCCTAACACTATCCTAGGCCTGATGATAACCCTAACCCTAACCCTAACACTATCCTAGGGTTTATGTTAACCCTAACCCTAACACTATCCTAGGGCTGATGCTAACCCTAACCCTAACCCTAACACTATCCTAGGGCGGATGCTAACCCTAACCCTAACCCTAACACTATTCTAGGGCAGATGCTATCCCTAACACTAACACTATCCTAGGGCTGAAGCTAACCCTAACCCTAACCCTAACACTCTCCAAGGGCTGATGCTAACCCTAACCCTAACCCTAACACTATCCTAGGGCTGATGCTAACCCTAACCCTAACACTATCCTAGGTCTGATGCTAACCCTAACACTAACCCTAACACTATCCTAGGGCTGATGCTAACCCTAACAGTAACACTATCCTAGGGCTGATGCTAACCCTAACCCTAACCCTAACACTATCCTAGGGCTGATGCTAACCCTAACCCTAACCCAAACACTATCCTAGGGTTGATGCTAACCCTAACCCTAACACTATCCTAGGGCTGATGCTAACCCTAACCCTAACCCTAACACTATCCTGGGCCTGATGCTAACCCTAACCCTAACCCTAACACTATCCTAGGGCTGATGCTAACCCTAACCCTAACACTATCCTTGGGCTGATGCTAACCCTAACCCTAACCCTAACACTATCCTAGGGCAGATGCTAAACCTAACTCTAACCCTAACACTATCCTTGAACTGATGTTAACCCTAACCCTAACCCTAACACTATCCTAGGCCTGATGATAACCCTAACCCTAACGCTAACACTATCCTAGGGTTTATGTTAACCCTAACCCTAACACTATCCTAGGGCTGATGCTAACCCTAACCCTAACCCTAACACTATCCTAGGGCGGATGCTAACCCTAACCCTAACCCTAACACTATCCTAGGGCTGATGCTAACCCTAACACTAACACTATCCTAGGGCTGATGCTAACCCTAACGCTAACCCTAACATTATCCTAGGGCGGATGCTAACACTAACCCTAACCCTAACACTATCCTAGGGCTGATGCTAACCCTAACACTAACACTATCCTAGGCCGGATGCTAACCCTAACCCTAACTCTAACACTATACTAGGGCTGATGCTAACCCTAACCCTAACACTATCCTAGGGCTGATGCTAACCCTAACACTAACACTATCCTAGGGCTGATGCTAACCCTAACCCTAACCCTAACACTCTCCAAGGGCTGATGCTAACCCTAACCCTAACCCTAACACTATCCTAGGGCTGATGCTAACCGTAACCCTAACCCTAACACTATCCTAGGGCTGATGCTAACCCTAACCCTAACAGTATCCTAGGGCTGATGCTAACCCTAACCCTAACACTAACAGTATCCTTGGGCTGATGCTAACCCTAACAGTAACACTATCCTAGGGCTGATGCTAACCCTAACCCTAACCCTAACACTATCCTAGGGCTGATGCTAACCCTAACCCTAACCCAAACACTATCCTAGGGTTGATGCTAACCCTAACCCTAACACTATCCTAGGGCTGATGCTAACCCTAACCCTAACCCTAACACTATCCTTGGGCTGATGCTAACCCTAACCCTAACACTATCCTGGGCTTGATGCTAACCCTAACCCTAACCCTAACACTATCCTAGGGCTGATGCTAACCCTAACCCTAACACTATCCTTGGGCTGATGCTAACCCTAACCCTAACCCTAACACTATCCTAGGGCAGATGCTAAACCTAACGCTAACCCTAACACTATCCTTGAACTGATGTTAACCCTAACCCTAACCCTAACACTATCCTAGGCCTGATGATAACCCTAACCCTAACCCTAACACTATCCTATGGTTTATGTTAACCCTAAACCTAACACTATCCTAGGGCTGATGCTAACCCTAACCCTAACCCTAACACTATCCTAGGGCGGATGCTAACCCTAACCCTAACCCT
Organism: Lemur catta; assembly: GCF_020740605.2. Taxonomy (NCBI): domain Eukaryota; kingdom Metazoa; phylum Chordata; class Mammalia; order Primates; family Lemuridae; genus Lemur; species Lemur catta. Next base: position 2,703,733 of record NC_059134.1, read on the forward strand.
AACACTATCCTAGGGCTGATGCTAACCCTAACACTAACACTATCCTAGGCTTGATGCTAACCCTAACCCTAACCCTAACATTATCCTAGGGCGGATGCTAAGCCTAACCCTAACCCTAACACTATCCTAGGGCTGATGCTAACCCTAACACTAACACTATCCTAGGCCTGATGTTAACCCTAACCCTAACTCTAACACTATCCTAGGGCTGATGCTAACCCTAACCCTAACACTATCCTAGGGCTGATGCTAACCCTAACACTAACACTATCCTAGGGCTGATGCTAACCCTAACCCTAACTCTAACACTCTCCAAGGGCTGATGCTAACCCTAACCCTAACCCTAACACTATCCTAGGGCTGATGCTAACCCTAACCCTAACACTATCCTAGGCCTGATGCTAACCCTAACCCTAACCCTAACACTATCCTAGGGCTGATGCTAACCCTAACCCTAACACTATCCTAGGGCTGATGCTAACCCTAACCCTAACCCTAACACTATCCTAGGGCTGATGCTAACCCTAACCCTAACACTATCCTAGGCCTGATGGTAACCCTAACCCTAACACTATCCTAGGGCTGATGCTAACCCTAACCCTAACACTATCCTAGGGCTGATGCTAACCCTAACCCTAACCCTAACACTATCCTAAGTCTGATGCTAACCCTAGACCTCACACTATACTAGGCCTGATGATAACCATAACCCTAACCTTAACACTATCCTCGGGCTGATGCTAACCCTAACCCTAACCCTAACACTATCCTAGAGCTGATGCTAACCCTAACCCTAACACTATCCTAGGCCTGATGATAACCCTAACCCTAACCCTGACACTATCCTAGGGCTGATGCTAACCCTAACCCTAACACCATCCCAGGGCTGATGCTAACCCTAACCCTAACCCTAACACTATCCTAGGCCTGATGCTAAACCTATCCATAACCCTAACACTCACCTAGGGCTGAGGCTAACCCTAACCCTAACCCTAACACTATCCTTGGGCTGATGCTAACCCTAACCCTAACACTATCCTGGGCCTGATGCTAACCCTAACCCTAACCCTAACACTATCCTAGGGCTGATGCTAACCCTAACCCTAACACTATCCTTGGGCTGATGCTAACCCTAACCCTAACCCTAACAATATCCTAGGGCAGATGCTAACCCTAACCCTAACCCTAACACTATCCTTGGGCTCATTCTAACCCTAACCATAACACTATCCTGGGCCTGATGCTAACCCTAACCCTAACCCTAACACTATCCTAGGGCTGATGCTAACCCTAACCCTAACACTATCCTTGGGCTGATGCTAACCCTAACCCTAACCCTAACACTATCCTAGGGGGGATGCTAACCCTAACCCTAACCCTAACACTATCCTAGGGCTGATGCTAACCCTAACACTAACACTATCCTAGGGCTGATGCTAACCCTAACCCTAACCCTAACATTATCCTAGGGCTGATGCTAACCCTAACCCTAACTCTAACAGTATCTTAGGGCTGAGGGTAACCCTAACCCTAACACTATTATACGGCTGATGCTAACCCTAACCCTAACCCTAACACTATCCTAGGGCTGATGGTAACCCTAACCCTAACACTATCCTAGGGCTGATGCTAACCCTAACCCTATCCCTAACACTATCCTAGGGCTGATGCTAACCCTAACCCTAACACTATCCTAGTTCTGATGCTAACCCTAACCCTAACCCTAACACTATCCTAGGGCTGATGCTAACCGTAACCCTAACACTATCCTAGGCCTGATGATAACACTAACCCTAACCCTAACACTATCCTAGGGCTGATGCTAACCCTAACCCTAACCCTAACACTATCCTAGGGCTGATGCTAACCCTAAAGCTAACCCTAACACTATCCTTGAACTGATGCTAACCCTAACCCTAACATTAACACTATCCTAGGCCTGATGATAACCCTAACCCTAACCCTAACACTATCCTAGGGTTTATGTTAACCCTAACCCTAACACTATCCTAGGGCTGATGCTAACCCTAACCCTAACCCTAACACTATCCTAGGGCGGATGGTAACCCTAACCCTAACCCTAACACTATCCTAGGGCAGATGCTAACCCTAACACTAACACTATCCTAGGGCTGAAGCTAACCCTAACCCTAACCCTAACACTCTCCAAGGGTTGATGCTAACCCTAACCCTAACCCTAACACTATCCTAGGGCTGATGCTAACCCTAACCCTAACACTATCCTACGGCTGATGCTAACCCTAACCCTAACCCTAACACTATCCTAGGGTTGATGCTAACCCTAACCCTAACACTATCCTTGGGCTGATGCTAACCCTAACCCTAACCCTAACACTATCCTAGGGCTGATGATAACCCTAACCCTAACACTATCCTAGGGCTGATGCTAACCCTAACCCTAACCCTAAAACTCTCCAAGGGCTGATGCTAACCCTAACCCTAACCCTAACACTATCCTAGGGCTGATGCTAAGCCTAACCCTAACCCTAACACTATCCTAGGGCTGATGCTAACCCTAACCCTAACACTATCCTAGGACTGATGCTAACCCTAACCCTAACCCTAACACTATCCTAGGGCTGATGCTAACCCTAACAGTAACACTATCCTAGGGCTGATGCTAACCCTAACCCTAACCCTAACACTATCCTAGGGCTGATGCTAAACCTAACCCTAACCCAAACACTATCCTAGGGTTGATGCTAACCCTAACCCTAACACTATCCTAGGGCTGATGCTAACCCTAACCCTAACGCTAACACTATCCTTGGGCTGATGCTAACCCTAACCCTAACACTATCCTGGGCCTGATGCTAACCCTAACCCTAACCCTAAAACTATCCTAGGGCTGATGCTAACCCTAACCCTAACAGTATCCTTGGGCTGATGCTAACCCTTACCCTAACCCTAACACTATCCTAGGGCAGATGCTAACCCTAACGCTAACCCTAACACTATCCTTGAACTGATGCTAACCCTAACCCTAACCCTAACACTATCCTAGGCCTGATGATAACCCTAACCCTAGCCCTAACACTATCCTAGGCCTGATGATAACCCTAACCCTAACCCTAACACTATCCTAGGGTTTATGTTAACCCTAACCCTAACACTATCCTAGGGCTGATGCTAACCCTAACCCTAACCCTAACACTATCCTAGGGCGGATGCTAACCCTAACCCTAACCCTAACACTATCCTAGGGCTGATGCTAACCCTAACACTAACACTATCCTAGGGCTGATGCTAACCCTAACGCTAACCCTAACACTATCCTAGGGCTGATGCTAACCCTAACACTAACATTATCCTAGGCCTGATGCTAACCCTAACCCTATCCCTGACACTATCCTAGGGCTGATGCTAACCCTAACCCTAACACTATCCTAGGGCTGATGCTAACCCTAACACTAACACTATCCTAGGGCTGATGTTAACCCTAACCCTAACCCTAAAACTCTCCAAGGGCTGATGCTAACCCTAACCCTAACCCTAACACTATCCTAGGGCAGATGCTAAACCTAACTCTAACCCTAACACTATCCTTGAACTGATGTTAACCCTAACCCTAACCCTAACACTATCCTAGGCCTGATGATAACCCTAACCCTAACCCTAACACTATCCTAGGGCTGATGCTAACCCTAACCCTAACACTATCCTAGGGCTGATGCTAACCCTAACCCTAACACTATCCTAGGCCTGATGATAACCCTAACCCTAACACTATCCTAGGGCTGATGCTAACCCTAACCCTAACACTATCCTAGGGCTGATGCTAACCCTAACCCTAACCCTAAACTATCCTAAGTCTGATGCTAACCCTAGACCTCACACTATACTAGGCCTGATGATAACCATAACCCTAACCTTAACACTATCCTCGGGCTGATGCTAACCCTAACCCTAACCCTAACACTATCCTAGAGCTGATGCTAACCCTAACCCTAACACTATCCTAGGCCTGATGATAACCCTAACCCTAACCCTGACACTATCCTAGGGCTGATGCTAACCCTAACCCTAACACTATCCCAGGGCTGATGCTAACCCTAACCCTATCCCTAACACTATCCTAGGGCTGATGCTAACCCTAACCCTAACACTATCCTAGGCCTGATGCTAACCCTATCCATAACCCTAACACTATCCTAGGGGGGATGATAACCCTAACCCTAACCCTAACACTATCCTAGGGCTGATGCTAACCCTAACACTAACACTATCCTAGGGCTGATGCTAACCCTAACCCTAACCCTAACATTATCCTAGGGCTGATGCTAACCCTAACCCTAACTCTAACACTATCTTAGGGCTGAGGCTAACCCTAACCCTAACACTATCCTACGGCTGATGCTAACCCTAACCCTAACCCTAACACTATCCTAGGGCTGATGCTAACCCTAACCCTAACACTATCCTAGGGCTGATGCTAACCCTAACCCTATCCCTAACACTATCCTAGGGCTGATGCTAACCCTAACCCTAACACTATCCTAGTTCTGATGCTAACCCTAACCCTAACCCTAACACTATCCTAGGGCTGATGCTAACCGTAACCCTAACACTATCCTAGGCCTGATGATAACACTAACCCTAACCCTAACACTATCCTAGGGCTGATGCTAACCCTAACCCTAACCCTAACACTATCCTAGGGCTGATGCTAACCCTAACGCTAACCCTAACACTATCCTTGAACTGATGCTAACCCTAACCCTAACATTAACACTATCCTAGGCCTGATGATAACAGTAACCCTAACCCTAACACTATCCTAGGGTTTATGTTAACCCTAACCCTAACACTATCCTAGGGCTGATGCTAACCCTAACCGTAACCCTAACACTATCCTAGGGCGGATGCTAACCCTAACCCTAACCCTAACACTATCCTAGGGCAGATGCTAACCCTAACACTAACACTATCCTAGGGCTGAAGCTAACCCTAACCCTAACCCTAACACTCTCCAAGGGTTGATGCTAACCCTAACCCTAACCCTAACACTATCCTAGGGCTGATGCTAACCCTAACCCTAACACTATCCTACGGCTGATGCTAACCCTAACCCTAACCCTAACACTATCCTAGGGTTGATGCTAACCCTAACCCTAACACTATCCTAGGGCTGATGCTAACCCTAACCCTAACCCTAACACTATCCTAGGGCTGATGATAACCCTAACCCTAACACTATCCTAGGGCTGATGCTAACCCTAACCCTAACCCTAAAACTCTCCAAGGGCTGATGCTAACCCTAACCCTAACCCTAACACTATCCTAGGGCTGATGCTAAGCCTAACCCTAACCCTAACACTATCCTAGGGCTGATGCTAACCCTAACCCTAACACTATCCTAGGGCTGATGCTAACCCTAACCCTAACCCTAACACTATCCTAGGGCTGATGCTAACCCTAACAGTAACACTGTCCTAGGGCTGATGCTAACCCTAACCCTAACCCTAACACTATCCTAGGGCTGATGCTAACCCTAACCCTAACCCAAACACTATCCTAGGGTTGATGCTAACCCTAACCCTAACACTATCCTAGGGCTGATGCTAACCCTAACCCTAACGCTAACACTATCCTTGGGCTGATGCTAACCCTAACCCTAACACTATCCTGGGCCTGATGCTAACCCTAACCCTAACCCTAAAACTATCCTAGGGCTGATGCTAACCCTAACCCTAACAGTATCCTTGGGCTGATGCTAACCCTTACCCTAACCCTAACACTATCCTAGGGCAGATGCTAACCCTAACGCTAACCCTAACACTATCCTTGAACTGATGCTAACCCTAACCCTAACCCTAACACTATCCTAGGCCTGATGATAACCCTAACCCTAACCCTAACACTATCCTAGGCCTGATGATAACCCTAACCCTAACCCTAACACTATCCTAGGGTTTATGTTAACCCTAACCCTAACACTATCCTAGGGCTGATGCTAACCCTAACCCTAACCCTAACACTATCCTAGGGCTGATGCTAACCCTAACACTAACACTATCCTAGGGCTGATGCTAACCCTAACGCTAACCCTAACACTATCCTAGGGCTGATGCTAACCCTAACACTAACACTATCCTAGGCCTGATGCTAACCCTAACCCTATCCCTGACACTATCCTAGGGCTGATGCTAACCCTAACCCTAACACTATCCTAGGGCTGATGCTAACCCTAACACTAACACTATCCTAGGGCTGATGTTAACCCTAACCCTAACCCTAAAACTCTCCAAGGGCTGATGCTAACCCTAACCCTAACCCTAACACTATCCTAGGGCTGATGCTAAGCCTAACCCTAACCCTAACACTATCCTAGGGCTGATGCTAACCCTAACCCTAACACTATCCTAGGGCTGATGCTAACCCTAACCCTAACCCTAACACTATCCTAGGGCTGATGCTAACCCTAACCCTAACACTATCCTAGGCCTGATGCTAACCCTAACCCTAACCCTAACACTATCCTAGGGCTGATGCTAACCCTAACCCTAACACTATCCTAGGGCTGATGCTAACCCTAACCCTAACCCTAACACTATCCTAAGTCTGATGCTAACCCTAGACCTCACACTATACTAGGCCTGATGATAACCATAACCCTAACCTTAACACTATCCTAGGGCTGATGCTAACCCTAACCCTAACCCTAACACTATCCTAGAGCTGATGCTAACCCTAACCCTAACACTATCCTAGGCCTGATGGTAACCCTAACCCTAACCCTGACACTATCCTAGGGCTGATGCTAACCCTAACCCTAACACTATCCTAGGGCTGATGCTAACCCTAACCCTAACCCTAACACTATCCTAGGCCTGATGCTAACCCTATCCCTAACCCTAACACTCTCCTAGGGCTGAGGCTAACCCTAACCCTAACACTATCCTAGGGCTGATGCTAACCCTAACCCTAACCCTAACACTATCCTTGGGCTGATGCTAACCCTAACCCTAACACTATCCTGGGCCTGATGCTAACCCTAAGCCTAACCCTAAAACTATCCTAGGGCTGATGCTAACCCTAAACCTAACACTATCCTTGGGCTGATGCTAACCCTAACCCTAACCCTAACACTATCCTAGGGCTGATGCTAACCCTAACCCTAACCCAAACACTATCCTAGGGTTGATGCTAACCCTAACCCTAACACTATCCTAGGGCTGATGCTAACCCTAACCCTAACCCTAACACTATCCTTGGGCTGATGCTAACCCTAACCCTAACACTATCCTGGGCCTGATGCTAACCCTAACCCTAACCCTAACACTATCCTAGGGCTGATGCTAACCCTAACCCTAACACTATCCTTGGGCTGATGCTAACCCTAACCCTAACCCTAACACTATCCTAGGGCGGATGCTAACCCTAACCCTAACCCTAACACTATCCTAGGGCAGATGCTAACCCTAACGCTAACCCTAACACTATCCTTGAACTGATGCTAACCCTAACCCGAACCCTAACACTATCCTTGGGCTCATGCTAACCCTAACCCTAACACTATCCTGGGCCTGATGCTAACCCTAACCCTAACCCTAACACTATCCTAGGGCTGATGCTAACCCTAACCCTAACCCTAACACTATCCTAGGGCGGATGCTAACCCTAACCCTAACCCTAACACTATCCTAGGGCTGATGCTAACCCTAACACTAACACTATCCTAGGGCTGATGCTAACCCTAACCCTAACCCAAACATTATCCTAGGGCTGATGCTAACCCTAACCCTAACTCTAACACTATCTTAGGGCTGAGGCTAACCCTAACCCTAACACTATCCTACGGCTGATGCTAACCCTAACCCTAACCCTAACACTATCCTATGGCTGATGGTAACCCTAACCCTAACACTATCCTAGGGCTGAAGCTAACCCTAACCCTAACCCTAACACTATCCTAGGGCTGATGCTAACCCTAACCCTAACACTATCCTAGGGCTGATGCTAACCCTAACCCTAACCCTAACACTATCCTAAGTCTGATGCTAGCCCTAGACCTCACACTATACTAGGCCTGATGATAACCATAACCCTAACCTTAACACTATCCTAGGGCTGATGCTAACCCTAACCCTAACCCTAACACTATCCTAGAGCTGATGCTAACCCTAACCCTAACACTATCCTAGGCCTGATGGTAACCCTAACCCTAACCCTGACACTATCCTAGGGCTGATGCTAACCCTAACCCTAACACTATCCTGGGGCTGATGCTAACCCTAACCCTAACCCTAACACTATCCTAGGCCTGATGCTAACCCTATCCCTAACCCTAACACTCTCCTACGGCTGAGGCTAACCCTAACCCTAACACTATCCTAGGGCTGAAGCTAACCCTAACCCTAACCCTAACACTATCCTAGGGCTGATGCTAACCCTAACCCTAACACTATCCTAGTTCTGATGCTAACCCTAACCCTAACCCTAACACTATCCTAGGCCTGATGATAACCCTAACCCTAACCCTAACACTAACCTAGGGTTTATGTTAACCCTAACCCTAACACTATCCTAGGGCTGATGCTAACCCTAACCCTAACCCTAACACTATCCTAGGGCGGATGCTAACCCTAACGCTAACCCTAACACTATCCTAGGGCAGATGCTATCCCTAACACTAACACTATCCTAGGGCTGAAGCTAACCCTAACCCTAACCCTAACACTCTCCAAGGGCTGATGCTAACCCTAACCCTAACCCTAACACTATCCTAGGGCTGATGCTAACCCTAACCCTAACACTATCCTAGGGCTGATGCTAACCCTAACCCTAACCCTAACACTATCGTAGGGCTGATGCTAACCCTAACCCTAACACTATCCTAGGGCTGATGCTAACCCTAACCCTAACCCTAACACTATCCTAGGGCTGATGCTAACCCTAACCCTAACACTATCCTTGGGCTGATGCTAACCCTAACCCTAACCCTAACACTATCCTAGGGCAGATGCTAAACCTAACGCTAACCCTAACACTATCCTTGAACTGATGTTAACCCTAACCCTAACACTAACACTATCCTAGGCCTGATGATAACCCTAACCCTAACCCTAACACTATCCTAGGGTTTATGTTAACCCTAACCCTAACACTATCCTAGGGCTGATGCTAACCCTAACCCTAACCCTAACACTATCCTAGGGCGGATTCTAACCCTAACCCTAACCCTAACACTATCCTAGGGCTGATGCTAACCCTAACACTAACACTATCCTAGGGCTGATGCTAACCCTAACGCTAACCCTAACATTATCCTAGGGCGGATGCTAACACTAACCCTAACCCTAACACTATCCTAGGGCTGATGCTAACGCTAACACTAACACTATCCTAGGCCTGATGCTAACCCTAACCCTATCCCTGACACTATCCTAGGGCTGATGCTAACCCTAACCCTAACACTATCCTAGGGCTGATGCTAACCCTAACACTAACACTATCCTAGGGCTGATGCTAACCCTAAGCCTAACCCTAAAACTCTCCAAGGGCTGATGCTAACCCTAACCCTAACCCTAACACTATCCTAGGGCTGATGCTAACCCTAACCCTAACTCTAACACTATCCTAGGGCTGATGCTAACCCTAACCCTAACACTATCCTAGGCCTGATGCTAACCCTAACCATAACCCTAAACTATCCTAGGGCTGATGCTAACCCTAACCCTAACACTATCCTAGGGCTGATGCTAACCCTAACCCTAACCCTAACACTATCCTAGGGCTGATGCTAACCCTAACCCTAACACTATCCTAGGCCTGATGCTAACCTTAACCCTAACCCTAACACTATCCTAGGGCTGATGCTAACCCTAAACCTAACACTATCCTTGGGCTGATGCTAACCCTAACAGTAACACTATCCTGGGCCTGATGCTAACCCTAACCCTAACCCTAACACTATCCTAGGGCTGATGCTAACCCTAACCCTAACACTATCCTTGGGCTGATGCTAACCCTAACCCTAACCCTAACACTATCCTAGGGCGGATGCTAACCCTAACCCTAACCCTAACACTATCCTAGGGCTGATTCTAACCCTAACACTAACACTATCCTAGGGCTGATGCTAACCCTAACCCTAACCCTAACATTATCCTAGGGCTGATGCTAACCCTAACCCTAACTCTAACACTATCTTAGGGCTGAGGCTAACCCTAACCTTAACACTATCCTACGGCTGATGCTAACCCTAACCCTAACCCTAATACTATCCTAGGGCTGATGCTAACCCTAACCCTAACAATATCCTAGGGCTGATGCTAACCCTAACCCTAACACTATCCTAGTTCTGATGCTAACCCTAACCCTAACCCTAACACTATCCTAGGGCTGATGCTAACCGTAACCCTAACACTATCCTAGGCCTGATGATAACAGTAACCCTAACCCTAACACTATCCTAGGGCTGTTGCTAACCCTAACCCTAACCCTAACACTATCCTAGGGCTGATGCTAACCCTAACGCTAACCCTAACACTATCCTTGAACTGATGCTAACCCTAACCCTAACCCTAACACTATCCTAGGGCTGATGATAACCCTAACCCTAACCCTAACACTATCCTAGGGTTTATGTTAACCCTAACCCTAACACTATCCTAGGGCTGATGCTAACCCTAACCCTAACCCTAACACTATCCTAGGGCGGATGCTAACCCTAACCCTAACCCTAACACTATCCTAGGGCAGATGCTAACCCTAACACTAACACTATCCTAGGGCTGAAGCTAACCCTAACCCTAACCCTAACACTCTCCAAGGGTTGATGCTAACCCTAACCCTAACCCTAACACTATCCTAGGGCTGAAGCTAACCCTAACCCTAACCCTAACACTCTCCAAGGGTTGATGCTAACCCTAACCCTAACTCTAACACTATCTTAGGGCTGAGGCTAACCCTAACCCTAACACTATCCTACGGCTGATGCTAACCCTAACCCTAACCCTAACACTATCCTAGGGCTGATGCTAACCCTAACCCTAACACTATCCTAGGGCTGAAGCTAACCCTAACCCTAACCCTATCACTATCCTAGGGCTGATGCTAACCCTAACCCTAACACTATCCTAGGGCTGATGCTAACCCTAACCCTAACCCTAACACTATCCTAAGTCTGATGCTAACCCTAGACCTCACACTATACTAGGCCTGATGATAACCATAACCCTAACCTTAACACTATCCTAGGGCTGATGCTAACCCTAACCCTAACCCTAACACTATCTTAGAGCTGATGCTAACCCTAACCCTAACACTATCCTAGGCCTGATGGTAACCCTAACCCTAACCCTGACACTATCCTAGGGCTGATGCTAACCCTAACCCTAACACTATCCTAGGGCTGATGCTAACCCTAACCCTAAAACTAACAGTATCCTAGGCCTGATGCTAACCCTATCCCTAACCCTAACACTCTCCTAGGGCTGAGGCTAACCCTAACCCTAACACTATCCTAGGGCTGATGCTAACCCTAACCCTAACCCTAACACTATCCTTGGGCTGATGCTAACCCTAACCCTAACACTATCCTGGGCCTGATGCTAACCCTAAGCCTAACCCTAAAACTATCCTAGGGCTGATGCTAACCCTAAACCTAACACTATCCTTGGGCTGATGCTAACCCTAACCCTAACCCTAACACTATCCTAGGGCTCATGCTAACCCTAACCCTAACAGTATCCTAGGGCTGATGCTAACCCTAACCCTAACCCTAACAGTATCCTTGGGCTGATGCTAACCCTAACAGTAACACTATCCTAGGGCTGATGCTAACCCTAACCCTAACCCTAACACTATCCTAGGGCTGATGCTAACCCTAACCCTAACCCAAACACTATCCTAGGGTTGATGCTAACCCTAACAATAACACTATCCTAGGGCTGATGCTAACCCTAACCCTAACCCTAACACTATCCTTGGGCTGATGCTAACCCGAACCCTAACACTATCCTGGGCCTGATGCTAACCCTAACCCTAACCCTAACACTATCCTAGGGCTGATGCTAACCCTAACCCTAACACTATCCTTGGGCTGATGCTAACCCTAACCCTAACCCTAACACTATCCTAGGGCGGATGCTAACCCTAACCCTAACCCTAACACTATCCTAGGGCTGATGCTAACCCTAACACTAACATTATCCTAGGGCTGATGCTAACCCTAACCCTAACCCTAACATTATCCTAGGGCTGATGCTAACCCTAACCCTAACTCTAACACTATCTTAGGGCTGAGGCTAACCCTAACCCTAACACTATCCTACGGCTGATGCTAACCCTAGCCCTAACCCTAATACTATCCTAGGGCTGATGCTAACCCTAACCCTAACACTATCCTAGGGCTGATGCTAACCCTAACCCTAACACTATCCTAGTTCTGATGCTAACCCTAACCCTAACCCTAACACTATCCTAGGGCTGATGCTAACCGTAACCCTAACACTATCCTAGGGTTTATGTTAACCCTAACCCTAACACTATCCTAGGGCTGATGCTAACCCTAACCCTAACCCTAACACTATCCTAGGGCGGATGCTAACCCTAACCCTAACCCTAACACTATCCTAGGGCAGATGCTAACCCTAACACTAACACTATCCTAGGGCTGAAGCTAACCCTAACCCTAACCCTAACACTCTCCAAGGGTTGATGCTAACCCTAACCCTAACCCTAACACTATCCTAGGGCTGAAGCTAACCCTAACCCTAACCCTAACACTCTCCAAGGGTTGATGCTAACCCTAACCCTAACTCTAACACTATCTTAGGGCTGAGGCTAACCCTAACCCTAACACTATCCTACGGCTGATGCTAACCCTAACCCTAACCCTAACACTATCCTAGGGCTGATGCTAACCCTAACCCTAACACTATCCTAGGGCTGAAGCTAACCCTAACCCTAACCCTAACACTATCCTAGGGCTGATGCTAACCCTAACCCTAACACTATCCTAGGGCTGATGCTAACCCTAACCCTAACCCTAACACTATCCTAAGTCTGATGCTAACCCTAGACCTCACACTATACTAGGCCTGATGATAACCATAACCCTAACCTTAACACTATCCTAGGGCTGATGCTAACCCTAACCCTAACCCTAACACTATCCTAGAGCTGATGCTAACCCTAACCCTAACACTATCCTAGGCCTGATGGTAACCCTAACCCTAACCCTGACACTATCCTAGGGCTGATGCTAACCCTAACCCTAACACTATCCTAGGGCTGATGCTAACCCTAACCCTAACCCTAACACTATCCTAGGCCTGATGCTAACCCTATCCCTAACCCTAACACTCTCCTAGGGCTGAGGCTAACCCTAACCCTAACACTATCCTGGGCCTGATGCTAACCCTAAGCCTAACCCTAAAACTATCCTAGGGCTGATGCTAACCCTAACCCTAACACTATCCTTGGGCTGATGCTAACCCTAACCCTAACCCTAACACTATCCTAGGGCTGATGCTAACCCTAACCCTAACAGTATCCTAGGGCTGATGCTAACCCTAACCCTAACCCTAACAGTATCCTTGGGCTGATGCTAACCCTAACAGTAACACTATCCTAGGGCTGATGCTAACCCTAACCCTAACCCTAACACTATCCTAGGGCTGATGCTAACCCTAACCCTAACCCAAACACTATCCTAGGGTTGATGCTAACCCTAACCCTAACACTATCCTATGGCTGATGCTAACCCTAACCCTAACCCTAACACTATCCTTGGGCTGATGCTAACCCTAACCCTAACACTATCCTGGGCCTGATGCTAACCCTAACCCTAACCCTAACACTATCCTAGGGCTGATGCTAACCCTAACCCTAACACTATCCTTGGGCTGATGCTAACCCTAACCCTAACCCTAACACTATCCTAGGGCGGATGCTAACCCTAACCCTAACCCTAACACTATCCTAGGGCTGATGCTAACCCTAACACTAACATTATCCTAGGGCTGATGCTAACCCTAACCCTAACCCTAACATTATCCTAGGGCTGATGCTAACCCTAACCCTAACTCTAACACTATCTTAGGGCTGAGGCTAACCCTAACCCTAACACTATCCTACGGCTGATGCTAACCCTAACCCTAACCCTAATACTATCCTAGGGCTGATGCTAACCCTAACCCTAACACTATCCTAGGGCTGATGCTAACCCTAACCCTAACACTATCCTAGTTCTGATGCTAACCCTAACCCTAACCCTAACACTATCCTAGGGCTGATGCTAACCGTAACCCTAACACTATCCTAGGCCTGATGATAACAGTAACCCTAACCCTAACACTATCCTAGGGCTGATGCTAACACTAACCCTAACCCTAACACTATCCTAGGGCTGATGATAACCCTAACGCTAACCCTAACACTATCCTTGAACTGATGCTAACCCTAACCCTAACCCTAACACTATCCTAGGCCTGATGATAACCCTAACCCTAACCCTAACACTATCCTAGGGTTTATGTTAACCCTAACCCTAACACTATCCTAGGGCTGATGCTAACCCTAACCCTAACCCTAACACTATCCTAGGGCGGATGCTAACCCTAACCCTAACCCTAACACTATCCTAGGGCAGATGCTAACCCTAACACTAACACTATCCTAGGGCTGAAGCTAACCCTAACCCTAACCCTAACACTCTCCAAGGGTTGATGCTAACCCTAACCCTAACCCTAACACTATCCTAGGGCTGATGCTAACCCTAACCCTAACACTATCCTAGGGCTGATGCTAACCCTAACCCTAACCCTAACACTATCCTAGGGTTGATGGTAACCCTAACCCTAACACTATCCTAGGGCTGATGCTAACCCTAACCCTAACCCTAACACTATCCTAGGGCTGATGCTAACCCTAACCCTAACACTATCCTAGGGCTGATGCTAACCCTAACCCTAACCCTAACACTAACCTAGGGCTGATGGTAACCCTAACCCTAACACTATCCTAGGGCTGATGCTAACCCTAACCCTAACCCTAACACTATCCTAGGGCTGATGCTAACCCTAACCCTAACACTATCCTAGGGCTGATGCTAACCCTAACCCTAACCCTAACACTATCCTAGGGCTGATGCTAACCCTAACAGTAACACTATCCTAGGGCTGATGCTAACCCTAACCCTAACCCTAACACTATCCTAGGGCTGATGCTAACCCTAACCCAAACACTATCCTAGGGTTGATGCTAACCCTAACCCTAACACTATCCTAGGGCTGATGCTAACCCTAACCCTAACGCTAACACTATCCTTGGGCTGATGCTAACCCTAACCCTAACACTATCCTGGGCCTGATGCTAACCCTAACCCTAACCCTAAAACTATCCTAGGGCTGATGCTAACCCTAACCCTAACACTATCCTTGGGCTGATGCTAACCCTTACCCTAACCCTAACACTATCCTAGGGCAGATGCTAACCCTAACGCTAACCCTAACACTATCCTTGAACTGATGCTAACCCTAACCCGAACCCTAACACTATCCTTGGGCTCATGCTAACCCTAACCCTAACACTATCCTGGGCCTGATGCTAACCCTAACCCTAACCCTAACACTATCCTAGGGCTGATGCTAACCCTAACCCTAACCCTAACACTATCCTTGGGCGGATGCTAACCCTAACCCTAACCCTAACACTATCCTAGGGCTGATGCTAACCCTAACACTAACACTATCCTAGGGCTGATGCTAACCCTAACCCTAACCCAAACATTATCCTAGGGCTGATGCTAACCCTAACCCTAACTCTAACACTATCTTAGGGCTGAGGCTAACCCTAACCCTAACACTATCCTACGGCTGATGCTAACCCTAACCCTAACCCTAACACTATCCTAGGGCTGATGCTAACCCTAACCCTAACACTATCCTAGGGCTGAAGCTAACCCTAACCCTAACCCTAACACTATCCTAGGGCTGATGCTAACCCTAACCCTAACACTATCCTAGTTCTGATGCTAACCCTAACCCTAACCCTAACACTATCCTAGGCCTGATGATAACCCTAACCCTAACCCTAACACTATCCTAGGGTTTATGTTAACCCTAACCATAACACTATCCTAGGGCTGATGCTAACCCTAACCCTAACCCTAACACTATCCTAGGGCTGATGCTAACCCTAACCCTAACCCTAACATTATCCTAGGGCTGATGCTAACCCTAACCCTAACTCTAACACTATCTTAGGGCTGAGGCTAACCCTAACCCTAACACTATCCTACGGCTGATGCTAACCCTAACCCTAACCCTAATACTATCCTAGGGCTGATGCTAACCCTAACCCTAACACTATCCTAGGGCTGATGCTAACCCTAACCCTAACACTAACACTATCCAAGGGCTGATGCTAACCGTAACCCTAACACTATCCTAGGCCTGATGATAACAGTAACCCTAACCCTAACACTATCCTAGGGCTGATGCTAACCCTAACCCTAACCCTAACACTATCCTAGGGCTGATGCTAACCCTAACGCTAACCCTAACACTATCCTTGAACTGATGCTAACCCTAACCCTAACCCTAACACTATCCTAGGCCTGATGATAACCCTAACCCTAACCCTAACACTATCCTAGGGTTTATGTTAACCCTAACCCTAACACTATCCTAGGGCTGATGCTAACCCTAACCCTAACCCTAACACTATCCTAGGGCGGATGCTAACCCTAACCCTAACCCTAACACTATCCTAGGGCAGATGCTAACCCTAACACTAACACTATCCTAGGGCTGAAGCTAACCCTAACCCTAACCCTAACACTCTCCAAGTGTTGATGCTAACCCTAACCCTAACTCTAACACTATCTTAGGGCTGAGGCTAACCCTAACCCTAACACTATCCTACGGCTGATGCTAACCCTAACCCTAACCCTAACACTATCCTAGGGCAGATGCTAACCCTAACACTAACACTATCCTAGGGCTGATGCTAACCCTAACCCTAACCCTAACACTATCCTAGGGCGGATGCTAACCCTAACCCTAACCCTAACACTATCCTAGGGCTTATGCTAACCCTAACCCTAACACTATCCTAGGGCTGATGCTAACCCTAACCCTAACCCTAACACTATCCTAGGGCGGATGCTAACCCTAACCCTAACCCTAACACTATCCTAGGGCTGATGCTAACCCAAACACTAACACTATCCTAGGGCTGATGCTAACCCTAACCCTAACCCAAACATTATCCTAGGGCTGATGCTAACCCTAACCCTAACTCTAACACTATCTTAGGGCTGAGGCTAACCCTAACCCTAACACTATCCTACGGCTGATGCTAACCCTAACCCTAACCCTAACACTATCCTAGGGCTGATGCTAACCCTAACCCTAACACTATCCTAGGGCTGAAGCTAACCCTAACCCTAACCCTAACACTATCCTAGGGCTGATGCTAACTCTAACCCTAACACTATCCTAGGGCTGATGCTAACCCTAACCCTAACCCTAACACTATCCTAAGTCTGATGCTAACCCTAGACCTCACACTATACTAGGCCTGATGATAACCATAACCCTAACCTTAACATTATCCTAGGGCTGATGCTAACCCTAACCCTAACCCTAACACTATCCTAGAGCTGATGCTAACCCTAACCCTAACACTATCCTAGGCCTGATGGTAACCCTAACCCTAACCCTGACACTATCCTAGGGCTGATGCTAACCCTAACCCTAACACTATCCTGGGGCTGATGCTAACCCTAACCCTAACCCTAACACTATCCTAGGCCTGATGCTAACCCTATCCCTAACCCTAACACTCTCCTAGGGCTGAGGCTAACCCTAACCCTAACACTATCCTAGGGCTGAAGCTAACCCTAACCCTAACCCTAACACTATCCTAGGGCTGATGCTAACCCTAACCCTAACACTATCCTAGTTCTGATGCTAACCCTAACCCTAACCCTAACACTATCCTAGGCCTGATGATAATCCTAACCCTAACCCTAACACTAACCTAGGGTATATGTTAACCCTAACCCTAACACTATCCTAGGGCTGATGCTAACCCTAACCCTAACCCTAACACTATCCTAGGGCGGATGCTAACCCTAACCCTAACCCTAACACTATCCTAGGGCAGATGCTATCCCTAACACTAACACTATCCTAGGGCTGAAGCTAACCCTAACCCTAACCCTAACACTCTCCAAGGGCTGATGCTAACCCTAACCCTAACCCTAACACTATCCTAGGGCTGATGCTAACCCTAACCCTAACACTATCCTAGGGCTGATGCTAACCCTAACCCTAACCCTAACACTATCGTAGGGCTGATGCTAACCCTAACCCTAACACTATCCTAGGGCTGATGCTAACCCTAACCCTAACCCTAACACTATCCTAGGGCTGATGCTAACCCTAACAGTAACACTATCCTAGGGCTGATGCTAACCCTAACCCTAACCCTAACACTATCCTAGGGCTGATGCTAACCCTAACCCTAACCCAAACACTATCCTAGGGTTGATGCTAACCCTAACCCTAACACTATCCTAGGGCTGATGCTAACCCTAACCCTAACCCTAACACTATCCTTGGGCTGATGCTAACCCTAACCCTAACACTATCCTGGGCCTGATGCTAACCCTAACCCTAACCCCAACACTATCCTAGGGCTGATGCTAACCCTAACCCTAACACTATCCTTGGGCTGATGCTAACCCTAACCCTAACCCTAACACTATCCTAGGGCAGATGCTAAACCTAACGCTAACCCTAACACTATCCTTGAACTGATGTTAACCCTAACCCTAACCCTAACACTATCCTAGGCCTGATGATAACCCTAACCCTAACCCTAACACTATCCTAGGGTTTATGTTAACCCTAACCCTAACACTATCCTAGGGCTGATGCTAACCCTAACCCTAACCCTAACACTATCCTAGGGCGGATGCTAACCCTAACCCTAACCCTAACACTATCCTAGGGCTGATGCTAACCCTAACACTAACACTATCCTAGGGCTGATGCTAACCCTAACGCTAACCCTAACATTATCCTAGGGCGGATGCTAACACTAACCCTAACCCTAACACTATCCTAGGGCTGATGCTAACGCTAACACTAACACTATCCTAGGCCTGATGCTAACCCTAACCCTATCCCTGACACTATCCTAGGGCTGATGCTAACCCTAACCCTAACACTATCCTAGGGCTGATGCTAACCCTAACACTAACACTATCCTAGGGCTGATGCTAACCCTAAGCCTAACCCTAAAACTCTCCAAGGGCTGATGCTAACCCTAACCCTAACCCTAACACTATCCTAGGGCTGATGCTAACCCTAACCCTAACTCTAACACTATCCTAGGGCTGATGCTAACCCTAACCCTAACACTATCCTAGGCCTGATGCTAACCCTAACCCTAACCCTAACACTATCCTAGGGCTGATGCTAACCCTAACCCTAACACTATCCTAGGGCTGATGCTAACCCTAACCCTAACCCTAACACTATCCTAGGGCTGATGCTAACCCTAACCCTAACACTATCCTAGGCCTGATGCTAACCTTAACCCTAACCCTAACACTATCCTAGGGCTGATGCTAACCCTAAACCTAACACTATCCTTGGGCTGATGCTAACCCTAACAGTAACACTATCCTGGGCCTGATGCTAACCCTAACCCTAACCCTAACACTATCCTAGGGCTGATGCTAACCCTAACCCTAACACTATCCTTGGGCTGATGCTAACCCTAACCCTAACCCTAACACTATCCTAGGGCGGATGCTAACCCTAACCCTAACCCTAACTCTATCCAAGGGCTGATGCTAACCCTAACACTAACACTATCCTAGGGCTGATGCTAACCCTAACCCTAACCCTAACATTATCCTAGGGCTGATGCTAACCCTAACCCTAACTCTAACACTATCTTAGGGCTGAGGCTAACCCTAACCCTAACACTATCCTACGGCTGATGCTAACCCTAACCCTAACCCTAATACTATCCTAGGGCTGATGCTAACCCTAACCCTAACAATATCCTAGGGCTGATGCTAACCCTAACCCTAACACTATCCTAGTTCTGATGCTAACCCTAACCCTAACCCTAACACTATCCTAGGGCTGATGCTAACCGTAACCCTAACACTATCCTAGGCCTGATGATAACAGTAACCCTAACCCTAACACTATCCTAGGGCTGATGCTAACCCTAACCCTAACCCTAACACTATCCTAGGGCTGATGCTAACCCTAACGCTAACCCTAACACTATCCTTGAACTGATGCTAACCCTAACCCTAACCCTAACACTATCCTAGGCCTGATGATAACCCTAACCCTAACCCTAACACTATCCTAGGGTTTATGTTAACCCTAACCCTAACACTATCCTAGGGCTGATGCTAACCCTAACCCTAACCCTAACACTATCCTAGGGCGGATGCTAACCCTAACCCTAACCCTAACACTATCCTAGGGCAGATGCTAACCCTAACACTAACACTATCCTAGGGCTGAAGCTAACCCTAACCCTAACCCTAACACTCTCCAAGGGTTGATGCTTACCCTAACCCTAACCCTAACACTATCCTAGGGCTGAAGCTAACCCTAACCCTAACCCTAACACTCTCCAAGGGTTGATGCTAACCCTAACCCTAACTCTAACACTATCTTAGGGCTGAGGCTAACCCTAACCCTAACACTATCCTACGGCTGATGCTAACCCTAACCCTAACCCTAACACTATCCTAGGGCTGATGCTAACCCTAACCCTAACACTATCCTAGGGCTGAAGCTAACCCTAACCCTAACCCTAACACTATCCTAGGGCTGATGCTAACCCTAACCCTAACACTATCCTAGGGCTGATGCTAACCCTAACCCTAACCCTAACACTATCCTAAGTCTGATGCTAACCCTAGACCTCACACTATACTAGGCCTGATGATAACCATAACCCTAACCTTAACACTATCCTAGGGCTGATGCTAACCCTAACCCTAACCCTAACACTATCCTAGAGCTGATGCTAACCCTAACCCTAACACTATCCTAGGCCTAATGGTAACCCTAACCCTAACCCTGACACTATCCTAGGGCTGATGCTAACCCTAACCCTAACACTATCCTAGGGCTGATGCTAACCCTAACCCTAACCCTAACACTATCCTAGGCCTGATGCTAACCCTATCCCTAACCCTAACAGTCTCCTAGGGCTGAGACTAACCCTAACCCTAACACTATCCTAGGGCTGATGCTAACCCTAACCCTAACCCTAACACTATCCTTGGGCTGATGCTAACCCTAACCCTAACACTATCCTGGGCCTGATGCTAACCCTAAGCCTAACCCTAAAACTATCCTAGGGCTGATGCTAACCCTAAACCTAACACTATCCTTGGGCTGATGCTAACCCTAACCCTAACCCTAACACTATCCTAGGGCTGATGCTAACCCTAACCCTAACAGTATCCTAGGGCTGATGCTAACCCTAACCCTAACCCTAACAGTATCCTTGGGCTGATGCTAACCCTAACAGTAACACTATCCTAGGGCTGATGCTAACCCTAACCCTAACCCTAACACTATCCTAGGGCTGATGCTAACCCTAACCCTAACCCAAACACTATCCTAGGGTTGATGCTAACCCTAACCCTAACACTATCCTAGGGCTGATGCTAACCCTAACCCTAACCCTAACACTATCCTTGGGCTGATGCTAACCCTAACCCTAACACTATCCTGGGCCTGATGCTAACCCTAACCCTAACCCTAACACTATCCTAGGGCTGATGCTAACCCTAACCCTAACACTATCCTTGGGCTGATGCTAACCCTAACCCTAACCCTAACACTATCCTAGGGCGGATGCTAACCCTAACCCTAACCCTAACACTATCCTAGGGCTGATGCTAACCCTAACACTAACATTATCCTAGGGCTGATGCTAACCCTAACCCTAACCCTAACATTATCCTAGGGCTGATGATAACCCTAACCCTAACTCTAACACTATCTTAGGGCTGAGGCTAACCCTAACCCTAACACTATCCTACGGCTGATGCTAACCCTAACCCTAACACTATCCTAGGGCTGATGCTAACCCTAAGAGTAACACTATCCTAGGGCTGATGCTAACCCTAACCCTAACCCTAACACTATCCTAGGGCTGATGTTAACCCTAACCCAAACACTATCCTAGGGTTGATGCTAACCCTAACCCTAACACTATCCTAGGGCTGATGCTAACCCTAACCCTAACGCTAACACTATCCTTGGGCTGATGCTAACCCTAACCCTAACACTATCCTGGGCCTGATGCTAACCCTAACCCTAACCCTAAAACTATCCTAGGGCTGATGCTAACCCTAACCCTAACACTATCCTTGGGCTGATGCTAACCCTTACCCTAACCCTAACACTATCCTAGGGCAGATGCTAACCCTAACGCTAACCCTAACACTATCCTTGAACTGATGCTAACCCTAACCCGAACCCTAACACTATCCTTGGGCTCATGCTAACCCTAACCCTAACACTATCCTGGGCCTGATGCTAACCCTAACCCTAACCCTAACACTATCCTAGGGCTGATGCTAACCCTAACCCTAACCCTAACACTATCCTAGGGCGGATGCTAACCCTAACCCTAACCCTAACACTATCCTAGGGCTGATGCTAACCCTAACACTAACACTATCCTAGGGCTGATGCTAACCCTAACCCTAACCCAAACATTATCCTAGGGCTGATGCTAACCCTAACCCTAACTCTAACACTATCTTAGGGCTGAGGCTAACCCTAACCCTAACACTATCCTACGGCTGATGCTAACCCTAACCCTAACCCTAACACTATCCTAGGGCTGATGCTAACCCTAACCCTAACACTATCCTAGGGCTGAAGCTAACCCTAACCCTAACCCTAACACTATCCTAGGGCTGATGCTAACCCTAACCCTAACACTATCCTAGTTCTGATGCTAACCCTAACCCTAACCCTAACACTATCCTATGCCTGATGATAACCCTAACCCTAACCCTAACACTATCCTAGGGTTTATGTTAACCATAACCCTAACACTATCCTAGGGCTGATGCTAACCCTAACCCTAACCCTAACACTATCCTAGGGCGGATGCTAACCCTAACCCTAACCCTAACACTATCCTAGGGCAGATGCTATCCCTAACACTAACACTATCCTAGGGCTGAAGCTAACCCTAACCCTAACCCTAACACTCTCCAAGGGCTGATGCTAACCCTAACCCTAACCCTAACACTATCCTAGGGCTGATGCTAACCCTAACCCTAACACTATCCTAGGGCTGATGCTAACCCTAACCCTAACCCTAACACTATCGTAGGGCTGATGCTAACAGTAACCCTAACACTATCCTAGGGCTGATGCTAACCCTAACCCTAACCCTAACACTATCCTAGGGCTGATGCTAACCCTAACAGTAACACTATCCTAGGGCTGATGCTAACCCTAACCCTAACCCTAACACTATCCTAGGGCTGATGCTAACCCTAACCCTAACCCAAACACTATCCTAGGGTTGATGCTAACCCTAACCCTAACACTATCCTAGGGCTGATGCTAACCCTAACCCTAACCCTAACACTATCCTTGGGCTGATGCTAACCCTAACCCTAACACTATCCTGGGCCTGATGCTAACCCTAACCCTAACCCTAACACTATCCTAGGGCTGATGCTAACCCTAACCCTAACACTATCCTTGGGCTGATGCTAACCCTAACCCTAACCCTAACACTATCCTAGGGCAGATGCTAAACCTAACGCTAACCCTAACACTATCCTTGAACTGATGTTAACCCTAACCCTAACCCTAACACTATCCTAGGCCTGATGATAACCCTAACCCTAACCCTAACACTATCCTAGGGTTTATGTTAACCCTAACCCTAACACTATCCTAGGGCTGATGCTAACCCTAACCCTAACCCTAACACTATCCTAGGGCGGATGCTAACCCTAACCCTAACCCTAACACTATCCTAGGGCTGATGCTAACCCTAACACTAACACTATCCTAGGGCTGATGCTAACCCTAACGCTAACCCTAACATTATCCTAGGGCGGATGCTAACACTAACCCTAACCCTAACACTATCCTAGGGCTGATGCTAACGCTAACACTAACACTATCCTAGGCCTGATGCTAACCCTAACCCTATCCCTGACACTTTCCTAGGGCTGATGCTAACCCTAACCCTAACACTATCCTAGGGCTGATGCTAACCCTAACACTAACACTATCCTAGGGCTGATGCTAACCCTAACCCTAACCCTAAAATTCTCCAAGGGCTGAAGCTAACCCTAACCCTAACCCTAACACTATCCTAGGGCTGATGCTAACCCTAACCCTAACTCTAACACTATCCTAGGGCTGATGCTAACCCTAACCCTAACACTATCCTAGGCCTGATGCTAACCCTAACCCTAACCCTAACACTATCCTAGGGCTGATGCTAACCCTAACCCTAACACTATCCTAGGGCTGATGCTAACCCTAACCCTAACCCTAACACTATCCTAGGGCTGATGCTAACCCTAACCCTAACACTATCCTAGGCCTGATGCTAACCTTAACCCTAACCCTAACACTATCCTAGGGCTGATGCTAACCCTAACCCTAACACTATCCTAGGGCTGATGCTAACCCTAACCCTAACCCTAACACTATCCTAAGTCTGATGCTAACCCTAGACCTCACACTATACTAGGCCTGATGATAACCATAACCCTAACCTTAACACTATCCTAGGGCTGATGCTAACCCTAACCCTAACCCTAACACTATCCTAGAGCTGATGCTAACCCTAACCCTAACACTATCCTAGGCCTGATGGTAACCCTAACCCTAACCCTGACACTATCCTAGGGCTGATGCTAACCCTAACCCTAACACTATCCTAGGGCTGATGCTAACCCTAACCCTAACCCTAACACTATCCTTGGGCTGATGCTAACCCTAACCCTAACACTATCCTGGGCCTGATGCTAACCCTAAGCCTAACCCTAAAACTATCCTAGGGCTGATGCTAACCCTAAACCTAACACTATCCTTGGGCTGATGCTAACCCTAACCCTAACCCTAACACTATCCTGGGCCTGATGCTAACCCTAACCCTAACCCTAAAACTATCCTAGGGCTGATGCTAACCCTAACCCTAACACTACCCTTGGGCTGATGCTAACCCTTACCCTAACCCTAACACTATCCTAGGGCAGATGCTAACCCTAACGCTAACCCTAACACTATCCTTGAACTGATGCTAACCCTAACCCGAACCCTAACACTATCCTTCGGCTCATGCTAACCCTAACCCTAACACTATCCTGGGCCTGATGCTAACCCTAACCCTAACCCTAACACTATCCTAGGGCTGATGCTAACCCTAACCCTAACCCTAACACTATCCTAGGGCGGATGCTAACCCTAACCCTAACCCTAACACTATCCTAGGGCTGATGCTAACCCTAACACTAACACTATCCTAGGGCTGATGCTAACCCTAACCCTAACCCAAACATTATCCTAGGGCTGATGCTAACCCTAACCCTAACTCTAACACTATCTTAGGGCTGAGGCTAACCCTAACCCTAACACTATCCTACGGCTGATGCTAACCCTAACCCTAACCCTAACACTATCCTAGGGCTGATGCTAACCCTAACCCTAACACTATCCTAGGGCTGAAGCTAACCCTAACCCTAACCCTAACACTATCCTAGGGCTGATGCTAACCCTAACCCTAACACTATCCTAGTTCTGATGCTAACCCTAACCCTAACCCTAACACTATCCTAGGCCTGATGATAACCCTAACCCTAACACTATCCTAGGGCTGATGCTAACCCTAACCCTAACCCTAACACTATCGTAGGGCTGATGCTAACCCTAACCCTAACACTATCCTAGGGCTGATGCTAACCCTAACCCTAACCCTAACACTATCCTAGGGCTGATGCTAACCCTAACAGTAACACTATCCTAGGGCTGATGCTAACCCTAACCCTAACCCTAACACTATCCTAGGGCTGATGCTAACCCTAACCCTAACCCAAACACTATCCTAGGGTTGATGCTAACCCTAACCCTAACACTATCCTAGGGCTGATGCTAACCCTAACCCTAACCCTAACACTATCCTTGGGCTGATGCTAACCCTAACCCTAACACTATCCTGGGCCTGATGCTAACCCTAACCCTAACCCTAACACTATCCTAGGGCTGATGCTAACCCTAACCCTAACACTATCCTTGGGCTGATGCTAACCCTAACCCTAACCCTAACACTATCCTAGGGCAGATGCTAAACCTAACGCTAACCCTAACACTATCCTTGAACTGATGTTAACCCTAACCCTAACCCTAACACTATCCTAGGCCTGATGATAACCCTAACCCTAACCCTAACACTATCCTAGGGTTTATGTTAACCCTAACCCTAACACTATCCTAGGGCTGATGCTAACCCTAACCCTAACCCTAACACTATCCTAGGGCGGATGCTAACCCTAACCCTAACCCTAACACTATCCTAGGGCTGATGCTAACCCTAACACTAACACTATCCTAGGGCTGATGCTAACCCTAACGCTAACCCTAACATTATCCTAGGGCGGATGCTAACACTAACCCTAACCCTAACACTATCCTAGGGCTGATGCTAACGCTAACACTAACACTATCCTAGGCCTGATGCTAACCCTAACCCTATCCCTGACACTATCCTAGGGCTGATGCTAACCCTAACCCTAACACTATCCTAGGGCTGATGCTAACCCTAACACTAACACTATCCTAGGGCTGATGCTAACCCTAACCCTAACCCTAAAATTCTCCAAGGGCTGATGCTAACCCTAACCCTAACCCTAACACTATCCTAGGGCTGATGCTAACCCTAACCCTAACTCTAACACTATCCTAGGGCTGATGCTAACCCTAACCCTAACACTATCCTAGGCCTGATGCTAACCCTAACCCTAACCCTAACACTATCCTAGGGCTGATGCTAACCCTAACCCTAACACTATCCTAGGGCTGATGCTAACCCTAACCCTAACCCTAACACTATCCTAGGGCTGATGCTAACCCTAACCCTAACACTATCCTAGGCCTGATGCTAACCTTAACCCTAACCCTAACACTATCCTAGGGCTGATGCTAACCCTAACCCTAACACTATCCTAGGGCTGATGCTAACCCTAACCCTAACCCTAACACTATCCTAAGTCTGATGCTAACCCTAGACCTCACACTATACTAGGCCTGATGATAACCATAACCCTAACCTTAACACTATCCTAGGGCTGATGCTAACCCTAACCCTAACCCTAACACTATCCTAGAGCTGATGCTAACCCTAACCCTAACACTATCCTAGGCCTGATGGTAACCCTAACCCTAACCCTGACACTATCCTAGGGCTGATGCTAACCCTAACCCTAACACTGTCCTAGGGCTGATGCTAACCCTAACCCTAACCCTAACACTATCCTTGGGCTGATGCTAACCCTAACCCTAACACTATCCTGGGCCTGATGCTAACCCTAAGCCTAACCCTAAAACTATCCTAGGGCTGATGCTAACCCTAAACCTAACACTATCCTTGGGCTGATGCTAACCCTAACCCTAACCTTAACACTATCCTGGGCCTGATGCTAACCCTAACCCTAACCCTAAAACTATCCTAGGGCTGATGCTAACCCTAACCCTAACACTATCCTTGGGCTGATGCTAACCCTTACCCTAACCCTAACACTATCCTAGGGCAGATGCTAACCCTAACGCTAACCCTAACACTATCCTTGAACTGATGCTAACCCTAACCCGAACCCTAACACTATCCTTGGGCTCATGCTAACCCTAACCCTAACACTATCCTGGGCCTGATGCTAACCCTAACCCTAACCCTAACACTATCCTAGGGCTGATGCTAACCCTAACCCTAACCCTAACACTATCCTAGGGCGGATGCTAACCCTAACCCTAACCCTAACACTATCCTAGGGCTGATGCTAACCCTAACACTAACACTATCCTAGGGCTGATGCTAACCCTAACCCTAACCCAAACATTATCCTAGGGCTGATGCTAACCCTAACCCTAACTCTAACACTATCTTAGGGCTGAGGCTAACCCTAACCCTAACACTATCCTACGGCTGATGCTAACCCTAACCCTAACCCTAACACTATCCTAGGGCTGATGCTAACCCTAACCCTAACACTATCCTAGGGCTGAAGCTAACCCTAACCCTAACCCTAACACTATCCTAGGGCTGATGCTAACCCTAACCCTAACACTATCCTAGTTCTGATGCTAACCCTAACCCAAACCCTAACACTATCCTAGGCCTGATGATAACCCTAACCCTAACCCTAACACTATCCTAGGGTTTATGTTAACCCTAACCCTAACACTATCCTAGGGCTGATGCTAACCCTAACCCTAACCCTAACACTATCCTAGGGCGGATGCTAACCCTAACCCTAACCCTAACACTATCCTAGGGCAGATGCTATCCCTAACACTAACACTATCCTAGGGCTGAAGCTAACCCTAACCCTAACCCTAACACTCTCCAAGGGCTGATGCTAACCCTAACCCTAACCCTAACACTATCCTAGGGCTGATGCTAACCCTAACCCTAACACTATCCTAGGGCTGATGCTAACCCTAACCCTAACCCTAACACTATCGTAGGGCTGATGCTAACCCTAACCCTAACACTATCCTAGGGCTGATGCTAACCCTAACCCTAACCCTAACACTATCCTAGGGCTGATGCTAACCCTAACAGTAACACTATCCTAGGGCTGATGCTAACCCTAACCCTAACCCTAACACTATCCTAGGGCTGATGCTAACCCTAACCCTAACCCAAACACTATCCTAGGGTTGATGCTAACCCTAACCCTAACACTATCCTAGGGCTGATGCTAACCCTAACCCTAACCCTAACACTATCCTTGGGCTGATGCTAACCCTAACCCTAACACTATCCTTGGCCTGATGCTAACCCTAACCCTAACCCTAACACTATCCTAGGGCTGATGCTAACCCTAACCCTAACACTATCCTTGGGCTGATGCTAACCCTAACCCTAACCCTAACACTATCATAGGGCAGATGCTAAACCTAACGCTAACCCTAACACTATCCTTGAACTGATGTTAACCCTAACCCTAACCCTAACACTATCCTAGGGCTGATGCTAACCCTAACCCTAACCCTAACACTATCCTAGGGCGGATGCTAACCCTAACCCTAACCCTAACACTATCCTAGGGCTGATGCTAACCCTAACACTAACACTATCCTAGGGCTGATGCTAACCCTAACGCTAACCCTAACATTATCCTAGGGCGGATGCTAACACTAACCCTAACACTAACACTATCCTAGGGCTGATGCTAACGCTAACACTAACACTATCCTAGGCCTGATGCTAACCCTAACCCTATCCCTGACACTATCCTAGGGCTGATGCTAACCCTAACCCTAACAGTATCCTAGGGCTGATGCTAACCCTAACACTAACACTATCCTAGGGCTGATGCTAACCCTAACCCTAACCCTAAAATTCTCCAAGGGCTGATTCTAACCCTAACCCTAACCCTAACACTATCCTAGGGCTGATGCTAACCCTAACCCTTACTCTAACACTATCCTAGGGCTGATGCTAACCCTAACCCTAACACTATCCTAGGGCTGATGCTAACCCTAACCCTAACCCTAACACTATCCTAGGGCTGATGCTAACCCTAACCCTAACACTATCCTAGGGCTGATGCTAACCCTAACCCTAACCCTAACACTATCCTAGGGCTGATGCTAACCCTAACCCTAACACTATCCTAGGCCTGATGCTAACCTTAACCCTAACCCTAACACTATCCTAGGGCTGATGCTAACCCTAACCCTAACACTATCCTAGGGCTGATGCTAACCCTAACCCTAACCCTAACACTATCCTAAGTCTGATGCTAACCCTAGACCTCACACTATACTAGGCCTGATGATAACCATAACCCTAACCTTAACACTATCCTAGGGCTGATGCTAACCCTAACCCTAACCCTAACACTATCCTAGAGCTGATGCTAACCCTAACCCTAACACTATCCTAGGCCTGATGGTAACCCTAACCCTAACCCTGACACTATCCTAGGGCTGATGCTAACCCTAACCCTAACACTATCCTAGGGCTGATGCTAACCCTAACCCTAACCCTAACACTATCCTAGGCCTGATGCTAACCCTATCCCTAACCCTAACACTCTCCTAGGGCTGAGGCTAACCCTAACCCTAACACTATCCTAGGGCTGATGCTAACCCTAACCCTAACCCTAACACTATCCTTGGGCTGATGCTAACCCTAACCCTAACACTATCCTGGGCCTGATGCTAACCCTAAGCCTAACCCTAAAACTATCCTAGGGCTGATGCTAACCCTAAACCTAACACTATCCTTGGGCTGATGCTAACCCTAACCCTAACCCTAACACTATCGTAGGGCTGATGCTAACCCTAACCCTAACAGTATCCTAGGGCTGATGCTAACCCTAACCCTAACCCTAACAGTATTTTTGGGCTGATGCTAACCCTAACAGTAACACTATCCTAGGGCTGATGCTAACCCTAACCCTAACCCTAACACTATCCTAGGGCTGATGCTAACCCTAACCCTAACCCAAACACTATCCTAGGGTTGATGCTAACCCTAACCCTAACACTATCCTAGGGCTGATGCTAACCCTAACCCTAACCCTAACACTATCCTTGGGCTGATGCTAACCCTAACCCTAACACTATCCTGGGCCTGATGCTAACCCTAACCCTAACCCTAACACTATCCTAGGGCTGACGCTAACCCTAACCCTAACACTATCCTTGGGCTGATGCTAACCCTAACCCTAACCCTAACACTATCCTAGGGCGGATGCTAACCCTAAACCTAACCCTAACACTATCCTAGGGCTGATGCTAACCCTAACACTAACACTATCCTAGGGCTGATGCTAACCCTAACCCTAACCCTAACATTATCCTAGGGCTGATGCTAACCCTAACCCTAACTCTAACACTATCTTAGGGCTGAGGCTAACCCTAACCATAACACTATCCTACGGCTGATGCTAACCCTAACCCTAACCCTAATACTATCCTAGGGCTGATGCTAACCCTAACCCTAACACTATCCTAGGGCTGATGCTAACCCTAATCGTAACACTATCCTAGTTCTGATGCTAACCCTAACCCTAACCCTAACACTATCCTAGGGCTGATGCTAACCGTAACCCTAACACTATCCTAGGCCTGATGATAACAGTAACCCTAACCCTAACACTATCCTAGGGCTGATGCTAACCCTAACCCTAACCCTAACACTATCCTAGGGCTGATGCTAACCCTAACGCTAACCCTAACACTATCCTTGAACTGATGCTACCCCTAACCCTAACCCTAACACTATCCTAGGCCTGATGATAACCCTAACCCTAACCCTAACACTATCCTAGGGTTTATGTTAACCCTAACCCTAACACTATCCTAGGGCTGATGCTAACCCTAACCCTAACCCTAACACTATCCTAGGGCGGATGCTAACCCTAACCCTAACCCTAACACTATCCTAGGGCAGATGCTAACCCTAACACTAACACTTTCCTAGGGCTGAAGCTAACCCTAACCCTAACCCTAACACTCTCCAAGGGTTGATGCTAACCCTAACCCTAACCCTAAGACTATCCTAGGGCTGATGCTAACCCTAACCCTAACACTATCCTAGGGCTGATGCTAACCCTAACCCTAACCCTAACACTATCCTAGGGTTGATGGTAACCCTAACCCTAACACTATCCTAGGGCTGATGCTAACCCTAACCCTAACCCTAACACTATCCTAGGGCTGATGCTAACCCTAACCCTAACACTATCCTAGGGCTGATGCTAACCCTAACCCTAACCCTAACACTAACCTAGGGCTGATGCTAACCCTAACCCTAACACTATCCTAGGGCTGATGCTAACCCTAACCCTAACCCTAACACTATCCTAGGGCTGATGCTAACCCTAACCCTAACACTATCCTAGGGCTGATGCTAACCCTAACCCTAACCCTAACACTATCCTAGGGCTGATGCTAACCCTAACAGTAACACTATCCTAGGGCTGATGCTAACCCTAACACTAACCCTAACACTATCCTAGGGCTGATGCTAACCCTAACCCAAACACTATCCTAGGGTTGATGCTAACCCTAACCCTAACACTATCCTAGGGCTGATGCTAACCCTAACCCTAACGCTAACACTATCCTTGGGCTGATGCTAACCCTAACCCTAACACTATCCTGGGCCTGATGCTAACCCTAACCCTAACCCTAAAACTATCCTAGGGCTGATGCTAACCCTAACCCTAACACTATCCTTGGGCTGATGCTAACCCTTACCCTAACCCTAACACTATCCTAGGGCAGATGCTAACCCTAACGCTAACCCTGACACTATCCTTGAACTGATGGTAACCCTAACCCGAACACTAACACTATCCTTGGGCTCATGGTAACCCTAACCCTAACACTATCCTGGGCCTGATGCTAACCCTAACCCTAACCCTAACACTATCCTAGGGCTGATGCTAACCCTAACCCTAACCCTAACACTATCCTAGGGCGGATGCTAACCCTAACCCTAACCCTAACACTATCCTAGGGCTGAGGCTAACCCTAACCCTAACACTATCCTACGGCTGATGCTAACCCTAACCCTAACCCTAACACTATCCTAGGGCTGATGCTAACCCTAACCCTAACACTATCCTAGGGCTGAAGCTAACCCTAACCCTAACCCTAACACTATCCTAGGGCTGATGCTAACCCTAACCCTAACACTATCCTAGTTCTGATGCTAACCCTAACCCTAACCCTAACACTATCCTAGGCCTGATGATAACCCTAACCCTAACCCTAACACTATCCTAGGGTTTATGTTAACCCTAACCCTAACACTATCCTAGGGCTGAAGCTAACCCTAACCCTAACCCTAACACTCTCCAAGGGCTGATGCTAACCCTAACCCTAACCCTAACACTATCCTAGGGCTGATGCTAACCCTAACCCTAACACTATCCTAGGGCTGATGCTAACCCTAACCCTAACCCTAACACTATCGTAGGGCTGATGCTAACCCTAACCCTAACACTATCCTAGGGCTGATGCTAACCCTAACCCTAACCCAAACATTATCCTAGGGCTGATGCTAACCCTAACCCTAACTCTAACACTATCTTAGGGCTGAGGCTAACCCTAACCCTAACACTATCCTACGGCTGATGCTAACCCTAACCCTAACCCTAACACTATCCTAGGGCTGATGCTAAACCTAACCCTAACACTATCCTAGGGCTGAAGCTAACCCTAACCCTAACCCTAACACTATCCTAGGGCTGATGCTAACCCTAACCCTAACACTATCCTAGTTCTGATGCTAACCCTAACCCTAACCCTAACACTATCCTAGGCCTGATGATAACCCTAACCCTAACCCTAACACTATCCTAGGGTTTATGTTAACCCTAACCCTAACACTATCCTAGGGCTGATGCTAACCCTAACCCTAACCCTAACACTATCCTAGGGCGGATGCTAACCCTAACCCTAACCCTAACACTATCCTAGGGCAGATGCTATCCCTAACACTAACACTATCCTAGGGCTGAAGCTAACCCTAACCCTAACCCTAACACTCTCCAAGGGCTGATGCTAACCCTAACCCTAACCCTAACACTATCCTAGGGCTGATGCTAACCCTAACCCTAACACTATCCTAGGGCTGATGCTAACCCTAACCCTAACCCTAACACTATCGTAGGGCTGATGCTAACCCTAACCCTAACACTATCCTAGGGCTGATGCTAACCCTAACCCTAACCCTAACACTATCCTAGGGCTGATGCTAACCCTAACAGTAACACTATCCTAGGGCTGATGCTAACCCTAACCCTAACCCTAACACTATCCTAGGGCTGATGCTAACCCTAACCCTAACCCAAACACTATCCTAGGGTTGATGCTAACCCTAACCCTAACACTATCCTAGGGCTGATGCTAACCCTAACCCTAACCCTAACACTATCCTTGGGCTGATGCTAACCCTAACCCTAACACTATCCTGGGCCTGATGCTAACCCTAACCCTAACCCTAACACTATCCTAGGGCTGATGCTAACCCTAACCCTAACACTATCCTTGGGCTGATGCTAACCCTAACCCTAACCCTAACACTATCATAGGGCAGATGCTAAACCTAACGCTAACCCTAACACTATCCTTGAACTGATGTTAACCCTAACCCTAACCCTAACACTATCCTAGGCCTGATGATAACCCTAACCCTAACCCTAACACTATCCTCGGGTTTATGTTAACCCTAACCCTAACACTATCCTAGGGCTGATGCTAACCCTAACCCTAACCCTAACACTATCCTAGGGCGGATGCTAACCCTAACCCTAACCCTAACACTATCCTAGGGCTGATGCTAACCCTAACACTAACACTATCCTAGGGCTGATGCTAACCCTAACGCTAACCCTAACATTATCCTAGGGCGGATGCTAACACTAACCCTAACACTAACACTATCCTAGGGCTGATGCTAACGCTAACACTAACACTATCCTAGGCCTGATGCTAACCCTAACCCTATCCCTGACACTATCCTAGGGCTGATGCTAACCCTAACCCTAACAGTATCCTAGGGCTGATGCTAACCCTAACACTAACACTATCCTAGGGCTGATGCTAACCCTAACCCTAACCCTAAAATTCTCCAAGGGCTGATGCTAACCCTAACCCTAACCCTAACACTATCCTAGGGCTGATGCTAACCCTAACCCTTACTCTAACACTATCCTAGGGCTGATGCTAACCCTAACCCTAACACTATCCTAGGCCTGATGCTAACCCTAACCCTAACCCTAACACTATCCTAGGGCTGATGCTAACCCTAACCCTAACACTATCCTAGGGCTGATGCTAACCCTAACCCTAACCCTAACACTATCCTAGGGCTGATGCTAACCCTAACCCTAACACTATCCTAGGCCTGATGCTA